>NC_057764.1:27826616-29143681 GCF_010389155.1 Erigeron canadensis
GAATAATTTAGTTATACACTAAAATTACTAAGCAATTTAATTATCAATCTATATATCACATGTTGTGTTAATCTAAGTTAAAATTATGCATAATATCATTGCAATTTTCGTACAATTATTTATTTGATATATAATTGTGATAGCTTACTATGGACTCCATATTTGTTTTTTAATTCTTATTAAGAATGTCGATTTGACACCCAGTCCGGTTTTCAAAACATTGATTTAATAAAAATGTTATATGATAAAATCTTATACAAAAATATAATTTAATAAAAATATTTTACATTAAAAAAGAAATTTTATTGTAAAAAAATTAAAAACTAATTTTAAAGATAAAAAATAATGTAAAATATAAAAATATTAGTTTTCATAATTATATCATTAAAAAAATTAATTATTAATGTCTATAAACTTAAGTAAAGAAATAATAATAATCTAAATTTATTAAAATTAAGTTAAATCTAAATAAGTTAATTAAGGTATATGACATCATCATTTGATCTAATGGCTCTAATTAAAAGTTGAATTTTATCTAATAAATCATACTTCTCCAATTATGATTTAAGATTTCTCTCTCTCTCACACACACACACATATATATATATATATTTAGAGATGATACAGTAGTTCAATGAGAGTTTTTTTTTTTTTTTATAAATTTTTACACTTTTTAAATATGAATTTAGTTTTTGATTATAGAAATTATATATATAATCTATCTACTAATATATATATATATATATATATTAAAATTAAAGACTTTTGATTATAACCTTTAAGATTATTTACGAATGTAATTTAAGGTTTCATGTACAATAATACGTTATAAAGGGAAAAAAAGTTGTTTATTTTTGTATATAAATATTATGTTATGGTCATAAATCAAATTTAGGCTTTTTTTTATATGGGGTTACGAACATTACATAAATTTAAATCATTAAATTATTTTTTACAGCTTGGTTTAGTAAGTTTTATCTTTTTCATATCACTCGGAAGTTATTTTTAATAAAATCAAGACGAGTTGTGTCTGTGTAATGCACCGGATAAATGACCTTAAACATATGATTATTATCAGTTGATAGAACTAAATTTAAATAGCTATTAAATTAGAAAGGGATAAGTACCCAGAAATGCAGTCAACTAATGCTCAAAAGTTATTGTATGCACGAACTTTAGGTCAGCTTTATTGTATTCAGGAAACTTGTTCAATAGTCTTATAGCATGCAAAAGTGACCGGGTCAAAAGTTAGCCGGTCACCACTTTCACGTTGACTGCTTACGTGACATGCACACAATAACTTTTTGGGATTAGTTTATACATACAATAACTTTTTGGGATTAGTTTATGCATACTTAAAAAAAACAAATTATTTTTTTTCAAACTCGCCGGAATACTTAAAAATCTGATTAAACCTTCGTTTCTTCGAATCAGACCACGAAATTGGCACCAAAATACTCAAAAATCAGCCGCGAACAAACCCTCGGCAAAAGTTAAACCAATTGAGACTCGCCGGATAATTCATCAACTCGCCGGAAAATTTAAAATCACCATAACTTTGTTGTTTTTTAGAGTTTCGGACAACAATTTTGAGCAGTTTGGTGTTGGTTTCATGTCAAAACTCGAATAAATAACAAAGTTATGGTGATTTGAATTTTTCCAGTGAGTTGGTGAATTTTCCGGCGAGTCTCAATCGGTTTAACTTTTGTTGAGGGTTTGTTCGCGGTTGATTTTTGAGTATTTTGGTGAAGAAACGAAGGTTTAATCAGATTTTTAAGTTTTCCGTCGAGTATTTGCAGTTTCCGGCGAGTTTGAAAAAAAATAATCTGTTTTTTTTAAAGTATGCATAAACTAATCCCAAAAAGTTATTGTATACATGCCACGTAAGCAGTCAACGGGTCAATGTGAAAGTAACCGGTTCCACATAGCCATAATCCCGTTTTATGTTCACAATAACCAAAACTTCAAGTTTCGTGAACACAATAAAGTTGACCTAGAGTTCATGCACACAATAACTTTTGAGCATTAGTTGACTGTATTTCTGGGCACTTATCCCAATTAAAAACTATGAAGATGTACAAGTCGACTTTTGTTTATAATATTAATAAAATTCAAACAAATAATTTAATTGGTTAATAATTAGTTAAAAAAAGTTGTACTTTAACATATGTAAAGATAGAAATATATTTACTTGATGGTGGTCATTGTGAAAACATTGCAACAATGTGTAGTTTTGGGATAACATTGCAACAAGCGATTGCCTATTTTATGTTGTATCTGTTTAATTTGGTTTTTTGGATTAGCACACGTTGTAACTTTTTTTTTCCTTGGACTGTGTAGCAAATTAGCCTGAGTCAATTGACGTAATTTTCTGTAACTTCGGTGCTTTTGCCAGAATATTTAGTAACAAACTTAGCCGTTTTAATAGAACTTATTTAAAATAGATACCTTATCATTTTAGCATCTTTTATTTATATTTGACAAATCACATATTAAGCATATATATATATATATATATCAGTTTCTGTTAAATGGAAGTAGTGCAAAGATTTCTGATCACCCCATTAGTGCCGGTAAGGGGGTCAATGTCTCCCATCCTAACCATGGCTGCAGCAAAATCGGATGCAAATGTCCTCGGATTATTGCTGTACTCAGTTACAATGCTATCAGTTGAGTCTCCACTAAAGAGTACCTGGTCTGATGCAAGAAGACCTCTTCTTCGCACTAAATTTCTGAAGTATCTGTTGTCGAATGAATTTGGTGTCACCAAATCAAGTGGTGCCAAGTTACCGTCGCCATCATTTGGATCTACTGGGCAGTTGCGTCTACGGGTGGTAGCAAAACCAGCATCTATGTCTGAGGCATTGTTGTATATCCTAGCCTTAAATGTAACACACCGTGCTTGCCCAATTGTATGAGACCCTGCAGGACAACAATCATTAAAAATTTGCTGCATGGAATGAAATGAGGCCTTATAATTAGATGAAAAATGGAATCATATCGTACAAGATCGAGAACTGAGGTGATCGAATAATCTAACCTGACAAAGCAACCATATCTCTTGGGCTGAGATTCTTTCTATTAAAGTTTGCAATGAGTGTAGCAAGATCACTATTAGCTCTTGGAAGATCGCTATTAGCTTGAGTCGGGTTTGCAGATGTAGAATCTCTTCTCCCGAGCCTTACTGTCCATGACGGACCACCCACCTACATATATTAGGTACACAAAGTCTTCAATCTACCAATGAAAAGTAGATTATAGGAAGCTTATTACTTGATGCACAGTTTTAATGTGTTATTACCGCCACGGAAGCATCACGTGCTGCAACAGCCAATACATCTGCACACGAGACAAGACCTGGGCATACGCTTTCAACCGCAGCTTTAGCTGCATCTATAACTTCATAGCCCCTCACAGCGTTATTCGCAGATGCTGTCTTCTCACTTGGAGAATCGTCTAGCAAAATGGACGCATCACAACCCTGAAATTAATTTAGAACAATTAATGACCATGTTAATTAAATTTGCATGTACGTTTCTAGCTAGCTAGTCAATGGAAAAAGGAGAACAAAATTAAACGAACCTGAACGAAACAGTCGTGAAAATGAAGACGAATGAGAGAGGCTGCCATGCGACGTTCACGTGAAACAGCAGTCCGAATTGAAGTTCTAATGGTGGCAAGTGCGCTAGGGCATGTGTTATCATAGAATGTGGGAGATAATTCAGCTTTGCATGGTATGTAGTTCAATGAGAGAATTAAAATAAGTATAGGAACAAATATAGTTCCAATGGTCTTATGATAACCCATATGGCTGAAATAAATTAAGTTGGAAAAAAAAAAGATTCTTTGTGTGTGCATGTATAACCGTAGCTTAATTAACTTGAGAAAGAACGGTCATCAATAGTGCATTTATAGATGTGTATAAGCGTATAGAGGTTAGGTATTACGAGTATAAAATAACTAGAAAATATAGACTAAAAAATTATTTATTAATTGTATTTCGTCCAATAAAAACTAGAAAATAGGGGTGTAATAGGCATTGTGCGGCGTATATAAATCACAATTGTTTGTGCGTGCAGTTTAAATCACGGCATGGCAAAAAGTAAATTAGATAATATAGACTAAAAAAAGGAAAAAGCTAATTTGTTGGGATTTTTTCAATATCATTAGGATTCTACTCCGTATATATGTATATAAATATTTATTATATATTTTAGGGTTATTGTGGAGCTATCTGCAGGAATTGCTTGCAAAAACATGTTTTCAAAGAAGATGAGTAACCAAAAAAATGCACAACACAGTGGTGTGAGAGATTCAACAACGCATAAGCCATTATAAAGCATCTTAAATTTAAATATGTGAATAGTGATGTTTGTGAAGCGTAATGTGCGTGAGTTTATTGAATTTAACTATAGTGTTGTGAAGCATGATACATCATAGTTTTTTAGGTTTTAAATCTTTGGCTGTGGATCATAAAGTAGCATGAAAGTATTTAACTGGGGCTGTGGATTATAAAGTAGCATGAGAATAGTGATGTGCGTGCATCGTATTGTCTTTCTTTGGTGCATCGTAAGTGAGTAAACTGAAACTAGTTGTTGCTTTGTGAATCAAATTACATCACAGTATTTAGTTTTTTAAATTTAGGGATGTGGATCATGAAGTAGCCGAAAATAGTGATGTTTGTGCATCGTAATGTGGTTTTTGGTGCATCGTGAGTAAATTGAAATTAATTGTTGCTTTGTGAATCAAAATACATCATAGTATTTAGTTTTTTAATTTAGGGATGTGGATCATAAAATGGCATTCAAATGGTGATGTTCGTGTAGCGTAATATGGTTTTTGGTGCATCGTAAGTGACATTTTTGAATTGAAGTTTAGTTTTTTGAATCGTAATACATCATAGTACTAAGTTTATTAAACATTGGGCGGTAGATAATAAAGTAGCATGAAAACAGTGATGTTCGTGCATCGTAAGTGAGTTTATTGAATTTAACTGTAGTGTTGTGTATCATAAGACATCTGTAGTTTAATGGCCTGGTTTAAACATAGTTAGTACTCCCTCCGTCCCATTTTAGTTGTCATGTTGACTAACTTTGACTGTAAATAACTTTGTTTGTGTCATGTAACACTTGATATAAAATATACGAATGGATTGGGTTTCAATCTTATAGATGAATTGGCACTAGTTTCAATCTTATAGACTCTGGCGTGTTTGCAATGAGTCACATGGAAATATACAATAAGGATGGTGTTGGATTTAATGTTGGACATAAGATTGAAGGACCGGGGCAGCAAGCACAACTTGATGAGATAAGGATCAAACTTCTTGCAAAGATGTTGCTGTCAATTCAAACTATAACACTATCAATGACGACAGTGTATGTGACGAGATTAATAGGTACACAAGGTTGCCAGGATTTCAAAGGTCGGATGCTTTAGCTAGGATTGAAAAACGCATAAGTATCGCTAATTAGATGTCATGGTAGTTATGTATTTTACATTATTTAGTTGGTTTTATAATGGATGCACTTTTTTAGGTTTTACTTGTTTTTTGATGTGACTGATGGATTGGTTTCTTAAGTAGTTTAAATAAAATGTTACATTGATTATTTTGGTTACTTATGAGTAAGAGTTTGCATTTTGATTTCTTATAATTGTTTTTGAGCGACTGAGATTTAACACACAATGATCAAAATCTCTAAAACATATCTTAATTCAACATTCTATTCGATGGTGTCATTTTGTTTTGTGCTTGTGTCAAAGTAAATATAGAGATCTTAACAACTTCAGTTTTATTCTTGCAAAATTGATGTCAAGTGACGCGAAAAAGCCGAGATAAATATTGGTTACCAATATTGTTTGTGTCAAACTAGGATAACAAAATGGTATAGTGGTTCACTTCAGCATGTTTAAGTCCAGCAAGTTTTTGATACACATAGCTTTGAGTTCATTATGTGTATTGCATACGAACGATGATGAATGATATGCACATTTATAAAAGTAAGGATTAATAACATACCACATGAAAGTAAGAACATATCACATGAAAGTTAGTGTCATATATAATTGATCATACGTATATTCTTACATGCTTGAACATCATTTTAAAAAACGATTAATATAGACGCAAAGTAGCACTATCTATAGTGTCGATCAATGTGTGGCGTGCCATAACAATATATGGAATGTGTAAGATGATTGATAAGCCTCAAATTGTACATGTTTCCCTACACCGAATTGGACGTTTTGTACTAGTTTTATAGCCATTTATACTTGTTTTGTGGTGCATTATGGTATTTGCAAGTGGTTTCAGGCCTAAAGCAGGTATATTGCCCCAAATGGTAGAAAATAGCTCAGAAATGGTCCATATGCACTAACCAAAGAAGAACGAAGCTGAAACGGCAAATCCCTGCAAGACCTCGCGGCGCGAGGAGGGTGACTCGCGACGCGATCCAGGGTAATTCAACCCAGTCGCGGCGCGAGAAATGCAGGTCGCGGCGCGATTTGTGGATTTTCAAGACAGAACTTTTCACTGAAGTCCCTAGCGGCGCGATTAGGGCCTCTCGCGGCACGAGCCAGGTTTTCAACCCAGTAGCGGCGCGAGAAGGGACCCTAGCGGCGCGAGTTCTGCCTGACATCACCATTTTCTCTCTCCTGAGGTATAAATACCATCCACCACTCCATCCAAACCCTAGTCTTGGACACTTTAGCTCACATACTTATACTCCAGCCGATTTTCAAAGGTTCAAAAAGAGTTTTTCACTACTCCAACATCATTTGAAGACTTGAAGATTAATTTTAGTTATTGTGACTTCGATTTGGATTCGTTCTCTATATTGGGTACATTATGTATTCCTTTCTATTTCAATCTTTAGCTTTTACCATTATGAGTAGCTAAATCTTTATACATCTATGAAGATGAAGTGAAACAATTAGTTATGGTTGCATAGTATTTTGAATTCAAGTTGGTTTTACTTAACATTTTGTCAAGATCTTAATGGAATGATTTCTTCTACTTAAAATTGTGTTCTTGGTGATATTTGTGTTCTTAAATAGTGGTACTAGTTGAACGCAAGTATTATTCTAATTGTTTGTCTATGAACAATTTTTGCTAGGTCATTGTATGATAGTAAAGAATATAAGTTTAATAGAAATTAATTTGTTAAGTGAATTTAACGGTTGGTGGTACCACGTTTCTTTCACAAAGATAAAATTGTTGTTTAAGTAGTCAAACAAACTAGTTAGTTCAAGGAAGTGTAATAAGGTTGGTGGTACCACTTGTTGCAAGGAATTGAATTGGCTAGGTGATTGAGTCGATTTTACAACCGGAGTGCACGCCGGGTGTGTTTTAGTCTTGTCACGATTATTGTCACCAACAATATTGAAATGTGAGCTTAAACCATATGCAACCTAAACTTCTTGTGTAGCGGATTCGACATAGATGGCTTTTTAATTATTTGTTACAACTCAAACTATTTTCGCATACTCTCGATTGACACCGGTTGAGTATTTAATTTATTTTACTTGTCGATTAATTAGCTTTCTGAAACGCAAAGTGACAACTCGGTCACAAACCAAACTTTCTCTTGATTTACATTTTTACAACCTTAAGTATAACATTCAGTCCTTGTGTTCGATCCTGGTCTTACCAATTAACTATATTACATACGAACGGGTACACTGCCCGTAAGTGTGTGGTAGTCAGTAAGCGGTAGATCTTGTTATAAATAATTAAACTCGATTTCACACATCAATGATATTAATAATGATTTGGGCTTACATACGCTAATTCCGAACCAAAAACAATAAAAACAGTTTGAGTTTAATGTAGCATTTCGTCGTAAAACATTGGGACGGCTCTTGAGGACAGCTCTTGTGTCCTGCAAAGGCCGTCCGCTTTCTGTCCCAAATGGTAGTTTTTAACTGAGCCTTCGTTACACACTTCCGTGACTCCAAACTTGTTCTATAACCTTATATTGATGTTCTAAGATGTTTGGATTATATTTAGCAAAATTCAAAAATAACAACTTTTGTTTTTCGTCAAATTTGAGGTCGAAAAACTTTCTAAGTATCATGGAGCATAGCTCTTGTTCAGAGCACAACTCCAGAGCACGAATCTTGCTGAAACAAAAGTCGTGCTCGTTCTGTCCAAATCGATGAGATTTAATGAGCGCTTGTTACATAAGTTCATGAACCGAAACTTGTTACTAAGTCTTATATTATCATTCTAAGATGTTTGAAATTGCTAAAATCCAAATCTAAACACTTTGATTTTTCACCAAAATTGGAGGCCAAAATATTTCGAAGTGTTGGAGGTCAACAAAAGTCAAAATTGTGTGAATGGTCAAAATGGGTCAACATATGGATAAAATCTGATATATATTTGAATTGTGAGTGGGTTGTAGTTTCATTTCCATAAGGTATCTTGTGACTTACTCATTCCTTAATCACCCATTCTTGGTAAGCATCTTTATCTCTTTCTCCTATTCTCTTTTATGTTAATCTTGCAATGGGAAAATGCTTGGTTGTAATGGAGACATCATTGGAAGAATACATGGTTTTTGTAAATATCCATGTGGAGGATAGCTCTTGTTTAAGGCATGGCTCTTGTACATGTGCCCTAGAGGACGGCCTCATGTTATTAACTTATTATAAGTAACAAGAGTAATTAAGTACCCGTGCGTTGCGACGGTAATATAATAAGTTAATATCATCTATGCTTACAGTTTTCGATTTTGATGTGATTTTAAAATTTTAAGGTAAATTCAAAAGTTTAACTAAACATATATTATATTTATCATTACTGTTAGTTATAACTTAACTTCGATTAACCATAATTTATTTCATACTCACAATTCATGTTTGAGACATATTCGAATTTTTTTTATACAACCATATAGCTACCGTACATTAGAGGTGCAAGAATCAGTTAACAGATTTCAGTTATAATATTTCATAACCGGTTTCTAGGTTTTAAAACTGGAACCTATCTAACCGATTTCGATTAATAATAACTTGTTAACTGATATCGGTTAACCGATTCGGTTTTTTTAACCGCCCATTATAATATTGAGAAAGGGTAGCAATGGGTAAAAACAATCATTTCCGACAAGTCTGAGTGACAAACCTATATTCCAAAAAAAAAAAAAACCATATTCCAAATAAACATCATTTTCTAAACACAAAACAAAATTCACCATCCCAAATCTTAAAAACAACCAAAAACTGATGTTGGATCTGATAAAAGAAGCATTAATCTATATAGAGTACGAATATATTGAAAGCTTATGAAATCATCTGATGGTGCGATCTTTCCGATTATGTATCAATGTATACATATAATATGATTGACATATATATATGTGTGCGTGTGTGTGTGAGAGAGAGAGAGATTAACCAGTTAAAGGTTAACCGTTTAATATTCGGTTTTGGTTTTAAAACGAGTAACTGGTTAGTAACCGACGGTTTTTGTTAACCTATAATCAGTTTTTAATATTACGGTTACTAGCTGGTTTTAGTTACCAGTTACAAATCGAGTTAGTTTGGTTAATCGGTTATTTCTTGCACCTCTACCATACATCGTACGAGTATTAGGACTAGTAATTAATTATATATATATATATATATATCTAGAGTCAAAATCTGATTTGGCTTTGATTAAGTCTTAGAAAGTTATGTTTATGCATGAGTGTTTGTTAGATAGGATGCATGCTTGATTCAAGTTTAATGTTTATACTGGATCAATCTTTAAAAAACTTCATGTGAGAAAGAAAAGTATTTGATCATGGCCAGAAAAATCAACATATTTTGAATAAATCCCATTGTGACATTTTGCCCTATTATATATTGGTCAAATGTTTGTAGATTGCATGAATGGATATATTGTGCAATATTAATCAAACCTTCTATATAACTCAAAGTTGACATTTATCACTAATTAAGTATATGTGTTATATCAAATCGTATATGTTACTACTTACAAGTAGGCGAGTCATCGACTATTTCCGCCCACTTTATGGCCCATACGAAAGAATTTTGGTTTTGCCCATAAATACTTGACTCGATCGTTCATTTGAGCTAAGATGTTTTCACACACTTACATATTTTGCTCTGATTATTTAATTAGTGGTGTGGAGTAACATTTATCACCGGTAGAGAACCGCCAATAACCATAATCAACCTTTTCCTGACCCCTCCTCTAGCAAGTTCACCCCTAGTAATTAGACGACGAAATACTTACTAGACGACGAAATACGTTTAAACAAGTTGCGCCATCCGCTATATTACAAGTGATTTGCCTTAAAAAGAAAAAGACATGACGTATACTTTCAAGTGCTAAAATAATGGATATATGCACCGTCTATGTATATGTTACAAAATAGAGGTTTAATTACTCAACTAAGTTTCTCGAACACAAAAGCTTAAACAATCAACTATTACATGAAATCAATGTCATTAAAACTTTCCACGGGACTTAAGACCTTGTATATGATATAAAAGTGAATAGAATAGTTATAGTTATAGAAGGATAACTTTATTACTTGTAATTAATAAAACCCAAACAGAATACTTGTTACACTTGCAAGCTATTATATATTAACATTGCATATATATATATATATATATATCACTTTCGGTTAATTGGAAGTAGTGCAAAGATTTCTGATCACCCCATTAGTTCCGGTAAGGGGGTCAATGTCTCCCATCCTAACCATGGCTGCAGCAAAATCAGACGCAAATGTCCTCGGATTATTGCTGTACTCAGTTACAATGCTATCAGTTGAGTCTCCACTAAAGAGTACCTGGTCTGATGCAAGAAGACCTCTTCTTTGCACTAAATTTCTGAAGTAGTTGTTGTCGAATGAATTTGGTGTCACCAAATCAAGTGGTGCCAAGTTACCGTCCCCATCATTTGGACCTACTGGGCAGTTGCGTCTACGGGTACTAGCAAAACCAGCATCTATGTCTGAGGCATTGTTGTATATCCTAGCCCTAAATGTAACACACCGTGCTTGCCCAATTGTATGAGATCCTGCAGGACAACAATTATATGTAAAATCATTTTATTCTTGAGTTGAATTCTTAGATTCTTTTTTTCAAAAAAAAAAAAAAAAAAAAAATGGTAAATGGGAGGGAACCCCCTGGTCCCATATTCCCATGTACCATCTTGATACCCAGAGCGCACACCGCATAGAATTCATGTCCGGTGAAGCACCATCCTCACACATGGAACACAAAATATATTTCTCTACTTGCGTTTGGCAAGATTTGAACCTTTGAGCTTGCAGTATTCATATTGTGGGCTCATGTGATCACATGGTGACCGGAGCGGTTGATCTATTAGATTTTCATTCACAATGTTTTGGTACAGATATATATACACTTTTCGGAGTAGAAGTATACGTAGATAGTCCTCTAATTCGATGTATCCTTATTTGGAAGCTAGCAGTATAACGAAAGGAAAATTTGATGTATGGAATGAGATGAGGCCTTGAAAGAAAATGAAAAATGGAATTATACAAGTAAGACAATTGAGGCGAATCTAACCTGACAAAGCAACCATATCTCTTGGGCCGAGATTCTTTGTATTAAAGTTTGCAATGAGTGTGGCAAGATCCATATTAGCTCTTGGAAGATCACTATTGGCTTGAGTCGGGTTTGCAGACGTAGAATCTCTTCTCCCAAGCCTTACTGTCCACGACGGACCACCCACCTTCATATATCAGGTACACAAAATCTTCAATTTACCAATGAAAAGTAGATTATAGGAAGCTTATTACTTGATGCACAGTTTTAATGTGTTATTACCGCCACGGAAGCATCACGTGCTGCAACAGCCAATACATCTGCACACGAGACAACACCTGGGCATACGCTTTCAACCGCAGCTTTAGCTGCATCTATAACTTCATAGCCCCTCACAGCATTATTCGCAAATGCTGTCTTCTCACTTGGAGAATCGTCTAGCAAAATGGACGCATCACAACCCTGAAATTAATTTAGAACAACTAATGACCATGTTAATTAAATTTGCATGTTTCTAGCTAGCTAGTCAATGGAAAAAGGAGAACAAAATTAAACGAACCTGAACGAAACAGTCGTGAAAATGAAGACGAATGAGAGAGGCTGCCATGCGACGTTCACGTGACACTGCAGTCCTGATAGAAGTTCTAATGGTGGTAAGTGCATTAGGGCATGTGTTATCATAAAATGTGGGAGATAATTGAGCTTTGCATGGTATGTAGTTCATGAATGAAAGAAGTAAAATAAGTATAGGAACAAAAGTAGTTCCAATGGTCTTATGATAACCCATATGGCTGAAAAAACTTAAATTGGGGGAAAAAGAAAACAAAAGGCAAAAAAAGATTAGCTTCTTTTTGTGTTTTTGTGTATTATAACTTTAGCTTAATTAATTAACTTGAGAGAACTGTCATCAATAGCGGTATTTATAGATATGTATATGCATATACTCCGTATAGTATATGTGTACGTGTATATATCTAAAGTCAAAATCTGATTTGGCTTTGGTTAAGTCTTGAAAGTTATGTTTTTGCATGAGTGTTTGTCAGATAGGATGCTTGATTCAAGTTTAATGCTTATCCTTGATCAATCTTTAAAAAAACTTCATGTAACAAAGAAAAGTATTTGCTCATGGCCAGAAAAATCAACAATTGCAGTATTTTGAATAAATCCCATTTTGACATTTTGTCCAAATATATATTGGTCAAATGTTTGTAGAGTGCATGCATGGATATTATGCAATACTAATCAAACCTATTTATAAGTCAAAGTTGACATTTATCACTAATTAAGTATATGTCTCATATCAAATCGTATATGTTACAACTTACAAGTAGGTGAGTCATCGACTCTTTCCGCCCACTTTATATATGGCCCATACAAAAGAATTTTGGTTTTGCTCTTTATTTTTATCTTTAAAGTAACATATATGGTAGAATTCGATTATTTGAGAAATGTGTATAGTAGTTGGCTGCTTAACTAATTTTGATCCAACCATGCTTGTTTTCACTACAGTACTATATATAAACTCGTTATGTCAAATTCGCAAATGTATATCACTTACCAAATGAGAAATGAAATTGAAAATATATGTTGGCCGCAAAAGTATATAATCATGCTCTAGATATGTCATTTCTATATGTGATTTGTTTAGGCAGACGGATCAATCCTGGGGGGGCATCAAATCAAATTTAATATATAGGCCTATGCATATCATCTTTTAAGCCCAACAAACCAAGTCCAGTACTCTTGGGCTCCTGGCTAGATTTTTAGCCCAAAAGTTTACCAATAACTTTAAGCACAGATCTGTTGTTAATACTTAGTACCTATTCTAGTTTCTGTTTTGGACTCTTGGTCGCGCATGCTGCATCCTTCCATTTGATAAAAACAAAAAAGAGTTAAATGCAATAATGGCCACCGTGGTTTGTTGTTTTTTGCAACGGCAGTCCCTCTCTTGATTTTTTAGCAACAGTGGTCCCTAAAGACATGTTTGAGTTGCAACAGCAATCCCTCTCTAACGGAGCCATTAATTAGTGTCGTTAAGTTTTCTATGTGAGTAGTACGTGAAGGGTATTAATGTCCTTTCATCTAAACAAACATAGGGTGTTCAAAGGTATCTTATATTCAACCCTGTAATATGAAAATTCGGTCTGATTTTATCTGAAAAGTCGGATATTCGAACTTCGGACATCCTAAATTTCGGATCCAGATAATGATTTTTGAAAATCTCGTGCATTCGAAATATCCAAAAATATCTGAAACCTTGGATATTGAAATTCAGTATGCGAAAGTTCGAATATTCAAAAATTAGATAGCTGAAACTTGATATCCCCCAAAAATTTCGGATATTCAAAATCTCGAATAAAGGATTTCAATATCCAAACATATTCAAAATTTTGGATATTCGAAGTTTTCGAATATCCGAAGTATCCGAATTTTTTAGAAAAAAATTAAATATCCTAGATATTTTCGTATTGAGACTAAGTTTCAGAAATTTTCGTAAAATTTAAAATATTTTCGGATATTGAGAATAATCTTTTTCGATATTTTTTAGACATTTTTGGATATTTTCGTATTTAAGAAAAAAAATCGATATTTTTAAATTTTTTTCAAAAGTCACTATCCAAATTTAAGTTTGAAATATAGGATATTCGACTTTTCAAAGAAAATCGGATCAAATTCTCGGATAACAGGTTCGCATATGAATAGTTTTGAACATCCCTAGGTTTGTGTAGGTGGAAAAACATTAACACCCCTCACGTGCTAGTCACATGGGAAACTTAACGACATTAATTAACGGATTCGTTAGAGAGAGAATACTGTTGCAACTGAAACATGTCTCCAGAAACCACCGTTGCTAAAAATTCAAGAAAAGGACTGCATTTACAAAAATGGACAAAGCACAGGGACCATTCTTTCATTTAACTCAACAAAAAACTAGCTAGGAAAGAACGAGTTGCCTTCGATAGTTCAATCAAAAACTCATAAAATTTGCATTATATATTATTATTATTATTATTATTTTTTGACGAGTTCCAGATTATACTTGTCAGTTTTGGGTCTTTATTACTAAACATGGTTTAGCTTTTTTCTAGAAGATATTTTTGAAAGTCAAAGTCAAAATTAAATTATTATGTCATGTAGTGCGTTTTGAGTTTTTCCAGGATCACAAAAGGCTAGCAGTATATATTTGCTAGCTACTAGTCTACTACTGTACTATAGATTTTTCTTGTAGTGTTGACAAAATAAAGATTAGTGAGCCAGTCCATTAATTAGATTGTGAATAAAATAAAACCATCACTATAAAACGAAGGAGCAAGTCATTTCTACTTATTGGCAGAGCCTTTACAGAATATTTCTTCCGTCTCACCTTATATATCTTAATAATTTTATATTTCAAATTTTCTCTTTTAAACTTAACTGTAATAATTTATATTAGTATTTTATAATATTTCACAAATATATTTTAATGAAAAATACATATAAATTTGCTAGAAATAAAAATATGTGTTCTTTAACGGTATTTCATACTACGTTTTATAAGTAGTTCAAGGGGTTAGATGTACATAAAAAACTCTTGTATGAAAACTTTTTAATTTTACAAATGTAAACAAGCATTGGAACCCTTTTTACCCGATTGATCCAAATATTCAACTTCTTGCGCACCAATTTCTCTCAAGAATACACACTACGTATATCTTTTACACATATATAGTAGTTTAATTCTCAATTTTAGCTTGTTTTAAAATTAAAAATCATTTCACATATTATATAAAATAATAAAAATATTATTTACAAATAAGATTGAAAGATACAAATTTGAAAAATCAAATTCTAACATTTAAAATGATATTAATGTAATATAATTTGGTGATTCATCTTAAATATCTTCTTTTTTTTTCTTTTTAAAAATGAGTTTCGATTCAGACGTGTTAGAGATAATTTTAATCTTGAGTAAACTCATTATCGGGGTCCACACAGTAGATTTAAAAGATCCCTTGGTTGATTCACCTTAAATATATAATGCATTGTTAATACCGTTCAAAAATATATAAAACGCTAAATGTTATTAATTACTATATATTAAGTAACATTAAATAATAACATATATATGAGCACCATTAATTAATGTTATGGGTTTTATCAACTTTATCATAATACGAGGGTTTAAATACCCATGCTACGCACGGCGGAGTTGCAATCTATTGGTTGCATGTATAATATTGTCGGTTTTAAAATTGTTTATGAAATTCAAAGCATGAAACATTGATATTGATATACTCCCTCCGTCCCAACTTAAATGTAACATTGACTAACTTTGACCGTAAATAACTTTGTTTGTGTCATGTAACACTTGATATAAAATATATGAATGGATTGAGTTTTTAATGTACTTTTCGTTCATATAAGTTTCATCAACTACTATATAGTACAAACAAAGTTATTTACGGTCAAAGTTAGTCAACGTAACATTTAAATTGGGACGGAGGGAGTATATAATATATAAGTAACAAATAGCTAAGGAGTTAAGGAAATAATACATGTTAGCGTAATTCCATACGCATTTCCAAAGCAATGGTTGTGAATTTCGAGACCTTTGTTATTGAATGTCCGGACTTGAACCGCTTAAAACAGGAGGCATTAGTTTGTAGTTTGTAGGCGGCAACATTCCTAGCTGGTCATATTTCTGGTAACTTGTTGCAAAACTGGTCAAACAAGCAAGCTATGCATGTTAAGGAGGCAGTTCACCCATATATTTAGCCAAAAGTGTAAATAAGTAATACTCGTAGAAGTTAGTACGTAGTTTCAGCAGATAAGAGCTATTGCCTTTACAACTCTCAAAAATGAAAACACCATGATAATTATAGTGAGAATGCAATAGGAGAGTTTGTTGTTTGCGACAACTATGCAAAAGGAATCTGTCCACCAAACAGAGTTATCAAAAATCAACAATTATCTCATCTAAAAGAGAACGAAACTGCATCTTATGAAATTTGCACAACAGGTAATAACGTGTAGAGGGAAAACGTAAGTGTTTGATCACTATCTGTTGAAAAGGCATGATTAGGTGAACATGTTTTTAGAATATGCAATATATGCAGTTCCCAAAATAACGGTTTATAATTACACATTTAATAAATCGAATTTCAAGGTGGTTTTTACTACAATGTAAGTTAGATTACATAGAAAAGAATGTGATCATAATTTGCTGCTAAATTAGTTACATGAAAGATATTTTATATAATCATCAGAATGGGGTTACTTATTTCAGAACTACGGAAACAGAGGTAATCATGTTAACAATCATGATGAGAAATTGTATTGGCACAATTTAAGAAAGGCATGACTAATGATGAAAAGATCAACGAAGGAGTAGACGAACTATAATATGTCTTATGCCGAAAGCTAGTTATATGTATCCAGAACATAACTAAACTGTGGCTTTCCTTTCAGTAATTTACATTTACCATTAGGAAGAACAAAAGTCAAATAGTCAGAAAGTGTTAACCTCCATGCTTAACTATTATAGTTGGTATTTGACCATGATTAACAAAGTCGATCTTGTTTAATCTCAAGCAGCATGGCACTTTTCTGTGGTAACTCTTCTTGCTTCTTAGCCTACTATTAGGTTGTGTAAATGTAGTATATATGGATATGTCTGTAACTTTTGGTTGCTAGTTGACCCTATATTAATATTATATATTTGCTTTTGCCGTTCAAAAAAGAAAAAAACTCTTCTTGCTTCTGAGCCTACTATTTCCAGATTATTAATATACATTTAATTAGCTTATTTTTTTAAACAAACTGAAAGTAGTCCATCAAAACATATAGTAACCAAATAAGAACTGAAACAGAAGTCAAGTACAACTTATTGTACCTATATTTTGAGGGCGTAAGTTCAATATCCCGTTTTTAAGGCAATCACAAAAGGCTTTTAATCCCATTTTTGCTGTGTAACTAAAACGATGGATGTGAGGTCAACATCAGAGTAATTTGTGTATAATTAAAAAAAAAATATCGAGAAACGGAAAGAAAGATAACTTGAGATATGGGTACCTCACTTTCTAACCGCACAGAGGTAAAACTATATTATATCTATTAACAAAACAGTAGAATATTGCCATATTTTTCTACAAAACGAAAACAACGAAAATGAGAGATTAGTTAAGTATCAAAATGTTGATAAAACAAATGAGCGACTTCAAGGCTGAGAAGAAAAGGATATCGTGATCTAAAAGCCACTTGATATCTGTTAATTCAATGGCTTCTTGTCTAACTAAATCACTCTACACTCCCCTCATTTCGACCCACACGTTAGAAAATAATCATCCCAAAAAAATCAACATACATTCCTTCAGATTTTCACTTGATACATTAACGATCCAATATCATTGCAACATTGACCTTAATTTTACTTGTCCTGTTTTTCCTAAAATTGAAACCACTGAATACCTATGCTTGCATTACGTCACAACTGTGGACCTCTCGAACTCCTGCAAGGTGTGATGGAGTATTCTGGATCCTCATGTACTCTCCATCAATGGGCTCCTCACCTGGGATCATTCCTTGCTTCAAGTCCTCTTCCCTGATTCTAGAGACCTAGTTGTGTTGTTCATACAACTACAGGGATTAGCAATCATAATGCATGAAAGTAATCTGTTGAATTATTTGGATGTGCCCAAGTGTCATTCAAGGCTCTTAAGACATTCATCACAACAAAAACAAATAAAGTTTGTCAGACACCTCTTACGTGGACTATCACTTAAGAACATGGTAGCAAGCAAGAACGGCCCTTCAAATTAAGCAAAGCAAGCTGGATTTTTAATTAATAAACGACCAAAAACAACAAACAATTCAATGTGACATTTTATCAAACACCTACTAAGCATTCTAATATTCTTTAAATCCGAAACAGGTTGGGTATATGGAGGAATGACCAAACCAAACTATATCTATTCAACCAGTCATTGCACCTCAAAATTGTCACCAAAACAATGAATTATGGCTTCATTTTCATCCACATTAATGAATGGTATGGACGTAGCATGAGCAATTATATAATTTACATCCTAGCAACCCTAGATTGAACCAGGGCCATTTTTTATGCACAAAGTTATTCCTGTCCCCGATTTCAGCAAACAGAACTACCATATTATTAGCAAATCTATGGGGAAAACAAAAATAACGCGGGGATGGATAGACTTTAAACTTACCATTAGGATGAGGCTCGGTCATGTGGTATGCATCAGATGTAAAGCTTCCCCTCAAGAACTATACATAAATGTTTGCACCTCTTGCCTGTCAACCAGATTTTATTTAAGCTGCAGAACCATCAATGAAGAAACAATAATATGTAGAATCAAGATAAACCTTATATTCCAACCTAAGCATATCGTAAATCATTAGTATTGGTATGTTGTTGCATAAATTAAAGAAATACTTAAGGAAAAACAATATTTTATAGTAAATCATAAAAAAAGGAAAATGTATATATAAAAAATACACTTACAAGCATGTCATTTGGAATGTGAAGAAACTCTATTAACGATGGATGATGCAAACCTTTAAAGAAATTTTATATAGATATAGATAGATTAATCATTGAAAGACGTGAATGTATTACTTCCACCCATAATTAACATCGGTTACACTAACCAGGAAGCCCAAGAAGCACATTAAACCAACTAATTAAGCAGAGATGATCAAATGCTAACATTTAATAAAGCTGAGATAAAAAATCATCATGAAGATTACATCTATCTAGTATATATATACATATACATACATACATACACACACATAAAAACAATTCGATTTACTACAACACACTTCGATTAACCTTAACAAAGCTGTAAAATCATAAATTCTAAGTAAAATCATGAAAGCCCTAATCAATTCTAAACAAACCCTCAGCATTGAATTCAAGCTTCATTCATAAATAACACAAATTACCACACAATAAAAGCCAAATGCTAACAGAAGATTAATTCATAGCCCAAGTAAAATCATAAATACCAGTAAATTATTTTAAACCACAATTAATCTTAATCCTACAGCATTGATTCCATTTTACAACTTTTATATATATATATATATATAAGATATAAGATACTCTATGGGTTTTTTCTCTGAATTATCTACCACGGTTTATCGTCTACACCTTATAATTTTCACCATTATACGGTAAGATGTTATCTGATGTCGAATACCGACTAACTATTCGATAAAAAAAATCATATATCAGCTTTTTATAATTAAACCACTCGTTAAGTTTTTATAAATTTCTCACTCTATTATTAGAAATTTTATGTGTCTATAACATATATAGTCCCACTAATTTCTCTATCATTATAATATCTATTTATGAAACTAACTTTACTTCTTTATCAACGTCCATACATACATGCATGGACGTCCATTCTAGTTCTTCTATGGACCTTTGGCAAATATTTTATATAACCTTCTACATTACCATGGACTATTAAACCCCATTGATTACTTAACTAATTAATAATGTTTTTATACTTTAATTAGCACTACTTTACATCCTGGGTGTTTGTACAATAGATTAGGTTAAAGGATTTGGAGGTGTTTGATGGGTTGGACGGCGATTCCCTGCTGGTAAGGTGTGAGAACCTTTTGTACGCCGGTTTAGATGTGTTTTAGATCTCTTAGGGTTTTGTCCGTGGATCTTGTATGTGTTTTAGGGTTTTGGCCGTAGTAGGCATCATGATAATGATTAGGGTTTTCCCCCTTTTATAGCTGTTTTTTCGTGGAGAATAAGTCTCTCACGCGTTTTGTATCTTTGGTAACGATCTCCTTTATTTAAGGAAGTGATATGATCGTATCTTTTCATGTTTATCTTCTTTTCCCCAGGCTATGTGATACCCTGGGTGATCTTTTTAGCCTACCTAGGGTGAGGCTTTATCCTGGGTGACGGTGGGTACACCATCAAGCCCCCAGCCTAATAATATGATATGCTAAGATCGTGTTGTTAGTCTTAGCCGAAAAGTTAATTCTAGCCATCCTTCTCCCTGTGTGCAGGAGGTTCGTGACTTATTCCCCAAGTAGGGTTTTTCGGGCCGTGTATATCACTTCTAAGAATAAGGGATTTGATTTGATCTTCTTTCCCTAAATATGGGATTCTTGATAAATGCAAATCTGTTCCTTGTTTATCGAGAGTGAAACGTACCTGTCAAGCATACCCTGCGTGTTTGCATCTGGGAGTCCGCTGTCTTTCAGAAGGTTTTTGAAAGGGACGATTTTGTACTAAAACGAATCTTGAATGGCCCTTTTTGCAAATTGACGGTAGTGCGATTCATATCCCTATATAAGGTAAGCAATTGGATCCGGGTTTTTGTTTTTCACTTTTGTTGATAGATTCCATAAATAGATGAAGTGGGGTTATCGAAAAAAGAGGAGTGTTTTCTGCAAGCATGGCCGGATAAAGACTCTTGGCCAGAAGTTTAAGCTCGGTGCCAGGTCGTATGTGGATATGATAAAAATTCGCCGGTTGGAGTCGGATCTGGAAATCCTACGGCGGCGTTCTGAAGATTGTGGCACGCCCGCTGGCGTTGCCTCTATTTCATCCGATGATTGCTCCTCCAATGTTCAAAATTTGAAGCGAGCTCTTGAAATTAAAGATACCCAGCTGCAGACCGCTCGAGATGGGATGGTGAATAAAGAAAATCAGTTGCAACTTCTTCGTTCCGATCTATCAGCTCTGCAGGTGAAGTATAAGAAGGTAATGACGGAAGTAATTCCTTTTGTACACCACTTGACCAAGGTGAATCCACTTTCCGGGAAATCTCTTGTCGACCAAGCTGCTTGTGAAGATTTTGATATTTATAAAATATGCCCGGATTCGTCGGTTGGGTCATAGTCATGTTCTCGGATTCTTCATCCGATTTTTAGGTTTTGTACTCGGATTCTTCATCCGGTTTTTTTCTTTTTTTTTTCTTTTTTTTTTTGTACCCGGATTCTTCATCCGGTGTTTAGTGGTATACTCGGATTCTTCATCCGGTTTTTAGTTATCGGGTGTTTTATTACCCGTTTCGTAATATTAGCTTTTGTAGCTTTCATCCTTTGCCTTGGTTGTTGTTGGATTACTATCACCATATATGCCAATTTACTGTCTTGACGACTTCATTGATGGTTTTCCTTAGTTGTATACATGAGCTTGTATCGTGCCCTGTATTATTGTGGGAGTTTGTCTTTTTCCCCTTTCACTCATATTTACCTTTTTCAGGATTTTGTTGTATGCACTTGCTTTTTCAGCAGTTAAGCATATGCTTTTTCAGGAGTTTGCCTTTTTCCCCTTTCACTCATATTTGCCTTGTTTGGTCTTTTTGGGCATGCATTCTGTTATAGTCATGACTTTATTATAATATGCTTTGCCTTTTTTGGCTTTTCGAAATTATGTGTGTGAGGTTGCGATCCTTCTTCACCATTAATCATAATTTTTGTGCACTGGAGGGTTTGTAACCCGTCCTTGTATTAGTCTGGTAGGCGTCCCCACCGTAATTTTTATAATAGTGCACTTTAATTAAAATAGAATACTTTATTTGTAAGAGTTGGAGATCTTCTCTCATTTTCTCTTGTTCAACAATAGAGTATTTATTTGCACGTAAGAGTTGAAGATCTTCTCTCCTTTTCTCTTTTTATTTATGCATATACATATATATTAGATATATATATTTTAACAATAAAACTTACGCAGATTTGTTGCGTTCCATGTCCTGTCAACGGGGTTTCCATCTGTCGTTGAAAGCTTGTACGCACCATTTCCGATGACTTTATCGACTTTGTATGGTCCTTCCCACGTTGGCCACATTTTCCCCAGGTATTCCACCTGGCTTGCGCTGTTGAGCCTGAGGACGTAATCACCGACTTTGAAGCTGTCTGGGTGAACTCTTTTGTTGTAGTATTTTTCAATTCTTTGCTTATACGCAGCCTCTCTTATTGAAGCAATTTCCCTCCGTTCCTCCAAAAGGTCGAGGTTTATACGCATTTCTGTATTATTGTCTTCTTCATTTATGTCTATTGTTCGACATGTGGAGACTTGTATTTCCGCAGGTAAGACTGCGTCTGATCCAAAGGCTAGGGAGAATGGGGTTTCCCCATTGCTTTGCTTGGGTGTTGTACGATGTGCCCAGAGTACCAATGGTAATTCATCCACCCAGCCACTATGGCTACGTCCCAGCCTTTTTTCCATGCCTTTCACAATCTGTTTGTTGATTGCTTCTACTTGTCCATTCCCTTGTGGGTGATACACTGATGTGAAGGATTGCTTTATGTTAAGCCTTTGACACATTTCTGTGAATGTACCCTCCGTAAATTGTTTTCCATTGTCTGAGACTATCATTTGTGGTAGTCCAAAGCGGTATATTATATATTCCCAGACGAAATTCTGAATTGTTTTTCCATTTATGGTTGCCACAGGTTTTGCTTCTACCCATTTTGTGAAATAATCAATAGCCACAATTAGAAATTTTACCTTTCCTGGTGCTTTGGGTAGTGGCCCCACTATGTCAATTCCCCACTTTGTAAATGGCCATTCGGATGTTACTGATGTCATATCTTGCTTTGGTAGTCAGGGGACGTTTGCGTGCAGTTGACATGCTTCACAATTTTGCAAAAGCTTGATTGCGTCTCTGTGCATGGATGGCTAAAAATACCCCAGGCACAGTGCTTTTGTCGCCACTGACCTGGGTCCTGCGTGTAATCCACAGATTCCTTCATGGATTTCGAAAATTATTGTTTCTGCCTGTTTGGGTCCCACTCAGCGTAGCCATGGGGTCAAAAATGTCTTCTTATCCATCAACTTGTATTGTGGAGCTTTGATTCTTATTTTTCTTGCTTCGTTTTCATCTTCTGGCAATATTCCGCTCACCAAATATTCGGTTATCGGTGTCATCCAGTTTTTTCCTTCTTCTTTAACTAAATCATGCACCTGCTTTTCGTATATGGATCTTTCTTTAAGGACCTCTATTAGTACTTTCTTCCCCAGGTGTTCAAATGTTAACGAGGCTAGCTTACTTAGAGCATCGGCTTTTTTATTTTGATTTCTTCGTATGTGCTCGATGTCGAAGCTTGCAAATTGCTCGATTAATTCCTTTGTTTTTCCCAAGTATAGCATTATGATTTCTCCCTTGGCTTCGTATTCATCTTTGACTTGGTTGGCTACGAGCTGGGAGTCCACGAAAGCTTTGATGCTTCTGATTTTCATGTCTTTGGCCAGGTCCAATCCTGCTATCAATGCCTCGTATTATGCTTCATTGTTCGTTGTTTCAAACTCGAATCTAAGGGCATATGTATATTCCTACTTGTCTGGGCTTACTAGTCGTATTCCGGCCCCGCAGCCTTCTGAACTTGATGCTCCGTCAGTGTATAATTCCCAGGTTTCAGAATCCGCTTCCCCAGTCACTGTGAGTGTCGTGGAGTGAGTTACTGAACTTCTTGTTTCCCGTATTTCGGTAATGAAGTCTGCTAGGATCTGTCCTTTGACTGCGTGCCTTACCCTATACTCGATATCATATGCTCCTAGCTCGATTGCCCATTTTTCCATTCTTCCAGATTTTTTTGCGTAGTCTTCTTGCTGCGTGAGCAAGTGCGAACACAAGCTTCTCCATCTCTGGGTAGTTTGCTTTCGCTCCTTGCAGTATTCTGCTTACGAAGTAGATTGGCATTTGTTTTCTTTCCCTTTCTGTTAATAAGACTGCGCTTACGCATTCGGCGGAGGCTGCGAGATATATGTACAGGGTCTCTCCTTTCCTTGGGGATGTCAAGGTGGGGAGTTCTGCTATGTGCTTTTTCATTTGTTCGAATGCTTCGGCAGCATCCTTTGTCCACTCGAACCCTTTTAGCCCCGCAGTTCTTTAATGTCTTGAAAAATGGCAATTGTCTGTCCGCTCCTTTTGAAAGAAAGCGACTTAATGCTGCGAGTTTGCCGTTTAGGCTTTGTACCTCTTTTACTGTCTTTGGAGCTGGTAGCTCGAGTATCTTGTTTACCTTAGATGGGTTTGCTTGGATTCCCTTATCCGAGATATAGTACCCTAGGAACTTCCCAGCCTCCATTCCAAAAGAGCATTTTTTTGGGTTGAGCTTCATTTATATCTTTCGCAGTGTCTCGAAGGTTTCTTGGATGTCTACAAGTAGTTCTTCCTCCGTTCTGCTTTTGATGACCATGTCATCTACGTAGACCTCTAGGTTTCGCCCAATTTGCTTGTGGAATGCTTTGTCTACGAGTCGTTGGTAGGTTGCTCCTGCGTTTTTTAGTCCAAATGGCATCTTTGTGTAGCAGAATGTTCGTTTGCTTGTATGAAAAGATGTCTTTTCTTCATCTTCTTTAGCCATTTGTATTTGATGGTATTCTTTATAGGCGTCTAGGAAGCACTTCCATTTATGCTCTGCCAAAAATTCAACTTTCCAGTCTATTTCTAGTAGTGGATAACAGTCTTTTGGACATGCCTTATTTATGTCTGTGAAGTCTACACACATTCTCCAGCCTCCGTCTCCTTTCTTCACCATTACTGGGTTTGCGATCCACGTAGGGTACGTGGTTTCTCTTATGATTCCGGCTTTTAGAAGCTTGTCTACTACTTTGCATGCTACCTCATCTCTGTCATTCGATAAACTTCTTTTCTTTTGCCTTACAGGTTCCATGCTTTTTCGTTCATTCAACCTGTGTTCCGTAACAAAGGTCTGTTCCCCTAGGGTGAGCACCCTGGGGACCCCTGTCATATCCGCGTATTCCCATGCGAATATGTCGATGTTTTGTTGCAATAATTTGAGTAATTTCTTTTTGAAATCTTCTGGCAGCCCTTTCCCTATGGTAATTAATTGATCTGGAAAGGTTGGGTTCACAAGTACCTTGTCATTATCCTGAGCCTGATCGCTCTGGCTGGGTGTTTTCACTTCTTCTGGTTCCTCCTTTGATTTTTTGACCTCACTAATTTGTTTAGTTTGGTCGTAACTTGATTTTATCATTCCGACGCCTGATTTCGTTTAGAATAGTACCATGGCGTGGACTGTGGAAGGTACCATCTCCATTCGTTGTATTGCTGGTCTTCCCAGGAGAAGGTTGTATGGTGAGGGTGCTCGTACTACAGTGAAGTCTAGGGTTTCCGTCTGTGCAAACGGAGGGTTCCCCAGGGTAACATCGAGATCTATTTCCCCCAGGGGCCATACGCGGTTTTCGGAGAATCCTGCGAGTGGGCCTGTAGGGTTTGTCATTCTTGCCTTTATTGCTTCTGGTAATTGCAGGAAGCAATGTTCATAAATAATGTCGCATTCGCTTCCATTATCGATATATACTCTTCGTACTGAGATATCGAATATTTGTGCTTGTATTATTAATGGATCTTTGCTGGCTTTTTTGTCTCCCAAAGCTGGAAAACATAGATCTCTTGACTGGATATGCGAGTCTTCTGGATCTTTTCGTTTCATGCTTGCTTTATTAGGATCTTCGCCGGCATACATTATTTGGATCTGAGCGTTAAATTAGGGAATCTGACCGTTTTTGTGATTTTTTTGAGAAAAATTTTCTGGATTTTAACCTTTTTGGTGTAAAATTTTCCGGATTTGAACCTTTTTTTTTATGAAGGTTAAGGTGATGAGTAGCGATTGTCCCGAGGATGGCGCCAATTGTTTGTACAATGGATTAGGTTAAAGGATTTGGAGGTGTTTGATGGGTTGGACGGCGATTCCCTGCTGGTAAGGTGTGAGAACCTTTTGTACGCCGGTTTAGATGTGTTTTAGATCTCTTAGGGTTTTGCCCGTGGATCTTGTATGTGTTTTAGGATTTTGACCGTAGTAGGCATCATGATAATGATTAGGGTTTTCCCCCTTTTATAGTTGCTTTTTCGTGAAGAATAAGTCTCTCACGCGTTTTGTATCTTTGGTAACGATCTCCTTTATTTAAGGAAGTAATATGATCGTATCTTTTCATATTTATCTTCTTTTCTCCAGGCTATGTGATACCCTGGGTGATCTTTTTAGCCTACCTAGGGTGAGGCTTTATCCTGGGTGACGGTGGGTACACCATCACTGCGTCAATCAAGTAATACAAATTTTACTATAATAACAATAAAACAAGGACCATTTTATTGACTGTGATATATAGAAAACAAAGCATGCATGCAGAATACTTGTGACTGCATAATGTACACGTTCGACGTCCAACTGTTGTAAATATATGACTTTTTTTTTTTTTTATCACTAATTAGTTACATATATATATATATATATATATCGTCTTAATTCTTTTCTTTACTACTAATTGGCTGTTGTGCAAAGACTCCTTACGGTCCCACTAGTACCGGTAAGGACATCAATTTCGCTCATTTTAACCATGGCCGCAGCAAAATCTGAATCAAATGTGGAAGGATTGTCGACGTATTCAGTTACGATGCTATCAGTCGAGTCTCCGTTAAAGAGTACTTGGTCTGATGTTAGAAGCCCTCTACTTTGGACTAGGTTCCTGAAGTAATTGTTGTCGAATGCATTTGGTGTGATCAGATCAAGTGGCTCCAAGTTACTGTCTCCCCCGGTTTGTGGACAGTTACTCCTAAGGTTGGCAGCGAAAGTAGCATCGATGTTTGACGTGTTGTCGTATATCCTTGCCCTAAATGTAACACATCGTGCCTGCCCGATTGTGTGAGACCCTGCCGCAAGATAACAAAAAATTTTTAACAACAAGTTATATGCATGATGGAGTACTTATAAATAAATATCATGATGCTTGAAAAGAAAATGAGGTCATATATATATATATATATATGGATGGAAACCCTTGATCGATCCCATGTACAGTATTGGTACCTGCAAAACCCCGGCTAGTTAATTAATTACCTGAAAGAGCAACCATTTCTCTTGCGGTGAGACGCTGTCGATCAAAGCTGGTGATGAGCTGAGCTAGATTATTATCACCTCTTGGAAGATTAGTATTGGCCAGATCCGCGCTTGCTGGTGCCGGAGAATCTCTTCTTCCAAGCCTTACTGTCCATGAAGGACCGCCCACCTACATACATATTAGTAATTTAATTACGACATATACATACATACATATATAACACTGAAATAGTTTATATATAGATTGAACTTAATTACGAGAGTTATTATTCGTAAATGGATATATATATATATATATATATACCTCGACTGAAGCATCACGAGCCGCGACAGCCAAAATATCTGCACAGGACACAACACCAGGACATACGCTCTCAACGGCAGCTTTAGCATCATCTATAGCTTCAAAGCCGATCACACCTCTATTTGCGACTGCGTTCTTCTCACTTCCGGCTCCATCAAGCAAAAGGGACGCGTCACAGCCCTGCATGCAAAATGTTAACCAAATTCAAATCTACTGCATGTCCATATATATATATATAATGCATGGATATATTGGGATTTATTTGAAAAAGTAATCAGGAAATGAACCTGAACAAAACAGTCGTGAAAAAGAAGGCGAATGATAAGGGCTGCCATCCGACGATTACTTGACACCGTAGTGCTAACTGAGCTCTGGATCGTCGCAAGTGCGTTAGGGCACGTTGCGTCATAGAACGTGGAAGACAACTGAGCTTCGCATGGCATGTTGTTGAATGAGATAAGTAAAATTATTAGTATAGGAACCAAAATATTTCCAATTGACTTATGATCACCCATGGTACGTTGAATAATAAAAAAAAAAAAGCTAAAAGCTTTTTAATTTGCTTCTTGTTTATGTTGAATATCTAGCTTAATTTGAGTAAAAAGAGTCACCCAATGTTGCCATATATACACACACATATATGCTTCAATATATATATGTCATTGAATAGTTGTATTGAAGACTTGGCCTTTGCAAATTGTAATGTGAATCATAAGAATGCTTATACTATCACAATCAGCCAATTAATTAAGGTTTCTGAATATATATAACTAGATCAAAGAAAAGTATCAGCTCGTGGCAAGAACAATCAACGTACGCGCATCAATATCAGAATTGGTCATCGATCAAAATCCTTTTTTTTTTCATTTAAAATAATACAGGTTTTGGTCTAGCTACATCCAACTTTTTCTTGCACATAATCAACAACCTTATTTAATATAATTAACTGGCCTATACTACTAATTATCTATAATCAGACGCTAGCAAAAAATCTAACATACTCAGCTTCAACATTATTCTAATAGTATTAATTACAGGTGAATTAGCCAACTATATCTCTCTCTTATAACTTCGGTCAAAATGGGTTGTTTATGATTTAGTCAAGGTCAACCATTTTACATTATATTATAGAGCAGATTCCTTCTAAATTTTCAACATTGAATTGAAATTTTCAATATTGATTTTAAGTACATCTCCAAAATACCCCTCTCATATAATCTATATTTATCTAAAATAACCATAATACCTTTTCTCTCTCCTCAAATCTCAACCAATCATCTTTTTCTCTCTCCTCCATAAATCATTTATTCCTCCAATTCATTCAAAATCTTTTATCTCAAAAATCATACGTCGATAAATTATAAAAATTGTATGGGTGTTCTTAAAATTTCCTGCTCTTTTATTAGAGATGTCATTCGATATACTTTCGACGAATTTTTAAATCCGAGGGCGGAGGCCGTAGGCATTTAACTATCACCCCACCATCTCACCGCTGCAACGCACGGGTACTTACTCTCGTATATTTTTAAACATTTGTATTAGTGATTGTGAAATACTTCGATTATTACTCAAATTACTAATTTCATTTTTATATAAAAACTGATACATTACATAACCAACTAAAAGTTATACTCCCTCTGTCCATTTTGAATGTATTGGTTTGACTTTAGGAGTCACTACAACAAAAGTGTTAATTGCTCACAATTATTTCCTCGCATTTCTAAAAAATGTGAAAAAATACTATAATTTGTTCAAATTAAAATTGTTTAAAAAAAATTCACACTTAAAAGTGTGAAAAAATTAATAAAGACATACTTTTTTCACAAGTATAAATGTATAAGTAATTCACACTTAAAAGTGTGAAAAAATGTCAAACATTTTCACACTTAAAAGTATGAGAGCTAATTTGTCACACTCAAATTTCTCGCACTTCCTCTTGTGTGAGGAAATTTGGTGTCACAAGTTACTTCCACACTTTTAAGTGTTAACAATTATATATTTTTACACACTTGAAAATGTGAACTTTTTGTTTCTACATATATAATTGTGAAAAAATTTTGATCCTTTAATTTTATTCACTTTTAAATGTGAGTTTTTTCACACATTTATAAGTGTGAACAAATTTATAATTTTTTAAACATTTTTAAAAAATGAGTAGAAATGAGTGTTAAGATATAACATATTTGTTGTAGTGAGTCTTTTTCCTTCACCTTATTTGGTCATGGATATTTTTTGTGTTTTATATAATACTTAATAAATATTAAATCAAAGAAAATATATTTAAAACTCAATCTTTTCATATATTTTATATTATATTACACAAAAAAAAAATTACGGTCAGAGTTCAAAAAGAAAATTCCAAAAAGTCAAACTAGTACATAAACTGAACGAGGGAGTATCAAATTTAATCGAAAATTTACCTACAAATATAGCTATAATTTTAAAAGCAAAGTGACAAGACATCGTGATAGCTAGTGTCTAAAGAAACATGCATATATGTTTGATGTTTACATGTAGAAGATATATATTGATTAGGCTAATATTATTAGCAGCCATGATTGAAAAATGAACATGTACAGGAAGTGTGCTTATACTGACTATTGTTATGCGAATTTTGCCTTTAAAAGGATTGTTTTTATGTTCATCTTATAATTTAATGCGCCTTAGCTTGATTGTGATTTCTAACCATATTATTATATATAGTAGTCAAGTACAAGTACAATTGCAATTTTGCAAATTGGCGCCTGGTAACCCGACCACTTTTTTGGTAACCCGACCAGACTTTTTGTAGCGACCTAGAGAGGGGGTCGGCTTTTATTTTGCCATATTTACCATTATAGACATGGGACCCGCATTTTTTTCACTTTTTGCAGCGAGGGTCGCTGCAAAAAGTGGTGGTGGTCTAGATACTAAAAAAGGCTGGTTGGGATATGGGGGGCGTAATTTAATCCAAGTGATACTTTTTATCTTAACAAACAGTCAAAGTGTCAAACATTAGATTAGTCTCGGTACAAATTTTTTCCATACGTACACGTGTACATAATTAATGTACTACGTACTGAATGACTGTCACAAATGACGCATGCGTCAAAGTGCATCGGTAAGATTACACTGATGATTTCATTAACTTTCCACTTATGTTAGAAAAATGGTGATCCTAGCTTTGGTGGTCTTATTCTAATTATGCGCTGATATATATCAAAAGGGATTAATTACACAATATATTATAATTACTAATTATAATTATCCCTGCCGCAAGATATATATCAAAAGGGATTAATTGCTTATTAGGTTATTAACAACTGATCACAATAAGGAAAATAACAAAAGTTCCTTTCAGGATGCCTTTTTTCAGCGTGTGTAAGCTAGATAAGATCGGCGACAATTTCATTTTTTGTTTATTAGAAAAAAAGAAAAGAAAAAGTCTACTACGAATCGAGAGAGAAAAATCCATCAGAGGATCACGTACATAAGGTGTGGTTTTTAGGGCATTAAGATGAAGTTGTTTTGACTTTTGATATCGTCGGTCCACATCATTGTTAATTGACATCAAACTAGTTTTCTGGTAAATCAATATGAATTGATAAAGACCTGTAATTCATCTCCAGCTATTCAACTACTCTTATATACATACCCATTATCACACACAATATTTAAATGAAACTTTTTTATTTGAGCTCACCCCTGCCATCACATGAATAATCAAGGCAAATCCTAACCTTTCTGTGCAAGGGCATCTCACCTAAATGTTTTTTCAATGGTAATTAAGAGCTCATATGCGATCAATGGTTCCATTGAAGATTGGACATCGATAGCCTATACTGCTCGATGAGTTAATTAACTCGATCCCTTTTGTACGTGTAGCAAACACTACTATATATTGATAGTCTTCGATCCACCGTGCACTATTAGTCTAATTATTCATTAAAATTGATATATAGGACAACGGATTCCTATTTTATGAGTTCTTTGTCTTTTAGGTTGTGATAGATGATAATTATATAAGGCCTATCAACGGTATTTGAATTATTAATAGATTTGGGGAAAACATATATATATATGCATTTCATTTTAAAAAGGACCATTTTATTGATTGTGATAGAATTAAAACAAAGCATGCATGCATGCATGCAGAATACTTGCATAATGTACGTACGTGCGTCCAACTATTAATATACACTTTTCCATCACTTATAACATCTCCTTTTCTTTATAATCAATTTGCATTTCTGCAAAGAGTCCTTATGGTTCCACTAGTACCAGTAACGACGTCGATTTCGCTCATCCTAACCATGGCTGCACCAAAATCACAATCAAATAAGGAAGGGTTGTCGACGTACTCAGTTACGATGCTATCAGTTGAGTCTCCATTAAAGAGTACTTGGTCTGATGTTAGAAGACCTTTACTTTGGACTAGATTCTTGAAGTAGTGGTTGTCAAATTTATTTGGTGTCCTCAAATCAAGTGGTTCCAAGTTATTGTTTCCATTTGGTGCTGTCTGTGGGCAGTTACTCCTAAGGTTGCTAGCGAAAGCAGCGTCTATGTTTGAGGTGTTGTCGTATATCCTCGCCCTAAACGTAACACATCGTGCTTGCCCGATTGTGTGAGATCCTGCAGGATATATATAACAATTATTTACATATTTAACTTTATTCAAAAAAACAAATACTAGTACCATATAAATTACATGTAAATTAATTAATTTGATATAAAACAATCTAGTTAAGTAAAATCTTCTATTTATTTTTTTTTAACATGTTGCTATATATGTATGAGTATAGATGAATGTAAGTTCTTTGAATTTGAAAAAACGTACTGGGAATGTGTATCTAACCTGACAGAGCAACCATGTCTCTTACGCTGAGACCCTGTCGATCAAAGCTGTCAATGAGCTGAGATAGATTATTAGTACCTCTTGGAAGATTGGTATTGGCTAGAGTCGCGCTTGCTGGTGCAAGAGAGTCTCTTCTTCCAAGCCTTACTGTCCATGAAGGACCACCCACCTACATTAACATGAAATACACAATATTAACACAGCAATGTCGCTGAGTCCAAATTTGTCGTTCAAAAAAAGAAACTAGCGCGCAGTGTAATAATTATAGCTAGCTAGAATTTATGAGAGTTAGTTACTATTCGTAATGGATACCTGCACTGAGGCATCACGAGCCGCAACAGCCAAGATATCTGCACAGGAAACAACACCAGGGCATACGCTCTCGACTGCAGCTTTAGCATCATCTATAGCTTCAAAGCCGATCACACCATTATTTGCGGCTGCGTTCTTCTCACTTGCGCTTCCATCAAGCAAAAGGGATGCGTCACAACCCTGAGATATTAATTAGCCAAATTAAAAGTTAATTGCATGTTCCATTTCAATTCTAAATTAATGTCAAATAGCTAGCTAGAAGCAAAAATTAAAACGAAGTTAATTAACCTGAACAAAACAGTCGTGAAAAAGAAGACGAATGATAAGGGCTGCCATCCGACGATTACTTGACACCGTAGCACTAACTGAACTTCTAATCGTCTCAAGTGCATTAGGACACGTGTCATCATAGAACGTGGTAGACAAGTGAGCTTCGCATGGCATTATGTAGTTCGTTGATACAAGTAAAATAAGTATAGGAACCAAAATACTTCCAATAATTGACTTATCATAACCCATGTGATTGAAAAGCTAGAAAATAATTAAGAGGAAAAAGCTCTATGTATGAATAACTAATTTAATTTGAGTGAAACGCTCATCCAACGATGCATTATATATATACTCACTTAAGTAATTACAATTTTATCCAATGATAGATTTTAGGGCTTGCATAATTAAATACCCCATATATCCAATGAAGATAACGACCCAAACTTGGTTTCACCAGAGAATCATCAAATTAATCGGGGATTGAGAATCTCCGATCAAGTAAATACTGAGATAATGGAGATGGGAAATCATAAATCTTCGATATTCAAACCTAAATATATATTTTATGGGAAAATGATGTGTACTGTACATTTTACCTAAGCTTAGGTACTCACGCATTAAAAAGAAGTTACATATTAAACTTTTAAATTTGATAAACATACATAACTTCCCTGAATTTTACATAATCCTTCCAACTTTACTTAAGAGCATGTTTTACATACACCCCACCATTGCCATCCTAGATAGATACACTATATGTTATAATGATTCGTATGTTGGATATATAGTAGTTAGGCCGTTCGTAGTAGAGCTTCGGCGAGCTTGTCCTTGTGCTCTTCCTCAAGGAAGCTATTGCTATGACCTTCTTTCTTTCTGTCCACAACATCCCCTTTCTTATTTAAGAACAAGTTGGACGACAAGTGTCGGTCTGGAAAAGAGAGAGAGGTGGAGCTTTTTTTTATGTTTTTTTGTTGAGGAAGAGGTTCCTTAGTGTGAGGGGTAGTTCTTGAAAAAAGAAAAAAACTGATCTGGCAGTGAGAAAAATGTGAGAAAGAGATTTAGGAATGAGCTTTAAGAGAGGCCTTAATTAGTGCCCATGCAAGTTAATATGAATGCTTAAAGTTTTAGCCGGCTATGCACAATCGAAGTAGAACAACCTACTGCAAATTTAATCTAGCTATCGATCTAATTACCACAAAAATTAGGATATGTGTTTTTTATAACTTACACACCACCATCATCTACTATGATATACAAGACTTTTTTGTAAAAACACTAACACTTTCCGGCGACGCGATGGCCAAAAAATCATGGTGATGGTCGGAAATGATCATGGTGGTGGTTGCAGATAATCATGGTGGTGTGTAAGTTACAAAATACACATGTCCTAAAATAAGTAGTCCTAAAATAACTTGCACCTATATATATATATAGAGTAACACTCCGGTGAGAACACTTAAAAACATCATTTTGATGCATTAAAAGTCCATACAACTAACATAATGCATAACTAATTATCATTATTTAAGTGTTTAACACTTTAACAACATATTGATCCGTCAAAATTGAAAAAATCATGTTTTTTGTTTTGTGCATCCATCTTGGATGCATATTCATCAAAATGATACATCCAACAAAAAAACGTGATTTTTTCGATTTTGACGGATCAATGTGTTGTTAAACACTTAAATAACGATAATCAGTTATGCACTATATTAGTTTTATGGGCTTTTAATGCATCAAAATGTACTTTTAAGTGTTCTCACCGTGTTTTTATTTTAAGATTGTTCTTATTTGATCGTCCCTATATATATATATATATGAGACCCTTATTTTGAGAACCCATTTTTTTAACAACCGTAAGAACTCTTAAGTTTCATAATGGATCATATGTTTTTTTTGTTCATTCACATATGAAACATCATAAAAACATATGTTGTAGAAGAAAAGCGTGATCAAATTCATTCACTAGTTCACAAAAGGCTATTTTGAAGGTTTCTTAAAAAAGTTTCTTCTACAACATACATCTTTATATTATTTCACATGTGAATGAACAAAAAAAAAACATGTGAATAAATACATATTTTAAAAGTTTTCATGGTTCTTAAAAAAAATAGTTCTTAAAATAAGGAAACTTTCTCTCTCTCTCTCTCTCTCTCTTTCTCTATCTCTCTCTCTCTTTCTATATATATATATATATATCTGTAGGTGAACAATCAAATAAAAACAGTCTTAAAATAAGAACGATGAGAACACTTAAAAAACATCATTTTGATGCATTAAAAGTCCATAAAACTAACATAGTGCATAACTAATTATCATTATTTAAGTGTATAGCAACACATTGGTCTGTCAAAATCAAGAAAATCATGTTTTTTGTTTTGTGCATCCATCTTGGATGCATATTCTTCAAAATGATGCATCCACTAAAAAACGTGATTTTTTCGATTTTGACGGATCAATGTGTTGTTAAACACTTAAATGATGATAATTAGTTCTGCACTATGTTAGTTTTATGGACTTTTAATGCATCAAAATGATGTTTTTTAAGTGTTCTCACCGTTCTTATTTTAAGACTGTTCTCACCAGAGTGTTTACCCTATATATGTATATATTATATATTATATATAGGGGTTGATTATTGTAAAACAAGTATTAAAATAAAACAAATAAGACAAGATATTGACCATTAGATCATGATAAATTATCATACACATGATGCATGATAATTTTCATGATGCACAGTAATTTTCAATAAAAAAAAAACATATTATTTTATCTATTTTATTTTAATACTTGTTTTATATTATCTAAAACATATAAATTTTGGTCAACATCAACTTTTTCTTGCAAGTAATCAACAATCTTATTAAATATAACCGGCCTATCTGTCTGTTATAACAAAGCATGCATGTGTTACAAATACAATACATATATATTAGCAGCAGCCATGCATTATTAAATAAATAATGAATTCGATCATATCAATAGGTGTTTGCTCCCTACGCTAGCTACTACTCGATCGTCGGTTCTCATATAGCTTAATTATAAGCAACGTCATTGACACCATCAGGACATTTTCATGCATCGGTTTAATTCGTCGCGCGGTTTAAATTAACTGACAAGTAGTAAAGGATGAGCTTTAAGCACTCATCCTTCAATCCAATTTGTTTAGAAAAAAATTGAAATATTTATTTTGTGACACAAGAAAGTGATGAGACAAACGGACGAGCAAGTGAGCAACTCATGAGAATACTATTGGGAGAAAGCCTTATATTATTGTGACTATTCTTTTACTTTACTTTTGGCCCGGATTAGCTTATATAATGTACGTTCATCTCATTTATTGCAATTAGTTTAATTATGATTGTGATTTCTAACCATACTACTATATATACTAGTCAAGTACATGTGCATATGTATCATTTCATAATTGAAGTGATACTTAACTAATTTGTTTTTTATCTTAACAAATACTAATTTAATAGATTCAGTCGGTATATGAATTATTATAATGATGCATGCGTCAAATTGAGTCAGTAAACTGATTGATTTTTCATTTTATTTTCCACTCATGTAAGAAAATGCTGTTGACTAGCTTTCAATCTTTCATATATGCTTTTGACCTTCTTAAAAAGCCGTAATCTCAAGTTTTACTATTTTATTGTAAGTTATTATAAGAGTAAAACTGAGATATATCTATTATGGGTGCTCAAGAGTAAATATATCATGAGTTCTCTTAGCTAGCTAGTCTTTTAAAAAAAATCCCAATAATTAACTATCTTATTAACGATATAATTAATTATATATCTAAGCTCATCAATTATATAATTACTACTTCAACTCTTCGTATATTCATTTTCAATTTTAATATAGAAGCTGGTACTGAAATATCCGCCCTCGTTATCTGCTTATTGAATAAATATGTGGCAGCTAATTAAAACAATTGGGAGCCATCAAATCTTTTTAATAACCGTAGCCATCAAATCTTTTAACTACTACTAACTAATGGTTTTATTTGCTTGGGGCCGTGCCTACCGACACTTACTGTGTGCGAACCTTATTTATTGAATAGTAAAGCACACGTGTTGGTACGAGGGTATATCCTCTTTCCTTCATTTTTCTTTTTCTTTCTTTTACTTTACTAGTTATCTTGGGTTTTTCTAACAGCAGTGATGATTGCATTTAATGGCATGTTTCTTTATCGTTCGGTAGAGATCGACCACGTTACCAGCACAGTCAATTCGAGGGCATGATTGGCAGTGGAAGTATCATTACCGTTCTAGATCGAGGAAACCAGAAACCCCCTATGTCGTAAGGACTTCCCAATACGTATTTCAAAGGTTTTGAACCCGTAACCAATATTTGGCTGAAAGACATAAGGGATATTAAATGTGCAATTGGGCTAAACACTCGTGTTACATAATAAAAATTTTGCGAACAATTATATATATCAATGTTATATGTATGTGTTAATTAAAACCAAACTGATTAATGAAATGTTTTTAGAAGCAATATTGTTGTATTCATATGTAAAAGATTTGTATAATACGCACATAATCTAAAAAGTCTTTTATAACAAAATAGTTTAGATGAGGGAAAACTAAAACATCATGTATGAATTAATAGAGTTTTGAAAAGAGAATAAAATTAATTTTTGGAAAAAAAAATAACACCATAAACAATACAAATAAAAATAAAATACTTTTTTTAAAAAACAAGTGTTTATGACATCAATAATTAAATCAATGAAAAACAACAATATTTGAGAAAAAATATGAAGACACCAAATAAGCTTTATCTATAAAAGTTTGATATCATCACAGATTTTGATTTTAGCTCTTTTTGGTTCTTAGCTTTAGAAAAATTTACTTTCTCCGTCTCATTGGAAGTGTCCTATTTTAAATATTCAAAGTCTTTATTATTAAACTTTGACTTTTAATAAACTTAAATATATTTTCTGTGTTATATAAAACTTTATGAACCAACAAGGAATTTGCCTAGTGGTAAGGCAAGCACTTAGTCACCTTAAGGTCTCACGTTCGATCCCCGTTGGGGACAAAAAAAAATAATTCTTTTAAGATACCCATTATCAATGAAGCCTAGACTCATATGTGAAGTTTAAATATGCGGGTTCAATCCTTCGGGGTGCCCAAATCATGTGGGGATTAGGATAGAGATATTTTACCGACATCATATGGCTCATACGGGGTGAGTTCCCCCATTACCTTTTCTTTTATATAAAACTTTATGAAAATTATAGTAATAAAAACACTTTTAAAATATAATTGATTCATATAGCTTTCATCGAGTATAATCTAACACATAATAATATTATCTAAGGTGAAATTAAAGTTGAAAAAATTAAACTTTGGAAATTCTAAAAACATACTTATAGTGGAATAGAATGAGTACACTATTATTTGCTTTTTGCTTTTTGACAAATAATTTTATAAAATTACTTCATTGACTACGTTTTTATTTGATTATTCTTATTGTCACCTGTATTTAATTTATTTAATTACATAAATTTACTATTTTAAAAATAGTTTCTCTAAAAATGAAGTTAAATATATGATAATAAAAAAATGTCGTTGTGCCCAAATAAATCGTTTAAGGAAATGGTATTTTGACTTTTGACTAGCTTAGTCTTAACCTAATTCTAATATTTACATATAGTACATATATATTAGGTTCCTTATGAATCATATCGATACTCATTTATAAAAATTATCACGCATCCTATTTTTATTTTTAGAATAGTTACACATAAAATTACTAATTACCCTTAATAAACACTCATTATGGAAATAGTTTTTATAAAATATTAAATTTGTCCTTAATGAATTAATTTATACAGTAAACTTTTATTTTAATAATTAATACTTTAAGTCCTTATCCTTTAAAAAATTTCCACTACACAATTACATCAGCCTACACTACTTGACACCGTCACCACCACCAATAGTACCATCACCGACACCATTAGAACGTCTTCCTCACCACCGTCACCATATTGCATAGATACCATGTTCGTATATTGTGGAAATAAATACATATATCCAATCACATAATCATTTACCATGTCATAAAATCATTATAAAATACTTATCTTTGAAAGGTGATTTTTATTTATTTACTTTAATTTTGGGGTGTTGTATTCCTATGACCCTATATGAAAAGAGTATAGTCAAGCTGTACTTTATACTTGCACTTTGCCACGTTTTTTCTTTATTTCTTTTGTTTTAATTTGTTGTTTGTTGAGTTTACACTCCGTCCTTGTAATATTAGTCCATCATGATCTCTTGGGCTTAACAACCCAAACAAAACTAAAGCGTCTCCTACAAGGCTACAACTAAGATGGGTTGAATTATCGAAACTTGACCCAAAAAACCAATAACCCAGATTCCTTAATTTAGTAGGGTAGAATTATGTCAATTTCAAGTGATAAATCCACAACAATTTTTAATGATGCACAACAACACATGATTACTATAATTGTACATTGCATAATATAATATGTACATTTATTATATTTGTTAAAATTTGTTATAGATTTATCACTGCATATTATTAAGAAAATGATATTGGTATAATACTAGTCTAAAAGAAGGGTTATTTAAGAACCCATAAATAAAAAAAAACTTAAAAACTATTGGGTACCACACATTCTTTCTCTGTTTCTCTCTTCAATTAAACAATAAAATTCACCCAAATCATTCAAAATTCTTTATCTCACAAACCGTAAATCGTTAGACGAAACAAAAAGCATGGGTAGTCTTAAAATTTCGTCCTCTTTCATTAGAGATCTAATTCGATATACTTTTTACGACTTTTTACTTTTCGTTTTTTTTTTCCTCTTGTACTTGTGTACCTACACATGTGTAGGATCATTATTTTCACATGTAAATTAGTAAATGAACATATGTACACAACAATGAAGGTTAAGGGCGGTCGTTAATCCTTGGCGGAGCCATGGTGGCCAAGGGCGAAGCCCGCCAGTCCATGGCGCAGCCATAGCAGCTAAGGGCGGAGCCCGTTAGGTAGATCACCAATCACCGGTCACCCCTATGACCTATCACACTATGACCTATCACCCTCAATGACCTATCACCCCCACCAGCTTTGGCTTATGAATATCCTTAAAGGTAAAGCCCGCTCCGAATCATAATTTTTGTTCAACCTACTCATGTGTAAGTTATGTGTAAGTACCAAAAAGAAGACGAAAATTAAAAAGTCGTGAATAGTATATCGAATTGGATCTCTAATGAAAGAGGATGAACTTTTAAGACTACTCATGTTTTTTATGTCGTCTAACGATTTACGATTTGTGAGATAAAACATTTTGAAATTTGGGTGAATTCTATTATTTGATTGAAGAAAAAGAAATAATGCATGGTCCAAAATGATTCTTGAGTTTTTTTTTTTTTAATGAGTTTTCAAAATAACTAACCCCTATTAGTATATCTGTAGATCTACTATAACCGTGTAGCACATATTTATACAATATGTTTTAAAGCCTATATATCGTTTATCCAATTTGATTAGATATCCAGATTCCAAACCCAATAACTCATACTTTATAGTCATTAACAAGTAGTTTCAAGTAATATAACAAGTAAATTGTCTAAAACAAACACTTGCCTCATTTTTGCAAATAAGATCAAATATGTACAAAATTTTCGCAAGTCCAGGGACGGCCCCTCTATCTGGCTATATATATTCGACAAGTTCGTACTCAATTCGTTTAGAGTTTTACAACGAAAAACCACGCAGATGTACTAGTCTGCACTAGCGTTGTACTCGCGCGATGCAACGGGCTATAAGAAAAAAACGTCGGTGGTTTGATGGTGGTTTGTGGAGCGGCGGCAATGAAAAAGAAAAAAAAAATAAGCCGACGGCAGTGGATGGTGGTTTGATGGTGGTTTCTGGGGCGATGGTGGATGGTGTTTATGGGGGGATAGAGTACATAGAAGGTGGATTGCGGCGGTGGATGGTGGTATTTGGGGCGGTGGTGGATGGTGTTTATGGGGGGAGAAAATCAGAGAAGGGGGGAGGGAGAGAAAATCGGAAATCAGATGAACGTATGTGTGTGTAATGAACGTGATGGAGAAAAAATAGGGTAGTGTAAATTAGGAGGGCATAAAAGACATTTTAAAGGTAGAGGTGTTAAAAGGGGGTGGGGTAGTTTGCTTATTAATGGAGTATAGATTTTAGCAAGATCGTTTTAAAAATCATAGCTCGTCACCCCTTGAGACGTCTTAAAAATCTCCCTATTAGCTCGGATCAAAGCTCTCTTCCAACCATTTAACCTGAATATGCACACCAGCATCTCGTAAGGCATTCAACGATGATCGATAAAGTCTTGCATCTAAACCAGTACCTTCACTTTTCATATCCTGCAAAAGCTTCACAAGTTCATCCACTCTACTCCTTTTAGAAAACACTCCTACCATAATCCCGCCCATTGCCCTATCGATCCGACCACCATTTAGCCTATATTCGTGATAATATTTCATACAAATATCAAATTCTCGAGCTTTACTATAAGCGTTTATAACACTTGTATAACTTACTTTATCTGGCATAACTTTTCTTCTTTTCATTTCCTTCCATATCTTTTCTACTTGTTTCAAGTTCAATACTTTCCCCTGCATATCAAGAAGAGAATTGTATATCCAGACATTAAGCTCAACCCCCCTTTCTTTCATTCGTGCTAAAAGACGCATAGCGTCCCTTATTCTGTTAACTTTTCCATACATTGCAATCATACTAGAGTAAGCCACCACACATTTGTCAAAACCCTTATTGTCCATTTCCCAAAATACCTCTTCTGCTTTGTCATATAACCCGAGCCTACAATAAACGTTTAGAACCGATGCATAGGTCACTTGACCGGGGGCACACCCTTCTGTAACCAACCCTTCATACACCTTAACCGCGGAATTTAGTCCTCTTTTCTTTGAGAACCCATTTACAATAGCACAAAAGATACAATCAGAAACGCGTGTATCTACACGTTTCATTGAAGAAACAACATCTAATGTCTTTTCAAGTAAGCCTAATTCAATGTACATCAACACAACCTTTAAAAACACTGCTGGATCCCTTAACATTTTCTTCTCCTCTGCTTCTTCCAAAAGATCTTCCACCATTTTAACTTCACGAACGCTTGCAAACGAATTGATTAACAACGAGTAAAAAGAAGGGTCTTCTAAGACCCCTTTTTTAGTCATTTCCCTAAAGAAATCTAAAGCTTGAAACGGTTTTCCTAATTTTGCTAATGATTCGCATAATAGTCTATAAATTTGTGCACAAAATGGTGTCCATTCTACATTACTTGATTCGAATTCTTTGAACAAGGTAACAACTTTCTCATATTTGCCCATTTTTAAATAGGCTTCCATGGTATGCCTATAACATTCACCATCTAAATGCATAAAAGACGATATCATAATATCGTACACCTTAACCGCACTACTATACATATGAAGTTTGTTATAGCTTTTCATTGCAGCATTAAAACTCAGAATAGCAACTTCTTTCTCAAATTTCAACACATGTAGCAAATTATCAACAAGTTTAAATCTTTTTGCACGAATGCAACTACTAATTAATCTACAACAGGATGAAGCATCAGGGTAGACTTCAAATTCCCTAAAATCTTCAGAAATAGACCAAATATAATTCCAATTCTTTAAACTCAATGAATACCTTATTAGATTATGCAATGTAGATTTTGTGGGTCTAAAATCTGGCATTCTTTTTGCTTTTTGGTAACTTTCAAACCCCAAATCTTCAGTTTTTGGATCTTTCAACATTTTGCATATCAAAAGATTGGAAATTTCTTGATGGGGTTTTGAAAAATCTTGAAAAGCTTGAACCTTTTTATCAAAATCAATAAGGGGTGTATGGATGGATTCTTCATCTTCAAGAATTGGTGGTGGGCAACTCTTTGAAGAATCGAGAATCAAGATTCTTGATGAAGATGATGATGAAATAAGAAGTTTGGATGGATTGAAAACGAGGTATCTGTGTGTTGTTTTGATGCAATTAATGTGAGCTAATGACAATTCTAAAGAAGTGAGAATTGCCATTTTTGATGAAGATAAGGCATGGATTGAATGGAGGGAAATTTGGGAAGTTAAAATGTGGGAAAGAATGATATGATATTGTTAGTAGGATTTTGGTTTGTGTTTTTATGTGACTTGTGTTGATGTGAGCCACTCATATGTTACTTTGTGTCAGAAATTGGTAGTGTGGATAATATATGGATTTTCCAAAGTAGAGTAAAATAGAAAAGAAATATAACGGTAAAACTTAATAAAACTACTTGTGATGTTGATTCATTTTTTAGAAAAGAAATGAAAAGAATAAAAGTAATTTTAAGATAAGTTGATTTTTGGAGGTTTTTTTAAGATGAAAAAGAATTGAATTTTGTTTCAACAAGTGGACTCAGCATTGTCTCTTCATTGTTATGTAAAGATTGACCACGTCACCATCACAGTCAATCTGAGGGCATGATTGACGGTGAAAGTCCAACTACCGTTCTAAAAAAAACCAGTTAAATGTTAGAGAAAACCTCATGCCCCACCTCATTAGCAAAAACTTCCCAATATACATTTCATATGTGTTGAACCCGTGACCAACAATTGGTTAAAAGATATAAAGGACATTAAATGTCCACTTAGGCTAAGTCTCAAGGACGAAAAAGAATTGAATTAATATGATTTGAAAAGATTTTTTAATTGTTTTGGTTTTAAAATTTTTTCTCTCATTTGTAGTTATCTAAAAAAGTTATTTATCTTCTTTTTATTTTTCATCTTATTATTCTATTTCTTTTCTTCTAAATTAGAACTCAAAAGCATGGTGTAAATTTTTTATGTTATTCTTGCCAATCAAAGTTTACTAAAAAGTCATACCAAATCGACTATGGAATATTTGCTAACCTGATATGTACTGGCATGTATGAGAGCATATAAACCCGACTTAATTGTCGTATTTTTTATTTCAAGCGTTAAAATCACTTAAAATGTGAATGCCGGGAGAAAAAAAGTAATTAAATGGAAACCCCTTAAACCCATGTATGATTTAGTACCTACTAATCTCTAACCAGACTAGTATTCAGATGAACCTCAATCACTTAATAATCCCCTGATTATCTCAAGTTTGCCTTTGGTAAGACTCGAACCCAGAACCTCTCCTGAAAAGTGACGGCTGGTGCCCACTAAATGTGAATGTCTTGTTATTATAATACATCTAGTTTGTCTATCCCATTCCTTCACATTCCAAGTGTTTCCGGCACATCTTTTTCAAATTTCTTGAACCACCTTCACTCTATTTTTTTCCGGTGAAACCTTCAATGACCTTTTTGAAGCGAACGTCGTTGTTGCAACTGACCATAGCCATTAATCGCTAACCACAACCGCCCACTGTCATCCACCGCCAACTGTCACTGTCCATTGCCTGTTTTTTCTAGTTAGAAACTATTATAGTTTATTTTTGACGTAACTATTATTTATAGTATTATTACTAATACAATATTGTTAAATTTTTGTTTGAATAGATAATATTGTTATTGTTATGATATTGTTGTTAGCATTATTATTATTTAAAAATTAATAAACAATTATATTATAAAAAGATGTTTCTTTTATATGTATCTTTTTGACATCCAACATAATTCATTTGAAATTTTACATCATTTTTATTATATTAGAATTTCAAAAACAGTTTTGTTACAACTAAATATTTTGCTAAGTTATATAAATTTAATTATTTCAAAGCTAATTATATATTAGATAAATAGATATAAATCTTATTAAGTATTAGACGAATAGATTTAATTTTTTAGAACATCTTGGTTAACTCTTATATTTTGGAGTAAGTTAGTTCAAATTGTTGATAATCCAAGTTGGGCAATTGACCCACTTGTAGAATAGCGAAGTTTTAAAAGTTGTGTAAATGGTAAATCTTGCAAAATGGTGTTTTACAGGTTTTTGGATGTTTTGGTTTAGATTTAAAGTGTTTGAAAACTAATTGTAAGAACCCAAACCCATCTAAATCAAAATTGAAAAAAAAAAATTTTTTTTTTACAACAGACTAATACTCCACATATTAGTCTCCAACAGACTAATACTCCATATGTTGTCCACAACAGACTAATACTCTACATATTAGTCTACAATAGATTAATACTCTACATATTAGTCTGCAACAGACTAATACTCTACATATTAGTCTTTCTGCACAAACCCATTTTGACCCAAAGATTTATTTCCACATTTTAACAACTAGTAAAACTAATCACAAACACATTTTCACACCTTAAATCAATTTGACAAACTTCAAAAAAAGTTAAATACACATGACTCAACATTCCAAAAGCTTTCATTTGATCAAGTGCACAATTTACAACGAAATGGGTCATTTACCCATTTTGTCAAATAACCAAAGTCAAACTTTACATCAAGTTTCAAATGACCCAAGACACATCATATTACTGAAATTCTTACATATGAAACATGTCCAAAACATAAACTTTGTACCAAGAGCCAAGGGTTCAATGAGAGGAGTAACTAGGGTTCTACCAGATACCATTCCTCCATGAAATGGTCCAATACCTTCTATGCACCAAAAGCTCCAACTTCAACCTTCTAGCATATTACAAGTTGTTCTTACTATCGAAACCACCTATAAAAAGATAAACAACTAAAAGAATAAGCTTACGCTTAGTGAATGCATATATGTATGATCAATATATCAATATAACTATATCCCTTAAAATACACATAAATACTTAAGCCGATCATTCAACAATCAAAGTAACAACAAACAAATCATGATCATGTAAATTCTACTTGGCCAAGGATATATGCTAGTAGGTATCTCATCATCTACTAGTCTTACACCCAAATTATGCTAGTAAGTATATCATCATCTACTAGTCTTGCACAAAACCAATGTATGCTAGTAGGTATATCATCATCTACTAGTCTTACACAAATTCAATCATACAAATGAGGTCATAGGAATTATTCATCTATGCCCTCCATATCACAAACTATGAACATATACATATGCATTCACCTTGAATTTGGCTAATAGGCTCTACTTGATTATTATGCTCATTGTTATATTCTCCACCACCTACACAACATTTATCATATACTATGAGTTTATAAACTCATTCCTTCTACAACCATTAACTAAGTTCATCATGAACTAAACCACTATAGTGTTTGGCTATACCATTTTTTTCATTATAATTCTCATAATATGACTTCTAAGTTCATACACTAGCCAAACACCAATTTTATGAAATTCCAACTATGGGGTTCTTCATCATTAACTTATTTTCTCAATCATATTATCAATTTCTATATCAAAATTCATTAGGGTTTTATTTAAACCCTAAACCCATAAAACCCCAAACTATAAAATTAAGAACCCTAATTTAATAAAAGGAACTAGAAATAGGTTAAGAAAATCAATACCTCAAGAATTCAATAACTTGGACTTGAATCAAAATTCCCCTTTTTTTTTTCCCCTTTTCTCTCTTAAATTCAGCCACCACCATCTAAAAACACAACTCTAACTTTTCAATTTTTGCTTCTTGAAGATTAATGATTATTATTGTTATGGTTAAATCACTTGGAAGATTGATTGAAGGGATTGAGAAGAAAATCTGCTTTTGAATTGGAAGGATTTAGAATGTGATGGAAGATTAAAGCTTTTGAGAGAAATTAGACTAATGATTCATCAAGCAAAAGTGGCTGGGCTATTCCCCCCCCCCCCCTTTGCCACGTAAATAAAAATATAAATGGGTATTTTTACCCGCTATTCACTAAAGTTCCAACTAAATTAACCCCTTATTCCAAAACAAAATACTAGGAAATTAATTTAATGTTAAAACTATAAAAAGGTTAATTTTCTATTACCTTAAAATTATTGGGGTGTTACACTGATTTGGATGTATGTTGTTAAAGAAGGTATCAAAATGGAGTTTTAGAGTTTCTGGACCAGACATTATCCACTGCGCCGCAGTGGGCTTGTCCAGCCTCATTGCGCCGCAGTGGAGGCTTTTGTGTGTGCAGACCAGAAATCTCCCACTGCGCCGCAGTGGGAGTGTATTTCTCCATTGCATCGCAGTGGAGAGGTATTGTTTTAAATATTAAAAAAAAATTCTCAATTTTGATTTATCAAGTCTTGTCCATTCAAGTTGGTATCAGAGCCGAAGTTTAAGAGATTTATTTGCTAAGTTATATAAATTTAATTATTTCAAAGCTAATTATATATTAAATAAATAGATATAAATCTTATTAAGTATTAGACGAATAGATTTAATTTTTTTATTGTATATATATGTATATATATAATATAATAATTTGTTATTATATCCAATTCGTATTAGGGATTACTCTCTGAATAATTAGCTGAATACCATTTGACTATTGTTATACTAAAACCATAAAGTTAGTGTCCCAATAAGAAATTATTTGTAAATATACATTGATAGTAACAAATTATCTAATCTAATCTTTATTATTATTATCATTATATATATATACTAGGTTTTTTACCCGCGCGATGCGCGAGATGTTATAGATTTTTATGTAATGTTAAATTAATTCATTTAAAGTTCACATGACCTGATAAGTGAAACTTCTATTTCTTAGCCAAACTTAAATTGTTTTTAAACAAATAATAAATAATTGATAGATCAATGGGAACCAATTGATCTCATGTACCACATTTGTATTTGCGAAACCTTATCTTAAGTCTTTTTTGCATCGATGGTTAGCTTTCATTTTCATAATTGCCTTTGGCCACAAAATTTTGATATATTTAATAAGAACATAGTCCAATTGATATCAATACAAATTGAAGACTTGCTTTGTAATAAAGATCGATCAATAGTTATACAACTCATGAAAGAAAATGACGAAATAACATGTACACCAATTAAAAAGAACATTAATGATCGAGAGATCAAATACAGAGAAACACAAAAACCATACAATCTAATCTTTAACATTAACAGACAATTCCAAAACATTCATCCTTTTACAATTGACTGAAAAATATAATTCAAATGGATTAATCACTCAAAACAGGGGAACTTAATCATTCAGAACATTCATCATTTTGATTATGCCTTTAACAAAGAAAAACAAAACAACTTATGGTGATTTATATTTTTACCTTTTTATGTTGATCATAGAATAAACCTTGATTGAAGATTGCGTTGAAAAAATTGATGGGAGAGTGTTTGAGCATTACAATCAATAGTTAAGGTTGGTTTAATATATAAAAATGGGAGAGGCTTTGAAGGTTAAAAGAAAATTAAGGATCATTGAAAAACAAATGGTTTGTGAAAAGGTTGTTTAAATCGGTATAATTAAATGGGTGTGTTTGTTAAGGTCCGCGTGTTTTTAAGATGTGTATTTTATTCTTATTTTATAAAAAAATTAAGGTTGGTTTAATATATAAAAAATAAAAGATCAATATAGTGAAAAAAAATTATGAAGATGCCACATGAATAAAATCCTATGTGGCAATTTTTTAAGATAACTTTAAATTTGCAAAAGGCTTTAAAAGGATTGATTAACTACTTTTTTAATAATTATATAGATATAATAAAGAAGAATTGTCTTCTAAAACAAGAATTGTCTTCTAAAACTATTTTTAGAAAAAAATATTATGTGGCATGTCTACATTTTTCATCAAAAAGGTTTTATTTTATTTATGAGGTCATATACTCATATGTCATATTTAATATTATAATATTTTTAAAGACAAATAGCTCACTAAATACTTATTTATAATTCCTACTTTTTGATTGTAATTTTTTTTTAATGTTTTGCTAATGCAATTAATACTCATACATATAAATTATGTTAGCCAATTTATTATCTCCAAACCAAGTTATAATATATCATTTACAAAAATTATGAATACTTATTTTTACTTTTATTTATTCTAAAATTTTAGTTAGTATTCAGGTTGAACTTGGGATGATTAGCTAGTATTATACTAAAAGAGTATTCTGAAGAAGCATTTGGAGCCACCAAAGTCCTTCTTGAGACCAAATTTCCTCCCACCCTTTTCTTTTTATTTTTTTCATTTTTTTTCTAATCTACTTTAATTTATTATAATATAAAAAAGAATAAAAAATTTGAAACCCCTCCTGCCAAAACCTCATTTATTTCTTTTACTTTTACTTTTATGTTTACATAAAAATTGAAAACAAAATAAAACCTCAATCAAAAATCATGCACGACAACTTCTAACAATTCAACCTAATCCTATTTTGAAAATTGTTGCATAACATTCACACAACGATTATTTTTCTCCCCATTCAATTTTGTATACAATTGCTTATGTATACAATAAACTCTCATCCAATTGATGTAAATGTACCTATTGAAAATTATTTTCTATTCATTTACTGTAAAAATGTATATCTTAGCATATAAGCTATAACTAATTGATAGAGTTGCTATAAAATGTATCGTTCAAGGGAAACATAATTTTCTTAAAACGAACCTTGAAAAATATTTTTTGAATCTACCTGACTATTGGACAAGCCTGAAAATTAGTGTGTAAATATTGCTTTGTATGTCATCAACTAGCCAGTTTATTACATGAGTTAGACAAAATAACATACCAATCTACACTTGATATAATAAACAACATTAAAATGCACTACACCAATTGATTACATTCATTCTATGAGAATAATTTCTAGTTAATACGTACAGATTTTAAATTTATTTTTTTTAAATGGTGAATTTCATTCATCAACAAACACATATTACAAACAAGATTGTGATGCTAATTGGATGGAAATATCCTGATCTCATGTACCATTTGGTACCCACTAATCCACAGCTAGGCTAGTGTAACACCCCACCGTTGGCGGAAACATGAAGTGTCATGAAAAGTACAGCACGACATGGAATTACATAGATACTGCTAAATGAAATAGAATATAATAAATATATTCTCAAATACATGAATTCGAAGTCATAACAGTGCTAAAATAGCTTATTACAACCAAGTCCATAAAAAATATTCCAAGGCATGTAGCCTTAAAGTCTGAAAATAAATAGAGGAGCACTAATCTCCGAAGTCCAAGCTTAGAATAGCAGTCTTTATCCCTGATTAGCCTGAGTACCTGAAAAGTATACTAAAACGCGTCAACACAAAGGTTGGTGAGTTCGTAGGTTTTAGTCAAAAAGTCTAGTCAAGAAATAAGTCTTTTGTCGATTATTTTAAGTCTAAACCAGTAATAGTTCAATATATAACGAGCAGAGTTACGCCATAATAAGTTCAAAAGTCTCAATGTCTCAAAGTCTGGTCTTACGGTACCTGCCTTAGTCCAAAGTCTCAAGTCTCAACACACACAATAAGTACGTCCAAAGCACAACAAACAAACACATAAACACACACATACAACAAGATCAAAGCACGTCAAATGGCACAGTAACTCTATACGCACAGGCTCAATATTGAACATAAAACAGAAATCGACTGAACTGTTTGAAAATAAGTATACTTTCCACCCCAAAACTTGTAAAAAGAGGGGCTACGAAACTCACCTGAAAGCAGCACAAGCACAAATACCCTAGATGAACGAACAAGAACACGAACAGTCAAATACACTTGAAATGAGTTCACTATCTGTCCAAAAGTCTTACACTGTCCACAAGTCACCCAGTAAGTACTTACTTAATTGTACAAGTCCATGTCCTATACTAGTGTCTTAGGAAATGCCATTATGTCTCGTCAAATGTCATAATATGTATATTATATATATATGTATGTATATAACATTGTCTCTTGTCCTTATTAATTGTCCAAATGAAATTGTTCGTCTAATAAGGTCATGTTTTAATGTTTATATCTCGTCAAGTCTTCATATATAACGTCATAATAAACTATGTTAAGTCCGGAAAGTCGTATAATTTATTTAGTCCTTATAAGTCTTTTTAGATATATATATATTTATCAATACTAATTTCGTAATTTTGAAGATTGGAATTTAATTATAAAATTTTGAGATTAACTTTTTATTATAGATCAATTAATTGAAATAAAACTTTTATTTATTTACAACTTTAATTTTTGACTAAAGTATCAAAATAATATCCAAAACCCTAATCCTTATCAATAAGCCGTCGTTGACCAAGTTTGACCGAACCAAAACTTTGACCTAACTCCAAAATACAAAACAAATCCAAATTTTGAACCAAGACTCTTTTCTGGCCGGTTTGACAGGCGATTGACCGGCGTTGACCAAGCGAAAATCAATTCCAAGAACAACAATTTTCTAGAACAAGTCGGATCTATAATAGATCTAATCAAAAACAACCCAAAAATCAATATATTGTCACGTTTATACAAGATTTCGATTTATATAGTTATGTATGAACCGAAAAAATACAAAGAAATACATCAATCTAAACAAGAATATGGTTTTCAGATCCAAAGTATTCGGATCTTTAAGTTTTCGGGTATAAGTTTCCGGATTTAAAGAATTTCGGAGCCAAACTTTGCGGATCTAGAAGTTTTCGGATTCAAGATTCCGGATTTAGGGCATTTCGGATCCAAGATTTCGGATATTTACATATACATATGCATTACACCATCGAAAAACATGAACTTTTGTCAAGATATTTCAGATCTATATATATATACATATATATACGAAAATATAAATATATGTATAAAGAGTTCGAATTTTTAAAAGAGTTTTTCGGATCCATATGCATATACCATGTACAAACCGATTTATACATAAACAAAGATGAAATTTTCGGATCTATTTTTATATATACATACATATATATAACCGATTATATATATATATAGAAAAACTTCGGATCTAAAAACAAAAGAGGATGAAAGAGATACCGATTTAACATAAGATTTTCGGATTTATATATACATATATGAAGAAATCCGACTTTTAGATTGAACAAACATTAAATCCCTTAGATCCAAACAAATCTTACCAAGAACTAAAAGAAAATAAGAAGGAGATGAAGAAAATGATGATGGTGCGTGGTGGTTCGTGGTGGATGGTGGCTGCCGATCGGTGGTTTGTGGTGGTGTTCGGCGGCTGAGCAAAGGAGAGAGGGGAGGGCGGCTGGAGAAGAGAAGAAAGAGAGGGAGGGAGAGTGTGTGAGAGAAAGTGAGAAAATGAGAGAAAGGGAGTTAGGGTTAGGGTTTTGTTAGTTCCCACCCTTGACCCTTGACCGAGTTGACCGTCTTTGACCTTCACAAAACTCGTTTGACTCGACCATTTTACAAGACTCATGACTCGTAATTTATTTTGTCGTCATGTTTAAACGTAACTTTTTAATAGCTTTCTAACGGATATAAACATGTCTATTTTTACTTATTAAATCTTTAATTGATTTAATTTTAAGTATTTTACTAAGTTTGGCATTTCCACAAGACAACTAGTATTCCTCCTGTTCTCGAGTTCACGTACAATTTTTCTAAAGTCTAAATGCTCATAAAGTCCGAAATAAATACAAATCCATTTATTTCACGATAAAGTCTTAAAGTCCAAAGACGTACATAAACGAAACGAATTAGAAATGATCGGAAGGGTAATTTAGTAAAAACGCTCAGACGACAGTTGTCACAGCTAGTGTCTGGGTGATTCTCAACCACTTTATAATCTCTTGATTATCTCAAATTTGTCAAACCAAGGAGCACTCCTGAAAAGTAATGACTATTGGCCATAGGTTATCCAAGACTCGAACAGGTTTTACAGATTGCTTATAAAAACATAGTGTGAATACATGGGTATGATATTAATAACGAACATTAATTATATAATTTATGCATCACATAGGTGAAAAGTTGTTTTTTCCTTTAAAGCCCGAAAAACAGCAAAAAATTGATAAATTCAAACACATCCAAGCAAATAATAAATGCCACACATCCAAATGTGAATTATATAATTGGCCTCTTCCAATTTAAATGTGTTAATGTCACTCAGTTTGATGCCTGATATAATCAAACCCAACAACTAAAAGATTAAACATATGACTCAAAATCCTTGGACAATACATAAAGCATCACAACAAAGTTTCAGGACACATTTAACATATGAAGGAAAAAAAAAAAAAAAGATAGACTCAATCAGATTGAATTTGAACCACTTCTTTCCTGGTCAATCCTAGGATGTGTTCCTTGCCATCCAAAACGACCCCCTGCAAAAGGACAAGCATGATTAGAACAAAGCATCATACATGAGGATTTTGAATAATGCATCATACAATCGTACGTGTTTATATACAAATAGTATGTAGGGCCAATTTTTATGTAATGTGCTCAATATTACACGAAAGTATAATACTAATCAAACTTAGTATTGTCATTATATGTTCTAGTAACCTCTTCATCAGATAACAAAGCTATTTCTAATTTCATGGCAACCCAAGTTGTCATGTCATCAAAACGACAAAACTAGTACCACATCACAATTCCTAAGAGGTATATATTAGCAATAACCAAAATTAGATGCACACTATAAAAGGTTATGAAGATGAATATCCAACATACATTTAAAAATACTTTACCCTGGAATATAAACTTCGTTGATAACATATAACACAAAGTAACATGGAGTTGAAGATATGTATGTTAGGGAGGCTTGTATTAATAGTGTGTATGAATATCAATTAGCTAATAATATTCAAATTATAGGATGAGAGCACCTTCCATTGTAGGTCCAATCATTCCATATGGCCTCATCCGACCATATCACTCCCACCATAAGGAGAGACTAGGCTCTCGACGTAATGAGCTCCAACGAAAGCCTTATTAATATCAGCAGCATCATCTACACGACGAAAATCCCAACCTGGGTGGCGAAGAACACTATCGATATTTGTTACAGACGAGAAATCAATCCAAGACTCCCCATGCTTTGGCATTACCCATATTTCTGATTGTGGATTTGCGTAACGAATAAAGCATAATTGTCCTTTAAAAACACCAAATTTAAACTTAGACGACGCAATTAACCAATTGGGTTTTGGAATTTCCATGAATTTTTCCTCAACCAAATCGAAGTATACAATGACAAAATCAACAACGTCATCGCGGCCCTGACGATCCCGTAACATAACCCAATGTGGATACCCATTCATAGTTATACCTTGAGCATCTTTGAAAATAACATATGGAAAATCTTGGATCTTTTTCCAACAGTTAGTCTTGCAATTATACATATGAGCCCTAGTTGCATCATAATAGGTATTCTGATATGGACAGGGCCTGTATGGTAACTTAAGCTTTCGATACTCAATACTGGTAACACGCACAATCCTTACAACCTTGTATGCACAGGTTGTTGCATCATAGCCAAGTGCAAAGTTCCTAAGTTGTCCTCTAAATATATAAGGGCCACTAAATTTTCTCAATAATCTAGTTGAAGGGTTCCACAAATGATATGTACATTCACCATCTCCCAATAAAAGCAAGCCATTCAGAGAACCAAGAATCTCAACATGGTTTGAAAAATCTGTGATAGGAATAGTATGCTCATACCTTGAATCCCGATCTTTCAATCCTATGGATCTCATCATTGCCTTCATTGGGTCATGAAAAATATACCTTAGTCTACGTAGATCATTTGTTTTCTCTAGGTGTGCTTTGATAAAAAGAGGATCAGATATTTTAGCACGCCATATAGAACAAACCGACTTCATCTGTAGCAAGCATTTTACCGGCCACCATACAAGTGTCATGAAAATGAGATCAAATAAAATATTTGTATCAAAATGTGGTGATCCCTTTAAAGATTTCCCCATTTAGATTTTGTGCAGATTTGTTTCAAGATTTAAGGTTATTGATATCTTTATGGAAATTGGTTTAAATATCAAGGGTCAAATTCAAATGAAAGAAACCTCTGGTGCAAAGTAAGGGAAGAGAACAGAAAAGAGTCTAAAGAGAAAAGGTATGAGAAAGAGCGGATATAACGAAAATCAAAATGTGATTCATCAAATCTAAATAATATAATTCGAATTCAATTCTCTTCATAAATAATGAAAATTGAAGTCTTGCAAAGAAATTGTGCGTGAAACACGGGGAACATTACTTTCTCATCAATAGCGTCAGTCCAAAAACCAACAATAACAACACCTATGCGGGGAGGTAAGATGTAGACACTGATACCCATACCCAAAGATAGAGAGACTGCTTTGAGGAAAACCTTCACCATAAAAGGTGTTACATACAAAAATGTCTGCTCTATGCTAAGCAGAAAAAGAGGACCCTACTTCAACATTACACGAGAATAATACAGGGGCAACCATTGTAAAATTTAGGCAATGCAATCAAGTTGATGCTTCTCAGTAGCCTCTGAAATGATAAAGATTCTTGGTAATGTTTCCCAATTTGATTTATACTCCAATTGATATAACAATTTCTAGAGTCCCATTTCTTGCCCATTTTGCAAATTCACAAATCAATTAATTCAAGTGGGAAAACTAAGTCAAGTTCCAACTAAGATTTGGCCTCTAATGTACTACAATAACAAACTTAAACTAGATATAGCACACTAAAGATACACTAAACATTCCTACAAAAAAGCCTGAAAACTGTATAAAACATCAACAGTTGAAATTCCTAATATATCTTCTCGTATATATTAGATATGGACTGCATCTACATAGATTTAGATATAAATGAAAACAATATCTTCCTTAGTCAGCCATTCCTTCGATGTGTAGAACTTATCTGAAGATCTATATATGAAGCTAGAAGCAAAATCTAACTGAACTAACATATATTATCATGAAAACAATATTTTCCTTTAATTCCCACTTTCAAAGCAGTTACCAAACTCTTCAAGTAGATAGCATATATCGTAATAACATTAACAAATCATACTAGGGCATACCTTTGGTTTAACTTCCCTTGTATAGGATATTATTATGCTTCAGTATTCCTGTGGGAAAAGGAAATTGCAATAGCAAGACTAAGCCCTTCCAAAGTTAAGGTACATTATAAAATCACAAAAACAACTTGAATACCTTATTAGTCAATAACAAATATCTTAGACGGTACAAGAAAACATGAAGTGAATTGCAACTATAAGAATAATGGTCAGCAAAATAAACTGCGGGAGAAAAAGGGTTCTGAAAAAGAGCTGGAATTTGGGCATTCTATGTACCTCATCTTTGATCAAATAATGGGGTCTGTTCGACTTTTATGAAGATGGCATCTACAAACTAGCCATAGTTAGTGATACAATATTGTCTCAATTCTCAAACATGTTCCCCAAAATTAGATGAAATCATATTTAATGATATAATCACTAACAATAGAGTATGTGAAATTCACATCTAGGATATCAGGATAAAGAAAATGAAGCAGAGATATATAAACTCCTCTTGCGGATACACTAGTACCAATTATCCCAGATACTTGCCTGAGCACTTACAGAATTATCCATTTCAACTACCAAATTTGAAGTTCCTTTAAATAATTGTAAAAAATCCATGATGTTTTTTAGAAGTATAAATAGATGAGATTTACCTGTTGCGATAATTAGAACTGTAGCAAATAAACTTTATCTTGGCTCAAATAAATATTAAACCCACCAGGAACTATTTTAACTGTAAGGAATCTTGGGCACAAATAAGAAGGAAGAATCCAGCAGAAGGCATTGGTGAAATTAGACAAGCTTATGAATCCTTCTAACAAGTATAGACTACATTTGGAATAGGCTTACATTTGCTTATCCTATCTAAGGCACTTTCCAATATTTTTTGTTCATCGTGACTCAATACTTCATGGACAAAAGGAAAGAAATTAGCATCCATTGTGTAGGCCGAAGGCTTTAGAGGGTTTTCAATAACAACAATTAGGGGATATCAATATCCATCGTGTAGGCTAAACCTCTGAATGCTAGAGTTTAAAGGGTTTATTTTAACAGCAATTAGGTGATATCATTTTAAACTTCAAACGTTATAAAAATAGATGATAGTTTGGGGTTTATCTAATTGGTGAACAGTGGATTGGACCTTAGCTGCCCAATATGTTGTTACTAGGTCACAGACTCTGTATCCTTGGGAGCCATACGTGGGAAGTCCACGTGGACTTCCCACATATGGCTTCCAAGGATATAGAATCCGTGAACCGGTAACAAATATTGGGCAACTAAGGTCCAGTCTACTGTTTACCACCTAGCTAAAGCCCATACTATCATCTATTATTATAACTTTTTAAGTTCTAAAATGATATCACCTAATTGTTGTTGAAATAAACCCTAGCCTTCAACAGTTCAGCCTACACGATGGATACTGATATTCCCTAATTGTTGTTATTGAAAACCCTCTAAAGCCTTCCGCTTACACAATGTATGCTAATCTCTTTCCTTCTGTCCTGACAGTATTGAGTCACGATGAACAAAAGATATTGGAAAGTGCCTTCGATAGGATAAGCAAATGTAAGCCTATTACAGATGTAGTCTATACTTAAATGGAAGTCCCCACAAGTGACTTACGGAAAGACACATCATTTGGTGCTGGTGATGAGTCAACTAAGATTATCATGAACAAAGAATTTAGAGATATGTTCGGAGATTCGGGAAGTTGGAATACTACGAAATAGTTTTGATCTATATAGTATTTTTACCATAAAAAACGATCATAAGCAAGGTACTCTTTAATGCAACAGCCAAATTCAGTGTTCAAATTTCATTTTGAAAATACAGTGACTTGTCAAAAAAAGATTAATCGGTTGCATTATACAAGTTACCACTTACAATCAATAACTTATTGTTCAAAAACACACACGCACACACAAAAAAAAAAGATTATTAATGCATGTGATGATTTCCTGCTATAAGCTTCAGGAGGGATGCCTGCAGAAATTTTAAAAATTATACATGAAACACAATAAGACAACATAAATAAAAAAACACTTAACAAAGGAACAATCTAGATACCACTCATACTCAACGGATTATCGTAATGAAAGTAAGGCTGCATAATTCCCCTATATATACAAAACTAATAATCCTCTAACATCGGGAACTAATCGAGTTTACTGATATAGCTAAGTTAAATCAACATGAGAAACTTCAATTTCAAGCAAATGTGATAGTTATTTAGCTACTTTTGTAGGTTAGTTAGTAAGCTAAATACAGTTAATTAGTTACAACATGAAAGAAAAAAAATACACATTTTGCATAATTAGTGAAAGACTACAGCCCCATTTCACAATCCAGATTAAAAAAAATGAAAACTTTTTTATCTTTTTCTTTATTCCTTAGTCTCTAATATCATAAGCAAATCATAATGGGTTGAATTAAATCAAAATTAAGGTTAACCTGTAATGTCTTTTATTTAAAAAGTTTTTTTCCTTTTTATTTATCATTTTGATAAGACATGAAGTTTTGTGTATATATAAGTATATAACCTAAGTTAAACATAAATCAAGAATATGAAACAGCATAAAAAACACATACCAAAAGCACGAACTGATAGTCAGAAGAGCGAAGAAGAAGAATTAAGAAAGACGAATTTGGTAGTAAAGGTATCCATGGAATTGGGTAGTTATATGTTTATGGCTTATTTTGTAAAGTTTTTTCTATGGGAAATCTAATGTGTACTTAACTGGAAAGTTTATAAATGGACTCTGACACGTCCTTACCTTATATAAATCTCACTTTAAAATTTGTTAGTTATTACTTATGTGGCATGCTTAAAATTGCAAGAAAGCCTAAAAATCATTACAATATTACTCCTTGGAAGGTCTACGGATTAGTTACTTTTATAAGAAGTTCAAATTTTTGACAACGGATTAGTTATGCTTTCAAAAAGTTCAAATTTTTGAAAATTTGAAAATGTAACCGTTCGTGTATTGCTTGTGGCGGTTACTTCCTTGCATGTCTATGTCTATATAAGGCCACTTCCATTCAGTTTTAAGGCATTTCAAAACGTAAACACATAACAGATCAATTTTAGCATGGCTTCACTAAACCATGTTTCAATTAGAAATTTGCGTCCAAATAATAAGTCATGTACGATAACGGTTAGAATTTGCAGCTATGGAAGCAACCTCTATATGGAGATGTTAATAACATAGGTAGTATTGAGATGATCCTGATGGACGAACATGTAAGTATTCATTGTTTGTGAATTTTTCTTTTTTGATTAGATTACTTTTTAACATAACTTTCTTTCGAATTTATAACTAGTTTTTTAACATTCTAATGTATAAACATTTTCATTTTGACAATTTGATAAAGTGGTTGTTGTTGCAACAATCGGTTTTATTCCAACCGACCAGTTATGGTATTCAATGGAATATGTGAACTGTTCTCAAGAAGTTAAGTTGACCGATCTCTACATGGATGCAGTCGACATTATTGATGCTTTAAGGGACAACAAAATGTGGATTTGTTGTTCATGTAACAAGGAAAGAGTTCTCATCAATCCTAGGTATATATTTATATTTCATATTAAAACTCTATAATCATTAAGTTGTGTGGTAAAATCATTAAGAAAAATTATTTAGGGCTGTCTGTGCATCGCACGGGGTCTAAGCACTAGTATCATATAAATGTTTTTGATATATTATAAAAATATCTTCTCTAATTTTCAAGGTAATTTTATTAAAAAGTGGTTAAACTAAGCCTTTCTTTTATGTATTTATCATGCAACAAAAGACGGTATTGAGACACGATTCAATATTATTTAGTTACTTATATATTTACACGAACAAAAAGGGTAAAAGCGGCGACGGTGGCAACAACAGATGGTGCCAACGGCGCAGAAGGTAATAGTGTGGTTATGTATGTAATGTTGGAGAAATAATGATTCGTATTAATAAATATAATGTAAACATGATTAATAATTACTAACCTGAAGATCCTGTGGAACCTGTTAGTTGATTCAGCATTCTTGCCATTGAGATTGGTTCCCAAATTAAGGTGATTGTATATTTGATGGGGTGTTATACGGCTAGGTAATTAGGCCGTGATTAAGAGAGCATAAACACACAATTAAGAGAGATTAGGAAGTGATTAAGAGTTCTAATGAAGTGTAATTAGGTTCTATTTATAAATATAACATTTATACTTTAGCCCCCTAGTGTTTCATGAGTGTGCAATATAATTATCTATAATTCCAATCACCTAATGGGAAACCCTATATTATGTCATTAATGGTAAATACGCCCATCGTATATTTACCGACATATGGATTTCATTTATTTGTCAATTATCATATCGGACTGATATATGATCGGTGAAGGTCACAACTACGTGAGTCCAACATTCTCCCACTTGACCAAGCGATCATTTATCTATGAGTATCACAGTTAATCCGGCCGGGATAATACTCATTTTGTTTTAAACCGAAATCATAGCCAATAAGTACAGTCGTAGAGAAGAACATCAACTCAGGACCCCCACTAGTCAAACTATGACTCAAATTTAAAACTAATAAGCAATGATCAATTGACTAAGACAAATTTTGTTAAATAATGTCTATACACTGTTATGAGCTCAAAGTGTAACTAATAGACAAACAAAATCTGAATATAGAGGAAAATTTTTATTAAGATAATAATGACCAATAAGTACAACATGCTATCATAATGGGTCTTTTAGTAAGCCTCATCTTCGACATGTGTCCTACAAAGATTTTAGGAGGAAGACCTTTGGTCATTGGATCCATTAGCATATTATGTGTACTTATGTACTCAATACAAAGAACATTTTCCTCAATCCGTTCGCGTACAAACAGAAACTTTGCATCGAGATACAACTCAGCGTCAGTTGAACTGTTACTGTTCAAGCAAGTTACGGTAGCTGAGTTATCACAATAAAGCTTCAATGGTCTAGTAATAAAGTTGACGACTTTGAGTCCACTGACCAGATTATTTAACAACATCCAGTGACATGGTATTATAGATGGCAATGCATTCAACCATCATGATGGACATTGTAGTCAGTTTCTGTTTATGACTCCGTCAAGAGTTAGGTCTCCCAGCTAATCATAAAAGTATAGTCAAAAGTAGATTTCTTATCGGAATCAGAACATCCTACTACTTCTAAGTTGTCACCTCTTCTATAATTTAATGTGTAGTCTTCGGTTCTTTGCAGATATCGTAGAATCTTTTAGCCGCTTTCCAATATGCTAATCCGGGATTAGATAGTCAACTCCCTAGCATACCGGCAATATAAGCGATATCTGAACGAGTACAGGCCTGAGCGTACATAATGCTCACAACTACATATAAGTTAGGTATCATCCTCATTTGCTCATTATTAATCTCAATAATTGGACTTCGGAAACAATTACATACGTCTCCTTTTACTAATAGATCTATAGTAGGTGTGTAGTGTTGCATATTATGGCGTTCTAATACGTGTTCAACATAAGTCTTTTGAGAAAGAAACAGAACACCATTACGCCTGTCTCAGTGTATTTCGATACCTTTGACATAAGAGGCATCACCGAGATCTTTTATATCAACATTCTGCGAAAAGTAAACGCTTCGACTCATGCAACATATCCAAGTTGTTACTTGCAAGCATAAATTCATTCACATGCAAAACAAGGATTGTAAATTTACTCCCATTGATCTTGAGATAGGTGCAATGATCCACTGGATTCTTTAGGAAGTCTTTTCCTCTTATGACTTCATTAAACTTAAGGTACCATTTTATTGATGCTTGTTTCAACCCGTATTTGGACTTATTCAACTTGCAGACCATGTGCTCTTCACCTTATGTAATTTCAGGCTCACACGTATACGTCTTATTGCAAGTTTTCATTCAGGAAAGTGATCTTGACATCCATCTAATGTAACTCTAAATCATAATGAGCTACGAATGCCATGATGATCCTTAAGGAATCTTTATGACATACAAGAGAAAAAGTCTCTTGATAATCGATTCCTTCCTTTTCAGTAAAGCCCATCGCAACCAGCCATTATGCTATATGGAATTAAGCTTTCAAATCATGGCTTCATTCCACTACTAAGTGGCCTGTTTGCTTTAATGGCTTCTTGATAAGGAATAGGATCAATAAGATTTCCAATGTCCTCAACTTCTGTTAAATAAGTTATGAAATCATCAAAAGTTATGGCCTTTACATGACCTAGATGATCTCTTGAGTTGATTATCAGGTTCAGTAAGGAAGATGCTTTAGCATTAGTAATAAGATGCTTTATCATTAGTAGTATCTTGATTAGGAAGATTTTGATTAGGAGAAGGTGGATCAGTGATATTAGGAGCAGCGTTGAGTACAAGAGGAGTTATCGGAGGAGTAATAATAACCGACGAGTGGTTCCCCCCGCTTCTTGTACTTCCTGCAAATCTTAAGTTATGATTTGTCGTGCTCCCACTGATCTCTTAGTTCTCAACAAACGTGGCATAATGCGTGTCAATAATGCTAGTAGTGTAGGAAAGACAGCAAAACTAATAACCGATAAAGAAACAAGTAAGGAATTTAGGATCCAGTTTCTTTAAGTTAAGGTTATAGAGTTATGCTTTGGCAGTATAGATTCATACGTTTATATATTTTAGACTCGGTTTCCTTTCTGTACAAGAATCTTCGAGACAGATTCTGACGGAACTCTTATTGAGTATATAAACAGCTGTGCGTAAAGCCTCAGTCCAAAAGATAGTAGGTAGGTTAGTGTTGACAAACATACTTGTCACCATGTCCATTAAGGTTCTATTTCTCCTTTTAGCAACATAAATGATTCGTATTAATAAATATAATGTAAACATGATTAATAATTACTAACCTGAAGATCCTGTGGAACCTGTTAGTTGATTCAGCATTCTTGCCATTGAGATTGGTTCCCAAATTAAAGTGATTGTATATTTGATGGGGTGTTATACGGTTAGGTAATTAGGCCGTGATTAAGAGAGCATAAACACACAATTAAGAGAGATTAGGAAGTGATTAAGAGTTCTAATGAAGTTTAATTAGGTTCTATTTATAAATAGAACATTTATACTTTAGCCCCCTGGTGTTTCATGAGTGTGCAATATAATTCTCTATAATTCCAATCACCTAATGGAAAACCCTATATTATGTCATTAATGGTAAATACGCCTATTGTATATTTACCGACATAAGGATTTCATTTATTTGTCAATTATCATATCGAACTGATATATGATCGGTGAAGGTCACAACTACGTGAGTCCAACATGTAAAAGTAACCGATGTAAATGAGGTAGTGTAATTATGATAAAGGTTAAAGGATATATATTATAAATAATTTCATTAAGAGTATTATAGGTATATTATATGAAAATATTTAAATTATTAAAAAAATGAAAAAGGTAGTCTAGATAAATAATGTTGGAAAATACTTTAAGGATAATTTGGTTAGATGTAGTGTGAGTTAAGAAATAGTTGCAATTTAAAGATATTTTAAATTTTTTAATGACATTTTAAAATGAAAGATGAGTGGTTTGTTTTTTAAAGAAATAAAGATAAAGATACATAACAATGAAATTAAACTTAAATGGATATGAATCTGACTCCACTATTAAAATCTAATTTCGTCGATCGTCAATTCAAATCCAACTTTGATGAGAGTCGAATTAGAATTATGGTTCAAATAGGTAGCATAATGTAAGAAAATGTCGCTTATAGTTACCATATTTCTTTCTGTATATTAGAGAGGGAATAGTAAATTGAATGTTTTTCTAATGAAAAATGATAAATCCTCCTAATATATCCGCTTGTTAACATATGTAATCTACTAATTATCTTTCCTAATTTCACCCTCTGATTTTTCATATGTCAGGGTTCTATTAATTAGGAAGATTTTTAGGCTAACCAATTAGAATGATTGATCATTACCCTTTCTAATATATAAGACACTACTCATAAAGCAAGAGCTCCATCTTTTTTTTAAAAAATAATTCCTAATATATCCATCTCCTTTTATAGATAATTACTCATTTACCCCCAAACCTCTCCAATCACCACCACCTACAACCACTGTCATCTAAAACCATCGCCATCCACAACCACCTACAGCCACCGCCATCTATAACCACCACCAACCACCGCCGTCTACAACCACCCTCCACCGCCGTCTACAACCACCTCCAGCCACCGCCGTTTATAACCACCACCAACAACCACTGCCAATCCAGCCAATTTCAAACTACCACCACAACATTCACCAACGACCACCGGAATCCCACCACCACAATACAGCCGAAAATCTCACTACCACTACCATACTTACCCCATATTTCTGTTCAATATACCACCATACCATCCACCTCCTCTGTCGGTCACCTACCGTAAGCGTTCAACCAATATACGTATCTGAGAAGAGAGAGAAAGAGTAGTAGGTGGAAGTCACTGCGGCAGCAATAGCGACTGAGGGTTGTCCGCCAGCTGGCAGAGGGTTTGGTTTTGTGATGAACGGATCTGAGAAGAGAGAGAAAGAGTAATTGTTGGCGGTGGTTGAAGAAGGAGGAGAAAGTAGAGGAGAAAGAGAAAAGGCGGCGGAATGGTGGTGGTTGGGCATCCGTGTGTGAGAAAATTGATTGTAAAATAGGTTATTGGATTCTTTTGATGGAAGATGATTAGTATTAAGATGAAAAGATTGGTTAGGGATTGGTGGTTGAGGGAGAAAGGGACAAAGAGAGATGGTATTTCAGTGAAATGAAAAGAATTTGACTTGGTAAGTTGGTATTTGGTCTTTAAACTAGTTACGTTACCCGGGCTTCGCCTCGGGAGACATAACGTTGTTTTTGAAAACCTTATACACACGGGAGATAGACTCGTTTGTTTTTTTTGTTTAAACGCATGTCCGAAAATGTATAATAGTGTACACATGTAAAATATATATGTTTAATTGGAAAAAAATGTGGCAAAACGAGGAAAAAAAAGAATGAAAACATACTAAAACTATACTATTATATGTGAATATGAAAAGAAATGGAATATATCATATAAATCAATGTAGAAATTGTACAAAATAGAAAGACAGATAAACGTGGATACCATATTAACTTTGTACAATATATTGTAAAAAGCCAAAAACAATTTAAAGAACGACAACTTTAGTTAAAAGTATAAACGTAAAACAAATAAACAAACTCATTTGAGTAAAATGGACATGATTTGCATTAGCTTTTTGTAACTCTCATCTTACAATAAAATACCATCTAACGATCGTTAACACCCATTTGAGAAAAAAGACTTAACTCTTAGTTAGAAAAAAGGACCTCATTTTCATCCGTTATTGTTACCCGTTAGAAACTCAAACAGAAATTAACGACCATTAAAAAAGAGGACTACTATTGCAATATATTAAACGAGAGGGACTAATAATGCTAAAAAATTCGTTAAAAACTCAAACAGAAGGTAACGATCATTAAAAAAAGAGGACTGTTATTGCAAACTACTAAACAACAGGGACTGATGTTGCTGAAAAACATGGACGCACGGATTTCAAGTAACGCTATTTTGTCCCCGGAAGACATTACGTAACATGTAAACATGTGCAAAATTATATAAAATAGAATTTTCGTGGCAAAAGTTAAAAAGTGAATAGTTATGTGATAAAAAGTAAAGAAAATGAAAAGTTGGTGGCTGAAGTTGAAAAAATAAAAGTATAAAAAGTAAATAAAACAAAACTTTTGTGTGGAAAGTAGAAGAAATAAAAACTTCGTAAATTTGTGTGATAATAAGTAAAGAGAATGAAACTTTCGTAACAAAAGTTAGAAAAACGAAAGTTTAAAAAGTAAATAACACAAAAATTTCGTGCAAGAAATAAAAGTTATGTGACAAAAAGTAAAAGTTTAAAAGTTTCTGTGATAAAAAGTAACAGAATGAATTTTCGTGACAGGATTTAGAAAAACAAAAGTTTAAAAACTAAATAAAACAAAGTTTTCGTGCCAAAAAGTAAAAAAAATTAAATTTATGTGACAAAAAAAGTTAAAAGTTAAAAATTTCCGCATAAAAAGTAAAAAAAATAAAAGTTTTGTGGCAAAAGTTAGAAAAATATATGATTAAAAACTAAATGAAACAAAATTTTCTTGCTAAAAGTAAAAGAAATTAAAGTTATGTGACAAAAGTTGAAAGGTTAAAGTTATGTGGCAAAGATTAAGAAACCTAAAGTTAAAAGGTTAAAGTTAGCTGATAGGAACCATTGTTGTAACAAATGTAACGACAGGGACTATAGATGCAAGAAAAACTTAACATCCATTAGCTGATGAGGACCATTGCTGCAACAAATTTAACGACAGGGACTAAAAGTGTTGAAAATGTGTGATGCACGCAAAAAGATGCATGGTTTTTAGTATATATAGTAATGTGAAGAAAGAGATAAGAAAAATATGGGTTGGAAATCTTTATATATACACGTGAGTATAATTATCTTATCTATATATAAAAGGGATAACTGCAGAAAATATAAAACACATTTCGATCAATTCACGATATTAGCAGTGACCTTTAAAAGTTTACGTATTTAACAATGACCTTTCATGTATTCACATAAACAGTAACATTTAACACATGTACAGCTGACGTGGAAAATTTTAATGACGTGGCGATCTTTTACATACATGAAATATCTTATTTATCTATTACTGCTAATTTTGTTTCCACGTCATTTCCCCCCGAAATAAGTTTAGTTCCCCTCTAAATAAAAACCCCCCAAATCGATACAGTGATTTTAGTTTGGGGAAAATGACTTGGCAATGAAATTGGGAGTAAAAGATAAATAAGATATTCCACGTCAGTAAAATATTGCCACATCATAAAAATGTCCCACGTCACCAGCGACGCGTGACAAATGTTACTGTTTACGTGAATAAATGAAATGTCATTGCTAAAAACGAAAACTTTTAAAGGTCACTACTAATATTATGAATTGATCAAAAGATGCTTTCTATTTTCTGCAGCATGATCCCTATATAATATACTAATACTAATTTATATATACATGAGTAAAAATGGAGATTACTTTTATATTAATTACATATAAATAATGGGTTGGAAATCTAGGACTCTCTCCCTTACCGATCCTGATTCCTGAGTTCCGCCCCCTAATTATACCGCCGCATTGTGAAGGTATATGACTCATTTTAAAAATTCATTACCAAATGTATTATAAATTTATAATATCATGTTATTCGCGATATGCAACAAAATCGATGAATATGTTTGTAGAATTAGTAATCATCTGTTATGCTTTACTTTTACGGCATGGGTTTTTCAGTACGTAATTTAATTTGGTAATTTTTGTTGGTTATGCATAATTAGTTAACTCTAGAGGTGTAAATACTAGTAAACTGGTATCGGTTCTGGTTAACCAGTACCGGTTAAGAACCGGTTACCTATATGGAAAAACATAAACCGATGCAACCGATTTCAGGTTATAAAGCCCGGTTAACCTACCAGTTTACCGGAAAAAATAACAGGAGAAGAAGCCTAAAAGCCTAGCAAAAACTGGAAATTACGAAATTTGAAACAAATATGAAAATTGAGCAATCCAGAAAATATAATCATCTAAATGATATCATTCCATATGGAAAATATATAAAGCAACCAATTGATTGATTTTTTGGGATGAAGAAAAAGATCGATTTAGGTTAATAACCGATCGATTTTGTGAGAGGTGTATTCAATCTATCGATTTAGGTTTTTTTTGTGAGAGATTTTTTTTTGTTACGGTCTTTTATGAATATTAATCGATGATCATGATTGAACGAAGAAAAAGATCTATGATTGAATGAAGAAAATGATATTCGATCGACTGTCTTGGATTCCATTTTGGGAATCAATCGATTTGGGTATAAGTTGATGTTGTGGCTTTGTTTGTTTCGATTTACAATAATGGGTATCACCAATGGTGGCTACAACTCTGAAGTCCGAAACAAATAAGAACCCTAAATCCCTCTTTTATATATGTATAATAAATAAATAACTAGTTAACCGGTTATAATTATAAAAAATAACCGGTTAACCGGTTACTAATCGGTTTTTGGTTTAAAAAGTGAAAATCGATTACTAACTGGCGGTTTTTGGTAACCTATAGTCAGTTTGTACCTTGTCGGTTCCTAACCTGTTCCGGTTATAGGTTAACTTTCGGGTCGATTGGGTTAATCGGTTATTTTTTACACCTCTAGTTAACTAAATAAGTAAATTATTTCACAATTGTAAATATAAAAGTTTATAAACTAACCTTGACCAAATCACTAATAATTGACTTTGATTAAATATAAAACGGGATATATTTTTGGCTAATAAAAAATACTTAACTCGTTAAATTAGTTAAACATAATAGTTACTTGATTTATTGGGAAAAAAAATTGATTGAATCCATACCGACTTTATAAATTCATTAAGTCATTTTATCAATTTAATAATTCAATGAATAAATAAAACATACAGGCCCTAATAGTCATATGACTTGATATTCTTATAAACGGTTGTAGATGCAAATAATTCTAACCAATATTTTGAAATTGCCAGGAAAAATGTTTTAAAATAAGCACGATAATTTTTGAATTGAACATTGTACATCTGAATTCAATAATTAATGCACTCTCCATAGAAATGAAAGCGAAAACCAACTCCATTTCGTTAGTCAAATTAATGACTTCTACATCTAGTATGTTTGGTTGCAAACAAGAGTACAAGTTGGTTTGATGTGGTAGGATGAGAACGTGGCTCCATTATACATTTATACATAAAAGGGGGAGGGAGTGGTAAGTACCCAACTACAACTCCACAAGTATCCAATCTTAATTAATTCTTTCTCTAATCAAAATCCTCCATCTCACAAATACCAAATTCTATCCAATTCTTACCCGCATAACATATCCAATCTTACATTTTTTTATTTAATTTATAAACATTAAAAAATAAATTTATACATTTCAATTTGTTAACAAAACTAATTTAGATTAAACGAGTTTCAAACCCGGGCTTCGGTCCAGGAACATAACATTTATGTGTATTACAATATATAAAGTTATGATGTGCTATCGGAAACAATGATATATTGCATTAGAAATATTGATTTTAGCATTAATAAAGATAAAGTATAACAATATTAAGAAAGATAACAAAGTATAATAAAAAAAAAAATGAAATTGAAGATATAAAAAGAAAATGCATGACATTGATATTTTATTAGTACATATAATATGACTTCAATAATTTTTACATAATGATACAATATGCTAAGAAGATAATATGAGGGTTGATAAGGATGAGTGGATAACATATGAAAATACATTTAAGGAAAATAAATAAATAAATAAATTATTTTATTATTAATAAAAAGAAGTTAATGAAAAAAACATATGTAAGAGCTACTCATTTTGCATAAGAACCAAAACTACATATGATAATCTAATAAAAAATTTTTTTTTTTCATTTTCTAGTTTTGTAACTCGGGCTTTATCCACGAAAACATAATGTTTCTTGTATGCAAAAGATAAATTTATAATGTGTTCCCAAAGATATTATATGGATTAAAATATGAACATAAAATGTATCAATATTTAGTATCCCAATAATAGGTAAATTACTGTTTTGATGTTATTACAAAATATTTGACCTTATATCTTGCTTAAAATTATGTGCACGAAAATGGTAACTAACGTGTAATACATTTACGCATGTCTCTTTTGTTAGATTTTAAAAAAATGGTAATGGGTATGAACTCTCTAGTCTTATCAACCGTCTTGGTACCAATAATCATATACAATTATGAATAATAAGGTTTGTTCATTGAGCAATCAGGGTTCGAGCACAGGTTTTATCTCAAATGACATTCAATGTCGTAGATATTGTGCCGTTTGACGATCTATCCGGCGGTTAACTACCGTGATGACATTCTGCCCGGTGGGTATAGAAACCACATATGGGGTAAAAAGGCTCTGATCAAAATCTAATGTTCAAAAAAAACAAAAGAAAAAAAACATATTATATTGAAAGACATAAAAGAAATATGTCTAAAATTAATCTTCTTTAAAATATTGGTATCACAGCGAAGACCAAAGTCCAAACCTATATTGGATATGAACTCTAAAATCAAAGCAAGCCCAATTACAGAGTGAAATTTAAAAAACAGACGGGCACAAAAATCGATTCATGCCCTTTTTAGGATAGTTATAATATAATAAGAAAGATATATAAACAACTAGGGTTTTTACCCGCATAATGTGCGGATGTTGAATTGATTTTTTAAAACCTACAATATTGTCATTGATAATCAATAAAATATAAAGCGAGCAACATTTAAAAACCCAAAAAAAAAAAAACTTAATTGAACATATTTAGAAACCTAATGGTTTTGCTTTCTAACCTGGATCAGGAGAATTAGTTTAAGCAAGGTTGACGGTATCTTGTGGCTACGTATATTCTCTCAACATCATATTTGATTAGGAATAACTATAATCATAACCCATGAATGTCTTTATTAAAAACAATTACTACCCGTGAAAGAAACAAATTTGTATAATCCGTAACATCAATAAACCGAACATTCATGAAAAGACTGAACCTGACAAAAATAAGGGTATATCGAGAAGAGTTATATACCGATTCACATAAATATAATAACTCACTTTTCATAAAAATTAGGACCCTGTTTCATTATTAAAATTTCAAAACACATATACACATTATGAATCAACTAAAACTAAGAAAATAAAACCTAAAGAATAATAAATATATTTAAGAATCACTAAAAAAAACTGACAGATTTAATTTTATTGTGTAGAACGATGAAAAAAATATGTGATTTCATATTAGAGTGGATATTGGTGTGATGTTTTGATTTGTAATATCATCTATGTAGTTTGAAATATTAAAATTCCTATAATAAAATATTTGATAATATATAACTTGATGGATGCAATGATTTTGTTTTCTCTATACGGTTTTTTACTTCCATGTAAGGGATTTGATTCCTCAATTTTACATATATATATGTAGTTTGTATTTAATAATTAATGGTCAAATATTGTTAAAAAAATATGGAGATGCCATGTAAGATAGAATCCTACTTGAAGATAGTTTTAGGTTTGAAGAGTGTCTAAAAACGCTCGGTTAACTACTCTTTTAATAAATACATATAGATATTAAAACAAACTAAAGAATATTAACTTTAAAATAAAAGGACCAAACATGGATATTTAAAAAAAAAAAAACATATAAATATACAGGTACAAAACATGGATAAATGAAAGTGGTTGCCTTCTGTATTAGACTACCTGCAAAAAAATCTATATATATGTATCTTAGTATCTATATGAAAAAAAGAATGAAAAAAATTAAAAATAGCAATAGTATAAGAAACAAAGCACCGTTGAGGGGGGATCAACTTTTCAACGCTCACATTTTGATCCCAAAACTCGGTTTCAAGACTCAAAATGCTACCCGATTTTGCCTACCCGAATGGTACCCGATCGCAGCGCAGTGTAGCCAATCGGGTTCGGCGAACCAAGCTCAGCCCGAGGGGTACTTCCTCCCCCCTAACAATATATAAGTTGTGGTCATGAAAGACATGGTTAGCGATGCGTTTGGAAATTACTATCAAGAGCTACTTTCTATTCATTTGATATGAAAATTACCACACGATATACAGTAAACAATCAAATTACCCCTAATAAGGCTCATTCATATTGGGATCAAACTGATGTTGGCCAAAAAGCCAAAAGTTATAAATACTTGAGAATACAAATCAAATCTATAACAATACAAAGGGTAAAAAAAAGAAGATTAATCCTTTTTTTCACAAACTACAATCAAAACCAACGTTCCTCTTAAGACCTCATTGTATTCTAAGAGTACACCACATTTTCTTTCTTTTCATATTCTTCTACTTCCTCTTCATCAATATATTCACCTTCATCCAAATTATAATCTTCTTCTTCACCATCCATTTGGTCGTAATCATACTCTCCGTCTCTTTGATCATCGTACGCTTCAAGCTCCTCATCAAGCAATGCATCTTCATCGATCAAACCATCTTCATTTTCGACCTCGATCTGGCCATTATTTACTGAGTTGTCATCCTCTGGTTTATTATTCTCAATTACTCCTACCAGATCAGCTGATACAGCGTTGTGCTCCTCTTTATTAGATGATACAATGTCACTTTCTTTCGGAGTATTGTCTTGTGTGTTTATAGAAGAAATGTGATCTTCACTGTTACTGATACTGATCCCTCGTTTCCGCTTCAAAATCTCACTAAGAGGCTTTGGCCCTTCAAAAGACATATCATCCTCCGTTTTTGGGTATTTTCTTTTTCCCAGAGATGGTTCATTATTTGGCTGATGTTCACTTTTAACACTTTTAAGCTCCGACAATCTTCTTGGCCCTGCAAATTTGGCATCGTTATCTGACACCATGTCCCGGGGTCCCTTTATTCTGTCTCTAAGTCTGCTCTGGTTAATGGACATCGGTCTTCCTGGAGAGTACCTGGAAAGATGCTTCCGTTCTATGTCAATATCCCTTTCTACCCTCCGGTTGTTTTCATTGCTGCCAGGAATCTTTATTCTTCCTCTAAGTCGGCTACTCAGAGTTCCCTGATCTGGGTGCTGATCGGGCCGGTGGTGGTGGTGGCTCTCTCTCCTTGGAATCCAGTCAACATGATTTTGACTTTCACGGTCATAATCACGGTTAACAACTGACCTTACACCATTGTCATTACCTCTTCGTTGCTTAGATATACGGTGGCGCAGATCTGACCCGTTTTCACGATCACTTCTAGGAAAAGGCCTCCTTTCTAGATTTTCAACATGGTCGGCATCAAAATGACCATCACGTTCATTAAAATGGTCATAATCACGGTGCTCACGATACATATCTCGGTCAACATCATAATCTTGACCTCTAGCTCTTCTTGGTCCGTCCTTTTCATGGTAGTATTCAGATTCCTCAAGCTCATTATCCACAAGAACATCAAAACCAGGGGAAGGTTCTCTTGAATATTCATCAGCATCCTTCCGACGAATGGTATCGTTTTCTGATACATGATAACCGTGGTGGCCACTGCGATTGGGTTTGCTGGATGGTTGTTCTATTATGGCAGGTGTCGGAACCACATTGGCTGGTTTGTACCTAGGAGGCTCCCTGAAATTAGAAGGCGGTGATACCTTTTTATCAACAGCCCCGTTACCACCATTTCTGGCCGGAAGAGTTGTTACCTTTTGAATGGTTGCTTGTTGTGCAAACTTCTGCTCTTGAATGGGCTTCTCGGGATTAGAAGGAACCATTTTGGAAGCATTGGAAACAGGGTTAGCTGACCCGGATTGGGAGGGTTTATTATTGACCGAATTTGGTGGCCCATGCAAGAAAGGGCATAAATGTCCCTTTAAACAAAAGCCTTTCTGAAAGAAAATACAAGCAACTCCTTGTTTCGGGGTGACATAAGGAGCCTGATGTGGTGCAGGTACGGGAGGTCCCATGGGAGTCGAAACATCAGATCCCAGTAATCCATCAAGTGGCTGAAATAAATGCACGTAATTAGATATTAGCATCAATTATCCATCAATATACAATAAGGTGGCATAAATTTGATCCATTTACTTACGAATGGGTTGATTCATAATAAAATTGCAGGTCAAAACTCAAAAGTAGCAAAAAATGTATTTTTAATGCCAACCGCGCACCCCACCCCACCCCCCCCCCCCCCCCCCAAAAAAAAAAATTAAATAAATAAAAGTGTTTGGGGTGGATAATCACAACTACCCATGCACATACAAAAGACACCCATTCAAACATAAACACATTTTGAACATGCTACAATCCCGGGTCCCATTTTGACACCTCTCTCTTATTGACCACAATACGAAACAAGGATACTTACGGGGTGACGGAATGCACATTTTGGATTCAAGCAGTTCCCATTTAACCAATAATAGCAATCCCTGGGGTTGACCCGTGCAACGTCACTATGGCGATATTCACACTCACTTCCCTGTAAACAAAACAAAAGGTTTATGAGTGAACAAACCTTAATGTTGAGTAACAATTGTACTTAATTCTAAATCACACGAACTGCAGTCTGCATGATCTAAGATAAGATACACAAGCAAAAAAAAAAAAATGTAGAACAAAAACAATACAAACAAAAACTTAAACCTAACTACAAATGCAGCTAACATGAGATATTAAAAACTCAATGACTACATACAAACTAAGTATGTCGTAAAACAAGTAACCAAGTGTAGCTTCAAAAAGAAGAAAAAGGCAGTAAGGCACCATACATTCCTATTCAAGTTCCCCCTGATCAAGATAAGCTACCCAGCGGAACTCATAAGCTTTACAAGACTTCTATTTTAAACCAGTTGAGCTAACTAACATCTAATATTTTGCCAAATCTTATTACTTCGTATAAAAGGTATAAACTTGCAGCAAAATAACCATCCAACTATTAAAAAAGACTAATACTTTCACCCTGATTAGCCTTTATCGAAAAATCTTACTACTTTGTATGAAAGGCATAAACTTGCATCATCAAAATAACCAGAGAAACACTACAAAGTTACAAACTATGCATATATATCATATACACACAGCTATAACACATCAAAAATATTAATAAGATTGAATCTTTACTCAACTCAAGATCAAGATCGAAACTTTAAACCAAGAAACAATAAATTCAAGATACCTAAATCAGATATAGCTACAAGATCTAAAAGATAAATAAAACCCACAAATTATTTACCAATAAAAAAAAAAAAGGTACCTTTTTGCATGTCAAAGGTGAAGCAAGAAAGTAAACACAATCAGTGTTTCTTTTCAAGATCTCATCCTCTTCTGACGAAATTGCCGGCGCCGGTGCCGGAGATACCAATTGAGAAGAAGTAGCACCACCACCAACCATAGCTGGTCTTTAAATTTATATAAAATAAATGATAAAGATCGAAACTTTGTGAAAATTGGAATTCAAGATTGGGATCTTGGACTAATTTTAAATAATTGGATCTTAAGATAAAGGTTAGATTATAGTTTTGGATCTTTGGGAAAAACGAAAATAATTGAAACCCTAAAATAGAGAAATAAGAAACATAGATGGATGATGTTCGTTTTAGTTTAAGGAGATGTGGAAGAGAAAGTCCAATGGTTCATGTTACTTTCCCTTATATGAACTATATTGTTTTTTTTAATTAATATTTTTGTTGGATGTATTATTGAATTTCATCGATGAATTTTTTTTTTTTAAACGACATTTTATTATATAGGTTAGTGGTTGAGTACCAGTTTTATATGTTATAGGTTTCGAGTTCGAGACGTAAGAAAGACAAAAAGGACAAATAAAATCTTCTAGTAAAAAGCACGCTTAAGTCCTGCAAAAAGGACAAAGGTTTATCCCGACTAAATGTCATATCTTCGAGCAGTTTAGTTAGAGGTTTCTTCTCCTACTTATGCCCCTGTACTCAAATACTCTAACAATAAAGGTCCTCATCAACTAACAATCGTTAAATTTTGCTCGAGTGTTTAACGACAGTCAGGCCCGGCCTTTAGTAAGTGTCATCGACACAATAGAGCAGGGCACCCAAAGTTAATGGGCACCAATTTTTATATAAGATACGTTAGTATAGATAATACTCTAATGTTGCATTCTTGAGTCGTTTTAGCAATAAAAAGAGCAAGAAAAGAAAGTGATAATTTGCTTTTTGCATTCTCAAGTTTTTTTAGCAAAAGAATAGAATAGAAAAGAAAAGGTAACCATTTCAGTCCAAAGTAAAACCACCTCACATGCTGTATAATTACTTTTTTTTTATCCCTAAGGCTATATTCTCGAGTTTATTTAAAGGATAAGAAAGGAGAAGATTGAATAAGAAGTGAAAAGAAAAAAAATTATATATCAAAAAAATCATTCTCGAGTTACATGAAAAAGTAAAGAAAAGAAAAGAAAGTACAAAATCAATAGTATTCTTGAGTTAAAAAGAAAAGAAAAAAAAGGGAAAAAAAATTGTAAATTTACAATTATGTTTTTTTCTAATAAAGTTGTTATTAGTTAATAGGGGTAAACTGGTAATTATACACATAACTTAAGAGTTTTTCATCCAAATCCTCCCAAAAATGGAAGGAAAGTTTTTACATCAAAAACATTCTTGTTTTCTTTTCTTCCCCTTTCTTTTCTTTAAAAAAAAAACTCAAAAATATAAAATAAAGAAATTTTAAAATCCTTTCTTTTCTTATCATTTAAAAAAACTTGAAAATGCATTCTAAAGCTTATAAGATACTGACTGGTTAATTGGTTTTTAAGTCTTTTAATTCATTTTTTCCTTTCTTTTCTTTATGTCCCAATAATGCTTTTTAAGTCCATGAGTTTTTGTTTCTTTTCCCTATCCATTCTTATTTTTTATTTTATTTTTTAATTTAAACTAAAGAATAGAGTGTAAGTTTGGTGAAAGCGTTTTAAGTGCAGTCAAAGCTCAATTCTAGTAAAAGCATAATACATCTAAAATTGTCTTATTATTATTTTATTTATAGATATATACGAACAGCAAATCTCATCCTAAAGTAACAAATAATTTAATTTTATTTTTTGACATTTCAAGGTTTTTAAAGCAAATCGCATAAAACCAAAACACAAAACGTAAGTTTTGAAATCAAATATATATTCACTTACTTAATTTGATTAAATTTCTTTTTTTATTAATTTCTATTTAACTATTAAAAATAAATTATTCTAGCGCATCGATTATGAAGAGTTGATCAATGATTTTGCTTCCAAGAATGTTAGAAGAATGGTACTATTCGAAGCGTAAATTTTGATGCATTTAACAACTAGCTAATAAACCCGGATTTAATCCGGACACTTAAAAACATGTTTTATTATAAATACAAGATAAAAATATTTGTAATAGGTAAATTTTGATGTTGATATCGAATTTAATAAATCTTTCAAAGTAACAATCATTTAAAGGATTCAAAACGCCTGTACATATTGTATATTCGAAACTTTTGGGTACTTGAATTAATACACATATAAAAGTGTGGTTTTGAAAAAACGAAGAGTCGACAATGTTAAGATTCATTGTACAATTACTAATAAAAGAACCATACTTGCGATTGCGATGATGCGAGTAAAAGATACGTAAAATAAAAAAATAAATAAAAATTAACAATTGGAAAGGAAAGAAAACAAATTTTAAAAAATTGTTAAATTAAAAAAAAATTATTTTTTTAATATGACATCATCTTTTTTAAAAATAAGATGTATAGACAATTTTAAATTTGCCACATCAACTATTCTCCAAAAATACTTTTTAAAGACAATCCTCTTTTATTTATAATAGAGATTAGTTAAAAATTTTGCTAAATTGTTTTTTTAACGACATTATTGTTATAGTTTTTGATGCTTTTATACATACGTACTCACTGGCTTTTTCAATTTTAATGAAAATTTTTGGCGTCTAGTGGGCCCCATTTATATTATCGAGCAAGGTAACTAAAATTCATGAGACGGACCTGACGGTAGTTACAAAAACTGATGCAAATCAGGTCCTTTTTCTCTAACAGGGAGTTAAGTCTTTTTCTCTAACGGGTCCGTTTCTCTACATTTTTGTAACTAGCATAAAACATTACTTATAACTTTACAAAGTCTAATTATAGTATGTATGAGTTTTTCCACTTTTAGATTGTATGGTAACTACAATTCAGTGACAAATCAGTAGCATTTTTGTAAATAATCCTAAAAATACGTTATAAATCTTACATATAATCGCACATAATAAACGTCTGAAATACATTATTAATTTTACATGCTACAATATACATAAACGTATTGTCTCCCGGGGTAACGTCCGGGTGACATGTCTCGTTATTCCTAAATTACATGAATGTTTGGATTTGAATCTAAGACCTTCAAGTCTCAATTTTTTTATATACCAATCCATTTATTGATAGTTGGTGCTATGTTATACCAATCCATAAAAACATAGTACTAGTAATTATTCAAAGAACTTCTACTTTGATATAGTTACCTGGAAGCTGGAACCAAAAACTTCATAAAAACATTTATATTGTTTATGAGTAACTACAAATCTAAACTTTATCAAAACTTGAAGCTTTGAAAGTGTATTCATTTCGCCCGGTCTGGGATAGTTTGAGACTCGTTTGAGTTTCAGTTCCATTATAAAGTATTTGGTTTTGGTTCAGTTGCGGTCTGGTATACACCAGATGAATTTAGCGTCATAAGAAAATTGCATTACCGATCTTCAATTGAAATTTTGATATTTAACAAATGGAGAAACAAGTTTTTTAGTAATTACAAACATATCATAGAAAATGGCATTATATGCAAAGATTTTTTCTAAACATAAGTTGTTTTTTGATTACAACAAGCCATAAGGTACCAAGTTTCCTAACAAAAGAATACAGACTTACAATTCTAAAAGCACCAACAATAACATGAGAACGAAGATGGTATTCGCCCTGTCTTACGAATGTATGCAGCTTGTTCTTCTGCTCTTGCAGCTTCTCGATTTCTCTTTGCCTCTGCAGCAGCCCGTTTCTCTTCGGCCTTGTGTCTTGCAGCTGCCAGTTTGTTCATCAGTCGATCATGTGCTCCACCTCTCATCCGTTCTACCTCTACCTGCAAGTTCATGAACAAGTTACAGTTCATTCAATATCTTGGTTACCTCTAGACACTCACCATTGCATCATGGGAGGATATCATGTCATTTGATGAATGGTTTAGTGTTTATCAAAATGCATCATTGCATCTAGACAACTTGTATGATTGATTTTTATGATTATCTGACTATTATTGGTAAAAGCTACCAGATTACAAGAGGGATGAAATAACTAATCGTAACATATAAAGACTAAAAATAGAGATAGATGTGATATTATCAAGCCATACTAAACTTTGATTAAAAGATAAATTTCAGATTCTAGAGGGAACCAAATGGGCTGGTGGGCAAGGTAGCCAGGTTGGATCAAGAGTAATTATCTAGTACAGGTCGGATCAGGTCGGGACAACGATAAGTTAATATTCTGAATACATCGATGTAGGAGTTTGTATGCATTAAACGTACACTTTTTTGCAACCTTCGACATATTCCCCCTATTTTTATTTAAGGCATTATACATAAGCAAATAGGTTAAAATTGTCACCTCTGTTGTTGCAATAATCACTACACTAACACACTTCAAACACCATATAAAACTCATGAATCACTACGAGCTTGGGATCTGATTGACAGTCAACAATTGAAAGATTTTGCAAAGAGTCGCACTAAGGTATTGTTGCTCATGTGAAGTGAAGTTAATTAATAGGGATACTCTCGGATTATGATGAGAACTGTACCAAAGTCTTTATCCTAATAAAAATTACTAATTTCTGTTATTTCATATACTCAAGAAAGTTTAAGAGTATTACACATATATACTATATAGTGAATGAGTGAGGCACACGTGACATTAAAATTTCCAAGCAAGTTGTAGACCAAAAAAGTTAAGGACACAGCCGAAAATGATTAAACAATTACATACCTCAATTCTCCTCATTTCAGCTTCTGTCTTTGCCTTTTGATGGTTTTCCCATGCCTCTATCTTTACCTCTTCACGTTTAAACCTAATTCAACAAATCAGTTGATCAGCATGCATTTCTATCTGAACAAAGTTACTATCCCCAACACCTACCTTATTCTTGTATTTGCGTGTTTTTCATCTAAACATGTCAACAGTTAGGACCAAGAATATTTTTCAGGTTCTTTCATAAAATAAGCGACATTCAGATAAATTTGTAGATGACTCCAAGTTATTATAGTGCATAAAACATTTGACTCCCGTGCATCACTCACGACATTAATTTAGTAACAATATACACAGGTCACAATTACAAACGGTTCATCTCGCTCATTCTAAATTGTATGAAAATCCTGATATTTATACATCCTTATAACCTCTTATTGTGTTCCAAAAGAATGATATTATAAGTTCACTAAGATGGCAAGATGAATGGTCGGCTAACAGGTCAATATGAGTAAGATTCTTGCAAGTCAAAAAGGATCAGGCTGATTTAACCCAAAACATTTTTTTGTCCAAAAATTTGATGATTTTAATAAATATATATATATATTTTTTTTTTTTGAAAGACAGAAGTTTTTTAATAAATCGAACTAACATAGTGCATAAGTAATTATCATTATTTAAGTGTTTGACAACACATTGATCCGTCAAAATCGAAAAAATCACATTTTTTGTTGGATGCATCATTTTAATGAATATGCATCCAAGATGGATGCACAAAACAAAAAACATGATTTTCTCGATTTTGACAGACCAGTGTGTTGTTAAACACTTAAATAATGATAATTAGTTATACACTATGTCAGTTTTATGAACTTTTAATGCATCAATATGTAGTTTTTAAGTGTTTACACCGTGTTCTTATTTGATTACCCCCCTATATATGCATATATTTTACCCAGTTATCTTACAGTGTATATCAATAAGTATCCAATTTGTTTGAGCGAAACGACTAAGGAGGTTTTATGCATTGAGAGTATACTATTGGGGGTTTTTGACCAGTTCCCTGTTCAGATGCATGGTTGACCCAAACCATAGCCTTAACTAACCCATTCATAAGTAAACAGTTCGAAACTGCCACCTTTAGAGTCCTTTACTAAAACTAAAAAACTAAAAATAAATTACCTAGCCATATACTTGGCTTTCTCAGCATCTTCCCAAGCAGCTGCACGCATCTCAATAGCACTTTTACCCCTTTCTTCAGCTCCTGAATCTTTTCCTGAAGAGGATGCGCCTTTGTCTTCCTCTTCCGTGCTGGCCCAGGCAGCAATATTCTTCTTACCCAACTGCGTTCCAAGAGCCTTTATCTCTCTTCTAGTTTTAATCTGCAACTCCTTTTCCGATAACTCTTTGTTACCGGTTTCCATCCTTTGATTTGAAAGATTGGTGGTTGATGAAACTGGGCCAGTCCTTTCTGGAGTTGTTGGTCTAGACGAACTTGGACTCCGGCTAGGAGTTGTTGCCCTTATTGGGGTTCCGGTTCTAGAAGGTTCTTGGCTAGCAATTGGAGTCATTTCAGTGCCCATGTCTCGCATTGATACTGATCTAGCTTCCGAAGGAGGAGGGACAAATGTCGTGTTCTGAATGGATAGAGAAGAGTCATGGCGACTCAAATTAACTGCAGGGGAGCAAGCAACAATTACATTGCGTCAACTTATGAAATGGTTTTAGCATTTGAAGGGAAACCAGTTGGTGTACATTTGCAATTTGGGATTGCATTCATCCTACGTTCAGATTGCTTATAATGCCAGTGTTTGAATGTGAGTTCAAACTAGCTTTTTAGCTCCAAGGGCCTGGGTAATATTTGATTAGTATTTCATGTTATGTCCATAAGGTCAAATGATCATATGTGGAGAGACAAACAGTGTACCCTTTTTAACGCCTTCTTTAGCCAGCTTTGGATAAATATGGAGATGACAAAATGGGTTGGTTAAGTAACAAGTTAAGTTTCCATGTACTCATTCATACTCTATATAGTAAAATGGCAAACATCTATGTGTTGATATCAGCTTGTAACTTATGCTACCCGTAGTATTTTATGGGTCCATAACACTAGTTCCAAAAATCAGCAACTTTTTATTAATTCTTATGCATAAAAAATGCACTGGAAGCAACCTATAATCAATGCGACCCATTTGACCCAATTCCTTTGAAGTTACCCTTTGGCGTCAGAGATGAAATATAATAGGTACTGATCCATTTGAGAAAAGGGTCAATGTTTGTTAGCTCTTTTGCTGGATGGGGTACCAATCTACCTATTGAGAATGGAAAAATAAGCCTACAACACTACAAGTGTACAACCTTTTACACTCTAGACATGAATGCTAGTGTCATCAAGATGAAGCTCCCTTGAACAAGCTTATTGTCTGAGAGTTCTCATTAACTAGATTATATAACCACATGTCCAGGTTTTATTTGTCAACCACAATCCTTTTTTATTTCTTTTTTAGCATGTTCCATTAATTATGATAAGCCCATGAGCCCATGAAACAACATCTTGCACCCAAATCCAGTTATGCCCATAAACTGATTTATGGAACTCAATTTCTGGCATATAAGTAATAAATATTCAGGAAGAATAGAAATAAACGGTAGAGGTCTTACTTGCTGAATCGCCAACAGAGTCTTCAATCATCAAAACTGGCTTGCTATATGAATCAACCATTGTGGAAGAAACATAATCACCCTCCCAAGTCACATACTGCCCCTTGTTATCTTTAGAGTGGCTCAAATCGATCTGCTTGGTATCAGGCTCGTCATAAGGAACCAATCTCTGATCAGGAACTTCCACCACCACCTTAGTGACTGGTTGTCGGTTTCCATGGCTAACATGACCACTCTTCTTCACAGGCTGCTCATTTTTCACACGGCTGGATGTCGGGCTAGCTATCCACTTCTGGGCATCATCCCACTTAGATGGTGCTTGTTTTGAAAACGGAGTCATAGACTTTCTATTTGAGGCCCGTTCAGTCTTCTGAAACTCGAAGGGCGATCCAGTAACCTTATCAACCCCAGTGTCATAGTCCAAATAGCCTTCTTCTTGAGGCCCGGTTCTTGAACTTAACAAATTGTGATCTTTTGATCTATGGTCACTATCAGTTCCTAAGGCTAGTGTATCGGCCGTTGGTGATGTCACACGTTCGTGAAGTACACTTACAACATCGACATCTTTGTAATTCTCTAAACACTCACCTAGATACACACAAACAAAAATTCATTACTAAAAGTCCCAATTCCTATATAAAACTATCACCAGATTTCATATCAAAGTTTTACAAAGCGGAGAGGGATCCCTGTTCAGGCTACGCAGCCTAACCCGGGTCTCTTTTGAGACCTTCAAGACAACTTAATGTTTTATTAACAACCATATAATAAACGTTATAAAAACACCACTTAACAATAACACAAGATTCAACTAAACAAGCAACATTTTCCATTAAGAAGAGTAAAATATACTAAAAATTATGAAAAAAATATAAATACCAGAATCATAATCCTCAGAAGCTTGAGATTCCAAAGTGAAAGTAGTGGACTCAACTTCATCTTGCTTCTTCTTTCTCTTCAACATATTCCTCAATTTCACTGGAGATAATCCTCCAACTCCACTTCCCTGCCACCAAAAAAGATTTATCAAAATCAAACAAAACACAGAATTAAAACCACATTTTTAACAAAAACTAAAGACCCAAATCACATATTAGTAAAACCCAAAACCAACTCATATTTAACAACCAGTCCCATGGCCAAAATCAAAAATCACATTTTTAACAAAACCCAGAATGAAAGTCACATTTTTTACAAAACCCATAATCAAAAGCACATTTTTCAAAACAAATCCCAGAAGCAAAAATCACATTTTTAACAAAACCCAGAATCAAAAATCACATATTTTACAAAACCCAGAATTAAAATCACATTTTTAGCAAAACCCAGGAAAAAAAAATTACATTTTGAGCATAAGGGAAACTTGGATTTCAGTGAAAGGAAAACTTGCAATGATGTGATAGTGTAACAGATCTGACAGATCAAAAATAAGGGAAAGAAATGTGAATAATATGGGCTGAAAATATAGTGTAGTAATAGTAATATATAGAAATAGAGAGCTAGATATAGATATAGATACATACCAGTGGAGGGTTTTTGCTTTTGTTTATCTTATGGTAATCCATTTGAAATAATCTTTCATTAATGGTGGTGCTAGTGTGTTATTGGGGTAATTAATGCATTGGCAGCCATTATCAGCTAAAATGTAGGGATTATGGTGGACAATGAAACAGACTGAAATGTGCAAAAAAGGATAGCAGGAATCAATGTTGAAGCAAATGTTTGTAACTTGTCAAGTAGTGAAATGCATAATTTTGTTAAGAGGTCCCCTTGATGTAACTACACATGGTAACTTCCAATGTTGAATGTTGTGTGAGGGACATTGTTTTGTTGTTTTTGGGCAACTCCAATCGTATAGGTTTTTTTAAAAAACTTTTTACTCTAATAATAAAAACTCGAGAAGTTTTAACTCTAATGACAAAAGTATGAGAATGACTTAAAAATAGTTTGAACTTCTTTAGATTACAATTATATATGTAAAAGAGAGTATAATGACTTGAAAATTTTCAAGCTTTATATAAAAGAAATTTTAGATACTATAAAAGTCTTATGTCACTTTAAACATTCAAATTTAATTTGTATGACCTTGGATGTTCTCTTATATACGGATTGAAGTCGAGCACCATGAGAGACTCATGATGTTCTTTGAACCTCATCGATTATAATTTATCTAACTATATACTCTTATATTTAGCGTGACTCTAATTTACTTGATATGTTTTGCAACCTCTATCTTATAAACTACATTAACTATATTTTATGCATCTAAATGTAATACGAAGCCTGTATGATTTATTTGTCATCAATTGTTTTAGTTATAATATTAAAATGTTCGAATTATATACTGCATCCTTTCCTTGGGTTCGTAGAGTTGGGTTTCCCGTTTACCCACAACGGAGGAGCCGCCCCCACCGGGCAGGCGGCCACAGGTCATAACGCACTCTTCGGACAACAATTTCCCTTTTAAGTTGACTTACTCGCTCGGCCAATCGTCGGAATGTGTATGAGATACCATAAGGGCTCAATATCTCACAAATTTTATTAAACTTATTTTACTTGCAAATAAAATATCGTGAATCATTCAATTTAGATATTGTGAGTGTTATGATTAGCAAATTCTGCTTATTTTACATGTTTGATATAAGAGATATCTTAAATATACGTTATGAGACAAAAAATTATACAGGTTAAGTATTGATCTGATGCATTTGAAAAGAAACAAACAACCTTGTTTTTAATCAGGCTCAACCGAACATTATTAGTATAATAGAGGATATTAAAGCTTCAAAAAGTTTCCATTGACTTAGAAAACGGTTGAAAAGCTTCAACTTAACATGAGGGAAATGAAGAGCTTTTAAATTATCTGGATTTTGTTTATGCTATATTGATTATAATTACTATAATCACGATGATAACACTACTGTAATTAATGTACATATGTGTATGGAAAAAAAATTGTTGGAAAATATAAGGGGAGTGATATTTTTAAAACAAAAGTTAATCATCTACAACAAATATATAAATTTTTATGCACGGAATACAACTGCTTGATGCAGGTTTTGTTATAAATAACTAAAAGTTGCGGTGGAAAATAAAAATATCATTTTCCAAAATATAAACCTCAAAAAAGCAGCATCATAGCTCAAATATGAATCAATCACTTTATATATGCCCTTTTGGGAAATGACAATTTATGGATGTACGGATCTAGTTTATGGACTTTACTAGAAAAGTGATTCTCTAGTCAATATCAGGTCTTGTAAATTGTGTCTTGAAAATCACATCTTATGGATTTCTCAAAAGTCAAGCTAGCCCTTGTAATAGTGCATGGTTTGGACAAAGTGGAAAGCTTCCACCTCGGTATCGTCAGGGTGGTCAATTACAAGAGGTGGTGTGGTAGTGTTGAAAGGTTATTCTTATGTAAGTTGTATGGTTGTGGTGTGGTTAGAGCGTCTATAATAGGGGAAGGGGTGGTCAAAGTGGAAAGAAGACATGGGGTTCTCCCATTACATAGATGGGGTGGTTGCGGTGTGAAGTTACCAAGGTGGTTTGAACAACGATGAGGAGAATGTGGGGTGGATGGTCTTTGCCTTTTTTTCTTTTGTTTTTTAGTAATGATTATTATAAAAAGTTTTATGTATATAGATAAATGTGTTATGTTTTAATATAAAAATATAAAGGTAATATGATATGGTGTGGTTATTGTTACGGATGTGGTGTGGTTGTTAGGTGGTTATGGTGTGATGCTAATTTGGTAACGACGTGTCACACTACCTTGGTGTAGTGGTGTGACCATTACAATTGCTCTTATGGTGGAGTGATGACGTTGCATTATCACCTTGGTGTGGTAATACTACCATTGCTCATGTTCAACGTAAATTTGGTATGAAAAACATTTTTATACAAGCTTTTTTATAAAGTTTTATTAATAATTTTTGATTATTGAAGTTAATGTTTGAAGGTAGATTCACTCTTTGACATCCTTATCGAAGACTCTTTAATATAGTCTTAATGTTTCTGAATATAAGTTTTTAATCAAATCAAAACCATACTGGAAAGCTTTTGATCAAACTATTATAATGTATGTGTGTTTCATGATGGGTCTTGTTTCTCTATCTAGATTTCGATGTAATTGTATCATTGGGCAACCAGCGTCTTGCTAATTATTATTGATATAATTCTACCGTTTTAAAAAAAGAAACGTATATGTGTGTATTTTTGGTTTTGTGCGTCCAACGATTAGTTTATGTTTTTTTCAACTAGATGGATGCCCGTGCAATGCAGCGGCGATGATGATAGCGGTGTGACGATAGAGGCAACGGGTGATGGTGACGACGAATAAGATAGGTTATCAATATCAATATGTAAACACAACAATCAAAAATCACCCACTTTTCTTTATTTATCAACATGTAAACAAACTTGTCTACCCGTATTTCAAAAAAAAAAGAATTGTAAGTTATTATATACAAAGCTAAATAATCAACCAACTATCGATAATCTTATTCTGGTTTAGTTGCATCATCATGGAACCTCGCTTTCATTTCTGTATATCTATTGACAACCTCTTTATATCCATTGGTATCTTACCGTGAAAAGCAAAGTTACTTTTAAACATTTTAGATATTTTTGAATATACAATTGTGGAAATAAGTAGTTCTACAGAGGGTTTTTTTTTCCAGTATTAGCCAGGGCATATTTGTCTAAGCAGTTCGTAACAGTTCTTAATGAAAGTATACATGTAATAAGTTGGAGGGTAGATTGGACATTTCAGGTTCTTACTCCCTTAAAGCCAGTTTGCTTTATAAGGAAGTATAGATTTTTTGGATTCGTTTTAAGAATTTTAAAAGCTACTAATTTTCATTGGTTTATGGTTTAACAATTCGATTTATCTTACTCATAGATGTAATTGTAAGCTATTACTCGTAATATAAGCATTTAAATGTTATAGCCATCTGTTTTCTTTAAAGAAAAAAAATACACGTAGTCACGTACCATAAATTTTATCAATTAACTTATATAATTTTTACAGCAAATTACAGTTTTAGATTTATTAATTAAAGATGGTATCATCTCCATTTTTGCGGTAGTGCCAACTTGATGTGGGCCGAACTTAACTAAAAATGGGCCGAGCTAATATGTCCATTGGTTGTGAGTTATGACTTTACTTCTGAGCAGGTCTCTAATGACCCAATCATTCAGCAGCCCAATCTGATCATAAATACCTCACTTCTTTGAGTTCTTTCCTTATGTTTAGTTGTAAAATAAATTTAAATAAATAAAGAGAAAAAAAAAAGAGAGAGAGAGAGAGAGAAGTTGTTCATGCCTTCTGTTATTTTTATGTAATTTGAGAAAGTTTTGTACTAAAAAGAAGATAGATGTTTCTTTGTCATTTTAACTAATGACTACTTCGGTTAGCCTTTTTTTTTTTTCCTTTTGAACAACAATTTTATTAATAAAGGAATCGGTTAAAAAAAATTCAGCCGATAACCTAAAATCAAGAGGGTCGATGCATAGTTAAAAGTGGGTTTTTAAGCCACTCAATCCAACCGATACCTACTTCGGTTCGCTATTAATTTCCTCTTGTTTGATTTCTTCCTCTTTTGGTTCATAGAGCTCAATTCGCGGGTACAGAATAATGTATCTCGTGATCAATTCCGAAATGGTATTGTCTATCTAATGTTTTAAATGCAGCCATTTGTATGATCTTTTTTGTTCAGTGTATTCCTTTATCTTCAGTTTGTCACCATCAGTTTGAATATTCATATTATTATGTCAGTTGTAAACCTAGGGACTCAAAATTAGAATTTATTTATAAATGGTGTATTTTGCTTTCTTTATTTGTGCTTTTCATATATAGCTCTTACTCTATAACTTATTTAGAATGAGATGGTGATTCTTTTATGAAACTTAATGATGAAATTGATACACATTTATTCAATCTTTGTGTAACACCCCGAGATTTTAAGGTAAAAGAAATTAACCCCTTTTTATAGTTTTGACATTAAATTAATTTCCTAGTATTTTATTTTTGAATACGGGGTTAATTTAGTTGGAACTTTAACGGATAGCGGGTAAAATACCCTCAAAACTTGAAATAGGTCGTGGCACCCATGGAATGTGCCAGACACTTACACTTTCACCTAACTCACCCCATTATTCTTGTTCTTCTTCTTTCTCATGCAATCCATCCCATTTCCTCCAAAATCTAAGTCAAAATACTTTCAATTTCAAGTCTAGAAACCACCCTAACAATCATCACCATCCATTTATCTCCATTCAAGAGTTTGAAAGTTAGGGTTTTTGTGGCTTTAGATGGTGGCCGAAATTTGCTACGAAAAAGGGAAAAACTGGTGAATTGAAAACCTAAGTTATTATCTTCTATTGTGAGGTATTGATTTCTACTTCATTATTTCATTTGTTATTGAGAATATGGGTTCATGAGTGAACCAATTTGGGGGTTTTATTAGAAAATTGATTTATGGTTGATTTTCCCCAATTCCTTAGTTAACCTAGTTGTTATTGAGTTAAATGATATGTTTGATTATGAAAATAATGAATGCATGTGATAAATTGAGTTCGTGAGAAAAAATGAGTTTTGACTAGTTATGGAATTGTTGATGAAAATGGTAAATTGAACTAACTAGTGTGTTTGTTAAAGAAAATGAAGCTCAATGACAAATGGGTTGGGTTTTGGGTTTAGAAAAGGCTAGTGATTGAGTATGACTAGGTTGAGCTAGTCATAGTTGTGAATGTAAGCTTATGCATTTTTACGATTGATCATAGGTTGAGGCTTGCTTGTACTTGTTCGTTTAGCGTTATTGTCTTTGTTGCGGAGGAGGTGAGTATTATTGCATACCTTTATGTATACGTTGGGCCAATTACCATGAGATGTGAATGTTCCAAGCATGGTAATTGGTTCGGCGTTAAGCCCATGTGGGGCATTGGTTATGAGGCCTAAGAACCTCCAGGGCCTAAGAATCCCGATAGTTGATGTGATATGAGGCCTAAGAACCTCCAGGGCCTAAGAATCCCGATAGATATGATTTGTTATGATTGTTTAGCTTATATGGATCCATATATGTACTGTTTGTGTGCAAGGTGAATATGTAAATGTGACATGACGATGCCATAGGTTACATGTGAAAGTCCTTGTACTATGCCCTCCTTCGTATTCGTAAATGTATGCAAGTATATTCACTAAGCCTTTGCTTATATTTTAGATGTTTACCCTCTTATATAGGTAGTTCCGGAGGAAGAAACTAGTGATTGTTGATTGAGGATAGTTGATTTAGAGTTTGAAGCGATTTGGACGTCTTGAAGGTAATTAGGTCATTCCCGGGCGAATGACGATCTTTTGGTATAGAAGCTTAGTTGTCCCTCATTTCTTGGCTCATGGTACATTTTAGTTTGGGGTCATGCTTTTGGGTAAATTTCTGTAAATGTTCCAGTTGTAAAGTTTTTGGATAGTTGTGAATTCATAATTTTGGTCAAAAAGGTGTCAAAGTGGGTAAATGACCCGTTTGATGGAAACCTTGATTTTGTGTACTCGTTGATGTTGTAATTGTGTTTGAAATGTGTCTTCATAGTTGTTAGAATATTTGAAATTTAGTTTGTGGAAGTTGGGCAAATGAATATTATAGTTTGGAGTGTTTGGTGTGTCAAATGGCTGGTTTTTGCATCAGGTGCAGGTCAGAAAATGCCCACTGCGGCGCAGTGGGAGTGGTCTACACCCACTGCGGCGTAGTGGGTGGTTTTTCACCTCGCAGGTCAGAAATTTTCCACTGAGTCGCAGTGGAAGGTGTCCAACTCCACTGCGGCGCAGTGGGAGGTTTTTCACCTCGCAGGTCAGAAATTTTCCACTGAGTCGCAGTGGGGGTAAAAAAAAAAAATTGTATTTTTGGGTTATCGAGTCGGGTCCTTTCACCTTGACATATGATAAGCATGGATTTTACAATATCCATAGAATTATCGAGTCGGGTCCTTTCAAGTTGGTATCAAAGCCGAGGTTTAAGGGATTTAGGTATTCCCTCGCGTAGAGAGTGCTTAGACTTAAACCATAGTTGAGACTCGACCTTAGGTATCCGAAATTTTATATGGGACCGAAGGATGTGTTTGATGATGCTAGTTTATCGACTTGTTAGTATTTGAAGCACAATAAGAAGCCGGCCTTATTGTGGTTGGAATACTAACAACTTTATAAACTAACGACATCAAACCTTGAACGGTTTTGTATAAAGATATAGGGTTGGCTTTAGTTTGCGTGTGTAGAGATAGGCTTTGAAATTAAATCCGTTTATTTAAATCTTATTAGAGCATGGCCGATCGACACAACGATGAAGATGAGCACCAACGACAAAATGATGAAGAAGAGCCTATATTTGATGCGGATAGCATGGACATATCGGATCAAATTGGGAGAGCCTTGGAAAAGTACACTCCTATTCTACTCAAACGGTTGAATGCTACATTAGAAGGAGCGGTGAATGACCACATCGCTCAAATGATTAAAGAAGAAGTTGCAATCAATGTGCAACGGGAATTTGAAAAGCGAGATGCCAAGGATAAAGGCAAGAAAACCGAGGATGAAAAGGAAGTGAAAGTGACCGGGGAAAGAATCTATAAAAAGAAGTTCACTTTTTGAGACTTTGAAGTGTGCCACCCACCGAAGTATCACGGTGACCGTGATCCCATCGTGTGTACACGGTGGATATCCGAGATCGAGGGGGCATTCCATACTAGTCAATGTCCCTCTCATTTGAAAGTGGTATTCGCGGTTGGGATGTTGAGAAGTGGTGGAAAGAGGTGGTGGGATGGCTTATTGACAATTAAGAAGGGGGCCTTGGATAATGTGGAGTGGCCCGAGTTTAAAGAAATGTTCTTCAAGGAGTTTCGGTCGGAGGCCGAAGTAACAAAGTTAAGAAGTGAATTTTTGAATGATTGTCAAGGCAATATGAGCTTGAATGAATTCCGAGCTCAATTATTGGACAAGGCACAATTTTGTCCGGAATTCCTTGAAAATGATCAATTGCTTAAAGAGCAATTTTACTTGAAGTTAAGGAAGAATCTTTGGGAGAAGATTAGTTTACGTCAAATGGAGTCTTTCTCCATGTTGGCGGATGTGGCTAGAGATCACGAAATTGAGATGTCAAGGGTAGATGAAGGTGTCTTGAAGAGGAAGCACGAAGAAACAAACTCTCCCAATAAGCGGTTTAGACAAGAGGGTAGTTCCGGTAGCCCCTATAATAAAAGAAATGTTCCATTTTGCCGTCAATGCAAGAAAAATCATCCGGGGGTTTGTAGAGCGGGAGATAAGGCTTGTTACACTTGTGGAAAGTCGGGGCATACTAGCCGGGAATGTAGGTCCAAACCTCACAAGCCCGTGATTTGCTTCAAATGCTTCGAAAAGGGTCACATGAGAAGCTCATGTCCGAAATTGACGGAGGAGGAGAGATTGGAAGAAAGAAGAAGAGAGGCGGAAAGGAAGAATGCACAAACGCATGGAAATCCAAGGGGAAGGTCCTTCCAACTCTCCGTAGAGCAAGCAAGAAACACCGATGATGTTGTCACAGGTACATTCCTTGTATATAATGTGCCTATGCGTATTCTCTTTGATTCGGGGGCGAATAGATCATTTGTTGCTATTAGAATGATTCATGTTATTCCCGTGTCTAAATCATGTTTAGAAAATACTTTGCAAGTTGAGGTTGGCAATGGTAGGGTAGAATTAGTGAAGGATGTGTATAAAGGGTGTGAAATCAAAATTTCTTCGGAACTCTTTCAAGCTAATTTAATTCCTTTTCCAATGGGAGAGTTTGACATAATCTTGGGTATGGATTGGTTGAGCTCTTGTAACGCAAAAATTTCATGTAATGAGAAAGCGGTGTATTTGAAGACTTCTAAGGGCGAAGACTTGGTTGTTTATGGTGATAAGAAAGAACGTTTTATACCCGTTTGTACCTTTGCTTGTGCTAAACGTTATATGTCTCACGGTTGTCATGTTTATCTTACTCACATCGTTGATGTTGAGAAGAAACCTCTTTCTATTGAAGATATCCCCATTGTTAAAGATTTCGTCGATGTTTTTCTCGAAGACTTGTCGGGCATTCCTCCCGAACGGCAAGTTGAATTCTCCATTGATCTCATTCCGGGGGCTAACTCCATTGCTAAAGCTCCTTATCGTTTGGCTCCAACGGAAATGCAAGAGATGATGAAGCAACTACAAGAATTGCTTGACAAGGGTTTTATTCGACCTAGTAACTCTCCATGGGGTGCACCGGTACTTTTTGTCAAAAAGAAGGATTGAAGCATGCGAATGTGCATCGACTATCGTGAGCTCAACAAAGTCACCGTGAAGAACAAGTATCCTTTGCCTAGAATCGATGATTTATTCGATCAACTTCAAGGAGCTTCGTATTTTTCTAAAATTGATCTTCGTTCGGGTTACCATCAACTCAAAGTACGTGAAGAAGATATTCCTAAGACCGCCTTTTGGACTCGTTATGGTCATTTCGAGTTTGTGGTCATGCCTTTTGGACTCACGAATGCTCCCGCGGCTTTCATGGACCTCATGAACCGTGTTTGTCGCCCTATGCTCGATAAGTCCGTGATCGTCTTCATTGATGACATTCTAATCTATTCAAAAAGTTCTTTCGATCATGAAGTACATTTAAGGGAGGTGTTAGAAACCTTACGTAAGGAGAAGCTCTATGTTAAGTTCTCCAAATGTGAGTTTTGGCTAAGGGAAGTTCAATTTCTTGGTCACATCGTTAATAGTGAAGGAATTATGGTGGACCCGGCCAAGATTGATGCAGTGATGAAGTGGGAGCAACCAAAGAACCCGTCGGAAATTAGAAGTTTTCTTGGTCTAGCGGGCTATTACCGTCGTTTCATCCAAGACTTTTCTAAAATAGCTTCCCCATTGACCAAATTAACTCGAAAGAACATCAAATTTGAATGGAAGAGCGAACAAGAGATGGCTTTCCAACAACTCCACAACTCCGAGAAAGGTTAAGCCAAGCACCGGGTCTTGTTTTACCCGATGGTCTTGAAGATATGGTGGTGTATTGTGATGCATCATCTAATGGCCTTGGTTGCGTTCTTATGCAACGAGGTAAAGCTATTGCCTATGCTTCGAGGCAATTGAAAGAACATGAGAAACGTTATCCTACTCATGATTTAGAGTTAGCGGCGGTAGTCTTTGCCTTAAAAATTTGGCGTCATTATCTTTATGGAGTCAAGTTCACCATTTACTCCGATCATAAAAGCCTCAAATACTTCTTCGAACAACGAGATCTCAACAATCGCCAAAGAAGATGGTTAGATCTTTTGAAAGATTATGATTGTGAAATCTTATATCATCCCGGAAAGGCTAATGTTGTGGCGGACGCCTTGAGTCGGAAGAGTTCGCATCATGCGCTAGTTGTTTCTGCCCTATGGGTTTTGATCACCAACGATTTCCTTGATCAAATTAAAGAAGCTCAAGAACGGGCTTTGCAACGGGATCCAAAGAGGGAAAGAATTCAAGGCCAAATCCAATACTTTTTTAAGGATTCTCGTGGACTCACTTTACGTTTTGGGAGGATTTGGATTCCATTCTCTTGTGAGTTGAAACAAGTTCTACTTGATGAGGCTCACAAATCCAAGTACTCCATTCACCCCGGTGCTACAAAGATGTACCATGATTTGAAAGTAGAATATTGGTGGCCGGGAATGAAGCGTGATGTGGTGAAGTATGTTGAAAAGTGTTTGACTTGTGCTCAAGTGAAAGCGGAGCACCAAAAGCCGTGTGGTTTGTTGCAACCATTGGAGATACCGAAATGGAAGTGGGAGGAGATCACCATGGATTTCGTCACAAAATTATGTTTGAAATGTGTCTTTATAGTTGTTAGAATATTTGAAATTTAGTTTGTGGAAGTTGGACAAATGAATATTATAGTTTGGAGTGTTTGGTGTGTCAAATGGCTGGTTTTTGCATCAGGTGCAGGTCAGAAAATGCCCACTGCGGCGCAGTGGGAGTGGTCTAGACCCACTGCGACGTAGTGGGGGGTTTTTCACCTCGCAGGTCAGAAATTTTCCACTGAGTCGCAGTGGAAGGTGTCCAACTCCACTGCGGCGCAGTGGGAGGTTTTTCACCTCGCAGGTCAGAATTTTTCCACTGAGTCGCAGTGGAAGTGTCCTAACCCCACTGAGTCGTAGTGGGGGTAAAAAAAAAAATTTGTATTTTTGGGTTATCGAGTCGGGTCCTTTCACCTTGACATATGATAAGCATGGATTTTACAATATCCGTAGAATTATCAATATTGATCGTATGTGGCCAGGCCCGATACAGGCTAATTTAGGATAATTTGTATTGTATATTGGCTTGTCTTGCTAGCATACTCTAGTAGCTAGTCTAGTATCTCCAAGGAAGTGATTCGAACTGGATTTATTTGGAACATAGAACAAGGGTCTACTGATCAAGTTATGGTTGAAGGAATGATTAAGACTAAAAGATCAGCATTAATGGTTTAATCTGTCATATGATTGTTGAATTGTCCTACCATTATTTTGTAAGGCGTGATACCCCTTTAAGTTGAAAGTAGTGTGGTCCTCTTCTCTTTTGTAGTTTTGTTTCTTTTATACTTACATCCCCATATACAACGTATATATATGTTTCCATTTTGAAACCAACAATAAATCTAAAACTTGAATCTGAAACTTAAAATTACTAATTACAAACAATGAAATGATATAAGCTGATAATTGAAATCTTCAAAAAGGAAATAGAGATACACATATACACACAAAAATTCCATATCTCGAAATCTGTCGACCAAAGATATAGATACAAACAATGCTGATGATCCACTTTTACTAATAGAGATCTGGAGTGGTAGTGGCACTGTGGTGCTTCAGGGTGGTGCGAAGAGAGGCGGTTGAGTGGTGGCCAACAGCAGTGATGGTGATCGGAGTTGGTGCACTTTTTTTCTTAACAAAATTAATACCTTCAAGATTAATAACCTTTTACTAATACTTTTTTTTCTTAACAAAATTAATAACCTACATCATGGGTTTCTTCAAGATTTAGAAACTTTAAGATGGGAAAACTTCTTAATCGAAAAAAGGTCATGCACGGCGGGGGTGGCATAGAAGTCAGAGATCTTGGTAGGGTGGAAGAGAAGAAGGAAGTCAAAAATGGGCTTTGGTAAAATCAACCGTAAGTGTAATATAAATGTATACAGTCCCATAGATATATGGATGATGATGATAGATGAAATGATGGTGACAACTAAAATACCCGTGATGGGTTAGTAGTCTCATGTAAAACTACGTACTTTATAGTGGTCTCATGCTGATAACTAAAATACATGTGGTCCAAAGCCTATATCATGTCTTAAGGGAGTGTACTCAAATAAGCCCCCTTTTGTAATGGGAAAACCTTGTTGTTGAAGATGCTTAATGCCTGTTATTTTTTATACTTATATTTGTTTAAATAATCCCAAACAAACTAATATCTACGTAGATAAGTCACTTTTATATAAGCATTTTGTTCTACAGTTATTTGTCTTTTTTAAGGCAAGTAAGTGACTCTGGTCGATGATTATTCTTTATCACACTTATCACTTGATTCAGGCTTGAACTTATTTTCTAACTAAGAGGTAAATTTGGTTGTCGATTGGTTAAATTGTAGCTAAAATTAACCGTCAACTAAGCATTTAGATAGATATATTGCTTTAGCGGTTCGTTTTGGTTGTCTTGGATGTTGTTGTAGTGCATGTACATTTTAAGTCGATGTGGTATTCAGCCATATCATTTATTTTTATTAAAATTTTGAAATTCATGGGTTAAATCAACCCTTCACCAAAAAAAAATGTTAACTGTAATTATGACATGCTTTTAAGTATGGAAATTATCTAATATCTAATAATATTTTATAAAACATTTTTTTCGTTTTTTTAAATTTCAAAAGATGATTTAAACTACCTAAATTTCTCTCTTCTTTATTTAATAATATAAACATCTCTACTTAATATACCTATAATATCCTTAAATCTCAATCATTCATTTTTTTCTCTCTCTTTAAATCTCAAGTCTCAACCACTCATTTTTTTTCTCTCTCCTCTATAAATTATTTTATTCCTCTAATTAATTCAAAATCTTTTATCTCAAAAACCGTATATCGATAAATTATAAAAATTGTTTGGGTGTTTTTTAAAATTTCATGCTTTTTCATTAGAGATGTCATTCGATATACTTTTGACGAATTTTTAAATCCAAAGACGGAGCTCGTACAGCTAAGCCATTTGGGTATCATACTCTATGACTTGATCTATCACTCCTACCATCTCACTCGTCGCAACGCCCAAGCACTATCTCTCGTATAAGATAGATATACAATGACCAATCACGAGTCTATTCGTATGAAAGAATCTTCTCTTGTATAGAACTTGTTTTCTCGTTGTAAATGAAGATTAAAATAGGGAAATGAATCAATGATCTATACATAACACAAATTTATCATACATTAAATAATAGTACCGTACAACTATCTGATGCACATATTTTTGTGTATGACAAAATTATGTTATGTAAAAATCACCTCTCATTAAAATATAGGAAAAAGTAAATTCATACATACAAACGCAATTAAATAGATTTAAAATTAAATTAAAATACCCTATAAAACATAAAGATAACCTCACTTTATTTGACCAACGAAAGCATCAAATACAATCACCAACCAACCAGGCCACCATCACAAACTCACCCATTCCAAAAGAATTCAAAAAAAGAAGAAAAAAAAACTAGGATGGGAATATGAGAATATGATATGCCAGGTCAACAATCCATGACATATAATAACAACAAAATATCTACCGTTGATTTGCCCACCCTCTCTTTCACTCCCTAACCGTTAGATCCACTCAAACTTCAAAATCAAAATTCCCCAATCTTATATTTATACATTTTATTTTCACTCAATTTCACTCACTCTCTTTTCAAATCAAAAACCATGGCTGCTATTCCACCTCAATCCATCCTTCCCCAATACCCTGAGGTTAGTCAAATCCTAATTTAATTTAACTATTTAATTTATTATTTTAACCTGATTTATTTTTATTTTATTTTTTTTGATATAAAATTGCAGTTAATTTTAGCTGCAATTGAAGCTATAGATACAAAAAATGGAGCTAACAAATCAAAAATATCTAAACAAATCGAATCATCGTACGGAACTTTACCGGCGGCGCATTCCACGCTTTTGTCGCATCATCTCAACAAAATGAAAGCCAGCGGTCAACTAGTGGTGATTAAGAACAACTACGTCAGGCCTGATCCAAACGCGCCGCCGCGTCGCGGCCGTGGAAGGCCACCGAAACAAAATAAGGAAGTTCCGGCAGGTGTGGCTACGTCGCCGGCGAGATCTAGAGGACGGCCGCCGAAAGCAGAGGGTGAATCTGCTGGTCCTGTGAAAGTGGCGGTTGCGCCGTCGGTGAGTGGAAGGAAACGTGGACGGCCGCCAAAGGATGGTACGGCGGCGGCGGTGAAGAAGGTGGAGAAGGCGGTTGGTGAACGGAGAGGAAGAGGACGGCCGCCGAAAGCGAAAAATCCGGTTTGAAATTGAAGCTAGTTTTTTAGGGGGTTAAGTTGTAATTGTTGTTGTTTTAAGGAGCTTATTGGATGATTTTCAATTAGTGAAGTGTGTAATTGGAGTGTAAATTTAGGTTTCACTTTTGTTTGTTTTAGATCTAAATTCGAGATGATTTCATTGTGAAATTTGGAAAATGGGATGAATGATGATTGTGACTTTTGACCATTATCTGTTTTCTTTTAGTAACTTTTGATATATGTTCTAAGTTTCTTATATTTCTTTATATTCATTTTGTTGTTTTTGAATTGTGATAGAATTAAATGTACAACAATTTGATGTATATATACTAGTTTTTGTATCAACGTGTTATATCGATTTTAGGGTTGATGGTATATAATAGTTCAGAATTTGAAGTTATAATGAGCTTTAGTTGAAAATGTGAGGTGAAAGTCAAGAATTTGCATATTTGGATATGAGAAGGCGGTGGTTAAAAAAAACTTTGGTTTTCACTTTTCAGGCCTAGATTGCCTAGGATATGGTTAATCCTCTATGGAGTTAGCGTTTTCATACCTACTGTGTTGTCGAGATCGTTTAGTTCTAGTACGTTTAGCTTCATGCCATTGACTGACAAGGTAGATATGTATGTCACTTATAGGAGATTAAGGGAGCATGCAGTGAATGATTATCTGGATTTGACTAGTGTTTGTGGAAAGAAAAAAGAGCATTGTGTTCCTTGTTATAATGTTTCTCCGAATATGTTAGCTGGGTTTAATAACTGTGAGGAATTTGATTGGCATTGTCAAGTCTCGAAAGGTGAACCATATTGTGATGTAGAAATGTTCAGATTTGTTTCACTGGCCCTTGCCAGTGAGCGGAGCAAAACAATTGAAGTGACCAAAATTTCTGAGGGAAAAGAAGATTCTGAAATGAAGTTAAATTCTGAGCTGAAGTCCAATTCTGAGCTGGTGCAGAATTTTGAGGCCTTGATGCCATCTGAGCAAGCCATGTTAATTCTGACAGCGATAACCCATTTCAGACAAGTGTTCACTGAACAAGCTCAATCTCCAGTTGTAACACTTCTCCAGTGGCAAGAAGCTCCGGATACCATTCTCAGAAATCCACCAGAGAAATTATCCACTAAAGTGCTCCAATCCACTAAAGCTCTCCAGTGACTAGTTCCAGTCTCTAGATGGATGCTCCAGATATACATCTCCAGTGGGAGTCCAGATTTCATATTTTACAGTTACCTTAATAAAGTGTTCTGACTGCGCTTGTGGGGTCCAATAAAGGAAGGATGACAGCTGTCCAAAGAAAATGACAACAAAGGAATGAGTGCCCATGTTATTTCTAACGGTTTGTGGGCCCTCTTGCAAAAGGAATCTTTCTAGAAGCTTTATCTGTCCATTCCCCATTGGCTAATAAATTAGTGGTTGTCCTTTGCACATGACAGCTTTTAGATTATTTTATTATTATTTCGATAACTCCTAGGAAATAGTTTATGTGGCTATAAATAGGGGATGTATTCCTCTTTGTAAAGACAAATTATGTCGAGTTGAATGAAATTAATAGAGCAGCCTCTATTTCTTAAAAATCTTCATTTACCTTGATAGATTTTTGATCTTGGTGGTTTGGAGTGATCTCTTTATCTATAATTGTGGTGGTTCGTCATTTATCAATTATAATAGTGAGATCCAAAATCTTCGATTCCTTTATCTGTGTTTGTGGTGACTCGATCTTTATCAAATATAGTGGTGGGTTGGAGTGTTTTCTTTATCCTTGGTTCCGGTGGCTTGGCCTTTACGAATCTTGGTGGTAGATTCTTTTATCTATCCTTTTTTATTTTATTGTCTTGTTTTGTTGTTTATTTCATAAAATCCAGAAAATATCAAAAATATTTATTTAATTTCCGTTGTGCTTGAGTTATTGCGTGATTTACGCATCATATTGCTTGGTTTGGTAGCTTTCGGGCTCATTTGCTCTCACTGAAACTTATGACTGTTTGTATGGCGGCATGAGTTAACAGATTACCCCTAGAAAGAGGTCTTCCAAACAATAATTACAAACTTCAATTCTAAGCAGCTTCCGTTTCCATCATTATTAGCATATGATATTAGGTCTATCCTTATAAAGAACCATTTCTAACCTACGTCTAACACTATTCATCAGTTTCACTCTCTTCTAGACACACCAAGACACACCTTTCCTTATAACCCTCACTTCTAACACTATTCATCCATTATTATATTATTTCATTTTTATTTTTCACAAAGCTAAACAAATATATTTTTTTATAATTAAAACACATTACATTACTTAAAAATAAAAGATAATACAATAATAAAAAAGACAGTACTGGAAAAAAACATGAAATACATAATAAGGATACGATTACTCTTCATCGTCATCATCTTTGATTGACATTTTTCTTAAGTCACGGTAAGCCCTTTCATTGAGCCACCACTTATCGTGTTGTGGGCATTTGATTTCCCACGTTGATTTGTCTTCTCCGCGGTTGTCGTGGTACGATTCGGCCCAAGTGCATTGGTCGGTCAACATGTGCCCGGCCTAAAAAATATTATCAATCACCCTCTTCGCCCTTTTGCTCTCATCCTGCAAAAACAACGAATATGTCTTTTCGTGTTTCGAGACCCTGCGGCCTGGTGCTTCTATTTCCTGAACGTAACGGAGCATTGTACTGAGTTTGAGTGTCAATACTTTACTTTTTGCAGGGGAAGTTCGACAAGATTCAAGAAGCTGTGGAAGAAATTGCTTGCACGGTCATCACCTTGAACGAGTTGATCAATATGGCCAAAGCAGTTTATGTCCAAAAGAAATAAGTAGTTGTTTGTTTAATAATGTGTTTCACAAAATATTATGTTGTATGTTTATCTTTATTAAGTTTGTAATGTTTTTAAAATTATGAATAAACTTATGTTCTTATTAAATCATAAAGTGGACTTATTTTATTAAAATACTTAAAGACATTACAATACTAGAAGATAACACACAATTCAAACTGCTAAAACACACTTAAAAAAAAAATACTAAAGCACACTTAATGAAACTAAAAAGTCTACTTCATAATCCAGAACAACTAAAAAAGAACAAAGATAAGTTGCCTGAATCATTGCTCGTATCTGAATCCCCTCCCATGCTTCTCCCGATATATCTGATGCGTCGTTGCATAATATTGCTCAGCCTCTCCGGTCCTCACTTGTGCAATCAACTGCGTCCAAATTGCCTCAAATTGTTTGCATTCCTTCCGAATCCTACTCCAGTGACCTTTTAGTTGATCTTTAGTTCGTGGTCCTCTAGTGGTGTCCGTGTTGAACATTTCAGTAACGTCGTCCCAAAAGGATACGTCGGGATTATTAATTTCACACCTACCGGTAACAGGATCCGGTCTCCTTGACACCCAACACCTCGACAAACAAAGATCTTCTGATTAAGTCCACACACTTTTAGACATTGTGAATGGAATGGTTTATGAAATGGAATAGAAAGAAATATGTTGTGATTTGAAATGGTAATGTGAAGGTGGGTTAAATAGAGGTATGAAAAGATTAAAAAAAAAAAATCTAAAAAAAAGCCGCTAGGTTTGAAAATGATTTTTAAATTTTTTTTATTTATTTTAGTCACATTAAATCACAAACGGGCCCCGCACATCACCCTTTCCTTGCGTCTAATCCCGGAAACAACCACCGGACGCAATCAAAGACGCGGCTGGTGCTACCAGCGTCCACGCCTTTGGCGGCGTCGGACGCCATTGAGACGCGGCACAAACGAGCTATAAGGACCGGCCTTATGATATGATTCACTTTGTAGAGTGTAGTATTCTATGAATCTATGGGATGATTAAGGTATTATATTCTGTTACATTATCTATTTTCCAGCCTTTGACGCGTTAGCTGTTTTGAACAGTTGGCCTTTTGCTGCAGCGTACTTGTAGATGTTAAAGTTGTTTTGCATCTGGAAGTTTTTTCTTTTTACTAATTCTGGTGATTATTATCAGGGTCGACAAGTAAATTTTGGCGGCCATGTGCAAACTCAAGTTTCAAAAATGGGGCCCATCTAACATAAAAAGACACATATACATATATTTTACAATCTAACAATAATATTAGTTAATTATTTAACCCCTTAATAAAAGCATGGTTGGATTAGTAGTAAACACCTTGCCTTTGGATACAGAGGTTATAGGTTCGATCCTCATCCCATGCAAAGGTTGGAGGGTCTTTTCTACCATTTAGGTAAAAACTGGAAGCAGCCTTTCTACTTAGGTAGAGGTAAGGTCTGCCTACATCTTAACCTCCCTCATACACCGTCAAGGTTTTGGGGCTCAAAACCCACAGAAGGCGACACTGAGCAGTTACTTACTTACTTACTTTTTACTTTTAGAAAACTTTGATATCTTTTTAACTTAAAATTCCTCCAACTTATTTCACTTATTAATTTCAAGACATAATTCTATTTTATATTAATGGTTCGTATAAGAAAAATCAAACTTCTCTAATAATATAGACTTAATTAAATATCAAACATATATGTATAACTATTTTTTTTATGCTTTTGTATTAATAATTTTCATAATATTCTATGTATTTAAATTCAAATATATGTGGCAAATGTAAAACTTTTATTTGAGGGATCATAATGTTAATATGTCTTCGATGGTTGTGTAAGAGAAGAAATCATAATGTTAGTACATTATTAAGTTGATTTTTTTTAATAGTAAGTGCAAAATATCTCATAAAATTAATAATATGAGTAATTTTTAAGTTTTACACTTTTACTATTGTCACTAAATATGTGATTAGTTAAATATAGTTTTTCGCGTATTACGCGGGTCCTTAATCTAGTATTTACTATAAGTGTACAACAAAAAGTAGGATTTCATTAAATACGAAATGTTCTTTTCATAAAATTAGTTAGAACTTGTCATTTTTTCATTTTTCGTTGGATACTAGTCTCTTTTGAAAAAATACATTTAATTTTGTTTTTAATATTTATAAGTCCTTAAAATTATGATTTGTTAATGAATATTTAACTTATACTAACACAACTAAGAATTATTAAAAAAATTGAGGGTCTGACTTAATGCCGGGGCCCTGTATACTGACCTAGTATTTGTCAAGATCATCCACTGATTATTATTATGCATTATGGTTCCATCCATTCTTAATGTCAAAGTTTCCTTTTCCAAATGTTCATATTAAGTGATACTTACATATAGAAAGTAGCTAGAAAGATCCATCCCTAGTGTAGAACTTTTGAAAAAGTATGATTTCCTCGGCGATTTTATTAAATCAAATGGATTGTCACTTATTAAAGTTGAGTAATACTCAGGCCTGGAGACTACATGGAAGTTCATTATGTACACAGAAGGGAAGCATGTCCAGCCTTATTGACCCAGAAAATCAGTTGCTCGGCAAGAAAAAAAATAACTTGAGAAAAGCCGACTATTAGAATCGAACCGAAGAGCACCACTTACCAAGCCTAAAAACAAGAGGCGGTGTAATTATTTTAAAAGTTGAGGAATGTATGTCATAAATAATTTCATTAAAGGTAGTATAGGTATATTCAGTAAGATATTTAGGTTAATAAACGAAGAAGGCATATAATTTAGGTTAATCAAGCTTTTATAAAAAAATAATTTGAATAGGTTATATTAGATTTTAAACTCGTGTCCAACACTGGACACGGGGTTTATGATATTATCAATATTAAATCTTTATACATTTAAGTTATAAAAGTTTATAATTTTGAAGATATACGGTTCTAAATGTTATATTTTGCAAATTTTGTAGTACAATAATCATAGGCTTGTCACTATCATTATTAGCCGAGACATATTGATGAAATTGTTTGCCGTAGTATTCCACAAGACACATGCTATAATAATTTCTCTATTATAAAATATTTTGAAATCAGTTGTATTCATAATGAGATATTATTATGAAAGATAATAAAGATTTAAAGTATAAACATACTTGTGATCTTGTACTTGACATTTAAGTACATGTATTTAATCATGATACGGACTCATAACACATAAGTTTATTTTCAATCATCTGTCCTATGATAACTAGATAACAATTAGGATTATTTTTATATTATTTGATAACAATTCAGACTCTTGATTTGATTGACAACTGTAACTTTAAATATTAATACGCAAAACTAATATATAAAAAAAGAAAAAATTATGTACCTTTTTGATTGATAGATTAAATAAATCTTGAATAGAGTTCATATTGATTTGGATTTAGTATTCAAGTATCCCTTTGTTGTAAATTGTGTTTTGTTTTGTGATCGTTTCATGTTCTGTGATTCCTATTGTGTTTAAGATAATGATGTTGTGTATTGTCATCTGTTATTATGTTTGGGATATGTATCTAGAGTTCAAATCGTTTTTATATTAAATATTAAACTAAATATTAATATTTATAATTTATAAAAATCTAATTTAATATTTGTTAATAAGGCATTAAGTTTTGAAATAAATTTTTGTAGACAATATTTCATATGTTGAATTTTTTTAATTAATTAAATGATTGTAAATTTTTAAAAATTCTTTAAAGTTGATTGCTAAAAATAAATATAAATTGATTATTCAAGGCTAAAAAATGTAATTTAATGAAATTTTTTTTACAAATTAATATAAATACTAATATAATAATATATTTGGATAATGATTTTAGGATTTTTAATTTGTTGTTAATCTATAATCAATTTGATAAAATTAAAAAATTTGATTGGTCAATAAGTCATTAGTTCAACTTCATATACACGTAGTATATATTAAGATTAAGATAAGATTAAGATTAAAATTAAGATTAAGATAGGATGCTTTATAATATGAATATACAAATACAAATATAGATAATTAATCCTATTTTTCATGAGTTTTAATTATGGTACATGAAAGAAAGAGTTGTAGTGTAAATCAAGAAACTTAATAGCGAAATAACGTGAAGTTTGTTTAATAGAAAAAATAAAAATAAAAAAATCACACGTTCACTCCATTATTAACATCAACATCGTTGTTACCAACGAAATAGATGTACGTACCCACGTGAGATTACTTGGATAATATCATTAACACTTGAGAGTTAAGATCTTGTAATGAGTATTAGAGCTATTTATTTAAGAAAAATAATTAATTCTTTTAATATGTTAGCCAGTTAGTCTACTAATCCATTTGATATCATAATCATAATTATTTAAAAGTAAATTAAACTTAATGTCTACGGGTTTTAGGTCCTATATGAGAATCAAACCCCTGATGTTTGTTTCCAAAAGCAAAAACTTTAACCACTTGATCCAAATTAGTTGGTTGTTAATATCATAATTATTTTACATATGTAATCAATTTATTATTTTGAGTTAATTACAGAAATCGTCCCTGTCGTGGTATCCAGCTTGCAGGTTTCATCCCTAACTTTCAAAAATTACAGTTTTAGTCCAAAAAACTTTGCTCCGTCAACAGTTTTAGTCCTGACCATAAACGTCCGTTTAAATTCAGGTCACGTGATTCGCACGTGATGGGTAATCTCGTAAATTGGCTTAATAATACCCAGGATTAATTACAGAAATCGTCCCTGTTGTGGGCGGTCACTTGCAACTTTCATCCCTAACTTTCAAAAAATTACAGTTTTGGTCCAAAATCCAAAATAAATTAAACACAAAAATCATTTGGATTTCTAATGCATAATATATATTACAGATACAATCCCATATCCAAAATCAAACATAAATTTAATCCAAAATTTTATGAAACTCCAAATCTCGTTACTTTCATATCAATACATGATCTGTATACAAATACAATATATAATTATATATTAGATCTATTCTTTATATAAAATTAACTCACAAACAAAAAAATCTTAGAAAATCTCATCATCTTTATTATTCTTATCTCTTTCTCTGTTTTTATAAGTTCTCAAAACAAAAATAAAACTAAGTAAAAAAAAAAAACCAATTACTTAAAACCCATAAACACTTAAATCCAATAGAGTCTGAACCTCTAGTTTTCAAAAAGAGAGTAGGGTGTGAGTTAAGATTGTTTGTGAATTTATATTTAATAGAAATAAAAAAAAGTTGGATAATTAGGAATTTTTTTTTTGTGTGTGTGTAAATGTTTCTTTTCATATAGATTGAGAAGAAAAATTTTGGACCAAAACTGTAAATTTTTAAAAGTTAGGGATGAAAGTTGCAAGTGACCGTCTACAACATGGACGATTTCTGTAATTAACTCTGGGTATTATTAAGTCAATTTACGAGATTACCCATCACGTGTGAATTACGTGTCTTGGTTTTAAACGGACGTTTATGGCCAGGACTAAAACTGTTGACGGAGCAAAGTTTTTTGGACTAAAACTGTAACTTTTAAAAGTTAGGGATGAAACCTGCAAACTGGGTACCACGACAGGAACGAATTCTGTAATTAACTCTATTATTTTTATTCATCATCTCTTTTGATTTTTTCATATGACTTGATCTTATAAAGAATAATTAGGCTAATATTTTAAAATGATCTAATACTACTCTTCATTTAATTGTATAATTCATGTTCTTAATAATCCAACCGCCAAAAAATATTTGCTTTTCATCATATTTCTCTAATCTATACTCCTTATTAAAGATTATACACCCCCCTCAAAATGGAAAGTGTTACCAAAATGTCACTGCGAAATTACCAAAATGTTTTTTTAATAAACACCCCACAATGGAAGGGTTTTTATAGATTAGCAAATTTGCCCTTAATGAATTAATTTACATCCTAAACTCTTATCTTGCTAATTTACATTCTAAGTCCTTATCTTATAAAATAGTTTTATTATCTTAACGTCAACTTACACCACTTGACACCAATTGTCGATGTCATCACCACGCATCACCAACCCCACTATACCGTCGTCGCCGTTACCGCCGCCGCATTGCGCGGGTACCATACTCGTTTATAATGTCTAAAGGCTTGTTATGGTTAGATTAACTTTTTAAGCGATAATTTTTTCTTAATAGGTCACTCCGTATAAAATATTCAAACGATTTTATCATCTAACCGTTAAAAAACAAAAAATAAAATAAAATCGTGGATTATGTTGTACTAAACAGGGCGATTATGACACGACCCGTGAAAGTGTGCTGATTCTGACCCGTCCGGACCCAACCCAGCCCAAAAATACAAACCCAGCAAGTCGTCCCATATTTTCTTTCTGTCAGACACACATGACATGCCAAGACATCACATAATTTTTTACTTACTTTTTTATTCTTTACGTGTTTAGCCAGCCAGCCATTCAGCCAGCCGGCCGTCATTTCCCAACTTCCAATTTTGCACCAATTTCCCATATTTCCAGATTTCCCCCCTTTTTATTTCCTACAAGCAACTTGCAACTCCAAAATAAAATAAAATCAAAATTTCCATCTCAATTTGATCAAATTTCAAGACCCACTTTCCAATCTCATTCTCTTTCAAGATCTCACCGGCCGGCCGGAAACCGGATTTCTCAAAATGGGTCGGGTCGCAATGGGCCCATCTGAATCTTCTGTAACAATGATGATGTATACCCTCAAAGATTCATATACTTTATGGGATTATATAAACGATTCCCCTGTTTGGCAAGATCGAATTTTTCATACTCTTGCCGCCTTATACGGCGTCGTTTCACTTGTTGCTCTGGTTAGTTTTTATTATTTTATGTGATATATGATTACTTTTCATTTGTTTTCTTTTAGATTGTATGTGGGGTATTTGATTTTAAGTGCTTATGCTCTGTTTTTTAGGTGTTTGTATTGAAAGTAATGAACTTTTTTTAATTTCCGTAATGAATAATTGATTGGATGTTAGTTTGTAAATGTTGGATACAGGAATTTTGAAGTTATGATAATCCGTTTTGTGTGTTTAGTGTTACGTCGTCTAATATCGAATTGCGATAAATGTAAAAACTTTGCACTAGTGCTGTAGTATGACTTGGTTTGGTATTGTATAGTGGTTCTGAGCAGAATTATAAACGACCCGTATTGGAACTTGGGAAACTTGAAGTCGAATTTTATAATGATAAGTAGACGGGGCATATTGGGGGGATTAGGATAAGCATATTGGGGCCTTTGAGGCGTTAGAATATCAGTAAATCTGGAATAGGAAGTACAACTATCGATACTAGAATCTCAAACAAGAACTGTCCTGAGATGACTGCAATGAGCATAAATCTCACTCTAACCGGCCTATACGACTAGCAAATACTTGAATGTGGGAGAGCAAGGGATCACCCAACGAATGGATGAGCTCGTAGGGAGGAGGTCCGATAGGTTTTCCTTATGTTTTAGGGGTACATTGCTGTAGTAACTTTGGGTTTCCATCATGCAACACTTTTGATAAATTGAATAAGATATTTCCGATTCCTGCTCATGGATTAAAGCAACTGAACGTAATCACATTAAATGCTTGTGTTTCTCTTTTGTTTCTTTTTCATATATTTGCATTGTCGCATACTATATACCAGTTTTTGATAATATGGGGTATGTAACATTTTCTCGTACATCAAAAGATAACATAAAACTGATTTCTTACATTAGGAGAAGATTGATGAAATTTTTGAAAAATTAGAAAATGTTATCTTTCTTGGTGAATTGTTTCCTCAAATGTTAGATATATGTAGTATAATAAGTTTCTTGAAAAGGCAAACAAACCAAATGGAACGAAGAATTCAAGATTCATGGTGAATCCCATATTATAGCAAAGTAATTTGCAAATAGTCCAGTTGGCAATTATGCTATATTATGCCCCAACCTGGCAAAATCTGTGGGATGTTTTAATATGTTATTTATAGAGCAAAAAACAATATAGAAAAAAAATCTTTCATTCCCACAATAGCGTGTTTAGCTTTCTGTTTTAGTTTGTCTGAAAATAAATGTGCTTTCCCGAAACATTTACTGAGTGTTCTGTTATACCCTTAATCACTCTCTTTCAATAACCTGCATATCTTCTTGTAAACTCCCAAGACTCTTTGCACTTTCAAAGGGTATAATATACATTTTAACTCTTTAAAAAATGCATTTTTTGCACTTATATATGCTATGGGCTTTTTGCCTATTGGACACTTATTTTACTATGGTGCAAATAGTTACCTGCTAAACTAGTCTGTTGTCATAACTCATAACTACAATAAATTAGGGTGGGACATAAAATAGGAACATTACCATGTTGGACCATTTTCTATAGTGTGGATTTTGATTATCATTATATGGAATCTCTAGCTTTACGCAACTAACTGTCCGATTATGCTAGTACAGTAAGTTTAAATTTTGTGCTGATGCACCCTTTATCTTGGGTTATAGTTTTAGTCATGGAAATATTTGAATGTTCCAGGTACAATTAATTAGGATACAGCAAAGAGTGCCAGAGTATGGTTGGACGACCCAGAAGGTCTTTCATTTCCTCAATTTCTTGGTTAATGGGGGTCTGTATTTTTCAGTTAATTTATTCTTTTTAAGTGCACTTTTGGAACAGTTTATACTGATTATAAACATGTTACTAATGCAGCTAGATGCTTGATATTTGTTTTTCGTCGTGATATACAAGGATTGACACCTGAGGTTAGGAATATTTATAATTAAATTGCTTATTGGGGAGGTGGCAGTTTCTACCCATCTACAGCCTTATGTTCCATCTGTAACAGGTTGGATAGGTCAAATCGAAAAAATTTGGTCAGTATGGAACGGGCCAGACGAGTCAAACAGAATTTTTCTTAACGTATTTTTTGAGTGCATACAACCTTCCAATTGCCCAATGCAAAAGTTTAGCATAAACTGTACTCATCGTTTTTGTAATCAAATTTAACACCCTAATTATTCTTACACAATTTGGACAAAAAAACACTATTTGACCCAAACAAAAGATCACCAGTTTTGACCTCCATGACCCAACCCATCCAACTCTTTTGTTTTGCCACCTCAGCACTGGCGTATGGATGATTCTGTCATTTGTGTTGACTCTTCTACGTGAGTATGTTCTTTGCCAGATCAGCCAGCATATGTTGCTTGATTTGCCAAGTCTTGTGTTTTTCACTACCTATGCCCTCTTGGTTCTCTTTTGGGCAGAAATTTACTACCAGGTTTAACAATCTTTTTCTTCTCCTCCTTGTTTGTTACCATTATTTTTTTTTTTTGGATTTTTGTGTTGATTCGTAAGAAAGAGTTTGTTTCCTGTATGATCAATGATGTGCTGAATATCTCACAGGCAAGGAATGTCTCAACTGATGGTCTCCGCCCAGCTTTCTTTGCAATCAATGGAATTGTTTATTCAATTCAGGTAGACTTATGAAAGTTATAACGTTGATACAATAATTTTTACAGTCACTTTTATAAATTTATAATATACGAAAACAAGTTTTGTTTGGTATTTGAGTAGGTATATGTAATTTCCTGCTAATTCCAAGAATGAGTAGATGCACAAAGTTGCTATGAGTACTTTATTTTGTATGTAAGTTAGAGCAAGTGCTTAACTTATATTATTTTTGTACAGCTTGCTCTGTGGTTAATAATCTGGTGGAAACCTGTCCATATCTTGGTTATCCTGTCCAAGGTTTTCTTTGCAGGTCTTATAGCCCTTCAAAATATGGTTGAAATTCTTGGTTTCTACTGTTGGAATATTGTTGAAAGTCTACTCACAATTTTTTTTTTTCCAGGGGTGTCTCTGTTGGCTGCCGCGGGATTCCTTATTTATGGAGGAAGGTACTTCTATTACTTTGTTCGTTTTCCTCTGCCCTGTAATATTTCAGTAATCTACTTTTATCGGCATTAGGTTTTGGAACTTGGGTGTTTATTTATTATTAAGAATAATTTGATTCTGGTCATTCACCATCTGCCCTAAAATCATTAGTTGTGTACCCAATAGTATTGATTAGAGTTGTCAAGACGGATTTGTCGTGCAGGTTGGGTAACTGGATCAGGATGACCAGGTCTTATTTAGTACAAACTCGAGATGAGACTAGTTAGGTTGGTTTGATTTGCATAAAGCAAATTCCCTGTTTTTTATAAAAGTATTAGTGCTATAATTTTGATTAAGACAGCAATATTATACTGATCTGAATATTTGAATAAAGCTATTTAGGAGGCAGGCGTTATAGATATGCTATGCGTTTAGGTTGAAATGGGTGGGTTCGGTTGGATTGATCCACAAAGGCTTTTTCCCATTTTATATAAAAAGTGTGGTGGTTATGAAAATGCTAAATTATTATATGAATCCATTGATTATAGAGGTAGTGGGTAGCCTGTGGGAGACGTTTAAGTTTCAACCCTTCTGATCCATTTGACACGTTTTGTTTATTGCTAGTTTCGTATATACAAACATGTTGAGTTGTTGACCCATTCAGCTGCTTGAGAGAATCCCTAACCAAAAGTCACAAATCAAATCATCTTTAGTGAGAAAGTTGAAACTGCCATCTCTCCAAACTTATTATGTTTCCAGTTGCCTATGTATCGTATAGACCATATTTCTTACTTAACATATTTGTCCAGGCTATTTCTGATGCTACAACGGTTTCCTGTGGAATCCAAAGGCCGTAGGAAAAAGTTGCAGGAGGTATATTTGGGTGTATGTGTATTTCTGGCCTCTTTTGGCCTTTTTTAATGTTGTAAACTTTTCTTTTTTCTGTTTATTTTGTGCAGGTTGGCTATGTGACAACAATCTGCTTTATATGTTTTCTTGTGAGATGTATCATGGTAAGGCTTTCTAGTCTTTGCAATCTCACAAAGTAGTAATCAGGCACATTATTCAGATGTTCTAATGTTTTCTATGATGACGGTATTTAGATGTGCTTCAATGCGTTTGACAAAGCTGCTAACCTAGATGTAGTGGAACATCCTGCTCTAAACTTCATATACTACTTGGTAGGTTTTTTTTCCTGACTTGTATATTTTCTAGTGTTTGAAATGTTGCTAATAGCTGCATCCGTTTTCTAATGTTCCTTTTAACAGTTGGTGGAGATATTACCGTCTTCTCTAGTCCTTTTCATTTTGAGGAAGTTACCGCCTAAGCGTGGGATCATACAGTATCAAGCTATTCGCTAAGTATAGGATGGCCGTCTCAGAATAGTTGGCTTGCGAATATAAAGATAGCATTTTGGTGGAGCGGTTTTCTTTGTCTTAACGGAGTCCAAAGAATTTGACAGCTTTCTCATCACAGAGGGCTCCCACGATTTGTGAATTATTGTATTGATTTGTATTTATTCAACACGTTCAGTTTCAATTATTGTATTTTAATCTTATCATATGAGAAGCATAATTATTTACAAACCACGAATTTTTTTTTCAGCAAAAAGAAAACATGCACGAACGTCAAAGAGAATATTTTTATGTTTATCACACTTCAAAAATATAAATAAATTGTGTATAAATAGTAAAATACCAAGCTATAGTGTTATATTGTTAGTTACTTCACTTACTTGCTCAGTTGCTCATAACTCATAAGGCTTTTGTTATAGTGGTTGAGCCATTATTGATTAAACAGGCCAGGCCCAAAAGTTGCACATGTCTTGTTATTTTCTCAAATGTTTGATTTTTGAAAAAAGTTGTGGGAGTATAATGTTAAGGTGGATGTAGTGGGGTTAATGATAAATCAAGAATTACACTGGTCATATTTTGTGATTTTAAAAACATTGTTAGGCTATTTATTAGGAGAATATCATTTCCCTTAATGTGGTATTTGTAAAGAACAAAAGAAAATTCTTTTTTGAGGAAACAATAGTCAAATGTAAGTCGTGCTGCTCACGTATCAAAGAAGCAAATGCATATATTGGGGTATAACAAGTGAATATTCCTTGTGTTGATAGTATTCATATGAGTGTTGTTGCATTGTTGTATATGTCCATATTTTCATACATTTTGAAACACTTAGAGTCGACAAGTGTTTACAACAAACTAATATACGGTTAGCATAAACTCTATTTGTATCAAATATCATAATCGTAAACAACGAGCTATGGAATTTTGCATAATATTAACTACTATGTATTTCAAAAATCATTTTGAACTGCCACAAGGTATCATCATGTCTTAGTTACATATTTACCTACACTTCATAAAAAGTGTCACTGATATTAAATTTTAACACGAAGAATTTAAATTTTTTAGACCATTAACTAGATGCATTAATGTTTTATTGCTTAACAAGGAATTTCGAATTTTCTTGGTCAGTTTTTTAGCAACCTTTTTTGAACTTTCTTGGTAGTACAATTGATATTTTGTGCTTACCTTTCTTAGTTGTCATTTGAATAGGACCTTTATCTACAAAAAACCAAAGCTAGCATATTATCTATAATCATTTTGAAGACATGTCGGGTGTAAATGCCATCTATAATTCTGGATTCATTGCCGAACGAATGAATCAGAAGCCTACGGCCATATTTATTGATGAAAAAGATCATGATCAGTCGATATCCATACGTTGTATTCATGATCTTTTTTCCTTTGTAAGCCCCTACACCAAGTAACCAAGCACACTAATCATGTTGCACTACCCCTACCAACTTTGTACCAATATATTTTGCCAATTGGTTAGGCATGAGTACAACTAATTTCGGCACGAATGATGTGATAACACAATGAAAATGATCTTTCTTTGGATGATAGACACAATCCTGTAGAAGAGGATTGACCTTTATATATGAATAATAAAGGGGATAGCAAAAAGCTAACAGAAGTAAAGACCTTGTGTAGTGTTTTACAAATACTAGTACTAAAATACTCATTGCCTCGGCAGATGATTCATAGCTTGTGATTCATTTAGTTTTACTCTGTAGCAGAAGTTGCTATGAGGAGAATAACTGCAATTATTATATGGGGAAATCAGAAATGGATTATAAGGTTATCCTGTACTCGAAGTTAAAACTACACCGTTTTGATAAAAATACAAATAAAATAAAACTGACTTCCTTTTTCATTTCACAAGGTTATAATCACAATATCTCTCTTTCTTTTAGGTAAATGATTAATCCTCTTAACAAAAATAACCTAATAATCCTCCTAACTTTTAAGTGAAGACATGTGCCAAAATTTAGAGGCAAGATTATAAAAGAGAATTTATGGATACACATATCACCTTCTATACTTTTAGAAGGATTTTTAGACCAATCTTTAAAAGGATTTATGATTTTCCTTCTTGTATGTTCCATATCAGACATAAGCCTAAACAAAATCACTGTGGGTTCTTCTTCTTCATTCTCCCAAATCAATATTTATACTTTTCTTATAATCCTTAATACTTATGTTCTTGAACCCATTTTTTAGTTTGATTTTTGTAGGTATGTATTTTATTTGGACTTAAAAACATAAGTATTAAGAAATAAAAGAAAAGTAAAAATAATGTTTTGGGATAATAAAGAAAAAGAGCGTACAATGACTTTGTGTAGGGTTTATGTTAGATATGAAAAATAAAAGAAAAAGGGATATTGTGATTTTAATCTTACCTTTAGGGGCTGCCTAATGCCACTCGTCCTCCATTCGTTCTCCTCCCACGGACGAGTGAACACCGCGGGGGTGGACTCGTCCTCCATTCGTCCTAGCCCTACTCGTTCACCCACAGACGAGTTGTTGCACAATTTGTTTTTTTTTTTTCTAATTACTATAATTAACACATTTGGTCCTTTGAATTCAAAAGAACAAGTATCGCCTTTTGACAACTTCAGTCCCTTAACGTTTTGAACAAACTTATTAAACGAAACATGTTACATAATTAAAATACATTACATAATTAGAACACGTTACGTAATTAAAACACATTGCATAATCAGAACACATTACATAATAACTACTCATGACGATCCTCTAGTGACATACTTCCGATCCCTTTGTGAGCGTTTAGGTCGAGCCACCATGTGTCATGTTTCGACAATCTGACATCTTCAATGCTTTTGTCTTCACCGCAATTATCATGGAACGACTTGGCCCAAGTGCATTCTTCTCCCAACGTGTGACCGACATCAAAAACATCATTGATTGCGGGCTTGATCCTCTTAATCTCTTCCTACACAAAGTAGACATATTGGCCTTCATGCTTGAAAGGTCACAGCCTGAGGCCTGTATTTCTTTTAACGTTGGCTCACAACATCACCCTTTCTTCCGCAAACCTTCCATGATCCCAGATATTTCTGTTTAAAGGAGAGTGTCTTTTTTGATATCAGCCATGATTAGTGCCTTCATCTCTTCCACAGTCATACGACGTCGGTGAATGGTGTTTGATGATGAGGCCATTTGATTGTAAAGAATGAATTGGAAATTGAAGTTTGATTATAAAATGAAGGAGAGTAAATGAATATTTCTTGTCCCTGGAATGGTGTTTATATAGGGAAATCAATTTTAGCCGTTTAGGGACTAAAGCTGTATTTTATTTAACTGTCTGGCCGTTTGAGGGACTCAATATGTAAATAATTGGAAATTTGAACGTTAAAGGGACTAGTTTTATAAATAAATTCGAATTTTGAACGTTAGAGGAGCGTCGTCCACTTTATCTATATATATTGTCATCATAATCAAACATCTCAGAGCAAATAAACATACAGTTTATCTATACATATTCTTATCGTCCAAATGGCTTCTTTATCAAATATCACTTTCCCACAACTACCATTGACTGTCAATCAGGTGGCGGACAATATGGTGACCGATATCCTAGACTACGAAAAGTTTCGAGAGGAACTGCAGACAGTTATAAGTAAGCTACATGCAAAAAAGAAATGGTGTCGAGAACAAATTGTCATTTTACTAGCAAGAGAATGTTATGCTCTTGAGTGACAACATATAGATTATTTGCAACTGAAGATCGACAACCTCCAAAATGCAGTTGAATAACTTGATGATGCGGATTTTGCTTTGAGGACCTGGAACATATCGGCTGAACGACAATTTCAGATGGTTTAACTAGTTGCTAATGTCTTTTAATTCCGATGTACTTTTTATTTCTACGAAGTTTAATTATTTAGTTCAATTAGTTAGTTTATTTTATTTTAATTTTCATGTACTTTTAATTTAAATAAAATGGTATTTTTAGGATTTAATATATTATTTGTGGGTTTATTTTTAATTGTAATGCATGATGTATTTTATTTAGTTGTTGTTAAATTATGAGGGATTGAAAGTGTAAAGTTGGATAAAGTGTAGAATTAAATAAATAATGAGTCTAAGACAAGTCCTGTGTATAAGGTTGGATTTAGGAGGATTAGTCTTTGGATGATTTTTTGTTGATATGGCGCTGATTATGACCAGTCCTTCTAAGGATGAGTACTAGCATAAGGTTGCCCCTTAGGAAATGCAACAATAACTCGTTTTCCCCCTTTTTGTTTTATAATCAAAACGGTGTAGTTTTGAAGTGTTCCATATTTAAGTATATGACAACCTTATACCCCCTTTCCCATGTATATATAGCACCGTATTCGCGCAATGCGATGGTAATTGTGGCGGCACAGTGTGGTGGTGGGGGTGATTGTTGGTGGTGGAGATGACGTCGAGTGGTGTAAATAATTAATATAAAAGTAATTGATTTAAAGGGTTAATGGAGATATTTTAAAAAGATAAACTATTGATAGTATAATTTAATCATTAATGTTAAGAGGATAGTGTATGTAAATTTTTTTAGGAGGTGATAAGTGAAAATATTATATAGTATAGATAAAGAGATAGTTTAGACATTTCCTCTTAAGTAACTTTCAACAAGGGAGTCTTTTTTCAATAAATAATATATATATATATACACACTACCGCGGTACTCGTAAAATGCGACGGTGTTGAAGACAACGACAGTTTGGTGGAGGCAGCGATTGGTGGTGGTGGTGACGTCGAGTGGTGTGGATTAATGTAATGTAATTGAAGTCCAGTGGTGTAGATTAATTTAATTTAATTAATGTAAAGGTGGTATTTGAGATATTTTAGAAGACAATGGTTAAATGTGTAAGTTAGTTAGATAAGAGCTTAGGTGTAAATTGATTCATTAAGGGCAAATTAGGTAATTTATAATAACTCTTTACAAAAAAGAGATTTATTAAGGGTAACTTTTTTCAAATGGCGTAGCCCGTAAGTTATAAGCGAAACCTGTCAGTATATGGCGGAGCCATGATGGCTAAAGGCGAGACCCATTACTTATTTACGGTAGTTATTCCATTCTTATTTAGAAGTTTTGTTATGCATCAATAGTTTTTGGTTATTAATATGTTCTACGGTAATAATAGAATGTATTAATGACCGAACTAATTCTAATGAAGTTGTAAGAACTAATTGGATCAATTTGCTGAAACTATCAATCGAGGTCATCACTGCCATCACCAATCGCCACCGCCATCATTGCCACCGTCACTACCATCAATCGTCGGTGCCACAACCACCCCTGCCCCCAAGTGAAAGGAATCAACCAAAATCAAAGTATAAATATTGAAAACACAATCTTTATAACTTATACTTAAAAAAATACGATCATTTTTCGCAAAAAAAAATCAAAATGGTGCAATTCAAGAAAAGATACTTGGAATGTTCTTAAAATAATGTAAATAGACTACTATATTTCAGGACCTAAAAAGGATAAACGAAGGCTTGGAAAAAATTAAGGTTCGAAGTCAGTTGAGCACGGCCTTTGCTGTTTGCAAGAGCTGTGCTCTGTAATACAGAGGTCTTGCTCTGTGACCCAGAGGCCGTCCTCACTGTTGTACTCCAAAAACATACATTTTCACATTTTTCAGCATTTCGACTCATGTTTAAACTTTCCCTTACCATTCCTTGATACAAATAAAACATAAACACATTACTTAACATTGCAAAAGGTTTGAAGTGTTCAAAAGTGAGTTCTACAACTTTACGGGTCATTCTCCCATTTAGTCAAACATCCAAAGTTAATCAAATTGTGATGAGTTACCAAAAGACCATGCCTTTAAATCAAAATCTGCAAATTTTTACATAACCCAACTTTATACAACATATCAAATGTACCAAGAGCCATATGAGGTAGGGTAACTAGGTATCTACACAAAAGCACCATTCTTCCATGAATGGCAATACCATGAAGACTTATACTCTACAACTTCAAATCAACAAAATCCTAGTTGCCTCTTTCGCAACCGCCTATAAAAAGGATAAACAACTAAAACATAAGCGGATGCTTAGTTAATATACTTGCATACATTTATATACACGAAGGAGGGCAACGCACCAAGAACTATTACATGTAGCTATGACACTGTCGTGCCATATCTCTTCCTCTTTCTTTCTTGAATTTCGACCCACACAAAAACATACACTATCCCTCACTTTGAATTCTTATGAGATGATGGAAGATTATTATTGTTGTTACTGTTTAAATTTGAAGGATTTGTTGATTTTGGATAATGAAAATTATAGATGGGAGTAAAAGGAATTCTTGAAAGGGAAGTGATTAATCCTCCTAACTAAATAGCCTAAAAATTCTCCTAACTATTGGATGATGCCATGTGAAAAAATCAGGGGACAAAATTAGGAAAGCGAATTAGTAGCTACCACATATCACCTTCTTAAAATGTTAGGAGGATTTTTAGAATTTTTAGTTATGAGGATTTACCATTTTCCTTCTTGAAAGGAGAAGAATAAAATGGAAGTGAGGGATGAGTCACAACTCACAAGGAAGAATTTGGCTGACATCCCAATAAGATGTCACACCTCTTTTCTATTTTGTGGGTAATTTTTCCAACTAAATTAACCCGATAACTAAAAATAAAATACTAGGTAATTAATTTAATGTCAAAACTACAAAATGGTTGATTTCTTTACCTTAAAAACCTTGGGGTGTTACGTACACCAAGGCCACCAACACCAATGTTGCCGCTACCATCACCAATTGTCACCGCCATCGCCACCGCCGCAACCATTATTACATCGCCACCGTCACCACAGTCGTACGTCACTATCACCGGTCGCCGCCATGATCACCGCAACACGCAAATATCTTTATATATCAACACAACTTGATAATATTCATAAGTTCTTAAAATAACCATGGGACATTATTGACTCTTAAAACAAATAACACACCAATTCTACTGGATTTCCTTAATTGTACCCTTGTAACAAAAAGTCAGCCGCCAATCAATAACAAAAATGCATCTTCTACCACTACCGATCTTCAAAACACATTACACAATACACACACAACTAACACATACATAGTTACATACAATCAAATCATTTACATTTTTTTTTTCTCAAAAAAAACTTTGTTTGGTAAAATATTAGTTTCAATGTACCTCATTTAGGTGCCATAAACCCTTTAATATTTTATTTTCTTTTATTTTTACCTTTACATCAAGATTTTGTCTTTATTTGATTATTTTTGTTACATTAATATTTTGACAGCAAAACTATTTTGTTTTACATTTTGGGTGTTTCTTCATCTTCCTCTTTGTCGGCTGTTCTTGTTGACTCGTATTTTTTCTTTTTAACCGATAGTTTGTCCATTTTTAGGTACACACTTATTATATTGAGTATTTTAGTCTTTTACATAAACCAAGATCGGAGGTCCATTTTATTGGCTTTTTTCAATCTTATCAATCATTTCATTCTTTCCCAGTTTTTTGGTTTGTCTGTAAGTTGTTTTCAATCAAGATCACTGTATTACTATTGTTGATATATCTCTTTCAGGCATTTCATCAAACACTTGTCAGGCACTAGTTAAATTGTCATTTCTTGACTTGAATCATTAACAAGACTACTGTTTTATCATATTTTTCTAAGTGGGGTTTCTTTTTTATAACTTGGGGTTGTGTCTTTTTGGATTGATTTGCATAAAGTTTGAAGCTTTTTAGTGTTCAAGAAAGTTATAAAGAATTGGGGTTGCGGATTTTTCGATTAATTAGCAAAAGTTCTAAGCTTTTTACTGTTAAAAGAAAGTTTAAGAGATGAAAGGGAAATTTGGGTCATCAGGGAATTACTTTTTGTTGAATACAGGTGCCAAGATTCCTGCCATAGGGTTAGGAACTTGGCAAAGTGGTGGAGATTTCTGTGTCGAAGCGGTTAAAACCGCGTTATCTGTTGGATACCGTCATATTGATTGTGCACACTTATATGGAAATGAAGCTGAGGTTGGTGAAGCTTTAACTGAGTTTTTTAGGGGTTCAACAAAAAGAGAGGATCTTTATTTAACCTCTAAGTTGTATTGTACCATGAATTCGATTAATAAGATTGAGAATTCGGTTAGAGTTTCACTTAAGAACCTTGGAGTGACATATTTGGATCTTTATTTAATGCATTGGCCTGAGAGTTCGGCTTTTGGTGATGCCACTGACCCCCCTGCTAAATCAGGTTCTGAGTATAGACAGTTTTTGGGTAAGTTGAAGACCGCTTGGAAAACAATGGAACGGCTGGTTGAATTAGGTCTTGTTCGGGCTATTGGAGTTAGTAATTTCAATATACAACAGATGAAAGAACTACTCAAATTCGCAAAAGTTGTGCCTGCAGTCAATCAGGTTGGATTCATTTGCTTCGTTGGCAATATATTTATTCTCTGTATAACCGTGTCGGTTAAATCATAGACAAGTTTAGCAGGAAAATATCTTTTAGCTTATGTCTTCTGACGTTTTGTGATTACACATGACATTATTTGTATGTTTTTTCAGAACCATTAGAACAGTGAGATAATATAGTATGCATGTTATACATTAATACATATATGTAATATGTGTATTATGTTAAAATGGACCAGAACATAGTTAAATTTCCGAATTGTGTAATTTGTGATTATGTTATGTTAACTTAATTAGAAATCTTAGTCAGACCAGAAGAGATAAAAGAATAATCCACATCATGTGAAATCTAAATTTTGTTATTCATTTGTCACCTTATTGTTGTGCTTATTAAGATGATTGGAACCTATACTAACTTGTTGTAGGTGAAATTTTGATTACTTTGTTTAAGCTTATCAATTATACGTGAAGAGTGAAATGGAATAATCCACATAATGTGAAAACTAGATTTTGTTTTTCATTTGACACTTGTGCATGTTTTCGTAGATTTTTTACTTTTTGAAACTTTGGGAACATAAGGGGTGTTTGGATGGCGTTTATAAAGTGATCATGTGATTCAGAGTTATAAAAATTAGTTGTAATAATATGAGGTGTAGTATTTGGATGTGCATATATTGTTTAAAGATGTAATATTTGAAAATTTGGTTGCGTGAGTGTGATGATGTTTGACAAATTCTTATGATTTTGAAATTATTGCAGAAGATGACTAAAAATAACATTTGTAAAAATGTTTTGTGAGATGATAATAAAAGTCAGGTTAGTTTCAAATATCTTTTGTTAAGCTAGTATGAAACTGAAATAATCAGCTAATCAGAAACATATATGTTTATCCAAGCCATAAAAACTGATTTTTCCGAACACATGTTGCAATAATCATATAATTAATTTCAAAACGCAAATATTAATATCTGACTGATATGAGAAGCAATTTCGGTACAACATTACAACCAGTTTGTCTTGCGCTTATTTCTTGCCATGATATTCAAGTTTTTTGTCATATCAATGTTATAATATATCTAAGGCTTGCTTATGGGTTTGCAGGTGGAATTGCATCCATTTTGGAGACAAGACGAGCTTGTAAAGTTCTGTCAGTCAAAGTGCATACATGTATCTGCTCACACACCCCTGGGAGTACCAACATCAGCTCCTAAACCATCTGAAAGTGGATCAAGTGAAGAAGATGAACCTGGAACACCTCGTATATCTTTTAGAAGGTCCAGATCAGTTCATGGGCCCATGTTGAAACTATCAGTGGTGGCAGAGATAGCAGATAGACATAAAAAGACTCCCGAACAGGTATTTTTAGCTATTTTTGATTTTGGCTTGGCATTTAAATAGGGACATTCATGTTAATGTGGATCATTCCGACTGATGACTTATCCAAGAGTTTTTGTGGAACCAAGAATTGACGGTTACACCACCAACACGCTAAGAGATTGAAAGGGTAAACCTAACAAAAGGTAGGATAATAGATGATGTAAAAGTGCAAATCCAAAACCTTAATTAGAGAAAGATTGATTGGTAAGGATCTCCGTCCTATAAAAGGGAGCGTTAGTGGCTTAGTGCTTGTAGAGTTATGTTTTTCCTTATACTGAACATGTAAATGTCATTTTTTTATTGATCATTTTCAAAAGATAGAGTGGAAAGATGAGCCATCCAATTTTCATGAGTAACCTCTAGTCTAAGCATAAAAATCATAAATCCACCTCAATGCTTATCTTTAACCTTGATAAGAGTTTTGATCCCATAAGATATTAGATGTGTTCATCTGCCTTACTCTTTTCCTGTCAATATTATTTGTTCTCTTGTATAATTGTTAACGAAATTAAAAGCTTTCCTTAGAAACCTTGTATCTGATCATGGACACTACGGCTTCAAATTTTACACAAAAATCATAAATGTACCTTGTATTATTTGTGCTTGGTCCAAGTCCCTTTGATTGAATGACATGTCTCGTACAGCCGTACTTTTGTAGCATCTTAAAGGCTCCTTTACCTCATAGGCTCACATACTTAAACCTTAATTACATATTTTCTTTAAAGGTATTAAAAGGATAATTACGTGTTCTCATCATATCAAATGGCAAACTTATAAAAGCAATCTTTTTGCTTTTCTATAATCTTGGTCTCTAGTACTTGTGGTATTAGCTATTGCAAAATTTGTGTAGCTTTTTCTCCAATGATACCAGTGAGCAAGAAAACTAATAGCGGATCAAAGTTTGAGCTAAAGGAACATTTTTTTTGTGTGTGATAACCCAATCTTGATATAGTCCTGTTGTCGGTGATAATTATTGGTAATAGCTGTGCTTTTTCATATCTGTGGACCTGTTTTATCCTTGAAAGTTTAATCTTGCGATGTGCGACTTGTAGGTTATTTTGCGATGGGGTCTCCAAAGAGGTACGAGTGTGCTTCCATGCAGCGTGAAGCCTGAGCGGATAAGGAAAAACATAGACATATTTAGTTGGAGTTTATCAGATGACGAGTACCGTCGGTTGAACCAGATAGAGCCACAAGTATGTCTGTTTGGAAATGGTCCTCTGGATACTATCTCAGAGGACAATGGTTCGATATTTGGATGTGGTCCTCTTCAAGCAGTTCATGAATCTGAAGATGATGTTGAGTTCAATTCTTGATGATGGTTGAAAATATTGACATGTTTGTTTTTTTTCTTCTAAAAATGCATAAACATCTTTCTTTTATGTCGTTTTGATGTTGGTTTGGTGGATTTTCGTCTTCGTTGGATCAAACTGTGTTCTGAAGACTTCCCGTCATGTACAAAAGTTTGCGTGGAATATTGTTATTGGTTTGTATTTTATTAACTTACGTTTTGCTGGTTAATGTCATTTTGTGAAGTTGATTTAACACGATTTTTGCGTTTACAAGTTTTTAATTATGTAGCACCTGCTCGACTTTCTAGTGAAATCTGGCTTCTTGGTCAATCAAGGGGCTCACTGGTGTGTGATGATAGCAAACGTTTTTACTCAACATGTGTTGGGAAAAAGACGTGCGCTATTACTGGTGTACAAAAGTCTTGCATAACAGTTTTCCGGTTTGTGGGTTCAAGCTTTATCCGAGTCGAAGCTATGCTGATGTTGGTGATGGATCAAACGAGACTTTGCTGTTAGAATTATAATGGTAATCTAAATCTAGATTATTATAATAAGTTAATAACAACGATCTTATTATAAAAAAATTGTAAGAAAACCCCGACAAAGTCACAAAAGTTGTTATATGATAAGAACACCATTTTGGAGTTCCATACATGGATTTTGGGCTGTGGGCTGGGCCAAGCCACAACCATTTGTTCATCCTGTCATTCACAACGTAAGAGCATCATGTATCACGAACACGACTCGGACATACCACTATTAGCTATGTTAGAGCATGAGGTATGTGTTCAGCCTCATGTTCAGTGTGACATACGCCTGCTTTGCGGTTAACTTTGTCAAAAGCTACGACCTATGATTGAAAATCATGACTGCACATACTGCAAAGAACTTCCACAGAAGAAAATAATTTAAGTGGTATCTCCACTCAAAAAAGAAACATTCTGCTTTACAATTAAGAAAGATAAACTCAGCACATGACCACATGGGTATGTGGAGTAAAAAACATCATGAATAACAATTACTTGAAAGGTATAAATGTCTTTTGTAAAAATCACTTCTATTAAATAAAAAAGTAGGATTTCATAAATTAGGATATCGCTCATCACGCATCCTATTATCAGTTATAACCTTTGTATAGTTTTTTTTGGTTACCTATGGCTCATATTATTGATGTATGATTATATATTTAGGCTATAATGCCATTAACGGACTATATGATCTTATTTCTTGTTTTGGGGAAAACAATAAAAAAAATTTTTATCTAATTTTACGTTGAAAAATAGAAAACAGTTATTTCTGTTTTCTTAGAAAAAGGGTGTTTTCCTAACTACGGTTTCTTTTTCTTCTTTATTACATTATATAGATACTTGTGGTTACTGGTTCGGTGGTTTTGTGTTCACACTTACTTCTTCATGTATGTGATTTGTGAACCATGATTATTGTTCATATAATTTTTTCTACCAATCGATCAATAGATCTTGTTAAGGTTTAAAAATCAACCAACATAAAAATCAATTTAAATATTTGAAGTTGATATAAATGATAGGCCAGGTGTGATCTCGCAATGATCCACTATTGAATAGGAGTCCGTTTAATTTGTGTGAAGTCAATGATTCATAGATATAATTTGTCATGATCCAAAAGCCGGTAAATTCTAGCTCATATATTTGACTATGTCTAATACCCTATCACATACAGACATACAGTATATGATGAAAATATGAAAGTCATAACAACTAAGGTAGAATGGAGAAAGTAAAGCCTAACGAACGTCAATAGGAGATAGACTTTGTTATTCTTCAGTTGAAATAAAATGTCAAAATAATATATTTGTATAAATACGTGTATATTTCTTAATTAATAAGTTGATTTAATATCTAATATTTGATCCGACTTCTTTTGTATGAATCCCAAATGTTATTTGATGTGACATTATATATATTACTCTAGTATGCAACACCATAAGTCATAACATATTGTCTTTAATATCTCTATGACAATCATGTTACACATTACGAGTTAAAACAAATCCCTTCTCGACTAATTAAAGGAACCTAAGTGGCAATGGGGTAATAATCGTAATATGTTAATTTGTATTCAGGTATATGTTTGATCAGGTCATGATATATTGGTATTAGTAGCTAGAAAAATGAGAATATAGGATAAAGGCATGAAAATAATTCCTAGTAAAAGTTTATATGTTGTTTATTATCCCTATAACTATTACCAGCGGAACTTATATGACACTGCATTAATTTATGCATGAACCGATTTTTCTCCCAGCCACCAAGTTCAAAAATCAAACTTGGTGACTTTTTTTTGTTGTTTGATCATATCCTTTTTCAATACTTCAATTAATTCAATAAATGTGGATATTCATATTCTGTACGGTTGTGGTTTAAACTTGCATATCCAAAATAAATTTCCCTATCTTATGAAGAAATTTGAATACGCCTGACGTTTTGTATCCGCTTGGCAATGAGATTGTGGAATCTGTGGATCACTTGTTCACTTCCTCCTCTCAAAAAGTGTTTGAAGATATACAATCTATTGCCATACAAAGGTGTGAGTGCAGTGCGACCTTGTTAATTTCACTCTTTCCCATATGGTTCAAGAAATAAACTTATAACTTTAAAGAGTCGGACCTAAATCATGTGATTAAAAACCAGTGATGTATTTGTTTGGTTAACTTGTTTATATTTTAAAAGACATTTTGTAGAAGATTTAACTTCTTCTTTTTTTTTTTTTTAAATATTAGTTTAAACCTATCTTCTTTATATTAGGGTTTTGTGAATTAAAAAATTTATGATAAACTAATAAAATTGAGATTTTCTCTAAGCTTCATTTTGAGCATTGATTTACTAAAATCCTCTGTCTTAGTATTCCATTCACAACTATCCCAACATTAATCTAAATTTACCATATAAAATAGTAAAAAAGAAAAAAAACAAAAAAAAGGTAATTGGATGGAAACCCTAGCTTTGATCTCATGTACCATTTGTACTCACTAATTATTCAGCCATGCTAGTGTTTAGATGAATCTCAACAACTTATTAATCCCCTGATTATATCAAGTTTGCTTTTGACAAGGCTTTCAAAAATTAACGGCTGATGACCACTAGGCTATTACCTAGTGGTTACCATATAAAATATATAGTAGATTGGACGTAATTCTGAATATATATCATAAATCATGTATCAACAACATATGTTGTATTATTATTGTATTTATGAAACGTGAAAATAATGTTTAGTACTGTTTTAGTTTTTTGAGATAGAAATTAAAATGCGTAATACAACGTACTAAGGGGGGAGGGAGTCGGACGCGAGCTGGGAACGAGATGGAGGCGAGCTCAGGCGAGATGGGAAGGTTTCAGATGCCACCTGCGCGAGATGGCCTGCGAGATGGCGGAGCGAGCTGCAAGCTCGCTGAAGGTTGAAGACAAGTTTAGGCGGGAGGGGGGGGGAGTGTAAATAATTTGAAACGGTCATATGACCGTTAAAGGACTGGTTGTGTAACTTTAGACGCTCCAGGGGGCAAAAATGACAAGTCTGGAAAACTTTTTTTTTTTTTAAATTTGTATATAAAGGGCCGAAACTATTATACCAAAAACACAACCAAACACCATTTTTACTCTATATTTCTCATTTCAAACACAAATATTAACATATTTTCATCATATGGATCCATTATCTTCATCATCATCGTTATCCGAAGAAATTTCTTCGGCTTCGAAATTTTCAATTCCTTTGTCGTTTCCAAATTTATCCACGGGTAGTAGCCTACCTTTTTTGCAAAGTGTTCTTGACGCTGTTGAAGACGACACGACAAGCTCAACCGAAACCCGCACCTACATCGAGCGGTTTCGTGAACGAGCTCACGAAACGCTTATGCGTGACTACTTTGTTGAAAACCCAAAGTTGGGCCCGGTTTGGTTTCGTGAAAGATTTCGAATGAGTCAAAGGTTGTTTTTGAAGATTGTTACTGATATTGAGCAACGGTTCGTTTACTTTCAACAACGTATAGATCGGTCGGGGAGAAAGAGTTTAGCAGCCATACAAAAATGCACATCCGTGGTGGAACAGCTCGGAACGGGCAACCCTCCAGATAACTTTGATGACTACTTGTGCATGGCAGCAAGAACTTCTCGCGAAAGCCTTGATCATTTTTGCAACGCAGTCATCGAGTTATATCGTGACGAGTACTTACGTAGGCCGACTAGTCATGATGTTGCCCGGTTGTACGAAGCGCATGAACGGAGACACAAGATTCCGGGAATGCTAGGAAGTCTTGATTGTACGCATTTTGTTTGGAGAAATTGTCCCAAAGCGTTGAAGGGACAATACAATAGAGGTGATCATCCATACCCAACAATTACGCTTGAAGCCGTTGCTTCTCACGACTTGTGGATGACATGCTTTTTTTGGTCCTCCAGGATCGCTCAACGATATCAATGTCTTGATGCAATCGACTTTGTATATGAGGGAGCGAAATTCGACGGCTCCTGACTCGTCTTTTACCGTAAACGACCGTCGTTATAAACGGGGATACTATCTTACCGATGGAATCTATCCTAGGTGGGCGACTCATGTCAAGGCAATCCCATATCCGACTGAAACAAATGACAAGAAGTTCAAGAAAGTTCAAGAATCGGCAAGAAAGGATGTGGAGCGAGCGTTTGGTGTTTTGAAAGGAAAATGGGGGATTTTGAGTCGGCCAATGCGAGCGATGACGGTCGACAAGATTACTAACATTGTGCACGCATGTATCATATTGCACAACATGATTCTAAAGGATGATGGAAGGGCAATAACACTGGTTCGTATTGTGGATAGGGGAGTTCAAGTGGTTTATAACCACGATGCAGTGGATGAGATAGAAGATGAAGAAGTTCATCATCGTCTTCGATATGATCTTACAGAGCACGTTGGGAGACTAAATTTATCCCACCTCGACGACCCGGCGGCTCAACCAACACCGATTGCCGATTTATTTATTTAGTTTTTTTTATTTTTCGTAATAAAATGTATGTGTTTTTATTTTAATTTATGTTTTGTATCTTTAAATTTTTAATATCTAAATAAAATGTATGTGTTTTCTTTATATATTTGGTTAGTTTATATTTAAAAGGGCTAGTTATGTAAAGTTTATAAAGTTAAGGTTAAATTATTAAAATGTGAAGAAAAGGTTGGGAGTTCCGGATGCCACTAAAAAAAGGTTACAAAAAGGTTGAAAAAGGTTGAAGGGTTGAAATGAGATGGAGTAATTTGATTGAATAATTGAATGGAGATGAAAAGGTTGGAGCCTTCGGCTCCCTCCCCCTAACATTCTCACTTACGCCACCAATCTTTTTACTATCAAAACTTGACCGACTTCCAAAACATAAAAGTCAACCGTAGTTACCTTCTTAGTAAATACAGTAGTTAATAGCATTGTATCTGCATAAAGAGACAATGTCCAATATTTCAGATGGAAGATAGAAGTTGTGTTAAGCTTCATTACAAGAATTTTCTTCGACATGATGACCTCGACAGTATCCCTTGAGGATAATAATGAGTGTAGAGTATAAAACGTAGCTTAGATTTTCATAGTTTTTCGTGAATTTATATATCAACTCGGACTGTATTAATTTTTTTATAACTGACGACACGTACATCATATCTTTGGTGATAATTACTGACCCATTTAAACAGTTAACGTGTATGTTCGGCTAAGGACTTTTAAATGTTTAATTAAAGCTCAAAACTATACTTTACCTCTTTTTAAAATAGCAGGGTTTTGTTAATGATAACCCTTACGCCTCTCAATAAAAATTAATTGGGTGCATAAAAATTTGTACTTTGTTATTAGAAAATTCAGAGGACAGTTTTTAATATATATTGTATAAGTTTTAATGATGTAATAAGTTGTTAGTGATAGCCCTAAGGGTTGTCATTATCATTTTCTTTTAAAAATATAGCCTTGATTCAGTGATCGGATATATAATATTGAGAAAAAAAAAATTTTGAGCTCCATAAAACTCTCAAAAACTATCAAAGGCCTTAAAAATAAAAATTTATGTAAGAAAAGAAAAAAGAAAAAAATGGCCTTTTGTTTTTGTTAAATATACCCTAAATCTTATTCGTTTATACACATAATGACTCCAAGATATATAAATTTGAGTCAAAATGACTCACCTTTTCAAGAAAAATTGTAAAAAACCTAATCCGTTCTTACACCATATCTTTAGTCATAAACTACCAATTTATTCTTTGCGTATCTAAAAGTTGTGTGATTGTTATATAAGATTATTACTTGCGGATGTAGCTAACAATGACCAAATGAGTATTTTATGTAAAGATCTCGTACAATGTCTGTGTCATGTAATGAACTTTCTAATCATGGTTATTTGATATATCCAAATATATGCGGCAACTATATTAGTTGCTACTTGTAAGTTCTTGATTGTTCGGGTGTATTCAATAAACACGATTTTAAAGTTCATTACATGATATAAATATTTTACAAGATCTTTACATAACATAAACATTTGGTTATAATTACTTACATCTACAGATAATAATCCCTTCTTTTATATATCGGATAATACAGGTTTGAAATTTCCTTTACATATGGCAATCCAAATACTCTTTTTTCGTCTCACTCTCATTAATGAAAGAAAGATAGTCAACAATTAAAAACAAAATATAGATAATCATAAAGCTTTTCATATACTTGTGAAGTAAGGAATATGTTATAATCATTCATGTATATATGTATGCATGAAAAAACGCGTGAAGAAAAAGGTTGTTTATGCTTTGGAGCAACTAAGTCCCGTGTGTAGAGAACTAGAGATAGATAGTGGATGGTTTGATGTTTGACTTTATTATTAACGGCTTTGACACGACATACTCGTTTGGTAACCTAGTCCGTCAATCATCATTATATTAAACTACTATACATATCAATAAATAGATTGGTATATGCCTATATGGTAGAATATGAAATTAAGGGATCTTGTGTTTAAATCCTGGTGTGAGTAAAATGCTTTCAGGAATAAAGACATACGTGAATTTCCTCTGAAATTAAAGTTGGATATATAAAAAGACATTCCGCTAAGCCCTTTAAAAAAAATCATGTTAAATTAATAATATTTATGAAGACAAATTATTTTACAACACGAATATTTAAGATTGAACTGTATAATCCCAAACAAACTTCAATTAGTCCCATCCTCATAATTAATTATGAATAATAAGAGTGCGTTTGGTTCACAAAATATTTTTGAAAAAAATGGAATCTATCAAAGGAATTGAAATTTGACAGAATGTTTTTTTGATTTTTTGCAAATTCAAGTGTGTGAAAGAATAAGATTCCTTCCTCCATCCCTAAGGAATGGAGATTCCATCAAATGATGGAATGTTTACATTCTTACGGAATATGATTTCTCCTTTAAACAACCAAACACACTAAGGAATGAAATTCAATTTCAATTCCATCAAATTACATCGAATTCTGTGAACCAAACGCGCCCTAAGTTTTGAACCCGAATGGATGAATTCAAAGTTTTTTTTTTTTTTTAACCCTACTAGTAAGTCATTAACCTGATTTGTTTACTAATGATATGAGTAACTCTAATGTTATACGAATATTATTAACTCTTTTTATTCATGGTTGAATACTACTTCTGACAAGTTTATGTATTGTTCTTTATCTTTGAAGTAAATCATATGACACTTAGATTTCGTCATGTTATCTAGAATATATATTAAAATTTATAATACATTTTGCTGTCAAAACCCTTTAATTATAGTATCATACATGATTGTAAACAGGGTTAACGGAAATGGATCTTTGTTTGTTCATACTATAGTTTAATAACTATTCACAATAAAGTTTGTTCAAGTTTCTTATGTACAAACAAGTTCTATGAGTTTTGAAACTCTAAAGTAAGATTATGTATGACTATAATCATATTCTTCAAGCCAAAGCTCATAAACAAGTAACTTGAATTTTATTTTTTCTAATAGTCCGTCGTTATTCGACATTAGGAGACACCGCACCATAAAATGGTGAAGCCCTACACGGACTTTAAAATAAAAGAAGTAGACCATTCTGTTACAGGTGATTCAGAGTTAAAAAAGCAAGATGTGTCATCTCGGAGAGCCGAACCCATAAACTGGGGTAAAACCGGGGATAAGTTCATTATCAAAAACAACTTTTATTACCTAAATGGCTAAATGAGTATATAAATCGAGATCGAACAAAATTAAAATGTTTGAGATTGAACACATGTATTAGATGTTATTTAAGCTCAAATTGAGCCCAAGCGAAATAGTTAATAAACGAGCCCAAAGTTTATGCTACTCGGTTCATCCCGACTTGTTTATAGTCGAAACGAGATATGTTATTCGGGCGTTGTCTCGGGAGACATTATATTTATTGTGTTCCGTACTATGTAAAAATTATTACATACTTTTAGAAACAGTATATAGCTCAAAACCTGAGTTGATATTAATTTTTTAATGATTAAGCAATTATAAAACCTTTGAAAGGCATATTGGGAAGTCTGGTGGAGTATGGGGGTTTCCTCTAGCATTAGCTAGTTTCTCAAGAACGGTAGTGGGACTCCCACCGCCTGTCATGCCCTCAGATTGTCTGTGCTGGTGACGTGGTCGATCTCTACCGGACGATGAAGACGCATGTCGTTGAGTCCAATCACTACTGTTGTTCAAAAAAAAATCGACAATAACAGATTAATATATTATATAAATTCTAAAAGATAATAAGTATGAAAGTAGAATATTTTAAAAAAAAAGTTTTTACAAAATATTAATACAAACATAATTAAAGCTAATTTCTCAAATCATTGAAAATAGAAAGTGAAACAAAAATAATCCATAATAATAAAACATCAACCGAAATAACATTGAAACTAATAAGTATTGCAAACAAATGTTTCGGAGATAGTTAGGTGTATATATTCAAAACATACACCTTACTGTTATGTGTATATATACTATGTAATAGTTCACTTGTAATAAGATGAGATAATCTTAAAAATGTTACAAACTTAAAAAATAATAATATGCAATTAAAATTAATGATCTTTGTAAACAAATTGGAATCAATTTAAAAGATCAAAACATAATTTGTCAAGCCCAAAATTAAGAATATAAGATTGGTCCAAAAGAAAATAAAGATGGGTCATTAAGTAAATGAAAATGGACCCAAAAAAATAAAATGGCTCGTTACTATTATTTGCACGCATTTCTGTACCTTTGTTTTTAATATATATATTAATTCCGAGACAGGGAAAATGACTTGTGCACTTGGCTACATTTAACCTGTTTAGTATTTTAACTTGAACATGTGCAAATATAAGCAAGACAGTTATATGTATCATTTTCATTAGTTAAATTCAAATTCATATAGATTTGTCAACATATGGTATTCTACACCTATGAACATTCATGGCCATATGAAGCGACATTAACCAATTTAATAAACCAAATACAAACAATATGTGAACGCATTATCATTTGCAAGATATAATATATACATCAAAAAACAAAGTAGACAAAAAAATCTAACATGCATTGAGACGACTGTGATGAAGCCAAGAAAGTAGTTCTTGTGTTGAAGGCCTTAACTTGGGAGACTCGTTTAAACAAACACAAGCAATCTCAAGAACCCACAACATTTCCTTGGCGTTTTCTTTGTTGAAAATCAATAGATCAAATACCTCGTTCTCTCGTTTCTCCTTCTTCATTTGCATCACCCACGATATCAAATCCCGACTACCCTTTGGTTTACACATATCCATTGGTCTCTTGCCGGTTAAAAGTTCCAACAAAACAACCCCAAAACTATAGATGTCGCCCTTGTATGATGCAACTGAAGCTTGACCATACTCTGGAGGTATGTACCCTAATGTCCCAACTAAATCAGTTGTTACATGAGTATCATAAGTTGGTATTATTCTTGCAAGACCAAAATCAGCTAAATGAGCTTCAAAATTTTCATCTAGAAGAATATTACTCGACTTTATGTCCCTATGAAGGATATGAGGATCACAGGATTGATGCAAGTAAGCTAGACCTTTAATGGCACCCTGCCCGATTCTCAGCCGTGTGTCCCAAGTGAGTTTTGAAGGTCCATCAGGTTTTTCATGTAACCAATAGTCAAGACTACCATTTTCCATAAACGAATATATCAAAAAGCGGTCACTTTTGTGTTGACAATAGCCTTGAAGGAGCACTAGATTTGGATGTTGGGCTCTCGAGAGGGTTTCAACTTCAGCTTGGAACTCACGGTCTACTTGACCTGTATCTCCTGTCAGCCGTTTGATGGCTACTTTTTGACCATCGGGCAATGTGGCTTTGAAAACAAGCCCGAACCCTCCACACCCAATGATGTTTGCTTGATCAAAACTGTTTGTTGATTTCAAAAGATCATTAAGGGAAAGCTCTTCTTTCTTTTGGAAAAAGATAACTAATCTTGGTTCGTATTCTTCCTTGTTGCTTTCATAACCATCTTCTTTCTCGGGATCAACTACTTGTTTGCTGGTTGCACGAAGTATAATCACAAACAAGAATGCAAGAATGAAAAACGTTCCAAATCCAATCCCGACAGCCATACCTGCGATTGCACCTTTACTTTTCTTTGTTCTACGGGTTGAAGATGGATTCAAAATGCTATCACCACAAGAAGTAACTTCACACAATTCTTTGTTTCCATCAAAGCTCGAATTTGGAAACGTTGCAAACTGACCTCCAATCGGTATAAACCCTCTCAGATCATTATAAGCCACACTAAACTTCGACAAAAAACTTAACTTAACCAACGAAGAAGGAATTGTTCCAGTCAAATTGTTATACGACAGATCAAGAGTCTCTATACTCGTCATTCCTGACAACTCACTCGGAATTTCACCTGATAAATTGTTGTGTTTCAGATCCAAGATATGTAACTTTTTCAAATTTCCAAATTCCGGCCAAATTGAGCCATTAAGAAAGTTGTGGCTGAGATCAAGCTGCGGCGGAAAGCTCATAATCTGGTTGTACTGCAATACTGACCCTCGGTCACTCATATTGGGTCTCTTAAAAAATGGAAAATCCGGTGAACCTTCTTCTGATGTCATGTTTCGGAAACTTAAACTCTGTAACTTAGTAAGATCCTTCGGGATTTCTCCCGATAAAGAGTTGTTCGACAAATCTAGGTAAAAGAGAGACCCAAAATTGCCCAAATATGACGGAATTGTTCCTGTTAATTGGTTCCAGGATAAGTCCAACAACTGTAATTGTGTTGAACTTTTTAGCCATGGAGGGAAAGTGCCTGTGAGTCCGCAATTCGCGATCACAAGAGCTTTGAGTGCTTTGAAATGAAGAGTATTATCAACAGGAAGTTGTTCACCACGAAAGTTCATGGTCAGAACCAAAACCCTCAAATTCGGGCAGTGTTGAAGGATCGTAAGAGTGGTTTCAAGGTTAGTAAAGCTGCAGTTCGAGAGGGAAAGGAATGATAACGACTGAAAATTTCTGAAACTTCGAGGGATTTCGCCTACAAAATTGTTCCTAGCAAGATTTAAAGCTTTTAACTTTTGGCATGAAGAAAGATCACCAGGAATGGAACCCGAAAAGTTATTTGTACCCAGATCAAGAGATGTAAGATTCATCATCAGCGAACAGTTAAACTTAACAGAACCATTTATAGAATTGTTTTTAAGATTAATCAAAGAAATGGCAGGTGAACTCAACAATGATGAGGGTATCTCACCAGAGAAACGATTCGATTGAGCTGAGAAATGAGTCAGTCTTGGAAACTTATGAAAGAAATCAGGTAAATTCCCTGATAACCGATTAGATGATACATCTAAACGGTTAATCCGGCTAGAGAAATTGCCTATTCCGGTGATGGAAGTGAACAAGTTATCTTGAACATCCAATTGCCCTAATCTTGGTAAATGGAACAAGAATTCGGGAATGGAACCCGAAAGAAAATTAGAAGCTACACATATATGTTCCAAGAATGCACATTTTGTCAACTCAAAAGGAATATTTCCCTTAATCAAATTAACAGCAAGCTTAATAACACGAATTCGAGTAGAATTAACACAGATACCAGCAGGAATAGAACCATGAATTTTATTACCAGAAAAGTCTAGAACTTGAAGTGCAGGCAGGTTTATGCTAACAGGGAAAACACCATTAAAATCATTACTACTTAAATCAAGCACTTCTAATTGGGATAACTTAAATAACGAAACTGGAACCGGGCCATTAAGGAAATTATGAGAAAGATTAAGCACTTTAAGCTGATCTAAACTTGAAACTAAATCAGATAATTCACCAGTTAATCTCTTTTTAGGAAGTTCTAAACTAACAATCCTACCAGAAATATTATCACACTTAACACCTATCAAATTACAGCAATTAAAAGATGACAATGAGCTCAAATTTGTACTAAAATTTGAACTCAACCATCCATCAATTGGGAAATCCAATCCATTCATGAAACCAACCAATCCTTTCAAATCATTAGAATTACATGTCAAATTTTGTGAAATCACAAGAACTTGAAAACACCAAATAAAAACCACAAAAGCCCAAAACTTGAATTCAAAAACCATCTCACTAAACATGAAATTGAATAAAGATATGAACTTTAAGGCTTACAGAAAAAGCCCATTTGGAGAAACAAGATTTCTTGATGTGGGTATGTCTGAATCAATGTATTTGTGAAATTTCAACATGAAAATTGAAAATGAAGCAAGAAAAGCAATAAAGATGTGAAAGACCAATATGGTAAAACAAGAATTTTTTATGCGGGTAACTTTGATTCAAGTGCTTTTTGACTGAAAGTTGATAAATTCTTGGAGAAGAATTGAAGATAGAAAAAAGTTGTAAAAGGGGTTCAAGAAACACAGAATGCTTGTTTGGTCTATAAATGGAGGTTGGCTAATTTTCTTGGGATTGTGTGAAGTTTTTAGATAAACTTTTTCTCTTTTGTTTCTATTTATTATAGAGAGAGAAAAATAGTCAAAGATTTGTGAGAGTGGACATTTAATTTTGGTGAACTTTTTCTCTTAAGAAGCCGTTTGTGATTGAAACAGGCAAATTTGTTGGAATCATGTGGGATGACAATAGTGTTTTTTTTCTTTTTTTTTTAACGTTGGAGATAATTTGCTCACAACAGGGATTTAGCTTACGTAATTTTAATCGAGTATGTGTTAGAGAGTCCCATCACCCTCAATACTTAGTAGGAGGAGAAACATCCAACTAAACCTCCTGAATGCACGACATTCAATTAGGATAAAACTATGCCCTCTCTACAAGACTCAAACCTGCTTCACAAAAAGACTTTATTTGTGATATACCTTAAAATGGCATTCTCATGTTTCGAACTCGAGACCTCCAACATGAAAAGTCGGTGCTCAACCTGTCAACCATTGAGTTACAAGGGTAAGTACGGATGACAATATTTGACTCACATATATATGAATCATGAAAGTTATAATTTTTTTTTTTTTTCATAATTTGACTTTTCTTTTTATTATTTCTAATATATATAACTTAAATTTAGAAATCATTTTACGTAGTACGATTCAAACCTGTATCTAAACTAAGATTTTGATATGATATATATATATTTTTTTAAAGGTGAATTTCGCTGAAAAATTTGTGTCACGATTCGACAGCGAAAAGTCTAGCATACGTTGTTTTAACCGGGTCCGTGCTAGAGAGCTCCCTCGAAGTAGAAATGCCTATTTTAAATAGCCGATAGGAGTAAAACCCCCTATTAATCCACTTGAAGGCACGACGATTAATAGGGGTAAATCCTGCCCCTCAGATTTTGATATGATATTTGTTTACGGATTTTGAAACCTTTTGGTATCAATTATAAAACAGACGTTGGTAATAATGAAAACACAATATAATTAAATGAAGTTATGAAGGCTTGGAGATCACGTGCTTGTGAAAAAATTAAATTGATTTATTATTTGTTTAAGGAAAATGCTAAATAAAGCCTTTAAGGATTCACTTAATGTGTATAAAAATATTATATATTTTCATATTAAAAATTACCCCTTAATTTTTTAGTAAATAAGTGTATAACTATTTTATTCAATTCATTAGCTGTTTAATTAAAAATATTTGTTGACTTTGACGATTACTCTACTAGATTTCGTTTACTAATACTGGCAAGTTTTAAATATGTACAATATTCTGTATTTATATTCGAATCAATTTAAAGTATCTACTTTGTGGTCAAAATAACATTGGGTTCACACCAAAATTTTCGATTATTGGAAATATATACTTGATATTGAATCTTTTTGAATTGGAGGCGTGTCATAGACGGGTCGACATAGTAATAAGATTAATACATTTGACAAACGGGTTGTCATAAGATCGCATTTCAAGGTTGCTTATTTTTATTTTTAATCTTTTATAAAGAAACTTTGATTAAGACTTTATTTTATTTTTTTTTTCCAAAATGTTCTTTTTAACATATTTATGGTTATCAAAATGCTTCTCCACTCACTACAACGCTATTCAATGTATGTATAAATATTATATTGGTTTGTTTTTTGCTTTATTATATTAGTATACTATTTTTGTTATCAATTTGTAATTGATTCTAATTTAATTAACATTGATATTTCTAAATGGTTTTAAAACAATCAACAAAATCTCATAAACTATATTTTTGACACACTCTATAACTAATATATTCATCCAATAAATTAGTTATAAAATTTTGCCACAGTGTGCGGATACTATGCTCATAATTATCAAGAATACATTAAATATTTTTGAGGTAATTTGGTTTGTACAATTTAACGTTTCTAATACTTATCCTTTGCATACTCATGTGTACTTTTAAAATAACTAGATTTATGGCCGCGCAATACGGCGGCAGTGGGGTAGTGATGACAGAGGTGGTGATGGTGACGGTGATAGGGGCGACGGTGGTGGTGAATGTAAAAGTAATTGATATTGAAGGTGGTATTGTACTTATTTTGAAGTGCTGGGGAATCTATATTATAAGTTATTTTAATAAGGGTATTATAGATACATTAGATGAAGATGTTTAAATTAACGAATAAAAGAAAAGAGTATTTTTGGTTTTTCAAAGGTAGAAAGTTTAAGAGAAAAAAAAGATGGTTTATTTTATTAGATAGTATAGTTTTTTATATATATTTATATAGAAGATTCATCACCCATCATACATAAGCCGCCAACTGTCCTTCACTTGCTAGCGCAGTGGCAGGACACCCTAAAGTTGGAGTGAGGGTTACAAGTTCGAATTTCATCTCGAGCGTTGTGGCTGGCCAGGTTTTGTTGACAGAACGAGTTAAATTTACCGGGTGGGAGGGGCGGGAAGGGGGGGGATCGGGTAGGCTCATGGTATTCAATTCGAATACTCGTGGTCTGCCCATTCACTGTTTAAAAATAATAAAAAAAAAACATAAGCCACCAACTATCCCATTATAAATTTATCTATCATCCTAGCCAACCACCATATAAATTACTTCATGTTATGATTGTCTTTTTTAATTTCTGATAAGATTTTATACCATTCAAAAAAATATCAAAATATTTAAATCACAACCAGTTCATATAAATTAACCAACCATCATTTCATAAGACTGCACATCGAGATAGGTACATATTTGGTCCGATAAAATATGAAATTTACAAGAACAAAGATGATTAATTATAAAATGGCAATGGTCCAAAATCTTTGATAGTGGTACAAATTGAAGTGGCACAAAGGGAGAGAGCCAAGCCATCAACATTAACATGTTTGTGGGACTTTATATCGGTGCATTACGTCTGAAGTGGGAATTGAGTTGACTTTTCTTGTATCATAAAGTGAAGGGGTGGATACATCATAAGTACACTAACACTATTTATTTATTTATATTACCGGATAACTTATTTAATGATATGAAAATTTTATTTGATTTATATTTGAAGAATTGAAGAAATTAAATAAGATTGTTTCACAAATGATAGATTAAATCGTTTGATCCATCTTTTTATAAAAAGCTATTATTTGCTATATATATGTATTCTACGTTCTAACATTAAAACTTAATTGATATAAAGAAGCTAATAAACCAACTCCACTTGGGTGGTGGGTTGGCCAGGGTATCTTCTAAATCCACTATGTGGGCATCGGGGTGAGTTTTTTCCAAGGTCTCAGGTTCGAGTCTTGGGTTTCTCATCTCAAGGTATTATTCATGAGCAGGGGTTGGAGGTCCAGCGATTTATTGATTAAAATTGTCTGCAGCACGTCTGAATCGAAACTAACTTTACAAATATATATATATATATATATATATATATATATAAAGAAGCTAATGAGAAGTTAGAAGCATAACTAAAACGATAAATAAAGTACATAAAATTAAAAACTAAAACTGCACTATCTTGACTATTCTAAATTGTGGTTACATAATTTATGAATCGTTTAGAGAAAGTTAATTACCTTGATTTTTTTGAGGCACAAATCTGAAAAAAAGGAAGCTCATTAGAGAACACATGTCATTCCTTACTTGTCATATTAACAACTAGAAGCAGGGATAACCAAATTAATAAATTTCTTTTACCAGGGGCGAAGTGAGGGTACGTCTTTATGGAGCTCGAAAAAGTTCATGAGAGTTTTGCTTCTAAGGAGATTACACTAGGAAATTATGAATGACTGAGTCCGGAAAAAAGTTAACAGATTCATTACACATTATTAGTTATATATGTTAAGTTGTTTCATATCAAAGATTATATCGTAGGTGGACTCTAGATATTTTATATTAAGAAATTTTCTTTTTGAACGGCAAAATGAAAACTTTATTAATTGATAGACCAAACTAGCAAGTTGCTAGCGGCCAATATTCAAATTACAATCTAGAGCTTTACAAAAACTACAAACTAGATATTGTATATTAAGATTCTACTTTTATATTATTTGGTCTACTTGTGATTTGCTAGTCCCCCCTCCCCCAAAGAAAAAAAAAATTGGGATGACAATAAGATGATAAAGGAGAAAATGTTTATATATGTCATTTAAGAGTGAGTACGGTTCGGTTTGATTTGGTTTTTGACTAAAACTGAAACCAAACCGTTATAATTCGGTTTTTGAAAATTAAAACCATTGGGTTTCGGTTTTTTCGGTTTTGGTCTATTTCGGTTCGGTTTTAGTCTGTTTTTAACCATTTGTGGTTTGGGTCAAATTGAGCTTCAAAAGTTTATAAGTTTATACCCTATAATTACACCTTAATTAATTTCAACAAGTTTTCAAAACAATATTAGTAACAACAACACAACAATAATGATAACAAATTCATAAAAGTGAGTTGTACAAACTTCAAACAAATTTTATATATAACTATTTATATCTTTTACGCGTTGTTTAATTATACAATTATTAAAACAAATTAATTTTGTTGTGTATTTTCACTTAAAACATATAAATGATATTATTATATACACCTAAAAATGCAAATATAATAACATATTTATCAAAAATTAATATAAAATAAAGTAAAAATATATTTTTTTGGTTCGGTTCGGTTTTTATGGTTCGGTTTTTCATTAGAAACCAAAACCGAACCACAGCTTTCGGTTTTTAGAAAACCAAAACCAATGGTTTTTGGTTTTTACGGTTTTCGGTTTTACGGTTCGGTTTTTTTGGTTTTTATGGTTTTTTCGGTTCGGTTTTTGCTCACCCCTAAATTGTCATTATTAAACTTCAAAATATTATATATGCCCAGTTAAATTTTGTAATATAAAAAATGTCATTATTAAACTTAAAATATATCAAAAATATGCAAATAGTTAAATATGATTTATAGTTTTAAAAGATTTTAATATTTTATATTGATTAAATTTAATTATTTGGGCATTTTTGATATATATATTAACATTAACAATGACATTTTTTATATTTAAAAATTTAGGTGGATATATATATATATATGATATTTTAAAATTAAACAGTGACATATATCGGTATATGATCTCTCTTTTCTCATTTACATATTCTATATGGTACTTAAAAGGAGTGTAACATTTTAGGCTAATGAGTGCTCAATACGGCATAAGAGAGCAAATAAAAAGTACAACTTGATAAAATGTTGACTTTTATCTTTCAAATTAGATGGCCAATGGTAGAATAGTTACGGTAACTTGGATAAAAAATTGAATTGAGATTCCTTAAAGTTGTTTTCAACTTTATTAGTAAAGTTGAAAGCATCTTAACCTTTGGATTGAAATCAAAGGTCAAGATTCAAAATTCATTTTTGAATCTTAACCTTTAATTTTAAATTAATGGTTAGGATCATCTATTTTACCAATAAAGTTGTAATTAACTTTAGGAAATCCCAATCTTAAAAAATTAACCGAATACATGTAACTAGTTGATATATATTACATTAGTTTTTGCTAATATAATGAGCAACCATATCGAATTGAAAGGGTCTAATTATGATAGTGAGACATGCACATAACAATGTAAGTTAGTGGCATGTTTATTAGCCTTTAATTATGGGTCACTAACACACCCAATATCCATATCTAATATTTCACAACAGAGTGATAATAATAAAACCACTACAATCTTTTTCCATCAACATGATATTGTCATGCATGGACACTAACACATTATTATCTAACTAACATATTTAATGGTCAAAAACCTTGATTATGGTATTCCAATTTGTAACCAATTACCCCTACTTTTTGTGAAAAGACAATTATGTGCATTTTTCAATATTTTGAGCATTAGATCAATGGTTAAAAGACCATCCCCACATATAAGGTCTTGTGTTTAAGCCTTGGGGAGGATATAAGAAAGTCCCTTTATGAGGACTTGGCTTGGGTTTACCCTGGTTCAAGTCTGAAGGGCAGGGTTTACTCCTATTAATCGTCGTGCCTTCGGGCGGATTAGTAGGGAGTTTTTCCCTCATCGGGTATTTGAAATAGGCATACTTCGAGTGAGCTCTCTAGCGTGGATCCGATTAAGAAAACGTATGCTAGACCTCTCGTTGTCGAATCGCGACACGGAGTTTTCAGCGAAATTCACCCAAAAAAAGTGCATTTTGCAATGTTTTCGTAAAGATTTTGAAGAATGAAAGTTCGAATTACAATTACAAATCTGTTAAAATAAAGAAAATTCTATAAAAAGCAACTTTTTTACCTAGAATTCTTTAAAAATGGTACTAGTTTAGATTTTGTTTATTAAAAGATTTTTCTTTCTTTGCTTTCATTCCCGATCTTCCTATAATTACTTTGACTGCTATATACATACAAATTGGGATGTTATATTTCTAAAGATCAAAGTATTTGTCTACTAATCGAATTGATAGTCTAATTACCATGAAAAATTAATCTAAATACATGTTGATCATATCCCTTTAAACATTACTACTAGTTAAAAAAAATAACCATTGTCTTAAACCTCAATGGCCAGATGTATCTTCTAGATCCACTATATGGTACTCAAGGTGAGTTTATCTAAGGTATTGAGTTCGAGCCTTGGGGTTTTCACCTCAAAGGTATTTTCCATAGAAAGGGGGTTGAAGACTTGGAGGTTCAAAAAATATGTGGTTAAAATTGTCTCCAACAAGTTTGAACCGGGAAAAAAAATTAAAAACTTTTAAATTTAGTAAATAGATCGAGATGATGTTGCCCACCTAATAATTAAAAGTTAAAACAATATATAGACCATGATTACCAAGTAGAACCCCAAACCCACTATCTGTAAACAAAATTTAGTATACTCAAACCTCATGATAATATATATGTGGTCTATATGAGTTTTGGTCGATCTTCAACGTTCGTATAGAACGCATCCTTCAAAAAAGTACTCGTACATTTTTGATATATGGTTTTGTTTGAAGGTTCTGTATATTTATTTATTTATTTACGAGAACAAGTACCCGCGCGTTGCGGGGATGAGATGGTAGGGTTGATAGGTCATAGAGTGTGATAGCCAAATACCTTAGCCGTACGGGCTCTGTTCCCGGATTTAAAAATTCGTCGAAAGTATATCGAATGACATCTCTAATGAAAGAGCATGAAATTTTAAGAACACCCATACAATTTTTATAATTTATATATGTACGGTTTTGAGATAAAAGATTTTGAATAAATTGAAAGAATAAATGATTGATTAGGGAGAGAGAAAAAAATGATTGGTTGAGATTTGAATAGAGAGAAAAGGTGTTATGTAAATATAGAATTGATATATGTGCATTTTGGGAAAGTAAATGTTGAAACTTAAAATGTAGATATGGGAGATTTGCTTTATAATACAAAATATAGATATTTACATACTATCTATATCTATATTCTATACTACTCTCTCCGTCCCATTTTAATTGTCATGTTGAGTTGTTGACTAACTTTGACCGTAAATAATTTTGTTTGTACTATATAGTAGTTGATGAAACTTATATGAACGAAATGTACATTAAAAACCCAATTCATTCATATAAAGTGTTACATGACACAAACAAAGTTATTTACGGTCAAAGTTAGTCAACATGACAACTGAAATGGGACGGAGGGAGTATTATATAAAAATTATAACACTTATGTTGAAAGTTTACATAAATGGGACATGCAAATTGACCAAAATACCCTTAATGAATTAAATCACCATCAATTCTTAATATTAAATTACACCATTAGTCAATTATATTAGAAAATATCTCTACTAACCCCTTTAAATCAAATACTTTTACCTACACCAATAGATGTCGCCACCACCATCATCGCCGACTCGCCGCCGCATTACGCGGATACCATGCTCGTTAATTATCAAAGAGGTTCAGTAAACATTAATTTGGTGACCACCAACAATTCTTTTGTCAAATAAACTCTACCAAAGAAGTTCGTCAAGTAAACTGTAATTTGGTAAACGCAACTTTAACAATTTCTCGTTCAAGTAAACTTAATTTGAATAACACCACATTATGAAGTTTATTCAAAGTATTGAAATACCAATCAATGATATATGCATTTTAGCAAGATTGGGAACAACTAAAATTTTGGGTTAGCCCAACCCCCCCATTTTGTAACCAATTTACCATAAAGGCATAAATAAATAGAGATATAGATGCATTAGCAAGATCCTTGAGAGGGCATCAAAGAGAAATGAGAAGAGAGTAAAGTATGCATTTACATCTAGAATTGGAATCTATTATGACTGCAAAAAATTACAATTAAAAGTGGAACTTAAAAACATCTTAATAGTTGCTACCCTCTAAAGCTAAAACCTCTATTACTGAGATTTTTATTTTTCACCAAGTCTATCACAACAGATAATACACAAGGGACACTAATCTGTATACACGAGGGTGAGCAGTGACCTAAATGCTTTTAGCTTTTCAAAAATGGGATCTCTACAAGTTTTCGTTATAATAGGATTTGGACTCATATAGGCAATCAATACAGATTTGCACAGGTATAGCTATTAGAATTTACATCAGTTTAATTCTGTACTTGCAGCCAAACTCGAAGAACTCCAAATCAAAACCCTGGCTCTTGCTTCATATGCGTACGGTTTGATACCTCAAACATCATTTTCTGAAAGTATCAACAATAAAACTTGAATCAAGGAAAGGAATGGTAACGTATAGCAGATCATAATTTTTGACCAGGGTGTGCACTACTATTAAAACATTTAGGGGATGCACCCTAATAATAATACTGTAATATTTTATGTCTACATTACAGTTTATGTTCAAAGTATGGACATGAATCCGCACCAAACCAAATAGGTGTGCCAATGTGTACACTCCTCGTCAAAGGTGACACTTACAACTCTTAGACTTCTGAACGGGTCAATTTGGGTCTTCAGTGTATTTCATAGGGTAGAATAAGATATACTAGCTTATTGCTTTACCAAATTTTGAAAATAATCAAAAAGCGAAGGCAAAACACCTAAAAATAATTCTTACTGAGCTCCCATTACTTCTTTGATCAATAGATTTTCTTTCAAATGACAGCAATAAAAGCTTATAGTGCAATATGTAATATGACACATATCATATGACGATGTGTTTACTTTTGGCTTCATACTTTTATGAAAAGGTGTCTTGGGTTCTCTAACCCTTTCTGACTCGTGTAATAGCTACTTCGTATTTGTTTTGTTGAGGCTAGGGCTGGCAATTCCTGATGCGACATGGACCCGACACAAAATAAATGGACAGATGTTGGGATTTAATGGGTTGGGTTGGCACTATTTCTCCTAAATGTTGCATAAGAGATTGTTTCCGTAAGTCACGCCTCCTTACCTGACTTGTAGTGGGCAAGATACTATTTGCAAGATTCTCGTTTAGTGATACAGGCAATGGCGGCCCGGGCATATACCTCATGCTGCAATTCAAAGAAAAACCTTATAGTAGTGGTTTTAAAATAGACATGTATAAATCCCAAAACCAGCAGCGATGATGAATTTTGTGAAAATATGTCATACTTGTTTAAAATGGCAGCTATATTATTCTTTGTGTGGCTGAAGAGGTTGATATTATCCTGCAGCTGCTCATGAAACAAGTGTCAGATAGTTACCCCGATCATGAATGGTCAAAAGACCATAATACATAGGTTAGAAGAGTTACTTACTTTCATTGAAGAAATATTAGCTGATATCTGACCAAGAACTTGGTTGTTTTGTTCGACTAAGTGTCTAATAGAGCCACTGATTGCTGCATACAAGTATAATAAATTCATCATTTTAATAAACTCCACACGCGAGTGTTAGTGTAAACTTAATAAGTTAACAAAATGATATTTTTGAGCTTTAAACCATTTTTGTCTATACAGCTTCGGAATGTTGCCATATACAAGATTTCTTATTGTATACAAAACTATTTATTAATCCATCCTACAAAACATTGATCAAGATTAAATACATAACGCAAAGATGATAGTATTTGTTATCAAAGATAAGAGATACAAAGGACGACAATCAACATATGAGCATTTCTACGTATTTATTACTTAGGATATATGCGTGGTGCTATTTAAAAACAAATTTGTATTACTTATCTGACGAGGAATATAGCAAGATAGGATTTTGGTAATTCATGTGATCTGATCTATATTCTATGGTGATTTACTACTACATATTTCCGAATATATTATCCTATTTTTATTTGAGTATTCTTAGTGGTACTCAGGTTTTCCTTTGATCTCCAATATTTACTTGTGAATGTGTGTTTTTTTCTCATAGGGTTACACGACTTCAAGGTCCATCAAAGTCTATTCTCTAGGCAATATATAGATATATACATCATAGATTGTCTCATTATAATATTTAGTTTCGCCTATTATTAAGTCAATATCTACTGTGCTGACTATCTATAAGGTTTCTTAATGATGAAAAAGTGCATTACATGGGGATAAAAACTGCTAGTGGGTCAACCCAACTGAACCCAAATTTTATCAGCTTGTTACCCTGGCTAAGCCATAGAATCGAGTACATCATAAATCTGATAATCTGATCCAGATTTATTCTAGACGTAAACCTAGAGTTTAATAAGAAGAGAGTGACATGAAAGTTTATAAGGAAGTAGTGAATAGTGATTCTTCGTTGATTAGAAAAGTGTATCATTAAAGTTTACAAGAACAGGTGTCACAATTTGCGTTTAAGGTTCCTAATGATATCATATGGATCATAATAGAGCATTAAAATTATGTAAAGACTAAGGCAAAGTATAAGTGGAACTGTGGAAGACAAAAACACAGGCTTGCAGTTCAAGTGAAAAACAAAGAAGGTTGCCTCTAAAGATACCTTCAAAAGTAACACCGTCAATTTGGACCCGGTTATTCATGGAGACAGAAAATGGAGCCACATTGAATACTGGAACTTTTGATATACTTGGCTTTGAGGATGATTCCACCAAATTATCCTGAAAAATGAAACAATCTGAATGCTGATATTTTTAGGAGAAAATGCTGATTCCACCAAGTGTTGGACATAAATCTTTACTCTGTGACTCTTAATCATTGAGATAATGAGATAGTGCTCTTTTCATATAATTGTGAATCAAGCTATATGTAATTAAGTACTATGGAAAGGGGTGATGTCATATATTAGCAATACATTTCTTGATGTTCCACATGGTCATTAATCATCGAAAACGAGGTGCGTTTCAAACTTTTCAGCGTGGATACACGACTAAAAGGTTGGAGGTCATAACACCTGGCTCACTAACCACTGGCTTTGTATGGTGGTCTGTGGTAGTTGTGTAAGAAAGGTAGTTCTATAAATTCATATTTTTTTAAGACAAGAGTCAAATACTTTATTATGTAGTATAGATATAGATATAGATAGATGAAGATTAACAAGCTCATTGCAATTAAGATAAACATTAAGCAACGCTTTCATAATTCCTGTCAAATAGACTCCGTTATGAACTCAAAAACAAGCAACCATGGGATAATTTCTTATATAGGACCAAGTTCGATAAAAAATACTGTATGAGCCTTGAATAGAATTTACACATACTTCAGAGTTCAGACATAATCATATTTTTCCCTAATTCATTTAACCAACAGAATGGATATTTTTAGGTTGCCCAAGGCAATATGATAAAAACTAGAAAGACGTAAATTGGCAAAAGCATACCTTCATATCTTTCAACCTTTTCCCCTTATGTGGTTCATCATGTTTCCTTCGCTTTCTCTGCCAGATATCAATGTTAAGCATTTAGCATATCAAGTAGGCACCTTCAACTAAAATATAATAATAATCATCTAGCTTTTCTATTAAACCATTAAGAATGTTGTATGCATAGTTAAAACACGTGACTTGTAACTAGCGACATTTGAACCATTTTCTTTTTAGCCAATATGGCCTGTTAGAGATAAAACGTACCCAAATCAGTCCATAAGTAAAATTGGCCAAACTCGCCACCGCCACGAGGAATATTCTATATTGTTTTTATAAATTTCATCAATAAAAGACAACTGAGATACAAATGAACATAACCAAGAACTCACCGCCATCCATCTACACCTTAGGGCAACATCACGAACAGTTTTGTCACGCAATGTGGCGGCAATCTTGATATACCTCATGATGGTGGGCTCGTCTGAAAATCTACATATATTGTATACAGTCATACATATATAATTTAAATTCGAAAAAAAGTTCACTTGTTTAGAAACTAATGTTTACTTAGGACTTAATGAGCTTTAAAAAAAAATTAATCCACTAAGTCAATTAAGAATGTTTACTATTGACTTACTAAACAAAAACCTACTGAATGGTATGTTTATTGCTTAATCAATACAAACTATTGTCACTTGATCACTCAGCACTTAATGGCTAAACAAATAAACAGACCAGGAAAATTATACATTAACCTCCACTTATATTCTTTCTAATGTATACATCCTATTTCAACCGAACTAGTCTTGACCATTGTCCAACCCGACCCGGACCGCCCATTTTGTCAACTCCATTATACATATAATTCCTAATTCTATACATATAAATCAGAGCAAAAAACTTACTTGGAAAGTCCTTCCTCCAATTTATGTTGTTCATCAACAGACCACTCAACAGCCAAACCTGCATCATGCTTTAAACCCGGACCCGAATCCCCAAAAACAGAACCATTAGAATTCGCAGACTGTGTAAACCCTGAATAACTATTTGCTAAGCTAGAATTTCCTATAAATCTTGGTGTATTTGTAGTTGCAGTACTATTCATTTGGTAATAATCACCCATCATGATCATCTCAGAAGTACTCTCCATCCCACTTGACTGAAACGAAATCGCATGTCGATTCACCGCAGAGCTCGAGTTTCGGTCATAATGAAACCCAGAATCCATTATTTCTAAAAAAGTATCAAACTTGATTAACCTGGATGATTAAAACCCTAAATTTCTTAATCTATAACTAAACCCCATAATAATCAAATCAAGATTTCAATTGAAATAGCCCTAAATCAATTCAAACACTACAAAAAGATATTGAAATCATAATCCCCAAATCAAAAAGCAAACCCTAACCTTGAAATGACAGCATACCCAACATAAAGTTGCAACCTTTCTATTATTATCTACAAATTTTAGCAATAAAGATTGCAAATTTCATCATAAAAAGATGGTAATGTGGGCAAAAAATGATAAAGATGATACCAGAATGATGTAAAATTTGAAGGGTATTATTCTGTGATAAAAAGTTGTGTTTAATATGCTGCTTCTGTTACCTTTTTGGCTCAGCATTCACTAAAACATACACTAAACACACAATACTATTGATGATTAGTGATTACTTTTGCTTTTTGTTTGCTTAGTACACACTCACTCATCCAAAAAAGAAAGAAAAAAAATCCCATTTTTCTTTGTATTTGAATAATATTTATATCTATATATATGTGTCTAGAATATAGGAGGTTTGGCCAATGAGATAGATGGAAAAAGATAGTTGCATTTGGGTGATTCAATGGATGAGTGAATAATTTCGTGGGTTGGTTGTGTAGATCTTGGAATTGAGTAATAGTGAGATTCCCAATAAGCATTTGATGCCAATAATAATTGTCACCATTCCACCCAATGATGATGATTGTGTTCTCACCAACTCAATCCTCATATTTTGGGTAGGTATTTGAAGACAGGGTTTTTTTTTTTTTTTTAATAAAATGTTTTCCATGATTGTTTTCTATGTTGTTGAAAAGTTGTACAAAAAATGTTGCACTTTAACATAATATTGAATTGAAATGAATATTATAGATACATTTTCATTTTCTAATCTATGCAAAGTAAGAGCCTAACTAAGTAAACTTTTGATGTTTGTTTTTAGGTTGGCAAAAAATAACAGATTATGTTTATAAGCTTACATTTTGTCATTGATAGTTTGTCTAAGGGTAGAGTCAAAGTCCCAATATACATATTTTATTATACTGCTTATTATTTGTCTAATTTCAATATCACTATCATTTTGAATAGAAATTGAAACCTAAGTAAAGTCTATGTGAATAAGATGGATTAAAACCTAAAATAATCCAAAATGAGTGTTTTGGCCTTAAACATAAGGATAGTGATTCCACACAAAGCATTTTTGTCATACACAAAAATGCATACATCATATAGTTTTATACCCATACAATGCATATATTTATATGTATGGTAAAAATGATTTGTGTAAATATCATATCCCGTAAATATAAATATATGGCCCTTTAAGTCATGTTTTCTTACGAACAATCAATCACAAGTATTTTATTGATAAATTGAAATTCTTTAAAGGGAAAGCAAGTACAATTTTCTGGAATTTGTTTGTATTTTTCAAAAGAGGCTATCGATTCTTCCAAACTATGAACTTGATGATTTACAAACGTTGCTTATTTGCATGTAGTCTTTTTTTCTTTGGAAAAAAAAGGATTCATTGTTGAGGTGATAGACATTGCTTATATGTCTTTCAATCTGCACACCTTAATATTCCTGTATAGACATTTGTTTTTTTTAAGACAATTATTGAAACAAAAGGAACTGAAAGAAAAGGAGGACAAAAAGGAAGATAATGTCCAAAAGTAAAGAAACATTTTGTTAAATCCAAAAAAGTTTCATGTTGAGGAGTGGGTTGTTTGTATTAATATTGTGAAACAATTATTATTTTACATATATGAAGTACACCTATTTATTTTATATATGAAGTACAATTATTGAAATTTGAGAAGGGTTAATATAGTTTTAATTTTTTTTTAAGATGAATTTCGCTTGGAACTTTGTGTCGTGATTCGACAGCGAGAGATCTAGCATACGTTGTCTTAACCGGGTCCGTGCTAGAGAGCTCTCTCGAAGTAGAAATGTCTATTTTAAATACCCAATTGAGGGAAAAACCTCTACTAATCCGTCCGAAGGCACGACGATTAACAGAGGTAAACCCTGCCCCCTCAGATTTGAACTTGTGTATACCCAAGTCAAGCCTTCATAGATTGACTACCTATATCTCAAAGTTGGTGGAATGGAGATTCAAATCTAGGACCTATAGGTCACCATGGGACTCCAAACCACTTCACTAACTCATCATTGATTTAATATAGTTTTTTAATTATTTTCTATGTAGCTTCCAAAAATTTTATTATTTTTGGTCTTTGGACACTTGGCTTTTTTAACTTGTTATACGAGTATACTCAACTTTATTCTGACCACATTTGATACCTTAACAAAAAAAAAATTATCATAAGAATTACAATAAAACTTTAGCAATTCAATTGAAAAACGATGTCAACATGCAAACTAAACAAAACACGTGACTAAATAGAGGCCGTTAGTCAAAACAAGTTCTGACATTTTTACTTTGAAGACACAATTGATAAATTCATATTCATTTATCTATTCCAATTAGTTTTTAGGTTAAAAGGGCAAATTTGCCACTCTAAATATATCAAAAGAGTTATTTTGCCACTCCTTTTTCTACAAGGCCTTATTTGCCACTACATCTAATATATAGGTGCAATTTTGCCATTTCCTTGATGACTGGACTGCTGACTAAGATTTTAGGGTTGCTGACTAGAATGTCTTCCCGCCAAATCAAGGATATATCAATCGACATATATATGTTCCCACCCAAAGGAGGTAGACTTAGAACAACATATGCAAACGGTGGAACAAGGCACGACTTAATCAAGATTTCCCTTCTTTCTTAAATGGTGTAATCAGGTCTGTTTATTTTTTACTCTCAATTTTTTCAAACAATTTCTATTTTTTCTTAGTGTTTATCAACTACATGTTGTTATTATGTTAAATAAGTTATTAGGGTTTATAGACCAAATTCATGTAGTCTCATATATTACTGCCTTAAAATGTTGGGACGCCCTTTGTAATATAACACGAATATATGTCGAACAACTCAGATTTGTTTTATGATTTTTATGTGATAGTTTTGCATATGCTTTATCTTTTAGTGAAGGATGGGTGAGCAAGTTATAGTATTCAAATACACTTTTCATGTTGGTGGAAGCTTGAGCTTTATGCCATGTAAATACGAGGGGGGTATAGTGGAGACATATGAGAGTTTTGACTACTTTACATCATGGGATCAGTTTGTAGAGTTTATAAGAAGCTTTCGGTTCGAGAATGTTCAAAAGGTGTACCAACAACAAACTTTAGGAACTATAACTACTCATGAGGATTTGAAACTTATACATGATACCGAAACAGCTTGGGTAGGTTTCTTGTTGTGTCATGAACGTAAAGGATGTGTTTTTTTCTTAGAACATGGTGAGGAACATAGCATTTTTAATCCTAAAGTTGGTGAAACAGTTGTGAAGTTGTTGGGAACTAGATTAATACCTAATGATGAAACCAGAATCGGAGCAAAAAAGGTAGATGATGGAGTAAAAAAAGTTGATGTTAAACCCATTGATCATGATGATGGCAATAACACCGAAGATGATGAAGATTTTGTACCTTCAAAAGATGAGGAATCTAATGAAGATATGGAAACAGAAGATTCTTCTAATGAAAATCAAGCGAGTGTTGATGGATATGAAACCGAGTACCTACATTCAGATGATGGTGGGGAGGTTGATTCAGAAGTTGATGAGGGTGGTGAAGGTAGCCTACCTAATATACGATTTAGGAGGTCAAAGTATCGGAAGTTTGATCCAAAGCAAATCCCTCCTGTGTTTGAGGTCGGGTTAATGTTTGACGATGTAGAACAATTAAAGGAGGCATGTGTTGAGTACTCTGTTTTTTACCACAAGAATTTATGGTTCAAGAAGAGTGATAGAAATAGATTACAAGTTAAATGCAGAGATGGTTGCCCTTTTCATATATGGGCATCATATGATGAAAGTTTGGATCAGATTCAAATTAAGAGATTCAGAAGTAAACATAAATGCAACAAAAGTTGGAAGTTGAAGTTAGTTGGTGCAAGATATATTGCCTATAAATTTCAGAAAACCATCATGGAGACAAATAGGCTTAAACTAAAAGAGTTGAAAGAGAAGGTGAAAAACGACTTAAAGGTTAACGTCAATGTGCATCTGTGTAAAAAGGCAAAAAAAATTGTGAAAAGCGAACTTGATGGTACTATCCCTGAAGAGTACGGAATGTTGAGGGACTATGCTTTAGAATTGCAAACTAAAAATCCTGGAAGCACAATAGTTATTGATGGTGAACCGAGTCCAGACATGACATATAGTACATTTAGGAGGATGTATTTCTGTTTTGATGCGTGCAAACGAGGGTTCTTAGATGGATGTAGGAGAATATTTGGAGTGGATGGTTGTTTTCTTAAAGGTATAATAAAAGGCGAGATTCTCACTGCAGTCGGTCGAGATGCGAATGATCAAATATTTCCTATTGCGTGGGCCGTTGTAAAGGTTGAAAATAAAAACTCATGGTTGTGGTTTTTAAGTTTACTTAAAGAAGACTTGGGTATGGTTGATGGAAATGGCTGGAGTATACTCTCTGATCAACAAAAGGTATGCAATTAATTACTAATATACTTTACTATTATTAATATTTTACGCAACTAATCTTTTTTTTTTGAACTAGGGATTGATTCCAGCCATTGATTCCGTGTTTCCGTGTGTTGAACATAGACTTTGTGCAAGACATGTTTTGACTAATTGGCAGCGAAGGTTCCCGGGTGATACAATGAAGAGTATGTTGTGGAAAGTCGCTCACAGTACAACAAAAAGACAGGCGATTGATGCTATGGATGAGATAGCAGAGTTTTCTGGTCAAGATGCTAATGATGACTTGTTATCTATCGATCCATCTTACTGGTGCAAGGCTTTCTTCAACACAAACATTAAGTGTGATGCCAATCAAAACAACCATTGTGAGGTGTTTAATGGAGTTGAACAGATTATAGACACAAGGTACAAGGTTATATATAGTCTATCAGAATCAATACGGAAGTTTGTAATGCAAAGACTAGGTGAGAGAAAAAAAATGGGTCTAAAATGGGATTGTGATTTCTGTCCCGACATCATAAAGAAATTAGAGGAAGAAGGTCAATTCTTTCACCAATGGGAAATAGTATACAATGGGAATGAAGCATATGAAGTTCAACATGGCTTAGTCCAACATGCTGTAAATCTTTTTTCTAGAGAGTGTTCATGTGGGAGTTGGCAGCTTAGTGGAATTCCATGTTGTCATGCTATTTGTTGCATTTTAGATAGAGAAGAAGACCCAGTAACTTACCTAGATGCGTGGTACAACAAGGAAAAATTCCTCCAAGCATATAACTACCCTATCATTCCCATTCGTGGACCGAATGAATGGGGAAAGTCTAATTTGATTCCTATTGTGCCACCGCATTATGAAAGGAGAATGCCTGGAAGACCTAAGACAAAAAGGAAATTGGAAAAGGGTGAAAAAAGGGGTTATGATAAAATCTCAGTAAGAAGTAGGAAGAACAAGTGCTCGAACTGTAAAGAGTTTGGACATAACAAGATTTCTTGTAATAACCAGACTAACCAGGTAAATGTACATGTTTACATTGTGTATTGTGGTATTTTCACTTGCTTTTTTTTTTTCTTGAAATACAAAAACTTGGAGTTTTATGTTGTACGCAGGAACATGCAAATGCACCAGTGCGTAAACAAAACAAGAGAAACATTTTCGGGGGAACAAGACCTGCCATGCCAATGGGGATTGCTGCAAATGAGATTGGTTCTCAACCGGAAAGGTAACCATATTGCTATTTTCTGCTTGGAATATACTATTACTAGGAAATATGACAATATTGGATGATCTCATGCCATTCATGTTTGTAGAGAATGACCCAAAGTGTTCGAGGAAAGAAAAGAAAACTAACTCATGAACGATCCATCCCTAAAGTCAGAATTATGAACCAGTCAAGAACCATCCCCGTTAAAATCGGAAGTAGCACCGTACTAACCTCGGGTGCAACATTTAGATAGAAGTTGCCTACAAGAAAGCAACAAGACGACATCAAGAAATAGTGCTTGTTGTCGTTGTAGTGAAAATTATGAGAAATATGGTTAGATGAATTTGTAATGGAAATTATGAGAACATAGTTATTTTAATGACTTTTGAAATTATGATGTTGCTGCTATGAAATTGTGATATTGTCGTTGTGTGGTTGTAAATGATGATGTTGCTGCTATGTTTGTGGGGCTTCAAATTTGTTGGTTCATAAAAGTATAAAAGGTGTTATGGTCACCATTGGAATTAGTTACACTTGAGGCAACACGGATTGTGTGCTAATGTGTTTGTGCGCAGCAAACATGGTGAATATTATTAGATAAGATGTCATGTTGGACTCTAAAATCTTAGTCAGCAGTCCAGTCATTAAGGAAATGGCAAGATTGCACCTACGTATTAGATGTAGTGGCAAATAAGGCCTTGTAAAAAAAGGAGTAGCAAAATAACTCTTTTGATATATTTAGAGTGGCAAATTTGCCCTTTTAACCTAGTTTTGAATATACGAAAAATTTTTGTTCGAGCGATAAAGTATAAAGCTGTGTATTATATTAAATTAGAAAACCATAAATTATTGCTTTTCAAGTGATTGAAATGATGTCGCCATCAAAGAATTCCAGATCCCACTCACCAAGCTTTGTTTTTGATAAAGATGGGCCAAAATGTCAATTTTTAAAACTTCATTTTAATTTTTAAGTACTAAAGTACGAGTACTAAACTATGAGTTATTAATAAGTAGTTAACGTTAAGAGACTTTTTCACACATATTAAAATTTTGACTTCTGATCGTTTTCAAAGTGATTAATAATTATATTCATGCGATGGTATGACTAAATCATCATTTCTAGGTAAATTTTAAGTATAAAAGATATTAAAATAGGAATATACTTACTTTAGATTAAATAAAGCAATTTTTAATCTAAATAAATGTACACCAATGTAAGTTATTACGTATCCTTTTGAAATGCATGTTTTTCTTTAACGACAAGCTAATCTATTCATACTTTTTAATTATATATACGTATGTTTAATCTAACTTTTAAATCACCGTTCGCATTAGGTAATGTACTTCTTTGTTAAGTTTATCTTCTTTTTTTTCTCTGTTTTTATATATACATCATCATTCGTTTGATTTAATTAAAACTAACAAATTTAACTTCATATACATAGTCATATTCTAACAAACTAGGACATGCATGTCAATGGTGAATTTGTTTGTTCACGGTTTGATCTGTTATTAATATATGCAAAAATCTATATACTCCGTATGTGTTATGGCAACAGTGAATTGGAGTTGTCACTTATTCAAGTTTGGATGAGGAATTTATCGCTTACAAATATTTTAATACTTATTAAAAAGTAGCATGGTTGAATTAAGTGGTTAACATTTTTATCTTTAGAGATAAAGGTTATGATTTCAATTCTCGCCATATGCAAAGACCGGAAGTCCTAGTCCATCATTTAAATACAATCTGAAAGCAGTTTCTCTACCTAGGTAAAGGTAAGGCTGTTTACATCTCGACCTCCCTTATACACCGTTGAGGCATTGAGACCAAATACCCGTAAAAAACGACATTTAGTGTTACATTTTTTTTTCATTGCAAAGTAAATATATACTTCAGGCCATTTGGTTTTTATTCAATAAAAAATCAAAATGTGAGATATTTTAAATATAAAATATATTCACTTCCCCTATGTTTTATTTTTTCATGTTAGTGAAGGTTTCTTTTTCCAATTCTCTATATAAACAATATATATATATATATATAAAAGATTTTTTACATCTAAAGTGATATGTTGTTATTTATTTTTTAGTTCATTATTTAATACATAATTATCATATATATCAATAAACTAGCGTTCTATCCGCGTGATGCAGCAGGAAATAAGGAAAAAACGCCGGTGGTTTGATGGTGGTTTGTGGGGCGGCGGCAATGAAAAAGAAAAAAAAATAAGCCGGCGGCAGTGGATGGTTGTTTGATGGTGGTTTTTGGGGCGGTGGTGGATGGTGTTTATGGGGGATAGCGTACATAGAAGGTGGATTGCGGCGGTGGATGGTGGTATTTGGGGCGGTGGTGGATGGTGTTTATGGGGGGAGAAAATCAGAGAAGGGGGAGGGAGAGAAAATCGAAAATCGGATGAACGTATGTGTGTGTAATGAGCGTGATGGAGAAAAAATAGGGTTGTGTAAATTAGGAGGGCATAAAAGACATTTAAAAGGTAGAGGTGTTAAAAGGGGAGTGGGGTAGTTTGCTTATTAATGTAGTATAAATTTGTTGATAATGGTAGTTAAACAATAATTTTATGTATATCTATACTATATTATAAAAGAAATAGCTCATTTTATTTATGGAAGTGTTGAAAATATGTAATATTTTCACTTAGCACCTCTTAAAATATTTCAACATACATTACCCCATAACATTAATGATTAATTTACACTACCAATCATTTATTCTTTAATATATTTTCATTAACCATTTACATCAATTATTCACACCACTCGACGTCGTCTCCACCACCAACACTCGGCCCCCCACTACAACGGCATTGTAACAACCACCGCCGCATTGCGCGGGTAACGTGCTAGTATGCAATAAAAGATCATCATATTAAACGATTTGAATTATTTAACGTGTCTGGATTTATAGTCTTAAAAGAAAAAATAGATTTATATATTTATATTGTATTATTTGTTTTTAGGAAAAAAAACTTTATAGGTTTAATCTTTTATTAAATATATTCTCAACAAACATTCTAAAATAAATTATGTCAATCCTGTATCACTCAGGGGTTAAAACTAAAATTTATATATAATATAAATATAATTATTTATATTACATTTACCAACGAAATATACAATTATATATTGAAAAAATTATGCCAGTAGCCAGATTCCGCTATGATTGTACAAAATAGCCAAGTTTTTTGGGATTATCACAAAATAGTCAACAAAATCGCAACAATAATTAAAAAACACAATAAAAAATGCCAAATCGCAACAAAAAATGTCAAATCGCAACAAAAAATGCCAAAATTGCAATAAAAACGAAAACCGCAACAAAAAAATGTCATTTTTTTGCTTTGCAGAAATAAATTATTCTTTAAATTGCAACAAGTTTTAAATCGCAATAACTTGCAAAAAAAATTAAAAAAACCATACTAGTTTTTTACAAGAGAAAATTATGTCTGTAGCCATATTTAGTTGCGATTTTAGTTTGTTGTGATTTTGTTAACTATTTTGTGATAATCTGAAAAATTTGGCTATTTTGGTACAATCGCAACAAAATTTGACTACTGACGTAATTTTCTTTTATTACAAAGTCCATGGATACAAACATTCAGAAAAGTTGGTGATATTATTTTAACATTCTTGCTTATTATTACTATTATTTATAAATGGTGACGTAATTTTCTTTTATTTCAAAGTCCATGGATATAAACATTCAAAAAAGTTGATGATATTATTTTAACATTCTCGCTTATTATTACTACTATTTATAAATGGTGGTATATGTTTGTATCCATAGACTTTGTAATAAAATATTATGTATTTCTTTTCCTTTTAATATTTTTACTAGTTATTACGATTTAAAACTTGTTACGATTTTTTGTTGTCGTTTTTCAAAAAAAAATCACTTTTTTCTTTAAGGGATTTTTTTGGCATATTTTGTTGTGATTTCCAATTTTTGTTGCGATTTTCATTTTTTTTGTTTGTTTGCGTTTTTGGCATTTTTTGTTTAAAAGTTGTGATTTTGAGTTTTTTTTATTGCGATTTGGGTTTTTGTTATGATTTTGTTAGCTATTTTATAATAATCTAGAAGAAATTTGATACAATCGTGACGAAATCTGGCTACGGTAACAAATATATAGGGTTGAGTATTATAAAACAACTATTAAAGTAAAACAAATAGGACAAGATCTTGACCCTTAGATCATGGTTAAATTAATGCACGAAGATTCATGAAACAAACGATACACAATAATTTCCTTGATACACGATAATTTTCGGTGAACAAAAACCTATTGTTTTATTTGTTTTATTTATTTTATTTTAAACCTAAAAATATATATTCGCTGTCCCAAAAAAAAAAAAAAAAATAAAAAATGACAAGTGTTTATCTTGTTATCAGAAGTTCAGGACCCTCTACCGTCACCACCACCACTAAACACTCCTCCAGAGCTCAAAAATCTGTCCCTTTTTTCATCAATGGCGGCAATAACACCAACTTCCTCCCTTTCCAACTTCATTTCTCCAAATTTTCTTCAAATCCCATCTTTCTTTCCACACCATCCAAAAAAATCAAATCTTTCATTTCACCATAAACCATTTATTATTATTACTTCAAAACCACCTCCCAAGATTTTGTGCTCTGCTGCTGCTGCTGCTGATAATGTTTCCAGTATAAAATCATCTCAGCCAATGGTTCCTCCTTATAATGTTCTAATCACTGGTTCCACTAAAGGTCCATTTTTTTTATTTATTTATTTGTTATGTTACCATTTAAGTAATTAACTATGATAGAAATAACAATAAAGATAGAAAATTTAACAAAAAAAATGAGTTGAAGATAGGTGCATACAAGTCTCTTGACGGCTATCATTGACTTTGGACCATTAGCATTTTCATTTTAGGGCCTCATTTTGATATTTGATACTTGCACAGGGCCTTCAAGATTTTGACAAATCTCGACTACGGCCCTTTGTGGCCTAACTGGGTATTTTCGTGACAGTTTGCGTACTATATCCCAGGCCAACCCCAATATGTTTAGGTAGAAGATTTTGAGCAGGAGACTTCTTATGAGAAAACATGACACATTAATTTCGTATAACTTGTTTGGTATTTTAACGTAAGGCGGTGGTTAAGAGTTCTAATCGGATGGATTAGTGTTTGTTCTTGTAACCGCCGGTTACATGATTCACTTGTCTTATGCTAGATGTAGGTCATTATTAATGCCTTTACTATGCATTTTAGGATAGAAACATTAACTCAAGAAGGGAAAATTCTAGACCTTATGTTGCTTTTAGGGGTGAAAATGACTTTCAGGGGTCCAAGCGAAGCAAGGTTATGATCTGAGATTGTATCAATATGTAGGTTTGTATAAGTTGGGATTTATTAGTAAGCTGGAATTTGTGAGGTTTATTTGTGTTAGAATTTTGTAGAAGGGTTTTTGAAATATGGTCATGTCTTCTTGTAACTTTTTATGTAAATGATGCATTGATGCGTCAAATCTAGTTAATTATTTATAAATGGTTTATGCCAGAATTAGGGACTAGAATATAACAAGACAGGGTACCTATCATGTAATAGTATAGGTTGGTTAAGGACCGGATTGTGGAACATTTGGGAAGATTTATGTATTTGGAAACAAATTTTTGCAGTTAGCATAGTCTTGAAAACCAAAGTAATTCAGGGGCCATTTTATTGTATTGTTAAACAACTTTTAAAACCATATATGAACTAAACCGACCTGCTAGATTGGAAGTTATCTGATGATAAGAATTAATTACAGAAAGTATCTATGTAGACTCGAATCCCCTTAAACTTTGGACAGGATTAAGTACCTATTTGGTTGGTTGTTGAACGAAAATCAAACCATTCCTTAATGATACCTACTAAAGGTTTCATTTTCCTTTGTTTCATTCTAATTTTATCTGTGATTTGATAAGTTCATAGATTATGTTTTTCCATCTTGATTACAGCCCATGAATTCACTAGAAAAAGTTTGCAGAAATCCACTTAATATTTTTGAAATAACTCAATAATATTTCCTCTGTTCCAGGGAAAATAAGTGGTACCATTTAGTTAGAATATATGTGACTATGGTTCAGCAGTCTACACTCTACACACCCCTAACGAAGACAAAGTAACGAAAACTAGCGAGCCACAACCAAATTTACGAATCTCAAGTAATGATTACTAAAAATCTAATCTAAATTTTATAATTAATATTAAATTAAATATAATTAATAATATTTATTACTAAAAAAAATGGGCAAAGAGGTTAAGTGGGTTTAAAACTTACAAAAAGGGAAATGGTGCAGTTTTAGATCGAAGAAGTATTCGTTTGCTAATAGTATAGTTCCACATATGCCATAACAAACTAACAAATTCGTGTTAGAATTTTTATTGAAGTGCTTTGGTTATATATCAAACATTCAAACGTCTATCAGTTCTTAATGAGGAAAAAAAATAAATAGACCTTGTGTTTCACAAAGTTACTAATGTCAACTTATAATTGCTAACAGTCAATAAAGTTAAGTGGGTTTAAAAACTGATCCGATCATGTTTCATTTTGAAAAATATGTTTTGGTATACATAAGTTGGGTTTTATTTTATGCATAACTAATATAATGAAGAACATCTTAATGGTCTCTTCCTTCTTGTGTTTTTTTTTTTATATGATGACGATCATTGATGTATATGTATGAACTATTGATTTATTTATAAGGTGACTTGTCTTGCTCATTAAGCAAATTTTTTATTTCCAGGAATAGGCTATGCCTTAGCTAAAGAATTTCTGCAAGCAGGTGATAATGTCTTAATATGCTCAAGGTCTGGTAAGTACATGCATGCTCAAGTATTACATAGCAGTGTCATATAATCCTTTTTATCTCTCTCAAGCTTACTCATTAATAGATCAGCTAAACTAACATTGGGTGGCGACAACTTAAACCCCTTTATATGGGAATAGATGGATTCGGGTTCAATCTGATCGATAACTGGTTAAACGGGTTAAAAACTAAATCTTAGATATAAATGAAACTGTTGACATGGTTTAAATAGGTTAAACAAGTCAAAAGTTCCTAAAAATTTGTTGAAATGCTTATAATGTCCTAACTGTTTTTTAACCATTTATACAGCTGAACGGGTTGAAACAGCTCTACAGACCTTAAGGACAGATTTTGGGGTTCAGCGTGTGTGGGTACCTTTAGATACTTCTGCCTAATGTTGAACTAAATTATTAAAGAATATAAGCTTTACAGTTGTATTTTTTGCAGGGTACAAAATGTGATGTTAGGGATGGAAATGATGTAAAGAATCTTGTCCAGTTTGCACAAGACAACCTCCAATACGTGGATATATGGGTACTTAGGCTATCTCCAATGCTAAGGATGCCCTTAGGCGTCCTTGAGCTGCCACATCATATCCTTACAAATCCTTATACATCCTTACAAATCCTTCAAATCTTATAATTTTATCTCCAACCATACAAACATCCTTACATATCCTTTTACCTCTACTAAAAACAAAAATATATTAGGTAAGGACAAGTAAGGGCATGCCCTTAGGTAAGGGCATGCCCTTAGGTAAGGGCATCGTTCAAGAAATCCTTAGTTTTGGACAAGCTTCAACGGCAAAGGATATCCAAGGGCACCTAAGGGCACCCAAGGGCACCTCCATTGGAGATAGCCTTAGAGCTTTCATCATCATTTTCATTCATATCGATATTGGTAATGTGGATGAACATTCATTGATATTGCTTTCTTACACCATATTCGATGAATGCAGATTAATAATGCAGGATCCAATGCATATAGCTTTAAGCCTTTGGCAGAGGCTTCAGATGAAGATCTCATGTATACTTTATATATGTTTTTATATTTTAACAGTTTCACTAGAATTATTGCATTGTTGTTTAACAAATAAATTTCAATGTCCATCTACAGAGAAGTTGTTACTACAAACACACTTGGTTTAATGATTTGTTGCAGGGAGGTAATACCTTTTGTACTGATGTCCAATTCCCATAGGTCAGACCTTTGACCTTTATTGGTTGCGTTTTAGGCAATGAAATTGATGATTAACCAGCCTAGAGGCGGCCATATATTTAATATTGATGGAGCAGGTTCTGATGGAAGACCAACCCCCAGGTGTGCTTTGTGATTCTTTTGCTTACGATGCATGATGTTCTCGTTTTTCCCTTTCTAAATAAAGTATTTCCGTATATCTTGCATTGTTCTTGAAAACTAATCCACTAAAGGGTCATAATCCTAAACTAACATATTTTAGTCTAGTGTCATCAATTGTTATACTAAAATAGTTCTCTTGCATGGATGAAACACACAAATATAAAACTTTTCTTACTTGATCTTCTTTTTCTCAGGTTTGCTGCATATGGGGCAACTAAGCGCAGTGTGGTACATTTGACAAAGTCATTACAGGCAATAACTGCAACCCATTTTCAATATTGTTGTAGATTGTGTGAGCATGAAAGAGCATGTGATATATTTAAGACCAGGATTAGTGAGTCTTCTTTTAATCAATTGATGCAGACATGAGCTGCCTAGCATAAATCTTTGATTAAGTAGCATATAAATTGGATTACTTGTATTTCCTTGTTATGCCAATACATGATAATGGACACTGTAAACAAGTTTTGAGTACATTGTAAAGTGTACTAATTATTGAGAGGGATTAGTTTCCTGGAATGTAAAGAAACTTTGAACGAATGTCTATAGTAGGAAATAACTAAAGTCGTGTGTATTGTATGTAAACAACTCCAAATAATGTTTATTGTATGTAGGAATTTCGTTTCAACCAATTAAAATTTGACAAGTGGCACCTGTATATGGTTGCCACGTATGTTTTCTTACATACAATAAACATTTTTTCGAGTTACTTACACACAATACACACAACTTTAGTTTTTTCTTACTATAGACATTCGGTCAAAGATAGTTACATTCCAGGAAACTAATCCCTTATTGAGACACTTCATGGTTTAAAGGTCACTTTTAGTTTGACCGCCAGACTATGCATCATTACCCCCAAACATCTGGAATTGATCTTTAGTGCTAGTACGTTTTGGACTTTGCTATATTTTGTATTCTTATTTCAGCTGTAAATTAGTGAATCACATGATACTTGAAGTCCTTGGGTGGGTGTATTTATAGCTGTATGTGTGTGTTGACTCTGACCTACAATTTAAAAATTTTCTTATAGGCAGAGTTACAGATGCAAGAAGTAAGCAATGTTGTCGTCCATAACTTGTCGGTATGTCTTATCACATATGAATTTCTCAAACATATATACATATGCATACATACATACTTGTTGGATTTGAGTTTCCAAATGCAGTGTTTTATGATTACCTTCTTTTTTAGATAATCACAGATTTATAGTTAAAAAAAAGGGTAGTGGGGGGAATTCTAACCCCGGTAGCACAATTGGATACCCATCGACTCACCCCGTATAAGCCATATGAATTAGATGTGTTTTTAAGGTTACTTTCATATGCCGGCACGGCCACACGTATCTATTTACATGTTATGGTTAGTATTAATCAATACAAAAACGTATATTTAGGTTTCTCTAGTTTGTACGATACATATGTGTCACTACAACAAATTTGTGAAATCTTCGTAAATAATGCAAACATGTACAGATACTTGATTTCTATCACATCTATTCTTTCTCTAATTAACTTCCTGGCTTGATCTGCTTTCCAGCCAGGAATGGTTACAACTGACCTTCTGATGTCCGGTGCCAACACAAAGCAGGTTTGAATTGTACCAATTAACATTATTATTCCCTCATCTATATGTTTATTTTTGTTCACTAATGAAAGTTTTGTCACTGCAGGCAAAGTTTTTCATTAATGTTTTGGCAGAACCTGCAGATGAGGTAACATTTCATAACTGAAATATCGGTTTACCCGTTTTCCGTTCTCTATAATTAGCCTCCTCTTGTCCATTACAAGAATGATAGCAGGACATTAAACTAAGTATATTATTTTAACGAGTTTATATTACTTATTCTTGGTTATATTTTGTATACTTGGGTTTACATTGTATGGCATGTCGAGTATGTGCAGGTTGCAAAGTACCTTGTCCCAAATATCAGGTCCATACCGAGCAGGGGATCTACAAGGCCAACTTACATTCGTTTCCTTACGGGATTAAAAGCTTACTCCCAAATATTTTCCGTAAGCATCACCTAGTTATCATGACTTGTATTATGGTTTTCCTTGGTACTAGAGGTGACAACTTCAACCCATTTACTTATCAATGTTCTGATCTGGGTTAATGTCTGATCTCTAACGGGTAAAACTGAAAAAAATATACAGGGGAAATATGCCAAAAATGCATATTTGATGTCATAAAACCTCCTAAATCCTTTTATTCTGAAAAATTACATCATTAACATTAACACTGAACTTTTAATAATCATATTAGACACACCAATTTCTTACTTTAAAGTACAATAATTTGGCCCAAAATGTGTATCAGGGCAAATTGGAGCCGGTCCAAAAGTTACCTATTTTGAATCGCCAGTCGTCATTTAAAATCGCCGACTTTCCCTTGTTGCCACCTCTATATTCTAATACCTAACTTTGACTAATTTCTATTTTCTAAACTTGTTGCATTCCTGGGATTTTCTTGTCTATTCGAGTAAGATATCTGTTGGTTACTGTGCTGTTACCTGGGCATTCTACCTAGTTTTCAGGTGGAATTATATTCATTAGTCCTATTTCCACCTAAGACTGAATTGTTTAAACATATAATGAGCATTAGACTGAACGGAGTGGAACAAAAAGAGGGCGACCCCGCCTATGTGGCGCGAGGTTCGCCCCTCTTCCGCCCCCAACACTGGCCCCCTAGGGCGAGCCGGGCTAGGAGTGACCCTCACAGCTCGCCCGTTTTTGCTTTGACCATCACACTTCCCAACCCACTTTTCCAGTCTCCCATGCAACGGCTACCATTAAAAAAAAAATTTTCTCCCTTCCACTTCCTATATATACAACTTTCATTTTTCACATACTACTAACTGCATATATATACTTTTTCACTACATAAATATATATACTACACATCATTATATATATAGATATTATGAATACGGATTTTCAGCCACCATCTTCCTCCGATTATTCAATCGATCGGTGGTCCCTACTTCTTTGAAAAGTTGGCTTTAGAAGCTGATATGTATACCCACGAGGCCACGACACCGATAAGCCACCTATTTCATTTGTCGATGGGTGTGCTCTGCCACGAGGCTCATCTACAACCCACCCATCACATCTGTAGATGGGTGTGCCCTCGAAAAAAGCTAGCGCACACGAAAGTAACTCACTGGTCAAAGGATGATTTTCTTAACAAAACGCTTTTGAATCTGACCATTGTAGATGCTCTTAGAATGCATATTGATCAGATGAGATTGTTACAATACAAATACATGTGGCGTAGATAAGATGGTGTTGGTAATTTCCTATTTGAAATATGCATAGTGATGCATTGTGCACTTTTTTTGTTTTTTTTGCAGAGACTGGCTTTTGGAGCTAGAAGGAACAGATACTTGGTTGAAGATTGATAATATCTCTTCATTTCTATAATGCAAATTGCAAATATGTATACTTAACTAATCCTCTTTTAGTCTTTTTATAATATAAGGTTGATTGAAAGTTGAATTAATCATCTTCAAGTGCAGTTTTTGAAACAAAATGATTGGTTCTTTTTTTTTTTAATATAGCATTACAAAAAACCACCACATTTTGAAAAGTTGTCATATTATAAAAGCATGAATGTCTTATATTGCACCAAACTAATTTAAAAAAGTTATCAATTTGTTCTCTTTATGCTAATGATTGTTATAAGTAGATTACTCCCTAAACAGGTCACATTGTTTTGAATTATTCTTTTATACAGAAAAGAATTAATAGTGTAGATCTTATTAACGAATAATAGAGTATTTATACACAAAATATATATAAACAAAAATTATTGTCATAGAGATTAATGATACTTTAGATAAAGCTTGTAAACGCTGAGTCGGCTTGAGCTTGCCTAAGCTTAATCTTGGTCTAATTTGAGAAGGGATTAGTTTCCTGGAATGTAACTATCTTTGACCGAATGTCTATAGTAGGAAAAAACTAAAGTTATGTGTATTGTATGTAATCAACTTGAAAAAATGTTTATTGTATGTAAGAAAACATACGTGACAACAGATTTTAATTAGTTGAAACGAAATTCTTACATACAATAAACATTATTTCAAAGTTGTTTACATATAATACACACAACTTTAGTTATTTCCTACTATAGACATTCGTTCAAAGTTTCTTACATTCGAGGAAACTAGTCCCATTTGAGAAAGTCGAAGCTTGGTTTGTTTCTTTTCGAGTCCTATAAATACAACTTGAGTTTGGCTTGTGAGTTTTAGACTAGTTTAGCTCGTTTATGTTCGTCTCTATATATAATAACAATAGTAATATTTGTTGTAGAACTTAAATTACAGTAAAACCTCTATAAATTAATAATGTTGGGACCGAGATTTTTATTAAATTATTGAGATATTATTATATCAATAAATTAATAAATTATTAATTTAAAGAGGTTCATGTATCACTTTCAAAATTTTCATATTCAATGTACATTCACACATTAAATAACATAAGAGTCCAAAGCAAATTGTTTTCAGCACGATAAAATTTGTTCCATGGATTTAATCGGCTCAAGTAATTTCAACGATGTAAACTATGGAGAAGACATTCGTGAGCTTGAGAACTTGATTACGGGTATGCATTATTAGCAAAAAACCGGATGTGAATGAGTTGCGGGATTATCCTGGTGAAAAGAATGAATGTTATGAGATTCAAAGCATTGAATAATTTGTGATGGATACTGTTCAAAATTTAGTTGATGACGAAGTTGAGGATGATACAGTAGTTTTTGAAAATTATAAACGGCTAACAACTCTTCACAACTTTTTATTGCGACAATGTCTCAACTCTTAAGTGCAATATAGAAATTTAAATATATATTCAACATAGATATAAAGTTAAAAAAAAAAAAACAAGTGAATATAGATTCAGTTTTTACTAAATAATATTAAAATTTTGAAATATTTAAGGAATTATTAATTTATAGTTTTGATGGGACCTATATTTTTACCTTAGGGTTTAAAAAAAATTATTATCTTATTATTTTATTGATTGGTGTCCAATTTTGTACTGGTCTCAAGTTGGGACCAGACAAATTATTAGTTTTATCGAGGTTATTAATTTATCGAGTATTAATTTATAAAGGTTCTACTGTACGTAAATTTGTATGTATTTAGTAAAAGACTATTTTACCTTGTTTATGTTCATGTGCCTAGTTGAGATAGCATTTGAAACATCATAAAAGCAAGTTACATTTTAAAGTTTATGGTTAAAAAATAATAAACATGGTAAAAGAGTTTGTTTGCATAACAATTAATTCAAGTCTCATAATTTGTTTGTCATTATTTAATGACAAAATGGAACTTTTCAACGCATTTGAATATTTGATCAAGTATTAATCTGGCTAAACGTAATCTACATAAAAGTATCTATCACTAACTATTTACATTAAAAGTCAATTTAGTAGCTAGAGCATTTTCAACATATACGTTAGAGTTATACTTTTGATGATTACGACTAAGGGTCATCCACACCCAATGAGGTTATTTTTAAAATTTAACATATGACAAAAAAAAAAAAAAAAAAAAAACCATCTGTTACAGGAGTCTGTTGGGCCGACTAAGTTGTGGTATTGTAATTTGAAAAATTGCGCTCCAACGTTCGGACGTATAACACACTTCGGTTACTCGTGAAATCTCGTTGTCATGTGAATCTATTGAAAGTCAAGCTCCCCCTCATTTTTCAAACTCTTTTTACTTTTCAGCCCCCATCTTTTACTATTCTTCATTTTCCAGCCCCAAAAGTTTCACTTTTTAATTCTAAATAAAATCCCATACCAACCCACTGCTTAAAACCAAAATCCAGTTAAAATTGAATATCATAAAGTGACTATTTTAGAAGTAAAAATATACTTTAAGTCGTCTGTAGTCTGTACTGATATAATGTAAAGAATTTTACGGTCATCATAAGTTAGGCTACTTTTACATTGTGTAATCAAATTTTAAAATTTTCATTTATTGTAAAATAACTTTATAATAATAATCGTTTAAATAAAATAACTAACAAAACCCCCCATTAATTGACTGCTGTGGTGTTTTTTTAACTTGATTTTATCGCAACTTTGTAATTTAGAATGAACAACTAGTATTTACTAGCACTAAAGAAAAAAAAAAGAAAACTATATATATTATATTAGAGTCATCTTTTTATCGCCAGAAAAATTCCGTGTTAAAGATGACACTTTTTATTTATTTGGTTGTGATTACTACTTCATATTATTATTATTATGTCACAATAAACTATAGAAAAAATGTAACATGTTAAAAATGAAAGTTAGATTAAAGATAGACCCTTTCTTTTGTTGAAGTTCATGTCAAACGATAATAAATATAGTTCATTACAATAAATAGTAACTTTAATATTTATTCACTGTATAACTTTTAAAAGACTTCAATGCATGTTTAGTAAATTAAGCCCCTATTTAAAGTATGGTGTTAAATAATGTAGCTCTAAGAATATTGGACCAACACATATCATTCATTATTGAATGACATTTGCATATATGATTCATATCTACTTGAAAATTATTACATCTGTAAAGATTATATTTTTATAAACAATTTACATATAATTTGAGTGTTGACATATATTACAAGTCATATTTTATTTTCTCTATCTGTTTCCTATCTATTAATCACATCACCTCATGTGTAACAAAATTTTGTAACCAACATTTTAAAAAAAATATCATTTATTTCTTTTATCAAAGAAAGTTATTGCCCTTGATGAGGGGCTACAATGTGGTTAAAAGTATAATGGATAAAAACAAAATAAACCTAAAGTATGAGGGCAAAAAATGTAGTTCTACAAAACTATGATCCCATTCTTTGTTGTATTGTCCTGTCCTTGTTGCCCCCTATAAATAAGGAAACATTCTCCATACACAAATATCATATCATATTGTTCTCTTCTTCTGTCACACTTTTCTTTTATCTTTCCACTAACAATTCCTCATCATTATGCCTTGTTGTTTAAGTGACCAAATATATTTAAACCCCATGTCTCTCTTTTGACACCCTTTCTTTACACTTTTGATATCACCTTTTAAATCCCCATATTCCTTTCAAATTTCATTTTTTCAAAAAACCAACTTAAACCCACTTCACAAAATGCAGATTTCTACATGGGTTTTCAAAATCTTGATCCTTTTTTTAGTTAATTTTTCTAGGCTATCACGAGCCCAGACGTGTTCCGAAGTTGATAGAACCGCACTTCTTGGGTTTAAAGCAAGAATCTTTAAGGATACTACTGGTATAATGTCTTCATGGATTGGTAAAGATTGTTGTAGTGGAGGTTGGGAAGGTGTTCAATGTGATAGTGTCACTGGGAGAGTGACACAACTTGTGTTACAAAGGCCATCTGATAAAGATTTTGGTATTTACATGAAAGGAACTCTTTCTCCTACTTTAGGTGACTTGAAGTTCTTGGAGGTTTTGGTGATTAGTGGGATGAAGAGGCTATCTGGAACGATTCCAACGAGCTTTACGGGTCTTGTACGTCTTACTCAACTTGCTTTGGAAGATAATTCACTTGAAGGGACTATCCCTTCAAGTTTAGGCCAACTACCTTTACTTCAAACACTCTCACTTAGTGGCAACCACTTAACTGGCCCAATCCCTCCTACTTTATTAAAGTTAAACAAGCTTTTCCAGCTGAATTTAGCAAGAAATTCGTTCTCGGGCCCCCTTCCAGCTGCTATGGGAGGCTTGGCCCGTTTGCAGTATCTTGATTTGAGTTACAATAAGTTATCGGGCTCTATTCCTGTCAGTTTGGGCCAACTCTCACAGTTAACACTTCTTGACATTTCGAATAACCAATTATCAGGTGCAATACCTGATTCATTGTGCAACTTGTTGAAGCTTGTTGACCTGACATTGAGCAACAATCTGTTGACCGGTCAAGTGCCATCACGAATAGGGCGACTCAAATCTCTAAATACCCTTTCTTTAGGTTCCAACCGGCTCGTTGGTCAAATCCCGGTGTCTATATCACAATTACAGAACCTGTGGTACCTTAACTTATCTAGAAATGCACTTTCTGACCCTTCGCCTAGTTATGCATTATCTAAAGGTATCCCTTCTCTACTGTCCTTAGACTTATCTTACAATAAGTTCAATTTCGGTACCATTCCAAAATGGATTACAAGCAGAGAGTTGTCAGATATCAGATTAGCTGGATGTAATCTCAAAGGGTTTTTACCAATCTTTACGAAGCCAAATTCACTCGTTTTTATAGACCTTTCTGATAATCATTTTTCAGGAGGCCTACCAGGTTACTTTCGGAAGATGTCTAACTTACAAAATGTCAAATTGTCAAACAACCAACTTAAGGCCAATCTATCACAAATCATACTACCAAGCGGGCTAGCGTTACTAGACCTCCACTCAAATCAACTTTCAGGGTCACTATCAGGACTATTGAGGTCTGCAAGCAGTTTCTTGGAGACCATTGACTTGTCCAACAATCAAATCACGGGCAACATTCCAAGTACCATTTCAAAGCTTGCTAAACTCAAGAAGTTGGATGTCTCAAGGAATCATATAACGGGCACAATACCGCCAAGTTTGGGAAATCTATCAAACTTAGGATGGCTAGATGTATCAATCAACTCAATTGGAGGAAAAATACCAACTAGTTTGTTGGTGGCTCAGCTAAGGCATGCTAACTTCCGAGCAAACAAGCTATGTGGAGAAATTCCGCAAGGAAGACCGTTAAACATCTTTCCTCCGGTTGCTTATGCACACAATCTTTGCTTGTGTGGAAAGCCCCTGCCACCTTGCAAGCAACCTTAAACGATATGGTGACTCGGGTTGGGCCAGTAGAATGCTGACTCATGATATACGTTACTGTTCAACAAGAAAGATCATGTTATCTGTTTTGTTATAAGTTTATTGATTTTAAGCAATAGAATAGATGGTGTCATAATTCCTTGAGAGCAATAAATCATGCTAAAGTTGTAGGCTTGCTTGTTGAACTCAAAAAGAAATATAATCAAGATCTCTTTGAGTACTAGCATTTTGTTTTATTTTTGAAAGGCAAAATATCCACACAATTTACACATTTGTCCAAAGTGGGATTCGAACCCACAACCTCTTGTTTGTTGGGTTACCTCGATACTACTAGGCTAAAGGCCTATTGGTACTACTACCTATTTTGTTTTATTATTTTTATTTTAATTTTTTTATTTTTCAAACCCCACAATGCAAATCTTGCGGAAAGAAAAATGCAGCAATGTACTTGAGCTCTGTGGATTATATTCATCATCACCCAACACTTCAGGCTTTTCTTTTCTTACCTTGAGGCTGAAGAAGCTTCATTTCATCATAATCATTTTATTCTCCATCCTGTAAAGTAAGTAGTACAGGTCATGTTCTTCAAGTAGCTAGACAACACATTTTATACTTAAAATACATAAAACATTAGAAAATGATTACTTATGGGTCTTGCAACAGAATAGTCTCATTGTACTAAAAGTTCCACCATACCCATGGGTCTCTTACTCTCTTTGTTTTGATAGTCTAGAGATTTTAAATATAACCCTTTCTTTTATACTGCAATGTACCAAGAAAGGGCCGGTTGTCATAAACCGAATCTAAATGCTGCAAGATGTATATATTCATGATAAACATTAGTCTAAAATGGCTGTTACAAAAAGCTTAAACTAGCTAGCTAAATTGTCATTAAAAACAAAAGACACCAGTTTGCACAATGATTGCCATTCAAGTTATTCAACTTTTGGGTTTGAGTCCGTTTCAAAATTTTAAATCCCTGACTTTCTGTTGTCGGCAGTCTGCAGGGTTCCACAACATTCTTTTCATCACTAATCTCGGCCATCTTTAGCTACACAGCAATTATAAGGATCTTAAACAGTCATAGTCTTCTCAGCAGCCACCAGATCAAAGCATCTCTAACCCCGATTCTTCATCTACTCAAATTGTTTTCCTCACTGATCAAACCTCGACTCACTGGCCTGCTTCTTACGCTACCAAATCCAACTACATTTCTCCTATCTTTAGGTCAACACAACAGGGATATATGCATAAATGTGCAATATTTTTCCCCGTTGACCTGGCCAAACACCAAAAAAGTGATGCATACAACCTTCACCACCACATCCTTCCTAACAAAACTTAGTTTACATGACAAAAATTTAAATTAGGGATTTAAGATAATTAGGAGGATTGGGGGATCTGGCCCCAAAAATAACAGGATTATTCAGGAAAAAAAATGCTTTTCCAGATTAGAAATTACATACTACAATACAATTTTCTATTAAATTTTTTTTTTGAACGACATTTAACCTTTTATTAAAAGAAAATGCTAGTAAGAATCTAGCAAGTATAAGACTCACGCAAATCGATCCAGGAGACAAAAGAACACCAAGTTATTAATCAAAATTCTTTAGAGCATACACCTGTTCGATCAAGATTACAAAAAAGGGGTCATAGACAATATGGTGTCATGGTACATTTTTTTCCAACCTTATTTAAAAAAAATATATATATATTTTTAACATCAGAGACCCAACTTCTTTTAATATATTTATTTTACTTTTCATAGGTTATATTAAAAATTATTAATCAATTCTCTCATTAGATCTAACCATATTAAAAAAAAAATGTAACCTGTTATTTTTTCATTATTATTTTTTTGAAGTCGTTAAAATATATCCCAGTTTCACCCATCTTATAACCAAATTTCTAAAATTTGATAATATGTGGTGGTTGAATTTTTTTTTTCCCATATTTATAGCAAGTTCCCTGAGCTCTCCTAAATAATGGTTTCAAATTGCATTGTAATGTAACCATCAACTCTATACCTTTAAATCTAAAGGAGTATTCTCTAGAGTGTTGTAGAAAAACAGAATAACTCCAATATTTTCATTGATATAAAAGAAGCAAAACATTACATTATACATTAAAGCCATATATCATATCATAATTCTCATCCACACATATAACAACTATCTAACTAATGGCATCCACATCCACAGCCTGTAGTTTTTTGCACCCATTCTACACTACTACTACTACTAAAACTCTTAAAGCAGCTCCATATTTACAAAGACAACAACTTCTAAACAAACCCCACCACCACCACCCAATTATCATCTGCCACTCAACCCAAGACCAAACCCAGCTGTCTCGTCGGGCCGTTCTCACTCTTGTTATTGGTACAGCTGCTGTTGCCACAAAGGTCTCCCCGGCCGATGCAGCTTATGGTGAAGCTGGTATGTACTATACTCTTTTTTATCCAGTATATATAGTCTGCATGAACAACTTTTGCATGTTATATGTATATATAGGCAGTTTTTGAGATATATGACGACGTGACGTTAATTATATATAGACGCGGAGCTAATAGGGGCTAGACTTTAGAGGGTGTTCTGCCCCTTCCAACTAAGACAACCACTTATGTAAATTTTCATTCCAAAAAAGCTAAATTCTAAATATTTTTTCAAATCACCAGCCCCTTCCAAATAAGTAACTGGCTCCGCCTCTATAACCTTCAACTTCATTGGATCCAGAAAAAGAAACCATAAAAATGTAACATGTTTATGTCAAAGAATATGTAAAGTTTCACAAAGCATATAGCATATGTATGTAATGAAGTTGGTTTTTGTTAATGTCGTCAGCAAATGTTTTTGGTAAGCCAAAGAAGAATACAGACTTCAAGCCATACGATGGAGAGGGATTTAAGCTCTCTATTCCAGCTAAATGGAATCCGAGCAAAGAAGTAGAGTATCCTGGTCAGGTGCTGAGATATGAAGACAATTTCGATACAACAAGCAACCTTGCAGTTATTGTCACCCCTACTAACAAGAAATCAATCACTGATTATGGTTCCCCAGAGGAGTTCTTATCTCAAGTAATCACATCATCCATACCTTCTGTTTTTCATTTTTTTCTATAGATGTAAAAACTTGAGCTCCTGTTTCGGTTTCAATACAAGTTTTATTAAACGGGTTAGAAACTTAGAATATGTTTTGGGTTGATTGTGATATGGTCTTTTTCTTTTCAGGTGAATTACTTATTGGGGAAACAAGCTTACTTTGGAAAAACAGCTTCTGAGGTAATTAATGAAGTTTTGTCAATGATATATACATTTGCGAAAATGTAAAAAAATACTCCAAAAATCGGTACTTTAAGTATATTTAACTCGAACTTAATTTACTGATAATATTGTATTTTCAGGGGATAGCATTGTGGCATGCCACAACCATCATGGAAATGATCAACCAGCATAGACCTTCTGCGAACTAGGCGTAACACACACTTGCCAAAACACACACACACACACAAAAACAAATTCACACACATGTATATACACACTTTGGGTTCAATGGTTCATTAAACAGAACGATGCAACCTGGGGATAGGCCGCAACAAATATATGTTCTTCATATATAACATACTTAATAGATTTGTTTACTTTGTTTAAAAGAATGATTGCAGAACCTGCTAATGCTACCTGAGGTTTCAATTATTTGCTAATAAAGTAGTAGTCTTTTTGGGTTTTATTAGATTTCAAAAGGGTTAAGTAAAATTGATTAAGTTAACATGGAATGAGTCAAATGTTTACAATAGGTGTATATAGCCGAACTGTACTTTTGATGCATACAACCTTACAAACTGTGTTTTTAGAACGTGTTGCCGGTTTTGTGATACTGACAGGGTGGGTTTGAAGAAGATGCGGTCGCAACAGCTAACATATTAGAGACATCAACACCCGTGATCAACGGAAAGAAATACTACTACTTGTCGGTGTTGACTAGAACCGCTGACGGGGATGAGGGTGGGAAGCACCAACTATTCACGGCCACGGTGTCTGATGGTAAACTGTATATCTGCAAGGCACAGGCTGGTGACAAGAGATGGTTCAAAGGAGCCCGGAAATTTGTTGAGACATCAGCCTCTTCATTCAGTGTAGCTTAATGTAAAAACCCTCTGGGCTAATATAAAAGGGAATTTTAGTTATTAGATGGCAAAACTATAAGAAAGTATTTCGTCAGAAGGATTCATGTACTATAAAATTTGCTATGTTTTGTTTACATTGTATATTTGTATGTATATTTCAGTTTACAAAGATGTGTGATCCAATCTGTTGAATTACTTTGATAATTATATATGGATACATCTACTATTTATGTATGTTTCACTAATTGCTGATTTGTCCATTGGAGTTAGGGATGTGCAAATGACCCATAAACCCATGACCCGCCCGAACCGGACCCTACCCATCCGAAGCCCTAACGGGCCGGGTCATGGGTTAAGTTTTTGTTGCATTACCGGGTCACTAGTTAGCCGGGCCGGGTGATGCCAAAAAACGAGAAAATGTGAAGAAAACCCGTGACCCAGAACACGACCCGACCCGAACCATCACAGACCGGGGCACAGTTCTATTTTTCATGCACTTGTGGGTCACTGGTCAACCCAGTTCTGGTCGGGTCGGGGTTTCAACCCATGCATATCCCTAATTGAAGTTCTGCAAAATTTAATGGAGTGGATTGAGTCCTTTGTTGGAGTGAAAAAGTAGCTTTTGCTTGAGTTGCAATTCGATCTTAGCCATTTCCAGGTTTTATTTCGCTATTTTAACATAATTATACATTGTTCTTTTAAGTTTTTAAAAAGGTTAGGAGAAACAAATACGGTTCCAGTATATAACTCCAAATGCTTTGGGGTTGTTTGGTTAACAGAATATTTTTAAAATTTTCTGAAACTCACATAAGGCAAATCGATAAAGGATATGTTTACTAACTTTTGCTATCTATAACCCCTTATAAAATATATTGAAGTTTTCTATTTTAGGAAATTCAACATTTTTTTATATCCAAAATACTCATATTTCTTAATCATAATTCTCCTATACATCAAATCTATACTTTTTACTATCTAAAAAAAACCACAAATCTCTCTTTAAATGTTACATGGGGAAATTATCTAAAATAACATTAATGATTAAATTATACTACCATTCGTTTTTTTTAAAAATATTCTCATTAACCTTTCAAGTCAATTACTTTTACATCAATTATCTACACCATTTAACGCCGCCTCCACCATCAACAATCGTTCCCACCATCACACCGTCACCGTCACAACCACCACTGCATTGTGCGGGTACCGTGCTAGTGTTATAAAGCACGTAACCACTACCAAATGATCCAGTATTATCAATAATAAGTCATGTTTTCTCACGATGAATCTCAGTTTCGAATCCTCTCGTACAATTATAAATCAAAAAACCTTCTCCATTGACCCTCGTGGTAATACTAGTGTAGGTCAAAAATGACAAAATGGTATAAAAACCTCCCATTTTTTTATATTTCATGTCTAAAATAAATATAAACCTGAATTGAATGAATGAAGAGGGGGAGGGTTTTAGTTCAAGTAATCAAAATATCAAACCCCAGAAGCTTCAGCAGCCAAACATCACTACACTCTCACTTCCACTCACAGGTTTCTCTCTCTCTCACCTTTTTTTTATATCTATCTATCAATCTGTATCTATATATACCAAAATAAAATAATTATATGTATTGATAATGGTAGATTGTAGAGAAAATGGATGAATCTGAACGTTACTGCTACAACCCGATTTTGCGTTGGAACCCACAAGTTGAAGATTACTTCAACAAAGTTTATGGCCCTGAAGCTTTTTCTCGCATTTCCAAAGCCCTCACGTAACTTTCTTGATATATATATTTTTTTAATTTTATTTCTGCTAGTGTTAACTTAAAAAGTTTTGTACTTTATTATCACCCGCGAAACCGGGATTCGAAACTAATGTGTTCTTAGCTTAGTTTAGGGCACAGTTTAACCAAGTTGAATGACAGGTGGTGTTTGGCAGTTAAGTCGAGAGCCTATTGTATGTATCCGACTTGAAATGTTAGTATTGTCTGTACACATCCCACATTTGTAAAAATGCTGTCAGATACATACAATAACAATATTTGAACGCACAATAGCAACATTTGATGTTAAATACTTGTTATAGATTTCGGGCTATAGTTGGATTCGTTTCCATTTTCCACCCGTTAACATAGTGAATTGTTAGTATAAAACATCAATGATCAATCCTATATTCAAAGTTGCTACCGTGATCATTGATGCTATGCTATGTAAAATGTATATCGTTTGCAGTGCATCTTTCTGAGGAATTGGACTATATGCAAAATAATTTGGAACCTTACAACTTTCTGATTAGACATAAGGAACAATCTAACCAAGTTCAAGGTTCAAGAACCACTTCACTTTTTTTCTTCTTCTTCTTTTTTTTGTTGTCTTTGTGATGATATAATTAGCATTTCGCCATCCAACCAAAATTTGTGGAGTAGCAATCAATATTTATATCATTGTTCAGAGTCTTCTTGTTTAGGGCAAGTACAAGTGCAATGTATGTCCTTTTGATATTTCAAATTTCAATACATAGTATATACTTTCTAAATTGTATTGATAAGTAAGGTATGTCCTAGACTCTTAGGTAGATATGTAAAATTGGATGACACAAGTTTTAAGCACATAAGTTTAAAGTTATGGGCTCTCAATACCTTTCACTATGGTTTTGAGTAGATATAACGGGGTACGATGAGTGGAGGACTCACACATCTTCTCTGGTATTGATTATAGGCGTGTAGGCCTGAGGTTAAGTGATTAAGTTTGTAACAACCTGTCTCACATGGATAGAAAGAAAGAACTATAAGCACCCTATAGGTTCAAAATTTTGTGCTCCTAATACCTTTTACCATAAGTTGAGATAGATATGAAGGTACTTATGAATGAATTTGGGCTTTCGGGTGGTGCTAGATTTGCCTTTGATTAACGGAGATTATAAGAAATAAGAGAGTCTAATCCCCTAATCTCTATTTGCAGAGCACTGAGCTAAATAATGTTTAATATTATGTTGGATGGAAGGAGTTCGTTGCTATTTTGATTAGAATTTTAATCGTGAATTCACTGAAATACTATCTTAGGAGATAGCTTTGATCTTGATTGGCAGAAATTGTGGAGAGACCTACATAGAGGTAGAGGAGGTCTTCTTGTACGAGATTCACATCTTGAAGTTATTTATGATTTGGGTAAAATGGTGGTTTCTGGTATTGTTAATGGAAAAGTAATGCCGTAAAGGGTCTCATAGAGAATGGTTTGTAGAATGATTTGAGTTTTTTGGCTTTTTAAATTGAACTATAATGGAAATCTAAGGTTGTCATTATATAGAGTTATAGACTCATTCGTTGTCAATATGATAGTTGTTGCTTATGCTAGAAGCTGGAGGGATGTTATGTGAAGCTGAGAGTGTAGTCTTCCCCGTTTCTCAGCTTAGCAGCACACTTCTTTGCATTTTCCTTTGAGAAAAGAAGTGTTGTCTTGAATCAGTGAACAAATGCTACATATTGTTTCCTTTTCCAAACATATACATTGTTATGTGACATTATAAAGTAATATTTAAAGATCTAGAACTCCTAAACAGTTTCAATCTGGACTATTACGCCTCTGTATATCTTGCTAATACGTAAACCTTTCTGGTTAGCTGGTTAATGACATGTCATTCAAGTTATGGCCTGCATTTTCATTTGTTTTAGTGCTCCTATATGCTTGTATGTCTATTGTTTCCTGTCCTTGTCTGCCTCCACATCACTGGTGTTGGTCTGAAATGGGAATATTGTAATGTAATATGGTTTGGTTTTCTCTTTCACTAGTTAAGGTTCAAATGTAATGCTAACTTACTAGATCTTTAGCTTCAATATTTTTCATGTAGATTATGTTGAACCTTTGTTGAAAATCACTTATGCATTTTGAAGTTGCCACTCATGTTTATATATTCCATAGCATGGGTGTGTTAATATATTGTTCTCGAGCCAAAGCAGTGTTGGGAGAGTCAAATCGATAGTTTTGTTTAACCTTCTATGTTTTTATAACTGTTAGGCGACCCTCTTGTTACTCCTGTATACGTGTAAATACACTGAGGACAACAACTGAAGCCATCATTGAAAAGATTCAGGAGATTCAACATGAGAAGGGGACGAAAGATTATCTGAAGAATCTGCATACGAATGATAATACAACAGTTGAGATATCTGAAAGTTTAAATGGTTCCACCACAGACACGGGCCCTGTTTTAAAGTGCCCGATACCTGGACTAGATTATGTTGTATTTGTAAAGGGTTCCGGGCCCCATGATATTCAGTATGAATATCAGCAAGGCAGACCCCCAAAGGAGATAATAGTAAGCCGTAAGTGTGCAGAAGCAGTTCTTCGAGGTGCTCAGGCAAGAAACAGTTATACATATTATAGTTTCTGTTTTTCAGCGTTGTGTACTTCTCTTCATTTTGTGATAGCAACTTTAGATATTGCTACTGTGAAGTTTTTTACTAATGAATCGAGGACTTAATTTCATGTTCATTTGTGATGTATGTGTAGGTCTATATTCCAGGTATATTGGCATGCAGTGCTCATGTTGAGGTTGGGGATAAAGTTGCAGTTTCGGTGGGTATTGAGCAGCCTGGCCGTGATGGTGGATGGGCTATTGGTATTACACGTGGCATTGTTCTACAAGGGCTTAAAACTGGTAACGTTTCCTTTTTGTTATGTTTATTATGGTGTAAAAGGTACACGCTCCGTCTTGTATGATTGTTGTATTACAATGCTTTTATGTTATATGCTGTCTAGATCCTCAATATCTTGAACGAGAAGGGTTATATATTGGCCAGGGAATCACAACGATGTCAAGGGCAGGAATATTTCGTGACTTGTCAGGTCTTGGTGTGGATATGACTGAAAGGGTGTTTAGATTGACATCCTTCAATGGTATTTGTTTTCCCTTTTAGCTTTGTTAATTGGAGAATGTGTTGTGCTATAACTTTTTTTTTTAATTTTTCTATAAACAAGTTATTGTGTAAATATTTGCAGAATTGCTGAAGGGGGACATATTTCTTCAAAACCTGCCAAGCATAATTACTGCACATGTCTTAGGTTTGTGACTTTTTCTTGTTATATTTTTTATTTGTGGAAATTCTTGATTAGATACAATTAATGGGGTCTCCCTTTTGAGATAGAAGACCCTTATAAATGTTGTAATTACTTTTTGTTGACAAAAGATTTTACTTTGATAACTCGTATGGTGTAGATCCACAACAGGGAGAAAGGATATTAGACATGTGTGCTGCCCCTGGTGGAAAAACTACTGCAATAGCTTCCCTTATGAAAGATAAAGGACAAGTGATTGCTGTTGATAGGTCTCACAATAAGGTAAACCATTCCTACAATACATAATCTTATCACTTTATGTTAGTATGTTACTTCATTCATAACTGTAATTTACGAGCTAAAAAGTAATTCCCCCTAATCTTTCACTTTACAGGTGCTTGAGATTCATAATTTGGCTGCAGAGCTGGGTTTGAATAGCATAAGAGCATTTAAGCTAGATGCCCTGAAGTCTGTTAACACGAATGTATTAAATGGCTCGGTGATGCAAGATTTAAGTGAAGACAAAGTATGTCAAACCAATCAAGCGGCTGATTCCGCATGCGTTGTTAACATAAATTCATCATCTTCCATAGTAGTAGAACTGAAAACAGATACAACAGGTGAAAAGATTTGTAAGTCCTTTCTTTCGTAGTGCTCTTTTTTGATTGTCTGTGGCTCACCTCACATGAGTGCTATCTTCCTTGTAGCTGTATTACCTGTTTCGGAGGAAGTTAGTGCTCCAAGTGATGACAAATTTGAAAAAGGCCGTTATACAAGCAAACATGAGTTACGCAAACAAATTCGAAGATTGAAAAATGGGCCCGGGAGAAATCAAGCAACAGGTGGCAGGGTGGATAAATGTGAAGGGTTTGCTCCAAACAGTTTTGACCGAGTTCTTCTTGATGCTCCCTGTTCTGCTCTTGGATTAAGACCACGTTTATTTGCTGGAGAGGTATTGATTGATTTTTATGATTTAAAACTTTGTTTTGCCGAATTCTTCATTTTCTTTCCATTTATTCAAGGAAACGGTAGAATCATTGAGAAAACATGGGAAGTACCAGAAACGAATGTTTGACCAGGCTGTTCAGTTAGTTCGCCCAGGCGGAGTTCTCGTATATTCGACGTAAGAAAACATTTCTTGATTTCAATTTGCTTTTGTGTGTAATTTATGATAAAATAAAAAAAGAAAAAAGTATGAAAAGCCCCGGGTTAATTGCATTTATGATATTTGTTCAGGCATTGAAGTCATGCTAGTATTCGTATTATTTTTAGTATGGTTCTGGGTTGGGTCTAGTCGTGACAATTTTGATCTAAATTTCTTTTAGTCTGCTAAATTTTATTAGACTATCTCCAATGCTAAGGACGCCCTTAGGCGTCCTTGAGTTGACACATCATATCCTTACAAATCCTTACACATCCTTATAAATCCTTAAAATCCTATAATTTTATCTCAACAATACAAACATTCTTATATATCATTTAACTCCAATAAAAACAAAAAAAGTATGAGTAAGGATGCCTAAGGACATGCCCTTGGGTAAGGGCATGCATCAAAAAATCTTTAGTTTTGGACAAGCTTCAACCGCAAAGGATATCCAAGGGCACCCAAGGGCTCCCAAAAACATCGCCATTGGAGATAGTCTTATAATTTATTAACTTTTTTGGTATCTTTTGCTTCTGTTCATCGTCTTTGGTTTAGAAGCTTGGCACAATCAGATTCTCATCTCATGAGATGAGTACGCTAATGTTTGCCTTTCCATATATCACTCCATTCATGAAGTGTATTATGTTTTTCCTTTGATGCACTATCATGGAAATAAGGTTGACATCTGTATATTAAATTTCAGATGTACGATAAATCCAGGCGAGAACGAGGGAGTTGTTCGTTATGCTTTGGACACATACAAGTTTCTTTCGTTGGCACCACAGGTTAGCAGCACCATCTATCTTATATATTTGCATGATTTTCGTCACATAAAAGATTGTAATTCTCGACAATTTGTATGTTTTAGCATCCTAGAATTGGGGGACCTGGCCTGGTGGGTCATGAAGAATCGTCTGACGGACATTTACAGTAAGTTCATATATCCTGCTTCTATATTATCAACCTTAATCTTTTGACGGTATATCATTGATTTTCAATAAACTAATGTTAACTAGCTGATGTTGATTTTTTTTTTACTTGTGTAAATATTACAGGGAATGGTTAAGACCTGGTGAGGCAGATCTTGTTCAGAGGTTTGATCCTTCTGGCCCATATGATACAATTGGATTTTTTATAGCCAAGTTCAATGTTGGTCCTAAAGATAATACAATTTAGGACATGAGCATTTTTATAAGAAATTTTGAAGTAATCATATAAATTCTCGGCTAACGCTTAGGACGATAAATTGTTTTTATACTGAAATCAGTCTTCTAGATGGAATTATTTATATTATTAATGCCTGTTTTGTTCTTTTTGAAGAAACTAGTGAATCGACTCGTGCCTGGCACAATCAGTAATAAAACATTGTTAAATAGATGATACACTATACGGTATGTAGCCATGTAGGTATGATGAATGAGCAACCAACAAAATTGTAAAAACAGTGGGAGATTATTTGCAAATATGAGTGGATTTTGTGGTTAACTTGTCCTTAAGAAAACATATATGAAATGAATTTGTTTAGATGCTATCATCAATTTTATATTACCAAATTAGCCATGTATTGCCATCATCATCCTTTTATGTGGTTTCCAACTCAAGTTTGGAATTCACCACAAGATAAGCAAACAAAATTTTCAAACATTCTATCACTATCTCTTCCTGATTTACCATTATAACCTTTATCGCCATCATCAAAAATCAAAGGCATTAATTAAGTCATAGTAATATTGAAACAATAACAAACAAACATGAATGAAAACAAGTGAACAGACATTATAAAACTCTGAAGAAGTGTGCATGTATGATCTTAAAAAACATAAATCCGTTTGTTTGACATTCCTATTTATTTTATTTTATTTTTGGCTTAAATTTAAACGAAGGAGCATGAATATTTGAATAGAAATGTGGTAATATAGAAGATACAAACAAAGTTTGTTTATATTCACAGGGGTTTGATCATTTGAAAACTAAAAATTTTGTGAAAACTAGAAAACTGTCAAAACACACTGTGATCTGAATTTAACACAATGTGTTTTTAATATGTTTTATGAAAACACATTGTGTTAAGTTCATATCACAGTGTGTTTGAACAATTTTACGATTTACAACGCTATCAAAAACCCACCGTGATTTAAAACTTAACACAACGTATTTTAGGTTACACAATAAAAAACACATTGTGTTTTGATCAGTTTTCTAGTTTTCACAAAAATCTAGTTTTCAAATGAATATTTCACTATGTTCGTATAGTTCATTTACAACCTTAGGTAAGAATTGTGATGAAACTATATACTACAACAATTCATAACACGACATGTCAAGGTCAATAAAACAACCAGTGGCGGAGCCAGGAATTCTAGTTTGGGGTCGCTGAATAGTTTTCATGATAATAGCAAGTGTAAAAGTTGTACTATAAAATTAAATTATACCAGTATGAGGTTACCAATTACCTTTAAATTAAATAAATACATAAAAAATACTAAAAATATATAGTTTTATATATACAGTGGGGTTGTCATGGCAACCCATGGTCATCACATAGCCCATGGTCAAATGAATACATAAAAACAACTTTATAGTATCATTACTTTAATACAACCTTTTATTGAAATCGTCATGTTCAAATGAAGTTTTCAAATTTTAGAAATTTAAAAATTGTATTCTAACTAATAAAGGTTTTTTTTTTCTTTTTTTCTTCTAAGGTATTTTAAAAAGTCAAATTTTACCACAAGTATACATGATTCAATCCAGGTATCACTGTGATTGTTTTCGACACTTTATTAATGAGAAATATACCAATTGGTAAATGCCTTAGGACATTTTCGAGGTTTCTTTATGTCTTGAGTTCGATTCCTGTAGCAACATGATGTGAGATTTACATAAATTAGGTTGATTAATCATTTTTCTTTAAAAATTTTGGAATTTATTTATTTTCTACGTAGTAAATAATATAAAAAAATCTTCAAGGATCGAGGGCAGTCTAGGGATTTCGCGGGAGTTTCCCAGCACTCACCCCACTCTATCTATTTCCACACGCTTTCCGTGTTCACAAAATTCAAAACAAAAAATCAATCAATTTTTATATCCACCCAATATAACCACCGTAACAAACCCTAGCTATCTTTTCCGGCAACCAAAAAACCTCCCAAATCTCACCACAATCCACCATCCCGCCACCATGTTTCTAGTCGAAAAAGCCATCTCATCATCTCACTTCAAATCCAAACAACCACTTCCTAAAATCTCCAATTCCAAACCCTACGAATTCATCGCCAATTCATTCCACCAAAATCTCCTCAATCATCTCAAAACCCTAAATCTAACCGCCTCCGATCCACCGGAAATCTCCTTATCCTGGCTATCAACCGCCGTTTCAGTCCTCACATCAATCCATTCCGAATCCGAACACCACATCTCGGATCTCAAACTATCCGATCATAGTTATCAGGTTTTGTATATGGATTACAGCTTAAAAGTATTGGATCTGTGTAACTTGATTTCATTTGCTGTTAAAAATTTAACCGAGAAACGGTTATTGATTAATTACAGCCTCCGGTTACTTAATTTTGCCGGCGATTTACCGCCGGTTGAAAAGTTGAACAAAGCTAAGGAGAAGATTACTAGATCTGTTGAAAAGCCGGAGGAATCTGTGGTGGAGGCGGAGAAAGGTGCTCGCGCGGCGGCTTTGATCGATGAGCTGACGGTGATGATCGGTAAGCTGGTGCGGCCACGTGGCAAGATATTAGCTACTGAAACTGACTTTATTCGCCGGATGTTTTACACCGTGGCGGTTATAACGGTTTTTATAAGTAGATTGTTGGTTACCGTTTTGTTCGGAGGTGGTCGTGATTCCAACGAGTTTATCCGAGTCTCTGATGATTTTGACTGGGCTGAATCGGTCAACGCTATGCAAACTCGGATGTTTGAAGTGATTAAACGGAACGTAAACAAGGCTTTGGAGGTTGATAACGTGGAAATGAAAGCGGTTACAGTGCGTGATCTGATAAACGACATCGTTTCGGATGATGGCGCAGATAAGGCGGCGTTGGATGACGGAGTGAAGGAATTGGCATCGGCCGGGAAGACGTTTTCGGACGGGGTTGACGCGTTGACTAACGGAGTTAACGGTTTGTTTAGTGCTGTTTTGAAGACGCGTAACGGACGTTTAGATATTTAGTTTGTTGGGCTTAGATAATTAGATTGTAGAAAAATAGTGGGTCGAGTGGAAATGTGGAAGTGTGAATATATTATACGTTTTACAAAAATAGTGGACTTGTGATATGTTTGAATTAATGAATATACGTTTGGTTAATGAAAATTGTAAAGGTAGTGTTAGGTTTGTTTTAACTTAAGTTTTAATAAATGGAAGTAAAGCTTTTATTGTATTGTGGAGTTGCGAATTGAGAAGTTAATATAGATATTGAGTAGTCGTGGTGTAACTTAACATAGTCGATTAGTCGGTGTAACTTAACACGAATGTTAAGATGAATTTAAGTTTTGAATTGACTTAGATCTGAATTAACTTAATTTATCATGATCATGTTTGAAATGTATACCTGATTATTACCTAGTTAATTGTTTTTTTTTCTGCCCGACTTTGAATAGCAATCTATTGTTTAAGTTGCCGTTTGCTCGAGTAGCTTTAATTGTCAGGAAAAGGTATAGATTGGAGTTGTCGTGTAGACATCATAACTTTGGGGTCATCTTTTGTTCCAGTGTATTATTTACGAGTATTTCATGAGAATAATGTCGGACGACTCCATTGACATAATCCCATAATGGAATACCGCTGGAAGACATATTCGAACATAAGATATGTTCATTACTTCATGTGATCTCGATAAAGTTACTTAAAGACCTAGTACATGTTGCGGATATAAGTAACGAATCACCAACTGAAAAATGGATGTGAAAATGGTGCACCATTTTTTAAGTTTAATAAAAGAACAATAAAAAAAGCCTAATGTTGATTGACTTTTTTTTTTTTTTTTTAATTTGATTTTAAAATTATATACATATATATATATATAAATATTAATTTTTGAATGCAGGTAACCGATTTAAAAAATACCTTTAATAAATCATGTAAATTAAATTGATGCATGTTTCTGTTTTTCAAAGCTATACACAACAAAAATAGCTGGACGAATTAATATAAAATGTTTTGAAATGATACATAACAAAACTAGGTAGACAAGGTCAAGGTTATATATAGATACGTCATTTTATATTTTTTTTATTCAAAAGATGGTTAGATTTATCTATACGTATAAAACTTAAAATACAGGTTACAGGTATAAACATCTAAATATTTTATTTTTTTGATTTAAAATAATTCACTTAGTATTAAAACTGAGTTAAATTACTGTAGGATCTTAGGGGGTGTTTGGTAGGAATGAATCAAAGAGAAAAGAGAAATGTAATAGAGAATGAATATAGTGGGAAAGAGAATGGATATTTGAAAAGAGAATCGATTCCGTCATTTGGTACAAGCAGAGAATAAATATATAAAAAATACTAAATTTTAAATAATAATCAAATTTAATACATATAACATCACTAAAACAAAACAAAAAAAATTAAAAATTAAAAATTTCCATTACCATCAATTCTCTACATTTCATAGAGAATTGAGGGAATAGAATCGATTCCCTGTTCTCGAATCTCTTTCCCATTCTCCATTACAACCAAACATGAGAAGTGTTTCTCTTTCCATTTCATTGTACCAAACACCCCCTTAAACCAGAACAAAAGAGTGTATCACTAAAATCACAAATTTGAAGATTTGACCGTAATGCAATTACATCATTTGTGTGTTACTAGATCATAAATATAGTTCATCAATTTGTGAGTAATTGAAGTACGTACGTTATTTTACACAAACATCTACTTCTATGAGTTCATTAATAAAAGTACGTTTCAACATAAGTTATAGGAGGCTTCTATATATAAATAGAGCTCAAATACCCAATATGTTATATCACCAATTTATCTATCTAGCTTCCACGTTTTTAGTCTCTCTCAAGTAGTTGTGTGAGTTTTGCAATATTTATAAGATGAAGAACATGATTTTTGTTCTTACTATGGTTGTGGCACAACTCATGTTGCTTCTAGGCAATGTGAATATGCAAGCTCTTCCTAATTGTTTTCCAGATGAAGATATAAAGAGTTGTTATCCAGCTTTAGAGACACGAGGATCGCCATCAGACGCTTGTTGCAACGAGCTACGGGAACATAAACTTTGTTTATGTAAATATGTTGATGTCAATGCTATTAAGTTGCCACCAAATTATCAATTTCTACCCACTATTAGTCAGTCATGTCATATCGATTTTCCCGTTTGTCCTTTGATGTAATTTGATTTTAAGATGAGCGTCTATTGATGCGTTAATTATTATGTATGAATAAAAGTATTCAATTTTCGCTTCATTTTTATTTTATGGGATAGTGAGGGAGTTTGAATGGATATTGAAAATTGTTTTATACGATGATGAGGTGTTTTTGATAAGTTGAGAAAGAGAGACTAGTGTCATGAAATGGGTATAGTTTAGTAGTGTATAATTTAATATAGGGGTTTGGAAACAAAAAATGTAAACTATTAACCGGCCTTTCATTCCTCCATGACACCACAGATGGCGCCAACTCGATCATAAATTAAAACATTTTGTAGTCTTAACATTACTATTTTTTTCAATATTAATCCAATAAAATTTTATTAGATCAATTTAACTTTTTTAAAAAGTTCGAAACTTGTATACAGTGTTAATTTAAACAAATAACAAAGATATCAAACAGATAATTGTATAGAAGAAAAGTGGGTTATGCTATTCTTATAACATGTGTTTTTTCATCATTTAATCTGACGTGTGATAATGGAGTTGATGTGGCAGTAGTTACTAGCTCTGGGTATGTGATAGATGTGGTTTGGGTGACTGCTATTGTTATATGAATACCTAACAAGGAGGCTTTTATTTTCACTTTGGTAAATCTTAAAAATCATATAAATGTTACTCTTCATGCCTTGCTAGTTGCTATATAATGCGACGGATGGAACATACTCTCTCTTGCCATTTAAATTTTTCGGTAGTGATGGCAATATGGCATATACCCATTCTCAACCTATTTATGGTGTCTTTCATTTGTGGGCTTGTGGAGTTGTGGGCGAATTGCCTTTATTTTGTGTAGTATTGAAATTATTGAAATATATAGTGCATTAAGGCAAGGTAAAATACATTACCCAACCACCGAAATTTCAAAAAAGAAAAGACTCTATTCATAGTAAGAAAAGAAATGTTAAGTTGCCTATGTAACTTGCCCAATTCCCAAATAAATCACAAGTCGAGTTGTACAGTCTTAAGCGTTAAACTCAACTCACTGCAAGCTCTAGAAAAGAGAGAACTATGAGGACAATAGCATTCATCGTCAAGAGTCAAGACTAATGATTTAAACAACACTGATACTATAACATGTATGCTCGCCTCATTACATGAAATTCCGATTCACAAATGTAAACCTAATACCCTATAAATTAGAGTTTGCCCTATCGTCTTCAAATTAGTTAACAATTTTTTACAAGCTATGACACTAAAAGAGCAAGCCAATTGACAAAGATAATTATAACTTTTAACAACAAACTAAGCTAAGATTTCCTCAAAAGTGGCAGGTGATGCAGAAAATGAGGCCTTTTGGTCCTTCAACTAGCTGTAGGTTGAGAATTTGGGATCTTTACAAAAGAACGGTATTGTAGCCTAACTTTCTCTCCGCTTTCAATAATATTTACCAGGTACCTGCACCACATAATATTCAAAAACAACCTTTAATCCGTGTAAAGGTCAACAATGCCAACCAAATCATAGAAAGAACACAAAGGAAAACTTGTTTAATCAGATTCCATTCAATAGGTACTAGGAGTCGAAATCATTTTTTTAATCAAGACTTGCTATTTCCTCAAGGATGCGACTTTTGTAGAATTGTGCTTAAAAGGAGTTCAGAAGCAAACAACAAATTAAAAACTAACCAGCCATTAAGAGATTGTGATGTTATAATAGCTTCTTTCCCAACAAATTTGTCAGGTGTCCTCCGATTTCCCTGCACAGCATTTCCTTCCGCATAAAAGTTTCTACAAGCAGACTTCTTGGGTAAAGAAAAAAATTCAAAGATCACAGATAACTCACCTTAATAACAACTTTTTCATTTACAGAAAATGGATACTGTACACATCTTTGGATTCCATTTTCGGAAGCAACCTCTCCATTTACCTGAATTGTTCACCGATCATATTTGTTAGAGTCTTAATCCCATGGAAAAAGATTCATGTACCACTTGCACACACAAAAAAAGGACAACAATATGCTAATTACTGTGCAAGTTTATGTCATAAAAACTCAAAGCTGATTTGTTTCAGTTGTATAATGACATTCATGAAGTTCCAAGTGCACACACATGATACTGATGAAACAGGTAGAAGATCTTGTATATTTTATATGCGCATGTTGATGCAAAAGAATGGACTTTGTTACTTAAAAATACATTAGTACCACTTTCAGATTCTAAGTCCGTATGATGCTAAAAGCTATCAGACAAAATCTAGTTGAGCGAATACTTCCATAATGTCATCATTTCCACTTTTACCAACCAATAATCAGGAACATATAAACTGTTATTTTGAATTTTTACGAAAAGCAAAAAAGCCTGTATTTTTATCCAAGTTTGAACAACATAAAGCATACCCAACGGTCCCCGACTTCTCTTCTTTGTTTCCGCATAGCAGCATTGTGGAAAAGCCTTCGATCATCCTCACGTTTAACAGCTCTTGCGGCAGCTCTTAAAGCTGTTGATAAAACTAAAAAGGATCAAAACCAGAAGCAAAAAACTGACAAATAAAAACATCAAAAGAAAACTAATGCATGTTACCATGATTAGGTATTAAAGATGCAGTCCCGACTTCAGCCTCACAAATGCTACATCTTCCCTGTGATGTAAAAGTTACGTTATTGTTATTTTTAAGGCCTAGCAAACTTTCACACGTATACAAAAACACATATGAATTTATGAATCTCTGAAATATATTTCCCCGTCATGCATATGTACTTAAAAGCTGAAGAAAATTGGGAGCCTGGTGGAATGAATAACATGTTTTAAAAAAATACCTAAATGGTTACCTATGATAAAATGTTTATGGATCATTCGTATATTTTTCATAACATAATTATTCACACCAAACCTTATTGTTTCACTTAGAAAGCGAATATTGGCATTCTAAATACAATAAAAAAAACTAAGAATTTTATTTTTAATATTCAACAGACGGTACCATAATATAAAAATGCATCTTCTGTAAAGTGTGTGCTTCTATATAGATATGCATTCACCTACCGTCTCTATGACCCTCTTAAGCATCATGCCACCAAACGAATGCCCACATGAAACAAGCATGGCATCTTCAAGAAATGCACCACTGAAACAATATAAACTTGGATTAGAATCCACTAGAATCCTACCCTGCATGATGAGTGGTAATGGGTGGATTCTCAAAAAAAAAAAAAAAAAAGATTAAATTCCGGGGTAAATCAAACTCAAATCTAAAATTCGTGAATTTCGATTAGTACATACAATAAGGGGGTGACAGCGGCCAGTTGCCGACAACGATTGTCTAACACAGAGGCATAAAAATTATTTGCTAGTTAAGTATTTAAAGATGGAGATATTTAGGTGGAATAAATATCGAAATAATACAGATATAAGATAATGAGGTAAAAGGGTGAAATATTAATTGTTTTGTACTTAAAAATTCAAAATTTAAGACGCAAGCCAAATACTTTATAATGAAAAGTAAAGTATAGATATAGATATATCAAATAATGCACATAACTATAATAAATTCTTCTCGTATCACTTTACCATATAAATCACAAAAACATAGAAAATGAAGCGAACTTTAACTGTTATATTAAGCAGCTCATTAATTATTTAACAGTAAAATTACCAGATGCAGCAATAAAGCAACAAAACAAATTATCCAAATAATGAACTTACGATAATGCATCAGAGAGAACACTTCTCAATGAAGGTTCTTTATTCGAATTTTTCCAACCAGCCTGCAATTCAGAACCAATTGTAAGGCTCTCATTTTCACATCTTGAGGCCATACCAGATTAATTATCAGATAAACTGTAACTAACAGAAACTTGCTAGCCTGTTATATAATTATTATAGATGCAAATGGGTGCATAGAGTTCGACATATTAGCACGATATAAAAGTAAAAATGGCTTACAAAACCATTGTCAGAGACGTTACAAGGTGCATCTTCATCAGCAGAAAGATCATCCATAAACTGGCTTACAGAGATTGGTACATAGCTTTGAGGGATCACATGACCAGCTGCTCTGATTGGAGAACAGTCTAATATGGCATTGCCTTGTGGCATGAGCCTAAATGCCAATGATGACCTAGAAAATAGAAAAAGTATTCAGAAGAGTATATAATATGTTACTATACATTAAAAGTTCCTATAACAACTTTAGTATTCATAGAATTTTTATGATCTACCGTCCAGCGTTAGCAGTGGCAGGAATGTAGTCAGTAGCAGCCCTATATGAAGAAGATGGCCGAAGACCAGCCGTAGCATGGCTCAGTGCCTTCCCCGTCAATAGTAAAAGATCCCCTGGCGCAGAACCATAATCTGCTATGTACCATCGACCATTGGGATCACGAACCTAAAGAAAGTAGTGAAAGAACTAACAAAAATGATTCAAAAAACTGACAGTTGCACAGTGCAAGTAAAAACGGTAAGATGGGTGGGTTTGGTATCAAGTCAAAACAGGTCCTTTTTAGTACAATCTGGCCTGGTTTGGCTGACACATATGATCATAAACCAATAACATGTATAAATCTTTGATTAAAAAGAATTAGGTCTTTGTATGCATTAGAAAGACTATGCGTAACTGTCACTCCATTTGACCAGGGGACCTAATTGATGATGTTTCCCTATAATATAAATTTTCCATTTGAATTGTTTGGGATAAAACACACCCTAAATTGACCCATTAATTGATAAACAAGTCGAAAATGTAACCTAGACACATAAGTAACGGAACTTGCTTTCTTAGCATAAAGGGTCGGAATTCATCACATGACAAAGATACAAAACCCAACAGATAGTCTTTCAATGAATTATAATTTTGCTTAAGCATAAAAAAATTGTAGTTGGCACTAACAACTGTAGAGTGATCTGAAGGCCAATTACCTGCAGATCAGGTGCATCTGAACTGACCAAAGTTAATAATCCTTTTTCGCTTTCATAACTTGTCGTTATGTTCCCTCCTCCAATAGCACCTTTTCCCTTTAGTGATGATGTGTGCAAGTAGGATGCAACAAGTACTGATGATGATGCCTCATTAGCAGGTAAGGGGTCATCGTCAAGTAAATGATTAAAAGCGCTGGATGAAATACAAAGCTTAAATATATATTAGTCAAACATACAAACATCAAAAGATGAAAAGAGAAACAATATAAGGCTTGAAGCCATGCTCAGGGTTCTTACTCGCTTCTTAAACGAAGATGCCTGGCGATTGCACATAAAACAGCACGAGCCGCCTTTCCCATGCATCTGAAAACATCGGCCATACATGGTGGAGATGAATCCATATCTTCTAAAGCCCTGTACCATGACATTTATATAATATCCAAATGTGCCAAACAAATATTGTTGAGCAGTAAACAGAAATTTGCAACCAATATGAAAAGAAAAAACAAACAAGAGGTGACACAGGCTGTGTAATGGGCCAAAAAACCACTGTGTATCAGGTTCTATTTAGAACTTTTATGTGACTAAGTGATTTTGAATACTTCGGTGACCGGCAGCCAATGAATGCTGCCATTCTTTGTAACCATGTTCCCAAACACCATTTCTACCCTACCTTTAAACCACCATCAACCACTGTCAGCCACTAGACACTGCCGTAGGCCGCAGCTTTGAGGCTTGAGCAGATACAAGGCTAGAATTAGTTAGATAAAGAGCAATTCTTCAATTGTTTTTGCATACCCTAATTTAGGGTTTATCGTGGTTTTAACTTTTCATATCTTAGGTCATAGTCACAATTTTATTCTGTATGTTCCAGAACAAATATACTTCTTCAAATATTTACTCTGCAGCACTAATGAATCACCTAAATAGGACCACTTAGTCATATGTCACTTACTACCAGTTGCATAATACTATCAGGAATTAAAAATTTAAAATAAAAAAAAATGAAAACACCTCCAAGATTGTAATGAAAATCTAAATAAAGATGAGTAACTCTAATTTAGTAACATACATACCACCATAAAATCATGCTTCTATACTAGATTAAAACATTAAGCAGATAATACAATATCAAACACTCTTTCAAAAATGCCTATCTGTTTTATTTCATAAAGAATAAGCGCTTTTTATAAGCAGGGTGATTAATTTTCCAGGGAATCCCAGACACTCCCTTATGTTGCATTTTTATGGAAATTTGTTGTAAATGTAATACTACTCGGTACACGTGCATTAAATAGTTGTACACTTGTCATAAAAATTTAGAGGTGGACTTTTAATATAGAAGGTACAAACCTTTTATGCACGCGTTTAGCATTTTTCAAAACTAAAAGCATATATCTTTCGCGGAAAAGGTAACATAATTACACGAATTTCCTAACTAGGAGAACGAAAGTAACGAAACATGATTTCATAAGCTCGAATAAGTGAATAACTTTAATCCGAAAAACCGACATACCTTCCAGCTCTATACTTATAAACACCACCACCACCAGCAGCATTACTACTACTAGTACTAACACTACCATTACAATGACTCCAATTATTTTGTGCAGAATTCCTAATTCTAAAATACATTCTAGAAGATTCCAATCCACATCTCAATACTGCTCCATCCTCATTTCCTAGCTCAATAACCGCCGCGTTATGTCTCGTTAGCGAGCCGGATAACGATTCGACCGCTTTCGAGTAAGTATCCGTCATTGCGCCGTCGTATGGGAGTAAATCGGATAGCCTGATTCTGGCTAATGGAGATGGTGATGATGATGACGTAGGCATGGTCGGAATAGGTTCGCAGGTAGGATGAGCGGTGGAGATCGGAGTTACGATATGATTTGGCGGCGGCGGTGGTTGGCGATCGGATGGAAGGTGTTGATGCATGATGGTGATTAGACAGATGAATGGATGTTTAGTTCATGTTTGATTGAAGGAAATGAAAGAAAGCTTTTGAGTTTTGTTTTGTTTTTTTATTTATTTTTTATTTATATTTATATATTGGGTAACAAGTATGCTATTAGAATTACCATAATTCCATGATTTTGTGAGAGGAAAGATTTTGTATTTATATGTGATTTTCATGAGAGAATTTGTGAGGGGAAACATGTTTCTTCCCTACAGCTAAAAGTATATTAGTTTTTCCCTTATATATTACGGTTAGGAAGAGAAAGCAAAATGCTTCTAGCGGAGAATGGTGAGTTGGTGACGGGGTACAAGTCGAGTGAGTTGAATCATACTCGCACGAAGTGAAATGTTACACGTTACAGTTTACAAAACGAGTACCCGCGATGGCGGTGGAGAAGACGATCTACTAGTGTCGGAGATGATACTATAGGTTGTGACAGTGTCAAGCGGTGTAGATTGATGTAATTGGATAGTGGAAATTTTTTAGAAGTAGAGTGTTAATTATCTATATCTATATTTCCTTATAAAGAAATAGCCCCATTTTTATTTTAGGTAATTTTATCTTTAAATTATCAGAATTGCCTTTGACTTTTTATGTTTAGCCTTTAATGAATTAATTTACACTCTAAACCTTTATTTTAATAATTAACACTTTAAGTTCTTATTTTCTAAAAAGTTTCACTATCACAATTATATCAGTCTACACCACTTGACACCGTCACCACCACCACCACGAATGGTACCATCACCGACACCACTAGACCGCCTTCCCCATCACTGTCGCTGCATTGTGCGGGTACCATGCTCGTTAAAATAAAGGTTTAGAGTGTAAATTAATTCATTAAAAACAAATTTGGTATTTTATAAAAACTCTTTTTGGGTTTTTATTAAAGGTAATTTGGTAATTCTGTATATAACCATTGTGTAATTATTTTTAAAAATGAGGGGTGTGATAAGTTTTATAATATAAAATAGAAAGTGAAATGTTATACTTTACCGTTTACACTTTTATAAGAGAATATATCATTTATTTATAAATTATGTGTAGATCAAACATTTCTCTATAATAATACTCGTGAATATTAACAACGAGAATAATTTGTTATCATGCTCGACCTTTTATGTGTACGCAAATGTGTATGTGTGCACGGGTGACAATTTTACATGGTTTCTACAAAATATATATGTTTAAATCAAATTTGTAAGTTATATAAAGGGTTTTAATCACTTATCACCGTAACGTATTTTTCCTTTTGTATATAATTGACCATTAAACTGAATTATTGATATATATCATCCTAAAACTTTTTCTATTCGTACATGGTTAACCAAATGTTCGAGTTACATTCATCCTGATTCTCTCTTATACATGTATGAGTTGTATCTTCAAATTTGTTTCTATCCCATCAAAAAAAGGCCTAAAATTTTCAAATAAAATCCCAGATTTTTTTTAAAAGAAAAAAATCAAAAGAAAAACCTTATTCCTAGTTTAGTAATATTAAGCGACTAGGGCTGGCGGCGGTTGGTGAGGGTCGAGTGTGGTATAGCAATAGAGACTGGTTAATATTCAACTCAAACTGAACTCCGACCTAAAACTGACTTGCGAAGACCGGGTTATGCTTTGTATTTTCAACCAACCAACCGACTAGAATTGTTTTGGGTCGAATTAGGGTTGAGATTTAAAGGTCAACCCACCGACCCAATATATTTTTAAGTTAGTTTTGTTTTATAAAAGATCATACATTGTATCATTATGGTTTTAAATTATAACCCATAAACCCTCATATATCTCAAATCTAAAATAACATGTCCCATTTTTATTTTATCTTGGGTACATATCCGATTCACACTATAGTTTATTGGATTATCACTCATCACACCCTAGTATCCATTTTTTGGATACTAAAAAGCTACTATCATGATTTTACATCAAGCCTTAATTTCGATCTATTCATCTAATGATATACTCCTAGAGTACTTTTATCACTTAAACATGATCATATGAACATGAGAGACCATATATTAATTACAAAGAATATTAAAGAATCACATTACAAGGCAGCATTCCCATTGCTTCTTGCCTTTAATTCGAAATCTATAAAGATTCAAAAGAAAATATACAACCAGCATCTGTTCATTGTAATTTACTGATGCCATTACAGTCAGATTTGGGAATCACTAGATTTACTAAGTATGGTCCATCTACTTGTATATCCATTCGTTTGTGCGCCCTCCTGACTCATCCATGTCTATAAAGATGCTGACTGCCTGAACCAAGATGGAAGTACACTTAAGTTAGCAATGACAGCTCATTTATGTTGTGCTGTAACAGGATTAACAATAGCATGTAAAGTTGATACATCTATAGGTATGAGATTGTAGATGAGGACATGTGGACATGAATCATGATGGCTCTGAATAGAGGTGGCAAAACGGGCGGGTCAGTTAGGACTACCAGGGGAAATACGAGGGGATCAGTTAACACTACTAAGGCAAAATGTGCTGGGTTGCGCCTACTTTATACCTAGGTAATTAGTTTAATATACTTCATTAACTGGTTTTTACCATCTACCTGGTATATTAGTTTAATTATATTTAAATGGCCTGGGTCTGGTATAATATAACACTCCCTTTGTGACAGTTTGAGAAAACTGGGAGATTAGAATCACTGTCACAAGTAGCTTGATCATTAGATAAATGAATTTACCTTTCCGATCCTAGGTCTCTCTTTTAGTTTTTCCAGGCTGCTTCGTATATGAGAGACGGCTCCCCAGCATTTCAATGTATTTGCCACATCATCAAGCCTCAACAAGTACTCTTCTTCAGTCAGCGGAAAAGATCTCTGTCAGACAAAATTCGTTAAGCGACCAGCCAATATTTTTCATCTTCAAGAGACCAACATTTTATCATATAACATATCCTAGCTCCATCTGCAATATCAAGCATAAGCAGTCACTGACCTGTTCCATGTATTTCCACATGACATTCATTGCAAGAAGATTTTTACCCATGAATTCCTGCCCATAATAAATCAATATATTAAAAGTGTCAGTGTATAAGATACATTTCACATCGTAGAAAGCTATGAGTACAAAAATGAATAACTTATTAGACCTATTCAGGTTAATAGCTTCAAATTTACTAAGAATGCCTGATTTCCCAACTTATTATAACATTCGATTGTAAACAGCAGGATGAAGCTTATACTATACCTTCTTTATGAGTTGAACATCGTATGATCGTCCATATTTTTTCCTAATGAGCGTTGCCAAATCTATCCCAGAAAAAGCAGAATCATCTACACCAATAATTCTTTCTAGATTTTCTCTGAGAATTTCGTTATTCACCTGTAAATTGGAACATTAATCTTTGCATCTAAGATATGTAAGAATATATGTATATAAGTCTATGTTTATGTGTGTAGATGTAAGCAAGAGGCTATCTTGTTAGAACAAATAGGATACCAACATTTACTTGAATATATGCACACACACACACACAGGCACAAATCTGTAAAAAGTGGGAGTAAAAACTCTCACTTACTGATTCACTTTCACCTTCAGAAGACTCGTCATCACTTGTACCATCACCCATATCATCCATCTTACTAGAACAGATATGATGTGAACGTTTACCTATACAAGAATCATCTACAACGTACTGCCTCTGGAAAAATAGAGATTTACTGCCAGAAGAACCTAAACCTGAATTGCTGAAACATGGGAAGTTACAACATCCTCTTCTCAAGACATGCTCCGTACCTCCTAATGACCAAGTACAAGGAAGACTGGCCTGAACACCCACCATATCCTGCAAAAATGAAGATAAAAAAAACCCGATGAATGATTTCCAAAAACTTATAAAACTATAAAAGTAATGAGCATTCATAGCACACTAATTCCATCACTTGGAAGTCGGAACAATGAAAGGAGTATTTCTCTTATAAATCCATGATGAGTGTCTAATGCTAACACAGCAGGGCATAACTTACAAACAAGATTAAACTTCACGAATAGAGGTGGTAAGACTTATATACTAACAAACTGATTAATTGGGTTGGTTGTAGCTCAAACAGGTCACATTAAATGATTAAGCCTACAGGGGAATGGAAACAGGTTGAAGATTTTGTATGCAAGAATTAACTTATTTCTGTAACCATAAATAGTAGAATAATTAAGTAAGAAAGTTCAAAATATGGAAAATAACGTGTTTGTAGGTAAAACTGACAAGAACCACACCTTTTTAACACTGGTTTCATTTTTAGCTGTTACCCAACCTGTCTTACATGTCCCCGAGAACACCACCATTCACTTATATCACAAAAGTACTAGTGTTATTGAAGAAAATTAAAAGTCATATAAACCTTGTCTGAACTACCATACTTAGTTTTGTCATTCCAAGAGGATATACTTGGAACAGTATCTCTCAGCTACTATGAAATTCTAAGAAAGTCCTAACTAGCAATTGAAGATGAAGACTTTAGATCACAGATGTTGATAAGGAATAGGTTTAAATAAGAAACCATTAATAAGATGTAATCATTGATTCGACATCATGAGGAAAAACATAGAAGATAGCACGCAATCTACTTCGATAAGAGCATGAGAAAACTATGTAAGCCACATAACCTTATATCTATATACCCTGTTCCATACTCCACACACTCCAAATTACCGATTGCTCAGCCCTCTTCGTTATATTCTTATTTAATCGAGTCATTCCATCTTTAGATATAGTTCAAGCAAAACTACTACAGTACTACCATCCAATCCCACAACTAGATAAATAGTTTACCTTTCATGGTAAGCAAGAAAATCAAAAATGTATATCGACAATTGGGACAATGGAGTGCCATATACTCATTAACCCATAACTTTCATTATTTTATCTGCACAATCATTATCATCTTTGTCTTTCACATTCTGATACTAACCGATAAAACGTAAGAAACAAGATAATACTTACAATTCAAGCAATCTCCCAATGTCAAAAAAAAAAAAACCCGATTGAATTCATCGATGATAGAAATTACATCCCTAACGATCTAAATAGAACGAGCAAAGAGCCTTCGACCTAGCAGTACTCACGACAACTTACAAACCAAGACGTGCTGATTTCCAGTCCCATGGTCGACAAATTGTAAGTAAGTATTAATATTTTTCTCTAAAAATACATTAAAAAAAAAAAAATCCAAATTAGAACTTATGTAATAAATAAAATACTTATGAGCTTTCGGGAGGTCATAAAAGTCCTGTCACTTGTGACCATGCACAAACACGGTGTGTCCTTACAAAACCTAGTTATTACTTATTGGAAAGAAGAGATTAGAATCAATGAACATATATGATAATGAAACTTATAAACTACTATTAAAAATTGAAATGGCGAAAAAAAAGACAGAGATAGAACCTGGGAGCAGGTGGATCAGTAGTCGTAGGTACTAGGTAGTTGAGTTGGAATTGTGAGTCCGGCGAGAATCAATGAGATTGTGGGCGTCGCCGGTGGTGGTCATCAACACAACAAGCAATTGAAGAAAGTAATGATAGATACATATATATATATGTGGTGCAAGACACTAATTGATCATGACCGTTAATATTTTCATACCAATTCTGGGGCAATTCCATCTATTTTTAGCTTTTATCTTTTTGGTTTTTATTATTTATTATCTTAAGAAAATGCTTCTTCTTTTTTTTTTTTAGAAAATAGCCTAGATACCCAAAAACCATCTTCAATATATGAAAATACCCAACTTTTTCCGAATTCACCAAAAATACCCATAAAATCGCAAGACCGCAAGGAGGAGTTGCGGATCGCAAGGAATCCTTGCGATTCGCAAGCAAGTCTTGCGATCCGCAAGGAGTTCTTGTGATCCGCAAGCAAGGCTTGCGATTTTGACTTATGGATAAGATTTTTTTTTTGAGATTTTCTTGTACTTGTTACGATATCAATCGGATTTCACTTGTTAAATAACAATTTTCCATAATTAAAACATAAAATCGTCTCAGTTCTTAGTGACACACCAGTACCTAAGAAGACTCAGAGTTCAGCCTCAAACTTCCATTCTAACTCTACGTTTCAAACAAAACTAAATTAAATACTAAATACTTATTAGCTAAGAAAAACATATCTTTTATTTTGCAAACTGAAAGAAACAAAAAATTATGGTGTTGTTTATAGTGAAAGGTTGTTGGTAAATTCATAAGTAAAAAAAAGTACATAAAAATCTAATTGCTATCTTAACAAGTACAAGAAAATCTCACAAAAAATCTTATTCATAAGTAAAAAAAAAGTCAAAATCACAAGCCTTGCTTGCGGATCGCAAGAACTCCTTGCGGATCACAAGACTTGCTTGCGCATCGCAAGGATTCCTTGCGATCCGCAAGCAGTGCTTGCGATCGGCAACTCCTCCTTGCGGTCTTGCGATTTTATGAGTATTTTTGGTGAATATGAAAAAAGTTGGGTATTTTCATATATTGAAGATGGTTTTGGGGTATCTAAGCTATTTTCTCTTTTTTTTAACGACATATTGGATTCAGCGGCATTTGCTTTTTATCTTCCGGTAGAAATCGACCACGTTACCAGCATAATGTGTTTAAAATAGTATGTCAAGTAAACGTTAGCAAAAATCGAACTGGAAAACCAAAAACATAAAAACAAAACTGAGCAAATCGAACCGTCAAAGTCAAATGAACCAGATTGGTTTTCGTTTTTAAAAAACAAATGAATCATTTTTTGTACCAGTTTCATATAAATAAAAAACAAACCAAACCGTATTAAATATATTTTAATTTATTTTATATTTATATTACTTTAAGTTTATATTTATTACTTACAGTTAACCAATATGTTATTGTATTTAGTTTTTTACCTTTTTATTGTACAAATCAATACCAATTTTAACACAAATATATAATTAGTTAATAAAAAACATTCTTATATGTTAGTTGTTGTATCATATTTTTTTTCTTGACAATTAAAAGTTAGGTCTATATTTATATCTATATCTATGCTATATTATAAAGCAGATTCCTTCCAGATTTTCAACATTGAATTAAAATTTTCAATATTGATTTTAAGTACATCCCCAAAATACCCCTCTCATCTATTCTGTATTTATCTAAAATAACCATAATACCCTTTCTCTCTCCTCAAATCTCAATCAATCATCTTTTTTTTCTCTCTTCCATAAATTATTTATTCCTCTAATTCATTCAAAATCTTTTATCTCAAAAATCATACGTCGATAAATTATAAAAATTGTATGGGTGTTCTTAAAATTTAATGCTCTTTCATTAGAGATGTCATTCGATATACTTTCGACGAATTTTTAAATTTGAGGGCGGAGGGCAAAGGCATTTGACTATCATACTCTTTGACCTAGCTATCACCCCCACCATCTCACCACCGCAACGCGCGGATACTTACTCTCGTCATAATAAAGAAAGTGTAAAAAAAGTTTAAGAAAAGATCATTTGTAATATAACATAAATATAGATATATACTAATGAGGTAGGGTTAACATGAGAACTACATAAATATAGATATATACTTATGTTTTTTTATTTTTTTAATTTTTATTTTTCATTTTTTGAATTTTTTTTTTTGTTTTTTATTTTCTTTTAACAAAACTCATTCAAAAAAAAAAATTTATTTTTTTTTGTAAAAAATCATATGGGTTACCTGTTAAGAAAATGTATGGATACGGTATGGGCGTTGCCCTCATCCGTTCTAAAAAGGTTGTCACCGGACGCATATGGAAATTGTATGAATTTGATGGGCGGTGATCCAGAGATGGTGACGGCTTGATATGGTAAGGGTGTAGCCCTTATCTCTAAGGGCAAAAAGATAATTTTTTAGTGGTTCTCACCATATATGTTGCTTCTCATTTGGTCCCTTCACTATACAGATGATCATATAAATTTGTGTTAACTAAAACTTGATTACCGAAATGATAACTATAAATATGTTGTTTGAAATTGAAAATAGTCAAAAGATATTTGCTCATCTCATCTCATGCAAAGGCGAAACTCTTTTTCTATTATTTAGGTAAAACTTGAAAGCAGTCTTTTTTATCTATGTAGAGATAAGATCTGCATATTTCATAACCTTCTCATACACCGTCGAAATATTTATGACTCAAGTTCCGAAAGAAGCGACAACGAACACTTTTTTTTTTCTTAAGCTTGCTTAAAAGAAAAAAAGGAATTAACTTGTACAATCTTCATTCAACTTCTTTGGAGTAGAAGCTTAAAACTATCATGTGTCCATTTCCATTGCGTGTAGATTTTTCTTTTATTTAAAAAAAAAAGACAATTTGGTACTTTGAAAAAAAAAAATAGCTGTCAAAATCCCTAGAAGGAAAAAATAAATAATAAAAAAATACTAATAAAACGAAAAGGGCAGGGCGGGGGAGTTAAAAGTGTGTAAACGAAATTAGGGCGGGGGCGGCAATCGGATGTTCGCGCCAGGATTAATTCACTTCACTCCATTTCATTATACCCGCATATCTATCTATACATATATATAAAGCTGATAATAATAATGTTTGGTTGGCTGATTTCACCGTATTCATTATTAATCGGAGTTTGTTAGAATAATAATAATAATGTCTTGTCCGATTCCGCCGCCCAGAGTGGCAGCTCGACGCAGAACCCAACCTACACCTCCTTCCCTTCCCAATTCCATTTCCATTTCCATTTCAATCAAATCTTCTTCTTCTTCTAAGAATAAAAAGAAGAAAGAATGTGATGATTATCGGGATACGGAATGCGAGAAATGCGGGTCGGGTGAATTTGGATCCGAGCTGTTGTTGTGTGACGGCTGTGACCTTGGCTTTCATTTGTTTTGTCTTACCCCTAAACTTTCCACCGTTCCAACCTCCCCCTTTTGGTACTGTCCTTCCTGTTCTTTTCACCCCGCCGCCGCCGCCGCCGCCGCCGTCGTCAATACCAATAATATTAAAAGTATGTCATTCTTCCTTTCTTACATTTTTGCCCCTAAATTATTAATATTAGGGTTTCCATTTCTTCCAATTATTACTTTACTACTATATTGTCATTTTTATTATTATTACAATGTGGGTGTTATTTTGTGTTGGCAAATATCTAAGCTTGATTTATCTTAAATAGGATTAGTTAAAATAATGTCCTTATTAATGTTTGCTGATTATTTGTTTAGTTAATTAGTGGAATTGTCTAACATATTTTGGTTAGCCTATATAAACCGAGTTAGGGTAAGGATAATGTAACAATGAAATTGGAGTTTTTGAGTTATTTTTCTTTAAAAAAAAAAGACCTGATAGTGTCTTTATTTTGGTATGCCTAAAAATGTCTTTTTGCAGGATTTCCATTGGTTCAAACCAAAATCATTGACTTCTTCCGTATCCAAAGGTCAACTCCTTCTCAAGGTAACAATCTTTTTCTATCATCTATGTTATTATTAATATTGACTTTTGAATTCTTATTTAGTACTCACTAAGAAGCAGTCTTTTTACCTTTTGGATCGGGTAGACGTTGGTTTAACTGTCTACATTTTATTGGATTGGGTGTTTTTCTGCTGTTGTTGTATAGATGAATGGGATTACTGTTGCTCATATTGTGTCTGTGTTTTAATATTTACTTTAGAAGATATCCACCACAAGAAAAGACGACGAACCGGTAGCTCATTAGCTACAACTAAGAAAAAGAGGAGGCTGTTGCCATATACTCCATCCGAAGACCCCGAAACAAGATTACGACAAATGGCATCACTAGCCACCGCTTTGACTGCAGCTGGAGCTGTTTTCAGTAATGACCTCACTTATCTTCCTGGGATGGCTTCTAAGTCAGCCAATCGTCCGTCCTTCGAGAAACAAGGAATGCAGGTATCCTTCTTTTCTTAACTCCTCTTCTTTACTTACTTTTGCCCCCATTTGGATAATCAAGACTCTAATGGCAAATGGATCAGGTTTTATCAACACAAGACACCCAGGCTTTGAATTTATGTAAAACTATGATGAAGAATGGGGAATGCCCACCTCTTATGATTGTTTTTGATCCTCTTGAAGGGTCAGTTCTTTTTTCTAACTACGATTCGCTTTTTGTTCTCTCTGACCGACTGTTTTGTTTATTGCTAAATCAATCCACTGTGCTAATTTGATGATTTCTTCAACAGTTTTACTGTTGAAGCAGATAAACCTATCAAAGACTTGACGATTATCACCGAGTATGTTGGAGATGTTGATTACTTAAAAAATAGGGAAAATGATGATGGAGATAGTATAATGACTCTTATTTCTGCTTCTAATCCTTCAAAAAGTCTTGTCATTTGTCCTGACAAACGTAGTAACATCGCTCGATTCATCAATGGCATTAACAATCACACACCGTAAGTCTCCTCTGTTGCAACAATTCCACTTAACAACAAGTAATAATGTCCTGCCGCTAATTATTATGTAAAACTGTTTTACAGGGAGGGTAAAAAGAAGCAGAATTTGAAGTGTGTGAGATACGATGTCAATGGTGAAGCTAGAGTGTTGCTAATAGCAAATAGAGACATATCAAAGGGAGAAAGATTGTACTATGACTACAATGCTTATGAACATGAGTATCCGACTCACCATTTTGTATGACCCCTATCTTGTATACCCTTAATTATTATGGGCTACAAACTAACCCCAAATCTTACTACCAAATTAACTTATGTTGAGTTTTGCCTTGTCTCAAAATGTTAGTCACTTCAACTGTACAAGGGGTATTCATTATCTATATAAATGAGAATTGACAATGGCCTGAAATTTTTGGTATGATTCTTTTATTGTCAAATTGTGTGCTTCTTGAATGGTTTGTGAATTATAATGGTCAATACCCCTTTTGCGACAATCTGAGAAAACTGGGACTCTGGGAGACTAACTCTCACAAGTAGCTTGATTGTCGGATTAATTGAGTTGGTTTAATCTCAAACGGGTCAAATATAAGCCTAAAGAGTAACAGAAACAGGTTGAAAATGGAGTAAAGTCTACTTTTAAGCATCTGCATTTAAAAAGTACGAAGTAAATGATAGTTGTAGCCTGTGTTGGTTTAAGCTTTTTTGGGGTCTTAAGCGACATTAATTTTGGGGGCCTAGTTGATTTAGCTCATTTTTTTTTTCATTTTTTCCTTGAAGGTTGTAACTTGGTGTATTTTTTTTTTTAAAGGTCTAAGGCCATGAAGTTTATTTCCCTATTTGTTTTCTAAGGCATTCATGTTACCATTTTATAATAATAACATATAACACAAAAGTCTAATCTCTAAAACATTAAACCTAAATTATAAAAAATAGAGGTCTTTTATATTTTGAGGGCCTTAGGTCCATTTATATATATATATATGGGCAGCAAAGTACTTAAAGTTAAAAAAAAAACAAACAAAAAACACGTGTTTGCAAGTCAAAGCGATCCAACCCACACCTTCTCAACCTTTGGTTTTATTTTAAACTGTTACCCAACATGTCTAACATGTCCCAAGGACACTGCCATTCACTTGAATCACAAAAGTACCAGTATTATCGAAGAAAATCGAAAGTCATGTAAACCTGATCTGTGTAAACTTAATTACAGTTCATAGTTTTGACCTAAGAAGATATACTTGGAACCGTATCTCACAGCTACCATAAAATTCTAAGTGTAAAGCATAAAGTCCTAACTAATTTGCTAGTTAGGACTTACAAGTAAAAGGTGGTGGTCATCAACACATTTATTTATGCTTTGCTAATTAACTTACAAGCAGAGCATAAATTAACTAGCAAATTAAGATGTAAACTTGTTACTTGTAAGTTAACTAGCAAAGCATAAAGTCCTAACTAGCAAAGCATATACTTGATCTCTTCATTCAAGTTCTTTGGAGTCGAAGCTTAAAAGTTGGTAAGTGTCCGTTTCGTGTAGAATAACATAAATAAATTTGTCATTGTATATCATTGTAAGTGCAATATTACGTCCATTGTTTTTTAAACGGGAAGTTAGTTGATAGCAAAATTTCGTCAATTAGTTATCTATAAAATATTCTTGATCTTGATTCTTGATTTATATTGGGAAGAGATTTCTTAGTAGATTCTGGTAGGTGACACAATAGGTGTCTATCTATTGAAGTTGAAAATATTGTTATACTTCCCCACTAGCATAATAACCCACATATTATGCGGGTAAATAAAGGCAAAACTTAATTTGATATACCAAAATGTGTTTGTATATATTATATAAACCGATAGTAAATAAATATATGAATAATAGAAAAAACTATTTTGCAATGTTAGAGGATGTACTACTTAAATAAAGTCTCTAATATATATATATATATATTAATATTTTGTATAGCAAATGAATCAACGAATCAATCTACCGTTGCTATTCTAAAGTTACCATCATCATTTATAATTTTTTTAAGTCTTAAACTTATTCTAGAATATAAAAGTCAAGAGTCATTCTTAAAAATAAGTTTCAGGCAATAAAAACATTGATTATAATTGATTTTGAAATAAAATATAAAGACACATTAAAATAAAATAAAAATAAAATTTTACAAAATTATATATTTATGTTTATGTTATAACCGCATGTAAATTCGTTCTACACATAATTCTTAAAAATAAGTTTGAGAATTGTATATGATTTTATTCATTAAAATAAATTAGTGACGTCATATTATCATTTTAAAATGGAAAGTGTGGCAACCGTATAAAACCATAATTTGTCACATAAGAAAATGTTTTAAAAAATTACCTCATAACAATTTTTCTTTATTTATATATAAGATTTTGAGACATTAAATCTCAACTTTCGTGGTTAATAATTTTTCCACCCTCTTAAGGATCGAAAATTACAAGCCCTGTAAGTAAAGGTAAAAAAGAGGATTATGTGGTAAAAGATAGGAACCTATAAAATTTTAATTAGTGGCTAATACTTAGAAACACAGTTTATTCATTGCTTAAACGCAAAATCGCAATTTTCAGAAAGTTGGGCAAACATGTAAGATTGTGTTTCTTAAACGGAATAAAAGAATATTCATTTAACCTAAGTTCTATTTGTTGTTGGAAGTAGAATAAGTTGTGGTCAAACTAAGGTTATCACAAATTGGTCAGAATTGTGAATTTTATAGACATTGACATGATAAATGGTCAATAATATTGGGGATATAAAATTAATACTTAACGGGTGGGACCAAAATGAGATTATTTTCTACAAACCATGGCTACATATCATGGTCCAAAACTTGGGGTCATTTTAGTATTCTACGCATTTGTAATCCATTTTGGATCGACTTACTTTTCTTTGAAAAGTAAATAGAGTTTTAAGGACCGAATTTCTTCATGCTCATATCATAAGCAGTCGGACCGGTGGTCTTTTATGGGCGTTAGGTTTTTTAGTCAGCTTTTTACTATTTTTGTTTATGTGTTTTAAACCTATTGTTTTTTTAGTTCAAACAATTTTGTGAACTTTTATATCTTTTTAATCACATTTAAAACCAATTTAGTTGATTGTAAATTTTTTAAGCCAATTTGTTAGATTATAACAAACTTAGTAGCATTTTTATAAAATATTAAAATTAAAAAGCCAAACCAATTGAACTAGTCAGTACAACTGGCCTCGGAAACTTTCCTTTTTCAACCAAAATATCGGTTTTTGAATCCTTGATAAAATTATGGTATGGTTTTGAGAGGATGATTGGTGATGGATGACATAAATTTCATTAGTAGAAAGTTATGTTAATTAGGTCATGGATGTGAGATTTTGTCAAAATGTCATATCATTGCTACACACAATTACATACTAAGAAATATAAAAAACAGAATTAATAAAAAAAACCACAAAAATGTACTTCTCTTTTCCCCATTACACTTGTAACATGTTAAAAAAAGATACGAGTAACATCTAATATTGTTGACCAAAACCACATAAGTTTGGCCTTTTAGTGGTATCATCCCTTCATGTAGATGTTTTTGTGGGAGCATTATGGAATGCTTTGCTAGAAAATGTTTATAAAGTTCGAATATATTCTCATTCTACAAGATGGTACTCATGTATGTTCAACCTTATATTAAAATTGGTCTTTAAAAAATAATCAGCATCATTCTAATTTTTTTAAAAGATATTGTTGACCGAATATAAGTTGTTGGCAAATTTTTATAAAGCATTATCAATGTTAATCACTAAATCTTTTAAACAAACAAGTTCAATCCTTTTCTACACTTGCCACATCTGAACTTATTACGTATACGGTATACCACAACATTTCTCTTTTCCACTAAATTTTATAATCTTAAGACTTTATCATTATCTCTCACGACCTACAGTAAAAAAGTAGATTACTAGTTTATTTTACTCCATTAAACAATACTGCACGTGCATCACGTTGACACAAACAATAATGTAAAATAGGAAAGTAGTAAGAAACTACTACTACGATATTTGGGCCCAACGCCCATTTTTTTAACAGCAGCCCAAGACGTACGTAATTACGTCAAGTCGTCAACTCACATTTCCCTTTGAATTCCATATTTCCATTTGTGCTCTATTTCTCCCTCCCCCACTCCCAACCTACGCCAAATAAATACTCCATATATATAAAAATTTACCTCATTTTGTGTACATATCCAAGTCTTGAACATATATACACACAACACATTCTAGTTTCCTTAAAAGAAAACAAGTTTAAGGATCTCTATTTGATTTTTGAACTAAAAAAGACTGAGGATATGCGATTACTGTATGTTTGTGTAGAGGAAGCACAAGAGATTGGGAGACGAGTTGCAACCGGGGTGTGTCCATATTGTGAAGGCAAAGTGGAAGCAGTCGATATAGAGAGCAAATGGAAGTTTTGTTGCCTGCCTATTTCGTATGTAAACAAGCGGAAGTACTTTTGTACCTTGTGTTCTCGACGTTTAGTCTTGTATGATTACTATTAGCCTCTGTGTTGTACAAGAAACAACACGAGGCGTCAAATTAGTTGATTTTTTTTTTTTTTTTTTTTTTGAAAAATTAGATTTCATAGTTGTAGAGTATATGATAATATGTGGTTTAATTGAGGAAAGATTCTTTGTGCATACAAGCACATAAGTTACTTTTGATGTTGATGGCATCATTCTGCAATTGATCTTTAATCTTTTGAGAAAATTACATATGTACCATTTGTCCACGATGGGACTTGAAGCCACAACCTTTTAGTTGATGGGCAACTCGAAGGACCAAGTCCCTTTGGCATCTTGTCATTGATCAAAACATCCTATAAATGAAAATGAAAAAGATCGGTACAAGTAACATTCGTTACATGAAAAACAAATTAACTATACTACGCTACCGTGAAGGTCAATGTAAGCCTGGTTGAATTATGAGCCTATCTTGACGACACCTCTATACAATTCTAGTTCATGTCCACAATTCGTTTGAACTTTTCCCAATAGATGGGCATACCTATTACCTATTTCAATGATTAGGCATCATTGTTGTTGGATCAGACGGCTGGCTACCCTCTGGAAATTATTGCTAGCAGTCCCACGGCGCCTACTAAAATATACTGCACCATCACATATAATAACAGAACAGAAGCAAACAAGTATAAAAATCTTGCTGTAAATTGTTTAGCAATAAAGATACAAAACTACAAATGTAAAATGCATCAATATGACCAATTTATTGACAGTCTATATACATCAGCTTTACTGGATCACTGAATGGATCTTTTTGAAATAATATTTTCCAACTTTTGGTGATGGATATAATAAACTTGGGTCTCATTATATCCGTACTGTCATCATACTCCATGTTTAATAGCAGAGTACCAAGTTTAACAGATTTATCTTTTAAGCCAGATTGATACTACGTGAGATTTACAAGGATCGATGAACTAGTCAGAATCATTTTTACCAATAACAGGAATATAACAAGGACAAACCTTAATGAGGGGCGTTTCAGTCATCAAAATCGTGAAGTAACCAGCATAGGGTAAAAACCTGAAACGGAAAATGATAATAATGGGTGAGTTCGTTTTGTTTGGATGTTCTGTTCTCTTCAGGGGAAGGGGGAGTAAATGCATAGAAGCTTGTATGTAGACTCAATAAGCAACTTTCATAATGTTAGTTATCTGATATAGTTAATGTACCAAATTGCTCTCCCGATGATTTGATGTTGTTTCAACAACGTCTGACCTTTGCCATACAGAAACGAATCATCTCCATAATTGTTGTCTCCTAATAGCATAAGAAAGAAATTTAGGAAAAAAGAGATTGTTTATTTATCAAATACGGAGTAATTCAATATGATAGTTTGTAAAATAAGGCCAAGTTCAAAATGTGCAAATGAAATTATGAACTTCTACTGCTTTGACAAGTCATATGTTATGAATGAAATATATGCAATACCTTTTGTGAGGAAACCAACTTCTCCGGTATCTTGATGCTCATGAACCTAAAACAGAAATAGATTGAAGACAAAACATAATTTACAGAAACAAAATTTTAAAACATTCGATTAATTCTCATTGACAACAAATTAAGAAACTATATTTTACGATGACAGACTATTTAAAGCTTGTAACATACAAGATTTTAGCACATGACCACTTACATAGGTCATTTTCATGAAGATAGCAATTCAAAACTTATGACAACAATCCTTAACATGGTGACAAAGTTTGTTAGTTGCACTTGCACATTAGAAGTTTAGAATCAGCAATGATAAGTTAGAATAAAGGCTTAAAATGTTAAAATGATGCCTAACCAACTGCCTTTCTTTCCATCAACAATCATAACCCATAAACTTTTGACAACTGTTACTGTATATAATAAGTAACAATAGAAAAGGCTCTGGGAAACAGTATATACCCGAATCACTCGATGAACTATTGGAATTTCAAGTCCCTGTGTCCAAACAAACGGAGATACATTAGCAAACTCAACAATGCTGAAAAATTGACAAAAAAAATTCCTTCAAAATCATTATAATCTAACTAACTGGAGTATTTAAAAACCTCACATAACTTCCTAAAAAAAAAAAATCATTTCCTGTAAAATCCCAAGTAGAATGGGATGAATACATTTTGTTAAGTTGAACCGAATAAAAAGACTGACAGAAAGGAGGGAAATAAGAAGTCTACTTCAACATTGAACACCACAATTTCTCCTGCATGAATCGGGTCCTTGCTTGTATACAATAAGAAAAGATCACCCTGCAAGAGCGTTTCAAAAGAATCACTAAAACAACCAAATGTCATAAAGTCATAATAATCACCGTGGGTTGTTCTTTACAGATATTTTGAGTATACATCAAGAAAACTTAAGGGTAAAAGTGAAATCCCCAAAATACACGAATGCCATATCAAATGCAAAAATATAACCATTACGGATAATATTGTTATATATATATATGCCAACTTACTCTGGTAAATCCAGGTTCCATACTTCCAGAAACCACAGCAATAAGGGGAAATTCACTACCTGTTATACACATCAGCAATTTCCATGTCATCAATGCGGATGTAAACATCATACCTGAAAGCCACAGTCAACAAAACAAAACATAATAACTTGATGCACAACTAATAAACAAATCAACAAGTTATAAAACCAATCAATTGTTACATAGCGTCTGCGCTTTACCCAACCGGCATTACTTTTTGAAAAGGTCATATTTAAACACGACACAATTATTAATCATACAATTACCTGAAGGACTATAACCCACAATCTCTTGGATGTTTGGCCAAACTCAAATACCACTAGGCCAAAGGCGATTTGGTACCCGACCAAAAATTCTAAATACTAATACTCTTAACTGTAACTACCATGTCCACACAAGTGCAAAAAATCTCTAGTTGCAAAAGCCTTTATAGTCCTATTTGTTACTAAAATCACAAAAATTTGAAATCATTTCAGGTAGAACTTATGGTTTGGATCAGCGGTAAACATCCTGGCCTTTGGACATAAAGTTCAGAGGCTCAATCCTCATCTCATGCAAAGGCCGGAGGTCCTTTTCTACCATTTAGATAGAACCTGGAAGCAACCTCTCTACCTTTGTAGAGGTAAGGTCTGTCTACATCTTAACTTCCCCGTACACCGTCACCCATGGAAGGCGGCAGTGGGCAGTTTTGTTGCTTTCTTTCTTTTGCAAATATTTTAAAATCATATCATCAAAAATGAAGTTCATCATCACATACAAACAAAATGTATACACAATGACACACACTATATTCCCAAGCATATGAATTATATACCGAACAAAACGACACCTAATATATATAATAAAAGCATTGAAATAACTTGAGAAGAAATTTAACAGTAAATATATACGAACCAAGAGTAATGACTGTAGCGGCATGAGAAATAACTGATATTTTCAACTGCTTCCAATTACAATCCATTCGCTTTATTTTTATTTTTATTTTTTTGGTTAGCTTTTAATTTGAGAATTGAAATTTGGGCGGGCAGGGGGGTTTTATGCATAAACCTGAATTCCTAACATAAATCACGATCACAGACTCGATAACTCCGACACGTTACTTAGCCGCCCAACTTTGCCGGGGAATTTTGAGTTACGAATTATTTCGATTCAATTTCCCCATCTTTCTAAAGAGTCATCATTTTTACACGGAAGAATTTTATCGATGCACATAATTTTTAATTGATGGACAAAATTACCCTTTTCAAATTTGTATCAATAAAAAAATTCCTTATAAAAATCACCTCCCTTTTAAAAGTGCCACCAAAAAAAAAGAAAAAAATTGAAAATTCAAATAATTTATTTAAATGTAAAATGTGATGAATACTAGCGAAAATGCTTTGCGATAAATAATATTGGGATTGTGATTATTAATGATTTTTTAAAATAGACAATAGAGGAATATTCGCATAATAATGGTGACGAGGATTCTGGTATAATTATTAATGAAAAAAGTAATTAACTTAAAAATGATAGTGTAGTTATTTTAAATATAAAAAAATATATCTTATAAATAATTTTATTAATAATATTACAGGTAGATAAATAAATTATATGATAAAGTTACAAACATTATTTATTGTTTTATATCATGTGCCATATATGTTTGTAAACTTCTGTTTTATAATATTTGTAACTATAGCATATCTCTTATATCAAATTTAGAAAATTTGTATAATTCGATATATTTTTATTATATCATTTCTTTTTACAAACCCGTATTTTTGCTTTTGATATCTTAATTCTCAGTTGTAGACTGTAGTTATAAAATGTTAGATAAGATGTCAACAATTGCGCAAAAATTCTTTATGAAATCCGGTATAGAGTTACCAATTTCAAAAGAATTTTTATCAGTAAGTACTGTATCTTGTAATTATATCTTAGAGATTATGTCTCTGATTTTTCTGATGATACAAGTAAATTCAATATCACTAACTTCTAACATCTCAAAATGAGGTCTGGCTGTTCACAAAGCAAAATGGACCAATCCCCCATAACATCTACATCACCAGCTCTATCCATACACTACCCACCGATCAACACCAGCGTATACAAATGATGGTGCATAAATAAAAGCGATAATGTGCATATCATCATAGACATCAAAGAAAAACATAAGCACCAGACTATGTATCTATGTGGAGACCATAAAACAGGTGCAACGGTACTTACCAGTTGGTAACTGGTTGCAGTTCTGCACACATCCATTAGTAACCAGGCTAGATCAATTCGCTTAGAATTATCAAAGATATATGAAAGTCTAAATCACATTAAATTAGAAGAAGTTGTGACACACAGGAGAAAAATGTTGCAGCAAGTACATGCAACAAACAATAGCACGGTTTCAATTCACCACAGCACTTAGTCGACTGTTTAAATTCATAACCTATTCAATGGGCTCATCAGTTTCTGCATACGGACCTTCAACTTGAGCTTGCTCTGCTTCCTGAACCTCCTTCTCAGTCTTCCTACCCTTTTTACATTTATAATACACGCTCATAAACGTTCCCACGGCTCCATACTTGTTCCTACACTGCTCATAAAGCCCTGCATCAAACATCCTCCAGAAGTTCTTCTCATTGAGCTCAGAAACCGCGTACTGTGGCTGGTACCCATGATTTTCTATCAACCAACTCTCCATTTTACGTACCGCTTCAGCCCCATCAAACACCTCACCCCTCAATACAGGTCCAGGTGAGTAGTAGACCCCTACATCTGTGTACATCTGAGCATATGGGGTGTCACCTTGTCTGCATTGTTGCTCAAACCCTGGCTCGGGATACACCATGGTCTTGCAGGGGAGCTTGTACAGTCGGTGTGGGCAAAGCCAAAGGGGATATACCTGTATATTAACTTCAAAATTATGTAAAGCATTTTAGATAAAAGTGGAGGGGGTCAAATGAATAAGTTGCGAGGGTTAGACTAGGGATCAAATAGCTTCGCCTTTAAATGGTTTACTTAATTGAATACATCAAAATGGGTTGGGTTGGGTTGGGTTTGGTTAACTCCTAACTTTCTGTCAGACAGATGTATTTTAAGAATATAAATTAGGGTGTCAAACACAACTACAAAATTTAACCCATAACCTTTTGGTCAAACAATTGTTTTATGGAGTAAAATAGTATATAAGGTCTTATGCACCAAGAGTAGACGTTTACGAAAGCTTTCAACCTACCAAAGATAGCTGCATAAACAAGTTGAGCAAATCGGGTAAGGGGCCAAAAGCCCAAAATCATGTAAGTTTCAGTACATGTCCAAACAAGCCGGTTTGGACTGTACTGACTCACCGATAGTTCTGTACACATCTTTTAAAAATTTCTACATGATTAATGTATAAGAGAAATATATAAAAGCTATATTCGTTTTAATGAAGTAAGTTAAGATGTTTTAAGTCTTCAAAAAAACTTTTGTCCCATTTGACCCGTTTCTATTTATTATGTGTTGGAACCATTTTACCCGTTTCACCATCGAAGATACAGACTGCCAAAACCAACCCATTATAAGAAAATTAGAGAAATAGAGATAAAATAAAACCCGAATTGACTCGCTCATCTACAAACGAGTCAAAAGTGTCACCTCTAAATGAAACGATTCTGTATACAACAAAGTGTTTTACCTCCATTTCACGGTCGACCCATTCCAAAGCATCAGGAACCTTATAAAGCGGAACAAGCATATCCTGGATTACATGCATCTCATGGTAATAGTTTCTAATAGCTTCACCTTGGGTAGCTTTAAGCAAAGAAACCTTTGGAGGCATCAACCAACCAAGCAGATACCTAAACCACCATTGATCAGCAAAAGGAAGAATTAGCTTCCCTTCCCAATACAAAGACCGTGTGTGTCTATGGTAATACTCCCTGGTCGGAATGTACTCAACAAATTCCCCCTTTTTAAGTGCCGTTTGAGCATGTTGGTAGAACCATGGCTTGAACCACCAGCCGACGCTATTAATTTTGTTCCCTTTTTTCTTCGCCTCTTCTTTGGATGCATATTTGCCCGTCATGCAAACACCTTCATGAGGATTGTATATCATCGTTTCCACAAAGTCCGGAACATTTTCACTGTCTTCTTCGCCAAATGGTGGAGCAAATGAGTCGATATATGCTTGTCCAAGTTCTTTTACACTACCTCTTATGGGTGTGTAAGTCAACTTCATGTATTCTTTAATGGGTATAAGTTTGATTTCGGCCGAAACAAGCAACCCTAAAGTTCCTTGAGACCACGGGATTGCATAGAAAAGGTCGGAAAACTCATTATCTTTTGTAGCTCTAACTACACGCCCACCTGCAAGGACTATTTCATATGCAACAACAGTATCGGAAAAGAGACCATATAAATGTGAGCTTCCCTCAATTCCATACCCATTTATCAGCCCACCGACGGTAAGATCATCAAGCTCAGCAACAACAGCAAGTGCAAGATTCAATGGAACCGTGGCTCGAGTTATTTGACCCATGTTGACCAATGGCTCACATTTTGCAATCATTCTCTCTTGATCGATCTCAATAATGTTACGGAAAGCCGAAAGGTCAACTTCAAAATGCCGGACTCGTTTGTAGTCAACATTTCTCATTCCAACAGCAATCCAGGGCTTTCTGGCAGTACATACAAGCCCATCTTTTGATGGATTTCTTTCCTCTAGACGTTTGACTACTTTCTGGACGTTTTCTTCATGCTCCTTTTGACGTTTCTTGTAGGACTTCCACTCGGATCTAACATCTCCAAGATAAGTGAGGAAGTACAAAGTAAAAGAGATGGGAAGTACAACAAATATGACAATAATCCATCTGAACTGGACGAAATAGTCAACCCAGATCTTCTTTCTTTTGGGGCGTACCAATGGGGCCTCAAGGTCCGACATTTTGGAAAATGAAGATCTGTCACAATTCGCAGACATTAACATAACTAAACAGATACAAAATCACATAAAACGAAAAAAAGAAAGGTGTATGGCGTTCGCATAATACAGTAAAATCAAACAACTCAGATAGGGAGTTTGGCATTGTGTTTTTAAAGTATTATGTAATATTCAAATAATCAGAATAAGATAATTAGTTCTAATAGAATTGACTGCATAGTCTTCAGATGTTCTTATGCTAGTTCAAGTTGTGATAATCAGATCATCAGTTCGAAAAAATATGACCCCTACATATTTATAAAAAAAAAAACACAGAATCTGTTTCACTATAGCCTAACACTGGAAACTTACAATGTCAAACATCTAATCAAGGGCAGACCCGACCAAATGCCACTAGGTTCACAAAAAATTTGGGCCTGGTGCATTTTCCAAAAAGTCAAATTTCTTAACAAACCTTTACGTGGAAAAAATCATGTGGTTCACGGGGACCCTTGGGTCCGTCCCTACTCTATTCAGCATTGTATTTTCAGTTTATTCTGGTTACAAGTTTAGCATCTCCAATTAGTTTTGTGGTTATTGGTTATTGTATACCCTGGCAATATATCTTCAAAGGGACCCCCACCCCCAACAATACAAACAACATTTGCATATATAAGTAACACAATGAAGATCTACAAATAATCCACATGCATTACAATAAATGTGTCAAATAAATGGTGAAAAAGAGGGACCACATAAACCGTGAGTGATCCATATTTGATAATGCACAATAATTGCTTAATAATACTAGAAAGTACTGCATCACCATTATATGTTGTTCCCACAAAATATTATTGAAAACAACCCAACATTTAAATGTTTTGAATTGCATACACAATTACATACAGTTTTTCTTGTTAGAACAATTTGCCAAATACCAACAAAATACAAATGATACAAACAATATTGCACATGATAAACCTACAAATTCCATAAAAACAGAGCATATGTATCCAAGCCCATTTTGCCTACTAACACAAATTCAAGAGCTAAACCATTCCATGTTTTCAACCGGTTGATTACGCTTAGTAAATTTACACCTTAGTCTGTTAAATTTTCGCATTCTCGTGTGCTTTTTTGGTCCTAATGTCGTTGAAAGTTTAGAATCAGTTCACTTGGTATTGTCATGTTAATGTCCATGTAATTTATATCCTCTTGCTAGTTCTTATTAATCGATATAATATATGCAGTCATACGGAGTATTTGCATTTCAAAAAGAAAGAAGCATTACGGTAAACTGTATGCAAATTGCATGCAGCATAGATCAAGCAAAATCCTTATAATAAAATACCCAAAATCATACTATTAGTAAAGCACATAGACCATAAACCCATAATTACAAAAGAAAATCTTAAACCCCAGAAAAACCCACTTCAACGATTAATATGGAAAAAAAAAAACACACAAAATAAACAATAGAAACACTAAACCCCAACTGGGATTTGACCAAAAATGTATAATTTTAGTTAAAAAGGTATAAAGGTTTAAACTTTTTGACTGTGCATGTGTGGAATCTTGGAGTGAAAAGCTAAAACAGCAATCATTAAGCATAGATATAAAGATATAATTTTAAGTAATAAAAGTTAGATATAGTGAGAGAGATATATAAAGGTTACCCAGAAAAGTAAAGCAGAAATGCAGTCAAGATCCGAACCTGAAACGGGTCGGGTCTTTTGAGGATGGAAATGGTGAGGAAAGTAGGGAAGCTGGTGCTGTGTGTTTGATTGATACAGATGAATATATACTTGTATTTATAGGAACGTAGATGAAAGAAAAGGATAAATAATGCGATCAAATATTCCTTCCATAATTGCACCATGTCACTGATCAAAAAGCCCCAAGCTATCAGATTTTTTTTAAAAAAATTATAAATTAAATTTTTGAATTTGATAAACGTATATAGCCCCACTAAATTTTACATAACCTTACATAATCCCTCTTCTTTACCTAAGATAGGTATTGCATGCTTACCTAACATTTCATCTATTCATTGTTGCTCATATTATTTATTTTTTAAAGATTTGGATTAATATCGCAACAAAAGTTTTAGTTTAAGCTAGTTTTACAAACTTTTTTAGTTTTTACCCTTTAATATCCGGTAGGAAAAAAAACGCCCTAACTAGCCGTTCGAAAACACAACACTAATTAAAAGCCAAACCATGCTCCCTGCGGCCTGAACTTTTGTCCCAACCATCACTAGAAGACTTTGCATTAGTGTTAACCATTGTGCTAACAAGTGGAAGACTGGCTTATTACATACTCATATTACTTGTGTCATACATGGGATAAAGTTAAAAACGCTTTTTCAAACAATTAACAATGTTTTTGTATGTTAATATAAATAACCTTTAGTAAATTTAGAGAAAGTCATCTAAAAAAACCCCAATAAAAAGAAAGTTAGTAAAAGTTTATTTAAAAAGAGTGTCTTACTTCCTACACATAAAGATACATACTTAAATAAAGTGAAACTAATAAATTAAAAAGGAAAATTTCATTAAAAGTTTACATTTTTAAACATGTTCTCAATCCTTTATTTCTACGTTGAGACAACATCTTTTAGTCATTCATAATAGATGACAAACCACATGGACCATCTGTGACATTTTCTTTAAATGAAAATAATGAAAATATGAGAATATGTATGTATTATTGTTGATGTACAATTGTATACATCTTTAAATAAAAGTCAAAATTTTAAATAATCGAGAGTGTGTGGGAGGGTTGGGAAACCGGTGGTCATAAAATCAAGAAAGAGAGGAGAAAGAAGAGAGAGTGTGTGGGGATAAGGGAGAGTGTTTGTGATTGGATAAAAACTGGGGGTTGAAATTTTATGGAGTGTCACTAAAATTGACTGGAAAGGTTGATTGAGAAGGTTGAAAGATTTGAATGAGTTGGATGAATGTTATTGAAAGATTTTGAGAGGGTTAATAAAATCAACTATACCACTAACATTTAATTACCTAAACAGTATGGTTTATCAGGTGTACCCATCCTATTCCATTTATCAATGTGTTGAAGATAGACAAAATTAAATATCGATCTTGTATATCTACACCTTGGAGGTTGCATTCCCTCGTGATTATAATTTGTTTATGTTACTTACAACAAAATCTGATGTTTGTTGACATGTGTTTTTGGAGTAAATAAATGCATTTGAATGAAACGAGATCGTCCTTAACTTTTTAGGAGGGTAAGGAGTGGTGAGGTTGATTTTATCAACCCTCTCAAAATCAACCAATAATATTTATACACCTCACTTTATCTTTTCAACCCTCTCAACTTATTTTAATGGCATTCTATAAAATTTTCAACCATCCCAATTTTTTTTTCTTTCTTAAATAAATAAAAAACATGACATTTTATTATTAAAACATAACAACATATAAATAAAAACACAATGCTACATAGAAAAACAACTAAAACACACAACATACTAAAACAAACTAAATTAAATCTTCAATCGGTGTTGGTTGAAAAGTCGGGTCATCGAGGTATGCCAAATCTAGACCCGCTACATGCTCTGTAAGATCATACCGGAGACGATGATGGACGCTTTTGTCATGTAACTCCGGTAAAACACTGGGATCATATACTATTGGTGTCGGTTGGTCCATTATATGAATCGGTGATATCGCCCTTCCATCATCCTTTATGATCATGTTGTGCAATATACAACACGCTTCGACAACTTTGCCGATCTTGTCTAAATAGATATAACGAATCGGCCGCTCCAATATCTTCCATTTTCCCTTAAGAACACCAAAAACCCTTTCAATATCTTTTCTTGCCGCTTCTTGTACTCTCTTGAACTTCTTTTCCTTTGGATCGACAAGGTGTGGATACGCTTTAACAAACGTAGACCACCTAGGATAAATACCATCAGTTAGCAAATAGCCACGCTTGTACAACCGACCGCGAAGAATGAATGATGAGTTTGGAGCCGTCCCATTTCGAACCGAATCATACAACGGTGACTGATTCAACACATTTATATCGTTGTTTGACCCGGGAGGACCAAAAAATGAATGCCAAATCCATAAATCTTGTGACGCGACAGTCTCAACCATGATCGTAGGGACTTTATGATCCCCCACGCATGTATTGCCCTTTCAAACGCCTAGGACAACTCCTCCATTCGACATGCGTACAATCAAGACTACCGAGCATTCCGGGAAGGTGATGTCGTGCATTATGCGCCTGTTGGATCATAGCGATGTCATGAGATGTCGGGCTACGTAAGAACTCCCGACGATATAAATTAATGACTGCTTCACAAAAGTAGGTAAGACGCTCGCGTGATGTGCGATCGGCCATACATAAATACTCATCAAAGTTATCCGATGGTTCACCCGTCGAGAGTTGCTTGATTGCCGACGTGCATTTTGTATCGCCGTGAATCCTTTTCTATTCCTTGCGTTCGTATGTTGTTGAAAATACGGGTACTTAGCTTCAAGGTCACCAACAATCTTTAAAAACAACCTTTTACTCATGCGATAACGATGACGAAAGTAGCGTTCGCCGAACTTTGGCGGTTCTGCAAAATAATCACGCATTAATTTTTCATGGGCTTATTCTCGATGTCGCTCAATGTATGCGCGGGTGTCATTAGAGGAACCCGAGTCTTCTAGATCTTCTACAGCCGCTAACGCCTCTTTAAAAAATAAAAACGAACTACCCGTTGATAAGTCGGGTAGCATAGGCGGGAGGATGATTTCGTTGGATGAAGATGAAGTATGCATTTTTATTATAGTGTATGTGAAAGTGTATGTAGTTTTGTTGAATATTATTGTTGTGATGTTTGAAATGGAAGAAGAATTGGTTAAATAAAGGAAAAATAGGGGATAATTTTTTTTTTTATTTGGTCAATGTGCAACGGCTGGATTTTTTAAAAAGGTCCCCACTAACGGTCACAAGGACCATGCATTTACTCCACTTTTGATTTTATCACCCGCGGGCTCCGATACTACTCTTCAACCCGCTGCACCATAAAATCGAGCATGGCGGCGGTGTACCCGCCGGGTTCTTGTCATGAAATCATCACCCCGTCTCCCACTCCTTACCCCCTTATGGATGTAAAATAAATCGACCATATCATCGAGCAAGATATGTCTGGTTTTAAAAAAATTATAGAAGCTTTTTTGAATCATGGTATGATAAATATTATATTTGCTTTTACAAGTTTTTTTAAAACCTTAGTAAAAATATAAGTTTTCAAAATATAATTAAAAAAAGAAAATAACTTAACTACCCTAAATCATCAATGTTATACTGTTTTGACAAACTTTTTTCGGTTCTTCAAAAATAACCAACAAAAATCGCAATGTAAATCCAAATAGAAAGAAGAAGAAGAGAGTTTTGATGTTGATTGTTCTCGGCAAAAGGGTGGGTTGTTGTTTAAAAATTAATTGATGTCTGACTGAAAAGTGTTGGGATTTAGGAAGGGGGGAAAATACATGGCTAAGAGTGTATTTTGAAAAATTTCTTGTCAAATGTAACATCCCAAACTTTTCAAGTTTAACTTATTGGCTTGACCGTTAGTCAACGTTAAGTTCCGTTAGGTTTATGTGCCCTATATGGGATTATGTGATTAAATGATTATGTGTTTAATATGAAATGATTAATATGAATTTAATGAAAGTATTTCAAAGAAAAGTATGAAAGTTAAGTGCTTGTTAGATCGTTAAGTCTCCCGGTAAGTTAGTTAAGCTACAAATGTAACATTTAGGAAGTTGAAGGACTTATGGGCACTTAATGAAACATGTGTCCAGGAGTTTAATGCTTAATTAGACTCAAACATTAGCCATAACTTCATTCTATAGCCCTAAGTTCAGATCCCCTTCCTCTCAAAGCAAGTTTTCTTCGAGATTCATTCGTTTCGTGCCGTTTCGATCAAGTTTTGCTAAGATGTTGAATCCCCTAAGTCATCTACAGGTAATATAGGTGATTTCCCTTTGATTTGTGATTTCTATAAGTCAATTGTATGGATTTAATTCAGGTAATAGGGTTTGGGTTGGATTGAATTACATTTATAATCGATTTTAGGTCATTACGGGTTTTAAATCGATTGTGTAATGTTGGTATATGATTCAAGGATTAATTGGTGTTTTCAATGAGTGATATTGGTCTTATTTTAAGTGTATTTGATGTTCATAAGACCTGGAGTTGTGTTAAAGTCGTTGGAGATATGTTTGGTTAGGTTTTGGAGTTGTTTTTCACGTCTAGTCGTCGTAATTCCCGTTAGGTGGTAACTTGTGATAACACCCCCACTGTAATTCCCGTTATAAACTTTCGTAACTCCCGTTACGCCTGTAACTCCCGTTACAAATATTCGTAACGCCCGTTAGGGACTGATTTTGTTAACATTTTTAAATGGACATAACTTTTGAACCGTAACTCCATTTTTGACAAATAAGCTATCCACGGAATCGTGAGAGAGTCTAATTTCTAATAGTAATGCTTTCAAAATATGATTATGATGTCAAGTTTCCTGAATGGTTCATTTAGTGAGGGAATGTCGAGTTCCTTCGGGTTATGTAAGCTCTTAAGTATTAAACGAACCTCCGATGCATCAAGTCTTGTCATGGGTCATGTTTATAGGCATCTAGTCTTGAGTCATGACCATAAGTAGCAGGTAATTGATAGCTCATTATGTCGTTCATTGATTATAGGTAGTCGGGAGCACTTAGCAAGCACTCTAAGATACTCTTAACTAGTTGGTAAGCTGTACCGAGGTAAGATAACATCTTTTGTCACCCGGTGGTACAACAAAATACGTTTTCATAAATAAAACCTTCCAAACATTTATGTATGATTGAAAGTAAAGTAAAGGGGATTATGGGAGGTTGATATGGGATATGACGCTTACCTTTCTATGATGAATGACATGTATATGCAGGTTGCAAAGGCATAAGGTAAGTTCTCATATCATGGAATGATGATATGCTTATGAAATGTGATAAAGATATGATGCCATGTTTATGTTATGTGATCATAATACGATGTTATGCTTAAGCTAAATGATCATAATGTAATGATATGCTTATGTAAAGTGAATATGTAATGATGACATGATTATGATAGGTGATTATGAAATGATGTTATGATTATGTTATATGATCATGAAGTGATGATATGTTTATGATAAGATTTAACGTGTGGCTTGATCACCTAGTCACTAGTCCTTTGATTAGGATTGCCATGTTCACGTGCACGTTAAGGGCCCTAAAGTATAGATGATATGTGATTAACTTAGGTGAAAGTGTAGCCTACGTTGATATAAAGTAAAGATAAAAGTGATTAGTTTAGGTGAAAGTGTAGCCTAAACTAATGTAATAAAGAAGTCTCGAGCATATGTAAAGTTGTGTTAAGCTTAACCCGTGCTAGTTGTAAAACTAGTGCGTATGTGGTCACTTGAGTTGCTCCTTGTGGCATAGTTATGTTTGTTTATTCCGGGTGGAGTAACTAACCACCAATGCGTAAAGGCATAAACGGTTTATTCAGTTGGAAATGACTTTGTCTTTCCTTAACGACGCCGATGGACCCCTTATTGGTTACCCATCATGTCGGGTGTGAGGACTCCATGTATGGTCTATGACCTCCTACACACAACCCCACATCCCTAAGCATGTGTGGCTTATGTCACATAGCCTACGTCTAGGCAAAAGAAAAGTAAAGAAATAAAGAAAGTAAAGAAAGATGAAAAGTAAAGCTTTATGATGATAGGCACACTTAGGATTATGATGTTCCTAATGTGTTATGTTATATGATGCTTATGATGTTCATGATGTTTCTTATGTTTATGATGTTTATGATGCTCATGTGATATTAACATATAACGATGATATGATTTTGTTAATATATCTAATCGGCAAATGTTTTCAAATATATTATCTTTACTTAGCTAATTTATTAGCTAACACTTGCTCTTTTGAAAATGTTGTGCCATCAGATTAGATGAGTTTGGAGCTAGAGAAAGGATAGCTTGGTGAGGATGGGTAGAGACATTAAAGACGATAGCATTTATGTTCTTAATGCTTAAACTACCCTTAGCCTTTTGTTTGGCCACTTCATTTATGATATTATGATTAAAGACTATGTAATAATGCTTGGCATATATATTGGTGCCAACACTTGGATTTTCTTTTATTATTTCGATGATTCATTTAGTAACACCAAATGTTTTCAAAAGTTTCATCCGGTTACGGATGTGCAGATTTATATGTGATCCTTTTCCACTATTATTAAACGTTGTTAGGCGAAAGTTTTTGAAAATCCAGGTTTTTAAATGACGGGTGTTACATGAAAAACACTATAATCTCAAATAATTGAACTAGACATGTTATTTTTTAGCTAAACCAACAAATTGATAATACGTATTCAGATTTCCAATACTATAAGTGTCTGCAATGCGCGACAACCAAATGTGTTTTTAAATCTTATCAACGACATACATTAAAAGGTTGAAGGTGACGACGTTTGACATCAGGGACTGCTCCAACTTGGGGGCAGCGGGGTCAATTTCCCCGACTCCAATTTTAGTACAATGTAATTTTTCAAAATTTAAATGGTATATTTGTAATTTCCTTGTAAAAGTAAGAAAAAATAAGTATGAAATAAACATAAATGTTACTTTCGTTGTCAACTTGTCATAAACTTATTATTTGGATGTCATTGGTCATCAAACATTAATTTAATATAGATTTTTTCATTAAGAGATTAAAAAAACCCGAGTTGTTTTGATTTTTAATAGAAAGAATGAAGTATAGTTTAGAGAGACAAACTTTCGTTGTTTGGGTATGTAAATTTGTAGTATATTATAGTGGAATTGTTTATAGAAAATGTATTTTCTTTTAATTTATTATATATATTTATCACAAACAATTAATTATAATTATCATAATGTAGAGAATATATATATATATATATATATATATATATAAGCTGATTACAGTATATCTAAAGAAGTATATACTTTGGTTTATTGTATTATATGATTGAATACGTTTTCATTTAATAAGATCTTATTTGATACGTGTGGTCATTATTTATTAAGAAAAACTAGTATTTTTAAATATGAGTGTTAGACCTGGTGTAGATAACAATTTCTTTTGAGGGTCCATTTTCTATTTTCAAGCTAGGGCTCTTTTTTTGTTTTGTTTTGTTTTTTTTTTTTTCATTTTCGGATACAACTGTTATAAATATGACAAATAATTTTGCCCCCTCGCAAAAAATTTCTTGGCTCCGTCCCTGTTTGACATCCCTAGTAATTGTGTAACGGAGAGACTTTTACAAGAATATTTTACCACAATTAACTTTTTAATTTTATTTATTTTACAATACAAATTATTACTTTCAAAATGTTAACTTAAAAAATTCAAAAATGAAATCTCATAAAATATCAAAACACCTTACCACTAAACCACATTGTTTGATTAACTATTCATAATTGAATTGCATTAATTAGTTAATTAATGAAAATGAATATGTGTAGAGTTTTTCCTCTATTATAGACGTACTTCTTAAGTTATTTTGTAGAATAATATAACTTGACAAAAGTCATGTAAAGTTTTATCTTTTATGTTATTGATTGACCCCTATAAAAATGGGCCATGATACACACACACACAAAAAAAACCTATGACTCTTTGAGTCTTAAAAGGGTAATGGAAGTAACCCTAGTCTCAATACCACAATTAGATACCCATCGACCCACCCCGTATGAGCCATATGATGCCGATAAAATACCTCCATCTTGATCCCCACATGATCTGGACACCCCGAATGATCAAACCCGCGTATTTAAACTTCACATATAGGTCTAGGCTTCATTGGTAACGAGTACCTTAAAGAAATTATTTTTTTCCCCAAGCGGGAATTAAAACTGAGACCATAAGGTCACCAGGTGTTTACCTTACCACTATAATTCCTTGTTGGTGACTTTTGAGTCTTGTTTACAACCAGACCAATCTAATTATTACCATTCCAAAATTTCGTGGGGTTTTGCTCTAACGAACACTACATGCATGTTAGAACCGATTTTGCATAGTAGCTAGGTGTCTCGTAGTTTAGCAGGGGCTACAGGCTAAACACTGGCAAAATTCACATTAAAACATTGCTACCAATCTACCATCTATGTGTATGCGGTAATTATGTGATGAATATTACTCGTCAATGAAACTCTCATTCAGTCTCAAAAAATCAAATGGATGCCACAGCTTGAAAGTTATCTTTAGACATTTGGGCGATCAAAGACTAAGAGACAAAATATAACATTTTTTGCATACATAAAAATATTGTCAAATCACCAAAAAAACCCAACTTTTTACGCTACGGCCTTCACAGCATCTTTAGCAGCATTTGCTGCAATCAGACTTTGTGGCTGCAAGCATAACCATGAACAGATAATCAGTGATAACCTGAAAGGGCATTCGCCGATGCTATCTATTTTACCACTTGTAGATAAAGAAAATATTACACACCAACTAAAGTGATTTATATCACCTTTGTTAGTATTTCAGGCCCTTACCTCGGCCAATTCCTCCTCGTGCTTTGGAATGAAAGCAGTATCAACTTTCCCATTTTTGAAGTCCTGAAAGGAAAGAGATAATGAATAGATAATATTTAAACCAGTGACAGCATGAAAATTTTTAATAAGAAGAAAAACTATAAAAAGTTGCTTACTTCAATGTCAAGGATTAGCTTATGGTATTCAATAGTAGTTGGAACCCCTGAAAATGAAAGTAAAAAATAAGAAAATCAAATATCTTTAGAGTTTAGACCAACACCAACAATGGAATCTAATCTTGGAAATGAGCTTATAATACCTGTAATAATAGTATCATCAAGAGCCCTTTTCATGCGCTCGATTGCCTTTTCTCTGGTCGGGGCCCATACAATAAGCTAAAACCATGACCAGCAAGTTTCGGGTTAGAGGCAAAAAAAAAAACCATTATTGACACTCAAAAGTAACAACAAATATATAATGTTGAAATGGCAATACAAACAATATTCAACACGATATAATACATCAATTCAAACTTCACAAAATGTAGAATCCAAAAAAAGGAATACCATACTGTATATCCGTTATGATTATACAAGTTAATAAATACAAAGGCTAAGCTACTTGTGAAAAATGTAATGAGTGAATAGATATGCAACAATTTTATGAAAAAATGCACGAAACCACCATTATGTCAAGCTTTGGTCATAAACACAAGAAATTGCATATTTTAGTGGTTACTTTCTTCTTTTCTTTACTTTTTTTTTTTTGCCTTTTTAACAAGTATGGCAATTGTCTTTTGAAGAAATAAGGAGTTCAATGGTAATTAAGTTCAATTCACTTGAAGATTTCCTAGTACTAGAGAATATTACAGACCTTTCCAAGTAGAGAATCATAGCTTGGTGGAACAACGTAATCAGTATAAACGTGACTATCCATTCTCACGAATGGACCTCCGGATGGCAAGTAAGATGTGATTCTCCCTGATAAAAATAGAAGAATAATTCAAGAGCTCAGCTATTAACCGATTCAAAATCAAGCATATACAGAAAAAACAAATACAAAAATAACACACACACACGACACTTTCTAACTTTGCTTTAAGCCATTCTTTAAGATTTGTTCGGGCCAGTACAGCTCAATTTCACAAACCCCGACTCATAGTCTTCGTACAATATTATGCATATGAAACCCTCACCATCAATGAGCTAGGAGTTAGCAAGCCCAACCACCGCCACGACACTATCATATGAAAATGAAGAAAACCATATCTGGTCATCCCGGGAGCCATAACGTAATGTTCATATAGGTGGCAAAATGGGTGGGCTAGGTAATTGGTAATTCACATTTGCAGTTACAAGTCAGTGTCGAATATGATCAAAAAAGTTACATAAGTTCCCCAAAAATCCTTTTTTTTTGATAAATGATTTAGGAGGTGTTAGCCTAAAAAACACACTTTGGGAAACTTCCGTTTGACACTTTAATGATACAATCATAAAATGTAACCCGAATCAACCCACTCCTTGATAAATTGTCAGAATTTCCACCTCTAGTAAAATCATGTCTTGTAGATGACCAATGATGACATACCTGGTCCAGGTCTGAAATTTTTAAAAGCATCTTCCGCATTGATACGGCATTCAATTGAGTGTCCTCTAAGCACAATTTCATCCTGTGAAAGGCATTGCAATACATCGATGTAAGAAAGCATTCAAATACCGAAAAAGCTATGCAAGAAATTCAGTTATTCAGTACCTGTGTGTAACGAAGTTTCTCACCCATAGCTACCCGGATTTGCTCCTCTATCAAGTCTACCGAAGATATCATTTCAGTCACTGGATGCTCTACCTTCATTTGACAAAAGATAAGAAGTGTCACAATATATACAACATAACACACAAATTTATACACATATACGATTATATGCATATTACTGAACCAACCTGGATTCTGGTGTTCATTTCCATGAAATAGAAATCACCTCTTTCATCCAAAAGAAACTCTACAGTGCCAACACCAATGTAACCAATTGATGCTGCTGCAGCAACGGCTGCATCACCCATGGCTTTCCGCAGCTCTGGGGTCAATGCAGGTGAAGGTGCTTCTTCAAGCAATTTTTGGTTCCTTCTCTGCAAAAGCGGTAAATTTAATACAAGTTGCCATTCAACTAATTCAAGTGACGCTTGAAATTCTATCACTAAACACTATAGTTATCTTATTGATATTGTTTATTCTGATAAATTATTAGCTATTTTGAATAAATGCTCTGCTCCAGATCCATTAGAATAAGAATTCCCTGTTCAACCTACATCTACATGCTCTTTCATGACTACAGTCATTAGGTTTAAGTTAACGATCTACCGACAGTATGGGCCAAGTTTTGATCTAGGATCCCGTCCAATTTGATACATTTATATGAGCAATGAGCTGACAAATAAAAAAAAAACTTGATTCACAAGTTGAATATATCAAGCCGTATACTTGGGTCGATCCATTCAAATTAAAAAGAAAAAAAGCATATTTAGTCCATTTCTTCCAATTTTTCACTCTTAAAAACCCCTTTTGACAAGGCGACACATTACCATCCTCCTCCCTACCTCCGTCTTCAAGATTTTCCCCATTCTACCCTTCTCACTCTCCCTCTCTCTTTTTATAACATTATTGGTGTTTGTTTCTTCATGCTATATTCTCTTCATGTCAAAGATTACAAATTTAAAACATCAATCACCTTTCAATGTAACTACATGGTTATATGAATATACTTGAATGAAACAAGAGTGATTTTATGACACACAAAAATAAAATTAACTACTTTTTTGACTACAAACTTTTAGAATACTGAAAATATATGTACCTGAATACTGCAGTCACGCTCCCCAAAGTGAACGACATTTCCATATTTGTCTGCAAGAACCTGAACAGGCATATAAAATGTTTATAATCAACAAGATGGTAAGCAAACATCCAAAGGAACTTTCTTCATATAATAATGATAGAAACTAGTTATATACTATGTCAACTTTGAAGAATCAGTATTAGAAACTAAAGAACACAACTGCAGAAAATTATATTCATACGTTAGTGCATTAAATATGTCACTCTATACTTTCCACAATAGCTGTTCTTTTGTTGTAGTTCATAAATGCTTCTAACTTTATGCCAAAAAAGAATTACCTGAAACTCAATGTGCCTTGGATTGATAATGCACTTCTCCAAATATACACCATCATTTCCAAATGCAGCCGCAGCCTCACTCTGAGCTTGCTATTATAAAGAGAATTCAAAATTCTTTCAGAAACATAATATTAGAGAAGGAGCATTTTGAATATAACTATTAACATACAACTACATGACGACAGATCAACAGTCATAGTTTCTCTCTCAGGCAGTTAGGGAAAGAATTAGCAGAAAAACTAATGCCATGGGTCTAACAAAAGCATTACTATGACATATATAATGTAAAGAAGTCTATAGGTAAATGTTAATATAATAGTGAATTGTGCAAATAATAAAATCGATTTATAATTAATAGTGCAACATAAAGTGGGTTGCAGATGTGAACTAATACCTGCAACAGCTTCACAAACTCATCACGCTCTTTTGCAAGACGCATTCCACGACCTCCACCACCTGCTGTAGCCTTCAGAGCATAAACCATATATTAATAAGTCTGGTAAGTTTTCATAATAATAAGTTGCATCTACAAGTTGGGATTTACCAACTTGTACCATACAAAACAAGGATTTTAGCTATGAAATATCACAAGAGACTGCTCGGGGACGATCTAAAATCCAAAAATGACCTGCAATGGGACTGTTGTCATTAAGAGGATACATGGAGAGGTTATCCAAGTTAACACGGGGGTGGTTGCGGAATGGGGACATTTATATGGATCTTACATAGTTACAAGTATATCACGGAATAGTCCAAGTATTGGTTTGCTAAAATGGGTACATCTATAGAAGTGCTTATATCTGTTGGTTCATATAATTGGAGAGGGTTAAATCTAGTATAGAGGATTAGGAAGACCCAGACCATTAACAGATGTAAGACATAAAGCAGTGCGCAAAATGAAGGGGCTCTAGAACTGGAAGAGGTAAAAGTGGTATAAAGATTTTAAAGTATATTCAAACATTTTTTCATTACTTACGCTATATTTAAGAAAAATGGCAGAATACCAGCTAAATAACAAAGACATAATTTAGGAAATTTTCCCACTTCTAAATTACGTAACAACATAAAAATGTGTCACATCATACGAAAATTATCTGTGACATCTTAATTCTGAAAGACAGCAACAGATACATCCCTATTTTATACAAATTATTATAACAGCTTACCTTAATCATCACAGGAAAACCAATCTCGTCTGCAAGCCTGATGCCTTCTTCCGTGCTCTAGTAAGAAATCAGAGATATGTCAACGGAAGTGTTGATCTTGACATCAAGAAACTCAATATCATATTGCCAGGAAAATGACTTATTATACCGATAAAAGGCCATCACTTCCGGGTACGGTTGGAACGCCAGCATTCTTCATGGTCTCTCGGGCAGTTGCTTTGTCCCCCATAACACGAATGCTGTCAGGCTGCAAAGACATACATTAGAAGTATCAGATATACTGCAAGATCAAGATATTCGACATATCTTATAAAAGGCTTAACGATGCCAGATAAACACATGACTTCAGAAGCAATGGATAGAATTAATAGCATGTCGAATTAGTATATCTGTTTTTGCTTGTATGAGCTTGTCCATGTCCCAGTTAGATGATCACAGCGCCCTTACAGCAGTATCATACTCATGTTTAATGTATTTTGGAAGTTGAAAAACATGCAATGGGTAAAAATAACAATTAACTTTATCCTCGGTAAACGTAATCGCCAAATGCACCTTCAGTTTCTGCAAAAACGATAAATTGCTTACATTTGGCCCAATAAAGTTAATTCCATGCTCTCTGCACATCTCTACAAAAACAGCATTCTCAGCAAGAAAACCATAACCAGGATGCAGCATAGTACATCCACGACTGATAGCAGCAGACAGCACATTGGGTATCAGCAAGTACCTGATGAAGAAAATGTAACAACTCAATTAGACATCTTTATTAGTTGTTCTATAGAAACTGCTTATGTATGAACAAGGTCGGATTCGGAATGTAGAGTTCTTATCAAACTTCTTTATAAATTTGCTCTTATTGGTGCTTTGTTATGTTTGCCGGGTTAATCCCAAATAAAAAAGAGGGGACTACTGAGATTAAGGAGATGTAGTTTTGATAAAATGTTTACTGTGAAATACACAGGAAGCTATTGCAGTGTTGTAAATATCGGCCGATATCTCGGTATCGGTCTCAGGAACGGCCTCTCTCCGATCTGATCCCGATCCACGAGTTCTACAACCTACTGTTATTTTGGTTCAAGAAATCAAGGTTACTTAGCTATACTGTATGTTCAGCCACCTTTCACCAGACAGTACCGTTAAATGCAGATCATCTAGATAGTGTACAGACATGTAAAGATTATCGTTCTCACATTTACTCATGGTAAAGCTATATGTGTAACCACTAATAACTTCCTATGTGAAAGCAGTCTCTCTACCCTAGTTTAGAGGTATGACCGTCTATATTCTACCTCACCCATACCCCGCCATTGACAGGATTGGGTATTGACGTTGTTGTTGTTGTTGTTGTTGTTGTTGTTGTTGTTATTGTTGTTGCTGTTGTTGTGATGCTTTCCTCTAGTAAAAGCCTAAATGTGTTGATATTGAACAATAATTCATTGTTGTGACTGGTTAACTATGTCACTCTTAGGTCACATAAGGCTAGACAGCAATCAAAGTTTCTACTTTTCTTTTTCAACAATTGAGGGAAAGATGAGTGTGCATATTACACTCAATTCCAGTAGAATTATAATTGCTTTGCTATGACAAGTTATAAACAAGCTGTAATTAATTGAAAATTCGGACTATTTAATATGATGAAGATTGGTAACTTACGATTGACTACTAGGAGCTTCCCCTATGCAAACTGATTCATCAGCCAGTTTCACATGAAGTGCATCCTTATCTATGGTGGAGTACACTGCAACACAGGGGATCCCAAGCTCATGAGCAGTTCGAATCACTCGCACTGCAATCTCCCCTCTGTTTGCTATCAGAATTTTTTCAGCTCGGCAAGTAACACCAAGTGCTCCAGGTTGCTTTGCTGATCTACGAACTTTCTGAGAAGCCTCAACTCTTTGTTTAGGAAAGCTCATCTTATTTCCCCCCAAGAAGGTACATTGGGAGCTCTTAATTCCACTAGACCTCCCGAGGAATAAACCCTAGCATTAAGCGTCACATGTGAATGCTTCTAATCACAAAAAGATACATAACAATAAAATGCATTACCCACATTTTTATAAGTACAAAAATAAACAGGGTCACACCAGTTCACCAACACGCATGTAAGGCAAGTTCAAAAAGACAAATGTGATAAGGCAGTAAGCCAATAATCAGCTAAGTAGATACAATTCAATAATCGCAGAGAAAATTTGCATTGAAGATTGAATTAATCAGTTATTTTGCTTTCAATTGATTAATTGTGTACTCAATGAAGATACATTCACATCATCCTAATCTCTATGCATTTACTGATAATACTTGCTTTGTTCCAAGTTATACGAGCTTTTTGGCTATGTCTTGGTCCCAATTTATACAAGTTGTATAGGGGCTCTTTAACTTACTAACATCAAAGAGAATCGACTACAATTCTATATTCTACTCGATAGAGCTTTTCTAGTGACAGAACCTTTCAATTCTTATTTGTCCTTTTCAGCTCACCTCCAGACAGGAAGCTTAACCGGTGATGTTTTGTTTAGATTTATAAGCTTCAGATAGATGGGTTATTGCAGAAAAATATGAATCTATTTAGGAAGGGGGCTAGGGCATACAGCATAACGTTAATTGATTGTTGCTCAAAAGATATTAACTTAGAAAGATCCGCACGTAACGATAACAGTTGTGAATTCTTTAAAATGTATCATAAACCAACTACAGTCGGTGATATGAGATAGAAATCTCAGCCTTACAAGTTTCCAGAGCAACTGAAACACTCATAAAGATGTTTAACCAAGCAAAAAAAAAAAAACCATAAATTTTCTAGTTTCCAATTGAAGATATTATATTTGTTTATTCTTCAAAATTCAAATCCTCATTCATGTATCATATATTAATAAATTTCATTCCGAAATTTTACAAATAAATATGATCTTTATTTTATTTCAAACAAATACATATGAAGGAAACTAAAAGGTTCACCTTGTAAAGTGATACTAGCTAAAAACTTCACTTAGTAAACGTTAGTTCAATCAATGTGGCAATCAAATGAGAACCAACTTAAAATGGGAACAAATGAGAACACTTAAAAATTACATTTTGATGCATTAAAAGTCCATAAAACTGACATAGTACATAACTAATTATCATTATTTAAGTGTTTAACAACACATTGATCCTTCAAAATCGAAAAAATCACGTTTTTTGTTTTGTGCATCCATCTTGGATGCATATTCATCAAAATGATGCATCCAACAAAAATCGTGATTTTTTCGATTTTGAAGGATCAATGTGTTGTTAAACACTTAAATAATGATAATTAGTTATGCACTATGTTAGTTTTATGGACTTTTAATGCATCAAAATGATGTTTTTAAGTGTTCTCACCGTTCTTATTTTAAAAGTATTCTCACCGGAGTGTTACCCTATATATATATATATATATATATACCGAACAGAACGGATTATATAAAAAGAAAAAAGAGTGAGAGGGGAAAAACATACTGGAGTAGGAGAAGTAATTGGTTTGCTAGTGCAAAATGTGACGGCGGAATCCATTATTATATATCAATAATCAATCAACCGCTAGCTGCAAGCATAAAATGAAATTAAAGTTAATCAATAAACATATATACTATATAATATCAGGAAGATATCGGTAAGTAGGGAATATATAGATATAGATATACAACATTACATACATATGAAAAATAAAAGATAAAATTGGGGATGGTGCAAGCAGTGGAGTGAAACTAAGAGATCGGAGAAGTAAGTTAAATGTAGAAACTGGTATTAACATGAAACTGAAATAATGAGATTTTTTTAACTTACTGATGATAATAATAATAAGCTTGAAAGGAAAATTAGGCAGAGCAGTTGAGCGATAGTTTAGAGAAATGAAGGAGGTGAGATAGTAAAGAGGGAGAGTGGCGATGAAATCTATGATGCTTTCAGATTGAATTCTCCGCCCGATTTTCTTCCTTTCCTTCCCTCTTTCTTTATTTAATTGAAGGGTTTTTTCAACTAAAAATGTTACCATATATACTCTTTTAAAAGTATAGAGAAAATTTAGGAATAATCACGATCGTTATGGACCGTTTAGTCGGGAAAAACACCTTTATTTTTTAAAAAAATATGGGAAACTGAAAACACCTTCAAATTATAGTTTTACAAAATTATTTTCCATGAAAACAAAAAATACATGTTTTCCATTATTCTATGAAAAATTAGAAAACGTTTTTTTTTTATTGTTTTTCATTTTCAAGTTTTTAACGCATTTTCAAAATTTTCATTTGTTTTTTAGAGATGGAAAACTTCTTTAATTTTCTAGAAAATTAAAAATGAAAAACTATAAAACATTTTCCACTACTAAACGCATCCTTATTATTTTAGTATAATGACAGGATGTTAATTGTGCTTGATATGAGCTAGGAGATACATAAAGTAAGGACGGGCATATAACCCAAAAATTCAAGACTTAGCAGCACAGGTTCAACCGAACCCGATGACTTGGACCGGCCCATATGGTAGGATACGAGTGGGGTGCACTGTTGGGTTTCAGGGTGAGTCGAGCCATATTTTGACACGTAATGAAAAAATGTCATTACGTGTGGTATTCTGGTAAATTAAGTTAGCTAAACAATATGAAAATCATGGACCGATAAAAATTGTTGATTGTATGTTGATACGTTAGCTGGTTTATAACATGATATGTATTGTTTATAAAACACACATTATTAATTTTTATATTTCTACCACAACTTTTAACTTTTATATTCTTAACTTTCATATCCATCATTATATAATATAAAAGTTAAGTTATAAAACAACTCTAAAACTTAAATAATCTCTCTTCGTAATTGTTGTTATATCTCTAAGTGCATAGTTTACAAATGTATATAGCATGGGTATTAAATTCTTTATTTGTTATGTGGTTTATTAGTGATATATGCATTATTGAAAGGGTAGTAATTGATTATATATGATGATGATTAGGAAGTTGAAAGGGTGGAACGTGAAAGAGATATGGGAAGAGCAGTAACTATTTATATTGATGATGATTAGGAAGTTGAAATGGTAGAATATTGATGTGTTGTTTGTGTATAATGAAAAACAGTCAAGTTTTAAATTTATAAAGTCAAGGAAATATTAAACTAAACACACACTCACGGACAGTGGATCCGTTCGTTTGTAGTATAGCTAGTGGTAAGACCAGGTTCGTTCATAGGGACTATGTTTAAGAACTAAGTAAGATTAAGTAATACTAAGATTGGTTGGGGGTTTTGTAACTGAGTTGTCACGTTGCTTAAACTAATAATAATAAAAGACAGTGGAATCCAGTGTTACCCGGGCAGGCTGTTTCGGAAGAAACAACGAAAAGATTTTAATTTAAAGGGATAAGTATCCTGGAACGTAACAAACTTTGGACGAATGTCTATAGTAGAAATAACTAAAGTTTTGTGTATTGTATGTAAACAACTTTAAAAAATGTTTATTGTATGTAAGAAAACATACGTGGCAACCATATAGAGGTGTCACTTGTCTGATTTTAATTGGTTGAATACATTTTCTTACATACAATAAACATTATTTTTGAGTTGTTTACATACAATACACGCAACTTTAGTTATTTCCTACTATAGACATTCGTTCAAAGTTTGTTACATTACAAGATAATTATCCCTAATTTAAAACAATAAAATTAATAGCATCATTTACTTTGAATGAGATCCATAACATGTTTTAGGTTGCACTATTCAATACAATAGTTGAGATCTAAATAAGTCACTAGACTCGGTCACGTGGGTACCACACTATCTGCTAACAAATCCGTGTCTTCTACTCAAATCCTAACCGATTAACTACAAGTGTGAGTACTACCCTGCCCACCTATAGTTCTCTAACCACTTAGGGGGTGATTGGTTAGATGTATTTGGAGGTGAGGAATGATAATGATAATAAAAGACTATGCTTGGTTGAAAAAAAAAAAGAGGTTAATCAATACCAAAAGTGGGTAATAAGCCATTATAGAGTAGTTTGGGGGTAATCAAAATCCATTACCCAGTTTTTAATTTCTCTCCACTAACCACCTCCCAATTTTTCTCTCCACTCGCCTCTTACATATCAACAACAACTTCATGTACGTTATTCACGTAACATAATTGTTATTGTTAATCTTATTAATCAAATTTTGACATTATTATTTATATTAAATTAATATATCTATTAACTTAATATATAATATTACTAACCAAGCAACATAATGTAATACTTTGATTGCATTACTTAATATTCCCATTATGTTTTCCATTTCCATTACCCTATTTAAACCAAACACCACCTTAGTTTGTTTAACTATTTAAATAACAATTATGTCTACCGAATTACCAATCTGTTAATACATTTAATCCTATTATCATTGAATTATTTTTTACCAGTTTATGATATAAAGCCAACTATCTAAACTTTAGACAATCAAGATCATGAAGACACAAATAATACCATTAAAAGCATGCAAACATAACCAAGAATTCAATAATAAAGTACAAAGATTAAATATATTAAGATCATGATACAACGTTAAGTGTAAGCATGCGACCATCACATAATTATGTCACATCATCTTAGTAGATGATTAATTATTTAGCTACTAATAATAGAAAAAAGATCAAAGTCAATAATATATGAAAACATAATGTACAGACGATGAAATAGAGATCTAAAAGATAATAATGTTGTAGAGAATCAATGTTTGATCTTCTGGGTGATATGGAGGTGTTACGAGGGTTTAGATCTGATGAAAATACCCTAGAATAGCCCCCAAAGTTGTCTGGAGAAAGTATGGTGCAACCCTTGGGGTTTAGAGGGGTATCTATAGGTTTTAAACAATACCCTAGCTGGCCGACCTACTCCCAGCGGCGCTGGCTCTGCTGTGAGTGGAGCTGGCCCTGGAGATCAACACGAAAGTTGTAGATCTTTCTCTCGCATTTCCGTGGATATCTTATATGTCAGAAACATAAGTTATGCCCCAAATACTAACACGTGGTCATAGGCTTCATGTCAACACACTTTTCTTCATCTTAAGTCTTGAATCTCGACCCGAATCTTCATCGAACTGTGACACCCGTCACCAAAACCGATAGTTTATAATAGTCTCTAACTTGAATTCCTAATTTCTTGATTAGTCAATGTGCTTATATAGTATAACAAGCATAGAGACGTTGTGATCATTCCAATATGTGACTTATATTACCTAAATTCCAATAGTTTAGGATTTAGTCACTCTATTTTTTTAAACTTGGATGGTTATAACTATTTCCATTGATATCTAGACATATGTCGTATTAATTTCTAGACATTGATAAATCTTTATACACTACTTGATAGTGAGTTAAAATTCATAATCATCATAATGAATTACAATAGTTATGTGTGGTGAATTAATGAACATATTAAAGTATAACATAAAAATTGTATCTAGAGTTTAATAAGATCATTGTATATGCATAATATACATCAAAATATGGAAGATGACCCTCCTGACTAGCAAGTCAACGAGAAACAAAAAGGATTTAAAATCCCATTTCAACTCATCTATATTTATAATAACTAGCATGGTACTTGCACGTTGCAGCGGATATCATTGACAATGTGTTCGATGTCGTAATTATCAAAAACAGTATCAGTGAACAATTAATTAAGCGAGATACCACGATGATATCGTAGCTTCAATATCAACCAACAGTAACAAAAAATACACGTATTAACAATATAAGTGGATATTCAATTGAAGTGAAATTGTGAAAATAGTTTAAATAGGAATGCATTTTAATTGAAATAAAGGAAGGACATTCTTGTACATTCGCATGGTTACATTTCAACATTTGATGAGAGAGTGTGCTATTTCTTTTATATAATAGTATAGATAATAATGATAAACTAGATAATTTAGCATTTTAATAAGATCAAATTAATACCAACTCAATCTTCTAATTTCTAACATAACAATTTACGGTTGGCAAGGAATCTCAATTCTAATAGAAACCTTATTCATAATAATTTATTAAATGTAATTATAAACAAAATCAAATACTTATCTCTACACATAAAATATATATGCATCATAATTTATCAAAGGAAAACCCAAAACAACATTTACTCTTTGTTGCCTTTCCTGCCGTCAAACAAAACACCACCACCAAACAAATATATATATTTTTTATCACACAATTGATTCAACTCAAGGATTTCTGGATTTTTTTGGTAAGTTATTATAACTCACAATGTGTTTTCAAAGTATATTATTATATAAAAAAGTCTATGTATAAAATTCTTAAAGAATTATATTTTATTTTATAAAGTTACATTAAGGAGTGATCATCAATTTTGGGGTAAAATTACTTATCTTTTCTTTTCATATATATATATATATATATATCTTTATATTGTTGATCTTTTATTATAAGTAGCATATTTGATGAGTATATATTACAGCAAATTTTACAAGAACTAATAAAAGTCTTTTTAAGGTTAAATCAAGAGCTTGAAGTATAGATCACATTAATCTTAAAAATTTACGTATTAATTGTAGCGTAATAATTAATATAATATAAGAAATCTAATTATGAAGACATGGATATCATAATAACAGATTTAAATAGGTGTTGGAAAGATTTGAAAGTTTATATAAATATTTAGTTGTAGTAGTATTTAAAATAGTAAGTGAAATTATTTTAGAATCTGGACAGATTCAGTTTGTTAATTTTGAAAGCTCGTATCTTGGCCATGGAAGATGGTTAAGTCACGTTTTTTGTGTCCAAAATTAAGTTCAGGAAGTTTACTTTATGGTGGAATTGGTTTCGTGTCAAAATATGAAGTTTAAGGTTGTCAAACGAATTTTATAATAAAACTGTGCAAATTTGAGTTTTCCGAACAGATTTGAGTCGACTTCAAATAGTCAAATCTTGGTCGATTTTATGAACTGGAAGTTTAGTTTTTTCCAGAAACATTTTTTAGATGTTAAGAGTGTACAGTAAAAAATTTGGATTTTTTTGAAACTTCGAAGGTCCTTAACTTTTATAAAACTTTTCTTTGCGCAAACAGTGAAATTTCTGACTAGTTTGTAATTATGGAATTTTTAAAAATAGTTAACGTACCAAATAAATTAAGCGAAAATTTATGTAAGTATATAACACTCTAAGGTTACAGTAGTTAAGATTTGAAAGCTTCAATTGTTCATTTGATCAAGAAAAAAAAATTCATAAAGTTACTAAAAAATTTCAGTGAATATGAGCTTGTAAAATTTAATCATGAATCATTAAAACAAATACTCTATATTAAGTTATGTGACTTGTAACTTAATAATATATGACAAATCAGTTGTGAATATCTTGAAAGTAGCCATATATGTATATCATCAAATACGGGTTACAATGGACGGTTATTGACCATGTCCATAAGTGTAACTTGTTCTTATATATATGTTGTGTAGATTCTAGTGATCATTTTGGACTTTGCACAACTACTTGCATATTGAGGACTTGAGGTGAGTTTCGTGGCCCCTTTTTATTTTATTTCTTTGGGGGAAAATGATGTTCAAAACATTTTTCATTTCTTTACTAGTTGTGCCAAAACTAGTTTGTTTTATTGGACAAATACGTGTAAAATGTGTATGCTAGCTTGCTTGTGTTGATTTCTATGATGCAATGGATGTCTGTCGATATCTATTGAAAACTATTTACGGCAAAAGATGTTTGTCGATATCTATTGAAGACTTTTTACGGATAACAGTGATAACTATTAACCAACTTTATACTCCAGTTGGTAGTTTGTTGGTATAACAATGTGTGATTGAGTTGTTGGCAAGTGATGTGATTGAGTTGTTGGCAAGTAGTGGTGAGTTTATGTTGTTGGATAACTATGATGACATTGATCAGTATTTGGTATGCATACATGCTACTACATGTTTATATTTACACTATTGTCCAAACCACTTATATCATGCACAACAAATTCATTTGTATTCCTTTAAACCTACGAACTCACCAACGTTATGTTGACATTTTCGAGCATTCATTTTCAGGTAATAACAATGCTTAAGGAGACTGAGCATAAGGAATTTAGGAAGACTAAAAAAAAGAGATCCTTCATGGACTCCTAGTTGCATTTAATCATTGAACTCTATTTGTTATTTGTTACATCTTTTGCTATTTGAGGTGTGTTGCCTAGACTTATCTCGCTTGTGGGAATTACATTTCTTTGGATTTCATTTAGTAAAACTCTATTATAAATTTCATGTGCTATGTTATGTCTTTTCGTCATATCCTACGATTCCGCCTAGGTGGGGTGTGACAGAACCATCATTTATCTTTCTTTAAGTGTTTTATCACCATTTCTTGACGTTTTCCTTCATGCCATGAGCAATGAACCTGGAATCACATATACATGCCATTAAGTATCATAAGTTTACTCAAATAACTATAAAATGACCAAAACTAGTGCGATTAAAGTCTATATAATTATCGGTCATCAAATGTGAAAGAGACTAAGTGATGTATATGTGTTTGTAAATAGACGTGAGGTTTGCGATAAATAGATAGATGTTTAATGAGAGTTTATTGAATTGGGTCTATATATATGAGGAATCCATCGTTCACTTCCCACTTTGCATTCTTCCATCCTAAAAGCATTTAGTTTTCGTAAGTCTCTCCAAAGCAAAAAAAAAAAATACATGTTCAAATTGGGAAGAATAATGATATTGTTGCAAAACAACCCAAGGAAAGATATGCTATTTATTTGGATCAGCTTCACAAAGAATCTTCTGGCCTGATTGTTGTCATGATTTGTAGGCGTTGGGATGTGATTAGCGTGAAGAACAAGTACATGAGTACCGACTTCATCATCTATGATGAAAAAGTTTGTAAGCATGATTGTTTTCTATATAGTTGTTTGTAAAAGATATATTTTCCCAATTTTTAGGGGAATGTCCTTCATTGTTTTGTCAATGGTGCGATTGCTTACCGGTTTAAGCCATCTATGTACATGCTGAAGGACTTTAGTGTGCTGCCAAATCCTCAAAAATACAGGATCATGAAAGATGCTGAGTTCATGATCGAGCTTCATGGTTCAACCATAGTAAGAAAGACAACTAATATATAAAAGTTGAGTCATGAATCAACTCTAAAACTAAAATAATATCTCTTCATAATTGTTGTTATAGCTCTAATTGCATGGCTTACGAATGTATGTAGCATGAGTAATAAATTCTTGATTTGTTATGTGATTTAGTAGTAGGTATGTGCATTATTGGAAGAGTTAGTAATTGATTATCCATGTAAGTGTGATTTAATGTGAAGTTTTAAAATTCCATTGGCCTTACTATTGAGGATGATTAGAAAGTTGAAAAAATGAAATGTGAAAAAGACTAACCGCTACCATATATAAGTACATTTAAAGATTACTCTCAAAAACAATCTATAACAAAAATACACCAACTAACGTATTACATACTTTTTCAAAATAAAGAATAAATGCTAATTAACTTCATTAAGTATTAGTAACAACATATTGTACATATTATAGAAGTAACAAATATTATATAAATAAAAATGATTCATCACCCTATTAATTAACCTAAAAATCATCTTATAAAACTATTAGATGATAACATGTGGAAAAATAAGTTAATTAAACTCATCGTATATAACATCAAGTCAATGTTGTGTAACTTTTTTACACACAGCTCAACATCGTTCTACTATTGATCATTTTTAAACCACACATTTTTAAACCACACGCTTACTTTTTAAATACAACCATTATGCGAAAACAAATATAATCCATCCCGTACGTGCAACACACGGGTCTTAAGACCTCACAATAAACAAGTCATTGATACATAACATAATACATGAATCCGATTAATGTGATAAACATATCATCTCCCATCATTAATGTTTTATAGGGGTTGGTTATTGTAAAACAAATATTAAAGTAAAACAAATAGAACAAGATCTTGACTCTTGGATCATGATAAAGTTGATGCACAAAGATTCACGGAGCACCGGTATATATATATATATTGATGCACGACTATTTTCAGGATGAACGCTGATTTTGAATGAAGATAAACCTATTGTTTTATTTGTTTTACTCTAATATTTCGATTTGTTCAGAAAACAAACGAGAGACAAGAAAACATCTTTGATTACGATTAAGCAAAACAATAAACTAACAACACTAATTTTTCTAATAAATGTAACAAAGTAACAGCTTAGCACCAATCTCATTTTCAATTGATATATTCCCAACCTCATTCGATAGCCCCAATGATTTTGAGAATATGGATGTATGACTTTCCTAGCTAGCTATTTGAAATCGCTAAACAATAACCACCAACTTCAACTTTATAACTAATCTCCTAACACGTACTCCAGTGACTCCACTCTATCTTTCTTTCGGGTACTATACAATAATTTTAACATTAATCTTTAACACAGCTAAATGAAAAAAAAAAAACAAACAAAACCGAAAACCGAACCAAAAAACCGACAAACCGAACTGAATAATGGTTTTTGGTTTTGAAAACCGAATGATTCGGTTTGGATTTCGGTTTTAGGCCAAAACCGACCCAATCTCACTCCTAGGTAAAGTTAATGCATGCATATAAAAATTACAATCATATATTCACATTGTCACCTTATTTTATTATGAAACAGAATTAGAATATTGTTACGTTTTGATTATATGACTTTTGTTGTTCTATTTACAAGGATCGTGTTTCACCACAATATTTTAAACTTTAATACTAAAAGTAGTTAGACCATGTAATTAGTCATATGAATTGAACGCAGATAACAACATTTGAATAACAATCATATACTAAATCGATTAAATTTAAGCAAGTATTATTAACGGGGTGAAACTTTACCGGTATCTTATCAATTTATCAATGTGACCATATGCACCCATAAAAGAAGGTTACGAGTTATACGTTGAAAGTTGACAAAAACAAGTGGATAATTTGTATCTTGTGATCCATATGTGAGAATGATGACTTAACATGCATGATTTTTATGCGATGTACACTATGGGTACCAATACAGTACATGAGATTCAGATGGTTCTTACCAATTTACCTTTAAACAAATATTAAGCTAAAAGTTAAACCCTTTTGCTTTCACACACACAAAAAAAAATAATTTTTATATATTGAAAATTAACTTTTTTATGTGTGAAAATGAATACTACATTGTGAAAACGAATACTAATAACTTATTACCTTTTTACCATTTTATTTATTTTATATCAAATCAATATATATTGCACGTTCTTTTGAGAAATTTTGTGATTTTTTAACCCTCATTCCGTTAACATATACCTATTGTAGTACATTATCTCATCGTTATTGAAATATCGTTATTATAATTAATAAAATTTGATTCACTTTTTTTTAATTATTATTTTTTCATATTATGTTCATAACACACTAGTAATTTTCTTATGAAGAGTTAATTAATCAAAAGTAATATTTTTTTTATCAATATCAATACAAGTATTGTTAAATAAGTTTTATTACTTCTATTAGTAAATCTATTTTAACAAATTTTAATAAACTTTTGTCTTTATAAATTGTTGACAAACGTAATGTCTTCTAGACAACACTTGAGTGACATATCTCGTTATAACCTAAAATAGTTAAATTTTGCCAAAGTCACGCCACGCTTATGCATGAGTGACAAACGATTTATTATTCCCGTACTATGTTATGTCATATTGTTATTGATGTTCAAGTTTTATTTGCATTACTATATTATTGTGTACCACTTCTTCTTCCTACTAGAAGTGTCACATTTTGAATATGCAAAGTCTTGTGATTTTTAATGTATATATGTCACATTTTGAATATTCAAAGTCTTGTGATTTTTAACTTTGATTTTATATATATATATATGTTGTTATATAATACTTTATGAAAATTATACCCAATGAAAATTTATCCAAAACCCAATCATTCATATAGTTTTCATCAAATATTATATAATACAAACAAAAATATTTAAGATTCAAGTTGAATAATAAACGCTTTGAAGATTCAAAACATAACACTTCTAGTGGGACGAAGAGAGTATTTAATTTTGTAGTAAAATCATTTTAAGTCAAACTAAAAAATATCAAGTTTGTAGGAGTTTAATTAAAGGAAGAGATTCCCTCAAGTTGAATAATAGAAATATAACACTTTAAGTTGAAAACATCTTGACCATTGGATTGAAAGATTTAAAAATGAACTTTAAATCTTGACCTTTGATTTTTATTCAAAGGTCAAGATTTGAACTTGATAAAATCTTCTCATTCAATTAATTAGTGCCAACACAATTAATATTTGTGGTCTTTATCTATAATTAGCAAATGAAAATAATCTCTTGGTATTAAAAAGAGAAATGATTTTCGTACCACAAATACTGATAAATTTACCACACCATACAACTGTTAAAATATACCGTGCAAACCATTAAAACATATTTGTGGTTAAAATATACCGTACAAACTATTAAAACATATATGTGGTAGATTTATCAATATTTGTGGTACAATTAAGAATCACTTCCCTATTGAGGGGTGTTTGTGATTGAGTTTTGAGCTGATTATTTGATTATTGCGTTTGTATGACACAAATAATCGAAAAATGTGTTTGGCAAAATAAGTGATTATCTGCGTTTAATTAGAAAGAAAACGCAGTTTTGAAAAAGCAGGTAGGGACATGCTTTTTCAAAACGCAATTTTTAAACGCACAATCTATTCTGGAAACGCAAACACAAACACCCCTAAAAAGGACAAAATAATTGACCATACAGTACAATAAATATTAAAAATACTCAGAACTATTATTTGAATTACTCTTCTAAATATTATTTTTCATCTCAAGTTTGTATTGTACTAAACATACTTATAAAGCATCTGTGTTGTTTTTCTTTTCTTTTCTTTTTATTTATGAAAAACTATTTGAAATTCAAGATGAATTGACATTCATATATGTTCCTCAAAAGTCAACCAATTTAATTGCAGATAAACAAATGATCAATAAACTCAACTTAATATTAAGGCTTAAATGAATACAACCCTTCCTTTTCTAGCATAGAACTTTAATAATCAAATAAAGATATAGCTGGACTTCATATAGTATTGTCATAATAATGTACTTTATATGTAATATTGTATCATAAACTTTTTACCAGCTAAGTGCCACCACAGTTATTTCTCTGTATTTTTGGAATCGCTAAAAAAAATGGTTCGTTACACTTTATATTTAATTATCTTTGCATAGTAAGCATACTTTTCATTTATTATTACGAGCATGGTACCCGCGCAATGCGCCAGCAGTCGTGAGGAAGACGGTCTGCTTTATTAGAGATTTTGGGTAGTTACGTAAAGAAAAAAACAAAAAAGTCTAAGGGCAAATAAGGTATTTCAAAGACAGAAATATTTAATAGGGGAGGATTTGCTTTATTAAGGAGTAAAGATTAATAATAATAATAATAATAATAATAATAATAATAATAATAATAATAATAATAATAATAATAATAATAATATAATAATAATAATAATAATAATGGAGTAACAATTAACAAACATTGCTTGATGCATGTTTTTAGCTGGCAAATATTTAATACTACCAAAGATGAATATCATTGGCTGGTTAATTAACAAGCATAACATTATTATGTTTCATATTAATACAATCATATTCTCTTCATCTCTTGCATAAGCTACTTTTTATTCTAATAATAGTTGAAAAAATTAACATAGTTTTGTTTATTAGAGTATAAGATTGTTATAAATAACCTACTAATTTTTAATATTATCTTCTTTTGAATGCAAAAAGGTTTTTAAACTAATGCGAACCAATCTAAGCTTGAAAAATCTTTTGATAAGGGTAAAACTGATCGGTAATCATATCACATCACATTTAAAATGTAAGTAATATAAGTTTCATGCAGGAATATAAATATAATTGTCATGTATGTGGAAAAAATGATATAATATCAACATTTACGTTTTTTTTTTTTTTTTTGGAGACAGCCAAATCAATGGTTACCTTTAGGAAACATGGGAAATTAAGTTGAGAATAAAATTGCACTTAATGAAATCATAAAATCATAAATGCATAACTTAAAAAATCAACTACCACATATACTAGTACTACTACATTGTACATAAACATACTTCCTCTTTTTACTTTAATTTACTATACTACCCATCACTCTACATCTCTTTTTGCCTATATATACAATTCTAATTATAACTCTTCCAGCACACTTGTTAATAAGCAAAAATGGTGATAGTCAAAAACTTAAAAACTTGTTTTCTTGTATGGGTATTTGTTGTTTCTTTGTCTAGTGCTTCATCTTCTTCAAATTTTCAAGATAACAAAAATGTCTATTTCTTTTACACTCCATATCCAAACGTTGGCTCATCTCCTCCACCAGTTGGTAAAATTTATATAAAAACATTATATTTTGTAAATTTTTATGTATTTTACAATGATTTGATAGAGCACTTTTATTTTCTTGCTTTTCATTCTTAATTTTTTGTTGATTTAATTGTTCACAGTTTCCTACCAAAATCCATCTCCGGTTCAACCAAATAGTCCTCCACCCGTAGGTAAAACTTTAAACAGTATATATATGTGTGTGTGTTTTTTTTCTTTTTATGTTATTTTTTGTATTTCTTGATTGATAAAATATTACATATTTGTTTATGTGTACAATTTTGATGATTTATGTTATTATGTTTTTTTTTTCCTTTTTTTGTAGTTTCTTATCCTACTCCACCTCCTGTTCAAGCAATTAATCCACCCTCAGGTACAAAAACTACATGTATTAATTAGTTTTTCAATTAAATAACTCAAATGTTTGTGTGATAAGTGTAAGTTTATGAAACATATATTGTTGGAACACTATATATATTTGATTCCACGACTGGTAAAAATAATTTTTGAACATTCATATCGTAGAATACTCTTAAATTTGTATATATTAAATGAAAATATATGGAATGTGGCGTACGTACGTTTTTATTTTATATGATGATTTATTGATTTATGATTTATTTGTAACGTTTGTTTGTAGTTTCAAGCCCACCGCCAGCTCATGCAAATAATAATCCACCCCCAGGTTAAAAATTTATAACTTTAAGTAGTATTTTTCATTTTAATTGGTTATTTTATCTATATCGAAGGGTTGGGAGTAATATGTTTGAGTTGTATACTATTTTTAGATAATAGTTAATTCTCTTAATGATTTGGAATTAATTAATGTGTAGTTTCATTATAATATATTGTTGAAAGCCTTAATGTTATAAACAAAATATAACGAAATCTTATAGAGCATTACAATTTTGATATTTTGATTTATGGTATGATGGTTTGTTTGCAGTTTCGTATGGAAGTCCACCACCGGTCGAGGCGAATAATCCACCTCCATCTGGGGGCGGCATACCACCGGTTCAACATACTCCAACTCACCATCACCATCATCACCATCATCATCACCATACAAAACAACCACCTGTTACTAACTGCGAAATACCACCACCGGCTACCGGTTATAACAACCCCCCTACCACTCCACCTTCTAATGGAGATCATCATAATCCACCAAATAGCGGCGGTGGTAGTGGTACTCCTACCACACCTACACCGATACCTACACCTACAGAACAACCTGTGGTCAAACCACCATCCCCCACCGAATATCACACCCCTTCGGTACCGCCACCAAAAAGTGGTTGCAATTGCGGAAATCCACCAAATTCCAATCCCATTCCACCGGTAGTTGCACCATCTCCAGTCGAGCATCACAATCCATCACCAACACCACGTACCGGATATCACTATTATCCCCCACCTTCCACCACCACCCCACCATCCACCTCCCCTTCCACCACTCCGTCCAACAACCCACCGTCCACCACTCCATCCAACAACCCACCACCCACCACTCCTTACACAAACCCACCATCCACTACTCCTTCCAACAATCCACCATCTACCACCCCACCATCCACCGCTCCTTCCACCACTCCGTCCAACAACCCACCGTCCACCACTCCATCCAACAACCCACCACCCGCCACTCCTTACACCAACCCACCATCCACTACTCCCTCCAACAATCCACCATCTACCACCCCACCATCCACCGCTCCTTCCACCACTCCGTCCAACAATCCACCGTCTACCACTACTCCCTCTACCAACCCACCATCCACCACTCCCTACACCAACCCTACTACTCCTTCCACCAATCCACCATCTTCCAGCCCACCCTCCACCACTCCCGACATTGACCCGCCGTCATCCACACCTCCAAAGCCGAAAACTCCGTCTAATGATCCCAGTAACACACCATCATTCCCTAATATACCCTTCATTGGTGGCACTTGCAAGTGAGTGACTACTACAATACTATTTTAATTAGCATATATAATAGCCACACATTAATTAGTTATAAACTTATAATAGGCCAATGCATAAACGCATGCATTATCTAATATAAACTCACTTCTGTTTATCTATATATTTATTATATTTTGTTTCAAATGAAAAATATACATTTAGTCATTTACAAACATATATAGTTTTAAGGAAAGAGATATATCTTACAACGTTGTGAAACTGATGAATATATGTACGTACGTAACATTATTATTTTTTAAATCGTTTCATATATTTTTACATAAACATTTGTTTGTACAAATTTCTCCTTTTCAAATATGTATAAAAAGGACCACAATTATGTCCCCTTTGTACATTACTATAATTAATTATGTATGTATTTATTAATGTAGTTTTTGGAAGACACACCCACACTTGATCTCGGATCTATTCCGATGGTGGCGTACCACAGTCAGCCGAGGCATGGGAGGCCTAGGCACCATTCCCGGATTCGGGTCGACCATGGGCTTCCAAAGAGCACTATCAAACGAGAGAACCGATGGTATTGGTGCGCTTTATCGTGAAGGAACCGCTGCTTTGCTAAACTCAATGGTCAGCAAGAACTTCCCTTTCACATCGAGTCATGTTAGAGACAGTTTCGTGGCTGCACTCTCCTCAAACGAGATGGCCGCGGCACAAGCTGAGGTTTTCAAACTAGCCAATGAGGGTCACCTTAAGCCAAGAGTCTAATTTATGCAAGTTCCGTGCATTTCTTTTATATTTTGTTAAGTTCTCTTCTATATATATATATATTAGTTGTTTTAGTTGGACTTTATTAGAAGCTATACATTATGATGTTCGATCTAATCAAACCATGTTTTTACATGGATTATATTATTATTGGAAGTTTTGGAAGTTACTTAATTAATGAAGTACTGAATTAAGTTTATGATGAGATTGTGATGTTGATAATAACTTGTTGACCATGGTCTATAAGAATTAAAGAAGAATAATATATGTATAAACCATAAAGTGACAGAAGTGTAGTTTAAAGGCATTAAAAATGGGTTGCTATAATAGAAACATTTGCCGTTTTAATTGCACTCAAAGCTAGCCAGTAGCTAGCTAGCAGCCTATCATACATGGGTACATACATTTACATAGTACTATAGCGCAAACGTGGTCAATGCTTTAGTCGTACTACTGTTTTTGAAACATGTACATTAACTCATCACACATCCAATAATTTCAAAAGACTGCCATAAAATGTTCAATTCTTTGGGACCGGCCGGTCTTTTGTTTATTGTGAATTACACTAAAAGTTTGGATTAATCGGGTTTGTAGCACTACTCGTTTTCTAAATCTTCGCGTTTCGTTAATATATGTAAAAGGCGCGCGCGTGTTGATCTTATGGGCCTAATGACGTTATGTGAAAGAACACAAACATTTAATTAACGGGTAATATAAAGTTGTTCAATACTAGAGATGAGTAACCAATATACCGTCAGTCCCTCATGGACCGGTCACATTGCTTACGTGAGAGCAATAAACCACGTAATACTATGATTAAAAGAACATGCGTGAGATTTGAACCCCTACGAACCTCTTTTATGCTCCAGGTGTCCCGGCCACCACTAAACTACATCACAAATGTCGATTAGTGACAACTAAAATTTAGTAACTAATAACCTTATTTAGTTACCATTAAGAAAACGTGGTCACTAAATTTGATAGATCACTAAACAAAATTAGTGGGCAAAAAATAACATTTTTTTGTCTCTAAACAAAATTAGTGACAGATCTTTCATGACGAAAAGTGACCACTCAAAATTTGGTCACTAATTTTTCATAATGACAAAAGTTTGGTCTCTAAACAAAATTAGAGACGGAAATTGACGAAAATTTAGTCATTATGAAAAATTAGTGACCAAATTTGAATGATCACTTTTCGTCACTAAAGGTCCGTCACTAATTTTATTTAGTGACCAAATTTTGAGTGGTCACTTTTCGTCACTAAAGGTTCGTCACTAATTTGTTTTGAGACCAAAAAATATTATTTTTCTTGTAGTGCTGACATCATCACATTAAATTTAGTGACCACTTTTTCTTAATGGTAACTAAATAAGGTTATTAGTGACCAAATTTTAGTTGTTACTAAACAAAATGGTCACCAATCGACATTTTTCTTATAGTGCTAACATCATCACATTAAAGGATTATATATGTTTAACGTAAAAAAAAAACTATTTATATATGTTTATATTTTTCAAAGGGTTTTGTTAAATGAAACACTTAGGGTTGTAGTTAAGGTTTATTAAATAGTTGTATATTTAATATAAAATTCAAGAGTGAATTTTTAATATGAAATGTACAAACTTTTTATGCATGTTTAATGCAGTCCCGAGGACTGCGTTTAACATTTTCCTTTTTCAAAAAGTGAAAACAAAAAGTGGTATGTCGATATATGTGATTCTTTTAATGATACTCTAAAAACAACAGGGCAAATGTGGAAAGAGTAGTCGAATTTAAAGACTTGTTGGTCTGTTTTGGGATACAGTTATTTTGGTTATCAATGTTGCAAATTGGTCTCAACTTTTGGTAACGAAAATGGTCCCTAGGACTGAATTTATCTATGCATCGAACTTTATATGGTTCATTGGTATGTCATTGATGGGAATGTTTTGCATTTAGTGAACAATATTACCTTGACTACTCAAAATGCATTTTGTTACATGCATATATTTGTGACTATAGTATCTTATCAGTCGTCAACCTTATATCCCAAAGTGGTCCCTCAATTTAACTTTATAAAACCAACGAGTACTTATTTTTAGCATTATGTAATTAGCACGTGTGTATATATGTATTTTTTTTTATCTCAAACTCAAAGTATATCTTGCTACCGATTGGTCTAATGAAAAGAATACATGTTTATTTTTTTTATAATTGGGTTCAGGTGTGTGAGTCTTCTCGGTTGTTAATAACGACTCATATAGAGCAGCTTACTTTGCTATGGTGAGTTATAGAATCAATTGAGTATCTTAAACATATTTGAAGTGACCATATTTATTTAATTTTCATTTATGTGGGTTTGAATAATTAGTAATCGTTAGGTGATAGAAGTCACTCCAGGTTTAACTTGAAGATCAATCTAAGTGTTTTAAAATGTTCTTTTATTGGTATAGGTCTCCTAGCATTAGATAAAGAGGTTTGTTAAGCCATATCACTACGAGAAAGAGTGTACTATCAGAAATAATGTTTAGCGACAATATTCAGTTGGCGCTATAAAAACACTAGGGGTAACTTATTCACGAATAATGAGAAGTCTAGTATATATCATCCTAATCGCATGTCCATGCTAGACAACCTCCTCACAAAATGGATCCTTAATTAAATAAAAAAAAACTCCACTTTTTTACACCTAAAATGTAACTTTATTTTTGTCTGATTTAATAACTTAACCGAGTGTTTATTTAACTTTAGTGTGGCAGGTAAGGATGGACATGAGATCGGTCCCAACACTATGATACCAGTCTCGGTCCTATATAAGACGGTATTGGCACGAGACCATAACATTATCGGAAAATCTCGTAGTTTCCCGGGAATTTTTAATACCGTCCCGGTTTCAATTCTGAAAACTATAAAAAAAAAATAAAATACCAATCCTTATCTCGAATGCAATTCTGTATCATTTTTCGGTACTTGGATCATGATCTTATCTCATCCCTACTTACTCCTTAGTCCCTAGTGTGGGAGGTTTCAGGTATTTCTCAAATTGTTAGATAAGTCCAGCATCAATAGAACCTCAATGTAGCAACCCATTGGCCCGGCTTATTGGGCTTATTATCAAGTTATGTTTCTTTTGTTTACTTAAAAGGCTTATATCTTGGGCTTGTTGGGCTTATTAGCAACTTATGTTTCTTTAATTTGTTGACTTAAAAGGCTTAAAGCTTTAAAGTTTAAACTGTTCAGGTACTCATCTAAATATTAGTCTTACTAGTTACTAGTATATTAGTTTAAAAAAAAAAAAAGCAATTTGAAACCAGTGCAACAGAGTAGTGACAGACCGAACAATTCGTGATGGTAATGGTTGTGGTCATTAATCGTATTATTGAAATAATGAATACTGTGGTAAGAAAGACTAATAAATTTTGGACAACTTTTATAGAAAAATGTATTGATATTATATATATATATACTTCATTAAAACAAAAGTATGTGAATAGTAACCGCCTACGTTGCGAGTTACTATTCGCTCACGTTACAACTTGTATCATTATTCGGGTTTTGCTATATTGTATTACGTTTGAGTGTTTATACTACGGGTATTAATTGGCTTTTTTCTTTTGGTTCATCCAATTTTTTTGTGGACACATCCTGTACCACTATTCGCATTTTTCTATATCACACTTTTTTCCTTTTAGATCATTGAACCTTTTCGTGACCACTTACGTGGCGAGTTATTATTCGCTCACGTTACAACCCGTATCATTATTTGGATTTTGCTACATTGTATTGTATTACATTCGAGTTTTTATACTATGGGTTACTTCTTGGGTTTTTTCAGGTTTTTTTCTTTTGGTTCATCTAAATCTTTTTGTGGCTACATTCTGTATCACTATTCGCATTTTGCTATATCACACTTTTTTCTTTTTAGATCATTGAACCTTTTTGTGACCACATTCCGTATCACTATTTAGATTTTGTCAAATGGCGTACCACTTGAATTCTCAACTGATATGTCTAAGATTTTGTCACATTTCATTCATTCGGGGTTTTTTTTACAGGTTACTTTTTTGTTTCTTGAACACTTTTTAACAAACATATTTATGACAAAATAATGTTTTATTAAGCGGTTGAAGGTTTATCGCAAATACATTAAAATAACGTAACCATTTCAATAAGACGATTGAGGCCTCGCAACACGGGCCGTGAAATTTACTAGTTAAATATAATTTATGTCAATAAAAGTTGTAACAATTTAAAAATAATTATATAAAAAGATAAATAAAATAAGGGCAGAACAACATACGTGCAAGTGTGCAACTGATGAACTAAAAAAACAAATAACAAATAAAAGTAAGTTTAATAAAGAAAAAGGGAAAAAAAAAAAGAAAAGAAAAAGTCAGCAGTGAGAGCTGACCTCTATATCTACGCATCCCAATGTCGCGCGGCACAGATAACATTACGTATCTGGATTTTGATGCCCCCACCCACATTTTCGTTATTATTATTCTAAATTTATTACTCAACCAACCCACCGTTTTTCATTTTCCGTTCCATTTTATCATCCTGTGACCACTGATGGCGCTCAGGGCAGCATTAGGCAGCAGAAAGATGAGGCAACATGGTGGTGGTGGGTGGTGGCCGTCATCAATAACAACAAGATCCATGTCATCATCATGGTGGAAACATGTAGAGCCAGCACCTAAAGATCCGATTCTCGGTGTCACCGAAGCTTTTCTTGCTGATCCTAGTCCCCAGAAAGTTAATGTTGGCGTTGTATGTCTGATGTCTCTTTGTTTCTTTTTATTTTCAATATTGTATTAATATTTATCTATCTATATATATATATATATATATACATATATCGATTGAGCTATACTAGATTTTTTAGTTCGTGTATATACAGTTTAATTAGCTAAAGGGAAAGTTTAGATTTAGCGCGTTTAGTTGTGGAAAATGTTTTTTAGTTTTCCATTTCTAATTTTCTAGAAAATGAAAGGAGTTTTCCAAAATGAAAATTTTGAAAACGCGTTCAAAGTTTGGAAAATGGAAAACAATTTGAGGTTTGCAAAATTTAGAAAATGGAAAATGAAAAGTGGAAAACAATAAAAAAAAAAAAAGTGTTTTCTAATTTTTCATAGAAAAGGGGAAAACAAGGTTTTCTGTTTTCTTGGAAAACAGTTTTGGAAAACCATGATTTGAACGAGTTTCCTGTTTTCCATGTTTCCTTAGAAAATGGAAATGGAAAACGGGAGGTGTTTTCTCGAACTAAACGCACCCTTAGCTTCTCTTTTTTTTTTTTACGGGTTTATCACGTGTTATTTAATTTTTTAAAATTGCTACTAGATAGCCTCAATATGCTCATTTTTTTGGGGCTTATGAGGTTAATAGCCTGGAAAATTAAGCTAATTCAAACACATCCTTTACTTGGTTAGATCAATTAGGATGTTGTTTTGGTTATGATGATTAACTAATGTGTTGATGCTGTGTTAATAGGGAGCTTATCGTGATGATAACGGGAAACCGGTGGTTTTGGATTGTGTTAGAGACGCTGAGAGGCGAATTGCCGGAAACTTGAACATGTGAGTCATATGAGCTACTCTTTCTTTGCTCCTTTTTTACTTTACACACAACACAAGCAACAAAAATTGCAAACATACAGTTTAAATTTGTTCAAAGATTTAGCGAAGATAATATTATTATGTTTCCTGACTTACACAAAAGAAAATGCTTGTTGGTAAATGGTAACTGTAAAATTAACAAATTCTGCTTAGAAACAAGGCTAACTTTGGTACATGATTACGATGATCCAGTGTTCATGGTCACGTGACTAATTTCTTCTTGATCCATCAATGTCTTGGTGATCTGATGCCTCGTTATCTTTTTGAATCCCCCTGACCAATATTTATTTTTCACATGGTTTTTTTCAAGATAAGATTACAAGCCTTCTTTTTTATCTGTCTTTTTTAGCGATCTGTAGTTTTTTAGGTACTGCTCATATGTTTGGTACTTTTTCTTCTTAGTGATTGTAAACGATCGTTAGAATTCTGAATGGGTATCCGTTGGGGAGACTATTAGGATTAAGACCCATATTTCATTATCATGGAGTCAGTCCCATGAATCTACTAATCCAAGTTTTACCTATGTTTGTAACCTTGCCTGATTCATTTAACTCGGGATGCATTTGATTTTAGAATGTGATGATGGAGCTTATGCTCGATAAAACTTATAAAGATTCGATCTTTCTGTAAATATTGTCCCATTTTTCAACAAACATTGAACTTCATGATATGATATAATCCACCAAAAAGTTGAATGTTAGCAATTATTATGTTCTGCTGTTTAATTTTACGTGCCTTCAGGGAGTATCTTCCAATGGGAGGAAGCAACAAAATGGTTGATGAAACACTGAAGTTAGCCTATGGGGATGATTCTGATTTGATTAAAGATAAACGAATTGCGGCAATACAAGCTCTTTCTGGCACTGGTGCATGCAGAATTTTTGCAGATTTCCAGAAACGGTTTTCCCCTGATTCTCAAATCTATATTCCAGTCCCTACCTGGTCGAAGTAAGTGCATTAAGAAGTATTTAGCAGAAGTTTGACGGTTGACCACTATGCTTTTGGTTTTGATATATTTTTTGTTGACTTGTGATGTGAAATCCAGTCACCATAACATTTGGAGAGATGCTAATGTACCACAAAGGACATTTCATTATTATCATCCAGAATCAAAAGGTCTTGATTTCGCCTCGTTAATGGATGATGTTAAGGTATCAATAATACTTGAACTTGTAGAATTTTGTATCTCGAAACAGAGCTTAATGGTTTTTTTCTACTGTTTTTCTTGCTTATTCCGCAGAATGCACCAAATGGCTCATTCTTTTTGCTGCATGCCTGTGCTCATAATCCTACCGGAGTCGATCCTACAGTAGAACAATGGAAAGAAATATCTTACCAGTTTAAGGTTAGAGCACTTCACCTTATTTGATTCTTGTATATTATCTCTTTTTGTTATCAGCCTCTAATGTTACTATCTTCAGGTGAAAGGTCATTTTGCTTTCTTTGACATGGCTTATCAAGGCTTTGCAAGTGGTGATCCAGAGAGGGATGCAAAATCTATTAGGATTTTCCTTGAAGATGGTCATTTAATCGGATGCTCTCAATCATATGCTAAGAATATGGGTCTTTATGGCCAGAGAGTCGGATGCCTTAGGTGATTCTCTATTACTTATTTGTATGTGTGGGCCCATATCTTTATATGCTTTCATGTTTTAGTTCTAGATTATCGTTTGCTGGAGTAATATTCTTCACAAAAGCATCAAGTATAGTACCACATAGGGATAACAATGTAAAGTAACTTCTGATATCACTGGACCATTACAGATTTTTCTTAGAATTGCATTTGTATTCCCTCTGCTTGATGCAAACCTTCCTTTGCAGTTTGGTATGTGAAGATGAAAAACAAGCCGTGGCTGTGAAAAGTCAATTGCAGCAACTTGCAAGACCTATGTATAGTAATCCACCTGTTCATGGTGCACTTATCGTTTCAACTATCCTTAGTGAACCAGATCTAAAGCAATTGTGGCTTAAGGAAGTCAAGGTACTCAATATTTCTAGCATCTATAAGAAGCAAATGTCAAAGTCCTCATGATCAATCAAGTCTCAAATCGGAAGTAAATTCTACATAATCATTTTTAGTCTCTTATACAGTTACAAGTCAAGATCTCCTGTTCTTAATTTAGAGGTGGCAATGTGGACCCATTTACTTATGAATGGGTCTATAATGCTGATCTATTAGGGGTATGCTTGGTAAAGAAAAAAAATTAGCTATGAAGAAAACATTTTGTAAGTTGCCTAAAGTGCATTTTTCATGCATTAATCACCTCAAATAATGTGTTTCATTATCATATCCATGCACTAATTATTATATAGGAAATTAAAAAATTTGGACAGACATTGTTGTGTGTCAACCTGGCCTGATAATCATAGTTTTGACTTGGCTCTCAGTTGTAGTCGTCATAATCCTGTTAGCCTCTTGCCTAATTACTTATGCAAGTTTTACTGCCAAGCAAACACCAAATTACCAGAAGAAAACTATGGTTAACAGTATTCCTTTGGCAAAAAAGTCAAGCAACCTACACCATAAAATGAAAATCCAAAATTTTTACCTTTTTGAATTAATAAAATAAAAATCTGACCATTAAACCATCTCTGTTTTTGACTTTACCAGGGTATGGCTGAACGTATAATCGGAATGAGGAGCTCTCTTAGGGAAAATATTGAAAAGTTAGGCTCTCCCCTATCATGGGAGCATATTACTAATCAGGTAATTTTACTAATCTACCCTTTAATCATAATTTGTGATGGTGACTATAATATTGTTTTATATTGTAAAAACAGATTGGCATGTTCTGTTATAGTGGGATGACTCCTGAACAAGTTGATCGGTTGACAAAAGAGTTTCATATTTATATGACCCGCAATGGCCGTATTAGGTAATGCTAAAACCCTGGGGAAATATGGAACTCATTCGCATTTATTTTTCTTTTTGGTTGAGACTTACTCGTAGTAAATGTGTGGTACAGCATGGCAGGGGTCACAAGTGGCAATGTAGAATACCTGGCAAAGGCTATTCACGAAGTTACAAGAGCCGGTTAAAGTTCAGACATCTACCAAGGTTTTGGTTGCAATTAGTTTCAGGTATTCTCTGTGAAAGAATTCATAGGAAATAAAAGGTTAACGCCCTTCACCTGGTTGAGTATTGGTCGTTTGTAGCGGATAGTGCTTATTGTGTTGTAATGTTAGAGAACTTAGAAAAGCTCAATTCTTGGAAGCAGATAAAAAGTTCTATACTGGTAGCTTTTAAAAGCAACCTTCATTGATTGAATAAAACGTGTTTGTTACTTCGAAGCATTGGCAAATTTAATAAAATACATTCGATTCTAGATATATATTTGGCTTGAGATAAATCACAACTTTAATCGACTTGTATGTAGATAAAATTGGTTGAAATTTGTCAAGACTTGTATGTGGCTGTGAAACAGCTGTGGTAAAAATTAAGAGACGAGTTTAAGCATACATTGTACTGGCATATTTAAGTACCTTTTGTTAGCGATATTTAAAGAAAGAATCATAGGTTTATTAGTACTTGACATAAGGTCTTTTACAACAAGAGGAGAAACTTGTGAATTGTAAAATGTTGGTGCATGACCAACAACAAAAATGAATTGGACACAAAAATATCGCAAAAAATTTCTGATAATCATACTATGTAAGTTTTCCAGTGGGAAAAAGAACAAATGAAAAACATTAGTGGGGCTTAGAATGATATACACTTGGCTAGATAATGTATGAGTTCGTATTCTTGTTTATTTGTAGCAATTAGACAGCTTGATTCTGCTCCATCTTAATTGCTCCATATTGATCATTTGGGCTAATTGTCGTAATCCATCTTTGGCGAATAATTATCATGAAAGTAAGTATTTCCATAACCTGGTCAGCAGCGTGCCCCTCTATTTATATCCAACAACCTAAGAAAGACCACCAATATGATTTACTTAACCTTACATACATATAACAAGGAACAAAATATGGATACATTATGATTTTCTCTTTCTAGTAGTTGTAATGTTTACAAAACCAGAAGAAATTGTCGTCTCTTAAGAACTTTTAGTAAAGACAAAACAGAGGGAACTTCTGGACCCAAATTAAAATGGACTACGACACATTTCGATGTGATGAATTTTAAAAAACAGATATGTTGTGATTAATACAAGATTTCACATTATGAATGAATTTGATATAGAGAAGTCGAACAGTTGAAAATCACCAAGTTGTTTGACTTTAAAATACCCCTTCCATCCTAAGGGGCAAAAAGGCAAAATCTACAAGGATTGACTTTGAAAATTTGGCTTGGTCAATAGCATAAGTGCCCCTTAAATAACCAAAAAACATGGTAAATCTGGACAAAAACCGGAATGATGAAACAAAAGGAAAGAAAGACATTTTCATTTTCTAGGAACAACTCAAATAGGAAAATGCCACTTTTTTATGAGACAATTGCTATTTAGATACTAACGGAACTTTTTTGGACGTAAGGGAGCAAATGATGTAACACTTACTGAATTCATATCTACAAAAGGAAATAGACTTCTGTTCTACAAAGTTTCAGTAGTATCATCATCAAGAAATGCTTCATAATTAGCAGTTCATCAAGGCTAGAAACTTACTTATGTTGGATCGTGCGATAAGTGCAACGAGCCAGTGATCAAAGACTAGTTTCCTCATCATCCATCTCCTCCTCAAGAATAACATATTTTGCAGGGACCGCGGTTTGGGATTCCGGCAACTCATCTACACCTAGTTTTGCTTTATGTAACTTCTGGTACCTGATATATCACAATATACAAACATTTATGCATGACAAACACTCAAATACGATCATAAGGACACATTATTAGTAGTTCTAACGTGATAGAAGTAATTCTGGTTTTTGTGAGCACATACTTGTACCAGTTGAATAAACCCACACCAAACATGATTGTGACAAGACCAGCTCCTTTCAGCCATGTAAATTCATCATGGAAGTATAACACTGCTACCTAATCATTAACAAAATAATAATATATGTGAAATGAATAATATTAATATCAGCTGGTTATGAAAATAGTTAAATAGCTATCATAATCAAGTTAATATATGGATATACATTCTGGATATTGGCCACCAGCTACCACTTTCTAGGAGCAGCCTGCGTTCGAATCTTGCCAGAGGCAAAATTGAATTTAAGTGGTTGACTTACCTTGACACTATCCCTGGTGGGGGTTATGTGGGTACAAATTCAGTACATGGGATCAAGCGGTTCCTATCAATCTACCGTTTTTTTTATATTCTGGATATACAAGTAAGTCAAAATACAATATCCGATTTGCTTCTTGTCCATACATTATAGTGGCAAAATAGGATGGTTTTTGAAAGGGAATAATTAGTATGGCTCAAAAATGAGCATGGTTGTGCTGACCCGTACGTATTTTTACTTCTTTTTATATATGAATATTGCATAAAATATATTTATGAAAGAGATAACAGTTACAATGATAATCTTAGTATAGTAACTTGGGAACAGGGTAGTCTCTGAAGATTTATGGATCTAGGCCGAGCGTAAAAATAAGGGTCCATAAGCTAAACGCAACAATTTATATATTATATAAACTAATCTCTAAAAACGAAAATAAATGTTATATCAATAAATAAAATCTAAAACCTAAAAACATAAATAACATTTCGATAGGTTTAAAGCAACATAAAAAGACCTAAAGAAATGACAAGCAACAAACTGCTATGCTATGTTATTGTTTTTTAAAGAATAATAATATTTTATATATCATTTAATAATAATATATTATTTCTATACATACATATATATATTATTTACAATAAATAATAAACTACTTGCCATGCCAAATAAATGAAAAGTGGAACAATGAAAGATTGAAAAAGACGGTAGGCGCCGCTTGATCAGTTCCAAGTTCCCGATAAGTGATGATAACTCTTTGTTTAATCCAATAAAAGGTATATATGTGGGTTTTTTAATGGGTTAAATTATATGTTTTACTATGATGGTTAGAGTTTACAATAGACTTAAATAATTACACACGTATATACATAACAATAAAACTTGAAAAAATCGGGGCCCCTACAAAATCGGGCCTCGGCCCGTCGGCCACATTGGCCACCCTTTACACCAGCCATGCCTGGGAAGTCGTATCTCGAAATATTTTAGATACTTGTAACTATATTTAATTTGTTGACTAGTTACCTTATACTTGTATAAGGTATATTTACATCAATTGTGACAAAGCATAACCAAAATGAACTCGTTCATAAGTAACCAGGTCAAAAACACCAACTTCAAATTACAATATTAGAAGCTGCTGTGTGCTGAGCAATAGACCGTGGTTCAACTGATAGTGATATTGACCGAGTCCTTGAATCAGAGGTCATCAGTTTAAGAACCAAGAGTAAAAGGGAATGCAAATTTCTTTCCGTTTAAAAAAAGTACCTTAATCCAGATTGACATTTCTATTTTAGTAAGAAAAGTGCAGTCTCCAAACGTTAAAGATTGCATCGTACCAGTATGGTGACAGCTTCCTTTACAACTCCAGCTATGGTCACTGTTACCGCACTGGTTACTGAGACAAGGATGTACTCCGTTAATACCTACAATATATCACGGAGTTCTTTGAAACATTGAAGGTGTTTATAAAGCAGGAAAAAATATTGTTTATATTATGTTACCCTAAACAAGGGGTTAGAGTGTAAATATAATATCTATATAATCCCTTGTAAAATCCCCATTATTCAATAATACAATATACAACACTTATACAATAATTGTCTTAACGACGGGAAATGTTACCATAAAAAAGGCAAGAGTTCCCCCAAATAGCATCAGGAAGCAACTCCTGATGATATGCCCTGAGCTATTAAAATAACTGCTAGACTTGAATTCATCCCAGGGATCCATAAAGAGAGATAGTAGAGCCGTTAACAAAGCCATTACAGGAGTTACATAGCTCATTAAGGTCAGGGGATTTTTCAGACCTGTACAAAAATAATTAAATCTATAATAAATAAAACCAGTTGTATTGTTTAGTCATACAATGTGAACACGTATATTCTGCAATTATCAAAACTGGAAGTTAAAAGAATAGAAGAGTGCTTACCGTAGACCTCTTTCTTTAGGTTGGATGGGAATCAAAGTAGACCAATTTGTTGTCCATGCAAGAAAAGATAAAATGAGAAACACTCAAGGAAGGTATTACACTTATATATGGGTTGATTTGGATCTGTAACGGGGTCATTTTGGTATAATAACAATCATTCTGGTTATATTGATAGGTAACCTTTTTGGATAAAAGTGTTCCAGTTCAACCGAAATACGAATGCAACCCACCCTAATCAGAGACGAGCTGTACCTGAAGTAGGATCTGGGTCATACTCCAACGGAAACCAGACATAACAGCCGCAAGCATAACAAAAATGAAACCCCACAAGTCAAACTCAGTCTCTCTTGCCACTGTGAACTCAAAGTCAAAGTGAAAAAAAGAACCATATTATTTCAAACTAAAAGCAGTATGTAGCTTATGATCATGAATCGGCTATATTGGGTTAAGTAATCACAGTACAGCTATGTGCATGGAAAGAACATTCTACCTGTTAATAAAACCCCAGCGGATATTATCAACATAATCCCTAGAAGTTTGAAGCTTGGTGACTCCAATCTACACAATAGATAAATATTTACCATCACAGATGAAGTTGAGAGTAATCAGGACATGCCAAAAAAATATAGGGCATCCACAAATACTTTAGGACAGCAGAACAGCTTATGCTAAAAAGGATACATTATTCATTTCTATGATAAATAGTACCCTCACATTAACTAATGTAACAATCAGTTACATTACTTGTACTTATGGATTGTTTATAATAAAATCATCGGGGTAACCTTTTACCCAATGATAAATAGTACCCTTTCAATTCTTATGAATAATGTTACCTGAATGCAAACGCAAATATCAGCAGAAATATAGGAGCAGCAGATTTGCACTGCAAAACAAAGTAGGTATTCCATAAATTGTGCGCGCAATTTCAAATTTACGTGAAGAGAAAAAGATGACCAACCATGGTAGCAAATGTAACAGAGATAAAAACGAGAGACGCATTGCTCAAGTTAATATCCAATGCTGTTCCAAGAGCCGTAGGTACAACTGTGAAAGTGAAAGTGGATCTGTCAAATGCACAAGAATATTACATCTACAACATCAAAGATAGGTATAACCATAAACAAGAACTCGATACAAACTGTTTTGAAACATAAGAATAAGAATTTACGGAAAAATTTTCTAATGTTTTTACCTCTCATAAAGTAGTCCTTCCATGACATAGATACAGTTGGTTGAAATCTTTCAGGCCAAAAGTGCGTGACGGCATTTGCAAAAACAGCTTGCATCGAAAAATGGATTGTATTCATTAACAAAGGAGCAGGAAATCTTCCCATATCATCTCCTAACAAAGTCTTATTATATCTAATCACCATTTAAAAATACACATTACAAAACTACGACTTAACATATATTTCATTAATCTTGTAAAGCCGAATATCAAAAGTGGACTTACATAGTCAAGAATGTACTAAATGTATACCACACAAGTATAAAAAACAATGTCTTGAGTATGTCAGCAACAACAACAGGGCTCTTGGATCTTGCACCATAGTCCGTGTCGTCATACTTCAACGTTCCATCAGAATTATTTTCGATATCAAAAGAAACACGTTTATCATTTGCATTCACTCTTCTAGGACTAAGAGTAGAAGCCATTTCTGTACTACTACTAATACTAACACCATTCATCTTTACACTTCAAACCAAAACTTAATCTATAACACCCAAATCATTCTTTTCAAACACAATTTCTTCAAAAGCTACTAATCCAAAATCTAAGCTTTTTTGAATGTTGGTCAAACTAAGGTCAAAGACTAATAAAGACTCAACCCCATGAACTTAAATAACAAAATAAAGTGAACCCAACTCAAAAGATGCTAACTTGATTAAAACCCAAGTCAGCACATTTTCTTGATTCAAGTCTTGTGAACATTACCTGTGGATTGAAATCAAAATGTTCAATCTAAATAAGTTGGGTATCATCTTATTTCACTAAAAAGGTATAAACAGAAAGAAATGAAATATAATGAAAATCAAGAATATGTATATGTAGTAAAGATTCTATAGGTGGAATGAAAAACATACCTGTGTCAGATTGTGTGTAACTTGGAATTTGTGAAAATTGGTAAAGAGTGAAGATCTTGGGGGAAAGAAAGAGGTGGGTGGGTGTGTCGGTGTGTGTTAGTTGGATTATTATTATTAGATTTGTTGTCAACGTCTTTTCCGGTTACACAAGTGGTTGTCGGCTTTCTATACATAAAGTGGATGTATGTATGAAGATGGTACTTTACTTTTAGTAAATTTCAAGTTAACCATGATTGTCTTCTTAAAAATCATGGTGTATTCGTGGATATATAAATTTTTTTAACTTATACATCTCTAATACAGTATTACTTGATTAAACTCGTGGATGCACAATGTCATTATCTATACTCTTTATCTATATCTATATCTATATCTATCTATATTATAAAAAAATAGTCTTATGTTAAAAATTACATGATAAAAAAAGTATAAAATACTCTTAATAATTATATTACATTATCGGTCATTTATCTTTTAAAATATCTCCATAAATCCTTTACATCAATTACTTTTACATCTATTTTTAATACCACTTGATGTCGCCTCTACCGCTAACAGTCGTCCCATCACCACATCGTCGCCGCCACGAACACCGTCACATTTGCGTGGGTACCGTGCTAGTTAATAAAAATAAATCTCTATTAAAAAATAATTAAAAAAAAATATCATCCAAAAAATAACACACCCTAAATACAATACACCCCAACCCTAAATGATATAAATACACTATCATAACCTCAACTTTTAAAATAACTATACTAACCATTATATTAATTACATTTATATCAATAACCTACACTACTCGTCGTCACCACCATCAGTCGATACCGTCACCCATCACCACCCCATTACCATCACTTTCGTTGCGTTGCGCTACCACCATACTAATTGTAATACATGTGGATAAAGATAAAATATACAAATGAAACTTCATATATAAAGAAAGTGCTGCATATGTTTTCGAAGTCATAACTTTATTATAAAACAAAGGTATAAATGAAAAAAGAAAAAAAGAATACAAAACTTTTTTTTTTCTCGAATAGTCAATTTATTTCATAAAACGCTAACAAGGTACAAGGAGCTACTAGATTACAATAGTATGAAAAAAAGACTAGACTTTTACAAGGAATGAGAGTTACAAATTGAAAGAGGTCTAATGTGTCTAATCAATATTCGATGTACTTGGTGAGTTCATTGTATTAGACAAACATAGAAAGCTTGTTGCTTTGATCTCTTTGAAAGCAAACCAGATTTAAGGAGCTCTGTTGGCAAAGGTGCACTTATTCCTAATTTTCCAACAAGAGTAGTATAAAATGATTACAGTTCGTCTTTTCTTTTGTCGAACATCGATGGTTTGTCAAAAAGTTATATCTTGTAAATGAAAATTACAAATTTATTAATAGTTTGAAAATCACATTATCAGTAGAATTGGTAAGTTTTTATCTTTATTATCCAATATAATATTTTTTGAATATTTTTTGTTAATTAACTCTTGAAAGAGTTATATTATTACTGACCGTAATTAAAAACTACATTTATAAAAGTTATTGAACTAATGAGCGACAACGGTACAATTAGTTACCATATGACTAATTCTCAAAGTTTGTTTTAATCTTTTCATAAAAAATCTAATAATAATTAAATTAAATTAAATTAACTTTTTATGATAATAATAAATAAAAAATAAATATACTTGTAACCAATAATGTGCAACTTAGCAAATTTATAAAGTTGGTGACTTTTCGTCGTGCTTTATCTGCTAGATTTGTTAGAATGTTTATTATTGATGATTAAGATAAAAAAAAATGTGAGTTGAAATGTAATGCAACAAAGTTAAAATGGAAAATATATAAATAATCGTCACATCATTACTGTCATCACCATAATCGTCGCATCATACTAACATCATTGGCGGAACTACACATATACAAGGGGTAGCCCGGGCTACATATTCGTTGAATTTTTGTAATATAACTATTCTGAAAAAATGATGTATTTTTTAATGGTGCTATGAGTCAAATAAATATGGGATACCGATTAATGTAACTAATTTTAAACTTTCAAAAGATTTTTCTATCAATATCTCTATACTAAATAAAAGACAATTGTCTTTTAAAAGTATTTTTAGAAAAATTGTGATGTGGCAGGTCTACATTTTTTTTAAAAGGTCTTTATTTTAATTATGATGTCATAAATAATTTACAATATTTTTAATTAAAAATAGCTCACTAAATACTTATTTAAAGTTCCTAATCTTTTATTATAAACAAAGAAATTTTTTTTTATAATTAGAGTTAATTACATAAATCGTCCCTGTCGTGGACCTCCATTTGCAGCTTCCGTCCTTAAGTTTAATAAATTACATTTTAGTCCAAAAAACTTTGCCCCATCAACACTTTTGGTCCTGGGTGGTAACATCTGTTTAAAAACCCTATCACGTGTCAGCCACATGAAGGGCATTTTCGTCATTTCCCTTCTTCCAGTTATTACACTTTTAGTCCAAAAAAAAGCTTATTTACCTTTTTTTTTCCCTCCAAATTCATCATCAACAACAACCATCCACCACCATCATCCACTACCATTACCTGATAGTAACATTCAATTCTTTTTTTTTTTCATTTTTCTTCTTAAGAATTCTTGGTCATCTAGGTCAACCAAAGTCATCTGGGTCACAAAATCAGATTAATATAAATTAGACATGAATCAACCATGATCAATGGAGGAATCTTGAGTATGAATCTCGATATCATGTTCTCATTCTCGTTTCACCTCAGATCTCGCCTTCTCTGTTCAGATCTGTAAGTCAACGTCGATCAACAACCGAGTCTTCTTATTCTTATTCGTGAGAACAAACAAGTTTGTGACCCAGATGACTTTGGTTGACCCAAATGTTTTTCCTTTCTTCTATGATTTTTTTTATATATCTCCTTTTTTGTTTTATACTATTGCCCATGTGTGTGAATTGATGTATATGTGTGAGTATTGCAGTGTGTGTGTGCGTGTGTATGTAATAGGTGTGTGTGTGCGCTGTATGAAGAATCAATGTATGCATTTTTTTTCTTTTTCATTTCTTGTTTTTGTTATCCTATTTCATCTGTTCATAGATCTGAAGATATAGATATAGATGATGATGACTATTCAATTTGTATTTTTAATAGATAGATGGGATAAGGATTTTTGATAATGGATATAAATTAATAAAATAAAAAAGTTTATACTTAGTTACACTTTTAGTCCTGTTGTAAAACAAAGACCACACTTTTGGTCCTTGTTACATTAAAAGACAAAAATACCCATCATGTGATTGGCATGTGATGACATATTAGACTGACGTTACTACCTAGGACCAAAAGTGTTGACGGGACAAAGTTTTTTGGACTAAAACTGTAATTGATTAAACTTAGGGACGAAAGCTGCAAGTGGAGGTCCACGACAGGGACGATTTTTGTAATTAACTCTTATAATTATTATGTTATTAAATTTTTTTATAATTATTATGTTTTTCAATTCATCATCTTCATATCGATTTATAATTAATAACAAAAATTACATGCATATTTTATAGTTTTATAAATTTAATTAAAATGTCCGGGTTGAACCCGGATAAATTCGCTAGTAACTTATAAAGATGTATTTATGCTAATAAACTTGACACATACTCCAAAAGTACCAAAAACTCTTAAAACCCACCAAAAAGGACAAAAATCCTTCATAAAGTACTAAAATTTGTAACAGTCTGAACGTTATTGTTACTTTGTGACGATACGAGGCTAACAAAAAAATTTGTGCTACGGATGACGTTTGATTCTGGTTCCACCACTAACTGGCATACGACTACTAAAAGTCAATATGTACCATTATGCACATGGCATGTAAAATATCCACTAGCGACAACTTAGAATATAGGCAAGAACTCATGACTACATAATCTCTACTGCTTTATAAAAACTATATCACGCTCTTTATCTCTTAACATTTTTCGATATCCTCTATCATAAAAATATCCTCATGCGAATGAACATTTTATCCTTAATGAATTAATTAATCCTCTCTTTTATTCATTCATTTATACATCTACCCTTAATTAAAATACCTATAATACTACTAATGAAATAATTTACAACATAGACTCACCAACTCTTAAAATAACTACACTAACCCTTTTACAATAATTATATTTACAATAATAACCACACCGCCACCACCCGTCACAACACCACCACATCGCCGTTACCACTGCCACCGCCACATTACGCGAGTAAAATGCTAGTTTAAACTCATTTGTCTTAGATCATTTAATTAAATGACTCTAAACCACACATATAAGAATGATTAGAATTAGAAAATCCCAAAAAACCGGTTCTTATGTTCTTAAACAACATTTATGACTACTTGTACTCAAGGAGTTAGATTACTATGTTACAGTAGGATTATCATAATCTATCATAATTTATTAGAACAAGAAGAAATGGGCATAACTCGATATCAAAATCCAATAATGTGATGGGTGGTATACCTTGATTTTTTTTTTGATATGTGGTCATCCTGTTTATCAGGGTGGAAACCGTCAACAACCAAACCCTTATGTTCATTCTTACCATGATCAGTGACCAAACTTGCCAAAGGATCAACAGCCATTCTGCGTGTGCGTTTGAAAATGGAAATGAATAACCAACAAGTAGTGAAGTTCACAACAAATCAATACGTAAAAGAAAACGAAAACCAGACAAAGGAGCAGGCCTCACATACTTTCCTTTTCCCCTAACAGGTTCGGGATATGCGGTGGGATCTGAACAATCCTCGTCATCAGTAGCAAGCGCATCACTTGGAAGGACCCTTAACAAAACACCTATAAGGTATGAACCAGAAGAATTATGCAACACCAAATTGTATGTGTACAAATAGAGATGAAGTTACTAACAGTTTACGTAATCTACGCCTCAGTGGCTCCTTCTTCTTAGATGGAGTCTGTATCGGGACAGGTGAGGTAACCACACTGGATGATGCCCCCTTTCCTGGGTTACCACCAGTATGCTGATTACCAACACCAACTACAGGAGGGTTATTGACAGAAGCCAATGTAAACGCGGTATAATTAAAGCCTTCATATTCACCCACATGGAAACATGTGTGCCCCTTGATCTCAAAAACATGCTTCGTGCCAAGAAGGTTACGTAAAACAGGTAGGAGCACATCGTCAATTGACTCATTCTGAAAAGAAGAACACTCAAATTGGGAGATAGAAATATATAATCACAATATAACTTGCATCAAAAACACAGCACGCAACCTGTCGCTCTTCTTCCATCAACGACTTTGCAGTCCTTTGGACCAGTTGCTTTGTCGGTTCATCAAACAGGGTCACAACAACTGACGATGTTTCATCCCTTACCTCTAGATGAAGTCTGTACCTGTCAAACAATGACCACAGTAAGCAACATAATCTGTTTTTTGAAACTCATGTGGAAATAATACATACCTGATATGAGGATATAACACACTGAATTTACATCCGGTACACCAGAATCCCTCCAAAGTCCTGGTAAGTCCTTTTCTACAATGGCCGCTTGAGCAAGTTATCATATACCAGCCTGTCCTAGTGCGGACATTCACAATTTCCAGTACATTTTTGAAGACCACACTCTGCGTATATAAAGACAAAAGTGAGCCAATCCGTAATATGTATGAGTTTTCACTAATAAAGAGCAACAATAAGTGTTCACATCTCATTACCCCAGTTCCCTTTTCCTTCCCACCCATATTATCACGACCCCATTTCAAAAGTGAAGCAAGAGTGGCAACACTTGGGACACTTTCAACAGGGGTCGTACGCTTTGCGTTGAGATCCTCGGAACTGCAAGCCAAAAGTGAAATTTGTCATGCTGGAAACAAACAATTTATACGAAAATATGTATTAAAGGATCATAAGCACAACCTAAGGGCGGCCGTGAACATTTGTAAAGGTGGCAACTTTTCATCATCAAGAATTTGAGTCGATGAGGTGCTTGATAACCCCAGCTCGTCTGCAGATTGGACCGCCATCGTTAGACCAACAAACAACGAATATGTAAGCACCTATAACACATGTTAGAAACTCACCACCATATTTTTTTGGATTCATGACAGTGAGCATGCATACATACGCGCCCGGTTTTGTTCCTTTCTTTTTGAGAAAAGTCTCTCCGGTCAGACCCCATAACGTGATAGGCACTTGAAGGCCACTGCAAATAGGCATACACGAACATCAGTCTCTTGTACATGCTGAGCAAATTCAACATAGAGCTGAGCGGGCCAGAACGGGACAGAAGTCAAAATGGAGATAAACGGGCAAAAATGGTAAGTTGACATACTCTTCGTTGGTCAGAAGAAACTCGACAGTTTGCGCACCCGTAGACTTTGTTATAGGCCCACCAGCGTACAGGACATAACCCATGACATCTGCATATTGATGTACAACAGAACGGTTAGCACGACATGCGGGGGTCACAATCGCAAACACATAAATTACGGTAACATCAAACACAGCCACAAACTTCTTTTTATATGTACAACCGATGGAAATAGGCATAAACAGTTGCCTCTTAAGAACAGGGAAATCAAAGGCAGAAACCATCAACGATTTCAATAGATACAACAAGTTCATATTCAAAGTCCTTTTGGGCATACATATGATATATACTATCAGGAGCACGCACACCGCGAAAGTCGAAATTACCTTATTAAGAGCCGCTATACATGCACAAAACTTAAATAAATCAATCACCAAAATCATTACCATAATAAAATAGTCAAAGATAAGAACCATACCAACCAAATATATGTTATTTGTTGGCACAAGCTTTTCAAACGGGCACAACTGAAACGCATACGGCACGAATCTTGTCACGTCACCAGTAGTCGTCTTTCTGACAGTCGTATTCCCATCCAAATCAATCATGTATACACCATCTTCCAAGATGCGAAAGTCGTTCCTGTTAAGCACAACGTTAAACCCAGCCAGTGTGTATAGACAGCCCTCCTCTATCCGCTCAACAAATTTGAACGACCTATTATGCTTTGCGGTACATTGCATCAAATTTGCCTGCACAATAAGATACACAAAAAAGACAAATCTGAGCAAATATAACAGCGATCACACAGTAAACACACCATTAACATACATGTTCATCAGCGACGATAAAATCGGTACTCATGTACGCTCGATTATTATTTATGACATCCCATTTTCGACATACGATGACCGTCACAGGCCCTTCAGACCCTTTCCGAAGCTCGCTGAGAAGCACACCAGATTGCCCAGTAAGTTCGACTCGAAGCTTAAGACTTGCCATGTGAAGCCAACAACAAAGATGAAACGAAAATTTATAAGCAAGAACCACTTAACAACAACTCAAGAAAACCTTTTATGCAGAGCACACACCAACGCAGCCCAAATGGTATATTTATATAGTACTTTTGTAATTAGCCCGATTCTTGAGAAGTGGATTGCAACGGTTACAAAAGAAGGTTAACCAATTATCTCATTAAAGGATGAATTGTACATTAATTATTAATTAATTAATTAACAATCAGATTAGCCAATTAAGCAACCTTTGATATGAACAACGAAAGAGTTGATACATCATTAAGTTCATCCCATGCAAATATACTCAGTACATATAATTTTTTTTTTTTGATTTCTATCTGTAGAGAAGAAAAAAGAGGATGCATCATTCATTCATCCATTAATTCGGCATTAACATTAACACATCAAGCAAATATATACTACATTAATTAATTAACAAACAGATTAGCCAATTAAGCAACCTTTGATATGAACAACGGAAGAGTTGATAGATCATTAACACATCATGCAATGCAAATATACTGAGCATATATCATCTCTTTTTTTTCGATTTGTATATGTAGAGAAGATAAAAAGAGGATGCATCATTCATCCATCCATTAATTCGGCATTAACATTAACACATCATGCAAGTATACTGAGCATATATCATTTGTTTTTTTCGATTTCTATCTGTAGAGAACAAAGAAGAGGATGCATCATTCAGCCATCCATTAATTCGGCATTAACATTAACACATCATTTGCACATTAAATATTCTAAAGGAAGCTAATTACATCTATTAAGTAGGTACCGATAAATCGTAAAGAATATGCTATAAGTGACATGTATCCAACCGTATATAACGTATGTGTGATTTTACTTAAAAAAAGATTCATCGAATACGTATCCATTGTACGACCTTGAGGAAGGTTCCTGCCACCTCTTTTAATCTGTATGGGGTTGGACTCATTCCCCTTCTTGATGAGTTGAACACCGTTGTTGAAATTCCAGTCCACCCCTTGATGAGAGGTATTTATATTTTTCTTTCGGGTGAGAAGAAAAAACCCAGAGAGTACAATGTCGTTAGTTCGTAAATTCGTGCCATATTCGGCATGTTAATTGTTGTTAATTCCAAAATTTTGTCTCCAACAATAAAACCATGCATTGAATGGTAGAAGTTCAATCCGTTTTTATCATTAACATTTTTCTCGAATACGTTTTGGGTGTTTAAATAAACTTTTCATGGACACATTCACTTTATTCATAGAAGGCTTCCACATTTTGGGCCAGATTGTCATCTATTGATAAGGTGAAATGTATCAATGAAAAGTTCATTCAAATTTTAAATGAAATTTTAATATGAGTCGCATTGAATGTACAACTTAATAAAAAACATGGATAATACTTATCTTTCATATACTGGAAGTCATCTATTCATAAAGTGAAATGTATCAATAATGAAAAGTTCATTCAAATGAGTTTTTTTTTAAAAGCTATGCATGCGCTAATATGAAGTAAATTGAATGTGCAACTTAATAAAAAACATGGATAATACTTTATACTAAAAAAATTGATTAATGATAGACCTAAATGTTAATATAGAAATTAAATGAATCTTTAAATTTAGTTTTATATCATAATAATCATAAATTCAATACGATAGAAACAAAACCTATTATTATAAGAAAATAAAAGGGAGATTAAAAAACCAATTAACTGAAATCTACAAAGACTACGAAACATAATGAGAAAGACAGAGCGAGCAATATTAGCTAGGTTAGAAAAAAGTTTTAATAGTAGTGGAAAGGAGAAGAAGAGGATGGTGGAAGACGGGTAAAAAAAAGGAAACAACAACATTGGTATATATACTAGATATATCATCATTCCATATCAATGCCACAACTACCCCTTGGTCATTAAAATGTGATGCTACCTACTTATTATATGATGTAACGGCTTAAAATGTCTCAACTCATTTACCTTCAACCGAACAATCATTTTTTTATTTGTATTTTTTTATTACGGGGTATTCTATAAGTTAGACTCACTTCGTTTCATAAAAATGCACTATGCAAGTATGCATTGAGTCCATATATTAATTGGTTTGACATAACATATTTAAACAATGATACATTGATCATACAACCATTTACAACTTATACTCATTTATATACGTGATATATAACAGATTTATTACGAGATACAACAAATTTAAAACAAAAACTAAATGAGTTAAAGTTATATAATGGACCAAGTGTATAAAAAAGGGTAAAGATAAGTTAAATGATTTATTCTTTCAACCCGTTGAACGACGTGTTATAAAGTGTAAAGAGAAGCGCAAAGGATGAAATCATCTAATTGATTCTCTTAGAAGCGGTTAATAGTATGTTAATCAATTATGTTAAAATAAATATAAATTAATCTTAGGTATGAGATTAGATATAGAGTAAATATTTAATTAGTTAGGTTTGTCTCAACTAAAAACGAAATTTACCATTTTTACACAAATACTTTTTGAAAAAGAAAATGTAATATATGTTTTAACATATAAAAGAGCGCAAGTTTATAAATTGATAAATATATATATATATACTAGGTTTTTGACCCGCGCGATGCGCGGGCTATATAAAAAACTATATAATACACTTTATATATGAAGAAACGATAGCGAACATATTTCATTAGAATTACGTGATGTGAACTATATAAATAGTTTAGTAACATATAAACATATGGTTGAACAGAAATAGATTCAACCAAAAGCTTGACAAAATATGAACTTAAAGAGATAGAAGGACTTAAGCTATTAAGCTATATTTTAAATTATCATTAAGAATTTAGTAATATGTTTTTCTTCTAGTAATTCTAATAATTTGCCTTTTGTTGTCACTAAATAATCTACATCTAGAACATGTATCATGTAGTCGTCTTGTTACAACAGAACTCAAAGACATACAATTTCATCCTTAATGTAGAGTGACAATTCCACTACATTTCTCTCCAAAAAAGTTAAAAGTCACATGAAAAATTACAATTGGCTGGATATATAATTCAAAGAGGATAATTTGACTATGCCTTGTGTGTTGAATGTTCTTCTTAACATCCAAAAAGTAAAACAGTTATATTCATTTGAAGGTGTTGTTGCGATTTTTAGAAATGGATTATCAACACTATGGTGGTTTTAATTTTTGTTTAATTTAATTGACTAATCCAGAAGAGGTAGAATGTGTCGTTCCAAAAAAGAAAGAAAAAGAAAATTAGGATGTAAAATTTGGTTTAAGGGTGGGGTAGGTCTCGAACTCCGGGTGATTTATAATTACTTGAATTTATATGACTCAATTTTATTTTTTTTTGGTTTTGCTTAACGAAACCCTAAGGGTTTTTGTTAAAGTGTATTAATTAGTTTTACGTTTACCATAAAACCCATCTTATTTGTACTTACCGGCTATTGGCAAAGAAGAAAGTATACACCAAGTTAGTTTTTATACTTAAAAGAGGATATTGTTTATTAAAACAAAAAGTTTAAATTTGGAACATATATTCAAGGTGTAGTTAATATAATGTTAAGATTTATGAGTTTCGATGTTATCTTTTAACTAATTAAATCTATTTTTTACACTTACTTTGTTTTATTTATTTGTTTTATTTTTGTATATTCATATAGTTTTGAAAACTTCCATATAATCATCATAAGAAAAAAAAGAAAAGAACTTTATGTAATGTTAAATAAAAAAGATAATGAAATATCATTTGGTATAGACGTGATTTTTTAGTTAAAGAGAAGATATCATTTTATATAAGGACAAGATCTTAGATTTCTAAAATATATTTATTTATTAATTAATTAATATATATAAGTTCATGTTTTTCTAAATATATAGTTTATTTTTGAAAAAATATGGAGTTGACACATAGGATAAAATCCTATGTAGCATTTTTTCAATATAGTTTTAGATTGCAAGAGGGCAAAAGCTTGGTTAACTACTTTTTTATAAGAGTTATAGATATATAAGTAAAATTTACCTTTTAACATTAAATTTTATTCCCCAACTAAAAATTTTAGATTGTTTGTTATATTTTCTAAAGTATTTGGATATGTCTTTCTACAAAATCTAAACTATCAAATATTTTCTTATTTAAAAACATTTTAGTGTCCTATTATTACAAGAATTTTTGAGATGAAACTAATAACTTTTAAAAACACCCAATAATCTCCCCACAAAATGAAAAGACTTACCCAAATAGATTACATACTTTAAATTTTTTATTCGTCTTTATTACAACAAAATTATGCTATAATCCTTCATTAACTTCTTTTTTGTCTTTTCTAATTCATGTAAAATAATTATCGACTTAAAAGTTTTATTCATCATATTTTTGTTTATTCTTAACCTTTATCAATAAGTTTTAAGTAACGTTGTTGGAATAAACATGATTCGATTCGAGTGATAAAACAACCTTAATCGTCCTGTGAAACTTGTAAAACAAATATTGTATAAGTGTCGTATATTGTATTAATATACGACCTTTTTTGAAGATAAAGATATCTTGAAAAAGAGTTATACCTTTTGTTTAACGAGCTCTATTAATAGAAAATAATTATATGTTGTTTACTTTCTTTTTCTTTATCAACTAGCTATACCTTTTGTTTTCATGTACCTCCGATGAAGGCAAACTTAATAAACGTTTTTTGTTGTTTAAACCTGATTAAATTACCATATGATACAATTTATTTATTTATTTATTTAAAAGTGTGAATTACTCGTGAATATCACGATGGCTAACACACATTGTCTTAACTATGTGCATGACAAATCTATCTATACTCTCTTATAAAACATTTCGAAGTTTATTTATGGTATGTCTTAAAAAATTAAGCATACTTTTTTTTCTTCTAAAAAATCTCTTTCACTATATATATGGTTCTCAAAATGGTCATCCGTACACTACAACACTGAATTACCGTATCTACCCTTATAACAAATTGTCACTCCTTAAAACAAAATTCCGCCGCAACGTGCGGGTATTATGCTCGTTGACAATAACATGTATTTTAAATGCAACTGTGAATCAAATTCATGAGAACTATTCTGATTCATTTTGCAATACAACATGATGTTAGGGAATTGATATCCGTACCAAACATTTTGATAAATTTACCAAACTGTACAAACTTTATAACATACAGTAGAAGTAATTCATGGATAACTTTGGTAGATTAATAAAAACAAATTGTATAAATGTCATCTCCCATAATGTTAAATGTCATTTTTTAAAAATCAATTTGCAATAAAAGAAGTTTTTTTAAATCATATTATCTACATTGGCCATGAAATTTTTGTACTATGACAATAAGCATCTCGTCGTTTAAAAAGTCACCATTAAAGTTACTCATCACATCCCAATTCCCAAGTCTTTAATATGAATAAATGAGACTTATCTATCATTAAAAAATAAAATTGAAATTAATCTCGTTAATGCTTGAAAATGATCAAAGGAAAATCCCATCCCATCCCATCCCACTAATGTATATGGAAAATGATAAATCTACACCAAGATTTAACCATCTACAACAATATATGTTTTATATAGTTATATTCTGTACAGTATAATACGTACAATTGTTGTAAGTGGTTAAAAAGTGTTGTAGATTTATCATTGCCTAATGTGTATAATCTAAACAAGGTGGCAAAGAGGCTCTGATTATTATTACTATTACTCTATTAGTCTTTACTCTTTAGATCCATATATTTTACACGTAGACATAAAATATGTGTGTCGTAATTACAATTTAGATTAGTTACATGAATAACTTGTTATTTTTACAAACATCACAAATGTTTAATTACTTTACTTAAGTTACATTGTAATGCATGAACTATATTTGAATGTTTCAATAGATAAAAAGAAAAAATTGTCCACTGATTTTAGGCTATCTCCCAAATATATTGACGGTATATAAAAAAAATTAAAATGTAGGTAGACCATACCTCTACAGTGGCGAATCTAGAATTTCACTCAAGGTAGGTCCTTCTTAGCTTATTAAAATAAAAAAAGTGAGTGTGTTAGTTGGTCAGGTCGGGTCGGGCCAACACTAACATTAAATCATACTTGCTACGAAGGAACCAGACATAATTTAACTGAATAATATAAAATCATTTTTTTGGAGTATAATGTTATGTTCAAAATTTAAAATAAAAATTTATATTCAATTAAGTAAATCATAATTAAAATTTTATAATATTTAATTTTCAAGTTACAATAAAACAAGTTCTAAAAATAATACCAGGTATTCTTGTATAGTTTCCTTAATTAATTATGTAATATTACTATATTGAAGTTTTAGCAATGATACGGCTGACTTCCTAAAGTAACATATATCGAAATATGTCCATAGTCAAATAGCTGGAGGCTGCTTTGAAAACATTTAAATTTTACAGGGGATTTTATGAAAAACTGAAATAACAATTAAAAAATATAAGCTAAAGATACTGTTTATATTCTTCTTAGAGCACCCCAATGTTTTAGTATTGGTTCCGTATTGACTTCCCAATACGGTGAACACCATTAGGTGTGAGCCGTATTGGGTTCGTATTCGAGCTCGTATTGAGCCTTCTGTGGTGGTAAATACGGAGCGGCTGAAGGAATTTGTTTTTTTTTTATTCATCAACGGCTAGTTTGGTAAAAAAAAAAAATTTGTTTGAATTTAATATTTTTTTATTTCAAATAACCTTAAACAAACACATTACTTTATTAAAACAAACACAATACATATTAAAAAAAACACAATTAAAACACGAAATACATTACGATACGATTACTCGTCATCATCTTTAATTGACATTTTTCCTAAACCACGATAAGCGGTTTCATTTGCCCACCATTTGTCATGTTGTGGGCACCTGACTTCCCACGTCGTTTTGTCTTCTCCGCAATTGTCGTGTTACGATTCGGCCCAGGTGCATTGGTCGGTCAACGTGTGACTGGCCTTAAAAATATCATCAACCACGCTCTTGACCTGCTTGATCTCTTGTTGCAGAAACGAAGAATAATGTTCTTCGTTGTTCGAGACCTTGCGGCCTGGTGCTTGTATTGCCTCAATCATTTGATCGCATCGTCGTCTTTTCTCCCGCAAGGAACCCATGACCCTAGAGATTTCAGTTTGAAGTAGTGTGTCCTCTTTGACATCATTCATGATTCTTTTTTTCATCTCATCTTCAGTCAGACGAGGTCGGTGAACATTCTTTTTAGATGATGATGATGAAGACGCCATTTGGTTAAAAAGAGTGAATTGTATTTGTAGAAGAATGAAAGTTGGAATGGTAATGAAACTGAATTGTACTATGGGTTGGTATTTATAGAGTGACAATCCAGGCTAGCCATTCAGGGACTAAAAGTATAAATGTTTTTGAATTATTTGGCCGTTTAAGGGACTATAAGCGTAAATATTTTGAATTTTGAATTTTGAACGTTAGAGGAGCGTCTTTTTGTTTCTATATATACTGGCATTGATCAAACAATTCTGATCAACACACAAACTCTTAATATGGCTTCCTCATCAAATGCCCCTAACCGAAAACCATCAATGATCGTCGATCAAGTGCATGAGCGTATCATGGCTGATATCATCGACCACCAAAGGTTCAAAGAGGAACTGCTTGAAGTTGGTCTCAAACTAAAAGCGAAGAAGGAATGGTGTCAACAACAAATAACCTATATACAAACCGAGCATTGTACTGAACTTGAGTGTCAGTACTTTACTTATTTGCAGCAGAAGATCGATAAGATTAAAATTGCTATGGAACAACTTGCTTCTGCGATCATAACCTTGAACCATATGATCATATGGGCGAAATCAATGAATAATTTCCGTTGTTAAATTGCTCTAAGACATGATAAGTTTGTAATGCTTTTTATTTTATGTATTGTACTCGTTTTTATTAATAAAATGGTATTAATATAGAGTGACATAGGGACTAAAAGTGTAAATGTTTTGAATTATTTAGTCGTTTGAGGGACTAAAAGTGTAAATTTTTTGAATTCGAACGTTGGGGGACTAAAAGTGTAAAATATAATATTTGTGTTTATTTTCTAAATTATATTTGTTGTTTTATTTATTAAAAGTTTGAAAATAAATATGTTGGAGTGTATTGGTTAGTATTGGATGTATTGGGTATTAGGTGTGAATTGAATAAAAATGTATTGGAAAGAGATTTTGCTGATGTGGCGCTGATGTGGCACTGTACTGGTTAGTATTGGGTAAGACCATTGGGGGTGCTCTTAGTGACAAACTGACCACAAAAGTAAAACCCATCAATCCACCATTAAAGAAATTAATCTTTCTTATCTTCTTCCTATATCAGTGAAACGTCTCATACGTTCTGACGGTCATCCAAGGATGTCCAAGGTAGTTCCTAGTAAATCTGATTCCATATACAAAATTTAATTCTAAGGTAGGATCTACGTTATAGTACTCTGGATCTGCCGTTGTACCTCTGTCTAGTTAAAGAGGTTTCTTTCAGGTTTTACCTAAATAAGAGTCTAGGACCTCCGTCTTTGTATAAATTGAGGATCGAACCTTTAACATCTGTTCCTGGAAATGAGGGTGAGAGTGTTATGTTCATTTCGCACCTTAATGAATTCTATAAATAAGCCTCTCAAGTCCGAAATACATGGGATTTATTTACATAAAGTCATAAACACATTTATGCTGTGACACCTTGGCATTGTAATTTTTCATATTCAATAACATGTCACCCTTCCAGCTACTCAGCTAGACTTCTACCATGCTTCTTATCTATATTTTTCCATACCAAATATATACAGTATATTTATTTTTTTGTGCCCATAAGAAACACTATACATTTCCATGGCTATGTAATTTGTACCCTTTGAGACAAACAATCTTTGACGTATGTATGAATGAACCACACTTCTCAAACAATTTTACAAAGAGATCGACATAAAAAACATAACCAAAAAGTTACAAAGACCAACCAATATGTCAAAAGGCACCTTTACAGAATTCCATGTTCATTTGAAGTAATATTGTAATGCTAAAACACTTCTATCAGATAATGAAATTAACTGTTAACACTATTGTAATTCGTAAACAAGACAAAACTGTAAACCAAATCCCCCCGTAAATATAATACAAACTACTAACTAACCAACGTTTGACGAATATCACAAGAGATGTCGTGTAGCATAAGCAAGCTGCACCATAATCTTGCGTTTAAACCAGAAATCCTCCTTGAAATGTTAAAGTCATCGAACATCCAGCTTACCAGTAGGACTCAGATTCCCCATCTGTTCCGTGATTTTATTTATACTGGTATTAGTATTCCACAAAGGCCTAATTACATCTCGTCTCTCAGACTGAACTTCCTGTGTGTTATCACCACCTCCTGGTGTTTCTGTCAAAAACTGTTCCCAGAAAACATCGTTTGCTCCTGTTTGCACTGGTGGCGCCGGTGGTGTGCTATCACCATCAGTGGCTGTAACAGGTTCTGCATTCACATCGATTCCTGATGATTTTACCCGAGAATCTTGATTCATGTAAACCAACGATATGGTAGGGCTGTCTGCGTGATTCAAATCTGGGGATGGATGATCCAATCTTGAACCAGAATCATATGTTTCTTCGCCTGAAGTTTTAACATCGTTCATGAAATCCACCCAGAATTTCAAAGATGAATCCAATTTGGTTATCAAGGCATGGGTGTCTAGATTCTCGTTTTCATCTGCATTTGCTTCATCGTGCAAGTAAGTGGATATAAACAACCTTCTCTTTCTGCTGTTCGATTCCAAGTGTTGCAGCCTCGATGATGAAATGCTGGATTTTTCTAATATTTCAGCAAGGAATAACACCATTTTCCTCTGTTTTGATTGTATGTTCTTTAGGCGTTCGTTTAAATTTTGTTCGTTTACTTGATTTTCCAGTTTGTGGGTCTGAAGTTGAAGACGAAGAGAACCTGTTTCACGTTTTAATTTATTGATTTCATCTTCATATTCCTGTTTTTCTGAAGCAGATAGTGGAGTTGAAGAGCTTCCTTGAGGCGGCATTGAATGGCTATGGATCGGTTTCCGCCTGTGAATATTCTTTAGAAGGTGTCTTTGTCCTTTTATAAATTCATCGTTTGCAAACTCCCATTGGTCGGGGTCTATCTTTCTAAAACCCTGTATAAATCATTTTCAGTATATAGCACCAAAGTGAAATAAAAGTAAAGAGGATAAAATAAACAAAACAGACATGAACCATCTTACGAAAGTGGTCATGTGGTCGGGACTTGCAGTTATCCGGGTGTGTTTATTTTGACCAATTCAATAAAAAGAAGCCACTAACTGAATCCAAGCATCCAACACACATTATAGATAGAGATCAAAGAAACATCAAGCTTTAAGAAGCAATTAATAAAATTAACACACAGAAATCAAATGTTGAAATCCAGGGTGCACATGTGAACCACTGGAATTATTTTTCTTATAGTGGAATGCACACTTCCCTTATTGTAGAACCTTTTTTTCTTCGTGTACTGACCATTATACTTGCATCTAATATTTTTAGACTAATCCAACGAAATAAAAAGGTCGAGTTTTTAGTAAATACGAAAAAAGGGTAATATACACTATACAGTCAAGAGTCAAGACTTGGAAGTGCTCTTTGCATGTCATAAGCCTTAATCTTTATAAATGACTGTTATAAACTTGTAATGACCATTTTACTTCTTTAGGAAATGTCTAATGAATTAATTTGGCCAAATAGCAAAGAGAAACACACTTACTGACTTGCATAACCCCCAACTGACATATTTGACCAATTTAAGTGTATTACCATATTCTGTTCATCAGTAATAGAGCACCCACGTATTTTCACATTGTGAATGACATGAAGGTCAAGTTATTTTTAAGCTTTTAGCATTGGACTCATTAACTCAAACCTATTCACTGGAATACTGGATTATGTGATAACTATCTTTTCTTACATTTCATCAACTACACATAAAAGAATGTATGTTCCATGATATCAAGTCCTCAGAGAACTTTATACATCCCAGCTTATTTTAGCCTAAGTGGCTACGTAATAACTTTTTTACCAGTTGATTGTTTAGTAAGTGTAACAAACAGGGTACCAGGATTAACCAGGTCTAACTCTATCAATTGGAATTAATAATTACGCAACTGGATATGTGCTACGCCAAAAACAAGTTAATTCAGCAGAATCTTTGGCCAAAATAAAATAACGAAAATATCCAAATGCATTTAGATCCTCATATATGGCTACATGTGCTGCCACAATGTCACATTCAGAAGATCCTATAAATCGAGATACATATGTAGACATCCAACGTGTTATCCAGAGATGGGTACGTAGTATGTGCGGTCGATCCATTTAAAAACCTTTTACACCTCTATTCAGGCAGACCAGAATAAGAGTTTGGTACCACATATGTTACAGTATAGCTGCATGCCTGTTGTGCTAACTGTATCCTTTATCAATTAATGTCACATAAATTGCAAACAAGTTCAGCTATCTCACTCCTATACACATGTAAAAAAAGATAACCCCCTAACATATTTTCGCTGTGTCTAAAATTATTGTCCACTAGCCAAAGACACAAACTAATAAAAGTATAACTAATGCAACTTACTTTTTACCAGTGTTGTTAAAGGCGAGCGCCTCTTGCGCCTAGGCGTAAAAGGTGGGCGAGGCGCACCTCCAGCGCATGAAACCCTAGGCCCAAGTCGACTATGAAAAAGGGGGTCAACGACGGTAAACTGTGGTGGTCAACGATGGCCAAAATGGTCAAATGGGTCAAGATTCGACCAAATCATTCAAGATCTGGCCAAATCGGGCTAGATCTAATGTTTTCCGGCCAAAATGAGTGACCATAGTCTTTTAAGAAGATAAAAGAAGATAGTGAAAATATAAAATGAGGGGAAGGAAAAATTATGTTTTTTTTATATATGTTTATAATTGTCTAATAATTTGAAGTTTTTGGTTGAAAAGTATATATTTTTTGAATGATATTTGATTTTATAACTGACATCTGATTTTTTTTACTATTACTTTTCACTATATATAAATATTTCATATTTATTTACCTAGTGCGATTTTGTTTTTCCGGGCGTGCGCTTTTTTTGCGCCTCTCGCCTTCGCTCTATTTGGGGTCTTTGCGCTTTGAGGTCGCCTTCGCTTTTGACAACTATGCTTTTTACTAAAATTATAGTAATACTAATTTAAATTACGGGTAGCAAACTAGTATAGGAAACTTAGCCATTCGTTTCTGTCCAATTTTGGTAGCGAACAATTATATCAGGAAAAAAAAAGTAAGGTAAACAAAGTTTGGATAGATATTTGCATAAAGAAGTCATCTTTGTGTACATCAAACATTCTTTATCCAGGGCTTCTCTATAACTAGCCAATTCATGACTTGTTCTAATGTCTATCCGCGTTCCATTTGGCATAGAATATTATCCGATATACAAAACTAATGTAAACAAGGCATGGAACGATTTAGTGGGTGTTTTGGATATGTGTTTAAACTTATTATTGTGACCCTATGTTGCAAACGTTCAAGGAGTTGTAGTAGGAAAACTAACTATTACATGAAAACACTATTATTTATAATAATAACTTGAAAACATGCATCGAACACCACCAAGTAGAAAACACTATATGATACATACACAAATTTTTCAAGAGAATGCTTACATATGTATTGAGCTGTCGAACAAAACTGGAGAAATTGTTGTGCTTGAAGTACTTTGGAAGCAATTCACTAGCGAATTCCGGTGGATTCCAGACAACAAAACTATTTCCCGTATGACTCCAAGAAACAATGTGATCGGTCAAAGGGTCATCTACCATTTCATATGTTTTGGTAAGAAAAGGCGGTGATGAACTTGAACCTCCTTGAGAACCATCCATCATCACAATATCAAAAAACTTCAAACAACCACTTTCACCCTTTTATATCTCAAATTCACACACACTAAAAACATCAGGAAGAATACAACCTGGAAAATGCAAACAAGTTATAAAATACAGACAAATTATAGCAAATTATCATAAATTACAAAAGTATTCAAAGTTATTAACAATTAAATTTATTATATAACTCATATAGCATTGATAACTGGCGATGATAACTGAAAAGGCTAACTGATCCACACCCCCTACCAAGGCCAATAAGTGGAAGGCAGTGACGAGCTTATGCTCCAGACTGACTAGACAACCCACTAAGGATAGTGTATACCCATACTGGGAAACATGACCATATTGCGACTTATAGAGATTTAAAATGGTCTTCACCAGAGATTTTTAATCCCCCAACAACAAATTTCTACAAGTTCTCATGAAATTCAACATTATTACCATAAGTTACAATAAAAACACAAAATATTGGTACTATATCTTTCAAAAAGAAAGGAATTGCACTCATAAACCACCTATTATTTACATTAATTGTCTCAAGAAAGTAGTAGTAGTAGTAACTCCCAATGCCGTCATGGGTTTTGGGTCCCAAATACCGTTTTCGACGGTGTAGGGGAGGTTGAAATGTAGACAGCCTTACCCCTACCAAAGGTAGAGAGGCTGCTCCCAGGTTCTACCAAAGGTAGAAAATGACCTCCAGTCTTGTTGGGCATGAGGATCGAACCCTTGACCTCTGTCTCCAGAAGCAAGGGCTCCAAACATTGATCCAACCCAGTTGGATTTCCCAATTGTCTCAAGAAACCATCTTCTATATCTTAAAAGGCAAAGACTTGCTATTGTAGACGTCTCTTATCTACACCAATTGTCTCAAGAAACTATCTTCAATAACTTAAAAGGAAAAGAGCTGCACTCGTACACCTCCTATTATTTACCCCAATTTTCTCAAGAAACTATCTTCTATATACTTAAAAGGCAAAGACTTCACTCACAAACCATCTATTATTTATGTCAATTGTCTCAATAAACTATCTTTAATAACTTGAAAGGCAAAGACTTACACTCATAAACTGCCTACTATTTATGCCAATTGTGAATTGTCTCAAGAAACTATCTTCTAATTTCTCATATGAAAAAATGACCCAAATCAATAAACACAAAATAATCATAAATTACAAAACTTTTTAATGTAATAATCCAAAAACCATGTAATCAAACACAAATTTCAAATCTTTTTCATGAATTTCAACATTTTTTTTTCAAACACGGGGATTTAGATATAAAGAAAATAGCAACTGGGAATCAAAATTACTTATTAATTACAAAAATGTAAGATAAAGGAGCTGTAAAGTATAGATCACATAAAACTAATTACAAAAATTATATAAAAGAATTTACCTTTGACTAGAATCGGGGTTTGAAAAAAAGAAGAAGATAAAGGCGTTGACTTTTACAAAGTTGGAATTTGATCTGAAAAGAAATATTGATTTTCAAGAAGATGAAGAAAAAGGGGTTGTCAAAAATGGAGATGGGATTTGATTAGAAAACAAAAAGTCAGGAAAGGTGGGAGGGAGGGAGGGAGGATATACAGGGTGGACTTTTTAAGAAGCCGCCACCGCCGCCATGTGTCTGTATAAATAATTATTAATTAATTACTAGTGATACTAAATTGCTGAGTGAAACAAAAATCAATACATCTATCATAACTAAACTAATAAAAATAGCAAAAATCAAACCGTAAAATCAAAAAAATTTGAGTATACTCAACCGCCAAAACAAAAAATCGAATCAAATCGACTGTTTTTTTTCTTCCATAAAAGCGAACGGATCGATTTTGGTTCGGTATCATATGAAAAATTGAACCGGATTGAGTCATATATATTGTTGGTTTGGATCATTTAGTGGACAATTATAACACTTCATCAACAAAGTTAATTTTCAAAGAAACTCTTTATAAATAAACGAGGCAAAGTACTCGCGTGATGCAGTGATTTAGTAGCGACGGGTGATGGCGAAGGTGGCGGTGTTGATGGGTAGTGGAGGTGGTGGTGGTGACAGGTAGCGGTGTAATGACAACGGCGGTGGTGACGGGTGGCAGCGATGACGGTGGTGATTGGTGGTAACGGCGTTTGGTGGTGGTGGTGATGGTGGCGGCGAGCATAGTGTAGATTACATTGATATTGTGTACATTGTTGAATGTTTAATGTTGAAAAGTTAAGTGGAAAAGTAAATTTGTTTTATAATATATATATATATATATATATAATCAAATAATTAAAAAGAGTAATGCAGAATTAAAGGATCAAAAGAGTAACTTTAATCATAAGTTACTCTTCGCTGTATACAAATTATGTTTGATAAATACCAAATTTATCAAACATAAAGAACTTATGAAAGTCAGAGTTCCTAGGAACAATACACAAAGTTACAAAATTATTATTCTGCGTGGAACAACTAGACAAACATCTTTCTTTAATCGTTGGTTGTTTCTTTTATAGACAAAGATTCACTTCGGGATAGGTGGAGATTACTTGTCAAAGTCTGATTTGTTCTGACAACTGCGTCTCATACCTTCGTTTTCTTTTTGTCTTATCCTAAAGATAAAAACACTTTGCCTTTAGTCAGCAGGATTCTTAGAAGAATGACGTTTCCTTACATTCTTCAAAGTCTTTGGTAATCTGTTCATCAACAACAATATGTAAGAACTACTGATGACTCTTTGTTGTATCTACAATATATCATTTAGACTTAAGGATTGATTTCACTAATCTTTGAAGTCTCTTTAATTTTTGAAAAATGATTGGTGGTTTAGTTTAGTCAATGTGAAGGAATTATGTGATTTGTTATTTACTTTTTTTTTTCTCAATTTAAGTTTTTTCAATAGCTCGAATCATTTTCCACTTAAAACAAAATAAATAAATGTCCAAATCGAAATTCGGAACTTACTTTCCCAAGTAGGACTTCAAGAAAAATTCTATAAAGGTTCCAAAGCACATAGAACTAAAATGCGACTCTATTTTCACGTGTCAAAGGGTTAAACTTAAACTACTAACTTCTAAAGTAAAACTCAGTTGACTCATCATTACCTAATAACTGTCTTGTAATTTTAGTAATTGTACAATTTAGGATAAGGAGGTATTTGACTTTCACAATTATAACCTAAATTGATATCCGAGTTAATTAGCTTATATCCAAATAGATATTTTAGTTAATTTGTATTTATTTGGATCGACAAGTCATCTACTTCAAGTAATTCATCTATAATTTTCGGTTGTGTTTAACAGGTATGGAACTTGATGTATCTATTTCAAAATACAACAGGTTTGATTACAAGTAGATTGGTTGGCAAGTTTGATTACAAGTAGATTGGTTGGCGTGTAACTTTATTACCAAGTGATATCAGTGGCGGCTCAATCAAATTGGAAGCTTAAAGCAAGGTCTTATTAACGGGCATTTTCGAGTAAGTAAACTATATATTGATATTCTAAATAAAGTTATTTTTTTTCAATTTGATTAAATGCAAAGATTTTAACAAATTTTAAGCACTAGTTTGAAATGATAAACCATTCCTAATTGATAAATTTGTTATTTCATTTAATCTTTTATGTGATGTTTAACCATATAAATATTTTCGCATAACTTAAGCTTTGAAAAACTTGTATCTGTTAAAACAACTGTCACCCAGTTGATAAAATTTAAGTTATCTAATTCTCGTTTTTACATAATCGTATGCATAACTAGAAAAATATAAGGTCTTCGGGTATTCGGGGCTTAAAGCCCCTGCTTCATTTGTTTTACCCTTGAACCACTACTGAGTGATATTGATGAAGCATAAAGTTAATGGTTATGATTGTCATGATAGTCACAAAGTCAAGTTTTTGACATGCTTTTCTAAGGCATGATGTTATTTTTTGATGGAATATTAGATTAGATGGGGTAACTTGCTTTTCGAAATGTGACTTTAGTATGCCACATTCTTTAGTGCAAGAGGTTGAGATTTGTGTAACATCAATTATTCTTAGATGAGGGGCGAAAGTATTAGACTTTTTCGACTATTAATAGGCGAACGAATTAGGCTTTGAGAAGGACTAGGTGCTTTAAGAGTAAAAAGGACCAAGAGGTTCACGAAGTGAATGCAGATGAATTGAGATCCTTTAAAGTTGAAAGTAACTTTATAGGTAAAGTTAAGTTTAAATCTTAACCCTTAATCTTAATCCAAGAGTCAAGATTATCAACTTCACCTATAAAGTTACTTTCAACTTTAGAAAATCTTTATCTTATGTGAATCTAGCATTTTTGGTTTCTCTAAAATATCAATCCACTATGAAAAAATGTTATATGTTGTTAACATTAATTTTCACACATATACTATCAACTATATATATACTCCCACAAATTTCAAGGTTTGTAAGAAAAGCATCATTGAACTATCTACTATATATACTTTGCTCCATATGTGAGATTTGTTTTGTTTGTGACCCCAAAACGTTGAAAGTTATATTATTAATCATAACTAATTTAAATCATATATCTACCAAATGAAGTTTATACTTTATTTGAATGATATATATGTCGACATAAAGTTATCAAACAACTACTCGTATTTACTTAACAGTTATATACAACATTTTTTTTATATAAAATCTAAAACGAATACAAAACAAACATGTACAGTACCAGGCGACAAAACATTGGCTCTTTTCACCTCATTTTATTTTTATATATATATATATATCTGGTAAAGTTGAGAGTGCAATGAAGGACACGTTCTTGTATATCACCCATAAAAATAAAAATATCAACAACCAAATTATTTGTGGAGTATTCTATTTGTTATCATAAAGAAACTTCTTTTAAAAAATAACCATCAAATATCTTTCAGTGAAACAAGCAGGATCAGTCAGTAAAGCTAGCTAAAACGAACTAAAGAATATGGAGAGTGAAACAGTGAGAAGGAGATTTGAGATGATCAGTTGTCACTTGTCTTCAGCAGCAGCAGATAATATATCACCACTTGCAACTCATATCTTCCCTCTAGTAACTCTCTACTAACTATTCATTGTATATATATATATACTACTATGCATATCTGCCTTTCATGGATTTTATATATTTATGTATATAGTAGTACTATGAGTAGTAAAACCTATCAAGATTATTAAAATGGTAGTTAAGCTATGAGTAGTAAAAAAAGAAAAAGTAAAGTAACTCCCAAGAAGGTAGAAAAAGACCTCCAGCCTTGCTGGGCATAAGGATCGAACCCTTGACTTCTGCCTCCAAAGGCAAGGGCAGTTGTTTACTAATTAAGATGAATACTAATTAAGATGTATGTTGCTATTATTTGTGTTGGGATAATATGAAGTGGTGTTGTTTTTCTTTTAATGTAGCGATGAATTCGAGAACTTGATTGTAAGATAGTAATGAATTCATGTTTGTAATGGATAAATGGATTAGGTTTCCCCTGTTTAGGTTACGCGAGGAAGGCAAGTGTTTGCTTTAGATGTATCCCCAGTTAGGTTCGAACCTGAGACCTTTTTAAGAGAACACTAGGACACTTGATCACTTAGTCACCATGGTGATGGTTGATAAATTCGTGTTTGTATATATATTAACCACCGGAAAATTTAGAAGTTATGTCTAATTTGGAAATTTTGGAAAACATGGGTTTAACACCCTTTACTTATGTGCGCAATTCGTGCATACCTCCTAGCCCATATCTTTCAGTGAAACTGTGGATTAGATTACCCACTTCCTGATCCTTCTTATGCTGAATATCTTATATTATATACTCAGAACTGCAGTGGTGGTGGTTTATCCTCTATCAAGAAGAGATGTGACAATAGTATGCATTTTGCCAGACAAGATTTGAGGTCCCAAGGTAGTTTCATGAGACAGGCTTCAACACAACAGGTTGTTAATTTGTCCTGCTTTATTACCCCTACGCTTTTGTTGAAAATCGACATCTAGAAATGAAATCCATATCAATTTCTAACTAGAAAGATCAAGAGATTTGATCTGGTTATTCATATCGTAAACTTTATTTGTCAGGATTGTGACCAGTCAAGTGTGCCTTTCAAATCCACCGGTTCTGGTAAACAGGAGTCTTCTGAACTTATGTCACCCTTGTTTTCTCAACCAGCCAGCGTTAACTCCAATTTTCCAAAAATTCGAAATGTTCACTATGCCGTTGATGAGTGCAAGTTACCTACTGCACTTCCACCTAAGTATTCCAGAACAACTGTAGACAAAGATGCGCCAATGAAGTTCATCCCCAAGAACTGCACATATGCTACTAAACATCGCGGTATAAACGTGTCAGATGACTTGAAAGCTTTGACACATCAGTATTTCAGTGGTTTACTTAGCGCCCTTTTTAATGTTTATACTGACCCTTTTTATGATACAGGGATGGAGAAAAAGCTAACCCCGAGGATGGATGTTGCAGAATCCGCAGGAAAGTATATTCTACTGATAGAGCTGCCAGGATTTAGTATCAATGACATAAGAGTTGAAGTTGATAATACCACGTAAGATGATATCTATAAATCATGTCACTATATAAGCATTTAGTAGAGGTGTAACATTTGACCCGTTTGTGTATAAGTGAGTTGATTTGGGTAGTGTTTATCTCAATGGGTAAAATCAGAAAATTTAAAGGGCACTGACCAAATTGCCAAAACCTCAAATGGATTATACGGGTCAAATAAGTAGAAAACACCTGACATGTTTTGACCTTCAATTAAGTAGTCTACTGATGCAACCTTCTAAATCTCTTTGTCAACCAAACCTGACATATTTTGACCCATGCTAAAAAATGGCCGAATATGTTTTCACCCAGCACCTAACCTGCTTGACCCACCCGTCTGGCCTCCTCTAGCCCATATAATTGCTATGGCAGGAATATACCACAACCGAATATGGTCGTTGCTACAACTTTACTCCTATGTATGTATTACATCTCATAAATATCTAATCATCGGTGGCAAATTTGTTAATAGTTTGACTGTTGGAACAACCAAGGGGAGGACTACAGCCAGCTCATTAGGTGATCAAACGAGCTCTTCATATTACAAAAGGGAGATTCGAGAAGGACCCTTTGAGATCAGTTGGCCCCTACCCTTTAACGTGAACCCAGATTCTGTTTCAGCTGAATTCTTGTAAGTCAACACCTTCAGTTCATCATGTGTGTCGGTATTTGTTTGTCTTTCTTCTACTCGTATTGTTGGTTATTTCATTTTATACTCAAAGTAGAGGTCAAGTTCAAACCATTTAAAATATGCTCGAGCAGGTTTATGTTTTATTTCTAACAAGTAAAACAAAATATCTATAATATAATTTTTCTAAAACAACAACCTAGAAGGAAATGGGGTCTAATACCCTAATGAGTTGAGAGTTACCCTCCAACTAATCATTTGATTATATTAGATATGCAATATTACACCATCCCCAAAGGGACGGTTTCACCCTGGGATTGTTAGGCAATTTTAAATGCAATGATTTTTTCGGTACAACCCTTCACCAATAGGGAATGCGAGAAATGTGTAAAAAGGGTGAAATTGACAACTTTTTGTTAGTTAGCTTTCTGGGGCAAGACTATCTACTGTATATCTTTATACTTGATTTTGATAGAATGTTACTTATGCAGGGATGGACTTTTACGCATTACCATTACTAAACTTCGAGTCCCAGCCTGGTGATGCCCCTTCATGGGTAATTTATTTATAGATATATACACACTTGTATATTGTAGTATAAATCTGAAGTTATATCTTGTGTTATTCACATGTATAGCGACCGTGTACAAATCACATAAATATGTTAATTTTCAGAATCTGCATCAACCGGTGCAGAGTCCATATTTTTAGAATCCGTGGTGCGGTGTGGTGTTGTTCTTATGCTACGGACTTGACTGCAGTCGCAATATACTAATAATATGATATGGCCTATGGAATAACATGTTAGAAAGTCAAAATGGGTCAGGCCCACCAGAAAACATTGCAAAACTAACTTTAATGTTCCAACAGTTTTTTAATAATGCAAATCGAGACGTTCTATGCAAGAGTATAGTTCAGATGACATTTGACAAAATTAAATGCAGAAAGAAATAAAAGAACAGTTGACATTGAAAACATAATACCACTTGTCGATGTTTTATTAACGTTACTCATTCCAGGGCGTCGACGCCCTCTATTTACACCACCATAACCAAAGATACTCATCTTCGGTACAACATCTCTAGGACTGCTTATAGCCTTATACAAGTAACAGTTCTTGTTGTTGCAACGATGTGAAAGAGATTAAAATCAGACACTTAAAGTACTTAATATTAAGTTTTTTCATAGACAGAGATCATAAATTAATATAGAAATATTGTAGATTTTTAAAACAAATCACCATAAAGTGACATATCAACTTTTTGGGTCCTACGGTATCAACAACTTCTTGTGATTTAGAGGTTCATATTCGTTGTAGACTTGTAGTCATAGTTATCATGTAATTAAAGTACATATATTATTTTTTTACTAAATTGAAAACATTTTCGGGAAAGAACTTTCATTGTACACTTTAATATGTTGATCTTCTCAACAAGAAGCATTCAATGGGGCTTAGGAGGTGGTCAATGAAACTAATGAAATGGCAAAAATAGTTCACTTACGAACTAATTCCATACTACCGATTGTGTAAAAGCTTAATTAGAATGACCTCTTAAACGTCTCTAAGATCAAATGATACTCAATTCATGTTCATGTTATCTGCTTTAAAATGCTCTATAACCTTGATCGGAATATTTAGGTTTCAAATTTCTTCTTTCAATGCGGTTTAAGGTGTGATATGGCTTAGTTATCATCTATTGCTCTAAACGAATGAAAGATCCGATACGATCAACCACAAGCTCTTTGTCTTTTTAGATAATTCAAGAATTACATTTTTACTTAAAAATTGTTTAGAACAATAAAAACAAGACACATGCAAAAATTAACTGAGAAGATAAATATATAGAGTGATGCAACTCCACACACACTATAGTTTTCAACAGTCAAACTTACGATTTGGTTTTTGGTTATGTCTACATATTACCTTACGATTAATTTGGTTTTCAGCTATGTTTCATGTATTACTTTTTAGGCAGATTTGATATCAAAGTTTATAACTTTAACTTAAGCAAACCAAATTGAAGGATTGTAGTAGACGATATCGTGGTTGCCAAAGAGTCAATCTGTTTTATTATATTTTAATTTAACAAAAAGCATTTATAGAGCACTTAATAGTTAAGGTCCATATGTGAAGCCTTGAATAATATGTGAAGCCTATAGCACAAAACATAATCAAGCTTCGATTGAGATCTAAGTATATAACCAACAAATTAAATTTTATAAAGAAACTAGGAATATTTTTGACATATTAAAAGTAGGTCTGTTCAACCCACTATCCAACTCAGGGGCGGATGTAGCTTTAAAGTACCGGGGGTAATGCCCCCTATATTCTCAAATTTATTATGAAAAAAAGTGTTTTTTTATATCAGATAAACATGAGCTTTGGATAGTTTATTGTTACATGCCCCATTCTAGATTTTGAAATGTCCTATGTTTTGACTTTTGAGCCTAATTTGATAACTCTTTACACTGTAAAAACATTTTAATATAACACTTTAAGGAGTCATGTGATATTCTGATGCATGTACCACGTTTGCTTAGCTATTAACATCTTTTTGAAAAGTTAAAAACTACTAAAATGATCTAAAATTGCTAGTATTTCAAAAACTAAATCATATGGTCTCATGAATTAAGTTTGGGTTCACCAAAAGTTGTTTTTGTTATGATGTTTTACTCAAATATGTAATATCGTATTATCGTTATTAGTTTTTTGCGTAATACGTCAAATCTGTAATTAACGGAATTTTTTTGGCCCCCGATAAGTTCGTTTTCTGGATCCGCCTCTAATCCAACCCCCTTGGTACATGTCCCCTTATAATAGAATATCCTGGATCCGTTACTGACTTGCACAGCCACCTGTCGCAACCCATTGACACCAACGTCATCACTATCACATCGCAAGCATGCGTCTAGTTATATATCAATCATCTACTCAATATATGGAATGTTTTAGTTGATATTTTTATGGTGGATGAACCTGTTTGAGGTGCGTAGTAAGGAATGTTCATGTGTTATTATCATCTAGTCTAGGTTCTATATTTCAATTCACCACATAGAACCATCAACTAACTATGGGACAATATATAGGTAGGGTTGGATCCGACGTGGCATGCAGAAAGCGCGTACGGTCCATTTCTTTTTTGTAGCCATTCCAATTATACTTGAAAAACGTGTCTGCCTTTTCTTTGACTAGTTCAATTACATTCTATTCTAATTCGATAATATTTAATAAAACTATGCAGTTATACAATGCATTAACATTTTTAGACCACCCACATCCCCAACCTTTTCAGGAGGTGAATCACTTAAATCTTTTTTAAAAAAATGAAAAAGTCATTTAAAATAGCAACCTAGGTGGTGGCATGACTTAAAAAGTCACCTTACTTTTTGCTACTTGTCACTCTACGATTAGTTAAGATTTATTTATAAACCTTGTTGGTTTTTCTTTTATATCTTTCATTTTATAGTACTTTATAACAATATAAAAACATGGTATTTTCTATTTTTTCTTTACGAATATTTTGACATAAACTTTGTTAAAAACAGAGGAATCTTGAAAATATATATATTTTCGGATACGAAACCTTATATTAAAGTATAACTTTATGACACTTGTTATTGTTACATTGGTTCAAAATATTCTTGGATAAAAAATCTTATTTTAAAAAAAGTTTGATGTTATCTAGTTTGTTTTTTTTTAAAAAGAGTCAATTTTAGTCTATAAATAGTGTATAGACATAATTTATATTTATATCACCATCTCACTTCTAATCTATAAATTCTTAAATCCATATTTTATACCATAAATCATATTAATTTAGTTAAAAAATAATATAAGTTGAGTTGTGAATGTGGGTAAAAGGTTGAGTTAGATTGAGTTGTTTAGGTGAAACTGTAGAAGAGAGAGAAGTTAATTTTTTAATTAAAGGTTGGGTTGATGTAAGTTGGGAGTGTGGATGGTCTAATGACTTATTAATGTCAACGACATCATAGTGTGAAGTGTGAACACATGTACTTCAATCTACCCATAAATTAAAAAAAGGACTGAGATATTCTTGAAACGATATGTGGCGTAATCCTTAATCAATACGTGTCATTTTAATTTATTTACTAGATTTTAGACCCGTGTCCGACACTGGACACGGAGTTTACGATATTATTAATATTAGATCTTCATACATTTGATTCATAAAACTTATAATTTTGAAGATATACGGTTTATAAGTGTTATACTTTGCAAGTTGTAGTACAATAACCACATGTTCATCACTGTCATTATTAGTTGATATATATTGATGAGATTGTTTGTCGTAGTCATTTCACAAGGCACATGCTACAATAATTTATTTATTATATAATTTTTTAAACCAAATGTACTCATAATGTGATATTATTATGAAGGATTATTAAAAATTAAAATATAAACATACTTGTGATCTTGTACTTGACATTCAAGTATATGTGTTTGATCATGATACAACCCATAACATGAATATGTTTATTTTCAATCACTGTCCTATGATAATTAGATAATAATTAGGATTGTTTTCATATTGTTTGATAACAATTAGGACTTTTGATTTGAGTGACAATTATAACTTTAAAAAATTAAATATAAATACTTGTAACATCCCAAACTTTTTATTTAACGATTGACTTGAGTCGTTAAGTCAACGTAACGTGTCCGTTACGTCCATGTTAAATTTAGAGCTTATATGTAGTTATTGTGTTATGCGTGTGAGACTTGAATGTCTTATTGATTGACGTAGTAATGTGTTCAAGATGTAGTTATATGCCTTTAGAGGTGTTCAAAGTGTTTATTGAGTTGTATATAGTTCATATAGGTGTTTAGGGCTAATAATGTGACGTTTGGAAGCTTAGGGACGAGTTTTGACATAGGGTGAAAGTCAAAAATGGGATTAGGGTCAAAGAGCAGGTCTTTAGCTTCTAATATCCTTTTCTCTTTGAGCCCTAACCATTCCCCATTGCCATAATCAATTCCTTGTTCGATTTCATCTTTGTTTGGTTGATTCGAGAATATTTTGATCAAGTTTTTGAATTCTCTTTGTAATCTCCAGGTATCCCAGGTATAGTAACATTGATTTTATATTATTTCAATCATATAATCAGATCCATAACTGATTTAGGTCATTAGATGATCAATTGATGTCTTAAACGTTGATTCATTGACCTAAAACGTTTTATTATGTGATGCAAATCAAGTAAGGATTAATCAATGATTTCATTGCATCATTATCGTCTTAAAATGGTGAATTTTGAGGTACAAAAGTCGTTCATGAGGTTTGGGGTCGTTTGGGGTATGTTTGGTTAAGTTTTGGAGGTTAAACAATGAGTTTTGTGCAGAACCGGGACTAGCTGCGGCGCAGCCACTAAGCTGCGGCGCAACTAGAAAACAGTGACCTTTAGTTGCGACGCAACTTGGTAGTTGCGACGCAATAGCGACAGAATTTTCAAATGGCCATAACTTTTGAACTGTAACTCCGTTTTTGACAAATAAGATATCCACGGAATCGTGAGAGAGTCTACTTTCTAATGGAAATGTTTTTGAAAGATGATTGTAATGTCAAGTTTCCGGAAAGGTTAATTTAGTGAGTGTATCCCGAGTTTCGTCGAGTTATGTAAGCTTTAAAGTATTAATCGAATGTCCGATGCATCAAGCATTGTCATGAGTCATGTTTATAGGTATTTAGACATGAGTCATGACCATAAGTGAGTGGGTATTTATTAGCTCATTATGTCGTTTAATGATTATAGGTAGTCGGAATACTTGCAAAGCTCGGTAACTTACGTTATCATTTCTTGTGCACTCCATTGAGGTAAGATACACTACTTTGACATAATGAGGGTTCAACAAAAGATGGTTTTCATATAATAACATCCCAAATGGTATCTTGTTTGCTTATGGGTATTCGGGATTATACGGGAGGTAATATGGGCTATGTAGATGCATATAAAAGCCTGAAATGCTACCCCAATGATACGTATTGCTATGAGATGTTATGTATGCTTAATAGATGATATGATATGAAATGATGTACGATCTAAGATGATAAATGTTATGCAATGTTGTAATGATATACGATATGCATTGATATGTGACGATGTACGTGATGTAACAATGTATGCGATGTGATGATATGAAATGAAACGCTATGAAATGTGATGTATGATGATGATATGTGAAATGTGCATGATTACATGGCTTGTCCATCTAGTTCACTAGACTTATTAAGTTGCCATGACACGTGCACGTTTAAGAGCCCAAACGTAATGATGTATATGTGATGATTGTTTAGGTTGTGTAAACACCTAAACTATATGTGATGTGACATTGAGCTCGTAAATTTGATGTGAAAGTGTTAAGCTTAACCCGTACTTGCCCTATCCCGGTTAAGTGCGTTGATGTGGTTGCTTGGGTGGCTCCTTGCAACATGGTACAACGTGAAGAGTAATACGGGAGGTCTTACCAGCCCCATTGTCATTGAACATACGGATTACTCCTGGATTGGCTTGCCATTCCTTAACGACATTGATGCACTACTGAATGGTGGTTCATCTAGTCGGGTGCAACTTATGTCACACTTAACGAGATGCATATGTTATATGAGACGTGTGACTTTTGTCACGATTATAAAGATGTTCAAATGTGATATGTGATGATGCAAAAGATGACTAGGCACATTTAGGATGACCCATCCTAATATAAATGATGTTGATGATATGATATGTAAGTGTGATGATATGTTTGAGGATTTGTGCCTTAACGACTTAATATGACTTTTATATAATGTTTTAAATGGACAAATGTTTCATAACTTATGTGTTATCTTACTTAGCTAATTCGTTAGCTAACACTTGCTCTTTTAAAATGTGTTGTGCCCTCAGGTCCAACAATAGTGAGCAGGTAGATGTGAAAAGATGTGAGGCATGGGTAGATGATCTTGAAGCTGGTTATAGTTTACCCATAGTGGCTGCTCGCTCTAGACATTTGCTTTATGTTTAGATAATAATGACTTGTATTGATAATGTGTTCGGTTGTTTAATGTTGGGCAACCGATGGATTTCCATTTAGACTTATTTTGATGATATGGCTAGTAACACCATTTAATGAATAAACCAAACAGATTTTGCTGGTTTGGACTTTTAAAGTTTAATTTCGCTTCTTTTAACGCCGTTAGGCAAAAGTTTTTGGAAATCCTTATTTTTAAACGATGGGTGTTACAATACTTTTTGTAACATTTTTAAAAAAATTAAGAAAAACCCTATCAAGTTGATGGCTAAAAATAAATATAAATTAAGTATTTAAGGTTAAAAAGTGTAAATTATTTATGGAAAACAAAAAAGTGTAAATTAATGAGACTTTTTCTACAAATTAATATATTTGGATAATGATTGTTAGGATTTTTAATTTATAGTTTATCTAAATGATGACATAAGCGAGAGTCAATTTGATAAAATCGAACGATTTGATTGGTTAATAAGTTATTAGTTCAACTGTATTATAGTATATACTAGATTTTAAACCCATGTCCAACACTGGACACAGGGTTTACGATATTATCAATATTAGATATTCATACATTTAATTCATAAAAGCTTATAATTTTGAACGTATACACTTCGAAGTGTTATACTTTGCAAGTTGTAGTACAATAATCACATGTTCGTCACTGTTATTATTAGCTGAGACATATTGATGGAATTGTTTGTCGTAATCATTCCACAAGGCACATACTCATAATTTGATATTATTATTAAACATAATTAGGAATTAAAATATAAACATATTTGTGATCCTGTATTTGACATTCAAATATATGTATTTGATCATGATGCGGTGTTATAACATGAATAGGTTTACTTTCACTCACATGTCCTATGATAATTAGATAACGATTAGGATTGTTTTCATACTCTTTGATAACAATTAGGATTATTGATTTGAGTGACAATTGAAACTTTAAAAAATTAAATATATACTTTGTAACGTTTTTAAAAAATCTCCTCGAGTTGATGCTAAAAATAAATATAAATTAAGTATTGAGGGCTAACAAGTGTAAATTATTGATGGAAAACAAAAAAGTGTAGATTAATGAGATTTTTTATACAAATTAATATAAATACTAATATAATAATATATTTGGATAATGATTATCAGAGTTTTTAATTTATAGCTAATCTAAATGATGACATAAGCGATAGTCAATTTGATGAAATTGAGCGATTTGATTGGTTAATAAGTAATTAGTTCAACTGTCTTATAGTATATATTAAGATTAAGATTAAGATTAAGATTCTATTAAATTAACTATTTTAATTGTAGATAAATTCAATTTTTTTATTAGATTTAGAATTAAACTCTAACTCTTAATTTATAAACACAAACCACATTATAATCTTATTTGATTAATCGTTTTCTCAATAATAAAATTGTCTTGAGTTCATGATCTGAAATCACAAACTAAAACAGATTTGAGATATTTTTGAAACGACACGTGACGTAATCCTTGATTGATACGTGTCCTTTTAATTTATTTATTCTAATAAATTAGCTATTTTAATTGTATATAAATTCAATTTTCTTATTGGACTTATAATTAAACTCTAACTCTTAGCTTATAAACACAAAACACATTTTAATCTTATTTGATTAATCGTTTTCTCATTAATAAAATTGTCTTGAGTTTATGATCCGAAATCACAAGGCTATTTTTCGTCATCCTCTATGCTTACAAGTTTCGATTTTGATATGATTTTAAAAATTTAAGGTAAATCCAAAACTTTAACTAAACAATAAACATATATTATATTTATCATTACTAAATATTATAACTTAGTTTCGATCATCCGTTTACTTTAAATACAATTTCTTTCATATTCACAAATCATGTATGAGACATATTCAAATTTCTTTATGACACAATATATATATAACTACGGTAAATCATGTATAAGCCATATTCGAATTTCTTTATAAGATTATATCTATACCTATACATGACAATGGATTGCAACGGCTATTAACCGGGTGGAGCCATATTTATGTTCATGTCATGTCCGTTTAAGCTTACTGAGTTAATAACTTTATCTATGTTCATATCTATTGGATAAAATGAATAAATAAATATGTATATCAAAAAAATGAAACTCCTTGCCAGCAAAATACCCAAATTACACCAAGATTTATGTTCAATACGTTAAAGCCTAAGTCTTTCATCTATATTTATCCATTTGGTGATGAAACACATAAATAGATACGGATATCAAATAATGAAACACTTTATTAGCGATATACAAATTATTTATTTATTTATTATGTTTTACATGTGAATGACTTTATTTACATGAGATTATTAAAATTCTTTAAAGTAAAACGAAAAACTATCAAGTTATGAATCGTTTATGAAAAAACGAACATTTTTGTTTTTTCATCTTGAAAATCAACTAGCTCAAGATTATATAGTATATATTTTTTATATGAATTAGTATCCTGAAATGTAATAAACTTTGGATAAATATCTATAGTGTGAAATAACTAAAGTTGTGTTCATTGTACATAATTATCTTTAAATTATGTGTATTATATGTAAGAAAATGTATCCGACCAATTAATAACTAATAAGTGACAACTATATATGGTTGGTTAGTTGCCACGTATGCCTTCTTAAATACAATACACTTAATTTAAAGATGATTACATACAATAAACACAATTTTAATTATTTTACACTATAGACATTCATACTGATTTTATTATCATTTAGTTCATCTATATTTTTTAAAGATTATTTATATTTGAATCGAGCAGTTTGTCTTTTAAAAATATTATTACATTGAAATTTACAAGATTTTATGTATTACTTATACTTAATCTTATAATTGATAATATGTAAGCCCGTGTATTTATTACGGGTCAAAATTTAACAAAGTGAGTATTATTATTGGTTTGCTATATTGATTGTCTAAAAATAATGTACTATGTTAGTCTTTGTTGAAATTTTCTTCTTAAAAGGCTTTTTTATTCTACTTGCTTTTCCTAATATTCATAATCTTTTTAACAAAGAAAAAAAAAAGTTTTAGTCATAATATTAAAAGATATTAAAAAAACTTTTAGTTCAAATACTTAATACAAACGGATATGAAAGTGAAGGTTGTATGATGGCCAAGCAAGTGTCCAATTACTTCAGACAAAAATGAAATTATGATTTTGGACTATAGATGGAAGCAGGTGATATGTTAATCTATGTTAATAGGTAAATTAACACCCTAAATGATGATCATATGCTCTAAAAGGATACTGTTTCAAAAAAATGAATATTACATACAAAATATATGATGGATGATACCCTGTTGACACGATGATACTCTAGTGGTTCGTCAATGATACTCTAGTGATGATCATCTCACTACCCGTGTTGAGCTTTAGTTGTCGACATGATCAAATGTATATTCCCTTATAATACAAATTAGGTATAGGTATTCTATTTTTGAAATCTCTTAAAATATTTATAACATATATCTTTTATTTACTAAATTATCTTCATTAACTCTTTAAATAATATGAATTCTTTTACATGCTTTGTCGTTACCATATATAACTCGTGTTGTGCGTATAACTAAAAGTGAGTAACATGAGTTCATAAACAAGGGATGATGTAAAAAAGAACATTAACCTAATTTTTTGGTAAGGTCACATTTATAAGTGGGAATGTGTGATACTTAACACGCACACAAATGATCAACATGCGATAGTAATACTAGTAACCACCTCAACAATATTGACTCAATATTCTTGAAAAGTAAAAAAAATTATGGTTTGAGCAAATATTACTTTTCTATAAACCCAAAGTTATGCAAGTAATGTGGCTTTTCAACAACCTTTATTAGAAAAAAGTTATATACGGACAGCTTGTTATCCTAGTTTTTCATTCATATTTCTATATATAAAGATTAACATGTGACAAAACAAATTACAAACGTTTACTTGAAAAGCTTTGTTTGGATAAGTAATGATTAAAGTTGTTAAGAGTAATTAATTTAGTTTTTAATGAAGCCAACCCAAACTCTCATCTTCTATATCCCCTCCTAATTTATTCTCTCTCTGTCTTTCATTTTCACCTCTTTGACTGCTACTACTACTACTACACCTTTCTCTATCACTACAACTCCTTACTCTCTCTCTCTCTATATATATATCTACATACATATATACATATACATCTCTATATATGATAAACATTACATGTATTTGCTCTAATTGAGCTTGCATAGCTAAAATTTCACCATGAAAAAACTATTCTTCATTTTCCTCCTAACTTCACTAACTTATTACATAACATTCACACAATCAGCAGAGCTAGACAAGGCAGAAGGTCAGTTTTCATCTTGTATTAACTATTATTATTATATATATTATAATGAGTATTGTAGTGATAATTTATAGTATAGAATGTTGATTGATTGATTGATTTGATACAGTAAAGATATTGAAGGAAATAGGGGAAAAATTAGGGTTAGCAGGGAAGAAAGAATGGGATTTGGAAAAGAATCCGTGTACAGGTGAAGGATTATGGGGCCGTGGTGAGTATAAAAAAGGATATAATGTTTCCATCGATTGCGATTGCAGTTTTCAAGGAAATGCCACTTGTCGTGTCGTTCATATGTACGTTTATTCGTTCTACTTGCGCTCATATATACATTCATTTATTCATATATATATACATATGTATAGAAGGAGGATTAAATGCGAAAATGTGTTGGTGTTGGTTAGCTTTTGGGGCTTATCGGCCTACTGAACTTTCAGAAGGCCGATAAAGTTGAGCTTTTAGCGTATTTAAGCTCACAAGCTCGGGTTGATAAGCTCATAAGCTTGTGAAATTGAGCTTATTGGCTTTTTGATTCTTTATTAAGTTTATGAAGTTTGTTAGAAAATAAGCTAGGCCGAACACTATTTTAGTCTACTAGAAAGTTGATTTACTAATTAGTATTTACGTTATATAGAAAACTGTTTCACAATATAATTTGTGAATCAATATGTTTAGTTTCTCATTTGATGTTAAGTGTACATATAATCACTGTTGTGAACCCAAGGGCATAGTCTAGCGGTGGGGGGCAATGAGAATTTGCGGTGAAGACCCAGGTTCAATCCTTACTTTGGGGTGACACGTGTCTCATTTGGTTACGTGGGAAAGGACTTTGTTAATATGGTCACGTTTCTTTACTGAGACGCTGAGTTTGTTTAAACATTGTTTTTCACATAATTTAGTTAGTTGGGGTGACGGGTGAGAACGTGATGGGTGTGGACTAGTAAGTGTCGCCGCTTGTTAATGTTTTGCGAAAGTTACGAAATCTGAGTATTTTGGATGATTATTTGTCACGTATATTTTTTCAATATTTTAACATTTTAATGAATATGCATCCATAGAAGTCCTGGATGATTTTTTTGTATTATTAGAAAAAGAAAAGAAAAAATTATTGTGATTGATTGCAACTTTGCAAGTGAATTATTTATACATAGTAAAGACACTAACATTGACTTGGAATGTAGTCAACGGCTGCATGTTGACTGCCAATCTGGAATCAAGCTGTATCACCGCTCACTTGGCCCCCCTTTTTGTTTTTCTACTAGAATATTGCATCACTTTTGCATACTTTTAAACTATTTATATTTTGCAAATACTTCTAATTATTTTAAGAATACAACCTTTTAATACATTTTTTTTTCTTTTACCTTTAAAACACTTTTCTTTACCTGCCAAGAGTTATTATGATTAATTAATAACATTGAATGTAGTTTGCAAGTTTTTACATTTTTCTTTTATAGTTTTTTTTTTTTTTTGAACATTCAAAATTAATTGGAAACTAGCAAGAAGCTAGGGTACAAGGGTTCGAAATAAAACATAAACGAAGGAAACATTTTGTTTTATAGTTACTTGGTTGATAGTTAGTCAACTACTTTTAATAAAGTCTATCCCAAGTCAAAAGAGAGAATGTTAATTAATATTATTATACTTTTCTTTTAAACGATCCAAATGTTTAACCATAAACTACTGAACTAGAGTCTGCGACGTGAACCCATGATTAATAGGTTATGTGGAGCAGCTGATATCTTGATACCAATCTGTTAAAGACCACTTAATACTTGAGAAAAATCATATTGCCAACATTGAATGTTTTGGTTGCCGAAGTACTATATATATATATATTTTTTTTTTTTTGTAAATTTTCGGTGCAAGTTGAACCAAGAAAACTAAATATTATGACTACAACGGGATTTGAACTCCCAACCTCACATTTCAAACTCTAACTAATACTCTACTACCAGGTTAGAAGCCTGTTGGTAATTATCACTTATAAATACTATTATTTCTCATATTAATAACCATATGGTAGTGTATTATTTTTTCCGTCTATCATCTTGTTCCATAGTGACTAAATCCACAAAAGTTAACCCACAACAAATGGTGATGAAATGTTTATACCAGAGGATTTAAAATTTTAAATTAAACTATAGTGTTACAATTTCCTTACTTCCAAAGTTGTTCCATCGTCTTTGGTTTTGCAACTCACAATTTCTCCAGTTTTAACAAAATAACTTGAAAATGTTACCAGTTAATCAATCGAACATTATAATGAACATTTAGGGTAGAAGAGTAGTTTATGAACGCTGACTGCCTTTGATGTTTCTTTTCTGCTTAGAGTATTATGCAGCAGATCACATCTAGGAGTTAATTTCTATGCTAACTAGAAGTCTATCAATGAACCATCAGAAACATAATTTAACTCTAACTAAGAGTTAATTTCTATGCTAAATGAACTACAGACTTAAGTATTTTAAATACAGTATGAATTTTTGATATGCAGATACATCAAATCGCAGAACATCTCGTCTGATCTTCCATCAGAGTTCTCCAAGCTTCGATACCTAAAAGTTTTGTAAGCAAAATATCTCTGCAAAATAAGACATTGATCAATACAAGTTAAATGTTTATGGAACATTATAATTTATTTTATTCATGCAGGGATCTCAGTCGTAACTACCTCGATGGAACTGTACCTTCCCAATGGGCCACTATGCGTTTGACGAACCTGTATCTATTCAACCATATATCACTCTAATTGCCAATTTTTTTGCCTGCAAGATGATTATTAAACCATGATAATTTGTTATGAAATTTTGTTCTGATAACTTATGTCTCCATTTTTTAACTTCTTAAATATGTATGTATGCAGCTCTCTCATGGGAAACAGATTATCTGGTCAGTTTCCAAGAGCTCTCACCAGAATGACCACCCTCATAGATTTGTAAGCTTAATTACCCTCTCTTTATATCAAAAGTGATTGAAATGTCAATTTTACAAAATCATGGACTTAACTAATCTAGAGAGAGGGAGTAAAGAAGAGAGAAATTTATAGTAAACTTAGTATTGTTTTTTGTTACTTTACACGAGCCAACAAAGAAATAATGAAAAATAAGTTATAACAAAAACATGACATACCCTTACTTCATGTTGATTGTTGCTTAAATGTGTTGTAGGAGCATAGAAGGAAACCGTTTTTCAGGATTGATACCCCAAGACATCGGAAACATGAAAAGTTTACAGAAGCTGTACTAAATGTTCATCTTTTCACCCTATATACTTGGACTTGATGAAAAGCTATATGTATTCATGTACAACTTTGTTTTTTTCCAGTGTTATAGCTTCAAATACCTTTACTGGACCGCTTCCTGTTGCACTTGCAAAACTTACTAACTTGACTGATTTGTGAGTATATCTATAAATCTTTCTAACTAGGATTGTAATACATAAAGGTTGATAACATTCTTTTATAATAACTTTCTGATTTTGTTACATTTCTAGGAGGATAAGCGACAATAATTTCACTGGAAAGATACCAAACTTCATTAGCCAATGGACACAGATAGGGAAATTGTAAGAGTCTTTTATGCATGTAGTCGGAAATTTCTGCCAGTGCCACTTGGTGGCATCTGTGACCCATTTACTCATAAATGAGTTGATTTGGCTTGTGTTTTATCCCAAAAGGGTCAATGGGTTAATCTCCCAAAGTCTATATTTAACGCATACAATATCTTATGTGTGTGTAAGCACCCATATGACATGTCAGCCCAACCCTGGCTCATTTGACATGTACATATAACCCTTTTTGACTCATTACCCCCGTAGCCACCTCAAACTAATGCAAATTATGTCACTGTTTCGTTTATATGATGCAGGCATATACAAGGTTGTTCTCTTGAAGGACCGATCCCCTCTAACATCTCTGTGTTAACAAAACTAAATGATCTGTATGCAATTCCTTATGCCTTTTCCTCTTATTATCATTATTTTTTTTCTGTAAGTTCCATATATGTAGCTGAGTATAAGAAGTGGTTAATTCCTTTTTAATATTAAAATTCTACTCAGTTTTTCTTTACTAATGGACCTCGAAGAACCTTTCTACAGTATAGTACATAATATGAGAAACTATTTTTGTGTTACAGGAGAATCAGTGACTTGAAAGGTACTGGTTCTAGTTTTCCGCCACTGCAGAAGATGGAAGAGTTGAATAAATTGTGAGTAAATAATGTGTGTATGGTGATTCCTACCTATTAGTACTCAAGCGATGATTTTAATTACAATACGGAAATATGCAGGTTACTAAGGAATTGTATGATTCATGGGAAAATTCCTGGATATGTGGGGAATATGCGAAATCTGAAAACTCTGTAAGTAATACCATATATGTTCCATGTTTTCTCTTCTAGGCTATCCCCTAGGGTTAGTTTCTGTATATATAGAATTTGATAACTTTAGGTGGCATTTAGATTTGCGGTTTGAATCTGAGTATCTGATTATCGTGACTTGAAGTAGCAATTATCAGTAGTATCTAATGTATAGATGAACAAATTATGCTTCTGCTTATTATCTGATGAGTTAGATCAAATATGCTATAACTGTTATTTTAACATTGCCTTGTCTCGGAACTTACTCTTGATATCCCTTGTTGATGTAGAGACCTCAGCTTCAACAACTTGACTGGTGAGATACCATCATCTTTTTCCCAACTAGGAAAAACGGATTACATGTAGGTGAACTATCTTTGATAATACTCTTTTTTTTTTTTTTTAATATTTATTGGATTCAAAGGTACATGGTAAGTAATAAATAACTATGATTAATTATCTAAGGGTGACCACTTTTTTTTAGTTATTTGACAGAGAATAATCTTACTGGACCTGTGCCTGGATGGGTCCTCTCTAGCACCAAGACAGTGTAAGAATAGTTTTCCCTAGATATATCATTCACTACATGATTTACATCAAATTTAAGCATTTATGGCATTAGATATAATTTGAAAAAACAGTATTATCATAATAAAAATCTTAATCTTTCTGGACGTTTTAACTTCTAAGCATAAAAAATAAAGTTTGTTTGACTTGCAACCCTTTGATCCGTTCTCCTTATATCTAAACAGATGAGGTTTTCCCTAATCAGGTTACCCGGGGAAGACGGGTCTATTTTTTGACCCAGATGTACTTGATCTAACTAGGGTATCCCGGGATTGTTGCCGAACCTTCCCCCCACCTCCAAAATTGTATCTAGTGGGATTTAAACCTGAGATCTCTTCAAAAGAGGTTTAGGATGTTAATCACCAGGCCACCTTGGAGGTGTTTCCATTCCCCTTTTATCCAATACTTTTTATCTGACTTACCCTGAGATAAACCACAACCTTATCAAGCCATTCATCAGTAGAAATCCTTCACCTGTAACTTTCATTTTCTCTACATAACATCCTAAATGATCAAAAAGTGAACCAAACTGTGTATCTTATTTTAGTAATGGGTTGTTTTTATGCATATTTATACCTATACAGGGATGTTTCTTATAACGATTTTACTTTGGGTACTTCTGGTTCAAGTGGATGTCAACGTGAGTCAATGATGTAAGTACTTTTTTTTTTCTTTCTTATTTGCTCTTTCTCATATTAAATGGCCTCTAGGACACTCCCATGGCATAAGTAAGCTGGAGTTGTCTTTGATCTATGTTATGTTTTCATAATTAATGTAAAATGTAAACAAAGTTTCTTTTTCTTATTCTGTTCTTCATCAATAAACAATCAGTAAGACACGTGATCTTAACTGATCAGAGGTGGAAATATGGCCATATGGAGGAGTTAGGCGGGTTGGGTAATGGGCGGTGGGTTGATATGATCCAGATTGGGTTGACCCACTAACACTTTATTTGTCCATTTTCTATATTAGTTGCATAGTTGTCAAAAGCGAAGGCGATGTCAAAAAAGCGCACGCCCGGGAAAAAAAAAGCGCACTAAGTAAATAATTATAAAATATTTATATATAGTGAAAACTAATAGTAAAAGAAAAATCAAATGTCATTTATAAAACCAAATATCATTCAAAAAATACAAACTTTTCAACCAAAAACTTCAAATAATTAGACTATGGTCAATACTCTGTGTCTTCTTCCCCCATTTTATATTTTCCATCTCTTCTTTTATCTTCTTGAACAACTATGGTCACTCATTTTGGTCGGAAAACATTAGATCTAGCCACGATTTGGGCGGATATTGAATGATTTAGTCGAATGTTGACCCATTTAACCAATTTGATTGCCGTTGACTACCAGAGTTGACCGTTGTTGATCGCCTTTTTCATGGTCGACTTGGGCCTAGGGTTTCAGGCGCTGGAGGTGCGCCTCGCCCGCCTTTTGCGCCTAGGCGCAAGAGGCGCTCGCCTTTGACAACACTGATTAGTTAATGATTTAACTTTGCTTTTGGAAACATCAATATCTGATCCATTTGAGATAAAACACAACTCAAATTGGCCCATCTTAAGTAAGACGGACTATATTGTATCTCTAACATTGAGTGTTGTGAAAGCGTTGAAACTACATGATGATATTTATCTTGTATGTCTTATGTAGAATCAATAATCCTTCATGTCTAACAGGAGATTTCCCATGTACCAATCCACCTAAAGAACGTAAGTAACCCATCATTACCATTCCATATGAATATCCATTTACTCTATCTTATATCTTAATTAAATCATCATCTTCTGGATCAGAAATCTCTTCTCTGCACATCAACTGTGGGGGCAAAGAAGTAGTTATAAATGGAACAGAATACAAAGCTGATGAAGAAGCAAAAGGTGCCTCAAATCTTAGAGCAGAGAGGAATTGGGCTTTTAGCAGCTTAGGGAATTTCTTAGATGACGACCGTCCTTCTGATGATTATATTCTTTCCAACACGTCTAGTCTTCATAGTGTATCCGACACAAAACTATATACAACAGCACGCACATCTGCTATTTCTCTTACTTATTATGGGCTGTGTCTCATGAACGGGAACTACACTGTTAGCCTCCACTTTGTAGAGATTGTTTTCACCCAAGACAAGTCATTTAACAGCCTCGGAAAGCGTGTATTCGATGTTTATGTACAGGTGATTCAACTATTCAGTACAGTAAAGGTGGAATATTTACTAATAAATGGGTCGATTAGGCTGTATGCTTTTATCTGTAGTTGGTTGAACGGGTAAAAAACGTTAGCTTAAAGGAAACATATCAAAAGTCATGCGATGTATAAAATTTAGGTCCCTATAAGTCTACAACGATTTGGACTAAACGTGTATTAAGCCAACCAACCATACAACAGATTACCCGTTTGATCGAACCGATTTTGACTCGTGATCTGACTCACCTGTTTTAAACATGTAATTGAATAGAATAACTGATGCAAGTGCAACAATGATATATTAAATTTAATTTGGTTAAAAAATTTCAATGTAGGGGGAGTTGAAATTAAAGGATTTTGATATTGTTAAAGAGGCTGGAGGTGCTGGTAGGCCAGTTATAAAGAGTTACATGGTTAATGTGACAAATAACACACTAAAGATTCAACTTTATTGGGCTGGTAAAGGCACTACTGGAATTCCTGTTAGAGGAAGTTATGGTCCCCTCATATCAGCTATATCAGTTGATCCGAGTAAGTCATTCTTGAGTCTAGATCATTTCCATATCTAATGTCCACTATTTCCGTATTTTCAGAACTAAGTATTGTATAATGTGTTATTAATTAATCTATTTCTATGAAAAGATGAACAGGGAGATATGCTTTTATATGGAGTCAAAGTTTTTATGAGCTTCAATAGAATAAATAAACCATGCCAACCTTTATGAGTTGATATGCATTCTATAGTCGATTTATGAGTATCACTCAATGCTGCCTTCATTGCGTTGCTTTGCAGACTTTACCCCCCCAATGTATGGAAAAAAGATTGACGTTAACTTAATAGTTGGGACTGTTGGTGGGGGGCTGCTTTTTGTGTTTCTGATCGTTATTGTCTTGTGGAGAAAAGGCTACCTTATGGGTAAAAAAGCAACTGATAAAGGTACCCTCTTTTCATTTTTCCTTTTTGTCCTTTTTTCAGTTAGTATGTCTCAAGTTAAGGTGGCCATGTTAGCCCATTGTATGAATAATGGATTAATTTGGATTGTGTTTTATTTCAAACGGATCAAATGGGTCACATAAAAAAGGGAGATATGTGAAACTGGTCAAATTGGTTGAAATTTGGTCACCTTTTTTGTAATGTATACAATCTCCTAAATTATCTTATCTAAAGACTTGTGTTGTTGTAAGAATGTGGGTTTGGTAATCAAAATTAGCATATATGTTATAAATATTTACAAAGATGTTAAGGAGTCATACAAAACTGACCTGTTATTACCCCGTAAACTCACCCGCCAATCTTGACTCATGTAGTTTATACTTTATAGAGCTAATTTCTGGTATCACAACTCATCACAAGACTTGATATACAATAACTTTTATCTGACAGAACTTCGAGGTCTAGATCTGCAAACAGGAATATTCACTCTAAGACAGATCAAAGCTGCGACAAAGAACTTTGATCTCTCAAACAAGCTTGGAGAAGGTGGTTTTGGTGCTGTGTACAAGGTGGTGTCATGTAATGAAAACGCAAGTCCATGACATACAAAATTCTATGTTGCATTACTAATATACCATTCGTCGTGTAGGGTCTATTGTCGGACGGGACAATTATAGCAGTGAAGCAACTATCGTCAAAGTCTAAACAAGGATCTCGTGAATTTGTCAATGAAATTGGCATGATTTCAGCATTACAACACCCAAATCTCGTAAAACTCTATGGGTGTTGTGTTGAGGGGAATCAGTTGTCTTTGATCTACGAGTACATGGAAAATAACTGCCTATCTCGAGCTCTTTTTGGTGAGCTAACAATTTTTATTATATCAGATGTGTAGGTTGGGTAAGTAGATTAAAATGGGTTGACCAGCAAATAATGTTTGTCCACTTTATAATATCTTATAGATAAGGGTTAAATGCATAAAAAGGTAACCTATTTTTCTAAAATTCCTAAAAAGGGTAACAAATTTATGTTTTGATTATTAAAGGGACTATGTTTTCAATTTATAAGCATAAAGGTAACATCGTTAGTTTTTAACGTTATATATTCGTTAAGTGCCAAAGTGTCATGTCAAATCATTAAAAAAGTCTACGTGGCATCGTAATGCATATCTCATTTCTATACACATAGCAATGCAAACCCCATTTCATACCCATTATCGGTCACCGATTTTTCTTCCACCATTTTTATACCCATCATCGATTTATATGTATTTCACCAACAAATGATACCCAATTGTTGGAAATGACGATATTGTTGTGTAAACTGTTTAGATTGACCATTTTCTTTGATGACATGGCCTTTTCTTTATTGATGTGGCATGTCACGTTAACGCTTAACGAATGTTCAACGATAAAAACTAATGATGTTACCTTTACTGCATACAATTTGAAAACGGAGTCCCTTTAATAATCAAAACATAAATACGTTACCCATTTTAGGAATATTAGGAGAATAGGTTACCTTTTTATGTATTTAACCCTATAGATAACAATGTATTTTTTGATTATGACGACAAAACAATATCATAACAATAATAACATAAATTTTAGATACAACAATTTAGAAGATTGTAAGAAATAGTAGTACATTAGGTAACTTTCACCCTATCTGACCTGTTCGACCTATCTGAGATAAGAAATAATAATAAGACGGACCCATTTGCAAGTAAATGGATCCAAACTGCCACCTCCATCTGTTACCCATAACTATTAAAGAAAAATATCTTATTTAGACTAATTAGAAATTCAATATGGTTCCTACAGGGCGGGACAAATTATCCAAAACAAAGCTAACATGGCCTGTAAGGGTAGAAATATGCCTAGGGATAGCTCGAGGTTTGGTTTATCTTCATGAAGAGTCGCAACTGAAGATAGTACATCGAGACATCAAGACTAGCAATGTGTTGCTTGATAAAAATCTCAGTGCCAAGATTTCGGATTTTGGTTTGGCAAAGCTCAATGATGATGGAAACACCCACATCAGTACTCGTATTGCTGGAACCATGTATGTTGTTTTCTAATTATTAGTATGTAGAAGTTGCCAAATGGGTCAGAATGTGTTATTTTGAGTGCTGGGTTGGATTGGTTTGGGTTCACTCTAATCTCTTTCTGCACAACTTTTAGTTTTCATATAATTTTATTGCAAAGTAAAAATGTACTACGATTATAGTACCCACATCAGTACTCGTATTGCTGGACCCATGAATGTCATTTTCTAATTATTAGTATCTAGAAGTTGCCAAATGGATCAGAATGGGTTATTCTGGGTGCTGGGTTGGCTTGGTGTGGGTTAACTCTAATCTCATTCTGCACGACATTTAGTTTTCATTTAATTATATTGCAAAGTGAAAATGTACTATGATTATAGTACCCATGGGTTTGATTAAGTGATTTATGAATTTAAAATGTATTTAGGGAAACTTTCAAGCATTTCTACCATTTGACCTGTTCTCTTTTAAGTTTTAAGTCAATTTTGTTGGTCTTACGATTTTTTCCGTTTGACCTATTCAAGGTAAAACATAACCCGAGTCTACCCAGATGTTAGTTAATGGGTTGAAGTTGCCACTTTACGTTTATTTATGGTCTTCTCTTTTCTGTAATAACTTGCTTGTTAATAACTCTGGTTTGGTTCTCAGAGGTTACATGGCTCCAGAGTATGCCATGCGTGGCTACTTGACTGCTAAAGCAGATGTTTATAGTTTCGGAGTTGTGGCCCTAGAAATTGTTAGTGGCAAAAGCAACACCAACTACAGGCCCAAAGAAGACTTCGTTTACCTTCTTGATTGGGTAAGCGGAATCTCCATATTTTGGTATATCAAGTTTTTTTACAGTTTGATTATGATGTTTGAAGTCAAATGAACTGGTTACGAATCAATTAAATGAACATCTGACATATTATATGAATCAGAAACTAGAGGTGGCAAGATCGGACACTTGGGTGAATGGATCAAAATAGGTTCGGGTTAAACGAGCAATTTCTGTACTGGTCGAATTGTTGATAATTAATAATTAGTGTGTCAAATTCGATCACAAAATTTATCTGGCACATTATAAGCAAAGAAGTTTGGATGAAAAGTAAAACCGTGACATGTTCATTTGTTTTGCAGGCATATGTTTTGCAAGAGAGGGGAAGTCTATTAGAACTGGTTGATCCAGATCTGGGGTCTGAGTATTCATCAGAGGAAGCAATGACAATTCTGAATGTGGCCCTTCTATGCACAAACGCATCACCAACCCTGAGACCAACAATGTCTCAAGCCATGAACATGCTAGAGGGTCGAACCAATGTTCAAGATATGCTATCAGACCCTGGGTTTTCGACTATTAATCCAAAATTCAAGACCATGAGAAATCACTTTTGGCAGAACCCTAGTGAAACCTTTGTCATGAGCGATGACCCGTCCACAGAGTCCTTGCTTATCTCAAACATAGATAGTTAAACAACCAATGTGAAATATGTATTTGATTGTGTACATAAATTATAGAAAAGAATAAACTCATATAGTAACAAGCTATAGATAGTGTTATTATGTATCAAAAGAGCCAAAACTCATCAAAAGATAGAGTTTAGCCGTTTTGTTATAGTCAAAACTTAATCGTAACTAGAAATGGCAAGACGTGCATCAATGCATGTGTCAGGTAGGTTGAGTAATAGGTCAATTTCGTAACTTTATAGCATTAGCTGAAGCAGGTGGGCTAGACCGGGTGCACACGAACACTTTTGTTTATCTTTCTTTTCATGTACTTTGTCCATGTAGGAGTAGTGGTAGGATTCTTTGTATTTGATATGTAATAGGGAAAAATAACTTATATAAACTCAATCTTTTATCTTTTTGTCATTTTAGTCCCTCATTTTCTATTTTGTTAAAATAGGATGTAACTTTTTTGATTTTACCAATATAATCACTCATTTTTTATTTTTGTTAAAATAAGATGCAAATTTTTACTTTTTTAACATTTTAGTTACCCAATTTTTATATTTATTAAAATGAACTAATATTTACCCATTGTTTATTCTCTTTAATATATCTACTTTTAATTTTAGCTATAACCATTAGATTCGTAAAAGTAATAGATACATATATGATATCAAAGTAATATTCATTATGAATCATTTATTTATTGATTAAATTTTAAAAAATATTATATAAACAACAAGAATGACTTTATATACAAAGATATTTAAAAAAAGAAAATTTAGGTTAAAAATAGAAAAGGTAAATAGGTATGAATGGATTTAATAATGGTGTTGATGTGTCATCTAAAGTTTTGATAACAAAAATAACATGTTTTAAGTGACATGACAAGTTACTTGGAAGTTAAGATGAACTCTTTGTAGGTTACCCAGTTACATATTGGTGTTCAAGTACACTCTAATACCGTTTTTCAACAATTTTTTACAATATGAATGATTAATGTAAAAACTAATCCAAAAGTTACATCGTATTTTAACAAAAATAAAAGTTGAGTGACTACAGTTATAAAAAAAGTGAAAGATAAATGACTAAAATGTTAATAAAGTAAAAAGTTGCATTTCATTTTAACAAAAATAAAAGGTGAATGACCAAATTGGCAAAAAAGTGAAAGATTGATCATATACGTGTGATTTTTCCCTATATAATATGATAAAAGTAAATATGAGGTTGTCATATATTAAAACTTAGATATAGAATCCTTCATATATGAATCGTTTAATATTTGTTGTATAATAATTAAAGCATATGGTTCTCATGAATTTTATGATTTAAAAAAATAATATGTGAGAGGTTCAATATCTAGACTTAGGCCCGTCCTTATAGGACGTCCTCTACGCATTCGCCGCCCGGCTTCGTGCCGCCGCTATAAGCACGGCCTCGTCTTCGGCTGCGTCTCCTTCGTTTCCTCCAATTCCAGACGCGCGACTTGAGGGGTTGTGGGGTCCTACTTGAACGTTGAAACTAATAAAAAAAAAATTTCAAAGATTTTTTTTTTAAAACTAACGGCTAGTAGCCATATTAAAAAATTTATTTAATTTCTTTTTCTATTAATACCACTTCCACACTACCATTTCAAAAAACAATCATCTATTTCTATCACTTCCACACCATTTTATCTTTCTCTCTCAAACCATTCTATAAACCATTTTTCATAACCATTTCATTCACAATGTTTAGAAGTGTGTAGACTCAAGAAGAAGATATTTGTTTGTCGAGATGTTGGGTGACGGGAGACCGGACCCTGTTACGGGTAGGTGTGAAATGAGCAATCCCGGCGTTTCCTTTTGGGATGACGTTACTGAAATGTTCAACGCAGAGACCAATGGAGGACCACGAAGCAAGGCTCAACTACAAGGTCACTGGTCGAAGATGCGGAAGGAGGCAACGGAGAGGATGAGCAAAATTATGCAATGGCGCATGAGATATATCGGGAGAAGCATGGAAGGGGATTCAGATTCGAGCACTGCTTCAGGCAGCTTATCTTTGTTCCTTTTTAGTTGTTCACTTGATCATGAAGTAGACTTTTTTGTTTGATTAAGTGTGCTTTAGTTTTTTTAAGTGTGTTTTGTTTGTTTGAAGTGTGTATTGTCTTTACTATTGTAATGTTCTTAAGTATTTTAATAAAACAAGTCTACTTTAATAAAAATAAGTTTATTCATAATTTTGATAACATTATAAACGGAAATAAAGAAAAACATACAACATAACATTAAAACAGCCTACTTATTTCTTCTGGGCATAAACTGCTTTGGCTTGGTTAATGAACTCATTCAAGGTGATGACCGCACAAGCAATTTCTTCCACAGTTTCTTGAATCTTGTCACACTTCCCCTGCAAATAAGTAAAGTATTGACACTCAAGCTCAGTGCAATGCCCCGTTTGTATATACTTGATTTGTTCTTGACACAATTTCTTTTTCATTTGAAGTTTTAGACCAATTTCAACAAGATTGTCTTTGCACATTTGGTGGTCGAGGATAACTTGATCGACAGTCATTGGACGTTTTTGGTAAGGCGCATTTGATGAAGAAGCCATTGCAGATATATAAAAGGTTGAGTTTTGAAATAAAATATCTGGTAAGGAGTCAGTATTTATAGCTGAAGTCAAAGACGCTCATCCAACGTTCAAAATTCAAAAAATTTACATTTACAGTCCCTCCAACGTTCAGTTCAAAATATTTACAATTAAAGTCCCTCAAAAATTCAAAAATTTACATTTACAGTCCCTTAACGGCTACCGACTTGTTTCATGTATAAATACCAACCCAAGCATTTAACCAGTTTCATCACATTATCACTGCTAACTACATTATCAATCTTCAAACTTGTTTCATCTGCTAACTCACTTACCATTCCAAATGGCTTCATCATCATCATCATCATCATCATCATCATCATCATCATCATCATCATCATCATCATCATCATCAAATAATAACGTTCACGAGCTCGTTTCACCGAAGATGAGATGAAAGCACAAATCATGGAACATGTCAAAGAGGACACCCTTCTTCAAAATGAACTCTCCGGGGAACTGTTTTACCTACGGAAGAAGAGACACCAATGCGACCAACACGTTCAAGAAATAGAAGCACCAGGCCGCAGGATCTCGAAACACGAAGAGACATATTCTTATTTTCTGCAGGATGAGAGCAAAAGGGTGAAGAGGGCGATCAATCATGTTTTTAAGGCCGGTCACACGTTGACCGACCAATGCACTTGGGCAGAATCGTACCACGACAACTGCGGAGAAGGCAAATCAACGTGGGAAGTGAAATGCCCAGATCACGACAAAGTGGTTGGCCAATGAAACGGCTCACCGTGGAATAGGAAAAATGTCAATCAAAGATGAAGAGTGACCGTAAGATTATTATGTATATTATGTTTTTTTTCCAGTATTGTATTTTTTTTTAATTGTATTGTATTTAATTTTAAGTAATGTAATGTGTGTTTAAGTATTAATAAAATGTGTTTCTTTTTAATTTTGTGTAAAAAAAATGAAATAATAAAATAGTGAATGAATAGTGAAGAAGTGGGTAGTATAAGGAGGGAGGTGTTCTTGGGGTGTTCTTTGAGAGAGAAACCTGATGAATAGTGGAAGAAGTGGGTAAGAAAGTAGGGAAGAAGTGCCTCCTATAAGGAGAGGCCTTAGGTATATGACAATTTTATATTCATTTTCCCCATGTAATATACTAATATATAATTAACTATAAACATGATTGAACATTTATGAAGCTGAATAGTATGTACATACTACATAAGACCATAAAGGCATAAACTATAAGCATAAATGGCTTCTTAAACTATAAACATGACAGATACACACGGACATGGTATTATTGCATATATGGTAGATAGTAAGAGGCTACCCAATGGCCTCGTTCCCGGGTTCGTTCGACATACAGGGACGAGTCTACACCATTGGGTGGGATTCGTCCCACGCTCGTTCCTGTCACTCGTCCGGCGTGCTCGTTCCTCTAGGGACGAATGTAAATTGCGTTTTCTTTTTTAAATCTTTTTAATTGGGATAACTAATTTAGGTTTTTAAGCTATTGAGTAATTTTGGTTAAAATGAATGTTAATTTTGGTTAATATGTACTGAAATTTCAGGCGGAAAATTTTTTCCGGCGGTCGGAAAATTAGATGAAGAAGAGCGTGTGAACTTTTGTTTTTTTCCAAAACTTTGCCTTTTATTGTAATTATTATGAACTTTCAAATTCTACCCTGCACTTTAATGTTATTTTCAAAAATAACCTTAAAATAAATAAACTTATTTTGTCTCTAATTAAATAATAATAATAATAATAATAATAATAATAATAATAATTATTATTATTATTATTATTATTATTATTATTATTATTATTATTAATTTTGAATGTGTAAAATTAAATAATTGGTGGGTGCAAGACCAATCCTTGAAGGATAAGTGCATTGGGTGTATTTTGAGAAAATTAGTCCTTTAAGTGTTTTTTGAGATACTAATCCTTAAGGGATGAGTTTTACCCTACTCATTGGGTAGCCTCTATCAGAATACAATGAGATCAGATAACCAACCATAAACTTAAACTATAAACATGACGGATACACACGGCTATGAAAGCAGCTGTGGGACAGTTACGTACCATAAACCAACTACTATTAAAATATGTGAATCTGTATGCTCAACACATCATATCATAGATTGAAACAATTAAAGATAATCTATGCCTTTTAACGTAAAAATATTATGTACATCGGGTCATTAGTGAATAGTGATACTGTGATAGTTTCTGATGCGTGATGCGTCACAAACCATTATATATATAACAATCCAAATTTGAATTTCTACAGTAGCGGCTCGGTTGGCTTGAGTTTCGGCTCAGTTACTCTAACTGCCTTGGTTGGCTAATGGTACAAACACATACGCATAAGGTACAAAACATTTTTAATATTGCTTATTTACACTTTGTAAGCAGCAGATACAACTTACATAGCATAACCATGTACATATGCATATCAATACAGATAAATATAAAACACCAAATCTTCATTAACCACTGCCGTCCGCCGGTAACCACCACCGGTCTCCTTTAATCAAAGTTAACAATCACTAGAACAACCAACATCAGTAGTTGCCCGTAACCACTATCGTTTCCTTTCGTAGTTGACAATCACCAAGATCAACAACCACCGGTAACAACGGGAGCAGCCGTTGGTCTCCTTTCACCATCTGAAACAACCACCACAGGTAACCACCGCTGCGTCGGCGGTGCAGATCCGTCAAACCAATTCCTCTACCTGTTCACGTTATCATGCTTTCAAATGAGTGACCCAACACTTACATTTACATTGTTTGTAACCACCACTGCCACCCCTCCTCCCATCACCACCGTTGTTCCTCCTCCCTCCACCAACATTATTGTTGGGTTTTATGGTGAATGGTGACCCGAGATCACCAGCCCAACATACTCTTGATTGGTGGTTTGAAAGTTAAAAATATGGCTTCTTTTTTTTTTCTTTTTGTTAAAATGAGAGAGATACATAATACTAGAATGGAATGATACAAAAGGAAAATGAAAGCATCTGGTGAAAGAAAAGTTGTGGTGTCAACGACATAGAGTCTATGGATTACATGAGTTACATCTAGGTTACATTTGTGATGATGATTGAAATGAGTTCATATGTGTGTTTAATTGGTGATATGTGAATGGTTATGTTGTTAGATAATAGTGTGTGCATTTTGAAAAAGGATAACGGTGGGTGACTGGGTGCGGTAGAGAGTTTAAAGATAGAATGAAAACGGTGGGGTGTTTTGGGTTTGATTGTTTTACTCATATCCATATAAAATTACATTACATAAATTGATATATGTGTTTTTTTAACACGTATAGAACACTCAAATCACCTGGCAACATCAATGGGAAATGAAAAACGACAATTCTAACACTAAACAAATATGTGTGTCTTTTTGTTCTTCTTTTATGTTTATTTCTTCCATAACACATTTGATTTTATTTACATATTAATGTATAATAATAATAAAAGAACATAGATCTTTAAAATTTGAAAAATGCTAAAAAATTTAAAATGGATCTATAGTATTTAAAATATACATATTAGAAATAGTAATAACGACTGTGGTTAACGTGTATAAAAGTTTTTTTCCATTTCATATCAAAAGCATATCTTATAAATCTTATTATTAATATACAACTATTTAATAAAACTTCGTAAACAAAAACTTTAAAATTTTGATCCCACAAGCACATAATTCACGCAATGTGTTGGTGGTGATAACGATGACTATTGGTGATGGTGACGATGTTAAGGTTGTGATATTACACTTTAAAAAAAAATATATTTCCGCAGCAACGCACGGAGGCACATAACTAGTTTCTTCCTATTTGCAGCTTATTCATCTATTTATTTTGTAATTTATACTTTTTAAACTTAGAATTTAGATTTTGCTAACTATAATCCTATAATTAATATGTAGAAAAATGTTATATGTGACCCTTGATCCTATAATTATTTTTTTTTCTATTGTATCGCGTGTTAACCATCTCCATGAAAGTTCTAACTAGCTACTACTAATTACGACCTATTTAAAAACTTTTCGCGTAAACAGTGAAGCAGCTTGGCTGGCTCAGCAGCCTACCTGCCTTTTTTTTTCCCCTCCAATTTTAGTGTTTAAGTTAACGTGTTGTGTACATGTTAGGTTAACTTCTTGGGGTTTTTATTTTTCATTTTATTTAGGCTGGTAATAAATTAGTCTTTCACACTTTAACCATTAAATCCTTTTAAGACTTTCTATTTTTATCATTAAAGTTTTATGTTTAACGATTCATGTGATATAACTTTAGTCTATTTTAATTTTCACAATCAAAGTTTTTAGCTTTTTATTTTTATCTTCCAAGAACATTGCAAGTCTATATTTCGTCATCAAAGTTTTATATTTTAACATTAACAGTGTATTGTTTAACGATATGTTTTTTTTGTCTAATGGTAATGTTGGCATTTTAGAATTAATTAATCGCATTCAAGTCTATGTTCAGTTGTTATCCTTGGCCAACGGCCGGGTATAACACTAGTTATTATTATAACTTTTAAGTAGTTCCGTAAATCTTTCATCTTATCGTAATTTTAATCCTATTTATCTTTATATTTTTCTTTGATGTATATTGAAACTGCTTTATAAATTTATTAATCAATTGAAATGTTTATTTGTTTTTGTAACATAATATTTTGATTATGTTATAATCTAAAACTATATTTATGGAAATTAAATAGTATAGATGAACTTTAGTAATTGAGTCCACCGTTAGTGTTTGGGATTGCGTTATAAGTTATTATTTGATTATTTCATTTACACAACTCAAATACGTACCGGAAAGAAAATGTTTGGTAAAAAAATGGATTCTATACGTTTTTATAAAAATATAACGTAGTTTTGAAAAAGTAAGTTAAGACATATTTATTTTCAAAAGCATATCATTTAAATACAAAATTTATTTTATAAACACAATCCCAAACAGCTAAGTTTAAACCCATCAACATATTGAAAGTGAAAATCATACTGACGACTAGAGTCACTTCACTAGTATGCATCACCTTTTTAAACCATTTATGCATCATTTCAACTCCAAACTACTATGTTTTCACTTATGACCTACAAGGCTATAAAAAGGTTTATCGAAACATTAAGTGTAACTAATTTGATTTTATAATATATGCATATAAAGGGTATCAATTTTAAAAACTATGATGATGTAAATATATATAAAAATTAAGCTTTTAATATCAATATTAAATCTAGTAAATTTTATGTTAGAAAGAGAAAATCACAAATACCAATGACGTCATGTTACAAAATTCTTAAATATTTTTATACCAATAAAAATATTTTATTTTATCATTGATGTGCCATACATGATAACATGAATAAGTAGTCAATAATTAAGTTCACAAATACTATTAATAAAAAATTATTGATTAGAGACATATATAATTTTCTATTAAACATATAATAAAATAGAAAAATGATAAATCCTCCTAACTAAATAGCTTAAAAATTCTTCTAACACTTTAAGAAGATGATATGTGGTATCTACTAATTCTTTTTTCTAATTTTGCCCCCTGATTTTTTCACATAGCATCATTCAATAGTTTAAGCTATTTAATTAACATGATTAATCATTTCCCAATAAAATAATAGTAAAATAATTCCACACCACATGTTTTTATCACATCTAACGAAAAAACAAAATACCAACCTATACATACATACATTATTTTATACTTTATTATCATTGGAAATTTTTTTGTTTATTCTTTCCACCAAACCTACTTTTCCTACTTTTAAGTGTAATACAATACCAAATAACAGAAAAAATCAGCAAAGCAAAGGGGAACCAAGTAACGTGTGTTGTTTGATTTCTTCTCTTCTTCATCAATTATATATACATACCACCCACCCAGCCACCTATACATACATACAGCCACCTATACATACATCTTCTTTCTCTCTCCCTGTTTTTCCGGCGAATTAAATCGTAATCTCTCACCGTCACAGCTTCCCGATTCCGATTCCGATTCCGATCAAGTTACAACATATATATATATATACATATATATATATAGTGGATTGGAATTTGAAACCCTAAATACATAACGTATGAGCTGGTTGTTGATAAATCACTTCTTAATTACTTGTCTTCTTTTTCAATTTGATAAACCCTTGGATTATAGAAGTAGTAGTGATATTATAATTTATAGTAATAATTATAGTTTAATTTTGTTCAATTTATTTCAATTTTTTGTTGATAAATCATCATTGTTGTTGGAAAATTTGTTATGGATTCCAAAAGACAAGACAAGTGTAATAATCCTCAATTGAAACAAGGTATTTTTCTTCAAAACTTACATCTCTTTATTTTATATTTCCATCTATTATTTTTCTTTCATATATATATTTTTGTATATAATATGTGTATATGCATGACACATAATGTAAAAGCTCTCGCCTTTATTGAAAAAAAAGTTTATTGTATTGTTTTTTAATACTCAAAATGTAACCTTTTGAGTTTTTGGATGAAAATGAAATGTGGATTAGTTTAATGACAAATAAAGTAGTTTTTTTTTTTTTTTTCTTTCTTTTATAAAGTACCAAATTTAGTGCTTATTCTGAATGCATTATCAAGATCATGCACTTTTAAAATGTACAACTCCAAAGAGCCTCATAAAGCTTGCTTTTTTCAAACTTGCATTTGTATTTTAGTTTTGACAGTATGATGTAATTAACCTTTTATAAGCTTGGTATATGCTATAGAATGTTTGAAAGATGTATGCTAATATGCTAGTAAAACAAAATGTAACAAGTTGGACATATTTGGAAACAATTAGTATATTACTCTATTAGTTTAAGAATATAGTATGTGGTCTGTTATTTAATGGTTGTGTTATAATATAAAAATTAAAACAAGGTATGTCGTAAAGTTTGTTAATTTATGTTAGGAATTTTGTTACTGATTAGAATAGTTTAATCGATAACCGTAACTTTGTTACGCGATGGTCGTGTTTCAGTTTCAAATCTATTATGAATACGTGTAAAAGGGAAAGTTAGTCTTGCAATAAGTTTACTTTACTAATGTAGAACAAACTGTAATGGCCTAATGGGAATGGGGAAATTGACCACTATAATGACTTGATAAGAGTTAGGTTATTGTTGCTTTACAAAAAAAAGAGATCAGATTGTTTGTGGTTCTAAAAGGCTTAACCCACTCAAATCATAATGCTTTTTTATTTATTTGAGGTATTATTGTTGTGTGTCGGTGGGACATTGTCTCTTCTAGAAATTCATGTATGTGGGAAAGTAGTTATTGTGGTCTCCTACGTATGATGATGAGTTGTTTGAGTATATTATTTTTTAGTGAATGTTGATTCACGTTACACGAGATTTAGTGCTCATTCGTGGGGTCTCTACATGCTGCCCTGATTGGCATTTTTGAGTCGTTCAACTTTCTGCGATAATAGATGCTCATTTTGTGGTGGACTGAATTTTACCTCCTCCACATGACCACATATGAAACTGGTGGGGTCAGCTCTGAAAATGTATTATTGTATCTTGATTTGGTCCCAAATTCATGATTATGTTAATGGAGTAGCAAATATTTTGGGAAAAACCTGTAACTTATTATGGTATCTCTGTATATACATGTATATGTACATATGAATTTCTCTGTTCAAATTTGTGTAAGCTTTATTTCTGTCATGGAGAGTCAGCTTCATCTTATGATCTATACTGAATATAAGTGAATAGTTAGGAAGAGCAACACCAGTTATCTAGTTAAATTAGAAAACTGCAATTTTTTTGTATACGTGTGATGCAACCATTCTTGAATAATTTGTTATTAACTTAAAAGTTCCGTTACACTAAATTGTGAATGTTCAGCTCTCGTAAATTAACTTCTGCTTAAACAAGTATAGTGACATAAACTGAGCCAACAAAATAAGGCATGAATTTTTGTAAGGACTGGGTATTAATATGTAAACAGTAAACTTATTAGTAATTCTACTTCATACAATCTAATTATCTTTTCCCCTCAAATTGTAGCAATTTGCTATTCAAATGCTGAAGCAAGGCGTCCAGCCTCACCGTCTGTTATTGTAATTGGTGGTGGTTTTGCTGGCATATCTGCTGCGCGTGCGCTTCATGATGCTTCATTTCAGGTACACTACATATGATAATAATACCTTTTTACCGGCATCATCATTGAAGACCAACCACAATATTAAAGAAAATTTTTTTTTCTTTTCAGGTTACTTTACTTGAATCTCGTAATAGAATTGGTGGCCGGGTTCGCACTGATTACTCATTTGGTTTTCCTGTGGATTTAGGTGCATCATGGTGAGAAGTGCTTTAATAATTCCGACAATTGGAATACTGATAATATACTGATATACCATCATGTGCCTTATTTGTTAATTGTAGTTGAATGTTAATTTTGCAGGTTGCATGGAGTTTGCAATGAAAATCCCTTGGCTCCAGTCATTGGAAGACTTGGACTACCTTTATATCGGACCAGTGGTGACAACTCAGTGTTATATGACCATGATTTGGAGAGGTAATGGAGTTCAGATTTTTATGTGTTGTGTATGCTCTTAGGTTTAACCCCACCTTTTTTGCAACTGGCCCTACAATATTTAACCAAGAAGTCGTAAAATTTCTGAACTTTGGTGTCATTGATGTATTGCTTGAATTATTCTTATTTTTACGTCTTCAGCTATGCACTATTCGATATGGATGGGATTCAAGTTCCTCAAGAATTAGTCACACAGGTTGGAGAAACATTTGAGACTATATTGGAAGAGGTATGTTATCTCTTTGTCAATCTACTTGGTTAATTGTTTGATCAAAGTAGCTTTTACCTTCTTTTCATTATTGCTTTCTTGATGATGCTATATGCATTGCAGACTAATAAGGTGAGGGAAGAGTTCACTGAAGACATGTCTATACAGCGGGCAATATCAATTGTAGTTGAAAGAAACCCTAAACTAAGGTATACTGGTATAGTAATCTCTCAGATAATCTTCTTGATTTATTATTATACTTTTGCCGAATGACACATAACAGGACACTCATGTTCCATTTCTTCCAGGTTAGAGGGCCTTCCTTATAAAGTGTTGCAGTGGTACTTGTGTAGAATGGAGGGATGGTTCGCTGCAGATGCTGAAACAATATCTCTTAAATGCTGGGATCAGGCATGTTTTTTTCTGTCATCATTTCTGTAGATATTTCAGACTTTTAATCTTTTCATTCCAATTCCCTTCTAACTTAGGTTGTTCAGCATTTGAATGCACTTCATACAATCTCAGCCCTATAACCTTCTTACTTACATTCTTAAGGTTAACTTGTTTGACCAATTAGAGATTGTGCATGACCCAAGTAGACTTGTTAATAAGTAAAAGGATTGAACTTGCCACCTTAAGTATTAAGATTACATCATCTCATACCTGCTTTTTTTATGACAGGAAGAATTGCTTCCTGGCGGGCATGGACTTATGGTGCGGGGTTATTTTCCAGTGATAAATACACTTGCAAAAGGACTTGACATCCGATTGAGTCACAGGTAATGATTTACAAGATCAAAATCAGTGGATTTTTATGTGGCCTTTTATCTTACATCCTATTTTTTGTCCTTTTTTCTGTATTCACAAAGGGTTACGAAGATAAATAGACGTAAGAATGGTGTGAAGGTAACTGTTGAAAATGGAACCACATTTTTTGCCGATGCAGCTGTTATTGCTGTACCACTTGGCGTTTTGAAGGCAGGCAGCCTTAAATTTGAACCAAGACTACCCCAGTGGAAGGAGCAAGCCATAGCTGACCTTGGAGTTGGAATCGAGAACAAGATAATTTTGCATTTTGACAGAGTGTTTTGGCCAAATGTTGAATTTCTAGGAGTGGTTGCAGAGACTTCTTATGGATGTAGCTACTTTCTTAATCTTCACAAGGCCACGGGTCATGCCGTCCTAGTTTATATGCCCGCAGGACAGCTGGCAAAAGATATCGAGAAGTTATCAGATGAAGCTGCGGCTAATTTTGCTTTCCTACATCTTAAAAAGATTCTTCCTGATGCTTCTGCCCCAGTAATATTTCTTTCCTGTTGCTATATATTTGAGTTGTATTTTTGTAACCTTTAGATAGAGATGGCAGAGAATAAACAGTTGGTTAATGGGTTCAGGTCAAAGCAGGCAATACTTTGGTACAAGTTTCATTGGGTCAGGTTGGGCTGAGCCAAAACACCTTTTGTCCCGAAAAATCAACTTTTATTTAGTTAACAAATATTAAGTGTATCAAATATCGGCTCGGTTGGGTTTACTTGTCTGACATATTTCCGCAAAAGCAAATGTTTTTGGTTTAACCTGTTTGGCGTGTTAAGAGACAGAGCATAATCTGAATAGAAGCTTTCAAAATGGGTAGGTTGGCAAACCTGTTTTGGTCAAAATAGGTAATCTTTTGGTGTAGGTGAACATGGATTTGGTTGGGTTTTCACACCTCATTTTGTCGGTATAGATACCTTTGTTTATACGTAGTAAGTCTGTCAAATATGGTTGGGTTGGGCTGAACATTTGATCTGTTTCTTAGACAACTTTTCTAGTTTTACCCATAAAGATAAATTATTGTTTGATTTGACCAATTTAAATGAAAATGGGTTGAAGTCCTACCATCACATTTAGGCAGTGAACCAAAATTTTGTGAATCTAAACTTACCACCTTGTTTCTTATGCAGATTCAGTATTTAGTTTCTCATTGGGGCAGTGACATTAATACGCTTGGATCCTACAGCTATGATGCAGTAGGCAAACCCCATGATCTGTATGAGAGGCTGAGGATCCCTGTGGATAACTTATTCTTTGCAGGAGAAGCAACAAGTACCGACTATCCAGGCTCCGTACATGGTGCGTATCACACGGGTCAGTTGGCTGCAGAGGACTGCAGAATACAAATCCTGGAACGTTACAATGAGGGGGAACTTTTCCAGTCGGCCATGGGCGAGGACACCCCTGCGTCTGTCCCATTATTGATATCCCGTTTTTAAACTCGAATACCAATGCTCTATGGATTTATCATAATGATTTGTGTTGGACTTTGTATCACGGATGGTCTGAACTATGAGAATATCAGTTAACATTAAGTAACGTGTCGTAATTCTATGGAATAGTGAATCAGTTATCCAAAATGGAACACCTTATTATATTAGGCATTTGGTGGTATATATCGCAGATTCTGAGCAAGTACTTTGTATTGCTATAGAATGTGCGTAAATGGATACTATTAAGAGAATACTTATTAACCAATTAAATCGTTTAATTTCAATTCGTATTAACCAATTAAATTGTTTAATTTCATCGAAATGACTATGGTTGATATTATTATTTAATTTTATAAATTAAAAATCTTAACAATTATTAATAAAATATATTATTATATTAATATTAGTATTATATTAATAATTGTAGAATAAGTCTTATTAATTTATTTTTTCTTTTATTTTTCGTTAATAATTTATCCTTTTTTAATTCTGAATAATTAATTTATATTATTTTTAGTCATTGAGTTGAAAAGATTTGTTTTAAACTTTTAATCATTAAATTAATTAAAAAAGTTTCAAACACAATAGGAGTTACTCAGAACAAAATACGATTTACAACAGCGGGTTACTTGAATATTAAATCTAAATCAATATAAATTTCATTCAAGATTCCTTCTATTTCTAAAAAAAAAGGTACACAATTTTTTTCATTTTTATATATACGTAGCAGTTTTGCGTATTAATGTTTACAGTTACAATTTTCACTCAAATCAGAAGTTTTAATTGTTATAAAAAAATATGAAAACAAATCTAATTGTTATCTAATTATCATAGGACAGATGATTGAAAATAAACCTATTCGTGTTATGGGTCTGCATTATGATCAAAAACATATACTTGAATGTCAAGTAGAAGATCACAAGTATGTTTATATTTTAATTCGTAATTATATTTCATAATAATATTAAATTATGAGTACAATTTGTTTCAAATAATTTTATAATAGAATAATTATTATAGCATGTGTTTTGTGAAATGACTACGGTAAACAACTTCATCACTATGTCTCAATTAATAATGACATTGTCGAATCTGTGATTATTGTACTACAACTTGCAAAATATAGCACTTAGAACCATATATAACTAAAATTATACGCTTTAATATGAGAAAATCTAATATTGATAATGGGTAATGATCAATATTCCTAATTGTTTAGCCTAAAAATCATCCTAATTAATAGGATCATGACATGTGGTAAATCAGGAGTGAGATTAGGAAAAAGAATTAATGGATTACATGTGTTAACATGTGAGAATTTTTAGAAGGATTAGTTAAGAGGATTTATTATTTTCTATTGATAATATCTTAAGTCCGTATTGGTCTAAAATCTGGTAAATACTAAAGTAATATTGATAAATCCTTTAAAATGGATAATCTAAAAATCCTTTTAAGATATAAAAAAAAAGGTTAAAATCAAAATCAATATATAAAATTAACAAAAATATTTAATGAATAAGATTTCATTATGAGGAGATTTGTAGGCGTATATCATTTATGATTTAATGTAATTTGATTTTTTCATAGACTAACTTTTATGATTTTGGATTTAATAAAATCCACAAGGTACCAAAAATCCTTTTAGTTGATGAAATATAGCGATAATGTTAGCGAGAACGATGATAGTAACAACCAGCACGACGGTGGTTCAGCGGAGTTCGCCGGCAAGGACTGTGTGTCTGGCTGCCTCTCGAACCGAAACCAGTCAGTTACGAGATCAACTTGATCAACTTCACTTTGAAGCATCCAACGCTAGAGCTAAAGGTCCTACTATTACTACTACTTTTTTTTATTCCCTTTTTTTTGCTGGAATATTCCCCCCTAATCAGTTACAACAATAATATCAACATATACATATAAAAATAATTATATAGGTTTTGTTAATGCAATATGAGTAATACAAGTCTATGTTCATTAAAAATGTGATGAATTGGTTATCTCAGCTAACAAAGCACGACAGAGGTTGTTGCGGTTGTCTGAAGCAGCAGAGAAGCTTCGACGACAGGCTGCCATTAGCGTTCAATCTGGGAAAGAAAATGAGGCTAGAGATCTTCTATTTCAAAAGAAGAAGACTATGCAAGCTTTAGAGAATACAAAGAGTCGAATCGAGTTGCTTGATGAGCTCTCAACAAAGCTTTTTGAGGTTTCTACATCCACTTTCTATGTAACCAGTCTTACGAGGTTGTAAGCATTTGCAGGATTTAGAATTCTATAGTTATAAGTTATCACCACCAATTTAGATTATAATTGTTTGTAAAGTTCAAAGGGAAGTAGGGAACCAAATTTGACCCCTTGATGCAATTTACCAGTTCTAACATGTTACCCGATCCACACAACCCACCCATTTCGACATTTTGTGATCTATTGTTTTGGATATTCACTTGATGTTCCATTTGGTGTTAGGCAATATCTCTGCGAGAAAGGCAACTTGTCGGGACAGTTTCACAAGATATGGAAATCGAAAAAGAGGATGCTGAGTCTCCAGTTCGGGTTGTGTCTCCACCTTCTGAAAGTTGGGGAGCTGACGTGAACTCTGAAAATGATTTGTTGAATACTAGCGATGATCAAGAGCTACAAGATAGAACTTATGACATATCTACAGAACTGAAAATAAACAATCTTGAAGGATCTTTACAAGTTCCTATACAAGTTTCGAGAGATGGCATTGACAACAATGATCTGATCAGCAGCTTGACGGGCGTAAGTTCTTATGAAGACTTTTTGGACCGTATTGATCAGCATCTAAACAAAGTTGAAGCTGAGATCAACACAGTTGTGAAGTTCTCGACCTTGGTTCTGGAAAACAAAGAGAGGCCGACAAATCTCAAGGTGCAACAACTGACAGAAATTCTTGATTGTGTTCAGCACATTAGAAAAAGGTATATTATTAATTCTACTAGAGACGGAGCCAGAAAATATTTTATGAGGGGGCAAATTTAAAAGTTGTTTGTCATACTTATAAGAGTCGTAACCTAAAAATGTAAAAAATTTGGGCCATAGCTCGGGAATAGAAAATGGACCTTTAAAAGAAATTTGTTCCCCACACCGGTTGTAACGCTCAAAAGAAATGTATTCTTTCCATGGAAAGATCTATCTCAAGAATAATGCTTTGATGGCCAATGACTTCCAAATAATAAGCTTCCTATTTATTTTTTCTTATGTTTTGAAAAAATTATTAATATATCATTTAAATTTTTATAAATTACATTGTACCAAAACTGGAGTGAGGGCAGCTGACCCCGTTGCCCCCATTGTAAATCCGTCCTTGAATTCTAGTCATGATTCATGACTAAAATAAGGGAGGCAAATGGGTGTATGATAAATCTTTTGTAAACACAGTTTGAAACCGGGAGCATATGGTCGACCCGCAAACACATTTTTCTCGGTGTTTTTGAGTACACGATTGTGTTAAATATGATACAAATACATATTAACACGGGAACAATCTAATGTTTTATTCAATTAAACCAAGTTAGGAAGTTTTATGCATACTTAAGTACGTTTTGGATACTTTTTTCCCCGCTTGACATGCGCTGCCCTTTTCCTTAAACGGCTAGTATGATGATCCTTGTTTATGTGTATGAATCTGTATGTTTGCAGGATTGCTATTATCATGCAGACAGGAGCGGGGATGGAATAAAGGTGTAACCATTTCAACACAACAGCAGGTTAGTATATGAACCATAAAGGCATGATCTGATATAGAGGAAACCAAGTCTGATTACTTGACCCAGAAGCTGTTTCTTTTACTTGGAACCAAGTATGTTTTTATATTTAACAAATTTGATTGATTTGCTGATGTTATAATCAGTTTGATTCTATTATTTTTTATTTTTTTGAAAATCAGTGTACAAAGTTACTTTTTGATTACCATGGTAGTATTATTGCAACAGCTTTGGTGCAACTGGGTCCTTGAATTCTAGTCATGATTTATGACTAAAATAAGGGAGGCAAATGGGTGTATGATAAATCTTTTATAAACACAGGTTGAAACAGGGAGCATATGGTCGACCCGCAAACACATTTTTCTCGGTGTTTTTGAGTACATGATTGTGTTAGATATGATACAAATACATATTAACACGGTAACAATCTAATGTTTTATTCAGTTAAAACAAGTTAGGAAGTTTTATGCATACTTAAGTACGTTTTGGATGCTTTTTTTCCCGCTTGACATGCGCTGCCCTTTTCCTTAAACGGCTAGTATGATGATCCTTGTTTATGTGTATGAATCTGTATGTTTGCAGGATTGCTATTATCATGCAAACAGAAGCAGAGATGGAATAAAGGTGTAACCATTTCAACGCAACAGCAGGTTAGTATATGAACCATAAAGGCATGATCTGATATAGAGGAAACCAAGTCTGATTACTTGACCCAGAAGCTGTTTCTTTTACTTGGAACCAAGTATGTTTCTATATTTAACAAATTTGATTGATTTGCTGATGTTATAATCAGTTTGATTCTATTATTTTTTATTTTTTTGAAAATCATTGTCAAAGTTACTTTTTGATTACCGTGGTAGTATTATTGCAACAGCTTTGGTGCAACTGGCACTCAAATTGTGTATACAATTGAAATGCTAGACATGACTGGCACTCAAGTTGGTTAAAATTTTACTTTCGAATAGAAGAATAATGAGTCTTTCCGGTATTAGTTGAGTTGTCTTATCATACGTGTCCAAGCTTGGAGTTCAAGGTGGTATTTGGATGCCCCCGTGTTGAAACTATTTATGTGAAATTGAATAATTGGAATCAAGTAATCAACTATAAAGAGATGTGCGCAAAAAAGTTGAATCTGTTTTTCGGTTGAAGTTGTAACAATAAATTTCCAGTGGTGTTTAATACTTATATGTTAACTTGTTAAGTAAAAATTTGATTGTTTAGAAAAAGATGGATAAAATACAGGATCCCTAAAGTAATTTCACTTTACTTTCTGATTAGTTTTGTCATGTGTAGTATTAAATTTATAATTTGCTATATATATCTATTAGTTTGTACTCAATTTGGTATTCGGCTCCTTTTTAGTTTAATCTCATGTGGCTATTATTAACCAATAGGTTTCGTAATTTAGTGGCTATCTTGGAGTTCAATTCTAATTACATTAGAAAGGGCGAGATTTTTCTTATGTAGGTTAAACGGAAAGAAAAGGAGGATGAGTATTTTTGATCCAAATGTATGCAGTTGTTTCTATATACCATCACCAAAGTTATACGGTACCTAGCAATCCATGTGAAATGAAAATTGCCAATTAATAACGTAAAAAAGCTTGTATGATCGTGGTTTTTAAAAATCCAATAAAAGAAAAAGGTGGGAGCGGTTTTTATTTATCTCTAACAGAATGAGATTATTTGCCATAAGTTTGTTTGTTAGAGTATTGAACAAAAGTGTTGATAATAACATGCATTTAGAAACCAATAAATAATTAATTGGTCAGTTAAACTTCACTATTAAACTAGTGGATGGATATAAATGCAACAACTTATAAAACGGATACAATGATGACAATGTAATCTAGTTTGATTGGCCCTAATGATTAACATGGATTAGAGGTCTTACTCGAAACCTAATTTGTGTTACTGTTACCTTAACTTTTTCTAGTTATTATTCGTTTAATAAACACTGACATGAATTACTAAAAGAAACAAAAGATTTCATAGGTCATATATATTATACTTTATTTGTCATTGGGTGTTAGCCCAGTGGTCAAGAAATTTTTCACAATGTGGTTTTCTCGTTCGAATCTGTCACATGTAAATTTAGTGAGAGAGCCTAAATAGTGTTATACCCTTTTAACACATGGGGAGCAAATCCTTTAAGCTATTGTCAGGAGTCGAACCGGCGTGGACGCATCCGCGTAGGGGTGCTAGCCATTTATCCGTTGCTGACTTTCATAAAAAGGTAAAAATACTTTACTTGAATCACCGAACTAATGAGACAGTTGCGAATATTGAATCTAAACGGCTCTATGAGTCGCTGGTAAAAAACCCAGCAAAGAGTTATAAGTAGTTTTGAAATGAGTTAGCTATTAACTATAACTATCTATATTACCATCAGATTAGTCAAAGTAAAGTAGACTCTTTAAGATAGACCATTTTAAACTCAAACTAAATTTAATCTTAACCATGTAAGTTCATGATTTTAGATAACCACTAGATCATAAAAGAGTAGCCCTCAACCATTTAAAGTTACTCCCATGCCTGTAAAATGCGTTCTTTTACCCCCGAACACCGACAATGCTGGATAGCCCGAGATTAAAATCTCTGAATTCGGGAAAAACTTGTTGTCCAAATGCTAACTCACTATAGTTAAACTTTATCTAAAAGATACTTTATATTTTGCTTATTTTAATGATTTATATAATTTATTTGAGTCTTTTTAACAAGTAGATATTGTTAAAAAAAAACATGTCTCTTTTTATAACGACTAGATAACGAACCGAAAGAAATCAACAGAATTAACTTATTTGAGTTTCACTTATATCTAATACCTTGTCTCATAATCGTTTCAAATATTCATTATATTTTCTTTATATTTATGTTATAACATATCACATAATACATCACCATGATTCCATGAAAGCCATTATGTCGTAAGCAATTGCTTTATGCTGTTACATGAATACATGACTAGTTTCGCATAATCAAATACATGAGTCATGACTAGCATTTATGGTCTTAATAAGTATATTCACGACTATCATGTGTAGCACCTAGTATATAAATGCACCTTAACATTTAATATTATCCGATTGAAAATCCATATCCATATAAAATATTATATTGGTATGATGACAGCAACAGATGAGACGGTGTAATGGTAGTGATGGTGTTGTATTAACTGTAAAAGTAATTGATATTAAAAGAGGTGGTGCAACCATTTTAAGGGTTGAAAGATCTATATTGTAAATTATTTCGTTAAAAATATTAGGGTTTTGCTAAACGAAGCCCCAAGGGCTTTCGTTAAGGTACATTAACTAGTTGTACATTTACCATAAAATTCAGGGGTGGGCTTTTAATATAGAAATGTATAATCTTTTTATGCACGTTAAGTAAGCCCTAAGGTTTTTGTTTAGCATTTTTCTATTTAATATTATTTTAAAAAGAGTTTTATACATCATCATGATATTAAAGCTTAAAACCCACATTGAATATTACTTATTATTACTAAATGCAGCGTTAAAAGCTGTTATTAAAATGATTATTTGATTATTTTTTTTTTTTGAACAACTGAAATTTTATTGCCACAAAAAATAATCAGCCAGAAGCTGAACTACACCATAAGGGGAAAATCAACAAAAACAAACATTAAGCTATTACATTAAAGCTCTATGAACGTATGAAGTCTTGTTTGAAATTCAAAGGCACAACATGACTTTAACCGATTCGACCATTGTGTTTACGCAGGGCTTAATGTTGTCAAAGACTTGCTGGTTTTGTACTCTTCAAATTATTTGATTGCTTTTAACATAAAATTTAAATCCGAACATTTTAACATAGAAAATATTTTTTTTTAAATTAAAAATGCAAATATGCAACCCTAAAAAATTGCATTTAACAATTTTTTACATTAAAAAAGAGGAAAATTAGTAATGTTGATAGATTCTTTTCAAAAACAATCCCAAACATATATATACATAGAAAAAAAATATATATACGTAGAAAAAATTCCCTACAAAATATACATATGAAAATTTGACAGGAGTAATACGGAGTAGTACTTGACTAGTTGTTTCTTTGTGGGGGTCAAAATTTGTCGTCACCAATTTCATTTCCCAATTCTCTTTTTCCATTTTACTACTCACAATTTATTTTTATATATTTAAATTTTATTTTCTATACATACACATATACATACATATATACTCTAACAAAAACGATCCACCGCCTCACTTATAATTTCGGTACCTAATTAAAAAAACACTCTGGAAATCATTTATAGGGTTTTATAAATCAAAATTAGGGTTTCTGATGATCTATTCAACTGGTAAGCTCTTCTTCTTTTTTAATTGTTTTTTTTTTTTTTTCATTTCATTTTTATTTCCACTTGAATTTTCAATTGCTTTTTTAGTTTCTTAACACAGACACACACACACACACACACACACACACATATATATATATATAATTGTAAGTTTAATTTAGTGAGTGTAAAAATGGAAAGAACAAAGAAGTAAAAGTTTTGGTGTAAAAATAGAAATAATTTGTAGAAGGTGTTAGTTATAAAAGATATACCAAGAGTTTGTGAAGTTGGGTATCGAAATTAAGTTAATTGGAGGTGAAAAGTTGAAATCTTGGTTAGTAAAAATGACAACCCTTGTGTGGTTATGCTAGTCAAGGTTAGCCTTACCTGGTTTAAGTTTGTGTGAAGATAGACTTGGACCTTGTGGATTGGTTGGCCAAAAGCCAGATTTTACCGTTACAAAAATAAAGATTCTGAAACACAAGGGTGGTCGCCTAGTGGTAAACGCTTGGTCTTTAAGGGTGAAATTACCTAGAGGTCCCAAGTTCGAATCCTAGATACCAAAAAAAAAAAAAGAACAACCTTTTGGCCACGGAGGTTCAGCGGGGACGAATCCCGGTTTTTTGCAAAGCGGGTGGTTGCACGGGATTAGTCGGCTCCCAAAGTGGGCCGGGTAACTAGCTTAACCCAATATTTTTTTTAAGATTCTGTTCTTGTATCAATACCATAAACAGTTAAACACCATCTTCTATCTCTTAAGATAGTCTTGTACATGACTTTTGTTAAGATAGTCGTGTACATGAACTTGGATGAGGTAGTCTCTCTTTGGGAGCATTTTATCCGGTTCAAGTTTGTCTAACAGTAGACTTGGACTTCGTGGATATGTCGTTGGACACCATGGTTACTGAAAGTAGGATCATTTTTTGTATGTCAAAATCATTAATCATTACATCTTTTTGAGCTTGAATTTGTTGAGATTTTGATAATCTTTAATTAAGGGGCTAACTAGTAACTACAACAATATGTATCAGATTTTCTCTGCTTGGAAGCTCAGTTTATACCGATTATGATGTAACAAAATTTTATTTTGCTACTATTGTGTGCATCTTATCTACTTATAACTTGTAAGCTGGTGATGTGTCGCTGGTTTTGATTTCGTGGAAGATGAAGTGCCCGCTTACTTGATAAAGAGGTTATTTGGCTACATACCATAGCAATAAGTTGATAGGAAAGCTGGATACATTTTGATGATTTAAGCCATGATTTAATGATATTCCTTAATTCGGTCAACTGAGTTATTTTTTTAATAATTCTTTTTATATCTCTGATTGGCAGGGGTAAGAGTTTTACAAGAGGAATGAATGATTACGAAGTGTCATGGTTGTGTTATAGGGTGAACTGATCTTTAAATTTTAGGACGTTCTTGGACAAATATACTTTAGTTAGTCTTGGTCTTTTTGACTTTGTTTAAGTAAATTTAAATTAGGTTTGGTAGGTTATAAAGATGGCTGATGAAACAGTTAAAGATTCTGTATGGACAAGACAGCAGGATATTGCATTTGAACATGCACTTATTACTTACCCTGATGAGGATGCTAAGGATAGGTGGGAAAAGATTGCGGCCGAGGTTCCAGGGGATAAATCAGTGGAAGAGATTAAGAGTCACTATGATTTGTTACTTGAGGATTTGGACCGGATTGAGTCTGGTGTCGTTCCTTTGCCTTTATATAGTTCCTCTTTGGACGACTTAGAAAACCAAGCAGGTGACGGTGGAACCAGTAAGAAAGGTGGAAATGCTGGTCAAAATGCCAGTGAATCTCATCATGGTGGCAAGGCCTCAAAGGCAGATCAAGAGCGTCGGAAGGGAATTGCTTGGACCGAGGATGAGCACAGGTATTTTCTCAAGTATATACTACTTTTATCTTTTTGACTTTCCTGAGTGTTATGACAGGTATCACTTATTATTTATTTATACGAGTTTGTAATTAGAGGTGTTCTATTAGTAGTATGGAATTTATTGATGTTTGCATCCAGAATTACTGGCTGTACATTATGATTTTGTGTTATGGCTTAGTTGCTCAAGGTTCTTGTCGACCAAATCACTTTTGGAACTAACAAGGTTAAGCTACTTTGTAGTAGAACTCATAAGATTGTTTAGGGATCTGTATACACATTATCTTATAATGATTAGTATATAGATGCGAGAATCCCCCCTTTATATAGTAGTAATTACATATGAGAAACTACTTTTCATGGGTTATGCTACAGATTATCTTGTAGCACAAGCTAGTTTTCATAGGTGTTTATAGATGCGAGAGTCCTCCCCTGTATTTAGTAGTATTTACATATGAGAAACTAGAGATTAAATCTTTGTTTTAGAATTCAGAAGTTTTAGGTCCTAGTATGAGATTTCTACTAGAAGTCTATGTCATAAGAATTTCCGAGGAATATACATGATACAAAAGTGTCTGAAGTAGCCAACCATTAACATCTTTATTCAAACCTCATCTTTGAGTCCCTAAAGTTGGTACTTGCTTATGTTTGATCAGATGAGCCCTTTTATGAGTGCAAACTTGGAGTGATATACTACAGGTCTGACTGGTCCTATATAAAGTAACTAATTTTGAGGACCCTTGAGGGGATGCATCAGATCTAAATAGGTAGCAGGGTAATTAGATACCTAAGGTTTGGTTTCTTATTCGTGGAGTAATTGATATGACATGGTTTATGGTGTCCTTCATAGGAAAATACATCTATGTGTAGACATGGTAAACACTTGATTTGTGTGACCAGACCTACAAAGTGATTTACAAATGTTTATCTTCATCAAAATCTACTAGTTAAACTTTATTTTGATGACTTTCCAGTGGTCACAAAAGCTGGTTCACTTCTCTGGTGGCCATCATTTATATCTCTATGTATTGAGATGATAAACATGCAAATATTTCATTTCCAGTTGATGATTTTTGAGTGAATAGTAGTTCAAAATTTGGGATATATAGATTTCAAGAGATATTATGTGAAAGTTAGGGCAATTTGTACAAGCAGAGTATCTAGCATGCCAGTATTAAGGTTCAGGTAGCATGCTATTGGAACAGCTGCTAACATACTATATATAGTGATATGTTCATGCAAACATGATTGTATGCAAACATGATTGTATGCACATATTAACAGCCTAGCTTCTGTTGAAATCCAAAACAAAATAGAACTGTTGAGTTGTACTCCAAGTATTTTCTGTAACTTTCTTGACGATTTTGTATTGTCTTGAAATAGTGAATTCCCTTACTTGAACTTATTAGTCCTTGGACGGAACTTATGAGTTCCTTGATGAGGAAACTAGGTATAGCAGTTTCAGTTTGTTTAATGCTTCCTCTGTATCCCTCTCGACCATAAATATTAACAAGACATGATAATATGTACACACATGTAAATATCTAGATACATATGCATGCATATGTACATATGTATTCTTTGTATACGTATGTATGTATCACTTTATAAGGCGGGGGACGTTTTAGAAGTAGGCTGTCTTAGGATCATACCCCCCTCATATACTGCACATTAGTGAGATTGGGTGTCGTTGCTATTGTATGTATGTTATGTTATAAGTAACTAATAACATATAGAAGTTTACAACCCTTACTAATAACATATAGAAGTTCATTGCAACCCTTATCTACTTATTATAGGTATACATGTGTGTGTACGGGTATTCTCTTGTGAATACTCATTCTAGTCCACTTTTAGTTTCACGTATTGAAAATTTGAAATATGACATTAACATCTACAGGTTCTATTTCTTGTTATTTACTTTTTTGTTATGGGCCAATGCAGATTATTTCTTCTTGGTTTAGAAAAATATGGGAAAGGTGATTGGCGCAGTATATCTAGAAATTATGTGGTGACCCGCACCCCCACTCAAGTTGCAAGCCATGCACAAAAGTATTTCATTCGCTTGAACTCCATAAACAAAGATAGGAGGCGATCAAGCATCCATGACATCACCAGTGTCAACAATGGAGATGTGTCGGTGCCCCAACCGCCAACAAACGATTCCCCTGCAGGAAAATCAAGCAAACAAACCACAGGTGTCAACATGTATGGTGGAACCACAATTGGTCAACCAGTAGTAGGAACACCTGTAAATCTTGCAGCACCACCAGCCATGGGTTATGGTGTGGGAACCCCAGTTGTCCCGGGTGTACCGCCAAACTTGGACCCTAGGGCATCTCGTCACAGGTGAAGAAAAATGTAATTGTACAAACAGTAGCTAGGTTTGTATTTTGTGGGTGATAGTAAGTAGAAATGATTTTGCAGAAGTTTCATGAGATTAGTTCCATCTTAATATTTTGATTATATTCTCGAATAAGACATAGGGGAATGAATGCTTTGCTTATATGTATGTTATGATTGGTTACACAGCAATGCACACATCATTATGCTCCGTTTGTATGAATGCCATGCCGTCAGAGTTTGGTCAAGTGATGCCTTTGTTACTGTATAAGCATTGATCCTCGACATGAGGGTCGTTTCACACAAAGCTTCTGGTCTGTCTGAATTGAATAAATAAAGTAGGCTGGAAAAATGCATTGTGTCATTGCAGTAAAGTACTCAGTAATTGAGCAAAGTACCTAAGATAACCCATATTCTGTACTATACCTAAGATAGCCCATGTTCTATACTTACAATGAGCATACATGATACAAAGATTGCATTTATACACAAGCCTGAATCGTGTATGTGGTGCAAGATCAGAACGAGATTGAATTATTTTAGCTAGATGTTTTAATCCATTCCAAGTGTGACAACTTTATGAAATGTTTATAGACGTACCCAAGATATGCATTCAAATCGCAAAAGGTGACATCAGATTTCAAGGTGCTCAACTATTGAAGTAGATTATCGATAGTGCAAGTAGTGGCATTAGCGGTCCTTTTCTTGACGATATGCATATGCCTCTTTGTAAAGTTGAACCGCTTCCTGTACCATTCTTAGAGATCTATAGCCATATTGACGATGTATTGTAGATGACAATATCAGGTTCGGGTCTATACTTACAGTAAAAAACTGCTTATTAGAGTGTTATGGATGTAGATAATGGGTTCAATAGATTTTGACAGAAGTCTTCCCTGTTTTTTAACGCCTTTTGCTTTTCCTCTTTAAATAAATTTCTTTTTTTCCAGAAAAAATAATTCACATGAAAAATGTTTCAGATTACATTATCTTAAAGGTGTTAAGGTTGATTAATCACTATTTACAACTATAACTTAAAGCAAGATTAAGCAGATTGCACGTCTTCTTTCTTCCCTGCAAGAATCATTGAGATTTGCAGACCTCTGCTGAATGCTTGGTTGAAAAGAAGCCTTGTCTGAAACTCGGATACAAATGGGAACCACGATAATATAACAATGGGCATAAATATTGCCAATCCCATTACGCACTCAAATGCACGTCCCAACTCCTTTATTGAATCCCAAAATCCTATAGCCTTTACAAAGGGTCTGCATGCTTGCCCAATCTTCATAATCACCATAATAAACCAACATTAGCAACAGATAAGGTCTAATATGGCTTAACAAAAGTGGGAAAATGGGCAGGGTAGGTTATCACTTTCTAAAACTAATTATTCGACTCCGGTTTTTTGTCTATAGGTTACAAGAAAATCACTTTGTGATATTTTTGACTCTCTTTTAGCTAAATTCTTAGTATATGATACGAAACTGTCACCTCTACCTAGTAACGTTTAGTAAGAGCATAAAAGAAGCTTACCAAGAGAAATGCCCACCCCGTTGGCAAGAAGGCAAGAAAAGCAGCAAAGATGTCGCTCATAGTGAGGCCACACACAACGAATAAGACAGTTACAATTGATAGGAACCCAATGAAAAGAAGAGCCTTTAAAATCCTAAACATGAGTTGAAAATCTGTCCCAAATCTTCGTCTACCCATCGAGACCATCTGGTAATCACAGTACATATTCAATTAGACCATCGTCGGAAAGTTATGTGTGAAACTACTGTAACAAATCCAATAGTAAGATTGAATACAACTTTTCAGAATAAAAACACCACATATTCGAAACAAGAGATATAAAAATTCATCTATGTACCTACAGAGGTAATCTTAAAAACCTCACATACTATAGATAGTAAGTTTGTACGCACATCCAAAACCCCCATAAATTTATACTACTATGACAACAGTTACTCTTAGAAAAATCTACGTTTTGCGTACCTTCAAGCTAAGAAGAGCTGTTATCATGACTAACCAAGAAAGCCCATACACCTACAAATAAAAACATTGCAATGGAAAATGATGAGCACAAATCACAGAAATATGGAACAAACTATAAGTGGCCATTTCAAACTGTATGGATAAATGTGTCAATAAGGTTCATTAACTGTATCAGGTAAAATGGGTAAACTTCAAAAATTAGCTAAAATAAACCGGAATAAAATGTTAGTGGGTCTGCCTGACCTATTTTGACCTGTACTAAAATACTCCCCATATTGACCTGTTAGTAGACCCATCTGACCCACCCATTTTGCCACATCTAGAACAGATACAAAGATGAAAGGAGAACATATGAAATAACGGTACCAGAATACTTCTGCTGCCACGAGCAATGTTTAGGTGATACACAAGTCCATACTGATAAATGAAGAACCGAAACGCAAGTATAATTTCCATAAGTCTACCCCTTATATTTGTATGCTTTAAATGTTCCTGTTCCGCGTCCCACCATGATTCCCAACTTTTATCTTGTGCAATCCCAATGCCGCCACGATTCCCCATCCACCTCTTCCAATCCGTCCAATCTTCTACTGTCTTCTGCCAGTCAAATCCCGAAGGGTTGAAAACAAAAGGAGCAAACAACCACGACGATACCAAAAACCATATGGAGAAAGTAATGAACAAATATAAATCTGAAGTACGGTATGATTTCCCATAAACTTGATATATAACTAATAACATAGTTAACTCGATCCCTTTCACAAAGTGACTTCGTGAATATAATCTGTAATTATCTGCAAACTTTGCATGGAAGATAACAAACCCACGACCTGTGGCCCGATATTTTGAACCTCCATGTAAAATTGTTTTTCCATAGTAGTGCACTTTTGTTCCAAGTTGGAAAGTGAAAAACACAGAGGCTAGTTGAAGTTGCATTATGATTAAATCACCAAGGGCTTGACGAAATCCCCTTTCTAAACCAACTTCCATTGCCATTGGAAGGACTAGAAGTAATCCTAACTGAAAGACGGATTGTGTCGCTAAAGCCTCTTCTAGCGCTCTGTTGCCATTGATAGTTGCATTTTCCATGATTTTTTTTTCGAGTCCACTTAAAACCATATACACCCGTCCATATAAGAAGACATAAACAACAAGTACTGTAACCTGAAACATAAGAATCAGAACATGAGATAATTATATTCAAGTAATAACAATAGTTGCAAGGAAATAACAATAGGGATAATATACAACTTGTGAGTTTGAGTCCTATTGAGGGCAAATGTGCAATAACAGCGTGAGGTGTGAATATTTTTCTTTAGAAAGTAAATGGAGGTGGCCTATTTGAAAGTTTTCGCATATATCTATTGTCGCTTTTTGTATATTATCCCCTAAAACAGTAAAATTCATCATGTACCATGCTGCTAAAGTAGAATCCAACTGTGGTAAAGTAGAACGACAACATCCTATAGAAGTCAAACCGCCGACCAAGTCTATATACATCTCGACTAAGTGTCTGTTCCCCGTTTCCATTTGCAACTTTGGCCTCAAATAAAGATATCTGATTCATACCAACATCTCGACCCTTGCCTACTTGGATGTATTCATGATGCGTCACATATCCTCCACGTAGAGTTGAATTATAACCTGAAAATATATCTTCACTCAAGTTGATAATCTTCGAAGCTTTACTTATGCCACCCCTTGTTATGTGAAATATTCTGTCAAATATATCAGGGTGACCATAATGGAAGCGCACCCTGAGAAATATAGAAGATTAAAGTACTTAGAAATATTTTGATGATATAAAGCCATAATAAGTAAACTGTATTTTAAGTTCTTAACAGATAAGGAAGATGATCTAACCTTAGAGGGTCAGCCAAGACCCTTTGACCAATTGTCACGAAACTCATCTCTTGATTGGACATGAACCATGCTAGTGATGAGACACTGTGAATTAACAAAGAAACTAATTACAAACATATGCATACATACAAATATACATACATTTGTGAATATACCAACCTTCCTGTAAAAATATGTTCCCTCAATCCCAGTATTGTAGGTCTACGGCCACCATGATGATCTTTATGAAATTCTTCCAGTACATTTCGCATTTTGAAAGCTTCCTCAAAGTAATTGTCCTAATCATGATGGAATAGATACTTAGTACTGTAATATGTAAGTTGGTAATATGGGAAAGTCGGGCTACAAGTGGTCGAAAAGGGTTGTGCTAGCTAGTTGACCACAAGTCCTTTTTTCTTCAGATAGTTTATACAAAATGGTGATGCTACAAATTTTAATATTGAGGTTGTATGCATAAGAAACTGGCCCTCGGCAGCTTTCAACCTGTTTGACCTATTCCCCTTTTATCTAATATTACTAATTTGAGATGAAGTTTAGGAATTACCTGGTTCATGTCAATTGTTTGCAGGGCTTCCCCACGAGTAAAGATAATAGCATGGTTTTGGTTTTCAGGTTTTCCCTCACCAATCTCTGTAGGTGGACCGGGAAGTTTGATACGATATATTTCCTTAAACACCAATACAACACGATATTAAGTAAACTACACCATTGCAAAAAATTATATTGTCAACCATTTATCTTTTATATCATAAATCATAATTGTAGTTACCTCATCTAGTTTATCCCCACCCTTGACCAGGACGGAATAGTAAACTTTCTGGGATTTTCCGGTCGGATCCTCTATCTCGTCTATATATGCAACACGTAAAGATGGATATCTGAGATGTTCAATGGCAGATAATCACTTTCAAAACGCTCATCAAAACAACTCCTAACAAAAACAAAGAAGTGCAAATACTTACTTTAACATTAGATTCAGTATGTTAGTGTAACAACTGTGATCTCTATTGTCACTGGATTTCTTTTGAGCCCCATAAACTTGACAAGAAACAACATATGTGAACTTCAAATCTGCCAATGCTTGTGCACGTTCTTTGAGTTCTCTGCGGTGCTTATTCCTATTAGCTATTCGGTAGCCAGCAAAAATCTCTGCAAATGAAAGAAAAGTGAAAAGTAGTCAGCTCCCACTTCCTATGGACCGTTTCATAGATATCAGAAAGTTTTAGCACCACAACAGATTGTTCTAACCATCGTCATTTGCAGAGTCTAAAAAACACTGGAGTTCAAGAGCTTCTTTATAATACATCATCCCCCTCACTGAAAATTAAAGAAAAAACATCTTAAAAATACACCATAAAAGCTATGGGATATATTAATATTATAGCATAATGTAAATGAGTAAACCTGTTCTTGAAAGTGTCTGCCCCCTGTAAGAAACCCATTGACGCGTTGCTTCCTGCGTATCTTTTTCAGAAGCATGTAGGTTTCGGTTTCTCATCCGCTCTTCAAAGTTATTCCATTCATCTGATTTACATGTAAAATTAACAAGTAAGAGTTAGCAAAAGTTTATATAAACAAAAATCCCGGAAAGTGAGATCAAGAGCTACCTGGATATATCTTTTGAAGATAAAATAAGATTGAAATTCCATCCTCGTTTTTAAATTTAAGATCCCCATCAGAATATAGAACATCTTCTTTATAATACGGAGTCAAGACACTGAATGCAAGTTTTCATAATAAGTTACCGCTTTTTATCCAAAAACAATATGTAGATGAGCTAAATGCAACCAAATTACGTATCACGTGACACCAAGTACAAACCTAAATGACAGCATATTGTGAACTTTTGGAGCATTTGGCATTCTCATATATAAGGAGTTTGTGAAAAAAGTGATACGCCTACGTGCCTCCAAATTCATTGGAACATTAATTGCAGATTCCTTCATAGTGAGAAGCAAATGGAGCCTCTCCACCTATAGAAACATATGCGAAATTAAGTAGAATTAAGAAATGTGGTATTAAACTTATTACCAGAAGAAGAAAAAAGATTCATACCTTCTCCTTCCACGATTTTGTTTGAGTGAACTTGATATTGATCCGTTCAAAGCTCTCCTTTTTATCATTGTCCAGACGATCAGAATGAGCACTTTCAAGTATTCTACAAAAATTTTAAAAAAAAACATAAATATTATAATACACATAGAATTTGCTTACAGAGTTCACATTACAGAAAGTTGCTAAAGAAAGTGGAAAAGATTGGCAGTTTGGGTGGGTTGGGGAACGGGTCAAAACTGATGGATTTTTAAAGCGCGTTGATACAGATTGGAGTGGATCTTCCCACAAACACTTATTATCCATTATCTTTCTTCTATTTAAAAAAAATTAATCTGTTAGATACATTTCGGCTGATCTTTTATCCATTAGACATGACCCAAATTGACACATTTATGTAGAAACTTACTCATGCCCATTTCTCATAATATCCCTGGTGATAATCTCCATAAGATCTTGAAGGATTTTCACGATTTGAGATGTGTATTTCTCATCATTACGATAATCTGTCAACTAGAATACATTCAATGGATAAAAATTTAGTTTCAAGTGTCAGATGTGTATTGCTAATGAATAATACCTTACTAATCATCTAATAAAAATGTTGCTTACCAAATGACATAAGAATTGCTCCAACTTATCATTGAATGATGGCAGTCCGCGCATACAAAATTTAGTTAAAAAACATCTATTTTGAATGCTACTATCTATTTCATCGCATATATGCCGTAAGATCCTACATAAAGTGAAAACAAAGAGAAACTATTTGTCAATAATTAATTCAATAGCAGAAGGTAAATACAAAAATGCATCTATAAAAACAGGTCTTACATTTTATCCTCGTCATCTTTGAGAACACCATACAAGACATCCTTTAGTGTTTGGTAGCACTCAATAATTGCTGAGTACATATAGTCATCGTTAATGATCTTTTTAAAAAGGTCTGCATCTTCTTTCCCTTTAAAGTCTTTGGCCATGTCTAATGCAATTGGGATCTTATAATTTATAAATAACAAACAGTCAGTAAATGACATCAAATGTATGAGTGTTAATATAGAACTAATGGAGCTCAACCTTGCTAGCAAGCAGGAAAGGTGGCCACTGGATAACCGGAACATCACTTGATGTGTAAGGTACAAGTAGTAGATCCCTTTCACTAGCATATGAAGTATAAATCAGTAAAATCTTAAACATGATGCATGATTGTGTTAAGAAAACCATAGTTTATATTTGAGATATGTAGTGACTTCAACCTGTTGTTGATCAAGTCCTCCATCCGCATTGAATATATGAACTCGTTCCACACGTGTGAAAACTTTGCTATGTTCTTTCTGACCAACAAATCATCCTCCTACAGACCATTTTTAATTGATAAAGTGTAAGACTTAATTAGGTAGAACCATAGAACGGAAATAAAAAGCTCTAACATACGTTATGAAACTATACCATAATGGCTCCATGATAATTAAGTTAACAGAAGGGTAAATGGCCTAGCGGTATGCGAGGTGATCCATTAACCAGGAGGTTGTGGTTCTAGGCCAATGGTAGACAAATTATAAACATTTAATGATCTGTTTGGAATACTTTCCGTTTCTAATATCAATATTAAAGATGGCAAGATGGGTGGATCGGGCGAGTTGGGTAACGGGGATGGACGGTTCTAGCATGGGGGCAGCTGACCCCGCTGCCCCCACTTCAATTAATTTTTAAAATTTAAATGGTATATATGTTAGTTTTTCTCAAAATAAGAAAAAAATAATAGGAAATATATAAAAATATTATCTTCGTTGTCATAAGCTTATTTTTTAGGAGTCATTGCTTATCGAAACATTAACTTTAAGATAGATCTTTCCTTTTGATAGAATAAAAACTTTAAGATGTTTTAATTTTAATAATTATAATAGTTATGTAGAAAAGTTATATATACAAGCTAATTACTTCATAAAAAATTATATTTTTCCGATTCCCTACATTATCATTGAATAAATTTTCATTTTAATAAAACTTTTCCTGACACTTGTGGTCTTTATTTATTAAAAAAAACTAGTACCTTTTGAATATGAGTGTTACACCTGGTATGAAGAACGAAGTTATTCTGAGGGTCCAATTTTCTAACCCCGAGCTAGGGTCTAATTTTTTTACATTCTCGATACGACTCTTATAAGTATATCAAACAAATTTTAAAATTGCCCCCTGACAAAAAAAAATTCTGGCTCCGTCTCTGACTAATGGGTCGAGTTGAAATGCGTTAGTCATTATTATAGTTGGTAAAATAGGCTAGGGCTAACCCACAAACACTTTTTTGTCCATTTCCGTGATAATTTTATCAAATAGTAAGTTTATCATGATTACTATCACAGATTTATCTAGCTTTAAATAAAAGCATTTTGGAAGTTGTATGCATTAAAAACATAGTTTAGGGAGACTTTCAAATGTTTAAACCACTTTTTTGTAGCTAATAGAGATATTAATTTGCCATTGACCCCTTGAAGACAAAACACACCGAAAAACACCCGTTCATATGTAAATGTACCGAAGTTGCAACCTCTAGTTAAGACTAAAAAAACATGTACCAGCCCTACCAAGGGATCTCGTTTGAGTTCTTCTTTCTTCATTGGTACAAGGCGTTCGTAAAAAGCTGAAGGAACTGAATCAAACCGGGAACGCAGCATCCCAAGTGTCCGTATCTAACAAACAAATAGCAGAATTCTGTTACAAAAGACTTGCAGAGAAATTTCAGTTTCCTTGTACTTATAAAAAACTACAGGAATATATGTTCTAACCTCACCCAAGTGGCTGAAGGCTCCATAGATTCCCCCGATGATGGTAGCAAATATTTCATACCAAATTTGTGTATCCATGAAATAAACCTAAAGGAAACGAGACAAATCTAGATTTTTAGCCAGTTGCCTATCTGGAGAGAAGAAGGAAAAAAAGCACAATTAAGTACACTTACCATTATAATTGGTGCCCAAATAGCGATGACAACACCAACATTATGAGTCACTGCAGAAAATTCAAATAGAATCAGATTCTAAATTTAGAAATACTCGCAAGAAGTAATAGACGAACAAAAAATAAAGAAATTCACCATTTGGAAAGAACTCATGCCATTCATATATGCTAACTGACATATCCATAATTTGTTTTGTTGGTGCAACCAGTGGTAATATCTATCATCAAAATGTAAAAAATGAGCATAAAAACTACTTAAAGAAATTTTAATGTTTCAAAAAAATGCAGTTTTCCTAAAAACCTCCACATAGTAGCTGAATGCGAACTTGCTTATTAACAACATCACCCAATATAGTGTATACCTAAAGATAAGGCGTCAGATCGTTAAAAAAGAACTTATAGGTTTAAAAGAAGAGGAATATCTAAACAAAAAATTCTTACTTTAATAGGGAAAACATGTCTTCATGCATGCCTCTACCAACGTAGAGCTTCGGCTGACAAAAAGGCAATTTTCAAGTGAATATGAAGGATCAAAAAGTCAAAACTGTTGAAACTAGAAATGTTTTAACGTTGCCTACTATCCCTGGAATGTCAGGCCTCTACATGTGTTTGATTAGAGGTGGCGATATGACCCATACTTACATATGGGTTGATATGGGTCATGATTTGTATCTCATTAGTAAAACTACGAATATCAGCTTAAAAGTAACCCATTCAAAAGTCACACAATTTGTATTTCGAATCCATAAAACATTCAAAATCATTATAATACAAAATTTAGAGCACCTTTGTGTTAATAATACTTCTCTGATCATATCTGCCAAACTAAATTGTTCATTAAAATATAGATTTTGGATTAAAAGGGTTAGCCAACCAAATTGATCCAGCCCGTTATCATTAGTACACTATTTACTTGTAATGACACATAATCCATCTTGCCCGTCCCGACGACTTTGCCTCCTCTATACTTAATATATACTGAGATTCTTTCAGATATTAGAACAGCAGAGAAAGATTAGCTAACCTGAGCCCACCACATTAGAAGAACAGCTACACTCCAGTTTGAACGCTCCATGGATCTCCGCATAGGTGGGAGCAAAAATAGCAAGGCAGACAAAATGTTGGGTGTCACATATATTGCAACAAGACAATTATAAAGTGATTGCTCCCTCTGACTTCCGCCAAGATCACTAAAGAATTTCGCGACGCCTGTTGGATTGGATACAGATCTTGAATAACCTATGGGTAGCATAATTACCCAAAAGGCTGCAAGGGTAACTTTAAGGACATAGCGAAGTATCTGAGTACGTTTCAAGCTCCTCCAAGCATTGAAGCTAAGGATTACATCTAAAGAAGCTGCAGAACAAAATGAGCAAGAAAAACACAAATCTTAGGCACCCAAAAACAGAGTTGCCATTGGAAAATGTAGATGTATCAAATTTGACCCATTCACTTCTGAATGAGTGAGTGGAAAAAAGAAAAAATTCAGCTAAAAGGGGAGCTGGTCAAATCGGTCAAACGGATTAAAAATCGCCCATAATCTCTTCCTTTTTTTTAGTGTCATACAATCTTCTAAACAGCAGAAAAACTTACCTTGGAAAAAATTAAGGACAGCTGAAGTAATGAATATGCTCAAAATACTTTCAAAGACATCGTCATCAAACATTCCAAATATAGATCCATCTCCGTGCCATGCAATGATTACCATAGCCTAAAAAGGAGAACAAAAATTATGTGAGACTGATCTTAGAAAGGGAGAGATTCACAGAAAACTATATGATGTAACTATAGACCTGAAACACTAATATAAGAAGCATCCACATTCGATCAAAGCTCCTGTAAATGTGCAAAAAAGTCCGCACTTCAACGAAATTTGTTTTAGGCTGCTTCTTTCCAGGTATGACACGGGTGTGCTCCTGTACCTGAAAGTATCATACTGGGGATTAACATTATATAATCATGTTGAAAGGAAGATGAAAACAAGGTGGCGTATTATTGTTCCTACACAATTGACTTCATTGAAGATAATGATGACTTTAAAAAGAAACATTTTTAGTGAAATACAGAATAATCAGAAAGTGCAAAGTGTCAAGTTGAATGGCTACCACATTTGCTTGCAATCCTTCATCAGAGTTAACACGGGTGCGCTCCTGCACCTGAAAATATCATACTGGCAATTAACATTATATAATCTTGTGGAAAGGAAGATGAAAACAAGTTGGTGTTTTATTGTTCCTACAAAATTGACTGCCTTGAAGATAATGATGACTTCAAAAAGAATCATTTTTAGTGAAATACAAAATAAGCAGAAAGTGCAAAGTGTCAAGTTGAATGGCTACCACATTTGCCTGCGATTCTTCATCAGATTTAACAAAAAAGTCAGAGTTTCGGTCCATTGGCCATCCTAATTTAAAGCATTTATCAGACCTGAAAGGGAAGAGTTGAAGTTTCTGTTAGAAACAAGTAGCATAATTTTGAAGTGTCAGTTAACCCATACATTTGTGAATGGGTATAATGGGTTGTTTTTTTCTTCAAATGGTCAAATAAAAAGGATTAGCAAATAGAAAACGGGTCAAAGGTGTTATTACCTTCCTAATTTCCTTTTCATATGTAATAGTATTCCGCTATAATGTATTCTATAATCATATTTGAACACTAAATATCTATATCATAAATTGCAAGTTTTTTTGGGAGAAAAGGTGTTTTAGGTTACCCATCCCGACCCATTTGGACCTGGTGTTCAACCCTTCTGACACACCCACCCATTCTGCCACCTATAAGGTCAGTTGCATTACCAAAAGTATTCATTAAGATCGTCATAGTTTCTCCAGGAAGAATGACTTGCTTTGCCACCTCGATTTCTCTTGACTTCCTGTGACAGAAAAACAAGAGGTTCAATAACCCACCAAAATTAAACAAACCTTACTACAGGGAATAAAACTTGTAGCACAGTAGAATGTGACTACCTTACGCATAACCTCATAAATAGGCGACACAACATTCTGCAGAAATGATTCTTCTACTACTGCTTCTGCTTTATATGTGCCCCCGCTTATGGATTCCACATTGGCAAACAAAACTCCATGAATTTCATTCGCCATCTTAATCATTGAATAAAAACATTTGATGAGTATCATCTGACTTTCAACTTCAAGATTGGTTTGACATATTTAGTTAGCTATATTAGTTTAATAAACTACAGAAATTTTTACAAGTGTTTGAAACACAAAAGTATACTCCGTATGTAAGGAATGTTAACCAAACTTTACAAACATACATTATGGAAAATATAGCAAATACATTCAGGCATGAAGCGGATATTTGAAGCTTCCCCCCAGATAAGCAGATAGAGTCCAATGTACAGGAGCGCTAACTGTTGCCTATCACAACCAGGTTCAAACCTATGCAATCATAGAACAGCGATAATTAAACTACAATCTCATAAAAATGAAATAAAATATCGATATTTGATGATAACTTACTTGAGGTTCGAAGTGCAATGCAAATAATCACACCATGAGGTATAGTTCTTAAAAGTTTTATCCAATAGTTGCTCTACTGTCTGGCTATCCAACTATATGAATATACGAAACCATGATCAGTAAACGGAGTTAAGGATAGTGAGATAAATAAAGACATAAGTGACATATTTCAGTTTATATTGTGTTTGTGGATGCTTGACCTGATCGTAATCTTCTAAACTCGTCAACCTTGTATTAATATTTGCAAGTAGCAATATTAAATGTTCCCGCTGATTTGCGACATTTCCTTTCTTCATTGCAAAGAAACGTATAGTCACATTTGTATACATCCGCCACATTTATATGATAGAATCACAATATTTTGTATATTACATAAAAATCTGGTCTAAGATGTAAAGTAGACTTAACCTGGATAACACATTTACCTGAAATCCAAACATTGAAGATAGCCACTCAAGTATATCATTAACTGCTTTATTTCTGTCTTCGGGCTTTCTAAGAAGCGGAAGATTATCCACATTACGAAGAGCCCGAAGGGCTGCCTTGATCTAAGGCAATGAAAGGAATAAATACGTAAACATGTAAACAAATAGAAACAAGATTTTATTCCATATATATACAACCTCGGGAAGCTTCATGATTGCTGGTTCAACAACAACAGGATATAAAGGAAGAATGTTATAGTGAACATATACATATTGTTCCTTATTCTCCTCTACGTCTTTGGCATATCTTTCAGTCTGCATAAAATGAAAACAGAAACATGATTTAGTATTTGTAATATTCCACGTTAACTTGAATAGACTAGTTTTACGATTTTACCTCAACTTCAAGCTTCGAAGGTGGTACAACCACTGTCCTCAATACATCATACAAAACTGATGCAATCTGGTACATCTTGGCGATCACCTCACTTAGAAAGATCATAACAGTAGAATTATAAGCAAATAATGGAACATTTAGAGAAAACATTAGAAAGCCCTTAATTGAGGTATAAAAAACTCACGGTTTCTTTGTATTATGACCATCTTTAATATTTTTCTCACAATAAAGTTGGAAGAATTTCTGTATTTCTTTAGGATCAGTGTTTGCTAATTGACATTTTGTCTCTTCATCTTCCTGTAAAGAATGGATAATCCAAAAAATCTTGAGTTTCTGATAACCATTAGAGCTTTACATAAGACAATAGTCAAAAATCTCATCAAGAAGTTATCATGTTTTACCTTCTGAAGTCTATGCAGTAAGTAGGTCTTGAATTGGCGAACACCACGTCCAGTAGATTTGGGATCATTCCAGTGTGCCTTCTCAAATGCATGAAACCGGCCTAATAAAAAAAAGTCAGACATCTTTTTACACTATGACTAATATAATTAAGCATAAAACTTCTTTTGGATAACTTCACTTCATTTATATGACTGCCGCGCTATCAGATATGTATAGCAAGAGAAGGACTATAAATGTTTGTTTTTGGTACTAGTAGTATCTGCAGTGTCATCTGTCAAGCATATATACTAACTGTAATCCTGGTTTACGATTCACGGGGTAGTTATTGAACTATGTAGCTAATGTAAGATTTCATGTTATTGAAATGTGATTTCCTTTTTGGCATTTGGAGTGTGACCATGTTTAATTGATAAACTGTTAAAAAGGTATAACTTATTTAGAAGCCGAAAGGAATACAAATTCAAGAAGAACCGATGCATATCGTGCCAATTGAGTATGAAGAACTCTTTTACTAAAGCCATAATACAACAGTCATATGATCACTTAATAGATAATTTATCTGATATGTAGACAATTAGCAGGCTGCATTCCATCCTTTGATTTAGCCCGAATATTTTATTATAGTAATTCAGTTCATAAAAAGGACAAGCATTTTAGACTCTGCACTTCAACATATTTCTACTGCGAATGCTCTGCATTCCTTCTAACTAAACGAACCACATAAGTATTAAAATTAGTACACTTTCATTGTCAAATTTTGCACACAAAAATAACATCAAATACCTACACAGCCACACTATTATATAAAACATTCCAAAACTTAAAGATACCTTCCCAATTTAAATAACCTACTTTGACTTTTTGAATCTTTTTTCTTCAACTTTGACCATAAATATCTTTTTATGTATTATGTAAGAGTTGATGAGAGTTATATCAATGAAAATACATGTAAAACTCAATCCATTCGTATATTTTAAATCAATGGTTATATACAACAGACACAGATATTAATGGTCAAAGTTGAAGAAAAAAGACCCATAAAGTCAAACTAACACAATCAAATTGGAAACAAGGTGATAATTTAATAAAATGACAAGCGATAGATCATCTATTGATTAATTATCGATTAAACTTTTAATCTAATTACCGTATAACCAAACACTCCCAGCTATAAACAAAACGCACAACGCTACAGGCTACACAGTTATTTTCATTTTTGTTACTTCATTGCACCAATACAAAGCTAGTTCTGTATAAAGCCTTGCTAAAAGTTACTATAAAACTATATATTCAATATATTAAAGCAATAATCACTCAAAATTGCAATTATCAACCATTCAACTACCAAAATTAAACTAACCTTAATTCTTGAACATAACTACTACCTTTCTTCATGTTTTATCAATTTTCAACATCAAAATCAAATTAAAAACATTTGATATCCGAGATACGAAACATACACAAATAAGCAACTCTAGGATTGTCCTTCTCTAGTTCATTAGCAACACGAAGAATAGGAGCAATTGAAGCAAGTGAAGACGGAACAAGCTCACTATCAACCGTTGCAGTATCATCTCCGTACGGATCAATCATGGTCGAACCACTAGCTGTCATGCTCCTCGAAAGTGATCTCGGTGTCGCCCCAACATTATTAGTCCCACTACTACTCGCCATATGTATTATATCTCTCTAACAATTAACACTAAAACATGTTTACATTTAAGAAAATGTGGCTTAAGAGTTATGATATATGTAAAAATGTGGATCTTTGGAATATGCATATATGATTGTTGTACATATATATATAGAGAGAGCTTTATGTATATAGTAGTAGCTTTTTGCTTTTATCTTTTTTGAATGCATGCACTCCTTTTTATTTGTTGCATTGAAAAATGATGCATACCAAAAAAAACATGAGTTAGCTTAGTAGATTAAGTTATAGCTTTTTGAATAAAAAGAGTGTAGATGACTAGATCATCCACTTTCCTTGCTTTCCGCTATTTCCCGCCTTTTTTTTATTTAATTAATGTTAAATTTTGTCAACATAATCTTTTTTGACGTCTGTCAATGACAAACTAACGAAATAGACGAAAAAAAAGTTTTTCCCCGTCATGTTCTTGTTAGGGCTCTTTTAAGTCGAGTAAGTATCAGGAATTTTAATTAGGCCCGACTCAATTCAAGCTCGAATAAATTTTAAAATTATATTTTAGCTCGAGAAAAAATTTTAGTTATTTTTTGAACCCAAAGCTTAAATGTGTTAAAATAATTAAATAAACTCTTCAAAAACCTATGGCCATTATTTTTTGAAAATTACATTTTTGGTACTTGAACTCACACTCGATTAATGTTATATGTAATCAAGAATAAACTAATCTTATAGTTAAAAACTAAAACAATCTTAAATTGAGAATTAAACTATCATGTGTAAAAGGTGAAATGTGTGTTTTTACTTTTGATAGAGGATGAGAAATGCAAAAGTTATAAGTTTGGATTAATTGGTTGAAAAGTTACAATATCCTTAAAAGAGAAGGTTTTTATACATGTGCCTAACTTATCAATCATACCCCTCATAATTCTAAATGATTACAAAAATAGATATAAAATGCCCCTCATGTGTTTGTCACGTGAGGGCATTAACGGCAAAAGTTAACGCCGTATGAACGTGGTACTAAAATTGAAAAAAAAAAACACAAAACTTTAGATATGAAAACTGCAATTTTTTGAGTTGGAGACTAAAAGTGCAAAGACTGTCAACTTGAGGTATCAAAAGTGTAATTTTCTCTTTTATATATATCGAGCAATCTCCCATTTAGTATTAATTTGTCAATCTTGATAATTTTCCTTTTTCTACCATGTATTTTTCCATATCTTACTTGGAATGGAATGTCAATTTGGACCTATGGGGCCACCTTTCGGTACTTTTATGTTCTCTGCAAAATCCACCGGTGAAATATTGTGTGGTCCATGAATATGTGACTTGGTTCATACCTCACCCATGTTCATTTTTGATGACACAAATGACGTTCTTGAGTGGCTTTGGACGTCTTGAACTTTGAATGTAGATTTCAATTTGATATTGCTTGGAGAATTATTTTGAAACTTTATTTATTTAATTTTTACATTCAATCTATGATTAGTTTAAAGCATTTTATTTTATTTTTGCCAGATTTTCCTCTTTCAAAACTTTTAATAATTACTCCAACTAACCTAGCTCTTTTGGTTAGTGTAACTCATTAAGCTCGAAGAAGCTTGCTAAAAGCTCGGATCGGCCTCTCCAAGATATTTAATATACGAGTAACATATTTATTTAATTTGTTGTATGTGCATCACACGGATCATGTTTCTTGCTGGTTATTATATATTTATATATAAAAAAGTAACATTAAATAAACTTAGATTAATAACTGATTTTAATACATGTTTAGGGTTATGATTTTTCTATTATTCATTTATCTTCCCATTGATGTTTTTACCTGTTAAACCATACAGGTAATTCCCTGTTTTTAATGCTTAAAAATTGGCAAAAATAAGTACGATAATAAAAACTTATGGCTGGTTAAAATAAAATAGTTAAGTACGATAATAAAAAAGCTATGGCTGGTTAAACTAAAACAATTAATCAATACTAAAACTGGGTAATGGCTCATTATTATAGAGTATGTTGGATGGGTTATAAATACTCTCTTTTTTCCCGCACAATTAATCATATCTATTGATTGAAGCTAAATAGAAAACTAATACTTCAAGGTGTATCTTATTATTTTAACAACTAATATTTATTCTATAATAATATTTATTCTATAATAACAATGATTAACTACATAGTTTGGATTGTTTTTCGGAATGGTTTGATTATTAACATCTATTATTTCAGAACAAAGAAATATTAATGCAATGATAATGATTGTTTTACATGTCCTTTCTTATTCCCTAGTATTTTATTTGCATGTTCTTTCTTATTCCTTTTTCATTCCTCAGTTTGAACCAAATGCACCCTAAAGATCATGGCGTTAACAAAAGTCTTAGTTTAAACTTGTACTTGTAAATTTGTTGTATGCTTCAAATTTTTATGATTCAGGTAATATCGAAAACACTACAATATTTTAGATCATTTATTTTTCTTGAAAGTTACTTCAATAACTATAATTTATAATATTTAAGATCAATGTTTTTCATGTAAGTTTTTTTTAAAGACAGGAGGGATAACTTGTTAACACCTCAACTTTGATGTGTCCACCTCAGGATCGAATCTGTGATACGTCCTAAATGGTTTGTTCTCATAGTCTTAGTAGGTATAGCGTAACTAAAACTCCCTCACTAAATTTGCATTTTACAAGATCCGAATCTTCACCAATCCAACAAGCGGAAAACTCTCTAACCACCGGGCTCTAAAGTTTTTCATGCTAGTTTAATTTCATGAAACATTAGCACCAAATATAATATTATGCTCTTACCTATTAGTATTAGAAACTTGGATGAATACGAAAATATACTCACAAGTGAGAAAGTATCCAAACAAAGTCGAGCATTATCAAATCCAACATATTAACCAACTCCACTTAGGTAAGTTGGTCAGAGCTATCTTCTAAATCCATTATGTGAGTCTCGAATGTGAGTTTTTCTAAGGTCTCGGGTTCTAGTCTTGGGTTTCTCATCTCAAGTTATTTTCCATAAGGAGGGGGTTAGAGGTCTAGCAAACCGCTGGTTAAAACTGTCTATAACACGTCTGAATCGAAACTAACTTTACAAAACAAAAAAAAATCCAATATCTTTGGATTATTCGAGTTGTTAGGACTTTCTTTCAAAAGGCCTTATAAATAGTAAATCATGACACTCAGAATTCACACTAAGAAAAATAATCAGGATGCCTGAAAGTTATAAAGTTATACATAAGTTAAAAAAAAAAAAGATTTTCAAAAAAAAAAAAAGGTGGGGTTGGGGGTGTGTGTTATGTACAAAAATAATATTCTTGTTTGAAGGTCATGGGTTTTTAATCCGTGTAATGAGGGGACTCCCTTTGGGCTATCCCTTTAGTTTCGAACCTGGATAAGATTCACTAATATCCGGCGTGTTGTTAGTAATTTTGCTCTTAAAATAAATTATAGGGAACTGATATTTACTTTTAAAAAATAGCTCCATAATCCTTTTAAACTCTTAAAATATAATAAGTGTTCTTAACCTCATCATTTGATTCCATCATATATCATAATTTTATAGTTAGGAGAATCTTTAAAAGAATTATTTAGAAGATATCATTTTTCACCAAAAATTATCACAAATATGAAAATGTATATATAATAATGGAAAATGATAAATCTTTTTGACCAATCATCCTAATATATCCACTTATTAACACATGTCACAATAAAAATTTATAGACTAATAATTTAAGAGAATTGATTACCGTATAATAATAAATAGAGAAATTTTTTTAACCGAAGTCTGTTTTGCCACTTTACCCACACCATCATCATCAATCTCAATGAAACCAAAAAATAAATAAATAAATTTGGCCATTGTTATCCTCATTTCGCCAAATTCTAAAACTGCAACAGGGTTTTCTTATCACCCCCTCACACAGGTATCCATCCATTCACACATCCATCTTTCTCATTAACATCTATATATTTATGTATATATCTCTATATAATAATATTAATTTACCCCCTTTTAATCACCACAACTTGCAATTAGAAACCCTAGATCTATTCTGTATATATCTGCTGATTGATATGTGTGTATGTTGTTAAAGAACATTTCTTTTGTAAGTTAGTTTTTTGGAGTAATTTACAAGTTAACTAAATAATTTATATACATATTACAGATGATATATATTTTTAAGTTAACATAATGGGTGGCTGTTTATGTGGTCATAATTTTTTCCGCAAGCATTACGTAATGATGATGATCGGAAAACCGACGTATAAAGTCTTAGTATATATGGTGATAGATGTTTGGAAATGTATTCAAGTTTAGTAGAAAGTCTGCAACTTTCAGATTATTGGTATTGTAGTTGCAATGTGGCATCGTTATATGTTGTCGCGCCAACAAAAATACCACTTGATGCATAAAATAATGATAACCGAAAGTTTTATATACGCTAAATGAACTTTTGATACATACTATAGATTTTGGGATATAATTTTGATACATTTTGAAGCATTTCACCCTTTAATCTAGTGTATAAATATTAAGCCGAGTGTGGGATTAAAGTTGTGTTTGCTGTGAAGTGATACCTTATTGGCATTTTGGAAGGGTAAATTGGATAAAAAGGTAGTCTACTTATTCACATTTCTGTCAATGGTATGAAACTGTTTTGTTAATAAGTTATTGTACTAAAGGTTTTATTTTTGCGCGAAAAAGTTCACGAAGACTAGTCTGTATGGGCATTGATGGCAATACTAAATATGAAACTGCTAATGAAAATTAATTGAGGATAGGTATAATATTATACCCAAATCTCTCTTCTCAGTTAATGTTTTTTTAAAATTGTTTTAGAAATACCAATCAATTGATGTTACATATAGGCAAGAAGTTTTGTAAAAATCATGACAGCAGTTGTCTGATGTTGTGTTCGGTTTTCTGTCAAAAGGTCTCTTTTTGTGCCAAAAAAAGTTCAATAAGATTGATAGGTAATCTGAAATTGTCCTAATGTAACAGAAATTTTCCCTTTTTGTGCATAATGTCCTTATAATAATCAAGACTCTTTATTAATGTGGGATTGAGGGCTTATTTGCCTATTTGAATCAGATCTGTTATCAGACTTTTTCAAGATGCCATGATTACCCTTATTTGGTACGATATTTCAGAAAACATTTCATAACTCTTGTAATTTAGAGTCTCAATTACTATAATAGCTAATTTTTAGCAAGCGTGTCTCACATTTCATAGATTAAGGTTCCTTACACGATTTGTCAAATTTTAGCCTACTGAGACGTGTACCGCTATAACAGACTATTTCTGGGTGCTTTAAAAAGCAAAATACTGTCATTTCTGGAATAGACGAAAAAGAAGACTTGTGCACGAGATTCTGAGTCATTGGGCCTAAAATTCCGATAGTTTATTATACATGGGCTGATTGCACATTTCATGGGAGGTGCAGAGAATGAAGAACCACCCTCAAAACGTGTGAAAACAATCCCTAGAGAACTAAGAGGTCTTTCAAACGGTAAGTTACCAAAAGAATCTTCAATGGCCCGGCTTTTAAATGATGAAGTAATTGGTTCAAATGGAGTTAAAAAGGAAGAGTTTGTTCGAATCATAGCTGAAGCATTATATTCTCTTGGATATAGTAAAACCGGGGCTTATCTCGAAGAAGAGTCGGGAATACCATTGCATAGATCATTTGTTACTTCTTTCATCAGACAAATTCTTGATGGTAATTGGGATGATAGTTTAGCTTCATTGCATAAAATTGGCATAGTGGATGATACTATAATTAAATTGGCTTGCTTCATTATATTACAACAGAAGTATCTAGAACTTTTAGATGGAGATAAGGTAATGGATGCTTTGAAGACACTAAGAACTGAGATAGCACCTCTTTCGATTAATAATTTGAGAGTCCGTGAGCTCTCTTCCCTCATCTTATCTCCTTCACAGAGGATCATCAGTAGATTATCTGGTCAAGATTTGGTCAAGTCAAAGTCTCGGTCAGAGCTACTTGAGGATCTGCAGAAGTTATTTCCTCCAACAGTGATGATACCAGAAGGAAGGTTGTTACAGCTAGTAGAACAAGCTCTTGACCAGCAACGGGATACCTGCATGTATCATAATTCTTTGGTCGGGGAAACTTCATTGTTCACTGATCATCGTTGTGGAAGAGATAATATACCTTCGAAAACAGTGCAAATTTTGCATGACCACCATGATGAAGTTTGGTACCTGAAGTTCTCTAATAATGGAAAATACTTGGCCTCATCATCGAGTGATCATTCTGCAATCATATGGGAGGTGAGATTTCTCTTCCCCTGTTAACAGTTGATCCTTTTATGATTACTTTTACTATATTATAACCTCCAAGGTGGCCCAGTGATCAGAGAACCTGATGTGCTCTTAATTGGTCGCGGGTTCGAACCTCACTAGGTAAACATCTTGGGGGTGGCCAGGGAAAAGCTTTGGAAACCACCACTGGATACCCTGGTTCGGCCGCGTACATTGAGTAACCCTTCCCTGTTTGTTTACTTTTAAGGAGAGTACCTATACTTGGAAATGGTTGCTGGATACCTCATCCGTTTACCTTTACTATATTTTGTGTACTTCATTCATTTCATTGTATTATAGGTGGTAAGATGGCTGGGGTTAGTAACGGGTCAACACTGGTTCTTCAAACATGTCATTTTTATTTGGTTGGATTGACCTTCAAATACTTTTGGTCCATTATTCTTCAAATTTTCAAACTAATAGTTAAGGCTTTTAATATGACTTTTAGCAATACTATGATTTATAATAATAATCTGAAGCTTTAAGTTAAATAATTTAGGAGGTGGTCGGTAAAACTTTTGATGACTATCAATCCCGACTCATGTTCTCGTGATAAAAGTAACTCATGCTCACCCATTCTTTAAGTAAAGAGCCAAGATTGCCAGATTGGTATATTCGTTTCCAATTCTAACTTTAATTTTTCTTTTTGAAGGTAAATTTGGGTGGTAGGGTCTATTTAAAGCACATATTAATTGGCCACCAAAAACCTGTCTCATGTGTGTCATGGAGCCCGGATGATGATCAGATCCTGACATGTGGTGTAGAGGAAGTAATCAGGCGTTGGGATGTTTGCTCTGGTAAATGTATCCAGGTTTATGAAAAGAGTCTTAATGGTTCAATATCATGTAGCTGGTCTCCAGATGGGAAATTGATTTTGGCTGGTCTAACTGATAAAAGCATAATCATGTGGGATTCGGATGGCAAAGAGATAGATTGTTTGAGGGGACAAAAGACTCTTAAAATCTCGGATTTGCAGTTAACTAGTGATGGGAGGTTGATTACTATCTGTACGGAAAAGACAATACTTGTTCATGATAGAGAATCAGGGACAGAAAGATGTATCAAGGAGGATCAAATGATAGTTTCATTCACTTTATCTGCGGATCATAAGTTCTTGCTGGTTAGTCTTGTAAACGAAGAATTACATCTTTGGAGTATTCAGGGGCATATCCAACTTGTTTCAAAGTATAGGGGTCATAGACGTTCTCGCTTCATTGTTAGAGCTTGTTTTGGTGGATTTCAGCAAGGATTTATCGCCAGTGGTAGTGAAGATTCACAGGTATATCTTATACTTCAACTTAGGGAGACAATACGACCAAGTAAATGGGGCAATATCGATCCATAAGCTTTGAAACAAGATGATTCAGGCTGTGTTTTATTCAGTTTTGTTAAAAGGGAATGGGTCAAATGATCAAACAGGCTGAAACTTGCCCAAAGTATTTTCTGTTGTAATGGTTCTGTTTTTAATTATCATAAATAACACGAGTTATGTTATAAAATGGACAATAAAGTGGTTGTGGGTCACACTTGGCTCTTTTCAACCGGCACTAAAAGATGACCTGTTTCAACATGATATTATTTGACCCATTACTCAACCCTCTAGACCTACCCATCTTGCCACCTCTACAACCAACATAAGGTAATTTTGGAACAGTTCTTTGATAAGTCTAGCCGATAATCTACTTGTAAATCAGTTCTCTTTGTTAACTTAAACATTTATGCCTGTTTGACTTGTTTATAGGTTTATGTATGGCATAGAGGATCCGGAGAGCTGATTGAAACATTGGTAGGCCATGGGGGTGCTGTAAACTGTGTCAGCTGGAACCCTGCAAACCCACATATGTTGGCCACAGCTAGTGATGATCGGACAATAAGGATCTGGGGTTTAAATCATGCTAACACAAAATCAAATAGTTTCATTCGTTATTGCAATGGAGCAAGTTAAAACATTGATCTTGTAGCGGTACCAAGTATTCAAATTACTTGTTTACTTTCTTATTTACTGGGTTCATGTACATATCTGTGTTTCATTTTGTTACACAACAGATATTCATAATCACAATTGGAAATGGTTACGTTACTGCTTGATTAGTTTTGTAAAGACTCGGGCTAACATCCCAACCCCTACTTAGGCACTTAAAGGCTAACCTAGTGTTTGATTTTGATATGTGTTCTTCGTTTGTTTTGGTTTACCTAGTTGGACGCTTGGTAGAGTGAGGAACTCCAATCATTGCTTTATATGACTTGTGTGAAGTTGCACCACTTTCACCCATAATCCAGCATTACCAGCCCTCTTGGTTTCTATAAAGTAGGGAATTTCAGTCACTCGTGCTCACCAGAGTTTTTTCCTATGCAAACATTGTTTGGTATCGTTTAATGTCAATGCCCATTATGTGTGGGTATCATCTGGTTTGGGTAACCTGTAAGTTATAAACGTTGCGGTTTTATGGTACAGGGAATCAGTTTATGGACAAACCTGGAAAAGTGGAAACAAATAGCTTAGGGCGCGTTTAGTTCGAGAAAATGTTTTCAAGTTTTTCATTTCTAGTTTTTTAGAAAATGAAAAGGTTTTTCATTTCTAAAAAACCCTTGAAAATTTTGAAAACGCGTTCAAAATAAAAGATGGAGTTTTCATTTTTCCATTTTAGAAAACTAGAAAACATGTTCAAATTCACTTGTTTTCTAATTTTAGGTTTATAAAAGGTTTAGAAAATAGAAAAAGTGAAAACAAAAACTGAAAAAAACAGTTTTCTAATTTTAGCGCAAAAGTTGGAAAGGGGAATTTTCATTTTCTAGAAAAATACAATTTGAACGCGTTTTTTGTTTTCCATGTTTTCTTGGAAAATGAAAATGGAAAACAGGGGAGTTTTCTTGAACTAAACGCACCCTTATTGTGTGTAATTTAAAACACAGTCTAAAAACATTGTTAGATAACCTATACCAAAACTTAACCAAGAAGTTCTTAACTGCTATTCAAAGTATTATAAAACACAATTTCATATTTGTGAAGTTACGGTTGATCAAAGAACAGAAATAGAAGGTTTGATGAAATAGATTACCATTAGCTACCATTGATACGTAAGTGCAATGTGAATTTAGACAGTGTGTATATATACAAGCTACCGGATATATACACAGTCAAATGTATAGGAAATAAGTTGTCGTTCATGCATCATGAAGCATTTGTTCATCAGTCAAACAAGAAAACACGGATCAACTTCAAGAAGGCATGACACGATGTTCATATCCTGCAAAGAATCAATCTGACTGCTACTTTCCGGGACAAATGATAAACAATCAGTATAACCACAAGTGGTGAACCACGGATCATCCAAAGATGATATATTATCTTGACTGTTGTCATTTTGGTTGTTATAAGTGCGTTGATCTCTGCGTTTTATCTGTTCTATATGATCATGGGTTCCGGCTTCTGTTGGCGGTGAAGAGATGGATGAACCCATAGATGGTTTGGCTGCACCATTGTACCCAGTAAGTTCTTGAACCAGGGTCTTAAAGCTCGACGAGTGAGTGATGTAAACTCTGGGCTTAAGGTGGTGGTTGGGGTGGCGATGCTCGTGATTCTTGGAAATTTTGATAGAAGTTTTGGCCATTTGCTTTTCCATAGAAGAAATGAAGCTATTTTCTTTGGAAAGATCGATGCACATCTTCTTCATTTTTGGTTTCTAACGGAGGAACCGAAGAAGTATTGATGTGAACGTAGAATGTGATATGTAGGCTTATGACGGAATAAGAAACAAATGACAAGATAATTAGAAGATGCTTATAATGATAGTTTTCCACTAAAATTCTGTTTAACAACTTACTTGGATAATGCCATAAGCCCATAAACCATCTCCGAGGTAGTCAAATAGTCAAATGGTATGGGCGTCATCCGGAAACAGGATCGAAAGCAATTTGTTGTATAATTTTTTTTTTTTTTTTTTATCACTAGCTAGCCTTGTATACGTACAGAATAACGAAAATTATTAGATAGTTATGATTTTTAACGTGTTTTAATTTTTTTAATCTATTTTAATGATTCTTAAACAATTAGTATAAGTGCATAACTTAACGCTTAGCATGGCATATTGATTAATATACCTTTAGGACGAATTAAAAAAAAATAGAAACTCCTAACTTTGCATTTTGATTGATATATCTTTAGGACGAATTAAAAAAAAAATAGAAACTCCTAACTTTGCATTTTGATTGATATACCTTTAGGAAGAATTAAAAAGAATACGTACATCTATAATTCAATACCAAAGCATATTTATTCATTAATATTTTCTTCTAGCAACAAAATTTCTGATATGTAAACAAATCATAATTTAGTAAACTTAATGCTTTTGATTGTTAATATGTAACAAGAAATAGACATATACGTGAAACTTTCGAACCGTTTTTTGGATTCGGTTCGGTTAGCTAGAAATTTCGAACCGTTTTTCGGGTTTCGGTTCGGTTCGGTTCGGTCAGTTAAAAATTTTGAACCATTAATTTCAGTTACCTGCAAATCGGTTACCCAAAAAAATCGGTTAATTTCGGTTTAATTTTGGTTAACCATTTATTAAAGTTATGCTAATATAAAGTTTAAGTTTTCATTATAATAGTCAATTTACATTGTACGGAGTATTATTTAATTTTTCTTTTTATGTATAATAGTTATTTAACTGCATTAATATTTTGTTTTATAAATAAATATACAATACATCTAATTTTGAATTACTTTTTTCTAACGTTATATTTATGCAATGCAAATTTCTATTTAAGTGTATCATGATTTACAACTTAAAATGTCTTTTATATGATATAACTAATACTTTTGATAAATATTTAAAACAAAGTTAACAACTTTTCTTAAAAAAAGTATATACATATATGTATATATATATATAAAAGAAAATTACTTAAAATATCCAAAATTAATCATAGATTGTGAAAGAAAGTTAGTAAAATTGTTAATATTTTAGACAACAAATACAAAGAATTAGCTAAATAGATATATAAATGATGTATTGATGTAATACATATATGTGTAAATACGTATATATTATATGTAGGTATATATCAAAATTTTGTTCGGTTCGGTTAACTGCGACTAATGAATATTGAAAACTATAACCGAACCGTTACACATCGGTTTTTTTGTTTTCGGTTTTTTCAGGTTTAAAGAATTAATTTACAATTTAGAACCTTATCTTGCTAATTTTCACTCTTAGTCCTTATCTTTTAAAATATTTCCACTGTCACCATTACATTAACTTACACGGTTACACCACTCAGATACCAATTATCGATGTCATCACCACCTGTCACCGACACCACTAAATCACCGTCGTTTTCACCGCCGCCGCATTGCATGGATACCGTGCTATAAAAAATAGAAGAAAAGCTAAGGGGTGTCATATTTTTTGGGGGCGGGACAAAAATGCACTTTTAAACAATTGCTTCTCATGTACTGTACTAAATTGTGGTCTTTGGATGTACATAGTATTTTGTCGTAACACCAGGTGAACCAACAACTTGTTCTTTTTCCCATTCATATACACAAATATATCATATATGTATGTATGTTTGTATAATATTAATTGTATGTATGCATGATTTCACATATGAAGTTTTGTGTTGTTATATATATAAGTATATATATGTATGCATTTTTGAATTATTGTATTTTTTACTTGATTTTCATGGAGGATTAATAATGTTATCGAATAATTACGGTTTTTTTAGGTTGTGTAGCAGTAGTCCTTTTTGGTTGTTCTATTCTATTAAACTAGTTTAGTACCCGCAATAGCCGGCAAAAGATGAGCTGATTCTGGCAAACTAGGTCATTAACAAAACCACATATATATGAATAATGCATCATCTAATATGGTAGTTATACTGCTTTTCAGAATAAGAAGAAATTTTTGGTACTTATAGTACCTTGAAGTGTAAAAGATTCGAAATTTAGGGATAAATGTCACATAAGTAAGTAACATAGGTGTGACACTTTACTAAATTCGCCCGTTTCAAAAAGTTATGAATTGTAATAACCAGGTCGGCAGGTCGTACACGATTAAGTATAGTTACCAATACATATTGCCAACCTAAGTAAGTAAGTAAGTGTGTTGCTTTCTGATGACATTAGCTACTTGATTTATTCATTGTTTATGTGAAATTTCTTCATTGAATATTGAGGGTCTTTATATTTGATTCATCCGTTTCAAAATTTAGATATTGAAGATTTGCTGTATAACTGCAGGTAGGTTATTTGTTGTGTTTGCAATGGAAACATTATAAGAGCCAGAAATGAAAGATTCGGCTGCTAATGGCAGGGTTCTGCCTGCATGGGCTTCTTCATCTGTGTCAAGTAATACAGGTAAACGTAATCTCTATAACTTAGATAATAGTGAAACAATATTGTTACTTTTATTAAAAGAAGTTTGTCCGAAATCTAGGCTCTCGTGGATCAGCTCAAAGAAGGTTCCGTCCTGGTAAAAATTTTACATATTCAAACAGGTACACATCAAGTCATGTCAAGCACAACAAAGTTTCTTCGAATGAAGGTGACATGGGCTTGTTATAGTATCTTTATTTTGATACATCTCTTTGTCGTCATATTGATCATGAAATCACTCTTATGTTAGGTACACAATTAGATAATCGGTTGCTACAAAATGATGCCAAAAGAATACTTCCGTCTTCCATTGAACTATCTGAAAGTAGTTCAAGGCCAATGAAAGGTGTGGATAGCAGTCAAGTATATGAAAACTCTGGGAAACCTTATAATTTGAGACGGGCTAATAAAGATGTAGCTATGCAAAACAACCCCGGAAGTAGGGTTTTACCACCATCAATGAAGTCCCCGATGGGTGTTGCAAGTACGCAGAGTTCTGTTCAAGAAACAGTTGGTGACGAGAGGCTGATCTATCAAGTAGCATTACGGGATATTAATCAACCAATAGTTGAAGCATCTTTACCAGATGGTCTTTTATCTGTATCTCTTTTCAGACATCAGGTTATCTATAATTACTAGTATTATCTACAGGTTAGGTAGTGCACATTAGGCGGATTCTCATTTTTAGTAATTAACTTTGTCAAAGTTGCCAGCATGATAACTCGCATGTCATCGTTTGGATCCTGTAACTAGGTCAAATTACCTTATGTCAAGTTGTTTGAAAAGTTAATTGGTTTTTTTCTGGTTGAAAACGAAGTTTGCTACCTAAAATAGAAACCCTCCTAAAGTACTTGACCTTCCTTTGCGATCAACCCTTGTCTCTACATGGAGGTAACATTGTTGATGGTTCCATGTGTTACCGTACTTTCTTTCAGAAAATTGCGTTGGCCTGGATGCTTCAGAAGGAGAACAGTGAGGCTTGTTCTGGTGGAATTTTGGCTGATGATCAGGTTACTAAATTGTAACACATATGACCTCTTATTAAGTATCAAGGTAGCAATTTCGACCCATTTATTGATGGGTTGATTTGGATTACATTTTGTCTCAAATTGGTCAAATCGATTTAGTTAAAACAGGAACATGTTAAATGGGTTGAACAGGTCAAACGGTTAATAGTTGCTGGTATGGTGTAATCTCTTTTTATTCTAAGGTATGAATGCACTAGTTATATATAACAAATGGACAAATAAAGTGCTTGCTGGTCAAACCGTTTTTAAATGAACTAAAAGTGACTGTTTCAACCAAAACCTGTTTTCCCTGTTTCCCAATCCACCCATCTTGTCACCTATAGGTACTTTGTAAGATTTAGATACATATAGATTCATTTTTTGATGCATAACCTTTACAGGGCCTTGGCAAGACCATATCGATTATTGCCCTTATACAGATGTGTAAAGTTTCATCAAGTCCAAAATCTGAGGATCCTTGCTTTTCGAAAGCTGAACCATTCGACTTAGATGGCGACAATGATAAAGGAACTATAGTTACTAAACTAAAAAGTTCCGTGTCAAAACGGGACTTTGACAATTGGAAGCATGCAGGAGGCTCATTGGTCGTCTGTCCAGCAAGTGTACTACGGCAATGGGCTCAAGAATTGGATGACAAAGTTACAAATGAAGCTAAACTTGAAGTTTTAATCTATCATGGATGCAATAGGACCAAAGATCCTGCTGAGCTGGCAAAATATGATGTAGTCCTCACAACGTATTCCATTGTGGCAAAAGAGGTTGCTACTGAAACTTGTGATGAAGATGAGGACGAAGATGAATATGATTATGACGATGATCAAGAAAATAAGAGAAGGAAGCAGTCTCGTGTTAGTAAGAAAGGAAAGAAGAGCAAAAAAAGTATTTCTTCAAATGATTATGATGGCACTCTTGCAAAAGTGAACTGGTTTAGGGTGATATTAGATGAAGCTCAAACAATTAAAAATAGCAGCACACAGGTTTCTAAATCCTGCTGTGGACTTAAGGCAAAAAGGAGATGGTGCTTATCTGGAACACCTATGCAGAATTCATTAAATGAATTGTATAGTTATTTCAGATTCCTGAAATGTGAACCTTATGCAAAGTACAAGTCATTTTGCAATCAAATAAGAGACCCGATATCTAGAAACTCAAGTCAGGGTTTTATGAAACTCCAAGCTGTGCTGAAGGCAATAATGCTTCGCCGAACAAAAGGTGACTTGTATTTCTTGTTCTCTCTTAAAGCTGAGTTCATGTAAATGGACTAGAGGTGTCGTTTTAGACCAGTTTATTATGAATTGGTCGTCGTGGGTTGTGTGTTATCTCAAATTGATCAAACAATTTTTTTTTGTTTGGCAAAAAGAGAATGGGTAAATGAAGTTTTAGTCTCCCAAGTATAGAGCTCCTACATTATTTTAGCTAGAGATTCAGAATATTATTATTGATTTTATAATCATGATTAATGACACATTTAGTATCTATAATCATGATTAACAACCTGGACTGTTTCTACCTGTAGCAGAAAAAAAAGCATTTCAACCTTAACTTGTTTGGCCTAGTTACCCAGTCTACCTATCATGCCACCTTTGATATAGACTCAATGAGCTGTCTTTTTCCTTAAATTCTGCAGAAGTTGCATAATGTTGATAATTTTTGTTGTGCTTTTGCAGACACTTTGATTGGTGGTAAGCCTATTATCAACTTACCTCAAAAAACAATAAATATAACAACCGTGGATTTCTCAACTGAGGAACGGGCTTTCTATCTCAAGCTAGAAGCAGAATCAAGCTCGCGATTCAAGGTGTGTAGGCACCACTTTGGAAGAAAGTGCTCAGCGTACAAGATTTACATAATCAGAATATTTGAAAGTTGTTTCTCTCAAATCAAGCTTTTGAAACTTTAATGTATTTTATGGCCTATAAGGAAGTTGATTACTCAAAATACAAATTTTATCAAAGCACCTTTTCATGCAATTAGGCATTAGCCCTATTAAAGATCCTGTTTTTTAGTTATAAATGGGGAATCTGGTGTACTGAGGCTACTCTTTATCTGCTGTGTTTTAGGCATATGCGGCTGCAGGCACGGTAAGGCAAAACTATGCAAATATTTTAACGATGCTTCTGCGCCTTCGCCAAGCTTGTGACCATCCATTGCTGGTAAAGGGATTTAAATCGGAATCAGTTAGTCAAGATTCTACAAAAGTAGCAATGAGGCTTCCGGCAGATAAGAGAGCCAATTTGTTGCATATTTTGGAAACGCTAAATATATGTCTCCTCTGCAGCGTGAGTCCCCTGCCTCCAACCTAAGCTTAACCAATTTACTAAAATGGATCAAATTGGGGAATGGTTTATTTATCACAGGCCAAATGGGCAAAATGAAAGGAAAAAAAAGTCAAATGGGCCGAAACTGGACAAAGTGTATTTCATTTAGTAAAACCTCCTAAAACATTTTATTTAACAAAATTGATATATATTAATATAGGATTTAATGTTGTGATATTTTGGACAAAAAATGTGTTTCTGGTCAACCTGGTGTGGCCTGTTTCAACTTTCAACCCATACAAATCTGACCTATTACCCAACCCCCATTTCCAACCTTTACTTTCAGGTCTTTTGATTGACATGATTTGATGGCTTGACAGGATCCACCTGAGGATGCGGTTATCACCATTTGTGGACATGTTTTCTGCTACCAATGTGTATGTGAATATATAATAGGGGATGACAACATTTGTCCATCACCTAAGTGCATAACTCAGATTGGTGGTGATGTCTTATTTACAAAAGCTACTCTAAAGAGCTGTATTTCTGAGGATGATGATCATTGTAATTTGTCTGGAGTTGATGAGAAATCTTTAGTTTTTCAGACTTGTTATACTTCTTCCAAGATCAGCGCCACTCTAGACATCATTCGGTCCCATTGCCGATCAAGTGATTCCATAAAAGCGATTGTATTCTCCCAGTGGACAAGAATGTTGGATTTGGTTGAAATGGCACTGAATCAGAATTGCATAGAATACAGGAGGCTTGATGGGTCAATGTCTCTGGTCTCAAGGGACCGGTCTGTCAAAGAATTCAACACCGACCCTGAGGTTGAATATGTTAATTCTAGGTTCAATATCAAATAAGTGAAGTACTATCAATTGGTTGATAGTAGAGGTGGCAAAATGGGGAGTTCGGGCTGGTTGGGTAATGGGTCAAATTGGTTTGTTTGGTATGGGTCGAAATGAGATGACCTTACTTTTTCCTCCAAGTCCTGATAAGAACTACTTTTAAGGGTAATGTGGTCATTTTATTAACTAAAAAGTCAATCGCTATACTTTCCCTTGACTTTGTGACAATCAAACGTGGACACTTAAAATGAGACCGAGTATTTAAATTTTGTAATTTTTTCTGAATAAAATCGATTTAGGAGGTTGAATAGTTGAATGCGTCAAAATACACTTCAAGAAGTTGACTTCCTTAACCCATTTTGTTTAGTTTCATTTCAAGTCAAAATTTCAGATTTGACCTGCTGAGATAAACCATAACCCAAATAGATAAGTCAGTAAATATTTTTCAGGTAATTGTTATGCTGATGTCACTAAAAGCTGGAAATCTTGGTCTAAACATGGTGGCTGCATCCCATGTTATCCTTCTAGATCTTTGGTGGAATCCAACTACTGAAGATCAAGCTGTTGATCGAGCTCATAGAATTGGACAGACTCGCCCCGTCACAGTGTCGAGGCTAACCATTAAGGACACAGTTGAGGACAGGATTCTTGCACTCCAGGTATGAGTCAATTATTATATATATTGCCTGAATGCTCCTGTCAATCACTCAATCCTACTTATTTCAGTTTTGCTCACTTGATATTAGAGATGTAGTGGTGGCTAAATTGGCTGGTTGGGTGAGTTGGATTATGAGTGAGACACTCTTTTGTAATGGTTGAAACGGGTCAGTTGGGTTGACCCAAAACATTTTTTGTTTGAACGTTGGATTTTCATGCATGAACACTTATCGTCTTCAATCGACCCCCTATAAACAAATGGATCAAAATTGCCCCCTCTACTTAAACCATTTTTTATTTTATCAATTTTTCGAGTGTTTAATTGTGATTTGTGCAGGAAGAAAAGAGGAAACTGGTTGCTTCTGCTTTCGGGGAAGATCAAACTGGAAGTTCAGCTGCTCGTTTAAATGCAGATGATCTAAAATATCTGTTTATGGGTGCTCATTAATTTACTAATGATTTTAGCAGGTTTTAGTAACCGTTTACCTTTATAAGGCCTTAGAAAAATGGCATTTTTGTTTAACATTAATGGTATCACAAATCAATTCAACCCTCTAGTTTTTGTAAATTGAAAGTTATACCTGTTTTCGTCTTGTATGTGCATCACAATTACCTAATTTGCTTAACAAACATCATTTTCTAACCACTTTCACATGGTTAACAAATTTACTAGCTAGAGCTTATTAAATATTTGCTAGCTAGTCTAGCTAAAGCTTTTTAAAAACCTTTGCAACATGATTAATGTGACATATATCACATTATTTGTTCATTTGCGATCTATATATAGCATCACTAGTCTCACAGAGATCATCACTAGTACGAGCACCCTTTTGGCCTCACGGCTTCCATGTGACGTATCATTTGTAAAACGGATTCAAGGCATATGCTATTTGAGTATTTGTAATATCATGGATACAACCATGGTATTAAGCTGTAAAACATTTAAGATCTCAACTTGCATCTGTTCTGTTTTGGAAATTCACTCATTTCATAAAGAGCCAGCTCAGTTGTTCAAAATTGAAGAACAGTCGTACCAATGGCGCGAATAATTATATATTTAGAAACACAAAATAAACATCAACATATAAGCTTATTATTTTAACAATGGCATACACAATCGAAAGCAAAGTCTTGTCATTTTCCTTTAGTTCCCTTCGTCTAATGCTTCCAATGACTCAAACCTGGAACACATTAGAGATTTGTTAGCTAACTAACACGCGTAACACAAACGTTTTTTTAAAGAATATAGATAGCCACGAGATAATTACAAATTGGATATATATTCAAAATCTTGACAATTCAAAAAAATTGGTACCAAACTAGCTAGTGTTCATACACTTTTTATGTATACTTCTTAAGTAGACTCTCAGAAGTTTCGCCCTCCAATGAAAGCCCGGGAAAGAGATCCTATACAAATAACATCAACAACACAGTCAGATACTACCAAGAATATTGAGAAATAAATGGCAGGATTGCAATAGTTTTTTGCTACCATTATGGCTCAAAATGCATTATATATGTAAACAAAAAAGTAATGTTACATCAAGATGCTGCTTCACAGACTTGTCCCGCTTCATAAGTTTCCTTGGAAGCCTTTTTTCAGTCATGCCATAGAAATCTTCTTCAATCTCTTCTCTGGTGAGCCCGATTGATAATTTTGATGGGCCGCACTTTTCTTGCTTAGTTGGGACTGCAAAAGTAGGAGCCTTGGATCCTTTGTTACCTAATGTTTTTGTTTCCGCCGTCTTTTCTGAACAGTTTGCTTCAACTTGAGTTCGTTTAGTCCGCTTATCTCGTGTAGTAGTGTTGTGTTTCTCCTTGGCCTCAGCGGATTTGTTTACATTTTTATGAATGGTTGTTTGTGGTTGGTCAAGGTCAGGTGTTCTAAGTACTGGTGCATGTCGCATATGCACATGGTTTCTTTTCTGATTAGGCCAGCTAAGGTCATCAGGCATCTCAAAAGAATGTAGCTTCTTCTTGGAGGGTGTGGGAGGGGCCATATTTGTCTAATTGTATGGTTTTGAGAAAGACTAGCTTGATGATTATAAATGTTATCTAAGTTTCAAGTATCTATTAGCCATTGTTCTTTAATCCCGAATTTATATGCGCTATATATGATGACTTTGACACGAAATGATGTAAGTTCATCACATTTTTTTTCATTACTGAATCGATCATATGGGATCACCAATCTATAGATAGAAACCTCACATGTAACAACCCCTCGATCACGGCTAACATTTGGATAATAGATTGCTAGTATGGACTAACAGCCAACAAGGTTGGATCAAGTGGTGATTAACACTCAGGTTCAGTCCTCACTTCTTGCAAGACCGGAGGTCCTTTTTTAGCTCAGGTAGAATCTGCAGGAAGCAACTTCTCTACCTTAGGTGTGGGTAAGGTTGTCTACATCTCAGCCTCTCCATACACCATCATAGATGGTATTAGGACCCAAAACCCGTGGAAGACTGCAAAGTACTTACTTTTCTTTTCTTTTTTACATATTTCTAGAATGGACTAATATTAAACATGTGTTACCAAAAATATCATGCAAAAAAGCATGGCCAATATAGGCTATGTTTGTAGCATGTATAACGATTAAGATTCAAACTCGTAACGGTTGTGACATGAAAGTAATGTCACATTGCAGAAAGAGCCAATTTAGTTTCTCAAAAATCGCCACTAGTCATGCCTAAGGCGTGAATTCGTTACTAGATTTCATATGGATTTCGCGTGATTGAAAATGTTTCTATCTCATAGTTATATGAAAAGGATCGAGACAAGCACTTGCCATAATAGAAATGTTGTTATGGTCTCAGTAAAGACCCGAGAATGTGATGATCATTTCTGATGCAGAATTTTTTTTTTCTGAAAATGATCCTTGAATAAAGAATAAAATAATCGAACAATGTGTAGAAGATATATTAGATAATTTTGTGTAACCTTCATCATGACATGTAAAAAATTTGGTTTAGATTCCATAAGGCTTATATGTTTCTAAAATATACATAAGACATGAAAATGGCTCAGTGCGTGAGTCCAGTGGCTCCAAATCATTAAATCAGCCAGTTGATTGAAAAGGGATATGTATCATAACAAAAGAAAAGGGATATTGAAATATGAGTCAAAGTTTAGACGGTTTAGGTACAATGTAATTAATGAATAAACACAAAGAAACTAGCTATAGCTACCGATCCAGAACGACGATGTAGTAATGTAGTATCTATGCACTTGAACTGTTTTGCAAAGATATGTTATATTTATAAATTTACCATAATTTTTTTTAACACAATATACGATTTAGGTTATAACAGAAAAAATTAAAGGCAAAACAAACGACAAAATTGAAGTTTGGGGTGGATTTTGAAAACCATAATTAGTTGAACACTAAAAGACAAACTTCATCCATACCTTTTGTCTTTTTCTTCTCTTCTTTTTACGCTCCGCTGCGCCTCCGCTATCACCGCCACCACCATTCACCAGTCCATGGTAGAGCCATAGCGGCTAAGGGCGGAGTGCGTAAGATATGGCAGATCTATGATAGCTAAGGTGAAGCGCGCACGAAGTAAATCATCCATCAACGATCACCCTTATAATCTATCACCCCCATGACCCCACCAGTTACCCTTTATTAACACTCTTAAGGGTGGAGCCCGCTTCCGAGACAACTTGTGGCGGTGTCGGTGGTGGTGATGACAGTGGTGGTGGTGTCGGTGGTGGTAGAACAATGAGGTGGATAGGAGGTAGTGGCGGGCGGGGGATGTAAGGGAAGATTTAGGGGGGGGGGGGGGAATGTAAGGTTGTATTGATTTTTAATCTTTTTAATCGGTCAACTAAATGACAAAGGGATTACACCGTATGCATAAGGTGTAACAAAAAAGTTATAAATAAGGTGTGACACCAATAAAACTAAATAAAAAGGAAGAAGAAAAAAAGAGATCAACTATTCACTACAAAATATATTGATAAAGAAATAAGCCATTATTCACCGTGAAATATATCCTTGAGGACCCACCATGCATGGCATAAGATCGAAATTTCGTCTTACCTTTCATTAATTAAGCGTGAGAATAATGGTCTCTCATGGTAAATAGATCGAGTAATTAATAATGCGCGACTGATGAACCCGAAAATATCAGTAAGAGAACGACAGTAGAAACAAGGGTACTATGTTGCATCTAAGATTGTTTCGCGGAGAACGGTGTTTTATGATCCAGCAGGCACGTGCCAATTATACATATATTAAGAAAAATCACTATTCACGCGGAAGATATCACGATCATGATATCTTTCGTGTTCTGAAAAACTTTTCACATACATGGTATCATGATCATAAAAATATGGTGTTTTAAGAATAGGAAGATATCATAATCGTGAAAAAATTATGAAAGGGGTTAGAGAGACCAGAAAGATGTCTTTCGGGCACATATTTTCTTCCTACAAACGGTTGTTGGTGATGGTATTTATGTTAATTATTAAGCTTTTGATAGGGCATTTATTTGCAAACCTTTAGAGTGCATTCTTTACGGCTTTACCCTATATATAGAGTTACATTGAGTTAACTACTATGATTCATAAAATTAACATATTAATTACATCTTTAGTAAATCATTACCATGAAGTACCATATAATGTGTATCATTATTGAATAGCTTAAAATCAGCTATTGCGCATCGCGTGGACACACTTTTAGCTATAAGAAAGTTTGTGAAGTCATATAAAAAAGTTGTTACACGCAACATATAGTACATTACCATACATATATCATCACATGTTACCGTTGCCTCGTTTATTAACTCACGACATATATACATATATATATAGAGAGAGTTTCTTTATTTTGAGAATCATTTTTTTGTAAGAACCATGAGAACTCTCCAAAATTTAACTTTATATATATATATATATATGGAAAAGTTAAATTAGGGACTCCTTATTTTAGGGACCATTAGGGACGCTTCTCAATCATTCATTTTTCACCATCTCCGACCACCACCATGATCCTCCGGCGACGGCGACCACCGTCACCACGACTTACACATGTAAGTACAACTTACACATGTGTAAGTTATACGACAACAACCACCACCACCACCATCATCTCCTACCACCACCATGATCCTCCGGCGACGACGACCACCGCCACCACAACTTACACATGTGTAAGTTACATGTCCATAATGGTCGTTAATTTAAGGTGTCCCTAATCTAACTCACCCCTATATATATATATGTAACACTTCTAGAACGGGGTTAATTGCTAAGACAAAAGTAATTAGTTGATTTTTTTTTAACTAAGGGGTAACATAGTTTTACCTCATAAGGATAATTAATTCAACTTAACTATTTGACTGTACTATAGGTTTTTGATGGGGTGGAAAATCCCAATAAATAATGTAGTTATAAGTGTACTCGTTGTCAGCAAAAACTTAACTGATCTTCTGATTCATTTGATAGAAAAGATTCAAGTAGTTCAAAGAAGTATCTAAAGACATTTGATGACTCCTTAAAGTGGAATCTACATTCGCGACAGAATCAGAACAAGATAAACAAGTCTCTAATCCAGTGAGTATTGACAAATCACTCAATGATCCATTACAATCGTTGATAAAAGTTGGGTGCCAAAATAATGTGCAAAAAAACACTGAAGTATGTGTGTATACAAGTTCTTCTTGAGCTTTAGCTCAATGGTTGAAAAACTACCCCCTTGCATGAGGTCTTGTAATATTCGTGATTTTTGACTTATATTAACGTGAATTAAACGTGATCAATTTTAATTAAATTCCATGATTTGGTTGATTTATTTGATTCTCGACCCGTTGACTTGAACATTCTAAATGAACTATTGTTCAAATCGATTTATATAATTCATTTATTTAATTATGAATTAGAAACGTGTAATTACGCTAGACGGACTATGCGGACGTATTGATCGGTTTAGGACGTAAGGTGACATTTAACGTAAACTAGAAATGTAATCGGGTGATCCATGGGTCGACCCGTGACCGATGAATCACCACCACTTGACCCAACCCTATCCAAGACCCCGAATCCCACCCTTCCACTTCTCATCTATTCATTCATTCGCTCACACTTCATCTCTCTCTCACCCAATTGAATGCAAGAGTACCTCTCTCACTCCCTCACTAAATTCTTACTTCATTAAATGTGTTTCAAGCTAATTTAGCACTATAATAATCATCTTCATCATCATTGGATCATCATATCGAAATTTTGGAGTTCAAAATGCAAGGAAACTCATTAATCGGGTCAATTTTGGATTCGGGTCTTAGGTGGAAGATTTCGGTAAGTGAATTTGTTTCAATACCATTGTTTTGTACTTGTAATCATGTTACTAACTAAACCAAAGAAATCTGAAGTCAATTTGAGGTTAAATTGCCTTTCAAAAAAAAATTTGAGGTTAAATCAAATTAATCAAAAATTAGGGTTTTTATTTCTAAATGGGTCAAAAATCATAATTTCGGATTTGTGTATGTTATGGACCAAAACTTTGAGTGGGTTAAGTTTGAAATCATGTTTGTAATCTAGTTTGTGAGGTCGAATTTCCAGATTTAAAACTCACAAATTTATAATTAGGGTTCATATATTGAAAATTAGGTCAAATGGATACTTAATTCGAAATTTACGAATCCGGGTCGGTTATGAAGTGGAAACGAGTTTAATTATGTTCCTCTAAGTTTGTCAAGGCCCAAAAACGTATTCAATTCCATCCCCATCGTCTTCTCCATGTTAATTAGGATTTGACCCCGTAAGTCAAACTTTGACCAAAAAGTCAAACTGCAACTCCCTTTGATTTTGCCCAGGAATGGCTGCTTGAACCATCACTACCGTACCTTACGCCCCTCTGCATCTTCGTGTTTCACCTTACGCCCCATCTTCTCTGTTTACGCCAATTTTGAGTGCCAAAACCTTGTTCTGCAGCCCATCGTAGGTTACGGTGAATTCACCGTATCTTACGCCCACTACTCTCTTGCCTACCGTGGGTTACGCTGCTTCTGACCGTAGCTTACGCCGGCCTACTTTCAGCCACCGTACCTTACGGCCACCACCACTGTAATTTACGGTGGTGTGGCTCTTTTGTTCTTCCTGAAATTGAGTCAGCCTCTTTTCCTTCTTCTTGCATCTAGTCCAGTCGTTGTGGGTCCTTTCAAAGTTTAATACCAAATCAAAGCCCATACGTGTGTAGTAGAAAAGAATGAGTCGTTTATATGTATATATACGCCTAATATATATATATATATATAACACTCCGGTGAGAACACTCTTAAAATAAGAACAGTGAGAACACTTTAAAAATATCATTTTGATGCATTAAAAGTCCATAAAACTAACATAGTGCAGAACTAATTATCTTTATTTAAGTGTTTAACAACACATTCATCCGTCAAAATTGAAATAATCATGTTTTTTGTTTTGTGCATCCATCTTGGATGCATAATCATCAAAATAATGCATCCATCAAAAAACGTGATTTTTTCGATTTTGATTTATCAATGTGTTGTTAAACATTTAAATAATGATAATTAGTTATGCACTATGTTAGTTTTATGGACTTTTAATGTATCAAAATGATGTTTTTTAAGTATTCTCACTGTTCTTATTTTAAGACTGTTCTTATTTGATTGTCTCCTTATATATATATATATATATACATACATGAGTAAAGTGTCGTGTATATATATGCGTAAAAATGTTTATATGTGCGTATTTACATTAATATGCAAAATCAAGAAACCCTAAATTGAATTGTAACGGGTAAACGTAAACCTAGTATACATATGCATATAAGTGAACGTAGATATAGGTCGTGATCGTTGAAGATTTCTGGACACACAAACTCGTCAGATACTTATAATTCAATATTAACTTGACGATACATGGCAAATGTGAGTCTCGTAGCCCCTACGTTTATCTCATTTTGGGGTGGAAAGTGTACTCGTTATTAAACGATTGTCGGTTGATTAACTTGTTATGATATGGAACGAGACGTTTATTGCTTACTTGTTTTACTTGTTTTGCTTGTTAACGTGATTTGTATGTGTTTATGATTACGCATTGTTTATCATGTAAGTCGTGTCGGGTTATTACGCATTATTTATTATGTAAGTCGTGCCAGAAACGTATTTTACGCATTGTTTATCATGTAAGTTGTGCCGGGTTATTACGCATTAATTATTATGTAAGTCGTGCCAGAAACGTATGTTACGCATTGTTCATCATGTAAGTCGTGCCGATTATAACTATTATTAAACGTAAACGTTGACTTGTTGTGTGAACGTGATTAGGTATTCTAATCCTCGTGAATCGTTAACTGTTGATATCCCGACACTTGATTTTCATTACTTAAACCTACGAACTCACCAATTTTATGTTGACCCGTTTAATACACTTTTCAGGCAAACAGGTTAATGGAAGACGTATTAGATGATGATTGATTGTTTGCATGCTAGGATTGGACTTGGACTTATTCATGGATTCGTGATTCATTGTTCCCGCTAATGGGTTATGCTTAGGATCATATATCATCTTTTGTACTCTCTTTTGTAAACGTTTGATGGTCGTGCTCCTTATGCATTTTTGTATAATCTTGGAAATTGTAGTTAATTGAATTATATGGATTTCCAATCCTTTTTATGCATTAGTTTGGCTTTACTTAATTTCTTTGTCGTGTTGTGCTTTTCTTGTGATATCCCATTATTCCGCCTTGTTGGGGCGTTACAGGTCTTGTGTTCAAGCCTTGGAGAGGATATATGAATTAAGTCCCTTTACGAGGGATTGACTTGGGTATATTCAGTCCGAAGTCTGAAGGGGCAGGGTTTACCCCTATTAATTGTCGTGCCTTCGGACGGATTAGTAGGGGGTTTCCCCCATCGGGTACTTGAGATAGACTTCGAGAGATCTCTCTAGCGCGGACCCGATTAAGACAACGTATGTTAGACCTCTCGTCGTTGTCTGTCGAATCGTGACACGAAGTTTTCAACGAAGTTCAACTTTAAAAAAAAATGTGCAAATGCAAGTTGATCAAGATAGCTTGACGTTCTAACTAATGGCTTATTAACTTCTTGATGCCTGCAAAACATCGAGCTTCGATTTTCATTGATAGTATACATACATAATCTAGAATAATAATCGAACAATATCGATTATATCGGATAATATCCAGAATAAAATCTATCCAGAAAATAATATCTTGAATAATATCTATCCAAAAGAATAATAATCGAATAATATAGATTATATCGGATAATATCCAGAATAAAATCTATCTAGAGAATAATATCTGGAATAATATCTATCCAAAAGAATAATAATCGAATAATATCGATTATATCGGATAATATCCAGAATAAAATCTATCCATAGAATAATATCTGGAATAATATCTATCCAAAAGAATAATAATCGAATAATATCGATTATATTGGATAATCTATCCAGAGAATAATATATGGAATAATATCTATCCAAAAGAATAATAATCGAATAATATCGATTGTATCGGATGATAACAGGAACGAAATCCATCAAAAGGAATATTAATGATGACATGGAATCTATGAAGTTCCTATAAATATGTGATATGAAGAACGACGGAGGGCAGAGGATTTTCTAATGAATACACCTTTAAGACTTCCCAAGAATTTCTCTTATTTCAACATTACGAAGGAACTTACCCTCACAGGATAGGATGACGTAAAACCGTATATATAATACGGTTACCAGCAGGGAATTGCCACCCAAATATCCCAACCTTTCTCACACTCTCCCATGCTAGGTAGCATGGGACCCACATAACCTTCTTTATTTATATAATGATATTAGATTACATATTCTTCAAACCGTAAGTGATCAATCGACGTATCATCATTCATCAAGTGCCAACTACTTTTGACGGGATCTGGATGATTGACGTGTAAAATCCACTCAAACTACAAAAGAAATCCACACATATAAAATAGTGGCATTTGTTAAACATTTTATAGTTCACATTTACTCCGTGAAGCTCAAGGACTAGCCTTAAATTGTTTTATTTTTATTTTAGAGAGGTGTAAATTATCTTCTCGCAGTAAAGGATCTAGCTTACGTTGTCTTAACCAGGTCCGCGTTAGATAACCCTCTCACCTTCAATACCTAGTATGAAGAGAAACTCTCAACTAAATCGCTCGAATGCACGACATTTAATTGAGATAAAACCTTGCTCTCTCTACGTGACTCAAACTTGCTTTACTGTAAGACTTAATTTGTGGAATTCCTTGAAATGTCTTTTCCATGTCTCAAACTCGAGACTTGCAGCATGTAAAATTAATGCTTAACCATTGAGCTAATGGGAATAGCCTTAGATAGCAAAGAGTCCTGAAGTTCTAAGTTATTTACTTTTAGTGTTCAAATAAAGAGAATAATAAGAGTATGTATTTGTCATTCAAGTGAGTATGTATAATATGTCAAATTTATTTCCGCAAAAGACATTGTGATTCTTTAATACTAAGATCAATGTATAACTATAAACTATCCGTTGAAAAGTTTTTTTTTAATTTTTTTTTTACGTGTTATGCATTTAAATTGGTTTGTTTCTAATTCTTACACAAAATCTATTGAGAATGGATTATTTTGTGCGTATATCTATATCACCAGTCTATAGACAACCAATCACAATTATTTCTCTTTTATCAATTTCCTTTTGAAGGATCCTGTATCGCCTATTTAGGCTTGTAATATGATCTTCTTAAATTTATTTGTATTTTCTTAGCCTCTAGCATCTTGTTAGATGGTCGTTATTTAATAAAATTGTTGCCGTTAAAAAAAAATAAAAATTGTAATCATGTATGAATTGTAGCCTTATGGGTGCTGGTTTTATACACTGAATCTTCATATTCATTCACAAAAACATTAATAAAAAGACAATATTGCCTTTATTTATTAACCTCAATCTTTACTTTAATGTCGTCGGAAAAAAATGGGGCTAAAAACAAACAAAGAAGGTCATATAATCCACCGTCAAAAAAATCCATTAAATACCATCAAATAAATCAACTGAACCTCATCAAATAATCCACTATTTCACTATCTTGATTTGTTTTCAATAACATAATAAATCCCTACACTCACCTTCTTAACTAATTGAGATAAAGGCATGGGAGTGTAACCAACTATGACCAAAAGGCTATGTAATGTACCCATCTACTCGACTTGCTATCTAGTGTAACCAACTTTGTTTATTTGGTTATGTAATGTATGCAACCGGCTAAGAAACAAGTTGCAGATTACCACTTTCAATATTATTCCTTTTTTATTAAAAAAAAAATTGTCACTTCTTTTCCAGATTCAGCCGTCATTATCAAACATGAACATCTTATGCTCCAATATATGATGTACAAGTTGTTGAATAACATATTGTCGTCGAACGATCCTAAGATTGTAATCATTGGTGCTTCCCTGATTGAATGTCTTTTGGGTTTAATTTTGTTGATATATCATGTAATTGGAGCTCGTAATGAATTGTTAATTTACCTTTGGGATTTCAACATCTCTAAATCTAATCTCTATATCATGATGGGTAATCGTGGTGGTGATAGATTTGTTGATGATGACATATGGGTAGTAGAGCCGGTGGTGAGAATGGTTTCTGGTGTAAGGTTTGTCCGGCTAGAAGCGGCTTTTCTGGTAATGAATTCCCGAAGACATGCGGGTGATTGGTGATTACGAATTGGTGGATTCATGTTTTGCAAGATAATGAATACAGATACAGATACATCCATACAACCGGATAGAAACCTATTGTAGCAGGTTACATACATTGCATTAACCAAAAAACAAAGTTGGTTACATTAGATAGCAAGTTGAGTAGATGGGTACATTACATAACCTTTTGGTCATAGTTGGTTACACTTCCACGCCTTTATCCCTATCTAATTTAATTTAACCGTAACAAAAACAAAAAAAAGAAAAAAAAAATAATATGATATCATCATCATTCGGTGCTTACTTACCTACTTACTTTCTGATATAAAAAGATTCAAACTCTATTGAGTTTTAAATACTGGATATCTTGTTCTCTATATCAAAAAAGGTATCAAAACTTTCTAAAACCTTAAAACGATACTTTCTTTTTCAAGATTCTGCCTTTCAATTTTTCATATGTCGATGAACTACCTTTTTTAACCACCGCATGACATGACTAAATTGACCGTGATGAAACAAATTTTAAACAATCTAGCAAGTTATTTGCACAAATTTCACTATACTACTTTCCAAATCCAAAAATCATTTGACTGGAAGCGTAGGATAAACAAACATCATGTTCTAACCACTTGGTCATGGTTAAAAAATTGTTAAGGTAAATAATCTAAGCGTAACCATGTTGAGGTGGCTAAATAGTTGGTGATTAGAGTTGTTTCCAACATATAATTTTTTTTGTATGTGTAAAAAATTAAGTTGTTAATGACTGTAAATGGTAATGCATTAGGTAAAGTTTTGAAGTTCTGTGCAAACTTTGTTTAGTAATATATAATTATATATGAACCTTTCTAAGGCTATCTCCAATGCTAAGGACGCTCTTAGGCGTCCTTGAGTTGTCACATCATATCCTTACAAATCCTTATATATCCTTACAAATCATTATACATCCTTACAAATTCTTCAAATTTTATAATTTTATCTCCAATCATACAAACATCCTTACATATCCTTTTACCTCTACTAAAAACAAAAATATATTATGAAAGGACAAGTAATGCCCTTAGGTAAGGGCATCCTTCAAAAAATCCTTAATTTTAGACAAATTTCAACGGCAAAGGATATCCAAGGGCACTCAAGGGCACCCCATTGGAGATAGCCTAAGTGCAAAAAAGGCTACTAATTAGAAAAACCAACACAAATTCGACAAAAAAAAAGAAAAAAAAAATGGTTTTGGTACCGACCGGTTTATCCAAAATGGTTGAATAGCCCTCCTGTTTGACCCTTCCATCTAACCAAGTTTCAAGATTTGGGGCAAAGTCTCAAGGTCTGAATGGCCAAAAAACAAACTAGTAGCCAGGCGTTTCCCACCCATATATCTCCTTATCTGTTTCAGTATATAGATGACGTCACCCATATATCTACTTGGCTTCCTAGCTCACTTTGATGCAACACCAAAGTCAAAAAACAACTGGTCAAAAGTCATATGTCAAACATATGCAAAAGCTTAACCTGTTGAGATAATTAGTAAGGTAGCATAATGCTTAAGCAACCAGAAACTGAGGTTCACAATGCATATCCTAACATGTCCAACTTCTAATAAACAAACTCATGCTTTTCATGCGCATCGCGACCTCCATGATAGTTATTTATCAGGTTAACAAAAGAGGTAACGGTAATCAGATAACCGATATCTAAGCATAATGTATTTAAATCCAAGCAACATTCTGCTTCTAGTTCTTTTCCAGATTCATTTCCGTGAGATTCAGCAACAGGTTATCAGCATTCAGCATCACTTTGTTAGTTGAAGCCGCGATTGTGAGTGCAATTTCTCTGGCAGCTTCGATCTTTCTGAGAGTGATAAATGCTGGATTGTTGGCAATAGCTTGACCAATCAGCTGTGCACTTTTTGCCTCACCCTATTCGTTAAGTAAAACAAGGAGCTCGTGTCAGTCAACCATATCATATATTCATATACACATTGTTAAAATAAGGTTGAAAAGTACAAGTATATTACAAAACAAATGGGACTAGTTAGTTATCTACCTTCAATTTAAATCATTGAAATAAAACAGTTTAGGAGGTCATATTCATTAAAAGCTTAGTCAAGACCGCACCACTTGAAGTAAGCATGAGTGAACGATCAGACATGCTTTGAAATGGAGTTTTGGGGACTTTCAAGTTTCAACTAGTGACCTTTCCTTTCTATAATTTACCTTTTGGAATTAAACATTATTTGATACTTGTAACTACGATTTCAGTCCATGTTTTGTCTTCATTTCCACAAATGACCATTTTAGGTATTTGACCATTAGTCATATATTATTTATAACTGTGTCAAGTCAGTCATGTTGTGCCTCCATATAGAAGAAGAGAGTTTCTACCAAAGAACCCAACATGGCTTTTAGATAACTTATTACATAAATAAGCTGAATAAATCTAGATTTATAATCTGTACAAAAAGAAAAATCTAGATTTATATGGATATGAACGATACAATAGGCTAACCTGAGCTCTGATAATAGCACTTCTCTTATCTTGTTCAGCCTTTTCCACAATAAACTTCGCCCTCTCAGCTTCCTGTGCAGCGACTTGCTTTGCTTCAATAGCTGCAGTGAACTCTTGGCCAAAGGTCAACTTTGTAATAGACACATCATCCAATGTCAAGTTGAAATTAGCTGCCCTCTCAATTAGTACTTTGCGTATTTCTCTACTAACAGCCTATACAATTAGAAGAAAAAAACATAATTAACAAGGTTAAACCATAGGTAGACAACGGTAGCCTTGTTTAGATAACTATATTTACATTCAAGAAACTGAAAACATAACAGAAATTTATTTTTTTTGGGTAAAAGGTTACCCCGATGACTTTTATAACAACAAAATCATAAAGTTTAGAACAAGTGGTATGGTAGAGTACCAACCAATTAATATATACGACATGCCATATATATGTCAAACAAGCACAACTAATCTATCTATCACTACATATGAAGATATTTAAAAGGGATAAAAGCATGTGAATGTAACCAACTATGACCAAAAGGCTATGTAATGTACTCATCTACTCGACTTGCTATCTAGTGTAACCAACTATGTTTTTTGGGTTATGCAATGTAAGCAACCGGTTAGTCATCAAGTTACTGGTTACCACTTTAATTTTTATTTCTTTTTTATTAAAAAAAAATGTCACCTGAAGCAAGTAAACAACTCTTCTGGAAGAATATGAGCATGAATATGTAATAGCAAGTTCAAACGAGATATTAATGAAACGGAACTCAAATAGAACAAAGTCAGACTAGTTTTAGTTTTGCTATACTACCTGAGTGTACTCCGTCCCTGACTTATCCAACAAATATGGATCATCCATCAATTGTTCCCAGGAGAAAACCCCCTAAACAAGCAAATTACTATAGAACAAAACACCATTTTTTTTCCGGCGAATCATCATTTTTTCCGGCAAGTGTTGGATTCGAAAACTTTTGGTCAGGGTTTGTGCGAGATCAAATTCTGAGTCGATTGGTGGTAGTTTCAAGTCTTAATTCGAAGAAACAACAAAGTTATCGCGATTTTAATTTTTCCGGCGAATCACCATTTTTTCCGGTCAGTGTTTGATTCGAAAAATTTTGGTCAGGGTTTGTGCGGGGTCAAAGTTTGAGTCCATTGGTGGTAGTTTCAAGTCTTAATTCGAAGAAACAACAAAGTTATCGTGATTTTAATTTTTTCGGCGATTTTAGTAAGGATGATGATGATATAGATACAGATACATTCATATAACCGGATGGAAACCTATTGTAGCAGGTTGCTTACATTGCATAACCCAAAAAACAAAGTTGGTTACACTAAATAGCAAGTCGAGTTGATGGGTACATTACATAGCCTTTTGGTCATAGTTGGTTACACTCCCATGTCTTTAAACCTATTTAAAATATGTAGTAACCAACGAATAAATCAACTAGCATCCGTGCCCTAATCTGCATTCATGTCAGATGCCCCAGGCAACATAACAGAAAATTGTATAATGCAAATTCAAATAATGATCTACAAAAATTAAAATAAATTGATTGTTTAATTTTAGTGTTTTCACGTCAAGTACAAGAATGTGCTAAATACCTCTCTTTGGGTAATGAGTTGGCTAGCATTATATTGAGCAACCACAGCTTTCAATGTTTCATGAATAATTGAAGGTAGAACTCGTTGACTATAGTCTTGACCAATAGTTCGATAAATTGTAGGTAGTTGATCTGGAAGCGGGCGATGAAGGATTCTAAGACCAATGTTCACCTGAATCATGAAATTTAAAGTAAAAATGCTGAACTTTAAAGTAAAAGTACAACTAAAACACAAAAATAGGTGACAAATTTGTTCCTCAAAAACCATTTAAAGACATTAGTACAGGTAGCCAAATGGACTGGTCAAGGAGCTCGCGTAAAAGGTCAAAGCAGATACTAATTATGCATGAAAGAATGGGCCGGGTTGAATCAAAAACAGATAATTTTTATCACAAATTTTAAACTTTGCTACAGTTAAGTGTGTCAAATGTGAACAATTTATATGCATAAAATTTACACTTTGGCTGACTTTCCACCCATTTGCTCTGCTATTTTTACATATTACCCCTTTGACCTAAGGTGATAAAAACATAACCTGAATCGACCATTTCATGAACAAATGGATCCAAATTACCACCTTTAGACAAAAGAGAGGTACCTTTTGCAGATCACGGCTACCAGAATCGCTTTCAATTAAAGCGGGTAGTGCACGAACATCATAGATGATGGCTCTTTCAATAAAGGGGATTCTGAAGTGTGTCCCCTCAGGATAAACCTACATACTCAAACATATAAGCTTTCGCAAGATAATATGGTGATTAAATGCTTACATTGATGGTGCATATAATCATACTAGAAAACAAAAGCAGCACGGAATTAAGCAGATGAACTATTTTTTTTCTTTTTAACGAAAAATGAATACGAGACATATAAAACGAAGATAAATGGTAACAATGTAATGAACCTATGAATCAAAGTCAAGATTTTACTTCAGCCTATTCTTCACTCCACTTAGTAAAGATTAAAGAACTATTCAATTTCAATCAAACTATTATGTTTTTGCCATCTTTTACCTTAAATGCATCCATAAGAAATTTCAGATCCAAACACATGTATTTACAATATAAAAAACGCAACAAAAGTCTAAACTATAACCACTTCAACACTATGACACTATTAGATTACAAACTTCTGTTAAAACATCAATGCTAGTCATTAACCGATCCATACGAACTTCAGAATAAACATCACTTGATACCAAGCAAACATACAACACTTGAAAAAAACCAGCCTAGCCCGTTTATAAAACAAGTGCGGCTAGAAGGTAGATACACAGGTCAACTATCTAACCCATTCAAAAAGTATACTTCAGAAAAACCCGAAAAAGTTAAGTTCAAACCCGAACCCATTTAACCCAAAAACCGCAAACCCATTTAGATAAACGGGTTTAGGTCATGTTCTAGTTACATGTGTGGCATTAGAATTAGGCTTTTCACAAAACTAACTAAACGGGTTGTCGGGTTGGCTGATACCTACCCAAACCCGTTAACCCGACAAGAACTACCCTACAAGAAAAATCATATGAAAAAAAAAATATAAAAACCTTTAAGAAAACAAACAAGCTATATGAAAAATCTTGGTAGCATATAGTTTACAATAAAATTATAAAAATCCCTAAATCATCACAAGCATTATATATGTATAAACTTTTTATTAAGTAAACAAAACAAAACGCAACCAAACAAAACAAAAAACATAAAACGTAACAAAAAAAAAAAACATAAAACAAACCTTGTCCTTAACACCAACGAGACGATTAAAAACGATAGCCCTGTGTCCTCCTTCCACATTATACAAACTGCTATTAGCTGCCACCGCAGTAACTCCAAGAAAAGCTCCCAACTTTATCAATGCTGAACTCATTTTTCCTACAAACCCACAAAACAAATCAACATATTAAACCACATTATTACATCATGATAAAACAGAACAAAATTAAAGGGTTTGTTAAACATAATCACAAAAGAAAAAAAAAGAATTATATGAATGTGGTGAAAGAGGAATTATTTACTTGATTTTGTGCGTAATTTAGGGCAGTAAAATATGAGAAATAAGTACGAATAAAAATAAAAAGAAGAAAATATAAAAGGGTTGTTGAAGAGGGGCAACGAAGAAAGGTGTCATAATAGGTGTCAGGGTTTAAGAGGGTTTTTGGCTTGGGGAAGGGGAAAGGGGCTTATTGTAATTTTCCTCACACATGTAATGTTTGTGACCAATTACATAATTTTTGTTTAAACGTGAATAAATATATAAAATACAAAAAAATAAATAGTTGACAAGTCAACGATTATTTATTTTTCTTTTTATATACGAGTATTGGTAAATAATAAATTGTGACTTTTGTTTCTTGTTCATAAAGTTAAGTTAGATCGAGGGTTAGTTGTGGGAAGATTATTGAAAATAATAAATAAGTTTATAGAAAAATATATTGACATGATACGGAGTAAAAACTAATTTTCTTGAGATAAGATAAACTCCAATAGTTTATTTTCGTACATTTAACAAGGTTAAAGGTATTTGTCGAAAAATTTGATTTTGAGCAAGATGACAGTAATGTATTTTTTGTTGATGATTATAACAAAAATTGCGTATCTACCTTTAAACTATTAAGCGAGTAATGATTTGACCTCTTAACAATCGAATAATCAAAATGAGTTATGTTTTTATCTAAATACTAAAAGGTAAATTTTTTTTTGTGTGTGTATTGCAAATGAAAAAACTATATAACTTTTTATCTCCCTAAATGTGATGTGATGTTATCGACATCTCCCAATAAGATATTACCACTTCATCACTTACCTATGATACTTAGGGGGTGCTTGGTTGACATCAAGGAATGAGAAAGGGAAAGGGTAAGGAATACTATCATTATATACTTTATTATGTTATATATACTATCATTTGCTATTCATTTTGTTTTTCCGATCAGATATTATTTTTGCTTACCACTTCTCCCTCTCTAATAATACATATCTCCAAACTTTCAACAACCACCGCCAGCACTCAGAAGATTTGAAGATTTTTTCATGTTCTGCTACCTAACAGATTATATAATATATACATATGGATACAATAATATACACCACTCTATCACTTCTCTTATCTTTTTCTTGAAAGACCCGCACACCATCTCATAGTACAGAACTACCACCAGTCCACCCACCAGAAAGGATTTCCGGCCACCATGACGATAATTTCTCCGGCCACAATACATGCACACATACACACACACACACACACACACACACATATATATATATTATATATAATTCACGCACACACCCATATTTATTGAAATCATGATCATTTATGGCGCGCAATTGATGATATGTCAATGGTCGATTGATGGTGGTGCTTTCTTTCCGAAGGAGGATGTGTGGTGGGGGTGTTAAGAAGAATGGGTGGTGACGGCTGTTGAAGGAGATGGCGGTTGTCGGATGTGATGTCGGTTGGCGGTTGTCGGAGGTGATGTCCGCTGTTGGAGGTATTGCCCGGTGGCAGTGGTGGATTCCAACAGGGCTCGACAGAGAAAGGAGAAAGGAAGGGAGAAGAAGATATTAGTGGGTAATTATTACCTTAACCCCCAAATTTATTGGGTAATACTCCAATACCCATTTTTAGGTATTGAATACCTTTGCTTTCTACTACCAAGCATATGTAATTATTATCTTTCCCATTCCCTACCCCCAAAACCCCCCAACCAGGCACCCCCTTAATTTTAGTGCACTTTCGGTTATAACCCCAAGAAATTTCTAGATTGTGTTTGTGTGTTCCATCAAGTATCATTTCTGTTTCAAATTTACTAATTTTATTACTTAACTTACAAATGCTGATAAAGGAAAAAAAAATAATGTTTATAATCACCTTCTTTAATGATATTACAATAACTTTATTAAGTGAAAAACCTCTAGTAAGATGTTAAAAGAGAATAATTAATAAAATTATTATAATATCATGATGGTTATGAATATTAATTTTTTTTCTTTATCAACATTTATAAGTTAAGTACTCGTAATAAAATTGATAGAGTGATTGTGTATTTTATTTTTGGGGAGGAGGTCCCTTGTTCAACTCTACTGGCTACCCCTGCTTTTTTTATTGGGCTGCAAAGTCTTCATGGGCCTATTATGGGCTGCAAAGTTTTCATGATTTCATTTGTCAATCTATATTTTGTTTTGGGTTAGGCTACCAAGAATTAAAGGCCAAGGTTTTTTATTTTTTATTTTTTTAGACTTCATAAATAAAGGTCATGTACAATTTGAATATTTTTCTTATAAGCCAAGATTTAATAAATAAGGGAGTTTAATGTTTTCTTTATATTATTTTTAGATTTTTTTTATGCTTTTTTATCATCTTATACTTTACAAACTTTGTTATAAAACTTTTAAATCTTTTGATTATTTGTTTTCCTAACCACTATTTTTAAAAAACATCAAAATAAAAAAGTTTGGGTTTTTTTTTATTATTTTTTGTTTGAACCAGAACATGTGGGATTTTTTTTAGTAGTATACAAATGGGGGATAACACCTTTAATGTTTCATGTGTAATTAAACACACATTCCCACCATTAACCAATGACAGATTGCATTCGAACTTTTTAGTTTAAAAGATAATCTTACAAAGGACTACATACGTTAAATATAAGTAAACCTTGACACATATTATGACAATTGATATAGGTAACTTTTTCTAGTCAGGATTCGAACTCCGTCTCTTTATATCCAAAGCCTTTATTGAAATGATTTTCTTTGCCCCTTACTATTAACCCAACGACTATATAGGTAAATGAACATGAATAATAAAGTAATACCTTAGCAGCAAAGTGTTCATGACATGGTTGTAACTAATTTGGCCTTACACACTTCTCGGCTCTCACTCAATTTCATTTTATTTTATTTTATTATTTATTTTATTCTTATTATTTTATGTTTTTAACTTAATGGTCCCACGCCAAATTTTGAGACCCCCTAACATTTCATTGAACTAAATTAAAATGAGATAAAAATAAAGATGAAAAAAACAGTATACTTTAAAATCAAATGTACATTAGATTAATGAGATTCTTCCCAACTCAATTTTATAAAGAAAAAATTCGATCTTTTCAAACCAAAAATGGTGACTCGGCTTCATACACTAAGTGTTATATTAAGATGATTTTTGGAGAGATTGTTAATTTCATTTCCAATACTGATCACCATGAGTAGTAGCAGGAGGTTGAGGTCAGAAATTCAAGGTGAATTTTTTTATTTGCCCATTAATTCCTAGTCGTCATGGGAAAGAAATTAAAGCAACCATTTTGTTATAAGATATAATCAAAAGATAAAATTCGTTTTGCAATATAGCGGCATGTCACATACAGTATATATGAATCATATATTATGCATGATTACATGTCACATGTCCCATTATTATTGTTCCATTTTGTACTTGTTTGCACAATATAATTGTCCATTTTCTTATAACTGACTCCTTCGCTAAATATCAGAAAATGATTAGCTAGTACGAGAGAATCGAGATGAGTCTCTTTCTAATTAAGTTTCTAGTACACAAAAGTGTAAATCTCGACCCTAACATCTATCTATATATATAGTAGATACGCATGCAAAAGCATATATATATATATATATATATAGGGGACAATCAAATAAGAACAGATTTAAAATAAGAACGGTGAGAACACCTTAAAAACATCATTTTGATGCATTAAAAGTCCATAAAACTGACATGGTGCATAACTAATTATCATTATTTAAGTGTTTAACAACACATTGATTCATCAACATCGAAAAAATCACGTTTTTTGTTGGATGCATCATTTTGATGAATATGCATCCAAGATGGATGCACAAAATAAAAAACATGATTATTTCGATTTTGACGGATGAATGTGTTGTTAAACACTTAAATAATGATAATTAGTTATGCACTATGTTAGTTTTATGGACTTTTAATGCATCAAAATGATGTTTTTAAGGTGTTCTCACCGTTCTTATTTTAAGAGTATTCTCACCGGAGTGTTACCCCTCTATATCTATATCTATATCTATATCTATGTACATAATAAAACAATAAGAATTCTGATATTCTAAAGCTATCCACCTCAATCTAAAGTTGTCTTTAAACATTGCCATGTAGGATTTAGTCTATGTGTCATCTTCATATGTTTTTCACAATATTTATTCTTTATTTATCAAGTTAGATATATCTGTATGTGAACTTTTTAGACATAAAGATTGTTTCAAAATCTAATATGGAAATTGAAAAACTTTTTAAACATAAAAATTGTTTCAAAACCAATATGGAAATTGAAATTCATTTGTTTTGTAATCAAAGTAATTATTTTAAAATAATTAACTATATTTTAGACATATTATATATGACAAGTAACTAGGCACGTAATCTAAAAAAAATTATTTGCACGACAAGTAGAAAATATTTATAAATAGATTTGTTATTCTTCCGTATAAAAAAACAAAAATTAATTTATAATAATTACATTCAAATCTTTTAACTAAATTAATCGTATCATCTTCGTATCATCTTCCTTTTAAAAAACAAATTATTGATTATTTTTATGTTTGTAGGTAATTATTCTATAGAGAAATTATCACAAATCGTCCATGTGGTTTGCTCGATTCGCATTTTCGTCCCTGTACTTTTTTTTATCATTAGATGTCCCTGTATTTTTCATTTTCATTGTCAAACGTCCCTGCCACTAACAGCCGTAAAAAAAACTCCGTTAAACGCCTCATGTGCAAAACATGTGAGGGTATAATTGTCCATATATATACATTGTTATCTTCTTCATCCCCACATTCCAAATTACATAGATTAACTTCCAAATTTCACTTGTCAGCTCACAAGATTCCATTTGACCAAATTCCAAAACTTGGTGTTGTATCTCTTAATCTTTCTAGCTTAATCTCAATCAATCGAATCATTTGTAGAATATATAATTATCAAGATTTAAGATCTCGACTTCTGAAACTTTAAAAATATCAAATTTTCAACCAGATTTTCCAAATCCGATCTAAACACTGCCATTGAGTTCCTCCATCGCACCTCCGCCATCTCCGATTCAGGTTGTGTTAATGGCGACATCTTCTTCAACAGTGATAAATATATACATATAAGATATATATATATATATAGATCTTGATCGATCTACATATATATATAGATCTCGATCAATCTACATCTTCAACGACGGCAGGTTATTATGAATGTTTTTCCAAATTTCAATAGATCTCGATTCTTTTGCATAAGCCCACAAAAAGAATTTTCTGGAGTGAATATCTTTGAATTCATATAAAGAAGAAAAAAAAGAAGCGTGTGGGAGGAAAAAAAATAGATCTGAAACTAATGAGGCGGCAATGGCATTATCCATGATTATTTGGTATAGTATAGATGTGTTGGATTTTGTTTGGAGCCACATGGAATGATAGCTGTAAGATGGATATGTATTATGTAATTAGTTGGGTTTATAAAATAAAATGTTTTTATGGGGTAAAAATCTTTTTGGGGGAGATAAATAAGATCAAAGTCGTCCCTGTGGTTGTATATTAAGTTGGCTAGACAATTATACCCTCACGCGAGGGGTTTAACAGAGCTTTTTTGACGGCTGTTAGTGGCAGGGACGTTTGATAATGAAAATGAAAAGTACAGGGACACCTAAGGATAAAAAAAAGTACAAGGACGAAAATGCAAATCGAGCAAACCACAGGGACGATTTGTGATAATTTCTCTATTCTATATGTAGCCATTATATAGAATTAAAGATGACATAGACAATTTTAAAAACTATGAAACGTTTACGTACAACACCCAATACCCAATGCCATTAACATGATTGTGTTCCAGCAAAATTTTAGTGCTATAATTTATTTTATTTTCATTATTTTTATTCATTTGACATATTAAACATGTATTCAATATCATACAATTTGTTGATTTATATAATTATCCACGTGTATGTACGTTTACATGTTTTTAAATGTTAAACCAACACAATAAAACTTATAATGTTCACTAATTAGTCTGAATAATACTTCGTTTTACTAGCAAGTTTGTATTATCAATCATACATAACAAAAATCCGACTTTTTCTTCAACAATGTTGTTGCTTCTCCCTTTATTGAAGTACTAATTTTTTTTCATCATATGAATGTTATTAGATTGCTCAATGCATTTGATATTTTATCTTTGTTTTATTTCTTTCCACGTTAAAAAAAATAAAATTTAATAGTAAATAAATTAAAAATGTTTGTATCGAATTTTATTAAAAGATTTTTTAACAATCGCGCAACGCGCAGAAAACAAACCTAGTATATATATATATATATAGTTGACAATCGAACATATTCCCATTTACAGCATATAGGTGATACAAACACATGATGATGAATATGAAACATAAAAATATTTCATGATATATAATGTAGACATAATACCGACCATGTTCAAGTTCTTAGCGCCAGCAATTTTCCTATATATATACTCGATCATAACAACATGTTAATTTAATTATCACCAAACACATATCAACAAGCAACTACAAACGTGTACCAATTCATTGTGGGAAAATAAACGTCAAGCGTCCCTTGGAGTTCCTCCGATCACTTCATTGAGAAGTTCTATTTTTGAATTTCCAGCTGAAGTATTTGGTGGAACTCCGAGTGCCGCTTGACATCATCAAACAAAAAAGTTTCACATGGTGATTATAACAATTTATAATCTTCTAAGTACGTATACATGCATGGTAAATTGGTAATACTTTTTATTTACTATATAAACTTTAATTTTGAGAACACAAATTAAGAACAAGAAGTCGATTTGTGCCATTAACTTAAGAAACTTAAAATGCTTCATTAATGTATATCGATCAGTATATGCATGATTTGGTTTTGGATTAATCAACCAGCTGATGTAGTCGTTGATAGTTACTGTAGTTTATTTCTCCAAGTTAAGTTAGTAATTAAATGTCAATATCTGGATAATTAATTTGAACCCTTAATTTAAACAATAATTTATTCGGCTGTTTTTCACAGGTCTAACAGTTACTTGCGAATTGATCAACAAACATGATAAGAGACATTTTCAACTTTAACATGCAGTACGTACTGTTCGTTTATATATCGCTAGAAGCTAGAAACAAATTGTTTTCTAAAAGCTATGTCGATCGATTCATATATATTCAATTTAAATGCCCATGATTTTATATAGTATTCTTGTCATAAAATGTTTTAGATTATACATCTATACTATATTATAAAACAGATTCCTTCCAAATTTTCAACATTGAGTTATAAATTTTTAATATTGATTTTAAGTACATCCCCAAAATACCCATCTCATCTATTCTATATTTATCTAAAATAACCATAATACCCTTTCTCTCTCCTCAAATCTCAACCAATCATCTTTTTTTTCTCTCCTCCATAAATCATTTATTCCTCCAATTCATTCAAAATCTTTTATCTCAAAACCTGTAAATCGATAAATTATAAAAATTGTATGGGTGTTCTTAAAATTTCATGCTCTTTCATTAGGGATGTCATTCGATATACTTTCGACAAATTTTTAAATCCGAGGGTGGAGCCCGTACGGCTAAGGCATTTGACTATCATACTCTATGACATATCAACTCCTATAACCTATCATACTCTATGACCTAGGTATCACTCCACCATCTCACCGTCACAACGCGCGGGTACTTGCTCTCGTTATTAATTAATAATTGATTATTAATAATCCATATATAAAGCCATGTACGTAATATTAATTTGGTTGAATGTATTTTCTTTTTTATACTTTTATTACTGGATTTTTACATTATACGGAGTATTATATATATATGATAACTATAACTATATATTGCCACTAAAGATTAATTAAAAAATGTTAAGTATGAAAATTAATATAATACCACTTGTATTAATTGTACATATCTACTGTAATATTTAGTAACAATTTATTTATAATATGTTTCTGCATGTTATATTAAGTCAACTAGATTATTGTCCCGCGTAATATGCGAGTAAGTATATTTTTATATATCTATATATCAAATATACAATTTTCTTAAATAATTATTAGCATATTTAAATGTTCAATTTTAATTTATTAACATTTGTTCTTTTGACTTTGACAATTTCACAAACACTTATTATGTTGTTCACTAAGTTTTATTGATTCAACAAATTATTAATGCCAAAAGTTATTTTTCATCAATGCCATCACAAATATATTGATGTCATTCGGATTTTCATCATATCATCAAAAATATCACACACGAAACATTCTTTAAACCGTGTCAAAACATACAACCTTTTAAACCAAGTTGTGAGATTGCCACTATCAAACCAATGATCATTCCCAAATCTTATCTTATTTTCATTCCAACAGTTCTTTGATAACATCTTAAGAGGAATATAGGATTAACAATAGAGTGTGGCTCAGAGAATGAGGAACATATATTTACCCAAATACTATTATCAATTTTTTTACACGGGAACTTAGACTCAGAACAATGAATCACATTGATGATTTGAACTCTAATGGCATCCGGATTTTGAACCACATGTCATATCCATTTGAACATCGATGCTAAATTAAGAACAACCAGACTAAATTGAACTATATATTTTAGAATAAATTGCACAAATCATCCTTGTAGTTTGCACATGTTCATGGTTTCCATCCCTCTAAGTTTGTTTTAGTGAATTTCGTCCATATAGTAACCATTTTTTAACCCTTTACATCATTTTGAGGGATGAACAACACAAAAAGTGTTCAAACTTCGTGCAAACTTTTATAGCACCTTACATCCCTCATAAGGATGTAAATTGCTAAATGTGTATACTTTAAGGACGAAAGTCACTAAAAAAAACTTAGAGGGTCGAAAACCACAAAAATGTGCAAACCACAAGGATGATTTGTACAATTAACTCCCTATATTTTACATGAAATATATCCTAAAATTTCATATAATAAATGACATTGTCATGTGTGTTTTCTATAAAAATAACATTTTTACATGCTTTGTTTTTTTATAAATGTAATGCCTATTAGTAACAAAATTTTAAAAAAAGATAACATTGCGAATACTTTTAAAATCCAAGTAATACACGAAATAAACAAATTACCGGCCCTTATTTGTACAAGATCAAATATCAAATAATTAGCTTTAAACCATAATAGTGTATTTATTTATTATCTATAAATTAACATGATTCATAATAAAATTCACAACAGGGTACAACTTACCCTCAAATACATAAACAATGGTCTGAATTATTAAAATTTAAATACATTCCAAATTAAACCAAATACTTTAAATAATTAGAAAGTATAATAACACGCATTTAATGCGGGTCAATAATTTAAATTATTATCTAAACTCTTATATTTTGATGTATTACATCTCCAAAGACTATATAAACTATATTTAAATTCATCCAAAATAGATAGATAAATATTGTATATACTCCAACCTAAATTTGAATTCAAAATCGACAACCATCATTAAAAGCATTAAATCTTTTGTCCAATATATAATTTTTAACAAAACTAAATTATATCATAAGTTTTCTTTTAGGAACACATACGTTTTTGTTAAAAGGTTACATGTCCGAGAATTAAATTTGTCATTGACTAAATATCTACCAATTTAAGGGACTATTTGGTAATAGGACTTTAGAAGCCTAGAAGAATCGAAGTCAATAGCTATTTAGTAATAATTAGTATAAGCTCATTTTAAAATAATATGCATGTTTGGATTTTAATTTTTTTGACATTGTTTTTATGAACTTTAAATTAGTAGATAATTTGTATTAAGATTCAATTTAGTTTATGCATAAATATTATGAGGTTATAAAAATCAACAGTATAATGACTCAATTTGGATAATATATAAGTAAATGATTACAAAACAAAATAATTCTAAAAAATTTATATACACTCATTGATTTTAATTCTTTATAAAATATATTATTAAAAATTAATTTTTATTGGTAATTGTCTACAAATAAATATATTAGTTTAGACTCTAAACTTTAAAGTATCAGATACGAAGATAAACATAGTTGCATTCTATAAAAAAAAATATACTTTAGTTATAAAATTAAAAATAAAAATAAAGTATTACATCAAAAAAAAAAACACTAATAATAGTTTTGCAAACAGAATAAAAGTTCATGGTTTAAAATGAAAAATTTGTAAAACATAATAGATAGATTCAAAATAAATAAATCACTTAGGAAAATCAACATAATATGAATATTGTAGATCATAAATAAATACATAAAGAAATAAAATCCACATAGAAGAGATACCTTATAAATAAATTAAAATTATTAGGAAAACAAATGTATACTCGTAATACAAATATAGTAGATCCAAAATAAATAACAAATATAATCTACATTAATGAGATTCCTGTATCAGTTGAGGTGGCCGCCGAAATCGTTGCTTATCAATAAGGAAATAAAACTTTCTTTTCTTGCTTGTATTATTATTATTGTATTATTTTAAGTTAAATTAAAAGTATATATATAAGAAGGAAAGTGTAAAAGATGATTATTAAAATAAATAAAAAAGTCACGTATTAACAATACTAATTCAATTTAAAATAAAAAATACCTTTATTTAGTTGTACATAGGGGGGATTTTTGTCTAATTATATAAAGTATAAGTATTAATATCGTCATTTTAAAAAGTTGAAATAATTAAATTTGATCTAAGGGTTCTTAATCAAAGTTGAAATTTATCCAAGGGTTCCTATTCGTTTAGAAATGAATTTAGGACCTTGTTATATATATATTGGTAGGTATTCTAAAATAATAATGTTAAATAATAGACCACGTACTAGCTATATTACAAAATTTAAGCGAAAAAGTTGTATTCCTTGACTATATTTCATATGCATTTACGTAACAGCTTAAAAATATTTGTTAATTAGTAATATAAATAAATTTTTTTGGTCATCAACAGAAATTAAGTACGTTGGAGTCATGATTAACAATATCTGTTAGTCATATACATGCATATTAATTTATTTTACTTTGTCAATGACATAAGATTAATTAATTTAACTTTTTTTAATATATATATATATATATACATATACTTGAATTTTTTTTTTTGAACGGCATTATATCATATTCTTATGCTTAAATTACACGCATGTCTGGAAAACAAGACTCTCGATCAAAACCCCTATTAATCGACCACACAAATTTGGAAAGTGAGACTCGAATCTAGCTAGGTGGATACTCTGAAGATCAAAAACCTTAATACATAAAATTAAAACATACTAGAAATATAGAATATTATAAATATTGTGACCGATCTTCATGTAGCTAGCTCCGCCAGTGATGACTTTGTATCATTTCTCTCTAATTCGTTGCATACAATAACATATAGTAACGACTTAATTATTCCAAGTTTAGCACAACGATTTAGTTATGATTGTTTTCTAATATATAGTGAATTGCTAGCATTATGCGATTACTGAATATCATATCATATGATAAATCATTCGTTACGTACAACATTTTCTTAATTAAAAGGTGAAGCATTATAACTTAAGGGTTTAGTATCTAGGGGTGTAAGTAACTTTTACACTTCTATTGTGTGAATGTAACTTTCATTTAGTTCATTGTATATAACTAACTCGCTAAATTGAACGATTAATGTAAAAGTGTATACGTGACACACCATATGAGCTGACACGTAGAAGTTTTTGATTAGTCAACGTAAAAATTTTACATTAATCGTTCAAATTTAATAGGTTAGTTACATACAATTAACTAAATAAAAGTTACATTCACACAATAGGAAAAATGTAGAAGTTACTTACACTTTCAGATACTTAACCCATAACTTAATTAGCATTATATATATTATATTGTAATTTTAAAAATGAACATTTGAGAAAATAACACTCGATCAGGCCGGTAAGCAATTAAACTAATTTCAGAAATGGATGTTTATGTCTAAGGTACCGAATGAGAAGTGAAGTTTTTTTTGTGGGTCGATTAACTTAATTTAAACTAAACTGATACAAGTATATATTAGTAAAAAATATACATAGTACGGAGTATTAAAAATTTTATTTAATTATATTCTAGATGTTGATGGAATCAGTATATTAATTTGAGATTATTCAACTTTGCGATGACAGGTTGAATATCATCGGAGGGAATCATAATTGAAAAGCAAATAATATATATATGCTCGAAGACTAACTGGAAAACTTCCTCAAAAACATACATGGCATGGGGCCAAAAGAAACCAAAACTAGACGGGTATTTAATATCCTCCTTTTGTAATGCTACATTTGAACCTAGACGGGTATAAGCGATATATATGTTAAAATGATCGAGAATATTATACCACTTGTCCTCCCCAACATCGATCTCTTATTCGATCTCATACCTTTTTTCTCTTTGTGTGCAAAATAGAAATCATTAATTCCTAATAGAGACCAAATGCCAACCACTTTCAAATTTCCGATGTATCCATGTTATTAAAGTGGACAATTCCTTCAGCTCTTTTCTGTATATATATATATATATATGTACGCGTGTGCAACCAAAACTTGTTTATTAACAACACATCAGGTAACTACAAAGGAATACTAAGAAAGGAGCGTCAAATGTCACTCAGAGATCCTCTGAACACTTCATTGAGATATCTTACTTATGATTTCTTACTGAAGTGTTTGGGGGAACTCCAAGTGCCACTTGACATCAGCAAACAACTAGTGATGTGCATGGCTAATAACACTTTGTAGGAATTATTTTAAGTAAATAAAGATATGAATTTGTGGGTTTGTAGCAATCTTCACTCAACACAACACTTACACAAGTAACATTTTTACCATTTTTTTTCTCCTAATTTTGCATTGGTAAAAAATAATCATGAAATTTGAGACGGAATAGCATTGGCATGCAGTACTACTTCAGCTGAGTGAGGTCCTGGCCCGTCCAAAAGTTCAAGATAAAATATGTAATATGGCATAAAGTTTGAGGACTAATATATGAAATAAAAAAAATATAGCTTATACTCTACAACTTCACCCCTCCAAAAGATGGGTATGATGATTTCGGGCCCTAGTAAGTGTTTTCATCCGTTGAATGTTTTCATCCGCAGAGACATGACTGGTCATCCGTAAATCTGGATTGATTGGTAATCAAACTGGTAATTAAGTACCATTGTTGCTATATCTGTAACTCTGTAACTCTAAATCTGATTGATTGTTAGTAATAAACTCTTACCCCTACCTTAAGTACGCGTAAGACTGCCTACATCTCAACTCTCTCCTACACTGTTCACTAGCTTGATGATGGTATTTTAAGCCTCATACCTGTGGTAAACGTTATTGAGTGTTACTTTAATGTGAAGCAAGTGATTTCACCAGTTTGGCAATCTAGATTAATACACACACATATATACATCACAATGTGGATATATACACATGCACTATAGGTACAGATTGACATGAACATATTGTAACTAAAATTGTGCAGATGGACATCATCAGTTCCAATATCAAAGTAAACATGCTCTAATATTTTGTTTTTATCTTTTGATTAATGCATGTACAAATGTTCTTTGTGAGAAGGTAAAGCGCATATATGTATATATATATATATATATATTACTTAGCCAAAAGCATAACAATGTAGCTCATGATCTCATCTTAAGGGTTAAAGAGATATGGTTTTATAACATGATTTGAAGCTAGGTAAAAACACCGAGTGAATTAGTGAACAATAATATATGGAGTTAACCCAACAATTTACTCCCTCAAAGTGACATTTATTGTATCAGTGGTTAAAATTTCTATTAATTCTAGAACCACACAAAGGGAATTACCATAGTTTACAGACTATATCTATTTTCTCCGTGATTGGAGCCTAAAACATGTTGTATCATAAGTCGAGAAAAGTTTGTATAAGGGACTATGTATCGGCGTTTTCTAGTAACTATGTCATTGAGTTATTGAGTCCGATATAATTAATGTAAACCTTGTTTATAAATCAAAAATCAATAAAATGTCTCCAATTTTATCATGGACTAAGCAGATAAAGTTGATCTGGCCAACTGTGTTCTTTTTCTGTTCAAGTTTGTGCGTTGTCAACTGTGTTCTTTTACGTTTTAACCAGGGTTTGAACTTCGAATTCGACAAAAGGCACTACCTATGCATCAGACCCATAGTAAAAGAAACTTAATTGGAAATGATAATTAAGTAGTTCACGCAACATCAGATGGGTAAAAATAACTCACGCTAATTAATCAGCTAAACCAAGTTACTAAGGAGAAAAAAATATTGATTTGATATAATCCAAAAACAAATAGATGGAAATTTCCTTCTCATCACAGAAGCTGCTGATAAAAGTGGAGTAAAAAATGCCCAAAAACAGCCTTAATAACACGGCCTTTGCCTTTATTAAAAACTTTGTCAAATTAAGTAGACTAATTAAAACCTAATGTAACCGAGATTAACCAGTTAGAACAGTTTTGGTCACATAGATATGATCATCTCACTTTCACCAAAAAGAATCCTCAGAGTAACAGAGTTCGTGATTGTGTCAGATCTGCAATTAATTAGGTAAGTTAAATTCGTAAAAGTTTATTGTAGTTTCTATACGATACCAGCAACTTGCTAGTATGCAAATAATCTAATAAAGTTTATGCCGTTCAAAAAAGAGAACAGTTGGGTACCCTACTAACCTTTAATGGTTCCGATTCTTCCAAAAAGCTCAATCCTAGCAGGATCTTGGTTACTCTGCCTCTTAAGATGTCCGTAATGGCATATTTTGACTCACATTGCTTCATTTTTAGCTGACCTTTCATCAAAAAAGTTGAGGTATATTCAACACTACTAAAGCTTTGCAATCATCAACATATATATGTATATATTATCGTATCGAAATCATATGCCATATGCTTCTAGTTTGAAACTGAACTTGGACATGTATAATGGATAAATGATGAAATGAGAATATAATATATCACTCTTCACCTTGTCCTCACTACAAGTTCTCATTTTTAGTTCTTTTTGAATTTTTATTTTTCCACTTTATGTGAGAGCATTGATTTTCTAATGGAGACTCAATCACAACCATGTTCAGGGTTCTCTGATGCATTCCTTCAGTAGTTCTTTTGTGTATATATATCTAGCTATATATATAAACCTATATATTATGGCCTGTATGTTTATCAAATGGATCGTCAACTACAACGGAATGCATATGAAAGGAAAAGCCAAGTGCCCCTAAGAGATCCTCCGAACACTTCATTGGGATATCTTCCTTATGAATTCCTACTGAAGTGTTTGGGGGAACTCCAAGTGCCACCTGACACCATTAAGCTAGATTAATGCATATGAGTGATGAAGGGAATCGTCAAGTGTCACTTAGAGATCCTCCGAACACTTCATTGGGATATTTTATTTGTGATTTCCTACTGAAGTGTTTGGGGGAACTCCAAGTGCCACTTGACACAAGTAAACTATGAATTATTGCAATTTTCTTATGATACATCGTAAGTTATATCTCAGATTTACATTAATATCTGACACAGCTGTTAACCAGCAATCTTTTTTCATAATAACACTTTTACTATGAACAACATTCATATGTGATTTTGATTTTCTTGAAACCTAAAGAATATATTCGAATTAAGCTTAAACACGAGTTGATAACTGAGGAGTTCACGCTCGTTTTAGCTGATTCAATTTCACGTATGGGGCTGCGCCACTAGGAAATGGCTGAGAGACAGAATGATGTGGACAAAGGTAAAATGCAGGCTAAACCGTTAAACGGCTGGACCAACTTGACACATGGTGGAACTAACTCATTATTTCACGTGGAACTAAGCGCAACACAAAAACAACAAAGTGAAGGTAACTCATTATTTCATTAAGCCAAATGGTGAACCAAACCGGATTTGTACAGGATCCTAGCTAGTTTCAAATAGTGTCAACCAATCTGGTTTGATATATTTTTTAACTGAGATGTTATTTTGGTTTGAGATTTACTCAAAACCAGGTCAATCTGGACTGTGAACATCCCTAATTAGGACACGTACGGGTATACATCAGAAATAAATGTTTGGCACAATGTACTTATAATCATCAAGATACATGCCGGCCAACTGCTTGCCGACACATTTTTGTTTACAATTTTGAAAATATTAGTGTATTTGTGTATCTTTTAGGTCTTGATTTTCACTATGCTTAAACTGTGATTGTAAATAATTTAATTGTGGATTCTTTACATGTGGAGCAACAGCCCAAATTTTCTCTCGTGAAGTGGCAGTACGTAAGATCTTTAAAACAAGTAACGTACGTTAAAATGTAATGACACTGATGAAAATGTGAAGAAACAAAGTAAAAACATAAAGCAAGACTAGATAAGGCGTTTAAATGTAGCCAAGTTTGCAAAAATAAAGTTTAACTTACAAAAGCTGATTGAAAGTAACTATGCCTTAACGAAAGCAACACGTAAAGATAGTTGCAAACGTAATGAAACGGCACGAGGATATATGAAACTCGGGAGAGAGCAATCGTCCCTGCCTTTGTTTGTTGCAAAATGCTAACTACGTCACTAGGGGTTATCGTTAGCGTGCATAAAAGGAAATGTATATATCTCATATCAAAAGTTCATCCCTGAATTTTTTGATAAAATTACAATTATCTTATACACGTTCATGACATCCCATAGGACTGTCATTAATAATTTAAGATAATTACAATACAATAGCACAAGTGATCGTTTTAAGAGATGAATATATGTTGTGAGCATAATCTAAGTATTGGAATGATGGTGTTTTGTGTGTGTGTTTGTTGTGAAAGGCGGAATGCCTCAACCTATTCATCACTAGCCCCTCTCAAATACTTATAAGAAATAATCTCTAAAAATCTTGGATATTGGCTAATATATGTCTTGATCGTTATGTTGAACGTTATAGGACCTTCTTCCACAAGTTTTTAGTAGCTTAACTCTGATTATAAAAGTTAACTTGGTCTACAAATGCTCTTATGAAGGGAGATCAAGATTTAAAAAATAAAAACAATTAGTGGTGATCTTAGAGGTCAAGATCTTATCCATATTTAAGATATAAATACCAGACTAGTTATCTATACTTCTATACTATTATCTAAAAATTATACATCTTTGTTTGAAAAGATTTTTTTTTTTTTTAAAAATGTGAAATTACTATTTTACCCTTATAGAACTAATTTACACAATCAAGCCCTTATCTTCTAAAACTTTTTCACTACCTCTTTAGATTACATACTTTTACATCAATTACCACCATCATTGCCGCTATCACCAAACGTCGTTGACACCACCAGACCGCCGTCGTCGTGGCCATTGTCACCGCATTATGCGGGTACTATGCTATATGATTTGATAAGCATATCCTAAGATCCAGAATCCAAGATCTTATGTTTTGAACCCCAATACTTGATACTGTAAGAAATTTGACGCTCTAATAGTAATAGTAATATTGAATTTATGTTTATATATATATGCATTATCAACTGGATGGGCAACCCGACCCAGCCCATTACATAAAGAAAAAAGAAATACACCTTACCTAATAGTATTATCGAATTTATGTTTATATATTTGCATTCATGATCCGGATGGGCAACCTAACCCGGCCCGTTACATAAAAATAAAAATAAAAATCACCTTACCTAAGTTGTTAAGCTAAGTCAAAGTCTAAGGGACTCACATAACTTGTAATCCTAAATATGCATTTTTACACCTAGTTGGTTTTCTCACAAAAATTGTTTATGGTTGTTCAGTGAAGTGTTGTCCGGACCCAAACCATGTACCCAAGCTTAAAACTTACTCATTTTGGCCGGTACAAACTTTCACCCAAACCAATGTTGCCTCTTATAAGTCATAATTTTCTTTTACTATATATAATATCCTATGTAATATTTTTGTGATCATATAAAATTGGCCATCTAAATAAAAAACCAACGTTTCCTTTAGGAAATTAGGTTTAGTCTCACCTGATTGACATTTAAACTGTGAAGTGAAATCACTTTTGCAATACAAATGTTTTGACCCAATAAATATTAGAAAGAAATAATATAGATTATTGTTTAATGTATGAGCCCCAACCAAATATAGAAATGGGCTTGCTCGGCCCAGCTAGTGAGGGTTTTTCATAAGTGGCGAATTTTTATTAGGGAAAATGTTCCATGATGTTAACATCGTAAATCTTAGATGATGTTGCTCTTACAAACTCACTTACATCATTTTCTACACATGTCAAAAAGCCCCCCATGATTTTAATGGTTTGTGAGAGCAACATCATGGAACCAAAATAATGTTAACATCATCCAAGTTATTCCCTTTTTATTATTTTTATATTCTTCACAGTTTCAATTTTAAGGTGTCTAAAATATTTTTACTCCTTGATATTGTAATTGTAATTGTATTATTGTTTGTGATGTCTAGTGCTTTGTTAGATGTCATGTTGTTTTATTTTATAATATATTGCATAAATGGGCTTTTCTATTCGTTATATTAAATGGTAATTTTGAAAATTTAGCCACACTTTGTAATTTTTATAGACTTCATCACATTTTGATAAAAATATAAAAAAAGAAAAAAAGCTCGAAAAGCGTATATTTGACTCATTTCTTGATATACCATTAGCTAATTCTTCTAATACACGAGTATTAAACAATCGAGGAATATTCAGTTATACGTTCAAGTTTTTGTGATAATTCGTCGACATTTTTATCCACACGGAATCATATTCTCTCTCTCTCTCTATATATATATATATCAAACTGAAAATGTGAACCTGGTCGTGTATATGGGATAGATGCAGAAATGAGAATACATACGTACTCTTCACCGATCCTCATTATCACTACTCATTTTCCAAAATATGTGAGAAAAAAAAAATAATAATATTCTCCTAATGGAGACTCAATACCAACCACGTTCAAGCTTCGATCCGATGCATCCATGTTCATAGATCTGACACTTGAGTTCCCTCAAATCTTTTCTATATATAGATTATTATGTTGGCAAATGTTTATTCATCAAATACGTACATCAAGTAACAAAACAAAGGAATACTGGAAACGTCAAGTGTCCCTCAGAGATCCTCCGAACACTTCATTGGGTTATTTTTATCTATGATTTCCTACTGAAGTGTTTGGGGGAACTCCAAGTACCACTTGACACACGCAAATTTACTAGATGTTTTGCAAATTGCTTATAATATGCGATAAGTGCTTCTCAATGGAACAATAATTGTTAAGTAGCTTATAAAACATATCCAGTCTTTTTACTTCACACCTATATATACTAGAAGGTACCTACGTGATGCGGCGGTGACGGGTGGTGGTGGCGTGCGGTGGTGGTGGAGGTGACAGTGGCGGCGGCGGCGGCGGCGATGTAATAGCGGCGGCGGTGGCAATAACGAATATTGGTGTGTGGCGGTAGCATCGACGGTGTTGGCGGCGACAAATAGTGTAAGTTATTGATGTAATGTGGTTTTGATGAATTGTGAAATATTGAAACTTAAAATTCAACAAAATGAGATTTGTTTTATAATATATAGATATAGATAAATAATTAGATTAGGGTTTGACCTTAGATTTGTATGACTTGAAATTGTTAAAGGTATTTTGGGTACATTCAATAGATGAATGAAAAGAATGTTGAATCTATGAGAGTAATTCAGATATTTCAAAATCTTAATTAAGTAAATAGAGAGTTGGGTTTGTAATACCGTTATATATAGTTTTGTATATCTACTTCTACATGCATGTCTATGTCATCCATGCACCCTTAAGGTTCGTTCTACTAAATTTTCGTATTGTATTCACATTTATTATGATCAACTTATACTATACTATACATATATATCATTTGTACACGTTAAAGAAATTAAGTTCTAACTCTAGAAGAACTCTGGTCAACTCAAGGCTTAATTTACAAATTTAAACCAGTTTTTTTTTTCTATTTTTTTTTGGTTATATGTATTGATATATATTTCTCTATTTTATATTTTTTGGTTGAGGGAAAAAATCTACGAAAGGTTAAATTGCATTGTAATGGCCGTTAATATCTTTATTCGTTTGAATTGTATTGCATCAATAGGTTTAGAACTTTAGATGATTTGATGTTCGGTATTAACTATTTGTTTACTAAAATATTACTTGTTCCAAGAATATATATATTTTTTTGTTTGACCTTATTGTTATTTGATTTACGTTGCAAGTTGACTAATTCAAGACAACAAACTGCTTTCTGGCTAGTGACTCTAGTCCAAAGTCATAACGGATGAACCTCTATAGTCACAAAGATGTATAATTTTAGTTTTTACTTTTTAGGATTCGAATTAAAAATCTTCAAATATTTTCACCGACAATTTTTACCAATAAATAAAACCGTTATATATAAAAATTGTAAATGGAATGGACCAGAGGTGGAGACAAGGGGGCTGGGTGGTGCCAAGCCTCCCCTAATAGACGTAAACGCAACGGATTTTCTATAGCTCGACCAAATATTTTTCGAAGTTTATATAGTACGACCCCCTCCAATGAGTCAAAAACATCGATTCCTGACTCCACCACTTAATGGGACAATAGTATATCTAACGGATAGCGAGTAGGGACATCAGAGTTATTCCCTACCCCGACCAACCCCGTGGCAACGTAAAGAAAAAAAAGGGATTTTTATCATATATATCCTTATTAATATCCAAAATCACATATTTACCCAGGTTAATATAATAATATCACAAATATCCATTTTAATTATTTAAACCCATCATAAATACCCAAATAATCAATTTAACTAGATTTTAGACTCATGTCCAACACTGGACATGGGATTTACGATATTAACAATGTTAGATCTCCAAACATTTAAGTCATAAAAGCTTACAATTTCAAAAAAACACGGTTTTAAGTGTTATATTTTACAAATTATAGTATAATAATCATAAATTCCTCACTGTCATTATTAGCCTAGACATAGTTAAATGTTTTTTACTTAATTAAATGATTGTAAATTTTAAAAAATTCTCTCAAGTTGATGGTTAAAAATAAATATAAATGAAGTATTCAGGGCTAAAAAATGTAAATTATTGATAGAAAACAAAAAAGTGTAAATTAATGAGACTTTTTATACAAATTAATATAAATATTAATATAATAATATATTTGGATAATGATTATTATGATTTTTAATTTGTAGTTTATCTAAATGATGACATCATCAAAAGTCAATTTGATGAAATCGAACGATGTGATTGGTTAAGATTAAGATTAAGATACTAAATAAAACCTCAAAAATAATAAATTATAATTTTATGACTATTAGGCCCTCAATAGAGCGGCAAACAATCCCTTGATCCCGCCATTTTTTTTCTCAGCAACTCAAACTCATTGATTCTTGCAGTAAAATTAGGAAACTTTATATGATGATGATAACTTCCAATATCAAGACTAATCAATTTGATTCTCTCTACCAACCGGAAGGCATTTTAAGGTGAGAATAGTTATTCATTTTTTATGAACCCTAATTTCCTTTGATCTTTCTTGTGAATAATCCTTATTTGTAATTTTTATATGTATTTAAAGAAAAATAAGCAATGGTGATCAAAAAGCAATTGCTATCAAGAAATCATTAAATTTTTGTGTTTCCATAATGTTTCTATAATATCGAAAAAAATCTTCAACTTCAACGATCAGAGTAGCAATTCAAGTTTTATATTTGCTCACACTTGTACCATTAATGCCTGTAGTCTTGTTTACTTTCATGTGATATTTAGTATAATATTAGTTATATTGTGATGATATATCTATTAGTAGTCTTGTAGCAAAATGTTTGATTGTGACCGTTTTCAAAAATGACGAATTATTCAATCAATGAGATCAGTTTGCAATGAAAACATTTGCCATTGTCATTTGGTGTGGACTTTAATGTAGAATTATAGACTATTAAGGAGGTATTTTGGATAAATAGATCATTACTCTATTTTCACTTTTATAATTATTTTGTTCAGTATGGTGTGCTTATGTGTTTAGATGCAGATGCATCAAGCTAATGATAATGATTTTTCAAGACCAAGGTGGGAGAACATGGCTGAATCACCACTAATTGAGTATGTTTACGACACTTTTTTTACAACAGTTTTTTTTAGTTGTAATGCTATATGTCCTTTTAATTCCATTTATAGGCAACTAACATCGAAGTACAAGTTAAAGCTAAAATATGGAGGCTTCTTTCGATTAATCAAGAACTCATCTAGGAGGAAATATTGTTTCGGCTCTCAAAAAAGTATCTACATAGACACAAGCTTATACAACTTGAATGAATTAATTGAAGAAGTCACGAAGCATTACCCATTTAACAGCGGTCTAGTTTTTACAATTCAGTTCATTGACAAAAATGCAAATGAGCAATCTTTTATTGACATTGATTCTGATGAGAGCTTCATGGGGATGCTTGCAATGTACGAGAATGAGAAAGAAGTAACCATTTACATGACGACGAATAATAATCATGGTACCAATAATTTACTACCAAGGTACACACATTGTGTATGTTTATATTAGTATATCTCTGTAGTTATCGTTTAACTATTGAGTAATTTTGTAATTTTGGTGAAGTGGTGAGGGTGAACCTATTGATGAACCACATAATGAAGATGATTCTAATGGTTGTACTGATAACGAAGAAAGTTATCACATACCTCACAGTTCTGATAATGAAGATGAGACAGTGCAGTACCAAGTCAAAACTTATTCACTCAACAACAAAAATACCACAATGAAAGTGAACTTAAAGTTTCCAAACGTGATTAGTTTTAGGAGAGCTTTGAACCATCATGCACTAACAAATGAGTTTGAGTACTATATTGAGAGAAGTGAACCAACACGGTTCACAGCAAGGTGTAAACAAATGGAGTGCAGATGGCGAATTCATGCTTCCATCATGCCTGACAAAGTTACATTTGAAGTAAGCATAATTTTATTAAATATTATTGCTTTTATATGTTTGTGTCCATAAAAATCAGTAATATGTCTGTTTAATACTTTTGTAGGTTAAGAGTTTGGTAGAACCACACTCTTGTACTCAGAGCAATATGGGCAGTAACAAGTGTGCCACTCAAGGATGGATTGCTGAGGTAATCCCTGACAAACTAAGATCCGATGGAGATGTATCCGTTGCAGAGCTTAGAAGTTGGCTTGTGAAAACTTACAATGTTGAGCCTCCATACATGAGAGTAGCTAGAGGGAAAGAACAAGCTTACACAAACATGTATGGAAAGTGGGAGGACTCTTTTATGCAGATTGATGATTTCAAAGGGGAGCTACTAAATAGGAACCCCGGAAGTGTTGTTGACATTGATTTCGACATCAAAAGTGACCAGAAACGTTTCCTACGGTTTTTTATTTCATTATTTGCTTGTTCAAAGGGATTTTTTGCCGGTTGTCGTCCCTGTATATCTCTTGATGCTTGTCACCTGAAAGGGAAATTCAATGGTGTACTAGCTGCTGCCACGAGTGTTGACGGTAATAATTCCATATTTCCGGTAGCCTATGGTGTGCTTGAGTCAGAGAATACAAAATCATGGACGTGGTTTCTTGAATTACTAAAAAAATCAATTGGAGTGCCAGATGGTCTTGCTATCTCATCGGACATGCAAAAGGGATTAGGCACAGCAATCACGCAAGTTTATCCTAACGTTGAGCACAGAGAATGTATCAGACACTTATATGCTAATTTCAAGAAACACTTTCGTGGTGACTTCTTTGCCTCCAACTTGTGGGGTGCTGCAAGAACCTACTGTCCTAGTGAGCATGATAAACTACTTAAGGAAATTTCTGATGCACGTGAAGCTCCTATAACATATCTGAATCAGAACCACAAGAAGATATGGAGTCGAAGCAAGTTTGGCACGATATCCAAGTGTGATTACATTACTAATAATGTTTCCGAAGCATTTAATTCTTGGATAGGTGACTTGCGTTATCAACCAGTCCTTGATCTCCTTGATGTCATTAGAGACAAGCTTATGGTACGGTTATATAAGAAAAGGAAGATTGCAGAAAAATGGAAAGGCACATTAGTTCCCAAGGCTAAAATTTATATTAACAATATCTCTAAGGTAAGTAGATTGGTTATACTTATTGTATTAACTTTACACTTCATGTATGTGTCTCTGGTGTATCTATGTTGTCTAATTTTAACACTTTTTCTCGTAGAACTTCGGTGAATATGAGGTTCGTAGAAGTAGTGATAATCGAGCTGAAGTGAACTTCAAGGGAAGACGATGGGAGGTCGTGTTAAATGAGCGAAAGTGCACTTGTCGTGTTTGGCAAGTTAAAGGCCTTCCATGTATACATGTATCTGCTTTCATTGGTAGCATAAGGGATACTCACTGGGATAAATATGTTGTTCGATGTTTTACAATTGAGAAATTCAAAGAAGCCTATGCTCTAGAAATTGCTCCTATGCCGGGAAAAGATCAATGGGTGAACAAAGCATTTGGAGAGAAGATATACCCACCAATAATCAAACGTCCACCTGGACGACCAAAAAAAAAGAGGATTATACCAGCTAGTGAGCCTAAAAGAAGACAACAATGTGCACGATGTGGCCAATATGGCCATCGTGATAAGACATGCAAAAATCCGCCCTGCGAAGGATATGATCCATATCAACCATCGACAAGTAAAAGGTTTAACAATTTCTCATTTCCTTTATATAAACAGAACCTGAAATTGACCTGAAATTGTATGTAATGCTAACTTGGTTTTTGTTGTTATAGGAGATGTGGAAAGAATACAACCGGTCAAGAAAGCAATGGGGTATAGTGGTCAAATTCATGTTTTTTGTTTTTAGTATAGTGTTCATAATACACCAGTAGTACATAGACTTGGTTTAGACCTGGTATGGTCTTCTGGTTATAGTTTTCCTACTCATTGATACTTTCTATGATGTTTTGAGTTTTATTTTGAGAAAAATTTCTGGACAACGACTATGGTTACTTGAAAGTAGTTTTTTGTTTGTGAGGATTATGATGATGGCATACTCTGTTAAATTGGAATGGAATCAAATGGCCAACATGGAATTTTCTTATTTATTTTGTCATTCTATGGTTTGGAATGTAATAGCTATGACATTGCTTCTTTTGTCATTCTCCATTCCATATGCAGGTGTATGTATGGTTTAGATACGCTAGAAATTTGTTGTTGTCAAAGTCACATACAGGTTTCAAAAGGCCCATGGTGATATATCAGCTATAAACAATTTGTACGATATATATATATACTGGTATTAGGTGATATTATTTCAAAGGGTAAGATGGGAATTTGATTATGTAAAATTGTTTTTATTAAATTTTTTAATCAAATGGGTAAATATGAGAGATTTAATATTTAAAATGGTTATATGTGATATTATGTCATTTAGTTGGATATATATGTTATTTTAAAAGTTAGCAAGGGGATATATGAGATTATCCCAAAAAAAAAATGAAACTTTATATACACGTTTTATGACAATGGGCCGATGGCAATGTGTTATTGTATTGTTTAATTGGTAATGGACTAATAAATCAAAACTAAGCCCAAAAATTTGTGATCCCTTCAAATCCCAAAAATGGTCATTTGAATCAGAACCAAAATAACCTAAAGAGAAAACTCATGTGTTTACTCTAATTGTATAGTAGTATTACAAATGTTTTTTCTCAACTCGTTGCTATTATCAAATATATAGTATTGTATCTTCCAACGATGTCGATCTAAGGTGTGTAACAGTACAGTTCCTTGAAAATTTTGGTCTCGAAAAAGTCAATAGGCTAATTTAAGTCTCAATTACCAAATTTTGGTTTTGCCAGCATAACAAACCAAAAATCAAATAAAGAATTCACAAATATGTCATTGGTTTACCTTTGGGTTAGAAAACTGGTTATTTGGTTAATTAGTTAAAACGAAATAATCTATCAAAAGATTTTAAAATATCTTCTCGACTTCTCATAAACTCGATCATTCAGAAAAAAGAGAAAAGAAAAAAAGAAAGATACATACAGAGATTTTGTGACAGAATCGATCAGTAGTGGTCCACGAGACCAGCCAACATAACAACATAACCAAGTGGATGGAGGGTGCGTAATGGTGAATAGGCTTCCTTGGATTGGACCATTTATGGCGCACCATTACCCTATCACTATTTCTACGCACCGCACGTGATTTCTAGCCCGCTAAACAAACACTTTCTATACTTATACAATTTAATACGAGTAATATTTGTATCTTAATTATATATCTCCATTTTTATAAGACTGCGTTATATCTATTCTACCAAATTCACATATATAAATCTTACATGTATACATTCTGTTCATTTATATATAGTTTGTTGGGTCTAAATTTATAAACACGATTTAAGCATATATAAAAGCATAGCGGTTTGCCAATTAATAAAGTCCAGCATAGCTGGTTAGAGGATCGGTTGAAACTAGACCGTGACGGTCTGTACTTGTCTATCGCATTGAAACATGTCCAAACCTATGGTGTTTGTGGGTATTTATCAGTACTTAAGAATACATAATTTGTAAAATTCATTTAATATCTAAAACATTTTTTGTATGGTTATATGGAAAATGATACACCTTCTAAACTAATATGAGTAGTCTAAAAATCCTACTAACTATTAGATGATGATGTATAGAAAAATCAGTGAGCAAAATTAGATTAGAGAATTAGTTGATTGCACATGTCACATTTTTATGATTTTATAAGGATCATTAAGCTAATCTTTAAAAAGATTTATCATTTTTCGTGGGAAATATATAAAGATATGGGACGCTGTTTATAGTTGTAAGAATATAATGCGGTAATTGGCCGAAGATTTTTAAAAACTTCTCTAATATTTATACTACTATATAAAGCATCAACCCCTTTTTCTTTTCTTAAATTACAACTTTGAACTACCGAAAATACCTTCTCATTTAGTCACTAATTTAAACATTTCTACCTAATATACTTATAATACCTCAATGAAATGATTATAACATAAATCATTTAATCTTTCAAATAACTACATTATCTCATTTAACACCAATTATTTTTACATTAATCACCGTTGCCACCAGTTTTACCCGTAACCACCACCACTATCGATACCGTATTGCGCTGGCATGTGACTCGTTGTAGATAATCTGTAATGATGTTTGAGGATTTATCCCTTTCAGCTTTATGACAAGGTGGAGGCGTGGAGCTGCTGGCATCATGTACCATCAAACGACTTTAGGCAACTCCGAAGGGACATTTGGGAAGACAAAGAAAAATAAGAAAATAACTTAAGTTCAAATGGGGTATTGCCAAGTGTACATGTTTTTGTACACGTAATAAAACAATACATCTGGTCAGAACCATGTCACGTTCCTCGGGTGAGACCTCCCACATGCGAGAAACAATAACTATTTTATTTTACTTTTTTGGGTTTTTTACCACAGGATATGCAGCTATTTAAAACAATCATCAAACAAAATTTTAACTAATATTTTTTATTTTATAAATATAAATTAAAGAATAAAATAAAACAATAATATATGTAACAATTAATATATCTAATCACATAGAATAAAAATTACAATGATAATACTATTCATTATAAGTAATTGTAATAGTGTATCAATACCACCACATCGTTGCTGTCACAAGCACCAACACATTTGCATTGATATCGTGCTAGGAAGTTATAGATAAATGAACTTTACAAATAACATATCTTTTGCTTACATCAATCATCGCATCTTAATCAACCATTATCAAAGTACCAAACTAAAGATCTGAATTGGAAACCCATGAACTTTAAAAAATCATTGTATTGAATTAAACATGTAAGAGAAACCAAACTAACTTACATATTGAATTGGAGATGAGTCTGAGGAAAAACCAATCTAATAAAAAAATTTGATACGTTGATGTGATCTTATCAATATGATTTAGCATATTGATATATTTCAAGTAATATAGAAAATTTTTAAGATATGTTATTCTAAGTAATATGGAAGATTTTTAAAATTTAGGGAAAAAAGAAAAGATTTGTCTAGAGTTTACGTGACTTCTTATATTTAATGTAATGTATTTAATATCCAATATAATTTTAAACTCAAATAAATATGGTTGATTTAGATGGAAATAATTTTTTTTTATCTATATAATTAATAAGATAAATAAATATTGACAAAAAAAAATTGTAAAGATGCCACATTGGATAAAGTCTTATGTGGCAATTTTTTAGTGTAGGTTTGGGTTTGAAGAGTGTTTTATAAGACACGGTTAATTACTGTTTTAATATATATATATATAGTGAAAAGTTATTTTGAGAACCCTTTTTTTTGCGAGAACGTTTGAGAACTTTTCAAATCAAGTCCAACCAATGATTATTCTTTACATGAAAATTATTTTTTGATTGTTTTCTGAATAACTTATGTGTAATTTTAAAGTTTATAATTGTGTGGAGGCATGGATTATTATCCGTTATACAATTACGTGGAGATTTGGATTCTTAATCACTTGTGCACGAATATTGTTATGATTACATATAATCGACTTGCATACATGTGAATATGGTTTTAAATATTACGGAGTACATCATTTCTCCTTAATTTACTTTTATTCTTAAATTATTTTAAATAAAAGGTTAATACCAGATTAACGGGTTTAGAGGAATGAATATGGTTTGGATTATTTGATTCTTTAAAACTAAAGATCATTAGTTCTACTGGCAATCCGGCATGGAGTTTAACAATCAATTAATTTGAAAGTCAATACAAACAAGATAAAAATTTAAAATTGAACAAAGTTTTGTTTGAAAACTTAAAAAATGAATTTGTATCTTATAACAACAACTACTATATTATCACTATAAAGATTACATCATGAGGTCGCCTTGGCACGTTTAGAGTCCTATACACTTATCATTTGGCCACTACGTTATTACTTATTAGTGTATTACATAGTATGATTTGCCATTCATTTTCTCAAGATAGAAATCAGTTAAGTTTTTTTTCTTTTTGAAAGGTGTACAGTTACAGCGAAAAATCTAGCATATGTTGTCTTAATAGAGTTCGCGCTATAGAACCTTTTCACCTTCAATCCCTAATAGGAGGTGAACTCCCAACTAAACGGCTCGAAGACACGACATTTGATTGAGATAAAACTGCCCCATTTGCAAGACTCAAACATGCTTCACCGGAGGACTTTATTTGTGGAATTCCTTAAAATGTTTTTCCCATTCCAGGATGTAAAGTTGATGCTCAACCAAATCACTGTATGTCTGGTGGTTTTTCAGTAGGAACACCCTTAAAATGAGAATAACGTAAGAACATTTAAAATCTTCATTTTGATGTATTATGAAAGTGTATAATTAATTATCATTATGTAAGTGTTTAACAACACATTAATTCTTCAAAACTGCAAAATCACATTTTTTAAATGTATGAATCCGTTTGAGGGCTTGTGCTATTGACTTTGGTGGAAGTTAGGAAGATCATTTACCGTTAGTTGAGTTCTCGTATAATAATAGTTATCATATGAGTATTCAAATGGCTTCATTTAGGGCACTTTAGAAAGTGTCGTTCTCCACTCGCTTGCGCGGATATTGGTGAAAGTCAACTTATTGGATCGGAAATTATGGTTGAAACAATGAAAGTGATTTCTCAAATTAAGGAGAGATTACAATTGGCTTGTGAGAGACAAAAGAAATACGTCGATGTGAGGCATAGACCATTGGAGTTCAATGTTGGTGATCACGTGCTTTTGAAAGTCTCCCGGTGTGTTGTCCGTTTTGTCAAGAGAGGTCGAGCTTGGGCCGAGATACATTAGGTCTCTTGAGATCATTGAACGAGTGGGCAAAGTGGCATACCGATTGAAGCTACCTCAAGAACTTAGTGATGTACATGACGTGTTCCATATTTGTAACTTAAGAAAGTGTTTGGCGGATCCTAAACTATATGTGCCTATGAATGAGATTCAAGTGGACAAAAAGCTCAATTTTGTTAAAAAGCCTGTAGAGATTTTGGATCGTGAGGTCAAGAAATTGAAGAACAAACGTTATACGATAGTCAAAGTCCGATAGCATGCTAAGCGTGGAGCCGAATTCACTTGGGAGCGGGAAGACCATATGAGGTCTAAATACCCGCATTTGTTTAGTGATTAGGGTTCTATCGATTTTTGGGACAAAAATCCTTTAACGGGTAAATGATTTAACATTTGTGATTTTGACTCTTTGACTGATTGTGCAATTTGACTAATTATTTAGTTAACGAATATACTTCGAGAACAATTTGAAGTTCATTTATGTGCAATGTGTTCATATATGTCGATTGACAATTCAATTTGACTCTTGTATGCTAGTCGAGGCTATATGATCGTGTTATTCAGTTATACGATATGAGATGACATTTTTAAGTTATATACCTCTATTAAGAGGTAACAATTCATGGACAATAATCACTCATGAACAATGAAATAGGCTGGCAGGTAGCTGCGCAGCTGCCTGCTAGCCTGCTTGCATTTTTTTAAGTAGTTGCGCAACTGCCTGCTAGCCTGCTTAAATTTTTTTTTAACATATATATTTAATATGTCAAACGTTTTTGCGGGTTTATCATATTCTTTTTATTTAAGAATTTTTATGATTTCGTCTATCTCTATTTTAATAATTCATGAACAGTAACCACTGATGAACAGTGAAACGGACTGGCAGGTAGCTGCCTGCTTATTTTTAAAAAAAAAAAACGTATATATTTAGTATGTCAAACGTTTTTGTGGGTTTACTGTATTGTTTTTATTTAAGGTTTTTTAAGATTTCGTTTATCTCTATTTTTTATTTAACTTATCCATATTTTTATAATGGTTTTATTTGCTTTGTTTTTTATCTCACCCCATATTACCTTTCGGATTTTACCACGTCGCAACTCTTTTTGATTTTTTTTGCGCAACTGCTTGCCAGTCTGCTTTTTTTTTATTAAATAAAACATATATTTATTTATGTTTGATACAACAAACATAGACATATACGAGTATTTATATTCATTTTTATCTTTGAGATAACAAACATAGACATATATTCATATTTTCTTTTTTATGTTTTTAGCTGTCTGTCAATACCATTATGTACCACTATTTCGTTTCAATCGCACTTTTCTCCTTTGTGGTTTTAACTAATATGTCGAAAACTTATATTCAATTATTTTTTATCGTACTTTTCTCCTCTGTGGTTTTAGCTAATATATTGACAACTTACATTCAAATTTTTTACTTTCATTTCGTTACTATAAACTTTTGTAAACGTTTGTGGTATTTACTTTAGACAAATATGCATCTCATATATCAAAGCTTTTACTAACATATATAGCGACACATGCATTATCAATAACAAAATCTAACCACAATAAATGATACCAAGTAATGTACAGAAGTAACCTAACGTGGTTTTGCCCTTAGATATATTTTTGAAACAAACCTATCAATGACATAATGTATTTTAATTAAACGGTTGAAGATTCAACTTAATAACACTAGAATAATAGGTGTTTCAACTTGACATTTGAAGCCTCGCAAAGCGGGACCTAATTTTACTATTTGTATAATATTCCAAATGTTTTTTCTCAACTCGTTAAATAAAAAAAACGAATCCTATCCATGGGTTATACCCATGATCTATGACCCATCAAGATTACCCAACCATATCCCATTTCCCCCATCCTCCCATCCATTCATTCAATACTCTTACACACTTTTCTCTCTCAATCTCACTAAATGCAACAAAAAAAAACACACACACACACACACTCACACTCTCTCTAAATTCTAGCATCATTTATTGTTGTTCAAGCAAGATTAGTGTTAGATTTATCATCATTTTCATAACATATCAAAAACTTGGGGATTTTCAAGTGCAAAGACTTCCTTTAAGCTTCAAATTCAGATTTGGCACTTTGGTGGGAGTTTTGGTAAGTAAATTCTAACTCAAAATCATCATTTAATGTTATTAATCTTGTTCTTGGTAAATCCTAAGTCATCTTGAGTCGAATTAGTCTTGGATTGTGAAATGAAAGAGTTTTTGATGATGGGTTTTGTCCAAAATATGTTAGTAATGTGTTTAGTAGCTTCCAAAATGGTCAAAATGATTTTTGGGTCAAATTACGGTTACCTAGGGTTTTGATTCGGGTCAAGAACGGATTTGGGCAAGATTTGGTTATAGATCGAGTATTTGTTGTGGGTTATGTTCATTTATGTTTGGAAATGAGTTTGGAAGTGTCTCTTAATTGATTTTGAGGTCAAAATGAAGCTTGGGTGTATTTTGGGTCGAATCTGTGCAGGTTTTTAACGCCTATTTGTTCTAAGGACTGTTCTTGACAACCCAGATGAACTATTCATAACCCAGATCTGTTAGATTTTAACGCCCATTAGTTCTAAGGACTGTTTTTGACAAGCCATATGAACTATTTATAACCCAGATGAACTATTCATAACCCATATTTGTTAGTTTTTAACGCCTGTTAGTTCTAAGGACTATCTTTGATAACCCAGATGAACTATTCATAAACCATATGACCTATTTAAAAACTATATGTAAAGTTTTGAATTGTAAACATGTTATCTACATTGATAGGTTGTGGGCGCGTGACGATCGAACGCTTATAACTCAATTTTAACTTGTCATTGCTTGGCAAATGTGAGTTTTCGTAGTTCCCTTACTCGTATGAGAGTCGGGCTGAAAAGTGTACCCGCGTGCTTGATTTCATTGTTTGATTGAATGATTAATTGATGGATTGACTTGGGCGTATGATTGTTTGATTGCGATATGGTTATTGAATGTGATTGTTTATATGTAATTTAGGATAGTTGTACATACATGAAAGACGGTAATGCCTTTGAAAGATTATATATGTGGTGGGAAGGCTGCGGGTGACCTTATATATAAGCATATATGATTTCTCAAAAGTAGCATCGTATGAAGTGTATGTACATGGTGAATGGTTGATGTGATGGACATCGATGTTCATTGATGGGTAAACTGTGATCTGTTGAGAACAATGATGGACATGACAGTCATGATGACATATAAATGGGTACTCTAAGTACTTAATGACATTATACGGGTACAATATGTACTTGATGACACTTAGGATGACATGACAACATTCGAGGGACATTGATTGACATGTATGACATTATAAAACTTGTTAGATACTTATTGTTAACGATAATACCAGTTCATTATACTTGTGTATGTTGTGAATGACATTGGCACTAGATTCCTTGTCATTCTTTCCTACGAACTCACCAACCTAATAATAACATTGTTTAGTACACTTTTAGGTAACTAAGAGAACCCAAGAGCTTGATGTGCTTTTACTAGGATTTGGACGTGGACTTATAAATCCATGATTCATTGCCCGATAATGGGACTTGCTTAGGATCATTAGCCATCTTTTGATGTTATTTTGTAAACTTTTGATGGTTGTATGCTCCTTATGCGTTTGTGACATTGTGTATTTGATGTTGGGTTCACGGAATCCTTTTAATTTTCTCATAGTTTCGTTCTACGATAACTCCATCTTGTGTCATGTTTTTCGGTGCATCTCGAGCCTAGCTCGGGGTGTTACAAATAAAGATAATTAGTTATAAAATATGTCAGTTTAACTGAATTATAATGTCTCAAAATGAAGTTTTTTTAGTGTTCACACATTGTTCTCATTTTAAAAGTGTTTTTACTGGATTGAAACATGATTATAATAGACTTAATTTAGTGACATACAGTTATTGTAAAATGAAATCACATGTTTATATGCTATACGATTAAAATCGAGAAAGTATAATGATATACGAACTAAAACAAAAAACCAATATAAAAATAGATGAATAATGAAAACCTTCAATCATCTCATGACTTTGAAGACCAACAATTAATTCATATATTGAATCCAAGCTATCAACTTCCTTCTCGTATGAACTATGATATCATTATTATAACCCATTTTTACCTCTTTTTGAAGAAAACCCAAATTAGAATTCTCTGGTAAATCCTTTTGATAACTAAACGAATTTATGGATATAAAAGGAGGAATTATTTGTAATTTGTCACACCTCGACTAAGGTAAAAAACTCAGGATGTGACGCATAGTACACACGTCATGGATATTACATAGGAAGATTAAATGAAACCACCAAATATAGAAAGTCTTAACATAGATTATCGCAAACATTCAACATTAATACAAACACAAACAAAGCATAATCCAACTCCCACGCAGGGGATCAAGGTTAAGCATAATGTCATACTAACACAAAAGAGAACATAAGATAACATAGCAGTGATAAAGAATCTGAGAGTCCAAAGTCTGTTATAAAGGCTCCATGCTACTCTCCTCAGCCACCTCTAACCTGTGCACCTAAAAGGATACTTAAAAACGTCAACACAATGGTTGGTGACTTCGTAGGTTTGTTGCCAATGTTATCATGTTGACGTGATGCATTTCAAGTACACTCAATGTTGCCATAATCACAATGTTGCCATGGACTTATCAAGGTTGACATAATCACAACGTTTCCATGGACTTATCAAGGTTAACATAATCACAATGTTGCCATGGACTTATCAAGGTTGACAGCACTTACGATACCAGACTAAGGTTGACTGTGTAGGGCCTTACGGTTCAACAACCAGCCGATGCATCCAGTGTCGTCAGGACTTACGATTACATAATCAGCCGATGCATCAAATGTAATCAAAAGTCGGGCCTTATGGTTAAACAACCTGTCGCGCTCAAGAACATGTATTCAATGCATCCAAATGTATCCACAATGTAAATCAATAGGTATCCGAGTTATGAAATCATATATGTATCCAAAATATGTTATCAAAATGTATCCAAAATATGTTATTAATCATGTATTCAAAATAGGTTGTCACAATATCACATCAAATAAATACAGTTTTACAAGAAAACATTTTGTATCCTTTCAGCCCCAAGAAAACATGTAAAAAGGGGACTATGAAGCTCACATGATTGCTAGCAACAAGATTAAGCTACGCAAGATATCATAAAGCAAGTAACCGACACGCAACAATCTGTTTCAAGTTATCACAATTACATATGTGTTCATTATAGGTAAACGTGCTCATAACGTGCCGCCAAGTGTTGACTATGTTGTCCAAAAGCACACTAGTTTGTCTTTGACCAAATTTCACAAGTTTGACCAATGTTGACCAAATTATGAGTTTGACTAAGTTGACCAAATCGACTAAAGTTGACCAAGTTAATTAAACCGACCAAAGTTGATTAAAGTTGACTAAACTGACCAAAATTGACCAAGGTTGACCAAATCGAGGTAGTAATTGAAGTCGGGGGTCTCAAATGAAAATTGAAGTCTTAAATTGAATTTAGGGTTTTAAATTGAATTTGGGGTCTTAATTGAAAGGCTAGTAAATCTGGGGTCTCAAATGAAAATGCAAGGTCACAAATGAATTACGAGGTCACAAATCAAATACGAGGTCACAAATGAAATGCGATATCGCAAATTGAAATACGAGGTCTCAAATCAAATACGAGGTCACAAATGAAATGCGAGGTCGCAAACGGAAATACGAGGTCTTAAATCGACGGGTTCGCAAACTGGGTTGTTTTTCCCAAAATTCATTCTAAAAAACCCTAATTGTTTCTTTTGATTTGGAAGGTGTCTTTAAGATCAGATTGTACTTTTAGACCCACAAATATGATAGAAAAACAATACTAAAGTTGGAAACTCGGAAACGAACTTAAACCCGAAAACCCATTTGAACAAAGTTTATAAAAAGTTTACAAAAATTCTTATATCTCAAGATTTTGTTAACGAACTCACACGAAACTTTGACAAAAGTTGTAGTATATGATTCTAAACGTTTTGGACGTAAAAAGTTTGATACTTGACGGGTGTAGTGTGTGTATTAAAAGAAAAACCGGAAATATTCAAAAGAAGAGCATAAAAAGGGTTTTGATTTTTACTTCATATCTGACCAAAATAGATGTTTGTAATGATGTTAAGATGGTAGAAACTCAGTTTTTCACACTAAATCCAAACAAAGTAAGGTTGGATTTTATTGAAACTTGATGTTTTTGAGGTAGTAAAAGTGAGGAAGTAAGGAATTAAGGATGGGGTAGTTAGAGAAAATGGGGTAGCAAAAGTGTGTGTGTTTTTGCTAGGAGGCCAAGGTGATGGAAAAAAATGAGAGTGTGTGGAGAATGAGAGTATTTATAGGTAGGGTAAAAGAGAAGGATTCCACACAAGGCCTTATTACTAGGTCGACCCAAATACAAGGCGGGCACATGAATATGATGTCGACTCAAATACGATGCTAGAACTAAAAATACGATGTTGACTTAAAATACGAGGCTAAAATCAATTTATGAGGTCGTATTTACTAAAAAGTTTATTTTGACTCGAAAACTTAAATGGTCAACTCACGGGTGTTACATAATTGTTATTCTCGATAGCTGGAAGCGAGTAAAGTGGTGATGTTGAACGATTTAGGAGGGGTATTTTATCCCTTTTGGTAATTAACTAGTATCATTACCTCCGCGTTGCTGCAGGAGCTTAAAAAGCGTGTTTTATACCTTTTTGTATCCTTTGTGCATGACGTGTCAAAAATTTACGTAAAAATTATAGATGCTTGTGTAAAAGTTGTTCAATAGAAACTTGAAAACATAAAAATATGATGCGCAAAAACTAAAACTTAGAAGTTTGATCGGATGTAAAAAATAAAAGATAAAAATAGATGACAAATTTGAAAAAAAGACAACTCAAAAGATGAGAGTAAAAGTAAAAGGATATAAATTTTAGGAGGTAAAAGATGATGGTCAAAAGTTTAAAAAATATAAACTTAAAAGGTGAAAATAAAAATCAATAAAGGTATAAATGATAGTTTTAAATTAAGCATGTTCAATTGTACAATGCATGTTGCTTTTTAGTATATAAATTAATACTTGTTTGTATAAATTTACCATACTATCCTTATAACTTTTAATTAAAAATTAGTTATCGTGATTCTAGACATTTTTTTGTTCTAGTTTTAACTTTTTAATATATATATATTATTTTGAGAACCTATTTTTTAATAAAAATCATGAGAACTCATAAATTATGTATTGTATCACATGTTTTCACATGTGAAACGTTATAAAATACATATGTTTCAAAAGAAAATTTTTCTCAAAACATTATGTATAGCCGTTTGTGAACAAATTCATTCGTAGGTTCGAAGGTTAATTAAAAAAAAAAATTCTTCTACAACATATATTTTTATTTCATTTCATATGTAAATAAAAAATAAAAAACTTATGACCCAATATATATATATATATTAATAATTCTCATAGTTCTTACAAAAATTATAGTTCTTAATTAAAATATGGATAATTAAAATATGGATAACTGCAGAAAATAAAAAGCACCTTTCGACCAATTCACGAAAATAGCAGTGACCTTTAAAAATTTTGTTTTTTAGAAATAAACTTTCATTTATTACCGGAAATAACAACATTTGACACGTGTACATAGTGACGTGGACATGTTTTTGATTACGTGACATTTTTTAATGACGTGATATTATTCTTTATTTACTATCTAACTTTTATCAGTCATGTCATTTCCCCAAAAAAAATAATATGGCTCCGTTTCAGTTTCAGTTTCGGCAAGGTATTACTTCTCGTCATTTTATTCTAAAGCTAATTTTCAGCTTCTTGTCATTGATTTTTGCTGAGTCTCTTCCATTTTCAATCATTGAGAAACTGTGTATGAAGATCATAAAGAAGACATAGATCTATCTCTTTTTCATCTATCTCGAGATTTAAAATCTTTAAAATTAGATGCCAAAATGTTTTCGTTTTCGTCGGAGAGAGATCCTAAGGATGTTCAAGGTGAGACGAGAGTTTCATAGGCTGGATTTGGGCCGTTTAAGAAGAGTTTGTCCGCAGATGACATAAATCCAATGGCGAAGGTCCAGAGTTTAGCTCGAACCCGAACAAACTGTCGGCGGTTTCTAACTTAGTTGAAGAAATCAAAAAAAAAACCATCTCCATATCCAACACCGACGAGGTGTACATTAATTAATCCGACAATAAATTAGAGTTCATTGTTAAAAAGTAAAACTTTTAAAGGTCATTGTTATTTTCGTAAATTGGTCGAAAGGTCCTTTCTATTTTCTGTGTTATAAAAAATGTCACGTAATAAAAAAATGTCCACTTCACCATGTACACGTGTCAAATGTTATTATTTTCGGTAATAAATGAATGCTCATTTTTAAAAAGTAAAACTTTTATAGGTCACTGCTATTTTGTGAATTGATCAAAAAATGTTTTCTATTTTTTGCGGTTATCCCATTAATATAAGGAAAGTTATATACATTGGCATGCATTATTACCTATAATAAAGGAGTACGATGTGAATAATATTTTTTTGTCTTTACATGCAGTTTTAATATAAATAATAGACTTAGCAATTATAACAACAAAAGTGGATTTGGTAGAGTGGTTGGTCTTTATGGCTTAGGGGTGGAGGTCATTGGTTCAAGCTTTCCCCCCTATTTTTTTTTTTTTTTTTTAATAGTAAAGTATTTGCATTTTAGCCCTTTTTTTTTGTTTTGTACTTTTCAGTCCCTCCTGTTTCTCTTTTATTACTTTAACCACCTAACTTTATATAATTTGTGTTTTTTTTCAACTTTTGTAACATTTTGTTTTTATATACCTTTATCACATTTAATAATTTTTTATAACTTTTTAAAATGCTATATATTTTGTTATCTACTATGTTTTTTTAATTTTTTTTTAAAAAAAATTTTGTTGCGTTCTATTTCTTTTGTACTCTTTTAAACATTTCGTTTTTATACCTTTTTCACATGTAATATTTGTTTTTTATATATAACTTATTCATTTAGTTTTCATATTTCTTTTTCTTTTTTTGGTTCTTTTTTTATTTTTTGGTTTAGTATATTCCTTTTGTAATTTTTTTAAATTGCGTTTCAATATTTTTTATCACGTTTTCAAAAACTTACGTCGCTCATTGGGCAGCATTTATCCAAAATGTGAATGCGGTATCCTCCGTTACTCACCCGCAAGAACTCGCTCAATATAAACCGAATGTTAGACAAACTTCCGGTACTTTGGGTACATGTTTCACTTGGTGCTTTCGATTCAACAGGCAACATCAAGTGGTCATCTACTAGGGATAATTGGTGGAAATAATGATTATCGTTCACCCATATACCTTTTAAACTGAAAACTTTTTAAATAGTTAATTAGACTTTGATTCAATTACAATAAATATTAAAATTAAATAAATAAAATAATAAGTTTCTTTTAACTGGAAATCATTGTATATACTCTCTGAATATTAATGCATCTATTTTATCATCATTCAATGTTTAATATTTTAACTTATAATTATTTTAATTTATCATAACGATAAGTTCTGGACTTCTTGGGTAATTAGCTATCATTTGTTTAAGGCATATAGTACCAACATACTTTTCAGAATGTGTATAGTTGTGTCATTTTATTTTTTATTGACCTATATACTCAAAGAACTTTCAAGATTTTTACGAATATAGTATTTTTATTGGATTTTGGCGGATTTCATGTTACCTTCTATCTTTTTGGGAGAAAAACTTACTCTTCTCAGTTTTCACATATTTTACACCCTTTTCAACTTTTTCTTTCTTGTTGTACAAACCAATCTTATGAACTTTCTATAAATTAAAAAAGAGTATACAACGCAACTATGTTTAAAAAAAAGTACATTAAAATTTTTGGTCTTAATTAAAACCCTATGCTAATTAATTACAAAAACATATTTCATGTTTATTTGTAAAAATGATAATGAACACATTTTATGCATGTAGTTTACTTATATTTAACAAGAGAAAACGATATTTGGGTTGTGTAGGTTAGCATATTATATTAATTAATATAAAAAAATAACTATCGTTTTCATATTTTATTTCTTTTATATATAATTAATTAGATCGGCCATTTTAATGGTTCATGAATGACTTTATAATTATGGGAAATGATAATAGTATCATGTACATATTTTGATTCACTTACCATATTGTACATGTTTTATTAGGGATGAGATTGGGTTGGTTTTGGCTCAAAACCGAAACCCAAACTGATCATTTCGGTTTTTAGAAAACCAAAACAATTAGTTTCGGTTTTCATTCAGTTCGGTTTGTTGGTTTTACGGTTCGGTTTGGATCAGTTTCGGTTTTATTTTAGTTTTTTTTCAATTTTTTTTTTCATTTTTAGAATGTTAATATAGATATAAAAATATTATGAAGTTGATGAACATGTCTATTGTTATAGCTTATAAATATGAGCAGTTCATTTTTGTCTTAAAACTACTTTAATATCATGAAAAAAATGTTCGGAGTTCGGACTTCAAACCAGCGCTTTACTACGTTACTGATTAAGGTGGCATCTGGCCTTGACCTTTCCATGTCATATTAAAAAGGATGCTAATATACATATACTTATAGTCATACATCGTAGTCTATAAACACACATATTTACAGAGCAAATTCAATCCAATGAAGATGACAACTTACTGTTGGATAATACATACTATAAATGAATTGTAATGTTGGCGTTTTTTTAGATTGTCTTTCGAATATTTCATTGTAAACTACGTACTCATTCACATATTCTTCAAAATATAAAAATGAAAGGATATAAATATATAAGGTTTTCGGTTCGGCTCGGTTTATTGTAGGGACGGAGCCAGAATTTTTTTTGTGAGGGGACAAATTTAAAAGTCTCTTATTATATTTATTAGAGTCATCTTTGAGGGGAAAAAATTTTTAAACAAAAATTAACTCTCACCGGAGAATTAAAAAAAATGAACTCTTAAAATAATTTCGTCTGGGTACCAGTTATGAGAACATCTATCTTTAACTTGAACATTGGTCTTTGCAATTTTAGAGCATGTGATAAATTTTGATACAATTACTCATACAAATAAAACACTTTCTTCAACTTCTCTTTTTCAACTTCGTTAAAAATCAAAATAACTGAAGATCTTTACTTTAACAATAGAAGATTTTATCTCAAAATTAATGCTTCCAACATATGTAACATACTTCCAAAGAAGAGGCTTATGACAACGATGATGACATTTGTATATATAATGTATTTTTTATTATTATTATTTAGGAACAAAACTACAAATATACCTCTAAAAAATTACATTGTACCAAAATTGGAATGGGGGCAGTTGCCCACACTGCCCCCATTGTGGAGCCATCCCTGGTTTATTGGTCGGCTTTTGCATATAAATCCAAAAACCGAACCGATCTATTCTCTTTTTAGAAAACTAAAACCAAACCAATCGGTTTGGTTTGGTTTTCGGTTTGTTCGGTTCAATTTTCAAGTTTTCTGGTTCGGTTTTTGTTCACCCACATGTTTCATAGCATACTATACAAGTATGTAATGCATAATAGTGACAAACTTATCAAATTATATGGTAGGAATATCACTTCCCTATAATTACACCTTGATCACATGTTTCGTGTTGATGTAAAAGATGATTGTCGTGCCAAATGTACGAATGAGAAAGTGACCATTTGGTATTTTGGTCTACCAAATTCTCATTTTATATCTTTCATTAAATTTGTATGAAAAGATTAAGGTTTGATTCTGTGATGAGTGCCATTTATATTATAATAAAGTAGTACGGAGTAGTAGATTAGTAGCATAGTAGCGTGGGGCAAACATGATTATATAGTTTTTATTCGGCCCCAAGTCCCAACCTTTAGCTAATATCAAATACTTTATACCGAAAAATATATCATTATTATTTAAGTGCTAAGATCCCTAAAAACATTATTATATTAAAAAGATTTTTATTTGGTTTTGGTGCCTACAATTCTTTGGAATAAAAAATTGATTTACGGGCTTGTAACAAGCGGCAACAACAACAATAACAACAAGGCTCAATCCTTATCAGTGGGATATAGGTATAATTAAGATATATTAAATAGTTATATATGTATAATAATATTAAACTATTGATGTAATAGGTATAAATTGTTATGCATGTTAACTATCCCCGTATTTGACATTTTACTAAAATTAATATTATAAAATTTAACAACTTGAATTCATAATTTTTTATTGTATCCCTCCGTCCCATAATAATTGTCTTATATGAATTGATTGAGTATTAAATGTACTTTTCATTGATATAACTTTCATCAACTACTATATAACACAAACAAAAATATTTAACATCACAGTCAGTCAAAATAAGAAACTAAAATGGGACGGATGAAATAATATCATTACGATATCATAACTATAAATTAACATTTCATAATTGTGAATTCCCTCACTCGATGGTTTAACCCACAAGTGTAGAATAACAAGTCAAGTAATCACTAGAGAGGACTAGTATTAAACGTCAAGTAAGCACTAGATTTGACTAGTATTACGATAAATATAAATGCAAGAATATATATAACGTAATACGTACTTAAGCAATATAAAGATAAGCAAATAAGTAAATGGTGAGACGCAATGTAATTTTCAAGTGTATTTTATTTATTGATGTTAAATAAAATACAAGGTTGTTGCGGAACAAGATATTACAAAGTAAATATCTAAACAACCTATGAATTACAAGTGGTCTAATCTTTGTTAAATAAACTCTTTGATCGAAATACTTAAAGTTGTGAAGTATGACTGTTTAGATCGAGAGTATTTGAGCAAAGGCACCAAATTGCAAAAGTATGTAATTTGGACAAGAAAGTGACTTGGTATTTATAGGCAAAAAGAATAAATATAATATTCTTTTTGCCGTACAAATATGGTTACATGCATTTAAGGAAATTACATTGATTCCTTAAAAGCATTGATTAAAGTACAAGAATAAAGTCACATGATAGTGACTTGTCTTCTAATTAACCAACCACCTTTACATGCGTGTAAGGCTTTTAACAAAAGACAAATGGATTGTCCTGTTAAAGGCATGTAAAGGCATAAAGTCAATTCCTCGTAATCAGTGTTCAAACTTGTAAGGTCTAGAACACTGACAAGGACTCCAGTCAGGAGATCTGGTAAGTCTTCCAGTGAGCTCCGCTATTTGTCAGACTTCTTTCTTCAGACTTCAGTCTTCGACTTCAGTGAGAATGTTCTTCAGTGGAAAGATCTTGACTGGAGTGAAGTCCAGTGAGCAAATCTGGCGGAATCCAGATTTCTATACAAGTAAGTTGTTCACTGGTCTTCACATAATTTCTGGACAAATCTTCAGATGGCTCCAGTAGTTATGTCTGGAACAAGTCCAGTAAATCTGGACCTAACAGTAACGTATCATACACTTTGATATTTGATATAAGTTACTTATAAAGTATGTAACTATAAACGGACTCTAACATGTAAGTGGAATTTTTTGTGTGTACTTTTTATTATAGTTCAATAGGTTGAGTATAGTTTTATTTTATATGGTGTAGGTCTCAAGTTCGAGACATTAAAATGACATTTTAAGGAATTTCATAAACAAAATCCTCAAGTGAAACATGTTTGGGAGAAAACAAAGTTTTATCCTAATTAAATGTCGTGTCTTCGGACGGTTTAGTTAGGGGGTTTTCTCCTCTTACTAGGTATTGGAGATGAGAGGGCTCTCTTGCACGGACCCGGTTAAGACAATGTATGTTATACCCTTCGTTGCGAATAATCCACACCTTTCAAATAAAAAAAGTGAAATTTGTGAATTTTGATACGATTACATAAATTTAATTATGTAGAAATAATTTGGATCATAAAATATATGGAGAAATACAATTAATTTTATCAGTACTTTACAAATATACACTATAACTAAAAGAGGAGGATGGAGATACACTTAACACCCCTTAAATCTTTTTTCCTAAAACTCTCTTCTAATTACTATAGAGTTCTCTCTTATTTTTTTTTTCTAGATTTTTTTATTATTAATTATTTGTAAATTAAATAGATAATTATATTTAAAATTCTATCATAAATATTTTTCCATCAAAAAAAATCTTTTCATCTCTTTTAATTTACTTTGTTGTCAATTGTAGTTTGATTATGACTTCTTCTTCTACTATAAAAGGATTTATTCTTTTAAATTTGTCATGTTTTGCCATTTTTCATCTGTTTTGCTATTTATCATTTTGATATTTACCTTTGATATATATATATATATATATATTGATGTTTTCTATCCATCGGACGGATCTAAATACTAGTAAATAATAATAGTAGATAAAATTCGACCTTTGGACCTTTGATTGTCTAATTTTGGTCTAATTTTGGCTACTCCAAACCGCCTAGTTATCGATGGCAACCCTCGCGACAAAGTTATTGATACTCCGTTGGACCATTCCTCATTTTTATTCTCTTTTATAATAACACAAGTGGCTTAGCCCTATCCAATATATAAATGGAAATAAAACAAATTTCAATCAATTTAAAGAAAAAAAACATTAAGTCTAACTGTGAAAAATATTTCAAACTTATTATTAGGTTTTGCTAACTTATGTTGTTAGTTAGGTTTTTGTTAATGTGCAATTAATAAACTTTAAAATTTTCAAAGTTTCTGAAAATATATTGATCAATCATACTTTTAAGCACATAAAAGTAAGTAAGTTCTACGTTTATAAATGAGAAGGTGATACTCTCATAAATTTTTTATTCATTAACAACAATTCTTGCATCATATAGAATGTGCTAGTAAGAATGATAACAATTTTATTGTATATACTCGCACATATGAACGCATATATTTTGATATATTTCTAGGTATAGAAAAAAAAAATTTTTAATAAGATACGAACTTTTCAAAGATAAATCAATCATAAATGTATGATGGAGTGTTTAACTTGAAAAATATAGGATAAATCTTCTTCCACACAATATAAATCATAACAGGCTGTTAAATGGTGGTACAAATAAACATCAAATCATCAATAATATAAGAACCTCGTCCTAAAACCAATCCACGAGACAAGACCCGGTATAACCCCACTGATATACTACAAAAAGAGCACAAAGAGATGAAATATGACAAATAATTAATTAGAGAGTATATACGTAAAAATAAATTTCTATAAGCTCAAACTATTTTGATAAGGGATCAATACAAACATGGAAACAAACTTTGGTAATATTACTATTAATAGAAACAATCTAACAAAAGCACAAAGAAAATGTAATAACATATTGTCATTATTAACTTATTACATGTATAAAAACTAGTATTTTATACATAAAAAATAATCCTATGAATTTTCACATAACAAAATATAAATTTTATTGCAACCAAATAGTTAAAGACAATCATTAACAAAACCTTTATTATAAATTAATTTTGTTCTATTGTACTAACATAGAAACAATTCATAATAATTATAGTTTTGATAAATCGTTTTTATTAATTGTAATATAACCAAAGTTAGTTTACATTTTAAGTCTTTATCCATGCATTTTGATAATTAGAGCATTAACGGGGTGTTTGGTATAATGGAATGGAAATGGGAGAAAGGGAATGGGAAAGACTTCCCTTATTTGTTTGCGACGAAGAAATGGAATGAGAAAGGAGAAAGAGGAATCAATTCCATTCTCTCCATTCTCTACAAATTGTAGAGAATGGGTGAGAATGGAAAAAAAAAAAATTTTTTTTTGAAGATGTTATATGTAATAAATGTATTATTATTTAAAATTTTATTTTTTATATATATACATTCTCTGTGGTACCAAAGAACGGAATTCATTCTCTTTCTAAATACTCATTCTCTTTCTCACTATTTCCATTCTCTATGATTTTCTCCTACCAAACACTCCCTTAACAGCTATCATTATATGAGTGTCATACAACAATCAATTATCTAACAATAATCTACAATTTCTCTTATATATTAATAAAATATAATTGTTTTGCCCAAATTTTAAATTTCAAAACGAAGTGTTATCATTGGAGTTTTTGAAACAAAGGGTTAGTTGATTTTTTAATCCCTTGTCTATTACCCCTTTTTAGTGATAAGAGACTTTTCTTATCTATTAATATATCGATAAATAATATAAATAATTATATATTTCTGTTTGTACAAATTTTATTCGATGATCCCGGTTGAACTTGAGTTCGATTAGCTAGTTTAAATGTATAATTACATATTTACATGTTATTGTCAACTTTTAATGATATTGTGATCAAAATTGATTATGTCATTCAATTCATGATATATGTAAGAAAAAAGTACACAAGATAGTAGTAGGTTTGCAAAGAAAAAGGAGGTCATAAATGGATCAAAAGTAGAAGTAACTAAGATCGGGGGACGCATGTGCAAGAGATAAAAGAGGACCGTAGTGACCATTACGACAGACCTATACGTGCGTGCATCCGATTCTTCAACTTTCGACCTTTTTCAAATGCCAAACACTGATACATAATATAAAATCATATACCGCTTACATATATGCATTCATACGATACTTAAAAAAATGTGAACCCTTGCATGGGTGTCGATAATTCGATATACAGTGAAACCTCTATAAATTAATAATGTTGGAACCAACACATTTTATCAATTTAACAAGATATTATTATATCGATAAATTAATAATTTATTAGTTTAAAGATGTTTTATGATGTAAATTTTGAAGAAGACGTTCGTGAGTATGAAACCGTGATTACCCGTATGCATTATCAACATAAAATAGATGTGAATCACTCGCTAAATTATGCCAGTGAAAATAATACATGTTATGAGGTTTAAAATATTAGAGAAATTGTGACGGGTACCATTCAAAATCCGGTTGATAGCGAAGTTGAGGGTGATTTAAATATAGTAGAATTGTTCACAACTGATTGTTACAATACGAGTAAACAATGCCGAAACTCTTCCATAGTTACATTGCATTCTTGAGTTTGATGAGATTTATCAATAAACTCAATATAGATTTAAAGTTCTACAAAAAAAACAAGTGATTATATATCATTTTATACTAAAATGTGAAATATTTTAGTACTTATTAATTTATAGTTTCGTTGGAACCAATATAAATACACTGTGATTTCAAAAAAAATTATTATCTTATTATTTTATTGATTAAGGTCCAATTTTGTACTGGTCCAAAGTTGGGATCAGACAAATTATTAGTTTTATCAAGTTTATTAATTTATCGAATATCAATTTATGGAGGTTCTACTGTACATCTTAATAATAATAATAATAATAATAATAATAATAATAATAATAATAATAATAATAATATGGAAAATGTTAGTTAAGCATATAGTACCTATCTTAGGTAAAGTAGAGAAGATTATGTAAAATTCAGGGGGGGTTTATGTAAAATTCAAGAGGGTTATGTATGTTTATCAAATTCAAAGGTTTAATCTGTAACTTTTTTTAATGTGACAGTACCTAAACTTATGTAAAGTTTGTAGTATAAATCATTTTCACATAATAATAATAATAATAATAATAATAATAATAAACAGTTGAACGGATAACTTATTGATCTATCACATCGGTTGATTTCATCAAATTAACTCTTACTTATGTCATCATAAACCTAATAATCATTATCCAAATATATTATTATATTAGTATTTATATTAATTTTTGTAAAAATAAACTCACTAATTTATACTTTTTTGTTTTCTAATCAATAATTTACATTTTTTAACCATAAATACTTAATTTATATTTATTACAGCTTTTAGCTATCAACTTAAAAAGATTTTTAAATTTTTTTTTATCATTTAATTAATTAAAAAGCCAACATATGAAATATTGTTTACAAAAAAGTTTTTCAACAAATGAAATACAATATATTTGTTCAATGTGTTAGAAATATATCCATTTAAATTTGTTTTACTTATATTTTTTACATTTCAATTTATGTATTTAATCATTTATCTTATCTTTAAATGTTATAAACAATTCGTGTATTTGGCACGTGCATAAATCTAGTTTGATAACTACCTATATCATTAAAATATTTATTTTTAAACTATTTGCATATATATGATTGACCTGCATACATATGCTTATAACACTATTCATGTACATATGATCATGGAATTCATGTCTACACATAATTATATAACGGAGGATAATCCATGTGTCTATATAATTGTTAAATTTAAAATTGCACCTAAATGACTTACCCTCCACCTTAACAACTATAAATATCTTTAATCTTTTATCTTTTTTTTTTATCATTCAATCTTTTCGCTTCTTTCATACTTCTACATTATCACTTTCAATCTTTCATTCACTCATCAAAATGATTCTTACCAACAAAAGAACATCAAGAAAGTTATGAGCCAAGAGTTACACACCACAAAATCAACAACCATTTCACCACCACAAACCCATCTAACAACAATACACTACGGAGTGTTCATCAACTCAAACCCCCGATGACAACATTTTCCAATACTTAAATGACCATTTTTTCTACCAAAGTCAAAGCCGAAGTCAACCAAATGATGATTTCCCTGTAGAAGTCTCAACGGACCATTTTCAACTATGTAGGTCCGTGCCAACGGTCACACTTGTTGAGGATGAAGACGAGGTGCAACCTGACGAATCATTTGATAATGTGCGAGACACCAATAGTGATGAAGTGGAGGCGTCACCTCAGCCGCTCGTAGAAAAAGGAAAAGAAAAACAAGAATGCCATCAATTAGTTGGGGTGACGAGGATGAAGATATTGTTGGCGAAATGTTACTTTCATATCTCAACGGATCCTAACATCAAACAGAAGTATAAATCATTTTGGAATAGGATTCATGTACCCTACGATACCCTCCAAAAAATAATCAACGTTCATATCATCAAGTCCACACAAAATGGAAGAAAATTCAACCGGTATTGTCTGAGTTTACTAACATCTACAATAGCATGGTAATTCTATCCTTTTTTTTTCATTTTTTATTTTTCAATTTTTTTTTGTGTTTTCATGTTTTTTTTTTTTTTTTTTTTTTAATTTATGTTCTCTATTATTATTGTTTTTTTTTTTTATGTTTCCATGTTTGTAGAAATATGTTTGGGTTAGCGGTGCCAATGATGCCTATGTTTTGAAAAAAAAACTTTGGATGAGTGGGCGAGACACAAAAATAAGGGATTTTGACATCTTTAAGGCTTGGAAAGTTGTGATGCAACATACTAATGTCGCGTTTGTTTCACAAAATTTTGATTGAATCTGATAGAATGAATTGAATTCCATTCCTTAGTGCGTTTGGTTGTTCAAAGAAGAAGGAATCTCATTCCGTAGGAATGTAAACATTCCATCATTTGATGTAATCTTCATTCCTTGGGCATGTAGGAAGAAATTTTATTCCTTTCGTCACTTAAATTATTAAAAATCAAAAACATTCTGTCAAATTCCATTCTTTCATATTCCAATTCCTTCGAAAGATTCCATTCTTTCAAAAAATATTCTGTGAACCAAACGCGCTCTAAGTTCTCATATGTTGACAGTAAAATTCTTACCGATTTGCCACAAAAATAAGGGATTTTGACATCTTAAAGGCTTGGAAAATTGACACCTTAACGAGTCACGAAAAAACGTATCAATTCTTACCGATTTGCCAAATATTGACAGTTAACTTACCAAACCCAAACTAACATTTTCAAAAGTCAATAAAAGCGTATATATTTCAAGTATATATATTTTCTAATAACAAGTCATTTTCATGAGATCTTTCTTTCTCTCTCCAAAAACATTGGAGATCTTACATTCATCTCCCCACCACGTGACCAAGTAAAATCACATAATTTCACCTCAAGTGTACATTAGTCACACCCTCACCTACCCAACTAACATACACCAGATCATGTGCTCCTGTCCAATATTCGATCCGACCCGACCCATAATCATTTCTGGGAACTCTCCCTGTTTAAATTCCCACCCCTGAATTCAAAAACCAAACTTTATTCACAAAGCTTTCAGAAAAACAAGGAAAGAATAAAACACACAGAATTTACAGCACACCATTTCTTTTGGGCTTCTTTGCTCTGTTTTCCTCTGTTTTCCATACAAAGTTCTTAACTTTTTAGTGACCCTTTTCAATAACACAGCTTATAAATCATGGGTATGTCTTATTTTCTTCAATCTCCTTCTCTACACAATATATTATACATATCTATACACACACACACATGGATATACAATATATTTTTGGTAGTGATTTGTTATTGAAATAGTTGAATGTCTGGTATTTGAAAATTCTGAGATTCTTTTTGTTATGCATTTAAAAAATGGCCCACTAAATCCACACAAAGACAGAGAAACATAAATATTGGCTTTTTTTTGGTGGCTTAAGGCTCTTTTCTATTGGCCTTCTTGTTCTTGGTATCTTTTGTTTCTATTTACTTTTCATAGAATATTATTCTTTTCGTCCCAAAATAATGACATTTTATACTTTACCATTTTAGCAAGTATATATGTAATTCCATAATCTTATATGTTCACATAAAATTAACCAAATATGTGTCAACCATTTTTAAAAAATGGACAATTATTTTGGGACGTATAGAGTATGATTTAATCTTATCTTATACATTATATATACGGCACAACACATATTTTCCACACATATTTTCCATACACAACAGTATATGCAATGGTAAAATTGTGTTGGGTAGGAATCATCCCTCTTTTGAGATATAAAATTAAATCTTCATCTTCAATAATTATTCTGCTGTGACCCTTTTATTTCCTTTTTTTTGACACACATTCCTAATTACTTACAATACACTCTTTCTTTCTTTTATATGCAAACACATTCCTTCTTTAGTGATAGTATTTTTCTGATTGCTAAATATCTTTTTTCACCTAATTAAGTATCTTTTTTATGTGTGGTTTGTAATTGTATGTTTGTCTATTTGATGACTTAATTCAGAGAGTTGTAGTATGAGCTATTCTGGAAACATGGAGGATGAATATGAGAAGTTTATTCGACGAATGAATCCGCCTAGAGTTGTAATCGATAACGAATCCTGTAAAAATGCAACCATTATACAGGTATCTTTTCGAGTTTTTTTCCTTATAATGATATATGATTTTTTAAAACTTTTGTTAGTTCATTTAGTATTAAATTTATGGTGATATAATTAGGTTGATAGTGCTAACAAACATGGAATACTTTTGGAAGTTGTACAAGTTCTTACTGATCTTAATTTTATCGTCACGAAAGCTTACATTAGTTCTGATGGAGGATGGTTTATGGATGGTAAAGTTCAAAACTTTATAATCTTTATTAGTAATCCATGTCTATTTTTATAGTAATACTGATAGTTTTCGTCTTTCTTGAATAGTTTTCAATGTCACTAATCAAGAAGGGAACAAAATTACTGATGAAGAAGTTTTGGATTACATTCAAAAGGTATGCAAGAAATTAAGTTTCTTTTTAGGGTGTTTATGGAGACAATAATGGCGTCTATATTCCATATGATTATGGTTTATTGGACTTTTTTTTAGGCTCTTGGCTCGGAAACTAGCTTCACGACATCAATGGATTCGATTGGGGTGACATCCTCAACAGACCATACAGTAATCGAGTTAATAGGAAGTGATAGACCAGGACTATTATCTGAACTATGTGCAGTCCTTACACACTTAAAGTGTAACGTGTTAAACGGTGAGGTGTGGACCCACAACACACGAGCTGCTTCCGTGTTGCAAGTGACGGATGAGGAGACGGGGTTGGCTATTATGGACCCAGAGAAACTTTCTACTATAAAGAAAATGCTTTGCAATGTACTTAGAGGTAGTAACAAAGGTAATGAAGCTAAAATCGTGGTCTCTTGTGGCGTGACCCACACCGAGAGACGGCTGCACCAAATGATGTTTGCTGATAGAGACTATGAGAGATTAAATGAGGGGTGTAGTGAGAAACAAAGGCCAGATGTAAAGGTTGTTAATTGGTATGATAAGGATTATTCAGTGGTCACAATAAGGTGTAAAGATAGGCCAAAACTTTTGTTTGATATTATTTGCACATTAACTGATATGGAATATGTTGTGTTTCATGGAAATGTTGACGCCGACGGGCAACAGGCTTATCAGGTTTGTGAAGATTGAATGTTTGTTGGAATTTTTTCATATAATATGTAACTTAGAAGATAATTACCTGTGTGTTTTGTTTTTTTAGGAATATTGTATTAGACATACGGATGGTTTCCCTGTGAATTCAGACGCAGAGAGACAAAGAGTGATTCAATGCCTTGAAGCTGCCATTGAAAGAAGAGTTTCCGAGGTAAACACCATCAGAAATATGCCACTTTTGAGCATATTATCATTTCTGATTGTTTTTTCACAGCACTTGGTTGTGTCTTGAGTGATTAAAGAATGCTTTGAAGGGTTCTTGCATCTCAAGTTCTTAAGTTAAAGTTCTAACTTTGATGGTCCGGATTCTTAAAATAAAAATGCTTCATTTTGTTTGATTATGTTTTTCATCTTGTTCTTGTGAAACTTGATTCTTTCATGTATTAGGTATAGTCAAATTGATGTAGGCTAATGCGGTTTTGTAAGGATATTAGCCGATCTCTGTAACATTTAATTGTGAAGTCTCTTTAATCGTATTATTATATCAAGTTGTTGTTCATTTAGGATAATCTTATATTATTGAGTAGTTAGCATTTAAACGAATAAATTATCTTGATAAAATTTTGTTTTGCTTTAGGGATTAAAGCTAGAACTATGCACAAAAGACAGAGTTGGGCTGTTATCTGATGTCACTCGTATTTTCCGAGAGAATAGCCTCACTGTCACAAGAGCTGAGGTGGCTACACGGGCAGGAAAAGCCATGAACACATTCTATGTTCGTGATGCTTCAGGGTACCCCATCGATCCCAAGATCATTGATTCTATCAGGAAAGAAATCGGGCAAACAATACTAAAAGTCAAAGGCAACCCGCGTGACATAAGCCAAAGTCCTCAAGAATCTCCCAATAGGTTCCTTTTCCGTGGCCTTTTCAAGACCAAATCTTTTTGCAATTTCGGGATTGTTCGATCATACTCTTGAATTCGTGATGTACTCCTAGGCTTTTGGTAAAACTTGTAAATACTATTTGTAAATATGAAAATCTTAGTTTTTAGTCACTTCATTGTAATTCAACTTGTTTATCGTGGCAATTTGTGTGAATGGAGGGTTTGTTCTTGATTCTATTCTTGTGGGGTTAATGGAACCTGTATTAGTACATTATGATTGAATCTTGTGGATCTTATTGCCACAATTCCAGGGCAAGTTGAAATGAAAGGTCACACATGTAAAATTAGTTTGTGGTTAGATTCCAGCAGCCACTCATTGACCAGAACCAAGTCAGCCATGATGTTATTTTCAGTATGTTTCTTATTTTCCAGCATACTATCATGTAATTGATGGTATAATAGTACGATGTCTTGCATTCGGATTGTACGAACGTTTGTCAAATGTTTTGAACATTGTAATCATAGATGGTGACATTTTGATGGTGGTGTATATGGTATATGTCGAACCACTTGTTATGTGTAATGTGAATAATTTTTTTTTTTTTGTTGATGTACCAAATTAGCGCCGACTATTGGCTTGGTCCAGAAAAGACAGGTGAACTTAGTGTTGAAATGACTTCTCAAGTTTGGAAAGTTCAAAACTCGGCCACGATTTGCGTAAATCTCAAACCTAGGTTAGGCTTGTATCAGCTGAAGCATTTGTCTACACAAAATTTAAAATACACCGTTTACATATTGTTATGCCTAAACTGCAATGGAGTTCAATGAAAGCTCTAAAAGAGGATAAACTTACATGTTAATTTATATTTTTGTTTTGGGTGAAGATTCTGTAAGTTATATGAAATTAAACACAACTTTAAACATCTCTATCAGCTACAAAAATTCAAGCAGCCGTTGCACATGATAGTTGTATCCGAACCCCATTTACTACTGAATGAGTCTATTTTCTTTTTTTCGTCACAGTTGATCACTAACGGGTCAAAATGGCAATAAAAAAAATAGCTAAAAAGGAAGCGGGTCATATATTGTACTTGTTTTGATCAAAACCCACATTTACATAACCTATATGACCCATTTATATTGTCAACTACACTATAATATCATAGTGCTGGTGCGTCAACCAAAATGGTTTTGATGTACTTCTAAACCTAGCTAGGGTGTCCATAATAAAGGCATAGTCTCTGCCACTGCCCACTAGCACACCTCTTAACCCACCCCCAACCCAATGGTCTCTACGAGAGCCCTAGAGCCATTTGTGTATGGTCAAAGTGATTAAATGGTCCATGTCTTTTGGTCCAAAAAGTGAATCTTTCGAATATAGGGATAGAAGTCTAACCAAGATTCTTGTTTGACTACAAATTTTGATCTAACAAAGTACCTGTGACTTATATTTTGTTTGAAAGGTTTTACTAAACGTACGTAAATTAGTTGTACTTTTATCATGAAACCTAGGATGCGTTCTTGATACAGAAAGGATATGTTTTTTTATGCGGATTAATGATAGCCCTTAAGCCGTCATTAGAAAAATCCTTGTTTGAATAGAATTTTAAAAAGGTATATAATTTGTTGATATTTAGACATAATCTTCAAATGATTGGAAGAAATCCATTTCTTTTATGTATGCTTTATGTTGGACTATGATCCCCGTAAAGCTTTACTCTAATGTGTGATGTAGAGTTCCACATTATCTACCGTGGACCCAAAGTGAAAAAAAAAAAAAATCAATCCCAAACACCCCTTACTCAATGCAATATGGTAATTGACTTCAGTTTAAAATGATTAGGAGAAGATCATGTGCATGCATGTTTGTACAAATCTTTACTCACATGGAAAACACAAACTGACCCTTAGATATTTCAATGTTTTAATTTGACCATCCAAGTACAATGCTCCTTATCTCACGAGTACGTTATTAGATAAAATATGATTCCTCTAAAATATGATAATAACAATAAAGTATACCCGAAAATCCAAATGACCCCGTAAAAAAAATAATATTTGTCATTAATTGTTAGTTTCCCAAAACGAGATGATTGTTCTTAGATGGATATGAGTTCGGTTTTGTTAGAACCGGATTTAGGAGTGAAAAACACGCACAAAAATATATGGAGATTTAGACTCATAATGTTGTAAATGACTCTCTATTTATAATGAGAGCATTTACAACTTCGTCCATGGTTTTTAGTATGTACAATATAAGTTCTTGTAGTTCCAATCATTCAATGGGAAACCTTATATTATGTCTTTAAGAGTAAATACGTTCATCGTATATTTACTAGACATAGGGATTTTAGTTATCGTCAATTATCATATCACGAATGATAAACAATTAGTTACGGTCACATTTAATGTGGTTCCAACATACATTCGTTAAGAACTTATCTTAAATATAATTTACTGCTTTAGGGTAATGTGAATTGACAAGGACTTGTGTGATCAATTATATTTTCAACAGAGAGCTCACAAGTAATATCTTTGGCATAAACTCTGACTGTGATGCAGGTTCACAAGCTATGACTCTAGGCTTGGAACGTGAGTCGTCCTGTACGCATAGTTGTTAAACTCGTATGAGTCACAAGTCGAGTCAAAACAAAGAGAAAACGAGACGACTCGATGGAATGACTCGATTTACTCCTGATTCGTAACATGATTCGTGTTTTGTGTTGCGAGTCGGTCCGAGTCACGAGTCGAGTCATGAGTCACAAAATAATTTTTTAATTTTTGTTAAACATAACTCTTTTGTATGCTATTAAATTTGATTTGATTTTAATTGTATTTTCTATTTTTAGCTTAATATATTAATACATTACAATATGTTTATAATAAATACCTGCACATAATTATAAAAATATACATTTTCTAATATCATGACTTTTACGATTTGAGTCACATTTCGAGTTACGAGTCGAAAATTCAGATTTCGAGTCAAGTCGAGATTTACGAGTCGACAACTATGCTGCACGTAAAATGGGTAGGATCACACAAGTTCATAGAAGAAAAAAAACATTAGAAAATGAGGATGTTAGTTTAATAGCTAAAGGATAATATAAAAATAATAGGTTAGGCTAATCACTACTTTGTACAACTAACTATGCATAATTAATGGGGGAAGATGTCATTATAACGAATCTTGTAAGATAACAAGGATCGAAACCCGCACAACTTTGTCATATATATATATATATATATATATATATTTTGGAAACGCATACATTGTCGTAGTTCAATTTATCTATCTAACTAAGAGATGATATCACTTCTATCTAGCTTATAAATAAGACTTTTGCTTATTTATAAATTTTTAGATAAATATTCTTTATTTAAATGTCTCATTTAATCTTAAATGATATTCTTATTTGGCAAATTTAAATAAATTTAATAATTTATTTATTTAAAAAGTATGTATGTGGTGAATTTTAATTTTATAATAACTTTAGAGTTTTGTTTATGACAGCCCTTAAGGCTGTCAGTATTAATTAATTTGATACATTAAAATTTATACTTTGTTTTGCGAAAATTCAGAAGAACAGTTATTGATATATATATACTACTTTTTATGCATGAAGTAAACTTTTAATGACAAACCCTTAGGAATATAAACTTATCTCAATAGTTTGCATTCTTATTTAAGTGTCCTTTTTTTTTAATATAAATTAAACTTCACATATCGTGATATTTTAGTTTGCAATTTTATTTAAGTAACTTCTTTTAATAAATAAATTAAACTTAATATATATATACGAGACTTTTTTAAAGGTTTTATCATATAATTTAAATTAAAGTATTATCTAGAGTAATAAATTCTTTCTAATTTTTAGACTAATTACCCCAATTCAACTTGGATATCTTAATTTTTAGATAATTTGTATATTATTTTTCTTGCGTGATTAATTAAGGGGTGATCTTTTGCATGCTAATGTGTAGGTGATTCATTCAAATTATTAAGATATTGATGGTATTTTGCAAGCTCAAAATGAATTTTTGCTGTGTTCTTTCAATGTGATTACTTAACCTATTTAAGAAATATAATATTGATGTTAAGTTCATAATTTTTTATGACATGAGTTTTCTTCGTCAATTATATTCTTTCTTGAAGAGTTAAGAATAAGAAAAGTTTAAAATTTTTAATATTATCAAAAACAGGATATTGGACAACTTACATTTATGGTAATTATTTTATTTTTGTTTAAGTGTTCTTTTAATAACAAACTAATGAACTTAAAATAAATTAACATTCTCGGTATAATTTATTATTATGTTAATGTTATATAGAGTTTTTTATGAAGATATATACTTAATGTTTTCTTTTAGCTAATAAATGTCATAATTATAAATTTTTTAATGCGTTTAATCCTCCAAACCAAATAGCCATATAATCCTCCTAATGATGAGATAATGACACGTGGAAAAGTCACGGGACAAGATTAATAAAAATAATTAGTGAATACCACATGTCCCTTTCTTAATGTTTTAAAAGGATTATTAGGCTATTTGGTTAAGAGGATTTATCATTTTCCTTCCATCATACATGGATAAGAGAAATAATAATTAGCCTAAAAAGATTAGCTTAATTATTAGCCTAACAATTTAAGCCTAACACTAATTTTGAATCTCTATTATAAATAAAACAAAATTGTTGTATATAAGTATTTTTGGAAAATTTTTGATGTGGCAAACCCATATTTATTTTAGAATACTTTCTTTTTAATTATGATGTCATATATACTTTGTATTATTTTCATTAAAAATAGCCCTTTAAATGTTTAATAAAGAATTAGAGACCTATATAATATTATAAATAAAATGCTTTTTTTAATTACCTAATGTAATAATTACTCTTATTTTATAAATTATTATTGTGTTAGTTAATTCATTAGGTTAATAATAAACATTACATATATTTTTTAATATATATATTTTATTTTCAAAATTTTATTAATATACCCGGGTTAAACCCGGGTTAATTAACTAGTTGTTAAATAGATATGGATTGAGTCAGGTTATCTTTTTATTGGTATCTCTACGTAGTATTTTATTGAATCAAACTTTCTTTTTATTGTCATCACTCATGTAGAGTCGAATGATTAATCTGTGTAAATTACTTTGTATTTAAAATAATAATAATAATAAATAAAAATAGATCAATAATATATACTCTGTAAAAAGTAATATTTATTTAAACTGTATCAATTCAAAACATATATAAAATGCAAGTTGGGATGTGAAGAAAAATAATATATATCATATAATTTCTAAAAGGCATAATAGGGCATTAATATAATTTTTAGCATTAATTGTAGGAAATGACAAGGGATTAGTATTCTTTAAAGTTAACTTCATAGAAACCATTGGATTAAATCCAATCGTCATCTTAACATTTCTTAGATTCATGTTTTCCATGTGTGTGTGTTGTGTGATAGATATAAAAACAATGAAATAAAGAAAGAAATGAAGAAGAAAACAGAAAGGCAAGAAAATAAAGTAGAGGGAAAGAAAGAAGGAAAGGAGTAAAATGGACCGTTATGTGGGCCCCACCTTTAAAAAAAAAAATACTTCTAACGGTCAAAAAATTCGAGAGGCACCCGGGGACAGCCGTCTCCACTTCGGTCACCACCTGACCGGTACCGGTACCACGGGACGGTGTTCCCCCGGTACCGGATTGGTGCCAGTATTACTCCGTCCACCCTTAAAAGGCGTTTGTCACAACGAAGATAGTTTAATGAATTTTAAAAAGGTCCAAATTTGATGGACTTAGTCGAAGTTATTCACTCTTAAAAGTAAAAATAATCATTCATCAGTTTAGAATACCAGTATATGTTTATCAGTTTACCTCCCTATGGCTACAGAGTGAAGTCCATACATATCTGAAAGTATCAGAAATATAGAAGGGCCAATTTGGTTGGCCTAAGATAGTATTGATTTCCTTGTTCCCCATGGCCCATAAGAAATCAAGAATAGCCCAACATTACCTTTTCTATTTAAAAATTACAGTCAAAGATAGGAGTGTTTTCTTTTTCTTTGTTTTTATTTTTCTGAATATCTACATTTACCGATAATCATTGATGAGTTGGTGTAGTAGTTTAGAGTTTATTTGGTGATTTATAGGTTTTAGTTTCGATCCTCATTCTACAAACTTTGAGATATATAGGTAGTCCTTCCATGATCACTTGACTTGGGTATACTCAGCTTCAAGTCCGAAGGGCAGAGTTTATCCCTTTTAATCGTCGTGCCTTTGGGCAGATTAGTATGAGGTTTTTCCTTCCATTGGGTATTTGAAATAGACATTTCTAATTCGAGAGAGCTATTTAATGCGGACCCGGTTAAGACAACGTATGCAAGACCTTTCACTATCGAATCACAACACGAAGTTTCAAGCGAAATTCACATTAAAAAAAAAAATCTACATTAACCGATATTATCCATAAGCAATATAGGGACCACATCTAAATTAAAATTTTAAACAGAACTAAAATGACCCCAAAGTTATTCCCGCCCCCTCCAAAACCCATTTATCATTTTTAAAAACATTTCAATATAAATTTATTTAAAAACAAGAAAAACGTCAGTCACGCGGCTCACATTCTTGTCACAAAACTTTAACACCTTCAGTTCACCAGGTATTTTTATTGTATATATTTATATTTCTACATTATTTTTATTACATACAATCCTATGTAATCATTCTTCTTTTTTAGGGTTTTTTGATTTGGGTTCTCGCAATAGTATGTGTTTGTAATTTATTGGTGCTTTTTACATGGCATAAATGTTGATTATTTATTTTGAAATTGAAACAGTAATCTAGAGAAATATTAATTAATACACTTATAAATAAGCAATATGAGTTTTGACCTAGCGGTATTGGGTTGGCCCATCAACCAATTGGTTGTGGTTTTGAAGTCTCATTAGGGACATTTTGCTTCTGAAAAGAAAGGGAATGATTACTAGCTTTTTATACTTTCAGGTTTTTTTTTTTTTTTATTCTTTTTGTTGTAATTATTAGTTGTCTGATGCATATTGTGACCATAAAGTTGTGTTCTTGTAATTTCAATTTATGTTGTGCCAAACTTTTGAATCATCTTATTTTTTGTGCTTCTAATGATCTTTTAGCAGTTTATTAGGCAAATTTTATGTGTATCACATGTTCTGCTTATAGGTGTATTTTTATTATTGGGAGCTCGCATTCTCATTAACTGTGTATGCTCCTTTTGCAGACAAGTTTCTGAGATGGCGGCCTTAAAAAAGTGCAACAATGATGGGGAAGCGGATAACGTGGTCTTGGTAGACTTGGACAGTGATACTATCAGTGATGTTAAGATTGAGATGCCTAAAACTCATGCTAAACAGCCACGGCGTTCAACTAGATTAAAAAGTGACAAGAATGTTCATTTGAGGTCATACATTTACATTGATGATGATGATGAGTGTCCTGCTCATTCCTCTAAGAAAAATCTCTCGCGGAAAAGGATGTACCCTGGGAGAGGTCGCAGCAATTCTAATGGCGGCGACATTCAATCAGATTGTGAGTCATGTAATGGTGATGGTGAGCTTATGGTAGATTCGGCGGGGACACTACAAAAGCTATGGGAGAAAGCGTCTTTGAAGAAAAAGTCAAATGTCGAAATTGTTGATGGTGCAAGTGTCATTGCAGCTGCAACTGTTGATAATAGCCATGTTACTGAGCACATAAATGATAAGTCTAAAGCAATATCTCTGACTTCTAATAATGTGGTTTTGCGTGATCCCACTATTGCTGATGTTCCTATGGAGAGCTCAATTGTTAATGAAAGAGAAAAGCACAAGGAGACCGAAGAATACAAACGAGTATTAAAGGAAGAACTGTTAGCCAGAGAAAGAGCCTTAAAAGTTCAGGTATACTTAAAGAACATGGTCAAGGCATACTCAAGTTACTTTTTTTTTCCCTCAGATTCATAAGTATGTATTATTTTTATTTTCATGTTACATCTGAAGCTTTCATGGCAGAACACGAGTTTCTGTTTTGCTGTTTTTAGGTGTAAAACTTATAGTTTCTTCTGCAGGCAGAGGAGGTCCGTTTGCTGAAAAGACAAAAAGCTGAGAAGATGCGTTTGTTAGACACGGAGAGAAGACAAAAACAACGTATTGCAGAAATCAGGGAATCTCAAAAACAGGTTCCCAGGAACTTCGACCTGTGTTCATGATGATACCTAATTCTATCGTGTCTTTACCAGTTCTCAAAATTTTTTTAAGTTTATTCTGTTTTCTTCCATTTTTCGCAGGACGAGGAAAACATGAACTTGAAAGAAATGTATCGTGTTGAAGTCCAACAGGACCTTAAAAGGCTGGAAATGACGTGTCATGATATGGGTTCGTTATTGCAGGGTTTGGGGATTCTGGCTGATAATGGCAATTATGTCCCATCACATCAGGTGAGTTCTCTGTTTTCTGGTTGTAATTTTATGGATCGATGGACTGAATTACCGTTAGATTCCTTAGCCATTGGCGCTCATTGTGTTACTTTTATTCTTCCTTTTGTTGAGAATGTTTTAGCTAAACTTAATTATATCAACCGCATAAGTTAGCAAAAAGATTCAAGCGCCTTTACTTGAAATGTATCCTTGTGTGCATCATGCTCTGATATAAAAAGATGAACAGAAATAAAAAAAAATTAACACTTTTTTTTGTGAATCAACAAGTTAGAATCCCTTCAATGCCAGATTAATGATGCATGCTTTGTGTTTTATGTGCATTTCCAACAGATATGATAACCATCACATTTGCGATTAACGATTTGTACCAAAATTGCCCATTCAGATAGTTTGTGGGCTTGCATGTCATTATGTGTAATAGTTGACGAGTTTAAGTATTTTAATACGAGTATTATTCTCACAAAGATTAATGTTCTAGGATATTGATAAATTTATTGAAAACCATTCTATGTGAATTTTTCTTTTAATAAACTCTCCATATCATATGACTGTTTCAGGTCCGTGCAGCTTATAAAAGAGCATTACTGAGCTTTCACCCAGACCGAGCTCAAAAATCTGATATGCGTCAGCAAGTTGAGGCAGAGGAAAAGTTCAAGCTCATATCTCGCATGAAGGATCAAGTTATGATGTTAACTTAAGTTTAGGTAATCTAATCTTACGACACTTTAATCCATCTTTTGGTAACACGAGCTTATTCAATGTATCTAAAACCATGATTGAATGAGGTTCTCTTTTGACAAACAGAGCCAAACTTGTTAGTTCTACTACCCAAACATCTGTAGTGGTGTTTAAAATTCTAGGCCCAAATGTAGGTAATTATTATTTATGACTCCAGTGTTATTAAAATTCTAGGCCCAAAAGTCAAAAGCAATTAGTGAATCACGTTTAAATCAGTTCTAATGATGAGGAGCTAAAGCAAATGCTATACAAGAATGTGGCCCAATTTGTGCTAAATGGTTATTTTGTATCTATAATTCAAGAACCCTACTGTACATAAATCTTTTGTATCTCTACGTCCTTTCGTGCTATCACTTAAAAATATATGTATGTAATAGTGGGGTTCTAGAATTAAAATTGAATCCTATTATGTGTTGTGACTTTTGTTTGTGTATTCAATACTTCGTAATTAATTTTTTATATAAAAATAGTGATCAGGTATTTGTAATACTATATATACATAGTCTGGATATTGGTTCAGGATGGTGTAAAGATTTATGAATCAATAAAAACCAACAACAAGATAATGGAAATAAGATAAATTTATGAAGAAATCAAAAAGATTTATTATTGATAGCTTAGGTTCAAATACAGAAAATATAAAGATAACCCATATAGGGACAAACTACATAATATATCTACATCTTGACAATTTGAATTTTTTGAGCAAAAGTTATCTGTTATAGAAATATGAATACGATGAGGGACTATGGTGGCATGCTAATCAGCAGACTCTCATTTAGAAGAGGAGTAGTTCTTTTTTCTGTCCCCCTTTTTTCTTCAATACTGATGTGTATATATCTTTTGAGATATATCTGTTGCAGGGCATAACGGGTGTGATAACGGTATAATGAAGTTCTATCCCTCACACCTTTGATCCCTCATCTTCAGTGAAGCAACCATTTAGCCCTTCAACTATCTGCATCTTAAACAACTTTAAATGGGACCAAAAGCAAAGATTGAAGATACACTGTCATTTCTCAACAGATGGTCTAAAAGGTCTGCAATGACTAATCTAAGAATCATTAAAAGAATTTCGGGTTTTCGAGACAACAGAATTAGATACAACGACTGACCACATGAGTTATGTCCGTCACCAGGCCTCCATTGTTGTATATGTTGGCCAGCATTGTTGAACCACTGGACAGGTCATCCTATCCTAAACATATACGAGTATATGTATACAGGGTTATCCAATTAGCTTGTTTATACTACTGCACTCAAGTTTTAGGGCAGTCAAAAAAGATTGAAAGTCAAAACTTGTCAAACATTGAAGGAAGATCTTGATAAGCCTTGCTGGGGACATACAACTTATAGTTGATTGGGTAAAATTGATAGGTGTTAACTTGTGGTAACAAGATAATAAACAACTATAGATAAGGATTCAAAGTGTTAACGGTTTGGTAAAATCGATAGACAAGATTGTTTACAATAACAATACAAATTCGTCAATTAAATAGGTCTTGATAGAGAAGGTGGTAACCGGATCTTAGGGATTTAGCAATTGGTTAATTGGTTCGGATAAGGTAATAAGCTAGGTGGCCAACTAATGAGTTCTTTGTCTAACCTCGTTATAAAATCTACATAATTGAATTGGTTTTAACTTAAATGCAACCTAAATAATTTGTGTCATGGAGTCGAAGTAGATGATCTTTTAATTAATCTTTATATACAAATTCTCTTTTCGTTTAGTTATTCGGAATTGCTAACCTTTTTAATTCAACTAACTATTTCAAATCCAAGGTGACGGGAGTCCTTAAATCCAAACTCTTTTTCTAAGCTACATTAAACTCGCTTATTTTTAATCAGTCCCTGTGTTCGACCTAGACTTACCTTTAAAGTATATTGCATACGAACGGGTTCACTGCCTGAGAGTGTGTAGTAGTCAGTTAATTGGTATTTCTTGTTTTTAAATTTATAACTCGATTTTACACATCAAAATACTTGTTTGGAATATCTGATTACATGCATAATGACAATTACTACTCTATCTACTACCCTATGAGGCTGTTTGTAACATTCGTGAGTTTTTAACTTGTATTAAAGTGAATTAAACATAATTAATTGTGATGTAAGTCCATGATTTAATGGATTAATTTATTTTCGACCCATTGACTTTCGTTATTTATGTATGTAACATTTGCTTTTCTTTTCGGATTCATCTTTCATGCGTATAACTCCTGTTTCTAATAGTAGTCTAAAGGTGGTGAAATTAGACAGAAATAGACTACTTACATGGATAATAGTCTAAAAATGACGAAACTGGAAAATAGACAGAAATAGACTACTTACATGGGTAATAGTTTAAAAATGACAAAACTGGAAAATAGACAGAAATAGACTAATTACATGGGTAATAGTCTAAAAGAGTCGAAAAAGAAAAAGTGGACATAAAGAGCCTACTTACTTGGTGTAATAGTCTAAAAGTGTTGGAATCGAAAATAGACTAGTTGGGGACAAATAGTGATTATTTACATAAGGTAATAGTGTAGCATTTGCCGTTTTGACCCGTTTACTTATCGTGATTTATGTTGTTAGACTTGAAAGAATTTATATTTCGGAAATGAATATTTGAGAACTTTAGTGTAAACTATGCCCAAGCATTTACACTATATTCGTGTCGAGGTAACTAGCTATTTGTGTGACATTAATGGGATAAATACCCACCTATTTTGTTTTCCCAAACTAGCCCCACATCCCCCATGCACTTATCTTTTATCCTTTCTCTTTCTCACCCACCTTTAATCTCTTATCTTTCTCTCTCTCTCTCTCTCTCACACACACACACACAAAATGCACATCAACATCTCCCCCCCTCTCTCTCTAAATTTCTTGAATCATTAATTGTGTTTTAAGTTGGAATCACATTAAATTCACCGTCTCTTTCATTATTGGGTCATCATACCAAGGATTTAAAGGTCAAAGTCCAAGATTCCGTCTAACTCAAATTCGGGTTTGACTCTTTGAAGGTAATTTTGGTAAGTAAAACTCATCTCAAATCCACCATTTTATGTTTATAATCATGTTTCAAGTCTAACCTAAACAACCCTTAGTCAATTTTTGGTTCAAAAGCTTAATGGGTCGATTTTAGGGTTTACAACTTGGATAATCTAGGTCAAAATCGGATTTGAGGCTTAATTGAAGTTATGGAATGATATTTAAAGTATGGGTTAGTTTCATACACATTACTTATTCCAAATTATGCTCAAACCATGTCTTAACATTCTTCAAATCGAGGTCTAGGTCGAACTATGGTTTTGTGAGGTCAAAATGGGTCAAGAACGATTCTTGAGTTAAAGTGATGTTATGGAACGAAATTATGAAAGGGATTATGTTTGTTATGTTCAATCATGTTGATTATATGTCGAGTTGAGTCTTGAATCTCACAAAATCGAATTTTCAAGTGCCGAATTAGAGTTTGGATGTTCTTGGTCAATTTTGACTTTTTAGTCAAACCCATGTTGCTGCCCACTTTCTTCCTTTATGTCTTTAAGTCGTTTAATCAATGCCAAAGACAATTCCTAACATCCCCCCTAATCTCATATCCATCCAACAAACATCATTTTGATTCTTATGATCAAACGAGCCTCGAATCATGTATAACTATAGGTTGTGAACGTATGAACGTATATTGATATGTATGCATGTATAACTATAGGTTGTGAACGTGTGACGAATATCTTATGCTTGTAACTCAATCTTAACTTGTCATAGCCGCTCAAAGTGAGTTTCGTAGCCCCTAGGCTTACTTTATTTGGGGTGGAAAGTGTACTCGTTTGTTAAATGCTTGTCGTTTAATACGATTGACTATGATATTGAACGTGATGATAACTACTTAATTGTTTGCTTGTGATACGTGTTATTGAAACATTTATTACACATATATGCTCACATTATACACTGTTGAATCCACGTTATGGGTATCTTTATGCTCACGTTATGGGTTGTTAAACCCACTTTATGGATTGTTAAATCCACGTTATGGGTATCTTTATACTCACGTTATAGGTTGTTAAACTCACGTTATGGATTGTTAAATCCACGTTATGGGTATCTTTATACTCACGTTATGGGTTGTTAAACTCACGTTATAGATTGTTAAATCCACGTTATAGGTATCTTTATACTCACATTATGGGTTGTTAAACTCACGTTATGGATTGTTAAATCCACGTTATGGGTATCTTTATACTCACATTATGAGTATTTTTATAGTCACGTTATGGATTGTTGAATCCACGTTATGGGTATTTTTATACTCACGTATTTGGTTGTTGAGCCCACGTTATTGAACGTTATTAATCCTCGTATATCGTTAACGGTTGTTATCCCGACACACTTGATTTTATTACTCAAACCTACGAACTCACCTACATTATGTTGACACGTTTTAGTACACTTTTCAGGTGAACAGGTTAATGGAAGACATATATGATGATTTGTTGCTTGATTGTGCTTGGATTGGACTTCATGAATCCGTGATTCATAGATTCCCGATTATGGGTTATGCTTATTGATGATATGCCCCTCCGAAGCTTTACCTCCGTATGTGAAATCTGCTATTACAAAGGCTGCTTAGGGATGCTTTCTGCCAGGATTACGGAGCTCACCTCAGGAGAACGGAGCTCACCTCCGTAGGAACGGACAACAGAGCTTCGCCCAAATACGGAGGAAATCTCTTATTTTCTTCCTTCTAAAGAAAAGGTACGTTTCCTTATCTTTTACTATTAAAATATATATAATATAATTAATGATAAGGTATGTAAATCCAATAAATATGTCTATCATATCTTTTCCTAAACATTAGAGAAAAAACCCTAAACCTAACTTATTCCCCAATGTGAGTTACCCTTATAAATAGAGGCCCTCATCATGGGACAGAGATATGTTCTCTTCACCCTGAAAACACATACATTCATCTTCTCCACACAAAAGGTGGCCGGCTTCTCTCCCATGGAGAATCGTCAACCACCAACACAAACACCTCCGATACAATGGCGTAAAGTGGCTCCGTAGCCCTCTGACCGTAAGGGAATCGCCAATAAATCACCCAAAACCCCTCCTTGTTCCGGATCGAAGGTCCCTGTGATTCTTTGGTTAAACAAATCGGCGCCATCCGTGGGACCTAAGATTATGTCCCTGTCAATGAGTTAGATCGAAAAGCTCCTTTTTTTCCTTTTATCTTTTTTGTCTGATCTTGTAAAACTCAAAACCAGATTTCGTGAAACCTATCACCATTAACACAAATCCCATGAAGTTAATAATGATCGATAATTAATTACATTCACTTCCTTCATAAATTTTATGGGCGGCTGGTATCCCGACCACTTTTTTGGTAATTAAACCAGACTATTTACAGCGATTATCGCTGCAAATAGTGGTGTTTTTGTCCATATCCAACTATTTGCAGCGATTACTGACAGGGGCTCGCTATTTTTTTGCCAGATTTGTTATTACAAACAGGGGGCCCACACTATTTGCAGCGACTATTGCTGCAAATAATAGGTGTGGTCTAGATACCAAAAAAGTTTGGTTGGGATATGAATCCCTATTTCATGTCCTCATACATACAAAAGTTATGGAGCAAATCCCATCAAAAATACATCAAATTCCGGAACCTAAAATAATCACCAACAAATTTGGATCATCAAATTTCTTTCACCATCCGCTCACACGTTGGCAATCGCTACACACATCGCATGATAGCCGTCACCTCCAAATTCCGTTTCGAGAAAACACCGACACAACCAAAATTTGATCCAATCGAGGCAGGATAAACCTCGGGGAAACTATAAGACCTCGGCTTCGTCTCAACATTCAGCCATGGGTTCACCGCTAAGACCGCGACGTGAAAACCAACAAAGGCTCAAATAGAATAATAATAAAATAACAAATAATATATAATAGAAATTATAAATAACAACTACAGTAATAAGTTTAGTGTTGTCAATCAACATTAATGAAAAGTAGGGACTACGAGTACTATAATGGTACATCTTTTTTTATAATAAGATATTAGTCTTTAATTATGATAGGCTAAAGGTTTTTCCTAACATACCAAACCATGTGTAAAGGGGCCATCGATCTCTTTTCTCTTTCCCTTTCTGAAACCCACCGACGCTCAAAATAATCCGCCACTTCGAAAAATCTGTCCATCATCCCATTTTCCAAGTACTATTGTTATACAATGTTAGACATTATACAAGGTTGGACCATGGACGTTACACGTTATATCTTTTTTAAAGGGTGTTTAAAAATACATTTTAAGAATAGATTTTGCGTTTTGAATAATCAAAGTTAGATTAGTAGCTTGAAAGATAATGTTTGAATTTAATTATGTTGTTTGATATCACAAATTCACAATAATAAAATAATCAGCTTCTTTAGTGTTTGATAAATATATATACATATAGGTTTTCTTTATATGAAGATTATTTTTGAGTTACTTAAGTGCAATTTTAAATTTTACAATTATGTAAAGACATGGATTATCATCCATTATATAATTTTTGAAGACATGAATTTTATGATCACATATGTACGAATAATGCTATGAGCATATGTATGCAGGTCGAGCACATGTATGCAGGGCGATCACATGTATGCAAGTATATTTTGTAAATTAATGTTTTCATGAGATTGGTGATGATCAAATGTATATAGATAGTTATATGAACATTTATAAGCAGTTATGTAGTTATAAGAACATGTATAAGCAATTATATAGTAAATAATCTAAATTTAAAGAAGGTTCCTAAAACTTCCTGCAATTTTTGGGGTTCCTATTATAATTTTTCCCTAAATGTTCCTACAATTTTTGGGGTTTCTAAGATTACTTCACTATATATATATATATATATATATATGAAAGAAATCAGATGAGAAGGTGGGTTAAGGAGAGAAGAGAAAGAATGTTTTTCTAACCAACCAGAAGTTGACATGTGGCTTTAAAAAAAAACGCGGTGGCAAATCTATAAATAATTTGACTTCAAATAAAACTGACCCAACCTAACCCTAAACTGACCCAAACCCATGCTGACCCAAACCCAAGCTAACCCTAACCCAAACTCAACCCTAAGCTGACCTAAACCCAAGCTGACCCAACCCAACCCTAAGTTGACCAAAACCCAAGCTGACCCAACCCAACCCTAAGATGACCCAAAACCCAAGCTGACCCAACCCAAACCTAAGATGACCCAAAACCCAAGCTGACCAAGCTGGTCGTGTTTTACAAAAGTTTAATTTATTTACAGTTATGCCACCGCACGTTTTATTTTAGTTTGACATACGATGCGTTTTGATTGGCCCATAAGACCTTCTCTCCATAACACAGGCTGCCCGGTACCTGTGCTTACGTGTGAAACCCCTCACATACTAATTTTTTAGTATTTGTTGTTTAATGAATAAATGTTTGGGACCCCATGAATTTTATGGATTTAAAAAATTAATATATGAGTGTCCACACCTAAGCTTATGTACCTTACATGCTTATATTACCATCCCCATCTTAATCTTAATATATATTATAAGACAGTTAAACTAATAACTTATTAACCAATCAAATAGTTCAATTTTATCAAATTGACTTCCGCTTATGTTATCAATTAATTTAACTATAAATTAAAAATTCTAATAACCATTATCCAAATATATTATTATATTAATATTTGTAGAAAAAATCTCATTAATTTACACTTTTTTGTTTTCCATCAACAATTTACACTTTTTAGTCCTGGATACTTAATTTATATTTATTTTTAACCATCAACTTGAGATACAAAATTTTCTCCCTTTTTATATATTAGTTTTGCATATTAATGTTTAAAGTTACAATTGTCACTCAAATCAAGAGGCCTAATTGTTATAAAAAAAATGAAAACAATTCTAACTGTTATTTAATTATCATAGGACAGATGATTGAAAATAAAGTTATTAGTGTTATGGGTCTGCATCATGATCAAAGACATATACTTGAATGTCAAGTACAAGATCTCAAGTATGTTTATATTTTAATTTTTAATTATATTTCATAATAATATCACATTATGAGTATAACTGGTTTCAAAAAATTCTATATTAGAGGATTAGTTTAGCATGTGCCTTATGTAATGACTACTAGCAAATAATTCCATTAATATGTCTCAGCTAATAATGACAGTGACGAACCTATGATTATTGCACTACAACTTGCAAAGTATAACACTTGAAACCGTATATCTTCAAAATTAGTTTTTATTACTTAAAATGTATTAAGATCTAATATCGTAAGTTTCGTGTCCAGTGTTAAACACGGGTCTAAAATCTAGTATATATATTATAATGTAAACAAGTATAAAGCCAAAAAAAAAATGACATTAGTAAGCTTTCTCTACACATCTATCAACTAACTAAACCGGGGAAGAAGCCCATAATCCAATTTGAAAAATATATAACATCAAACGATTTGAAAATTTGTATCAGATTAGCATAGAATAGAGCTAGTATAGTAATATTTAGTCACGATTTTTTGAACATTTTCACTTTTTCTATTTTCATTCTTTTTATTTGAACGACGAGTCAGTAATGAGTAGTTAGCTGTTTGCATTTGAGACACCACAGTAACATCTAATCGGGGGAATATGTGGAGCTCGAACCACACATGCTTGAGATAAAACCCAAGACTCTTAACACCCCCCCTCCATAGGGCTGTAAACAAACTAAACAGTTCATGAACATGAATCGTTCGGTGGGAAGTTTGTTCATGTCCATTCGTTTAGTTAAATGAACGAACATGAACAAAACTCTCGTTCGTTCAGTTATGTTCATGAACATTCGATAATCTGTTCATGAAAGTTCGTTCATTTATGTTCGTGAACCGTCGTTCGTGAAGAATAGTTCGTTTGTGTTCGTGAACATGTGTTCGTTTGCGTTCGCTTACATATATTAATACTATACCTATATATATATATATATATATATATTATTGATACTTAGTTATTTGTATTTTAAGAAAAATTTTAAAACTCTTGAATTTTTAATAAAGAAAACAATTAAAAATTAATGTTTGATATTTTATCAGAATTATCACTAAAGGACTAAATTGAAATTGAGAGGCTGGATTTGAGAGGCTAAATTTGAGAGGCTAGTAAATCTGGGGTAGTATTTCCAAATACGAGGTCACATTTGAAATGCAAGGTCACAAACTGAAATACGATGTCACATTTGAAATACGAGGTCACATTTAAAATACGAGGTCGTAATTGGAAATATGAGTTCACATTTGAAATACGAGGTCATAATTGGAAATACGAGATCACATTTGAAATACGAGGTCGTAATTGGAAATACAAGGTCACATTTGAAATACGAGGTCGTAAATGAAAATACGAGGTCACAAACTGACGGGGTTGCAATCTGGGTTGTTCTTCCCCAAAATTCATTCTAGAAAACCCTAATCGTATCTTTCGATCTGGAAGGTGTTTTTAACATCAGATTGTACTTTTAGACTCCCTAATATGATGAGAAAATAATCCTAAAGTCAGAAACTTGAAAAACGGTCTTAAACCCGTAAACCCATTTGATCAAAGTTTATAGAAAAGTGTACAAAAATTCTTATATCTTAAGATTTTGTTAACAAAATCACACGAAACTTTGACAAAAGATGTAGTATATGATTCCAAACGTTTTGGACGTAAAAAGTTCAATACTTGGTGGGTGTAGTGTGTATATTAAAAGAAAAACCAAAAAATACCAAAAGAAGAGCATAAAAAGGGGTTTTGATTTTATACCTTAAGTCTGTAAAATAGATGTTTGTGATGATGTTTAAGACGTAAAAATACTGTTATTGAAGCTAAATCTAAACAAAACAAGGTTTGATTTCCATAAAACTTGTTGATTTTGGGGTAGTAAAGTGAGGTAGTAAAGATGGGGTAGTAAGGGAAAATGGGGTAGTAAAGGTGTGTGTGTTTTTGCTAGGAGGCTAAGGTGGTGGAAATGAGCGTTTGTGAAAGAATAAGAAGTATTTATATGTAGAGTAAAATGGGAGGGTTTCATGTCACACCACCTTACAAGTCTGAAATACGATGCCGAAGTTGAAATACGAGGCAAGACCGAAATAAGAGGCTAAATAAGAAATACGATGTTGATGACTAAATTACGAGGTCGCATTTTCAAATTAACTTTTTATTTTGACTTAAAAGTTTTCGTGGTCAACTCACGGGTGTTACAAAGTACAAAAATCTTTCATGTATGTCCATAATAATCAAGGTTTTACCATTACAATATCAACCATGTCAAATAATAAGTTGGTTATTTGATCATAAACATTGATATCTGTCATTTTTTTTCTCCAAAGGTGATAACTATGTAATGGTACTTATCTATCCTATAATTTAAAGAGCAGGTTGGGAGTACACTTGAAACCCTTTATAACCCTTAATATTATATTTTCTCTTATAACATCTGGCACCCCTTATTAAATAACCAAGAAATTTTATCTTTTTTATTTTTTAATCTATTTTCAACTTTATCTTTTTAAAAGTAAACGTTATTATTAACAAATTATCTAAAGTCCAATCTATTACATTTTATAATCACTAAAACTATCGCTTAGTTGTTTTTTTTTGTTTTATATCCGTAAAGTCACTATTAATATTATTTTTGTATAAATCTACTAAAACAAGTTCATTCTTTTAATATATGAAATTTTTTCAAGTTTTAGTAATTATTTAATATCTAAATATTCTAATCATTTTTTTCGTACAAAAAAGCTATAAATTATGAAAAGTAAAACCGAGTCAAAAAGTTATGGTTCTAATTCAGGTACAGTTTATCCTTATGTATATGTTGATTGTGTTTTAAATTTTTTATATTCATTTTATTATATCTGTTTAAAAGTGACATTCTTTCATGTATAATCGTATAAGGTTTTTATCGAGATGATAATTTATTTATTGATCTGATTTGTTTATGTAGCATAAACAAAGCTGATATTTAGTTATTTATGTGAATTTGATTTAACATTTGCTTTTAGCTAAAAGTTCAAAATATGTTTTATACTTGGTGTTTATTTTAGATACACATATATTATTTGATTAAATGTAAATTTTTACACACGTATAATTTATATATATATTTTACCAAAGTTTTTCTCTATATTATTTGATTTAAAATTTTTTATGTTTTTTAATAACAGGTAATATTTTTTTCATCATTATATGTTGATATTTGCAGATTTTTAAACATGCTATTATATAATTGTTTATATTTTATCAGTTTATTTAGTTAAGCAAAGTTTTATAATTTGTCATAGAATCCTATAATATATTGAAACGAAGTATAAAAGACATGTTTTGAAACCACCCGTTTATCAGATGAAACTGAAGACTAGTATCATCAATATACTAAAACATGATTGTAGTATTGTTGGTGCCATTTCTTTGATCGACACATGTCATCTTTAGTCTAAATAAATATACAAAGTTCTTAATTTGTAGTTACCATATTGCTATCAAATATCAAATAATATAATATTTAATAATAATTACTTTTTTTTACATATATTTGATGATTAGTTAATTTTCACGTATTTGAGATATACTCATAATTAACTTACAGTTGAAACGGGTTAGGATCGGTTAAATCACGATCAATTCGAATATAAAAGTGCCGAATCCAATCATATTTGAGTTTGAGGTTTATGTAATTTAATGGATGTTTGATCCAAGAATCGTTCAATGGCTCAACCTAGAGGTTTAGGTGCGGTGAAGGTATTTCGTAGACGATTTCCTACCGGTCAGAGGGCATAAGGGCCGCTTTACACCTTGGTATAATGGGTTTTTCTTTAAGAGGTGAATGAATCCTCTTAGGGGGTTAAAGACTTGGAGAGAAGGAAAAGGAGTTAGGATAAATCTTTTCCTCTTTTTAGGATATCTCCTATCTTTTAAGAAGATTTGTAGTGATCTCGTAACAAACCGTGTCTGAGGTATTCGAGTGTGTTTGATAGTGTTGGAGTCAAGTCACTCATACATTACAAGATTTGAAGATGACACACAGCTCAAGAAATACTTAAGTCTTTGGCTCTGGAGCTGAGTTAGCTTGGAAAGTTCCAAGCTGAGTCAGCCTGAACATCTTAACTAGAAGATGGTATCTTTCAAGTTGCATCAAAAGAACAACAAGCACTTGGTATAAATCGAAGATGAAGAACAAGGATAGAAGGCCAAACTGATGGTTGGAAATCAGCTTAGATCTTGCAGTCAGCTTGGAAGGTACATTGTCAGCCTGGAGTATTGCAAGTGCTCCAGAGTTGTTATAACTTTGTATATATCATCAATCAAATGGATAAGCATCAGAAAGGACATTCTAGAAGTTCCAGTTGTTGATTGTAAACATTCTATGAGGTGTCCATTGTATTGTTGTTGCACGATCATTCTTGGTGAGCAAGTAGGGAACAAAAAGGACAATGTCACTATCACCAGGTACTGATCAAGCAGTGACCATCAGATCAAGACGCGTGGAAGAAAATGGACGGCATCCAAGGCATGGTTGATGCCTATATAAACCAGCCTTTGTGTCTCAAGAATGTGTGCATCCATTACATTAACTCTCACAACGATTAAAGCTTATCAGCTTGGATTTGTGTTGTACTCAGCTTAGGCTAGTAGAGTTAATATACAGAATTGTAACTTGCTATTCAACCAAGTAGTTAGATTTGTAGGCTAATCTGTTCTATAACTACTTGTAATTCTTTTTATTCATCAATAAAAGAATTAGTTGAAAATCAGCTTACACTTTGTTCTTGGACTGCACTTTACTTTATTGTCTTTATATTCTGTCATTTACTTTACTGTTTCATTAACATGATTATCACAAGCTGAATATGATTAAGCACTTTAAGATAATTTACATTCCGCATTAAAAAGTATTTTCAAGCTCATTTAGTGAAAAGTTGTATTCACCCCCTCTACCACTCTTTGAGACATCCTAAACCATCCTGTTTATCTCCTTTGGGACCTATCAGATACATCTTTCCTTTAAAGGAGATTTAGATAGATATGAAAGGTTCCGTATATATCCAGAGCTTTGGGATGATGGTCCCGAAACCTTCGTGATAATTCTGGTTACGAAGGTCCTTTCCCGCGAAGACTGTGCTCCGTACATGTTAGGCAAACATTATTATGAATATGGAGGTCCTCCGATAATGGAGGTAAAGCTCTGTACATGCTATATCATTATTGGACGTATATGCACAAATTAACAAAGAATAAGAGACAAATACAGATGCATAACTCGTATTATATCATTAATCATAAGATTATTACACCAAATTGAGTATACGTCTGATTGGCACGGAGTATAGATCTCTACCCCGTGCACTATGTACGACCTATGTTGCAACTCCAATAATCAACTTGAAGTTGTAACCTAATTCTTGTATTTGTAGGATGAATTGTGGGCTGGACTTCAACCGAATTTGTGGGCTTTGAACATCTCAACACGAACTCGCTAGTTCGTGACGACATCATCACAACCTTTTGATGACGTCAACATGAACTTCAGTAGCATATAGAATTGCATTGCAGCGGACAATAACTAGTGCATAGACACTGCACCAACACTTACCATATTTATTAATTAATAAAAGAAAAAAGAAAAGCAACATAACATAAAATAATAAACTTACTAAATATATAATTGCATTTAGTTGTTGATTCATGTACGTAACAAACTTCCATCCATGGAAAAAGAATATGAAAATATAAATCTAATAAAAAGAAAATGATTAATTAAGAGGGATAACATCAATTTAAGAGAGTGAATTAGTTATATATATATATATATATATATAAGAAAATGCTAAACATGACCCTTAAGGTTTTACTTGACGTGTATAAAAAAATTGTACATTACCATATTAAAAGCCCACCCTTTGAATTTTATGGTAAATGTACAACTAAATAATGCACCTTAACGAAAGCCTTTAGGTCTTCGTTTAGCAAAACCCATATATATATATATATATATATATAGGGTATGGTAAGGTTCTTGTGAGAACCATTCACATATGAACATAGATAATATTAAGTATAACTTGATTTGTTCATATATTAACGAATTTGTTCACATATACCATTCGCATATGTAAATCATGTTATAATTTAGAGGTTCTCATGGTTCTTCCAATTCAAATGGTTCTTACATGAACCTTTTCCTAGGTAAGGTTCATGTGAGAACTATTCACATATGAACATTGATAATTTGAAGTATAACTTGATATGTTCATATGTGTACGAATTTGTTCACATATAGTATTCATATATGAACTATCAAGTTATAATTTATAGGTTCTCATGGTTCTTCCCATCCAAATAGTACCCCTTATTTTAGTACCAATTAGGACCACATCATAATCATCATCACCACCGACCACCACCACCATCACCACCGTGATCATCTCCGACCAAAAACATGGTCCTGCGGCTCTGGCGACCACTGCCGTCGCCGGAAAATCATGTTTTAGTTAACTTACACATGTGTAAGTCGTATATAACTTACACATGATTTTCCGGTGGTTTCTATGTTCTTGGGGATGGATCTGTTGATGTCCATGAGTTTCTTCAAGTTCTAACTTCTACGGTCTTTAGAAAGGAAGCCAGCACCATGTCTCTAAGAAGCTCCATGTCACATTAGCAAAAGGACATTGTAAAAGACACGTTTTCCACGGTTTCATTCTATGAGTTGCACAATAAGCACAGTGTGCATGAGACCATGATATTCTTTCCTGAGAGCTGGTTCATTGTTGGTATTCGTTCCATTTCGATTTGCATGACACATAATACAACCAAGGATAAGATTAATTAAGAGAGTAAATTAATGAATTACATTTAACTTGAAATGAAGACATTAGAAGAATTTAAGAGGGATTTGTTTGAAAGAGATGTCATTATTCATAAAATTTTCCATTTAAACTTAATTAGGTGCTTTTTTTTTTATTTTAAAAATAAGTATATTTTGATCGGCAGAAGATGTTTCTATTAACATGTTTATTATTAAAACGCATGATTTACAAATTTATATTACAAATGCAAATTTAAATTTGGTTAATTCTAATGTCATGAAATTCAAAAAAGTAGATAAAAATCATCATACTTATCAAGTGATATTAGTTTATAAAAACCATTATAGAAAAAATAATTTTTCTTATACCAAATATATTTTTATCCAGAACAAAAATAATCATATTAATATTTATAGTCAATATGTATATCGTATGAATATTAATACAAGTATTACTAATATTCTATAACTCCGATTTGTGTTTAATGTGTTATGAGTAATTTATATAGGTATGTTTAGTTATTATTAAAGTTATTTGATTAAATTGGATGAAAAAATAACATATATACCATATAATTAAGAATACGTTTACATCTTTATATATATATATATATATATAAATACAACTGACCTAATAGCTTATTAACTAATTATAGCTCCCAATTTTATCAAATTGGAAATTGATGATGTCACAATCTACAACTTTGATGGACATATTATGATTTTGTAATATTCAAATATAGTTATTTATATAATAGTAAACAGTTTTGATGAACATATTTTAAAAAATATTTTACTATAAAACTCAAAGTTTTATAATATAGATCAATTTTTTATTACTAAAAGATTGTAAACTAAATTTTAAATCATAATAAACTAACATCTAATATTGATAAAGTTGTAAGCCTGTATATTTAACACGAACCTAAAATCTAGTTTAAATAACTAAATGATAATAAAAATATTTAATGTTAAAGTCATAAGTTATATAGTAATAGGTGTAATTAAAATAAAAATAACTCAACTAGTAAAAATAAAAATAAAACGCATACTTTTTTACGGTTATTTATATATTTACGAATAAAGGTTTATATATTTACTTACTTAATTTATTTGATTAAATTAGTCCATAAATGAAAACCATTATGTAAAATCTAACAAATATTAGATTTATTTATTTAGTTTTAGGTTTAATCACTGAATCACCAACGAATTTTTTCTTTTATACATTGTTATCTAATAAATATTTCTATTGATATATATTTTCCACAAACTTGTAAAATTTATACATAGTTTACCAATCGTTGACTTGTTTACTGGTAATGGTTAATTAAATGTTTCCTTTTAAGTTATATGGGTATTAAGTGGAAAAAAATTATAAGGGTTTAATCATTGGATTATCAATAAATTTTTAATTGTAGTTGGTGTAGCTTTTAATTGTAATTGTAAATTGTAATTTTTAAACAAATCTTTTAGCTAACTTTTAACTATATAAATATTATGGAAGTGATATTGCTACAACAAGTTTTAGCCATTTACAACTAGAGATGGCAAAAAAACCCGCATCCAATGGGGATACCCGAAACCCGACATTTTTGGTCCGGGTTTGGGTTTGGGTATACGGGTCTAGGGCTGGGTATTGGGATGGTTTTATCTTTTTTCCCGGGTCCGGGTGTAACCCCCCTAACTTACAAAACGTACAAAATGATATCAAAAGGAACTTAAAGGACAAAGGGGACATTAATCTTATTCAAAATCAAACCAAAGTCAAGGTAACAAAATATTCAAAAGTACTTATAATCCAACATAAAGAACTAAAGCTTGAGAAACTCTAAGGCCGGAGGTGCTAAGTCCAAATCATTCTACGCTCTTTGCTCGTTCCCAATGCCCCCTTGATCACCTGCCGTATAAGAAAGAAAAAGGAATACGGCTGAGCAAAAGCTCAGTGACGGATATGACAAAAGCTGAAGTATAATATTAAAAGCAGAGATGTAATTCAAAGACAAGTTTATTACCTTAACAAACTTATTTCAAATCAAAGTACAAATATGTATAATTCCACCATATATCATACGTCAAATACGTATATCAAATATAAAACCAAATTTTATAAAATAATGCAACTAAGAGTCAAACAAATAAGGGCCAAATGAAATCATAGGGTAGCTACTCCACTAATCATTCATTTATGGTGCGAAACGCCTCGTCTGACACTACGATAAGCGCCCACCGTCAAAAAAATATTACCTAGGACCGATCCATACGCCTCCTATCAGATATAGTATAATGAGCTCGAACCACACCGGGTTATCAAAAGGAGACGCCATAGAACAAATCAAATACACCGCTACGGACGGTGCCACGTCATTGGTGTCACAATAACGCGCCCATGGGACCTCCATGGATAGGTTACTCTTATATGCATATCTTAAGAAACCGTTTTGACCAACTTATATATATAGATATGTCGAATAAGTTTTAAGAGTCAAAAATGAGTTTTTGGACACTTAGAAGAAAATATTTTAAAACATTTAAATATAAACTTAAAATTACATCTTTATCACCCCATAATATGCGACGGTATTAATTTTCGTTAATCAAGGGACATATATAAGTGTAAGAATTGGGGAAACACATAGAATATCCGTACCTTATCGCCGATCACAACGAATTCAAAATGCAAGATCCACCAACGAAACGCGATCACCAAACCGAATCTAATCATATACAATAGTATAAGCACAAAATATATTCAAATAGGGAGTATGTAATATCCATTATATTTAGTGACTTTTAATAAGTATTTTAGATGTTATCGTCATACTATTTTTGAATTACTGACACGCATACTACAAAATTTTAAGAATTTTATTTCGTTGCTTTACACATTGTTGCCTAAAAATCACGTTCCCATACATGCAATAGCCCTCACCAAAATTAATTATTTTTCATGTTAAATCTTATTAATGATCAATAGTCTAGATATAGCCATTTCGCATTTGTTTCCACTAATGTGGTTTTCAAAGGACAGTGACATAGATGGCATGGCAAAAATATATGCTATCTGATTATTTTTTTTTTTATAAATTAGTTCTAACAGAAGCATGATACCACTTATATCTAGACATCTTCAAAATTTTCTAAAATATCATTATAGATATGTACTAAAAGATATATTTTTATAAATAAAAGAAAACCCATATCACATCCAAGTTTAAAAAAATTTAATTACTCTATATATAATTATGAACATCATTTGTAAATATTTTTCTTATAAAAATTTGAAAATGTCATGTTGATTAGTTATCATAATAATCTATCAATCAACCATAAAACTAGTTTTCTATTAATATAATAATAATAACAAAAATATGGTTATCATGAGTATGAAATTATTAACAGATTTATTGAATAAAATATAAAGGGCTTAGAAAATTACCAACAAGATAATACTAGAGGAGCCTTGTACTATGTAGATCCCTTTGACTAATCAACCCAAATCTTATATTCCTTAAAGATACAACCCAAAATTATTTTGTCTTTTAATCCTTAACCCCATATGCAAATTAATGTTGATCCAGTATTGCTCGTATGGATGAGAAGATGAAAATAATTTGCTAGTCTAGCTAGTTGATGAAGATTTCTAATTTAATAATAAGGATTCATTAGCCTAGCCCCTTTTATGAATTTTTCTTTCCACCGTAACCCATTCCATCAAAGAGTCTTGTTTAGTAGTAGGATAATTAGTATTATTATTGTGTGTTGTATATGAGGATTGTTTTTAGCTTCTCATATATGGTCTAGCCTTTTATCTATTACGTTCCATCCTTAACCGTAAATTTGAGGATATGAAAAGCCATGTATTTTAATTCTACTTAAAAGTCGATACAATACACCTAACATTCATAACAACTAGTGATATGTAACATGAACCATAACCGATTAAGATGCCTATTAACTTTTATTTTATAACAACTTAGGATAACTAAAATTATATTAAACTTAGGTTAATTTATATCTATCAAATTATTTGTTTTACATTTTATCAAATTTAAATTGTTTTAGATTTTATAGGATATTACACCGGGTCCGGGGACGGGTTTAAATGAAAACCCGCATACCTGGCTCGTATACCCGAAACCAGACTCGAATCCATATACCAGCTCCGTTTATATTAGATAAATATTGGAAACTATAAATATAATAATTATGTAATATGTATACATGTCAAAAATGTGTCATTTGTAAAAAATATTCCAAGTAAATATGGTAATTGTTAATAAACCTAACAGAAACTTAGCTATAATTGTTGTATGATAGTTCATGGATCACAAAAACAAAGACATACAATATCTTATATTTATACTTCATAAATTGTTAATAAACCTAACAGAAACTTAGCTATAATTGTTGTATGATAGTTCATGGATCACAAAAACAAAGACATACAATATCTTATATTTATACTTCATAAATTCTTGTAGAGATGTCAAACCTCAATGAATGCCATGACTTTATGTTTCTTCAGGAGTGTAAAAGTTCCAGTCGTACATGGTTTGATTAGCATGTTAACGAATCCCCTATTACCCGCGGGAAAACCCGTCACCCGATGGTTAGTTGGTAAATGGGGACCCGTCGGGTCTGGGTCCGGGATTACTAAAACCCGGACCATACCCGGCCCGTTGTCATCCCTATTTACAACAATTCATGCACGATATAGTACTACACTGAGTAATAAATTTTTGTACTTTATTATAGATGAATAAATTTTATTGTATCATGAATAGCAATCTACAAATATTATATTATATATTATATATTATATTTATATATATCATGCCACCACTCACTTTGTTTTATCATTCGATCACCACCATGGAACCTTGGTTCATCATCTTAGCATTTTGCATAGCAGCCATAATCAAGCCACTTTTGTTCTCCAAGAGCCACAACAAGAAGCTACCACCAGGTCCATCTTTACTTTCATCAAACTTTATTCTTTTAACCAACTCACTTTCAGCTTTTGGACCAATTCTAAAAAAACTTAAAGCGAAGTACGGACCGGTGATCACTCTCTTCATTGGTTCTCGTCCTTCCATATATGTGGGCGAGCATGAAATAGCCCACCAAATCCTTATCCAGAAAGGGGCGGTCTTTTCCGACCGCCCCAAAAGGTTTGCAGTGCGTAATATATCGTCTTCTTCTTATGGCCTAACATGGAGGCTCCTTAGACGTAACCTTGCGTCTGAGGTCCTTCACCCTTCACGTGTGAAGTCGTATACATGGGCTCGAAAGTGGGTGCTTCATATCTTGATTAATAGGTTAAGAAAACATGAACATGATGAAGCTGGTGGGACTAAGGTAATCGAACATTTTACGTATGCGATGTATTCTTTGTTGGTTTCTATGTGTTTTGGTGAAAAGTTTGATGAGACTAGGATTAATGAGATTGCAAGCGCACAACGTAGATTTTTGTTGCTAGTTGGGTCAGGCCGGTTGAATATTCTGGGTGTCTTTCCTAGGTTAACGAAGATTTTGTTTAGGAATAGATGGAAGGAGTTATTGCAAATGAGGAATGATCAAGAACAACTATTGCTTCCACTCATTGAAGCACGGATTAAGTCAGTTACTGAATCTCGAGAAGAGAATATTGTGGCGTATGTTGATACACTTGTGAATTTGCAGCTTCCTGAAGGAGAAAGCGGTAACAAAAACAGTGGAAAGCTGACACATAAAGAGATTGCTAGTATGTGTAGTGAGATTCTTGATGCTGGGACAGATAACACCTCTACTGCGTTACAATGGATTATGGCGAATCTTGTTAAGCATCCTGAGATCCAAAGCAAGTTGTATGACGAAATTGTTGGAGTCGTTGGACCATCACCAACGGGAGAGGAAGAACCGGTTATAAATGAGGATGACTTAAATAAGATGTTGTATTTGAAGGCTATAGTTTTAGAAGGGTTAAGAAGACACCCACCGAGCCATTTTGTGCTGCCTCATAGGGTCATGAAGGAGGTGGAGGTGAATGGATACGTGTTTCCAAAAGGTGCAATTGTAAATTTCATGGTGGGGGAGATGGGGTTAGATCCAAAGGTCTGGGATGATCCTATGGAGTTCAAGCCAGAGAGGTTTATGGCGAACAATGGAAGTAATGGTGCGTTTGACATAAGTGGAAGTAAAGGGATTAAGATGATGCCTTTTGGTGCAGGAAGAAGGAGATGTCCCGGCTTGGATTTGGCCCTGCTTCTCTTGGAATGTTTTGTTGCTAATTTGATTTGGTATTTCAAATGGAGTGTTCCTGATGGCTATAATAATGTTGATCTTTCTGAGAAGGTTGAGTTCACCATCGTCATGAAGAATCCTCTGAGGGCGAAAATCTCTTCAAGGGCTGAAAAGTTAACGATGTGATCAGTCTACTACAATGTGTGTGAAATAGCTTGCTTATTGAATATATATGCATATATGTTTAAATTAGTTTCTATTATGATAAGCATTCAAATAACTACATTATGCAGTGGCCTGGATATTTGATTATTCTTGCTAATGGTTATACACTTAAATAAACTACAATTTTGATGGTATGCTTAATTTCATTCTTACCCGAGTGTGTTATACTTGTAATTACCAATATATAGATAATCATGATATATATAGCTGCAGAACAATGGCCCGGGTCTAAAGGCTTTAACCATTTTGATCTTATATTCCGTTGTGACCCAACGTCCCAACTCACTCACTCACTCGTTTGTCTCATAACTGACTTGTTCATATTAAAGATGCAAGGACCTGACAGAAACATAAAACAGGGCAGGAACAAGTTGCTGATTTATATATTGGGTCCCTTTCAATCAGTTATTGATAAGTGAAAAATATGTATATGAGAGAAGTTAAGATAATTGTTCATCAAATCAAGCATAAGCCTCGCATTAGATTGTTGATTACATTCATATCACTCGTAAGCGCCAAGCTAACCGACTCCTAACAGCTATCACAAACTAACAACCGTTTTACAGAGTTACAACCTTAACCCCTCAACCATCCACTATATATTTAAAACAAACTGAACCCTTAAGATATTGAAGCTCAAAATCGTACCCAAGATTTTGATGAATTTACGTACCAAGCTTTACAAGATTTATAACATACTATACAAGTATTTAATATAGCTTTGGTAGATTATTCAAAATAAATGGTACCAATATTATCTCCCTTAAAATTTAGCTTACGAACTTGACACAAAACAAAACTATATTCGACTTATAACATACACAAACATCGTTCCAATAATTTGAGCAATGAACAAACTTATATATTAATATAGGAAAGTACTGACCGGAATAAACAAAACAAATGGATATATATGGGGAGTATAAATCTATTCACAACAATATATGTTTTATATAGTTATACATTGTGCAGTATAATATGTACATTTATTATAGATGACTAGATAATTCTAGATTTATCACTACCATATATATGTTGTCTTGAGTTCCCCAAATTAGTTGATAACTTGATACCAGCAACATGTAATTCAAAAATCCATAATTCACGAATTAACAATATTAGGACCAAATTAACAATCCAGCGATTTAAATTAGTGGACACATGCCTTTCAAGTATTGAGCTGGTATGGACGGGTTCTATTTGGGAGATTGGTGTATAGGTGGACCTAATGTAATTGTAGTGTAATTTTATGTAACGTGGGTGTATACATCTAGCTTCTGGCTTGATGTTTTTTTATTGTACTTTGTATCTACTATTTTTTCTTTGGAGCAATGAAGTAAGCCTATTTGTTAAAAAAAAAAACAATATGCCTTTCAAAAAAAAAAAAACATAGTTGACAACATAGTTGTCAAACTCGTATGAGTCAAGTCAAAATCAGATGAAAACGAGACGAATCGGCGGATGACTCGTTTTTGCTCCTGACTCGTAGAATGACTCGTGTTTTGTTTGCGAGTCGGTCCGAGTCGTGTTCCGAGTCACGAGTCACAAATTAATTTTTTATTTTTAAAATTTTTTTAAACATAATATGCTTTTAAATCTAGTTTTATTTCAATAATGTTTACTATATTTAGCGTAATATATCAATACCATACTATATTTCAACGATAAAAAATAACAATCAAGACAAAGAGGAAATAAAAAAATTTGTAGAATGGATATTGACAGTTGGCGAAGGGACGACAGGAGGCAACAACGACGAAGCTACAGAAATTGAGATACCCAATGACATGTTGATTAAATCTGGAAAAAATCATGTCTGAGTCTATTGTGTCAGCTATTTTTCCTTCGATTGCAGAACATCTTAATGACAAGGGATACTTTGAAGACAAGGCAATTTTGGTACCTACAAATGAAAAGGTCGATTCGATCAATGAATACGTACTATCGAAGATAAAAGCAGACGAGCATACTTACTTCAGCTCAGACAGTGTTTGCCAGTCAGAGTTCATTGACGAGTTTGAACAAGCTTTGTACGCGCCAGAAATCCTAAATGGGTTCAAAGTTTCAGGATACCCTATCACAAACTGGTACTAAAGGAAGTCGTGCCCGTGATGTTACTTCGCAATATAGACCAATCTAACGGGTTATGCAATGGGACGAGATTGAGGATAACAAGATTAGGAAAGCATGTGATTGAAGCAGAAGTAATATCTGGCAACAACATTGGGTACAAAACTTACATCCCCAGAATGAAGCTAATACCATCAGATAAAAGAATACCGTTCAGGTTTCATCTAAGACAGTTCCCTTTGGTCGTTTCTTTCACAATGACAATCAACAAAAGTCAAGGACAATCTTTATCGATCGTTGGTCTGTATCTACAACGTCCAGTCTTCACGCACGGACAGTTGTAAGTTGCGATCTCTCGGGTTAACTCGAAAAAGGGACCTAAGGTGCTGATATGCGACAAAGATGGGAAGCCGAAAAACACCACAACAAATGTCGTCTACAAAGAAGTGTTGCAAAAGATGAAGAAGGATACAACCTTCTAACGTTCAAACTCTTGAATGCATTTACTTTTAATTAGGTTCTTAACATCTTACATGTTTTTTTTTAATATCTTTCACGATTGTTTCTAGGATTTTTTCCTTTTCAAATAATAAGACTTTTTATCTTGAATATTCTTAACCTCTTCAAATAATCTAATTTTTGGAACCAAGTACACCCGTGTATATGACACGGGTCTAAAATCTAGTACAATATTATATTTCAACGATAAAAAATTATACGAGTATATTATTAAATATCCTGACTCTTACCATTCGAGTCACGTTTCGATTCACGAGTTAAAAAATCAGATTTCGATTCGAGTAAAAAATACCGAGTCGATAACTATGGTTGACACACATTATGGAATAAACAAATTTATCAAAACGAATTTTTAACTGATTTCAAACATTGCTGTAAACCCATATTACAAACTAGTTGACCAATGAAATTGACTCCTCATGTAAAGAAATATTAACTCACAGACTTGGAACAGTGGCTACGAGATTGGCACTTAAGAGTTAAGACTGAAGAATTTGTAACCACTTCTAGACCTTCTAAACCTATATAAAACCTTTCCAAAGACTTTCAAACATACTTTAATCATGCAACACACCTTTATTTACAGCCTTCTAAAATCTGCCAAAAACCATTTCTAGCTGTTGATCAGATATCAGCCGAATAGGCTGTTCCGTGACTCCCATTATTTGACCCAATTAGACACTTTCGTTTTCATCCAACCTTATATCCGTTTAGAGACATTCGACCATACTATCATTATATACTATCAGTTTTTCTCAAAACACATGACACCAAAAGTTACAGCCGCTCAAAAACAGCAGAAAGCCATTTGTAGCTGCTATAAGCTTAGCAAACAGCACCAAGGAGCGCTTTTGCGACCCACTTTTGCTACTTCAACATTTGTGTTTTCTTAAAAACTTATACCATATGAAAGACCAATGACCATGTTTTTTCATCATCTACTTTCTGTTTTACCAAAACCATATAAACGAAAAGTTATAGCCCCTCAAAAACTACCCCACCTTTTAACCAAGTTTCCATAAGCTTGAGTGGTAAAGGTTTACAATCTGATTAAAAAATGACCATTTGATGACAGAAGGGCGTACATAATTATGTATCATGAGCACATGTCTCGGCGGGATACCTAATCCTCAAAATAACATAAATTCTAAGGCTAATGCTACCTCAAAAGAAACATCTACGGGGCAACTTTCTAGCTGATAACCTTCTACTATACTCAACCTTGACTTTTGTCTCTTTTGGTTGATTTTCTTATAAAATATAAACAATTAAAAAAATAGGGCTGTCAACAGGTTTGGGTTCGGGTTGACGCGTAAAAGATATCTGACCCTAACCCAACCCACTAAAAGTTTTACGTTAGAAACTTCAACCCCGACCCAACCCGTGTGGTGACCTGATTAATACATGAAGGGTTGACGACTTGACGGGTCAAATAGGTTGGTTTTAAGTGGTATTTGCAATCTGTCCCTTGCTAATCAGAACTCTAAAAATGTCGTTAAACAAAAACGATAGCAGTTGAACCAAAGTAAAACTCTTACCAAAAAAATATGAATCCTACATATATCCAAGATGTAATAATCTGAAGAAAGAAAAGAAGTGACTGAAATATCATTTTCGATCCCCCTATATTTATCTCATCTACTAATCCCAAGATGCATTGTCTGATCATAATATCACAGCAAATCATTCTGGGGATGGGCCGTATACTATGGACTATGGTTTGGAGTATGGACTCTGGAGTAATATATAGACTATGGACTTAATTTATAAAATACTATATTATATATAATTAAATTTATTAAAAAGTTATCAGGTTGGCGGGTCAACCTAAAGGTCAACAATCCCACCTAAACCCAAAAAAAAAATTAAAAAAAATCAGGCTAGCAGGTCAAAAATACATAATTCTAACCCGCTTTCTTTCCGGTCGGGTTTTAGGTTGGGTTAAGTATTGACAACCCTACCATAAATGTAAGACAATGTTTAGTGAGTATATCTATAATTTATAATCTATAACTACTTATAAAGCATTTTGTGGTGAATATGGATCCAATTGTGAAAAGTTGGATCGTTATGTAGATTTGGTCGACTTTAACATCTCTAGTGTAGTTGTGAGATATGTGTGGCCATAGTGTGTATATATATGTGTACTAAAAGGGTGCCGACGCAATGCCGGTGGTGAAAACGGCAGTGTGGTCGTAGTGGCGATTGGTGATGGTGGTGGTGATGGCGCCAAGTAGTGTGGATTATTGATGTATAACGGGTAGTATAACTATATTAGAAGATAAAGAATATAAATTATAGATAGATATAGATATAGACTAGAGATGTTAAAGCCGACAGAGTCTACATAACGATACAATTATTCACAATGTAAAATATGGATCCATATTCACCACAAACTTATGAGTTGTCACTCAACGATTGTAGCCAATGATCCATTGATAAGGTCTTTGACCTTGAGATATTCCACTAAGATTCGACTCCTATATTTGTAAGGGTAGATTATTAGGGGGTTTAAAAATATAATAAAAAATTCACCATAATACAATGCATATATTGTAAAGGGAAATATTCATAAAAAGGTAATCTATTTACTTAAAATTCCTAATAAGGGGAACTTATTTAGTTTTCGTCTATTAAAAGAATCTTATTTCTAATTATTTCCTAATAAAGGTAATGTCGTTAGTTTTTAACACCGATTTTTCGTTAAATGATATGTCATGCCATGTCAATAAAAATCGCTTACGTGGATGTTTGTGTGAGTATATAAATACATATATATACTATCTAGGGATAAGTATCATGGAATGTAACAAACTTTGGACGAATGTTTATAGTAGGAAATAACTAAAGATTTGTGTATTGTATGTAAACAACTTTAAAAAATGTTTATTGTATGTAAGAATCCATACGTGACAACCATATACAGGTGTCACTTGTCAGATTTTAATTGGTTGAAACGAAATTCTTACATACAATAAACATTATTTCGAGTTGTTTACATACAATACACAATTTTAGTTATTTCTTACTATAAACATTTGTTCAAAGTTTGTTACATTACAAAATACTTATCCCTATTATCTATATACGTTTATTCCACCTAGACATCCACCTTAGATTGTATTAATTCCTCATTATAAAGTATTTGTAATAAGGAATTGCAATAGAATATTAGATGGTCCATGACTCCATTCACTTTGTCTGTTGCTGATAATACAAATCCCACCAGCAACCGTCAAAATCCCCCTACTTGCCGAAAAAACAGGGTACACTCCAGAACGCCACGAAAATCATCTTCATCATCATCTAAGCAACAAGGGACATCCACCCAACCCCTAACACCACCTGACGTCCCCTCTGCCGCCACCCCATGCCGCACTGCTGCCGCCACTCCGACATCGAGCCACCAGCAGGTCACCACGAGCCACCACATTCCCGCATCACCACTCTTTCTTGGTTATTATCGGTTTCTAACAAAACCCATCACCACACTGCCGGCAACCGCGGTCACCCTTCTTTCTCTTACCACAGTCACTATGCTATAGATTATATATATCTGTATATACATGTATATATTATATAATTGTTGTTAAGAAAAGTATATTTTTAATTGAATGTATATGGGGTGGGTTTTTGTCCAATTGAATTGACCTCAATGGATAAATTTGTGTTGTAACAATTGAATTTGGTGATACTTTAATGTTACGAATATAAAAATGATAATGAATATAAAAATGAAAATGAAAATGGATGAAGGAATCTGCAGATCTTGCTGTTATTTGATTTTCAGGAAAATAAATAAAATGATAATCAGTTGTTGATTGAATCGATCGATTTTAAGGAATCAAAATTTTAGGACTGGTTATGTGTGTATATATATAAGTGTGTGTTTTCATTTTCAGTCAAACGTCCACCTAAGCGTTTGTTAATGACCTGGCATAATGACAGGGCATTTGACGGAAGATTGATGTTAAATATTAACGACATTATCTTTATTAGGAAAGAATTAGAAATGAGATTCTTTTAATAAATGAAAACTAAATAGGTTCTCTCATTAGGAATTTTGAGTAAATAGATTATTTTTTTTATAGATTTTTCCTATTGTAAAATATACTCAGTTTGGTCACGATAAATGACAATTACAAAATATAAAATCTCTTCACAAGTACTTATCACGTAAACTCATAGTCCGTTTAGTTACTACTCTATCTTCCCGTTCTTACTAGCTTGTCTCATACAATCGGACTCAAATAAGGCGTTTGACTCGATCCACTTTCTAATCCCGGTTATCACTTTCATATCATTTCAATCATATGTATGTTTCCATTACTAATAATTTCACAATTTCACAAATCATTCTCAACAAAATATAATATAAATGGTCAAACACCTCTGTAGGGATAACAAAAAACATAGCTAATAAGAACATTTATTACTTTAACACTATTATAAAATTTCTACAGCAAAATATCTAGGGCCTTCTTATTTCAACCATAAAAATCTAAATCCTCAATTTTATGAGATGAACTAGAAATATATAAATTAACATATTACTGAAGAGTAATGGAATTTTGCGTGTCTTTGCATTCTCATTATACACCATTATATAGATGTTTACAAGATTAATGGGCTGATATACAAACATGGGTTGGGCTACAATCACACAATCCTACTAATAGTACATCTCTATAATATCACTTAACATGCCCCCGCATTTTGAGCGGGAGGTTGACGACACTCAAACTGGATCTGAAGTCAGTGAATAAGGGAGCTGGGAGCCCTTTGGTAAAGATGTTTGCGTATTGGTATCGTGAGGGAACATGTAAAACACGAATCTGGCCTGTTGCAACTTTGTCCCAAACAAAATGAATGTCAATCTCAATATGCTTAGTCCACTGATGTTGCACCGGATTAGCTGACATGTAAACAGCACTCACATTATCATAGTAAACAAGAGTGGTGGTGTACAGGGGGTGTGAAGCTCCCGCAATAAGTTACGAAGCCAAGAGGTCTCCGCTACCGCATTAGCAACACCGCGATACTCAGCTTCAGCACTGGATTCAGATACTGTGGTCTGCCTCTTAGAGGACCATGATAAAAGGTTACTCCCTAGAAAGATACATAAGCCATATGTGGACTGACGAGTGTATGGACATCCATCCCAATCGGTGTCAGAATAAGCGGTGAGCTGGGTAGTAGGAGACACATAGAGCTGAAGACCATGGTCAATGGTGCCTCGAACGTAGCATAGAATACGTTTTAAGGCAGCAAGATGGGGCTCACGTGGGTCATGCATGAAAAGGAAAACCTGTTGCACAACATAGGCCAAGTCAGGACGGGTAAATGTCAGGTACTGAAGTCCCCCTGCTAGGCTTCGGTATAGAGTAGGATCTGATATACGAGGGCCATCATGTCCAAGCTTGCCATCAGAGTCAACAGGAATCTTACACAGGTTACAGTTCAACATGTGTGCTTTGGCGAGTAGATCACTAGCATATTGTGTTTGAGACAAAAACATACCCCAGGAGTCACGTGTCACTGCAATGCCTAAAAAATGATTAAGAGAGCCCAAGTCGGTCATAGTAAACTCACTATGGAGAGATGAGATTATACGTGATAACAAAGTAGTAGAAAAGGCAGTCAATACAATGTCATCGACATAACAGTAGGTATGCAATGTCGGTGTAACATCCATGACTTTTGACCTCTTGACATTACGTGCAATTTAGCTAACGAATTTAAGTAACGACACAACTAAGTTCATTTTGAGGCTTAATGACGTATGATACGCTAGCTTAACGGGTCGATTGACCACTTATTTGGCGATACAATACTAGACGGTTCGAGGAGACGTTTGATTTAACTAGTTATGTGGTCGGGTCAACCCATGGGTTAAACCCATACCCATGACCCAACCTTATCCTAACCTCCTACCCAATTCTTCCACCCTCCCTTATCCTTTTCCTTCATCCATTCATTTCCCTCTTTCATTCTTCCTCTCTAAACACACCCAAGAACACACACACATACTCATCTCTCTCAATCTCTAAATTTCTTCTTCAATTAGTGTTGTTTGAGCAAGATTTATACAAGAATCATCATCATTTCTTCATCATATCAAAAATTTAGAATTTAAAGTGCAAGAAATCTTTTATAGTTCAAAAATGGATTTGACCTTGAAAGGAACTTTTAGTAAGTAAATTTCATCCCTTGAGCACCATTTTATGTATACAAACATGTCTCTAGGCTAATATAAACGTTTTCGGGTCACAAATCGGGTCAAAATGCAATTAGGTCAAAGTTAGGGTTCTTGAGTTTTATGTGTCATTCTTGGCCGAATTCATACTTGAAAAGTGTTATAGATGAAACTATGAGGTGGGTTATGTCCATTTACGCTTAAGTTCGAGTCTTGGAGCTTCCCCTAGTCGATTTTGAGGTCAAATTGAAGTTTTGGATTAAAAAATGGGGTTTGTGCCCGTCAGTGAGAGCACGACCTCTGAGAGGCTGAGCACGACCTTTGCTCTGCACAAGAGCCATGCTTTACTGCACTAATCGGCTACTTTTCACTTCCCGTTTCGTCTTACATTCAATCAACTTGTAACTTTTAGGGAAGTCTTATATCATCAAATAAAGGTCATATAACTTGTTAAAACACGAATTTAAACATCTTGATTCTTATGTCCAATTATGATGTTAAGTCATTAGACCATATTTAACCGAAACTATTCAATTATAGTTAAACGTCCCTAAACCACTTCTAAAATACCTTTGCGGATTGTGACATAGTATAGAAAGTTAGACCTCATTGTTGGAATGCATTTGTGATGATGTGATGTTGTAAAGTAGGTTGTGATCGTTGTTGAAGTTTCAGTTGTGGACAATTGACGATCATTGGACATTCATAGCTTGAATCTTAACTTGTTATTGCTTGTCACAGGTGAGTTCCGTAACTCCCTACTCAATTGAGATTCGGGCTGAAAAGTGTACACTTACGTGCTTGATTGTTTGATTGATTGGTTGATTGGCTTGAGTTACGATTGTCTTACTACTTGTTTGATTGCTTGAATTGTGTGTTTATCGGTTTGATGGATTTGTTGAATGTTTGGATTGGTTTGGCTTAATTTTGATGTTATGAACATATACGCATTGTTATACATGATTGGAGCGGTTTACACGCAAGCACACCCTATTTGGTACTTTAGTGACATGGTTGACATACATTTGATATGCATTATGACATGGACGTACATATGATGCATGATTTGATATTGGCACTACTTGTGGCCATTCATTACACATATTTACTATGCATCATATACTTATATGTCATTTGGTTGATTATACATTTGTTTATAATCATGAGATGTGGTTAGGATAGTTGTACATACATGGAAGACGATGATACATTTAATGAGTTTGAGATGTGGTGGGAAGGCTGCGAGTGACCCTATATATAAGCATCAATGATTCCTTAAATGTAAAGTCGTATGAAATGTATGTGCATTGTGGTTTGGATGATTTGTGGGATGAGGGACTTTACGCGCTTTATACGCAACTATACATATGTACACGCTTTACATGCAACTATACATATGTACGCCCTTTACACGCAACTATACATATGTACGCGCTTTACACACAAATATACATATGTACGCGCTTTACACGCAACGTATACATATGTACGCGCTTTACACGCAACGTATACATATGTACGCGCTTTACACGCAACGTATACTTATTTATGCGCTTTACACGCAACGTATACTTATCTATGCGCTTTACACGCAACGTATACTTATCTATGCGCTTTACACGCAACGTATACTTATTTATGCGCTTTACACGCAACAGATACTTATCTATGCCCTTTACACGCAACGTATACTTATTTATGCGCTTTACACGCAACGTATACTTATTTATGTGCTTTACACGCAATGTATACCTATTTATGCGCTTTACACGCAAAGTATACTTAACTATGCGTTTTACACGCAATGCAAACCCTTTACGTGACATATGGTTGGCCTACATTGGCATTTATCATGGCACATGCATACATACAATACGTGACTTGGATACGTACACCACTTGTGCTCATCTATTATATGTAACTACCTTACTTCATATGACCTTATCATGATTGACATAGTGACTATTGACAATGATTCCTTGCGAACCATTATTACGAACTCACCAACCTAGTGTTGACTTTGTCTAGTATACTTTTCAGGTAATCAAGAAATTCTTAGACGTGAAGTTTGATAGATACTTATGTTGGACTCGGGCTTAGACTTTTGTGGATCAAGGATTCATTCACCCATTGCTTTACTTTATGCTTAGGATCGATAGCCATATTTTGATTGTGCATTTTATACTTTATACTGAGGTTGGATTTACCGAATCCCTATTATTCATTTAGACTTATTCTACGATAATTTCCTGCATACGTTATATCTTTTCGGTGATTTTTCGAGCCTAGCTCGAGGTGTTACAGTCGGAGCCCCGTCGAATAATAAAGAGTTATGTATCACACTGACTGTGAGTAAACCTAACACGAGTAGCATATGCAACAAACTTTTGGAACCATGCACGAGGGGATTGTTTAAGTCCATAAAGAGCCTCTGTAGTCGACAAACATATCCGGGATGAGTGGGATCACTGAACCCAGGTGGTTGGTGCATGAAGACTGTCTTAGATAGTTGACCATTCAAAAAGGCATTTTTGACATCAAGTTGATGAACAGGCCAATTATGTGATACTGCAAGGCTAAGAACGGTACGGATGGTGGCCGGTTTGACAACCGGGCTAAAAGTCTCGTCACAATCAATCTCGGGTTGTTGACTACGACCATTGGCAACCAGGCGTGCCTTATACCTACTAAGAGACCCATCTGCATTATGTTTATGTTTGAAGAGCCACATAGAACGAACAATATTTGCATTAGGTGGGCGAGGTACAACATTTTGCCAGTTAGGATCTTATTGGATCAAAAATAATATCCATTTATCCATTTAACAATCCAAAGGATTGCTCCATTTATCCATTTAACAATCCAAAGGATTGCTCCATTTATCCATTTAAATATTTGGATCGATCCATGATCCATTCGGATTGATCTGGATGGACATATCACCAAAATTGACTAATTGACATATCACCATTGACGAGTTCCCCGGGTCGAGCGTACCACCGGTCAATGGTGCCCCCGGTGACCCGTACCTGAGTTCCGGTCAAAGGTGCCCCTGATGAGCGTCCAAATTGTGATAAAAACCCCTATTGAAAGGCTTCATTTCTATGTCTAAATGAGTTAATATTTCGGAACTTTTGGTACTTAATGAATTGCATGTTTATATAGGTTTACGGAAGATGCGAGAGAGGGTAAATGGCATCAAGTAACTCAGGAGGGAAGCCTATGATGATTACAAGACACAAGGAAACGATTCGGAGCTGAACGAAGACGCGGGAGGTGCAGCAGGAGCCACCAGCGCCGCTGGCCAGTCATCTACTAGCGCCGTTGGAGAAATCCAGCGCCGCTCCCTCAAGCATCCCAGCGCCGCTGGTGACAACCAGCGCCGTTGGCCCATCAGGCCCAGCCACCAGCGCCGCTGGTCAGCCAGTTCAGCTAGGTTTTATCCGAAAACCTATAAATACCCCTCTAAAACCCTAGGGCCGTAGCTTGCTTCCTCCAGTCGACTAGGGGGCCGTTTTTAGGGTATTTCCACCAGATCTAAACCCTCTTAACATCTCCATATCATCTAGAAGATCAAGCACAAACAATCAATCAATTCATATTTCAATTCAACTATTCGGCTGCAATTAATAATGAGGAGGTTCATCAATTGCTAGGAGAGTGTTCGGTGGTGGCGTGTGCGTAAGTCACAGCGGCTAACGTGACCAGCAGTAATCCGGCATCACCAATTGTTCATCTCTTTAGTTTGATCTCTTTCTTTTATTATTAGTACTTTCATTATTATTAGCATACTTTGTTGCAAGACTATTTATTTAGCAATTGTTATGATGAATTTATTTATTATAATAATTGTTAGGTCTAATTATCTTGACATGAGTAGCTAAGTAGGTTTGCATCTGTTTGGATAATGTGATCATGCCGTGTTAGTTTTCTATATTAGATTGTTGAACTGTTTCTATGCTTATCGCAGATCCATGATTATTGAGTCAGATAAATGTTATTAGTTTTCATATACAAACCGGTTTTATTAACTTGGTTAGGTCGAACTGACGTCGAGGCCTTAGGGTTATTTAATTTGGTTTGCGAAACATTAATCGGTCTATAATTATTGTGGTCTCTTGACTTGTAACCGAGCAGGGGATGGTTAATTAATAATTTGGCTCAACTGAACATGTGTTTTATTAGGTTAATCTAGTTGATCTGGCGAACGAAAACCGGATCCAGGTGACTAGGGTAATCAGTGTCAAGTTACCTTTTAAGAAACCTAAAAGAAGCTTCACTTACATAAAAGATTAAGTCATAGTTACAAAATTCAGGTCTTACTTTTTAACTTAATCTGTTTATAGTGTAGTGTGAGTCTAACGATAGCACTACTAAATAGTTTGGTGAATCTAACGAGAATCCATACGTGAGAAGAGTTGTTCAACAAATCTAAACTGTTTTCCAAAATGATCATGACATGTGAACGGTTCCAAATAGATGCAATGTTTTAATTATTATTGTTTTGCTAAATCAATCAATTTATGTTTTTATTATTTTAGTTTTATTTAAAATCGTGACAAACCCCCAAATCCTAGAATTACACCTAGCTTAGTTCTTAGACATAGTCCCTGCGAACGAACCTGGTCTTACCTATTTACTATACTATGAACGAACGGGTCCACTGCCCGTGAGTGAGTGTAGTAGAGAAGTTAACCTTGAATTTATAAATTTAAAACTTGTTAGGAATTAGTTAACAAATCTGCTCATCAGCCCCCAGTGACTCGTGGCCCAGTCAAAGGTGTCCCCCGTGACCCTTGTTCCGGTCACGGGGGCCACTATCAAATGGTGACCCCGGTGACCCGTGTCCCCGGTCAAAGGTACCATTTGACCGGGGGCACTGGGGGCGAGGGGTGACTAAGACAAGGTAACTGGGGGAACGAGTCACAATGGACACGGGTGACGGGGTCACGAAAGGTTTTCCCTACTAAACGTTCCTTAGTTTTTGAAAAGTAAAATTTGTATTCACCTAAAAAATAAAATTATTGAAAAAATTTAATGGTTTGATCCGGATGATTCATCTATTTAAAATTATTTGGATATGGATCGGATCACGATCCATTTTGTTGGATCACGGATCGGATCATGATCCATTTAAGTTGGATCACTAATGAATTGGATTATGATCCAATCCATATCCATCCATTGCCACCCCTAGTTCAAGCCAAAGAGGTTTTTGGCGATTGATAGTGATAATGGTGTGTTTGACATAAGTGGAAGTAAAGGGATCAAGATGATACCATTTGGTGCTGGAGGAAGGATATGTCCAGGGTTAGATTTGTCCATGCTTCACTTAGAATATTTTGTTGCTAATTTGATTTGGTACTTTGAATGGGGTGTTCTTATTTCTTAATGGGTATAATGTTGATCTTTCTGAAAAGGTTGAGTTCACCACTGTCATGAAGAATCCTCTGCAGGCGAAAATCTTTTCAAGGGCTGAAAAGTTAACTATTTGAGTCCATACATATTACAATGTAGAAAATATTGTAGCTTGCTTGAGTATGCATGTTTGTATTAGTTTGTTATGCGTCTTTTTTTTTTTTTTTTAAATAAGTCTTGACTAAAGTTAGATATTTTGAAAGGGCCAGGTTACAAAAGAGGTAGATATATAAGGGAACATGATTCCAAAGTGTGCAACCATCCATTTCATGATGGGTGAGATGTGTTTGGATTCAAAGGTCTTGGGTGATGTTATGGAGTTTAAGCCAGGAATGTTTTTGTTGAATGATAATAGTAATGGTTCGTTTTGATATAAAAAGAAGATTCTATTCAAAGTACACTAAGATTTATTTGTATCAAAGGAATATAGACATGAAGTAGCAATTTAATAAGGACTCATTATAAAAAGCTTTATAATTGACATAAATAGACATAGATTTTCATCACTTGTTCGATAATTGACAGAAGGTTAATTAATCACTTGATTGTATTTGTATAGTGACTTACATAGCCTGGAAATTGGTTTGGGATGGGCCAAAAGGTGTGCAATGACCCATTTACAGTTTTACCAAAATTTAGGGGAAGATAAAAATAGCTAGGCTGTCTGCTAATTTAAGAATGTTATCAAATCAAAGCCGTATTGAGTCCATGGCAGAATTAGGCCTTGACGACTGACCACCGTATTCATAGTCATATACCCACTCAATCATGATAAAATATAAGGAAAAAGTTGCCGTTTTGACGGTAGCAACATTGTAAATATGTTAGATACTTTGGACATACACCCACCGTGCAACACCATCCCACCATCAGTAGAGTAAGATTTATTGTACCCATCATATAGGCATAAAGTAGCAAACAAGGACCCATTATAAAAAACTTTACACTTTCTTTCCATTGGAGACGCTCAACAGCATCTTCAACAAGTTCATAGCAGTGTCTTGTATAAAAAAATAACAGGGCGTTGTGCAGGATAAAAAAAAAATAGGCAATATGACCATAAAAATCTTTATTTATATTTATATATATCAGTATATTTCAATAAAAATCCAAAACATGCATTGTCTTTGAATATTTTTCTTGTATACATTTTCAATTGTATTATGTGCTTGTGGTCTATTTAATTTTATTTGGGGCATTTATAATAGTGATTTACATTTAAATTATCACATCCAACTCTACATCTCTATTTCTAACTGATAAAACTATCAAGACTTTAGAATATTAAAATGAAATCAAAAGTAATATTTGACATTTTTAGAATACTTAAACCAAATGATTACAGTTTGGTGAAGTGTCTTTTATCTTTTTGTACTAGGGTAACCTGGTAAATTGGTTAGGATGAGTACAAAGTTCCCTGATATAATGAGATTTGACATTTGTGGTTACAAGCTTAAGCTAGTGCCCAAACTATATTGTTAAAATAGATAACATCACCCTTGCCACCATTCACTTTTCTAATTTGGCCATGGAGACCTGGTTCATCCTCATCCTATCTCTTTTCGTCGCCGCCATACTCTTCCACCAGAGCCACCGCAAGAAACTACCACCAGGGCCATCAGTCCTTGCCTCTAACTTCGTAATATTAACCAATTCTCTACCTGCTCTTGAACCATTTGTTAGAAACTTCAAGTTAAAGTATGGATCATTCATCACTCTGTTTGTTGGTTACCATCCTTCAATCTTTGTCTCTAGCCATTCTCTAGCTCACAAAGTCTTGGTCCAACAAGGCGCCATATTTTCTGACCGCCCTACAAGCATCCCTGCGCGCAACATCTCATCAGCCTCCTATGGCCCAACTTGGCGTCTCCTAAGGCGTAATCTAGCTACCGAGATACTTCATCCTGCCCGTGTGAAGTCTTACTCTTGGGCTAGAAAATGGGCCCTTCATATCTTGATTAATCAGTTAAGGGAACATAAAGGAAGTGATGGGATAAAGGTGGTTGATCATTTTCACTATGCAATGTTTTGTTTGTTGGTTTTGATGTGTTTTGGTGATAAGCTAGACGAAAAAACTGTAAATGAAATTGCAAGGGTACAACGTTATTCGCTTTTTGCAGCTGGTTCGGGCCGTTTTGATATGCTCGGTTTGATGCCTAGGTTAGGCAAGATATTGTTTAGGAATAGATGGAAAGAGTTGTTGCAAATACGGCATGATCAAGAACAAGTGATGATACCACTAATTAAGTCTAGAATTGAAGCAGTTAACTCGGGACGAAACTTATTAGGAGACAAGAAAATTGTGGCGTATGTTGACACTTTGGTGAATCTAAAGCTTCCGGAAGAAGAGGCTGATAATGGGAATGGTGGAAAGTTAACAGATAAAGAGATTGTAAGTATGTGTGATGAGTTTCTTAATGCTGGGACGGATACTACCTCTACTGCGTTACAATGGATCATGGCGAATCTCATGAAGTATCCACGCATCCAAAGTAAACTTTTTGATGAAATTGTTTCTGTAGTAGGACCTCCGCCAAGGGGAGAGGATGAAACGGCCATAAACGAGGAGGATTTACACAAAATGCCTTATTTGAAAGCGGTGGTTTTGGAAGGGCTAAGGAGACACCCACCGGGCCATTTCGTGTTACCACATAGGGTAATGAAAGAGGTATATCTGGAAGGGTATATGATTCCTCAAGGTGCCACCATCAACTTCATGGTGGCTGATATGGGTTGGGACCCGAAGGTTTGGGATGATCCAATGGAGTTCAAGCCAGAGCGGTTTTTGGTGAATGGGGACCGCAATTGTGTGTTTGATATAAGTGGAAGCAAAGGGATTAAGATGATGCCATTTGGTGCTGGAAGAAGAGTATGCCCTGGTTCTGAATTGGCCATACTTCAGTTGGAATATTATGTTGCAAATTTGATTTGGTATTTCCATTGGACTTCTCCTGATGGTTATGAAGTCGATCTTTCTGAAAAGCCCGAGTTCACCATTGTCATGAAACATCCTCTGCGAGCACATGTCTCTTCAAGGACCGAAAAGTTAATCATTTGAGTCGATATATTAAGTACTTATGTATCAATCGGCTTATAATGAATAAATCTGGCCCTGTTTGTTGATGTAATTTTTATCAAATTCATATATAAATTACATTATATTATAAATTTGTGACATCTTGTATAGCTGGTTACATATAATAATTTTATCTTTGGATTGGCAGTTCATTGGAACATATGTTTACTTCATGTGTATTTTTTAGGCTAAAGTTTAATAAAAAATTAATCTAATTTTCTTATCTCATAGACATATACTCAGTAAATAATATAATATTTGTAATAGTCTATGGTTAACATCTCGTTGTTTAGGGTACGTACAAGACTTCAACATTATACGTTGAGGTTTCCTGATGTCGCATATCGACGGAATGTTCGGGAAAAAAATATATAATAAGGATATGAAAAATATAGAGTACGAAAGTGGTACTTTGAATGTCATTATTACTTCCATAAATAGACATGGATTTTCAAAACTTGTTGGATAATAACTGACAGGAGAAGTTAATTGTATTTGTCTAGTGAGTACTCTAGATATTGGTTGGGGATGGGCCAAAAGATATGCAACAACCCATTTACAATTACCAAACTTAGCGAGTTAGCGGGATGATAGAAATAGCTAAGCAGTCGACTAATTGAAGAATGTTATCAAATCAAAGTCGTACAGAAACCATGGCAGAATTAGGCCACGACGACTAACCATATTTTAAGATTTTTTATTTTTGTTCAAGAATATTGGGATTTACTAAATTATGTATTTGATTTTATGTTTTTAAAATTCATTAACATGTGAAACGTTATAAAAGTTAATGTCGTAAAAAGAAAAACTTTTTACCCAAACCTTAAAAATAGCTTTTGATTCACAGGTGAATGAACGAAAAAAAAAACATGCATTTGGAGGTGGCTTTATAAAGCCTTTAGTGGGTGTTTGAAATTGCTTATTCGGCGTTCCTAAAACCGGGGTTTAGAAAAGTATGTCGTTACCTGTTTTTTAATTAAACTTCATTTTCTCTCTTTATACAAACGTAAATAGTTATTTTTCCGACCAAACACTTTTTCTGATTATTTGAGTCTTCAAACGCAAAAATTAGATATTTTTTGAAAACGCAATTCCACCCCTCCCCTTTTTCTTAATAAATAACTTGATAACCTATTTTATACCTATGCTGTATTACTATACTATTACTTAATCCTCTAAAATACCGGCAAGACTACTTCACTACTATACCCCTATTAATCGTCGTGCCTTCGGGCGGATTAATAGGGGGTTTTCTTCCCATTGGGTATTTGAAATAAATATTTCTATTTCGAGGGAGCTCTCTAGCACAGACCCGGTTATGACAACGTATGCTAGACCTCTCGCTGTCGAATCGCGACACGAAGTTTTCAAGCGAAATTCACCAAAAAAAACTACTTCATTACCATTTTCACCATCATCACTATCACAACCGCCATCACCACCACCACCACCGGTCGCCGACACCACTACACGGCTGTCACCACCACCACTGGCGCAACATTGTGCGACTATCCCTCTAGTATATAATAAAACATGTACTAAACATTAAACTAAGATCCAAACAAATCACTTCTGATGGTAATTTGAAGTAAAACTCACTAGGTTTCCCAATTTAGTCGATGAATGAAATATAATTAAAGTTACTGACATGTTTGGTTCACGGAATTCAATGAAATTGAAATCTGAATTCTATTTTTTATATCTTGTTTGGTTGATAGAATGAAATTCAGAATCCATTCAATTACTGGTTTAGTTTGTGTAGAAATGGAATTGGATACTTTCGGATTTCATCAACTCAATGAATTCAAAACTACTTAGCAAAATGAATGGAAAGTTGGAAAATCCAATGAAACTCAAATTTTAATAAAATTAACTCTTTTACAAGTTTTAAATTTGTTATAATTGTTAATATTGTAACTTTAAAACTATACTTATTAATTATTATTATTATTATTATTTTATAAAAATATTTTATTTGATAAAGTATTAATTTTAGTTTATAAATTTAATATTATTTTATAAAAAAATAATATTTTATCAAAAACATTATCTAGAAAAAATCTATAACTTTTAATATAGAATTTTATATTGTAAAAACATTTATATTATTGTTATTTAAAAAATATGTTTATTAACTATTATCATAAAAATTAATATAATTAGTACTATAAATTTCATTTCATTCTGATCAACCAAACACAAACATTATAATCATTCAAATCTCAAAGTTTTTAGATTCCAATCAACTCAAATTCCAATTTAATTAAATTTCAATTCTATTAGATTTAATTTTATTGACAGATTCTAATTCCATTAAAAACATTCAGCAAATCAAACGTACCCAAAAAATCTCTGAAAAATAAGATTGTCAAGTGGTTCAAGATTAGATTTAGATGTTGATTGGTTAAAAATATTCAACCCAAACCAAATCTCATATTAACATGGGGGTGAAAAACTCAATCCCTTGTTAAAATGTTAATTAAAGTAGCTTTTAAAGTTAATTACAAAAATCGTCATAATTGTTTGTCAAAATTTACATGATTAATTCTTACTTTTCATAAATTACGGGTTTGACTCCTGATTTAGGAGCCCCATCGATAGTTTGGCTCTAAAAGCTTTGACTTTTTGATCAAAAGTGTTGACTTTTTAAGTAAAATTGTTGACTTTTGGATAAAAAAACGTGGACAAGTGTCAAAAGTTTAAAATGCAAACAGTAGTTAATAAAAAGTATGGATGAAAGCTACAATTTTTAACAAACCATAAAAAAGATGTTCGTAATCAATTATCAACTTATGGATTTATGGTTGCTAACGGTACTTATACTACCAAAACTTTAATCCAAATGCAACTAGTCTTTACTTCTCTAGACAGTAACAAGTATTGCTATAATAATACATCTTAGAGGGGAGGGAATGAAATCGGGGAAACCATTTGTCGCTACTGGGCCTGCGGGCACTGCCGCTGGCGGTTCCCCAATGAAGAGAGAAAGCACAAATCGGTGAAGTTTGCCGAGTTGGGGGGGGGGGGAGAAGAGAGAGAGAGAGGGAGGCGTGATTGGTTGGTCAAAAATGGGGGGCTCCACTAACCGTTTGAATTTATTAAAAAAAAAAAAAAATTTAAGCTGGGACGAAAATGGCTAATGTATATCATATATATGTGTCCATGTATATTCAAGGAAGAAGAAGAATAGAAGACCCAGATTTGTTTTTATTTATTATTATAGCTATTTATGTTTTCAGCCTCTATAGTTTCAAATTCTACAAAATTTAGAACTATATTTATATTTATGGTAATTACATTTCAACCCTTGTAGTTTTATTTTACTTTATTATTTGATTATCTTTTTATTTATATATATGTTTGATTTTATATAGTTTTTTAAATTATATAGTATTAAAAGTAAATAAAAAAAAATTATATAGTATTAAAAATAAATGAAAAAGAAATAATGAGGTAGAGATTGGGGGAAGTAGTAGAAAAGTGGCGCCGGTAATTTAGAAAAGATATGAAAAATTGATTGATTTTAATTGATAGTAAAATTTGAGAGAAGGTGACCACTCCCTCCCCTTAGACAATGACCCATAAGTTTAGGTACTATACCGTGGATCAAAATCAAAATCAATGCAAAGTTAGTACTCCGTACTATACATGTGATTCTGCCACAAAATAAGACTTTTGAAAATGCAAAATAATGATATGACAAATAATTCAAGTCTTGGATAAAAAAAATGTCACACGGAATGATACTATTATCCCATAATATGATACTCGGTAAAATAAATATAAACAACGGTCATTGTAATTTGTTTTATAATAACACTGATTAAAATATTTAGCTCATGGTTGCTAGTATAACACTTTTACATTACCAAAACTTTATTCCAACCACCAAATTATTGATGACTATGATGCATACGTTATTATTGATTTATTATTTCTTGTTAAAAAAGAAAGCATATCAAAGTCTATCCTTCTTCCTCCCATTGAACCGGGTTAGTTTGGTCAATATACTAAGATAGCAACAAATTTCCATTATTCAAGCAACGGATGAGGTAGACTTCTATGGTAACTTGTTACCAAAGTCCAAAACAAATCTATATAGGCTGACATACACATTCACATGGAACGCATAATAATTTAATTTATAGATATATATAGATACAGATATATATCGTGCCACCACTCACTTTTCTTTTAATCATTCAATCACCACCATGGAAACATGGTTCATCATCATCTTATCTTTTTGCATAGCAGCGATAATCAAACCACTTTTTTTCACCAAGAGCCATAGCAAGAAGAAGCTACCACCAGGTCCATCTTTACTTTCCTCAAACTTTATTCTTTTAACTAACTCACTTTCAGCACTTGAACCAATTCTAAAAAAATTTAAAGCCAAGTATGGCCCACTAATCACTCTTTCCATTGGTTCTCGCCCTTCTATATTTGTGAGCGAGCATGAACTCGCCCACCAAATACTTATCCAGAAAGGGGCGGTCTTTTCTGACCGCCCCAGGACTTTTGCAGTCCGTAATATATCGTCTTCCTCTTATGGCCCAACATGGAGGCTCCTTAGACGCAACCTTGCGTCTGAGGTCCTTCACCCTTCACGTGTGAAGTCGTATACATGGGCTCGAAAGTGGGTGCTTCATATCTTGATTAATAGGTTAAGAAAACATGAACATGAGGAAGCTGGTGGGGTTAAGGTAATCGAACATTTTACGTATGGAATGTTTTGTTTGTTGGTTTTTATGTGTTTTGGTGAAAAGTTTGATGAGACTAGGATTAATGAGATTGCGAGTGCACAACGTAGATTTTTGTTGTTGATTGGGTCGGGCCGGTTTAATATACTAGGTGTGTTTCCTAGGTTAGGGAAGATTTTGTTTAGGAATAGATGGAAGGAGTTATTGCAAATGAGGAATAATCAAGAACAGACATTGCTTCCACTCATTAAAGCACGAATTGAGTCGGTTAAACCTGAATCGCGAGAAGAGAGTATTGTGGCGTATGTTGATACACTTGTGAATTTGCAGCTTCCTGAAGGAGAAGGTAGTAATGAAAACAACGGAAAGTTGACAGATAAAGAGATGGTTAGTATGTGTAGTGAGTTTCTTAATGCTGGGACGGATACTACTTCTACTGCGTTACAATGGATTATGGCGAATCTTGTTAAGCATCCCGAGATACAAAGCAAGTTGTATGAGGAAATTGTTGGAGTTGTTGGACCGCCACCAAGGGGAGAGGAAGAATCGGTTATAAATGAAGAGGATTTACAAAAAATGCCTTATTTGAAAGCGGTGATTTTGGAAGGGTTAAGGAGACACCCACCGGGCCATTTTGTGCTGCCTCATAGGGTCATGAAGGAGGTGGAGGTTCAAGGATATGTGTTTCCACAAGGTGCGACTATAAATTTCATGGTGGCTGAGATGGGGTTAGATTCAAAGGTCTGGGATGATCCTATGGAGTTTAAGCCAGAGAGGTTTTTGGCGAATGAGGGTAGTAATGGTGTGTTTGATATAAGCGGAAGTAAAGGGATTAAAATGATGCCTTTTGGTGCTGGAAGAAGGATATGTCCTGGCTCGGATTTGGCCCTGCTTCATTTGGAGTATTTTGTTGCTAACTTGATTTGGTATTTCGAATGGAGTGCTCCTGATGGGTCTAATGTTGATCTTTCTGAGAAGGTTGAGTTCACGATTGTCATGAAGAATCCTCTGCAGGCGAAAATCTCTTCAAGGTCCGAAAAGTTAACCATTTGAGTTCATACATATATAAGTAGGTCTACAATGTAAATAAATAGCTTGCTTGAATATGCATGTTTGAACTAGTTTGTGTTTCAATTAGTGTTTGTTTTTATTTTTTTATAAATAAGGTATAACTAATGTATGCGATAACCTTATAAGTTTTATTATAATTGCTAATAGTTTTATGCTTAAATAAACTATAATCTTGGTTGGTATAATGCTAATAGGTTTATGCTTATTTTCATTCTTACCCGAGCATGTGTTACTGCCAATCATGATATAGTTGCAGAACAATGGCTCAGGTCTGAAGGGTTAATCGAATAAATCAGCCCGTTTGACCCTTTACCCATTGTGATCTTGCATTCCGTTGTGACCCGACATCCCAACTCACTCGTTTGTCATATGTTCCTTTTTCATAACTGACTGCAAGATTGCAAGGACCTCACAGAAACATAAAACGGGGCAGGCAGAAGGATTAGTGATTTAGCAAGGTTTTTGTGAGTTTCATTATGGAACAAGTTGCTGATTTCTATAATACCCATCTAGAATTATGAAATTCTTACCCGAGCCTATGTTACTACCAATAGATAATCATAATACAGTTGCAGAACAATGGCTCAGGTCTGAAGGGTTAAATAAAATAAATCAGCCTGTTTGACCCTTTACCCATTTTGATCTTGTATTCCGTTGTGACTCGACATCCCAACTCACTCGTTTGGCAAATGTTGCTTTCTTATAAGTGACTGCAAGCTTGCAAGACCTGACAGAAACATTAAACGGGGCACACAGAAGGATTAGTGATTTAGCGAGATGAGTTTGATCATGGAACAAGTTTCTGATTTCTATATACACATAGAATTACGAGAACAAGTCGACTTCCTTAAGTAACTGAAAATAGTTTGTGTTTCAATCTACATCTGTTTCTTTTTTCTTTCAAATGAGATTTAGCTCAAGTATGACCCTTAGAGATTTTTGATTATCGGTGCTAATAGTTTTATGCTTAAATAAACTACAATTTTGGTTGGTATAATGCTAATAGGTGTACACTTAATTTCATTCTTACCCGAGCCTGTGTTACTAATACTACCAATAGATAATCATGATATAGCAGCAGAACAATGGCTCAGCTCTGAAAGGTTAATCTTATAAATCAGCCCGTTTCACCCTTTACCCATTTTGATCTTGTATTCCATTCTGTTTGACCCTTTACCCAATTTGATCTTGTATTCCATTGTGACCCGATGTCCCAACTCACTCGTTTGTCACATGTTGCTTTCTCATAACTGATTTGTTCATATATAAAGATGCAAGGACCTGACAGAAACATAAAACAGGGCAGGCAGAAGGCTTAGTGAGGTTCATTACAGACCAAGTGTTGATTTCTATATACATTACCCTTATAGAATTATAAAAACAAGTCGACTTCTTTAAGTTACTGAAATATGTAATACATTTGAACATATTTTGGCCCACTTTCAATCAGTTATATACTTATATACAATGAAATTAATGTTTTTTGCATTATTGTAATCTTTACCAGTTTGATCATTAGAATATAAAAATAAATAAGACAAATCAAGCATTATAAAAAGAAATTGTATCAAATTTGACCATGCCAGACTTACTTATGCTCTAAGTAAATATTGACCTTTGAGTTTACTTTCAATGAGTTTATATATATAGATACCCTGGGCTGTCAATATACTGACCATATTCACCTACGTTTGTGGATGATGGAGACATGGTTCATCATAATCAGTTCAATATGTGTTGCTGCCCTCATCAGATCCATAATATTCCCCCGAAGAAACAGCAAGAAGCTGTTACCTCCAAGCCCATCCATCCTTTACAACATCTTCATACAACTAGCCACTCCCCCTTTAAACTGGGAACCCGTTCTCATAAACCTCAAAGCCAAGTACGGGCCACTCTTCACTCTTTCACTCGCTTTTCGTCCTTTTATCATTGTTGGCAGCCATGATCTCGCCTACCAAATCCTCATTAAAAAAGGCGCAATTTTCTCTGATCGTCCCAAATCCCTCCCCATGCTCAACATCTCCTCAGCCTCATACGGCCCTACTTGGAGGCTTTTTAGAAGAAACCTTGCATCCGAGATCATGCACCCTGCTCGCATCAAGTCATACTCGTGGGCTCGTAAATGGGTTCTTCATATCTTACTTGGTCGCCTTCAAGAGCAAAAGAAGGAGGGTGAAGGAATCAAGGTGGTTGACCATTTCCATTATGCAGTGTTCCGTCTGTTGGTGGTGATGTGCTTTGGAGAAAAGTTCGATGAAAGTCAAATCAATGAGATCGCCAAGGTACAACGTAATATGATGCTGAAAGTAGGCTCGGGACGGTTTATGGTGCATACTTTGTTTCCAAGGTTGGGGAAGATATTGTTTAGAAACAGATGGAAGGAGTTTTTGAAATTACTTAGTGATAAAGAACAAGTATTGATTCCAATAATCAAATCTCGAATCGAATCAGATACTTCTGGACACGAATCAGTGGCTTATGTTGACACCTTGGTGAATCTAAAGCTCCCTGAAGAAGAAGCTTATAATGGAAATGATGGAAAGCTGACATATAAGGAGATGGTAACTATGTGTAGTGAGTTCCTTAATGGTGGCACAGACACCACCTCAACTTCTTTACAATGGATCATGGCGAATCTTATTAAGCATCCTCACATTCAGAGCAAACTCTATAATGAAATAATTGAAGTTGTTGGACAACCACATCCACCTCCATCACATGGGGCCGAGCCACTAGTTATAAACGAAGAGGATCTAAAGAAAATGCCATACCTAAAAGCAGTGGTTTTGGAAGGGCTGAGGAGACACCCACCAAGCCACTTTGTGCTGCCACATAAGGTCACAAAAGAGGTAAAGGTGCAAGGCTATGTGATTCCACAGGGTGCCACTCTCCATTTCTTGTTAGGTGAGATGGGTTTGGATCCAAAGGTCTGGGATAATCCCATGGAGTTCAAACCAGAGAGGTTTTTGTCAAATGATAAGACTGATGGTGCGTTTGACTTTGATATAAGCGGAAGCAAAGGGATCAAGATGATGCCATTTGGTGCCGGAAGAAGGATATGTCCTGGCTCTGATTTAGCCCTGCTTCACTTGGAATATTTTGTTGCAAACTTGATTTGGTATTTCCATTGGACTACTCCAAATGGTTATCATGTTGATCTTTCTGACAAGGTCGAGTCAACCGTCGTCATGAAGAACCCTCTAAGAGCACAAATCTCACCCAGGGCTTAAAACCATTCGACCTTGATTCGACATATAGGCATTTATAAATCAGTCTATTTTCCAATGTACTAAAGTGATACTCCCTAAAATCTGCATGTATTAAATACTTAATCTTGTAGTGTATATGATATCTATATAAATTAGCTACAATTATGCATATGTTTGTAGAGTTGCTATATTTCTAAGCATATAAAACACATTTACTGTGATGAATTTTAACTTTTGTAATTTTATATATTGCCCATTATTCTAAATCATAATTAGTTTCTCCTAGTGTGTTTGACATAAGAAATTAATATATATTGCTGTAATGCTGTGTATATGTATGTATTTACATAATGATCAAAGGAATGAAGGAATGCACAACAAAGAACAAGATGTCATGAATTTTTTTTTTTAACGAGGAATTGATTTGAATCTTCGGTAGGTGTTGATCCAGTTAGGAAATTTTCACTTTTGGGCTGTACTCATGACAATTTTTTTGAAACGGACATATTTCAAGGGTGTTTTGTCAAACAAGTTTTCAAAAAAAAAAAGTTATAAAACCAGTTAATCTGGTATTTGAAATACCGGATTCAAATTTTTCCCTCGAATCCGGTATTTGAAATACCGGTTTCAAAAAAGCAACTTTGAATCCGGTATTTCAAATACCGGATTTAGACTTGATGTGATTGGGACACAGGTTGCTACAGTGATCGATGACACGTTTTTTGAAACCGGGTTTTTAAATACCGGTTTCAATTGATTGAAATCATGTTATATGTTGCCTCCTATATCCAAAACACAGTAAATCATTTGTTTAAGGCACTGATTGAAATCATGTTATTAATAATAGGATTGGACTAAAATTCGAATCTGTTATATGTTGCCTCCTATATCCAAAATGAAGATAAACTTTTTGGAGATTAAGAAGGAAAAATAAACGACGCAATACCTCTTTGCCCCATTCGGTGTCAGTTTCAAACGTGCAGCTTGCAAGACTCTTTAATTTTTCAATCGTATATTCAATATTCTTAGTGTGATGATTCTCCGGTTTCCAGTTGATTTTACTTCCATCATTTAAACTTTTCCCTGACAAAATATCTCTCCGGTGAAAGCAGTTCGTTCCAACATATAAAGGCCCTCCAACACCATCAAAACCGGTTCCAAAAATCAAAGAGTTCCAAATGTATGTGCACCTGAGTTGGGGTCCATTCCAACTATCACCAATGAAGCATATCAACTTCATTGATGATGGCAATAAGAAGGTCGAATAGGTCGAACATGCAATATCTTCAAGCAAAGTGTTTGATGATTCACATCAGAATCTCATGCATTGTAATATATATATATATATATATATATAAATGTTATATATATACACCTTTTGAAACCGGTATTTGAAAACCCGGTTTCAACAAAAGTGCCATCGACCACTGTAGCAACCTGTGTCCCAGTCACATCAAGTCTGAATCCGGTATTTGAAATACCGGATTCAAAGTTGCTTTTTTGAAACCAATATTTTAAATACCGGATTCGAAGGAAAAAATTGAATCCGGTATTTCAAATACCGGATTAACTGGTTTTATAACTTTTTTTTTCGAAAATTTGTTTGACAAAACACCCTTGAAATACACCCGTTTCAAAAAAAATTTCCTGTACTCATTCATTTCTTCTATATTCAAAAATACATTAGTTCACCTTGATAGCTTCTGATTGCATGATCAAATTTTAATGTTTTCTCCAAATTTTCAACTTAGTTCACTCATATTATAATTCTGTTTTCATTATTTTGAAGACCAATGAGTCGCCAGATTCAATTTCATTGTCATCAAGATCAACGAGTCGTCATGTCAACAAATTCATAATCATATCGTTTGCAAAAAGTGGAGCAAACTTATGAATTAGTGAGAAACGGTTGAAAAGGTACGACTTTTTGAATTCTTTTGAAAGAATTAGTTACCTAAAACTTTATGTAAAGTGCAAGACCTCTAGTTTCAGTGTCAGGTGGCCATTAGAGTTACCTCAAAAACTTTAGTAGCAAATCGGAAGAAAAATTTCTGAGCGAAGTGTTCGGAGGAGCTCTAAGTGACACTTGACGTTTCCCTACGTTTTCATTTCTCTAGAGTAAGGTGTCGAGTTGCATTTGGAGTTCCCCCAAACACTTCAATAGGAAACCATAAAGTAAATTATCCCAATGAAGTGTTCAAAGGATCTCTAAGTGACACTTGACGATTCCCTTCATCACTTCATCTGCATTCTTCCAACTTAATGGTGTTAGGTGGCACTTGGAGTTCCCCCAAACACTTCAGTAGGAAGTGATAAGTAAGATATCCCAATGAAGTATTCGGAGGATCTCTAAGTGATACTTGACGATTCCCTTCATCACTTCATTTGATTTTCTCCGGCTTAATGGTGTCAGGTGGCACTTGGAGTTCCCCCAAACACTTCAGTAGGAAATCATAAGTAAGATATCCCAATGAAGTGTTCGGAGGATCTCTAAATGACACTTGACGATTCCCTTCAACGCTTCATTTGCATGGGCTTAATGGTATCAGGTGGAACTTGGAGTTCCCCCAAACACTTCAGTAGGAAATCATAAGTAAGATATCCTAATGAAGTGTTCGGAGGATCTCTAAGTGACACTTGACGATTCCCTTCAACGCTTCATTTGCATTCCTCCCGCTTAATGGTGCCAGGTGACACTTGGAGTTCCCCCAAACACTTCAGTAGGAATCATAAGTAAGATATCTCAATGAAGTGTTCGGAGGATCTCTAAGTGACAATTGACATTTCCCTCATGTTGCATTCCATAATGTTAGTGGGTTGATGTTATGTATATGAATAAAATACCATAACTACAATCGGTATATATAGATATACGAAGATTCAGGAAGTGTTCGACTAATGAACGTGTGATGATCCAGTGAATGAACATAGTTGGCATCGTGTCTACCTCCATTAAGAGACTCATGCATGTTTTTATTTTTCACATAGAGGAATAAAATCTGAAACAGGACCAGGTAAAACAAAAGTAGTACTATATTCTCATTTCATAATTTATCCTTTATACATGTCTAGGTTCAACTTCTGATTTATTTCACACATATGATACACGAATATACGATTCTATATTTGAGGGGCCAGGTACGTGTACATTTATAGATCTATATCAACACTGGCAATTTCAAAGGTAATAATCAGTCTTCGTTTTTAATTTAATTAAACACCGATATTAAGCCACAAAAAACCAATTTAGACTATCTGGTTTTGAATAGTAGCACAAACTAGTTCCAAAAATAATATGGTTAATTAAGGAACTTACAGGATTTAGGAAGCGAAGAAGGTCTCGCACAAATTAGTATTTGGATAATTGGATTGGACGTATTGCTATGGGGTGCTAGTGCCATTTGATGCTTACGGATAATTTTCTCTAATGGTAAGACATACTCCATTTGACGTGGGTCGGGTCGGGTCATGTATGGGTTGACGGTTCAAGTTTCTCAAAATCTTAACCCATCCGACTAAAATTTTCACCCCTGACACACGACTTACTGACACGGAGCTCGGACTTGATTCGCAAATTTGATTAATTAGTACGGAGTAATTTAGTATATCGCTCAAATAGGTTGCTGCATTATCTCGTTGGTTTCATGTTAAACAGGTTGATTTTGGATCAACTGAATTTAAATCTTTAAGTATTTGAATTATTTAACTTTATGGTTTATAATTTATGTTTAAATGATTTGAGGAAGGGTTATTTATAATCCGATATAACTTGAGAACTTAAAAAACCATTTTAGACGATACATTTCATCGTTTATAAAATCATATAACCTCATATGATTCTTTTAAAATATTTTATCTCAAAAAACTATACATGGATAAGTTATAATTTAAAATGTTTTATCTCAAAAAATTGTACATGGATAAGTTATAAAAAGTTATAAAGGTGTTCTTCAAATTTTGTCTTCTTTCGTTAGAAGCATCATTCAATATACTTTTGATGACTTTTAACCTTTTAATTTTTTTTTATTTTTTTTGTACTTGTATATTTAATTTACACATGTGTAAAATCTTTGTTTTCATATGTAAATTACTAAATGGTCATAACTTAAACATATGTAAAACCTTTGCTTTTACATGTAAGTTACTAAATAGTCATACATACACAACAGTAGCAACTAAAAGTGGAGTCCGTTAATTAGATCACACTCTATGACCTTTCATTCCCTATGTCCCATCCCCCCCCCCCCCCCCCCCCCCAAAAAAAAAAAAAAAAAAAAAAAGCTACCTTTTTGCTTAACACTCCTAAGGGTAGAACCCACTTTGAATTACAGTTTTTATTGACGGTTGCACATGTGTAAACGAACTAATTATAATAGATATCATACTTGCACATATGTAAGGTATGTAACTTACACTTGTGTAAATATCAACAAAATGGACGATATCTGACAGTAATCATATAATTTTTATAACTTATCGATTTACGGTTTTAAGATAAAATATTTTGAATTGATTAGATAAAACAAGTAATAAGGTTTGTGAGAATATAAAAGAGGATTGTACGTGATTCTCTAAAGTTTTGAACAACATATGTGTTGTGCGGCTAAAATCCATTAGATGTGGTTTGGGACCTTGAAGCCAAGATTGCATTGTGATGTAGGCCTAAGTGTGGAAGAAAAAACCCTTTAATATCTAGAAGGTCAAAACATTGTTAAAAAGAGGCATAGCCATAACGTTTGCTACAAAGCTCCGTTTTCGATGTGCGGCCAGTCTAAACGACCGTTGAAAAGAGGTATGGGTCTTTCTTTAAGTTTTTTGGGTTTCTTGGGATTTTGTTTTTGTAATAACGTTCGGCCCACTTATGTTTTAGGGTCCGTTTGAATTTTGCTTATTTATATCATTGTAAGCATGGGAAAATGATCAGACTTGGAGAAATCAAAAGTTCATTTTTTCCTTAATCACATGTGTGTGTTTTTGTGTGAAAATCCATAAATTTCGGTATTCTATTAGAATCAACGAAAAATTAGAAGAATTGTTTCTGATATTCCTTTGAATCAACGTGATCAATTATCTACCTCATGTTCCGTCTGCGTCACATTGCCAATTTTTCTGCAGCACTACTTGTTCACATCGTTTCACCTACATGTATTCACCCTCCATGCATTCACCCTCCATGCGAGGACCTCGACCATCTGGCTAAAGATCCTTAATCAGCCTCTTTAAAATTGGTAAGAAAAAGGTGAATGGATGCGAACTAGAAGAAGGAAAATCAAAATGAACTGCAGGAAAAATCCAAACTAGACTATTTTATGTGGACACAGAGAGTAATCATAATCACAATAACACATTACTGCTGATAATGGATTGCATCTTGCACCAGAATACCAGATCCAATCTGATCAGACCATATAAAATTCAGTAATTCACTTATAAAAAGTGTATCTATCTCTCATTAATTTGATTCATTAAACATAGTGTGAAAGTGAGCTTTATGACTCAGGTTTGGGTGATCCGGTGTCGGACTGATGATTAAGTTGCCTAAAATTAACCTTTTGTTATAACATAATGGTACATCTTTTTAGTATCAATATGTGCATCAGAAAAACCAAAAAAAGAGTTTGAACCTAGTCCTGGATAAGGGATAGATTATAAAATGGGAATATTACCTCTCTTTACCCGGTAATCACCATGCCTTTTCATTTTCAGATTTTATTCCTCTCTATGTGATAACAATAACATCAGTCTCTTAATGGAGACGGAAAGCCAACAATGTTCATGTTTTAGGTGCATCCATCCTCACAAAACAGATGCCTCGCCCTCAACTCGTGTCTATATATACATACAAATATGACATGTTTATTCATCAAACACATTAAGTTACTATAACAGAATGCAAAAGAAGGGAAACGTCAAGTGCCCCTAAGAGATCCTCCGAACACTTCATTGGGATTTGTCATTTATGATTTCCTACTGAAGTGTTTGGGGGAACTCCTAGTACCACCTGACACCATTAAGCTAGATTACTGCAAATAAGTGATCAAGGTTATCGTCAAGTGTCACTTAGAGATCCTCCAAACACTTCATTGAGATATTTTATTTGTGATTTCCTACTGAAGTGTTTGGGGGAACTCCAAGTGCCACCTGGCACCATTAAGCTGGATTGGAGGAATGCAACTCAAGTGATGAAGGCTATCGTCCAGTTTCACTTAGAGATCCTCCGAACACTTCATTGGGATACTTTATTTGTGATTTTCTACTGAAGTGTTTGGGGGAACTCCAAGTGCCACTTGACACCAACAAACTAAAAGTCTTGCACATTATTTATAGTACTCTTTTAAGTGATTACAGGCACAGGCAGCCATTGGTAAAATTGGTTGGTTTGGCTGGGTAATGGGTTGCCCCGTCAAATATGAATCCCACTATAGTTTAATATGCATAGTCGTAGTTGAATCATGCCAAAAAAATTTAGATAACTAAAGTTTTTCATACATGCAGATTCAAGTAGGTTTCTTATTAGTGAAGATACATAGCAATATTCTGGAAGTATTTACATACATTGACTCAAGTGGTTCCTTTTTTATCCCTGGGAGAGATACATGCTCTCAAAGGATGTTTCATATCCACGGTTAACTTGACTTCCTCGGATAGATCAACACGATAGCCATCGGGAGCAGTCCAATGAAAATACCAAATCAAATTGGCAACAAAATACTCCAAATGAAGCAGGGCCAAATCTGATCCAGGGCATATCCTTCTTCCGGCACCAAATGGCATCATCTTTATCCCTTTACTTCCACTTACATCAAAAACACCATTACTACCATCATTCGCCAAAAACCTCTCTGGCTTAAACTCCATAGGATCCTCCCACACCTTTGGATCCAAACCCATCTCACCCACCATGAAATTGACGATTGCGCCTTGTGGAATCACGTACCCTTGAACCTCTACCTCCTTTGAAACCTTATGTGGTATCACAAAATGTGCCGGTGGGTGTCTTCTCAACCCTTCTAAAACCACCGCTTTGAGATAAGGCATTTTCTGTAGCTCCTCTTCATTTATAACCGATTCTAGCTCTACCCCTTTTCGTGGCAATAAAGGTGGCAATCCCACAACCGCAACAATTTCATCATACAGCTTGCTCTGAATGTGTGGATACTTAACGAGATTGGCCATGATCCATTGTAGAGAATTGGATGTAGTCTCTGATCCAGCACTAACAAATTCGCTACACATACTCACCATCTCCTTCTCGGTCAACTTTCCACTATGCTGATTATAGCTCCCTTCTTCCTTGGGAAGATTCATATGCACCAACGTGTCAACATAGGACACGATTTGATCATCTCCTAATCGTGATTCAATTCTAGATTTGATTATTGGTATGAATACTTGTTCTCTATTATCGCGTAATTTCTCAAACTCCTTCCATCTGTTTCTAAGAAATATCTTCCCCAATCTTGGGTACATGGTGAGTAAGGTAAACCGCCCTGAGTTGACTTTCAACAGCAAATCACGCTGTACTTTAGCGATCTCATTGACTCGATGCTCGTCAAGCTTTTCCCCAAAACACATAACTACCATTAGGCTGAACATGATATACTCGAAATGATTAACCACCGTAATTCCCTCAGGCTCTGTCTTGTCCAGGAGGCGATCAATCAAGATACTAAGAACCCACTTGCGTGCCCACGAAAATGACCTTATACTTGAAGGGTGCATGACTTCGGTGGCAAGGTTTCTTCTAAAGAGGCGCCAAGTAGGACCATAAGAAGCTGAGATGATGTTGCGTGTCGGGAGGGATTTGGGACGGTCAGAGAAGATTGCGCCTTTTTGAACAAGAACTTGGTGGGCAAGATCATGGCTGCCAATGAAGATCGAATGTTGATAACCGAAGGAAAGAGTAAAGATTGGTCCATACTTGGCCTTGAGGTTTATGAGAATGGGTTCAAATTTTAAGGGTGAGTTAGTTAGCAAAAGGAAGATGGATTTTAAGGATCGGTGGCCCTGGTGGGAGCCGTTTCTTACTGTTACTTTGGCGGACGATTAACGATCTGACGAAAGTGGCTAGGCAGAGGGAAACGACTATAACGAACCAGGTCTCCATTGTAGAGAAATGAAGGTGAGTAGTGATGGGTTGTTTTCAGGCCCAGGATAAGATTATATCAGCCCATCAATTTGTCAAAGTAAACGGAAATGTCAACTTACTTAAATAAAGCATAAGTAAATATAATTTGTCAAAGTTGGCGCATTCTTTAAATGAACAGAAAGATAAATACCCGGCCTGATCAAGATGTATTCTAGAATTTATGAGCTGCTAGACTTAAAAGGAATATTGCTTAGTACCTTTCTGATACTTTGATGTATAGCTAATTAGAATTTGGGTGTTGTGTTAGTATGCTACTGAATTAGCTTATTGAACTTTGATTTAGTACTTGGGGATGTCCAAGTTACTTGTAAATGTTTAATTGTAAATATTTTTTGGATATTAATATAATTCACCTCTTGGTAAAAAAAAAAAATACCCTGATCAAACAAGACTCATTTGGTGCAATATTGTGTCGAAAACTCGACCCTAATCTGGTTATTTCTAAGCTCTAACCATTAAAATTTTGAAGCTTACAATATTCAGTCATATAAAGGTACAAATGATGCGTACAATACCTTATACGAGTAATAAACAATAATATATGTGTACACCGTAGACTCGTAGAGGGACAACCTTTTGGGCTTTAGTTTTTTTTTTTGGGACACTTTGTGTATCCCCCTCAGCATAGCCCGGTCCATGCTTTGATGGCTAATTTTAGGCCATTTATGACTTTAGGGACATTCTGGGTTTTTTGGGCTTTTTCTGGGTGTTTTGGGCTCTTCCGGGTTATTAGGCCTAGCCCAGGCTCTGAGTCAATCCCGTTTGTGTATTATTAGTTGGAACTCGGAAGATTCAAAACATTTGTATCATTTTTATACACTGTTATATATTCTATCAACCAACGGATATTAATATATGTATGTGCCAATGCATGGGACCCATGTGACAACCAGAATCAAATATCATCTAGTTTACAAAACATTTAGGCTAAAGGGAGTGAGGGGTTATGGAAACACCCAAACTCATGGCATGGTGTCATGTGGAATCCCACTCTTTTTTAGTCATGTTTTCTAATTTATTTCTAGACCTGGTGAATTTTAGAAAGAAAAAAATAATTATATTTTCTAATAAAACTTATGCTTATAAAAAAAAAAAAAGTCATGGCACCTTTGGGTCTGCCCTGCATGAGACAAATGTGTTATGTGTATGTACCATGTATGCATCTCTCAATAATGGTGGCCCATCCATTGGTTTTTGGTTAAGAAAGTACAATAATGACCATTTTCATATCCATAATTAAATTCTTACAAAAAGAAAGATGCCCTCTCCAAAACTATATAAGACTAAAATGTCTGATTACTAACAATAATTAGATGATTTTTTTGGATAATTCTGATAATATATAAGTCACTGATGTGGACCTTTCAACTATCAACTTTTGGCTCTTTTACTACAAAAATACTTGGAGAGGTTTCTGATTGCTTTGGCTAATAGCACCTAGGGGAAGGGGGTAAAATGGATTCAATGATCAAATATGGTACTGTTTTCCCAGCTAGTATTCTGTTGTTGTACCTTATACTGATTCTTGCCAAGTTTTTTCGCAAAGTATGTTGGCTGCCCAGCCGTATTCAATACACCATGAGATCTCAAGGAATCAAAGGCCCGTCTTACCAATTCCTCCATGGAAACACCAAAGAGATTTTTAATATGCGGAAACAATCCATGAGTCGACCCATGGATCATCTATCGCATGAAATCTTCCCAAGGATTCTGCCACATATTTATTCATGGGTAAACTTATATGGTAATACATATATTTCCATTCATGCATTCAAAAGTTCTCATCTTTAACTGGATGTTGAAGTCTTGATTTTACTAACTCTGTGTCATTTTTTTTTATTTTAGGAAGAAATTTCTTGAATTGGTATGGTCCTCAAGCTCAACTTGTGGTTACAGAAGTTGAGCTTGTTAAAGAAATAATGAACAATAAAAATGATGTTTACCCAAAGATAGAACTCGAAGGCCATGTAAAGAAGCTGTTAGGAGATGGGCTTTCGTCAACCAAAGGTGATAAGTGGGTAAAGCTTCGAAAGCTTGCTAACGGTGTCTTCCATGGAGAAAGCTTAAAAGTAAGTTTTATGAATATTGAAGTTCATTGATGAACTTGATCATTACAAAAATACTAAATTTTCGTTTTGTAGAACATGATTCCGGTGATGATTACTAGTACTGAAATCATGTTGCAAAGGTGGAAAGAACACAATGGGAAAGAAATTGAAGTATTTCAAGAATTTAGAGTATTAACATCAGAAATCATTTCAAAAACTGCTTTTGGGAGTAGTTACTTGGAGGGAAAGAAGATTTTCGATATGCTCATAAAGTTAGCAATGATCGTTGCAAGAAACACACATAATATTCGGTTGCCAGGCATAAGGTTAGTCCATATCTTGAGAAAAATCTCATCAATTCAGTTTTCAAGTAGGCTGACAAAATAATGGGTGGTCATAGTTTGAATCTGGGTCAAAAAGGATTCGGGCCAACGACATTGGTTAAGTTTTGGTTTGGGTCGAAACAGTGAAGGTTGGACAAGCTGAAAATGAACTTTGTATTTTCCTTACATTACAAGTATAATACAAGTATTGAATTAAACGGATTGTGGATGCACTCGGGTTGTTATTGCAGCAATTTTGTAAAGAACAAGGATGACAAAGAGGCAGAGAAACTTGAGCAAGGAATCAAAGATTGCATTCTTGACATCATTAATAAAAGGGACCAAAAAACGAGCATGGACACGAGTATTAGTGATTTCCTTGGAGAATTGCTTAAGGCATCTCGTGCCAAAGATGACTCAAAACGGATATCTTTCAATGATATGGCCGACGAGTGCAAGACATTTTATTTTGCAGGACATGAAGCAATGACATCTTTACTTGCATGGACTATTCTTCTTTTAGCAATCCATGAGGAATGGCAAGAAAAAGCTCGTGAAGAAGTCTTCGAGTATTTTGGCAAAGCAAACCTGAGTGAAGATTCAATAAGAAGACTCAAAACGGTAACAAAAACATGCATATACCCTTTTTTGGTTCCAACACTTTTCAAACAAAGATAATCTAACAATCATTTCATCATCATTTTGATGTTTCTTTACAACTAGATGAACAATATTATTGAAGAATCGTTGAGACTCTATTCACCATCTCCTGTGTTGAAAAGGAAAGTTGAAAAAGAAGTTCAATTAGGACAAATGACCCTTCCACCAAATATGGAGCTATACATTTCGCCGTTAGCAATTCATCATGACCCTAGAATATGGGGAGAGGATGTTCATTTGTTCAAGCCTGAAAGATTTGAAGGAGGCATAGCTAAAGCAACAAACAACAAAGCGGCTGCATTCTTGCCATTTGGGTTCGGCCCAAGAACATGTGTCGGTATAAATTTTGCAATGGTTGAAGCCAAGGTTGTACTTGCCATGATTTTACAAAGGTTTAAGTTTAAACTGTCTCCAAGTTATGTTCACTCTCCTATCCAAGCTTTTACGGTTAGACCCCAACATGGTGTTCAAATCATTCTTGAGGCTATCTAAACCAAAAGGTAAACAACAGTGAACATAAATTTACATTGTTCAAGTGTTTTCACAAGGCTAGAAATAAACAGAAAACTGAAGGTGTTTATAGATCTGTTATCCACTGTTTTCGTTCATGCATATCTTTTGTTATGTACTCCTGTTCTTCTTTTCATGCCTTATGGCTAGCTTAAATACTCTTCATAGTTTGTCATGCTTAATTTTACAAATAACACAAGATTCCTCTCTTAACCATAATCAAAGCATTATCAATTGATATAATTTTCTTATTAATTAATATGTTTTTACTCAATGTTATTCCAAATCTAACTAACCCCGATTCTTTTGGTGGTACTTTTGGTGGTGGTGTATGTATTAGATGAACATTTTATATAAGGTTATGGTTAAAATAAAACAGCTATTGAATTAAAATAAATAAAATAATTATTTTATACTAATTAAAAATTATTGTGCATCCATGTACATATTCTGATTTATGAATATTTGTGCATCATTTTTATCATCATACAAAGTAAAGATCTTATCTTATTTGTCTTATATTAATACTTGTTTTACAATAATTAACTTTTATATAAATATAAATTGCTTTAAAAATTTAATACAACTCTCTCATTTATTTAATTACTTAATAAAGTTACCAATTTAATCTAGTATAACTTATATTTAATTAAAAGCTAATTTTAAAAATGTTGTTTAAAAAATTATCTAATAAATTAAAATAACTTTTTTGTTGGTATGACAGGACAATCATTGAACATGACCAATTACGCATGTATATTACTAGTCTTCTCTCTCTCTCTCTCTCTCTCTCACCTCTAACGGCTCTTTCTCCTAGATCTTGGATCGGAGATTGAGCCTATGATTTCGAGATTCAGATCGTGTATTTGAGATTGAGAGTTTGAGATCGAGATTATTCTCATCAGGTTAAATCTTCAACTCCGGTGGATTTAACCCTATTTTTTACACTCTTTGGGTCGGAGGTCCCTTCCACTTCGGTGGATCTGGAAGCAGTCTCTCTACTTTATGTAGGGGTAAGGTCTGTCTACATCACACATCCCCCGTACCCCGGCTTATGCCAAGATTGGGTACCATTGTCGTTGTCGTCATTACTAGTCTGGTTTTTAGGGTTCTTATATGAGATTAACTTCTGGGATCTGATTTATTAACATATAACTAAAGTAAACAAAAAAAAAAAGTAGTTTGAGTTATGTTGTTGAGCTATTAATAATATAAAGACATATATGTTGATGAAAAAACCAATAATAGTATTAATTCAATACAAATTATATAGTAGTATCTAACCCAAATTTCAAGCACTGGGCCTACTATTCAAAATATCAAGACTTTAAATTTTTAGAGGCCCAAATCAATCGCTTAATCCATTAAATCTGTTGACTCGAGTTTATTATGTAGGTATGTTTAACGTTTTACCTAAATATGAGAAAAATGAGATGTAAACAATCTTATTACTTGTTAAAAGTAAACACTAAAAGACTTTTAAAAAAATTGTTAAACTGAAACAAATATTTAATGTGACATCAATATAACCATTATATACGGATTGGGATCCTCTAAAGTTATAACAACTTTATAGGTAAAGTTAAAATGATCTTGACCTTTGGATTAAAATCAAAGGTTAAGATTCAAAAATAATTTTTTAATATTGTCCATTGATTTTAACTCAATGGTCCACACCCATCAACTTCACCTATGAAGTTCATTTTAACTTTAGAGAATCTCAATCCATTATATACCTCTATTAAAAGGAATGAAGTCATGAACAGTGAAGTAGGCTGGTAGGTAGGCAGCACATCTGCCTACTAACTTGCTTATTAATCATATTGTTTTATTTAAGGTTTTTTAGATTTCGTCTTTATTTTTTATTTGACTCATTCATAGTTTTTATAGTGGTTCTATTTGCTTTGTTTTTTAGATTCTTTTATAATATAAATATATGTATTTAATATGACAAAATTTTAAGCAGGGTTATTTTATTGCTTTTTTATGGATTTTTTTTAAATTTAATTTTTTACGTCTCAGCGTGTATTACCTTTTGGATTTTACCCCGTCGCAATCATTTTTGGTTTTTGTTGATCAACTGCCTATCCCTTTATTTATTTTTTTTAATTAAATAAAACATATGTGTTTAGTATGCAAACTTTTAAGCGGGTTTATATTTTTATTTATGTTAGATATAACAAACATAGACATGTATATATACATATATATATTTAGGGTAATACTCCGGTAAGAACAATCTTAAAATAAGAACACGGTGAGAACACTTAAAAACTACATTTTGATGCATTAAAAGTCCAAAAAACTAACATAGTGCATAACTAATTATCATTATTTAAGTGTTTAACAACACATTGAACCGTCAAAATCGAAAAAATCACGTTTTTTATTGGATGCATCATTTTGATGAATATGTATTCAAGATGGATGCACAAAACAAAAAATATGATTTTTTTTATTTTGACGGATCAATGTGTTACTAAACACTTAAATAATGATAATTAGTTATGCACTATGTTAGTTTTATGGACTTTTAATGCATCAAAATGTGGTTTTTAAGTGTTCTCATCGTGTTCTTATTTTAAGACTGTTCTTATTTGATTGTCCCTATATATATATATATATATACACTAGATTTTTATCCCGCGAAAAATGCGGATAAATTTAACAAAATCATTTATAGTTAATTTGGTAATAATTAAGTATGATCATTAAATATAAGAAAATATATTTGAAATATAGGCTATTATAGGCCCTTTAGAACAAATTTATGAATTAAATAGTTTGAGAAATAAATTTTTTGTTATTTTACAACTATAGTTTTAGACACATGAATTTTTATAAATTCATTTAGACGTAGGAAATTATAGGTCCTGTAAAACATATTTATAAATAAAATAGTTTGAGAATTAAAATTTTATAACTATAGTTTAGCTAACAACCAGTTAAGATGTATCCAATATATATAATTTTTGTATGTCATAGGTTTTTGTTGGATATATGTATTCTAGTTTACTTTAAAGAAGATTTTGGATTCAAAAAGTTAGAAGATAACTTTCACAAATTTATTGTTCAGAACAATTCCAGGCTTTGCGTCTTACCAGGAGCCAACTTCACAAATCTGATACTATAGTAAATCTGATGAAATGCAAAAATAGATGTGCTTACAGACCTGATCATATTTACATCTCTCATCTTGAACATATATAAGCTATATACAAAAGGCAAAATTACAAGTAAAAAGAAATTACTAAAGATACATTGTATTTGCAACTACCAAAAATTTGGTCTCTTCACTGTAGTCTTGACTGGCCCATCCTAACTGGAGTAGATTTCTTTTGGAGTGGAGTCTTGATTGGAGTCTTATATAGAGCCTTGACTAGAGTCGCTTACTGAAGGGAAAAAACCTGGAGCTTTATTTTTTGAAGTAGAGTTACTGAACTAAATAACTGAAGTAACTTTACTGAAGAGTAAAGCTCCATGCTATTGGATACTCACTGAAGTGTCTACTGAGACTGATAAGCTTCACTGGTTAGTCGTAAGTTTCAGTGGTCACTGATCGTTGCTGACTGAAGTTTTCACAATTTTCACAAGTTTTCATTCTGTGTACTTTTGAAACACCATTCACAAACTGACTAATACATACATGGTATATATGAAACTGACTTGATTGATGGTGATTATCCATTATAATATACATGCTATCCAATTTATACTAAATGGACCGATGCTTCCTTTTGAATTGTATTTACAGTTGGGAGTTGATTTTGGTTCAGGGGTCATATCACTTTCCTAATCGACGCAGGTAATTAACCACACATGATAATTATAATAATTAACCATTAATTACGAACTAAAACCATTTTTAGGTTACCTCCTTTACTTTATAACTTTATACAGAAAGTTATAAATAAGACTAAAGAACCTACCACGACATCTCATCTGGAACTAACTGCCCTTTCTCCATCTATTATTTTGCTAGCGTCTCATTTCCAAATCCTACTGCAACTTCTGCGATTAGTAAATTGCCAACTTCAAATTTTAATATATATATATATATATATATATATATGAATAAAATAAACAATCTGATGCTTCAAAGTTTTGCTGAGACGAAGCAAAGAACAATGAGCAAGTAACGCAATTGAGTATGTTGAGTTTAGGACATACCCAAAATGCAGGCAATGCACAACCTCCTCCATGGCCCTTCACAGCAATCCTCAACTTTTTGCATTAAATTTAGGGCATATTTTTAATAATCAAGGACAAAATAAAAAGAATAAGAAAAAAAAACCTTTAGAATATTACCTTTTCGTCATCATCTTCATCTGCTGCTGACCCATCCACCAATTAAATTTCTCCAGTCACGACTCCAGTTCATCCACCAGTTTAGTACCCAGTTCATCCACCAGTTCACCCACCAGTTGAATTACCAGTAAAAATACCAGCCAAGACACGAGTTCATCCACCAGTTACCCGACCCATCCACCAGTTAAATTTCTCCAGTCAAGACTCCAGTTCATCCACCAGTTTAGTACCCATAATGATATATCAGTTGTACAATAACGATATATCAATTTATATCCTATGAATATAAATGGTAACAGACTCTAACCTATATTGTATACACATAATGACCAATGTTATATAAGAGCAGTGGCGGCTGTTTGAATCTATATATCTAATTGTGCAGATATAGTTTGTGTCTCATCTCTAACTCTCTAAGACATGATCTTTTACAACTAAGCTAAAAATAATCAGATCAAATTCAAATTCAGAACCTCCAGGGTTTAAGAACTGAATAATGGTTTCTTACTTAAAAATGTCGACTGCTTCAATTACTCATTTGCCTCTACTCCAATCTCTCAAAATACGGTTTCATCGTAGATCCCCCTATGTCACACAATACTATAGTCTTTATAAATTAAGTGTGTAGTCACACAAAGGATATTTCTTAGAAAAAAATTAAGAAAACTAATATGGAGGTAAACCTTCTTAGCAGCTTCTATCGATCACTTGGTACATATATGCCACTTTTCTCTCTGGTAGCATGCAATTCTAAATGAGCAATGACTTAAAATCACTGTAAGAGAACAACTCAAATGGTTAAGACTTAAAATCATAGTAACTACGAAAATGCTTATAGAAAACCTATATCTAATTGTGTATAAAAAGTATATTACATTCTCTTCTTTAAGTGCTTGATTCTTTCTTTCAAATTTCTCTTCTATAAATTTCTAATTCTCTCCGTCTTTCTCTGCAACTAATTTCCAATTTCATTTTATTTATCTATTCTAAGACCTCAATGGATTTACATATAACATAAGCAAACATTAGCCAATTCCCAATTACTACCAACTAAAAACATACAATCCAATTCATATAGCACCTAATACTCCTTATGTATACTACATTCCATCTGGGTTAATTACACAACCAAAATCTGCCATATTCCCACTACACAAAGTCGATTTATTTAAGAACCAAACAACACATAATAATCAAGTAAATAGATTAAGCACTTTGCAATTAAAATCTATTAAACAAACTTAATGATTTTTTAAATACCATCACACAGTAAGGTTACATACCTTTGAAAGCTTAAATTAATCATCCTCAAAACATGAACAATCATCGGTATTGTTTAAATCCTCACAAAGCTTGTCATAAACTCAATATCATTGGCCAAGAAATTTAAGAAACAAAAAAAATCAACTACACAATAAATATCTCAAAACATGTAAAATTAACATAAGTTTTCAACTTTATAACAATATATTCATCCAATAACAATTTCTAAAAAAACCCCAAATTAAATTCTGAAAGCTCATACCTAAAGTGGAGAAATCCATCAAACTTTTGGCTGAAAAAAATCCTTTCTATTTGCTCCCCTACACCAAGTCACCAACAGCCTCGGCTGTGTGTCGGGTATTTTTTGTGGTCATCCTTTACAAAGTATTCATATAAAAAAAATAAGAGTAAAGGCAAAAAAAACTCTGAATATATAAAAAAAATATATAATTTTTTAGCTATTTCCATCTTGGAATCATCAAAGTGATATACACAAACGATTTTATTTGATTTTTATAGGTTACATAAGAGATTGAAGACATCAATGAAATTTGATTTTGAAGATTAAATACATATATCTATATCTATAGTTGCATATGTATATAATATATAAACATATATACCTTGATATTAGGCTGAATTTGTTCATTGTTCGTATGGTTTTCTTTCCATCATCATCATCAGCAGCATGAGCAGCAGCCGTCGCCTTAACATATCTATGTCTATAAATATATCATCATCATCATCAAAAGCCGTTTTACATGTCTATATCCTTAGTTCTTATTCTTCTTCTTCTCTTATCCAATACAAAAATAAAGAAACCGATCTATAGATATATGTATACATATGAAAAAATAGCTTTGTAACCCTCAAAAGTCATTATAAGATTAACAAAGAGAAAGAAAGAAAAAGCAGAAGATGAAATAGAAACCTACATAATCTGATAAGTATAATAAAAGTATAAAACTTTTTTAGGCTTAATCTCTCTATTCTCCCCCCACTCTCTTTATTTTCAGATTCAAAAACCAATAGCCCGCCCATTTGTTTGTATCTATGCTTGTATGGAGAAACCAACATACTCTCTTTCCAATTACTTTGTACCTTTTGACTTCAATATATAAATTTTTATAGAATATTTATGTATTCAAATTCAAAAAACATAGACTCACAATTTTGTATCTCCCGCCCAAAACCCTCTACTCACACAACACACTCAAAACACACACTCAAAATACGCCCCCACACACACCAAATACACCATAAAATACATAGCACTTGACATCATACTTCCAATGTGGCAAGCCTATATGCCAACAACACAACTTTGTGATGTCACTTTGGTGGTCTCCTTTAGTATGAAAAGGGGGATATATAAGTATATATATATATATATATATATATATTCTTTATTATGTTTTTAGTTGTCTATCAACATGCTTAGTCTTTTTATCTTACACAAGGCCGACTCTTAGCATAGGCAACTTAGACTTGGGCCGAGGGCCCATTGGTCTTGGGGGCCATTTGGTTAAATCATCTTATAGTCTTATGTGTCTCAACTTCTTCTCCGGACTCATAAACACATATTTGGAGTCTCAATCATTGTCGGATGCAACGTTATATCTTATATTTTGTATAAATCATCAATACAACATTAAACGTTACCAAAGAATTTCAATCGGATACATCATTGTAGTTTTTTAGAAATTTTCTTTTATGTTATACATAAGAGTAAATGACATAGATCGTCCCTGTGGTTTGCCAAAATAGTCACCTTTCGTCCTTTTTAATTGAAAACCTCATTGACAGTCCTTTATAGGTGGATAAGGATCATGTTTAGTCCTTTGACTTTTTGACTGTCAAGTGTTCTCCGTTAAACCCCCACGTGACACCCACGGTACTCCAGTAATTAACCACCCCACTACCACGTTTATCTTTCTTTTTCCCACGTATATATAATCAGATTAAATATATATACATCCACAAAATTCGTTTTCCCCAAATTCATTCACATAAATCCTAATTATATCAAAAACAAACCCAGGAGCACGAAGCAAAATCCAGCAAAATCAAAATCATGGTATTCTGTGGGTGTGGTAAGCAGGCAATAATCTTAACATCATGGACCCCCAAAAACCCAGGAAGAAGATTTTATGCTTATCCTAATCAGGTATGATTTAACCAATTTTCAATTGTAAAACTTTTTCACTAAATCTGAAGTTGGGGTGTTATGTGGAATAAGGTTCAAAGTGTAAATTCATAGGGTGGTTTGATCCTGCAATGTGTCAAAGGGCTACTGATATCATACCAGGCTTGTTCAAATCCAAGAACAAACTTGAAGCAGAAATCAAAGAAAAAGATGGTCAAATCAAGAAATTGAAGTTCATGTTGGTGTTTGCTTCAATTGTCATTGTGTATCTTGTTTCTTTATTAGTAGTTTGAACCAAAGTAATGTACTTTTATGCACATTTTGTGTTGTATCAATGATGATGATGACCGAATGCTAATGGAATATTTTATGACATTTTGTGTTCTATTTTTGTTGCACATACATACTGCTACTTATACATACATAGCAATTAACAAGTAAATATCTAAAATTTGATTGTTAAAATAGATGCCAAATTATCAGAATTGCATAAAATAGATAACTTGATTGTTAACAAGTTATCAGAATTGCATAAAATAGATACCAAATTAGATACCAGAGAAAAAAATAGATACCAAATTACTAGAATTTCTAAAATAGATACTAAAATAGATACCAAGTAATTAACAAAAAATTGGATACCAAATTACATGCCAACATATCAAAATTGCCAAACATGGCATAATAGCATATTGTCATAGAAAGCATAGGATCCAGTTTAACACATTACATAACCAAATATAGCAAAAGACAACACATAAATCCCAAATTGTAGCAACATACAATAAAAAGAGTTAATATTACATGACCAGAGGGAATTGATCCAAATTAAACTTGTTTGTTGTTGGTGCTCTTGAGATAGCATCTTTTTTTTTCCACCTGGACTTGAAATCAACCTGTTTTTGGTTGTCCTCACACTGACAGATTCTTGAGTTGGCCTGCCCATACTTGCACTTGCTTGACTTGCACCAGCAGCACCTGCACCTGCTTCTCTTGTACTTCCAGCACCACTTGCAGCTTGTCTTGGTTGGGTTGTCTGACTTGGAGTTGCATTGGGTTGACTTGCAGCTTCTCTTGCTTGGTTTGACTGACTTGCAACTTCTCTTGCTTGGTTTGACTGACTTGCATTTGGATTTGGTTGACTGGAACCAACATTTTGGCAAGACCTCTTGTTGTGCCCCATCTTGTCACAGTTTTTGCATACAACAGACCTAAGTTTTCTAGACAATTTACCATTTTTTGACATTTGAATCTCCTCTGCATTCTTTCTTCTTTTCTTCCTAGGTCTACCAACTGGTGTGTGATATTTTGGAGGAATGATGAGTGTCAAGTGTTCAGGAGCTTTGGCCCACATGTTCATTCCATTAGTTGGGTTAATGGTGAATTGGTACATAAGTTTCCATGTGTCTAGCCTATAATAAGGATCCACCCATGCCTCAACCACATCAGTTGCCACACCATTGTTTACCATATTGTAGTGAACTGCTACTGCATGTTTGCAAGGCATAGCAGTTATTTCCCACTTCCTACATGAGCATGTCATATTTGTCATGTTAACCACACATTGATCTCCCCATGGGCCACTGACTTGATACTTATCAGTACCATTGAATATGGCTTTGTAGGATTCTGCCTCTGTTTTAATCCATTCAAATATCCTAGTTGCAGTTGGTGTTAATGGCCCCTTGCTCTTTGCTATAACCTTCCTCACATTGTCTATCCTAATCATTAAGTACTCCCTAATGTATTCTAGGCAATGGATTATAGGCATAGCCCTACCCTTAACCAATTTGCTGTTCAAGACTTCACACATATTGTTTAGCAATACATCAGATTTTGCCCTGCCTGTATTAAATAATGAAATTTCTTACAAAACAAGTAAATAACTTTTCACTAAATAAACAAACTAATTAGAGTACTTATAAAATTACCTGTAAAATGTGACCTTGCCCAATGTTGGGGTGGGATTTTTAATAACCACTTGTATGCAGGTTCACTATAATTTTTAAGATCCAACATACACTTGTTAAACTCTGGGACTGTTGTTGCTGAAGCACACTTCCACACATGGTTTTTGAAAGCAGTTCCCCTCCATTGCAACTTCATATTTTCATGTATATGCTTTAAACAGTACCTGTGTTCAGCACATGGAAAAACCTTTGCAATTGCTTGAATTATGCCCTATACATGATAATAATATATTAGATAGTACACAATATACAAGTGTAAATTACAATATAAGTGTAAATACAGTATAAGTAAAATAGAATACCTTTTGCCTGTCACTCATAAAAGTGTAATTAGACCTCCTATCAAGATCTAAATCATCACCTAAACACTCCAAGAACCATGTCCATGAGTTGGTGGTTTCTGCTTCCACTACTGCATATGCAACTGGGTAAATTCCATTGTTTGAGTCAATGCTAACAGCAGTAAGTACTTGTCCAGGGAATGGACCAGACATAAATGCACCATCAAGTCCCAATAATTCTCTACCAGCAGTTTTGAACCCCCTCTTCAAGGCTCCTAGGCAAACATAAATCCTTTTAAAGATTCTCTCATTAGACTCTGGATTCATTGGTGGTTCAACTTCCAACTTGATTGTTGACTCTGGATTTGAAGTATGCAACTCCAGAACATAATCTCTCAACATGTTATACTGCCTAGTGTAATCCCCTCTTAGTTGACCTTGTGCAGACCTTTTAGCTCTTTGTGCTTTCTGCTTAGATAATCCAAGCTGAAAAGTTCTTTGAAGTTCACTTTGTAGAGCTGAAGATGGTATTTCAGGATGTCATGTAACATAAATAGTTATATTAAAATAGTTTAATTAAAACAGTTTAATTGAAACAGTTACCTTCTATTTGTTGCAGAATACTTTTTCCAATAAACTTTGAGGTGAAATGCTTGTTAGATCTAGATTGAAGGCATGTGTGTTATTCTTTCAATGTTTTTACCATCCATGTTTGCATACCATAGAGCTTGGACACTAGTAATGCCCATGGACAGGAAAGTGAATTGCTTTTTGACTTCTTTTCCCTACCACCCTTATTTTTAATTTGAGAATCTTCAACTGCCACCTTACTTGTATTTATTGGACCATCTCCCAAAATTGTCTCCTTTTCCTTTGTTTTTTCTTTATTTTGTGACCTGGTGGACTAACTAGGCCCAACTCCCTTATCTATCTTAGTGTTTTTCTTCTTAGGCTCATCTTGTGGCCCAACTCTCTTATCTGTCTTAGGCTTTTTCTTGCTAGGCCCAACTGCTTCATTATTAATTGGCCTGGCTCCTGCATCAATATTTGATGGCCCAACATTCACATTAGGATCAAAAGCTACCAACTTTCCTTCACATATTACCCTGATCCTTTCTTTATCATTCTTCACAATTTTTAATTCCCTTCTTGTATCAATTGCATGAGCCCTTACCATATCCTTAACCTCTTTGGCAGTTCCAGATGTTTGAGACAAATGAAACCTAGTTTTTGAGATTACAGAATCCTCACTTCTCTTCTCCTTAGACATTTATCTCAACAATCTATTCCTAATCTTATTCACATCATCATCAGGGTCAGAACCACTCTCAAACTCATCATTGTGTAGTACAACAACCTCTGGATCCTCATCACTATATTGAAAATGCTCTTGTGTACCAACATTGGCACCCAAAAACTCCACATCTGCATCAACATGCATTTGAAACTGTCTCATATCAACTTCCACATCCTCTATCTCATTCTGCTCATTAACAATGTAGTCACTGTCTTCACTCTCTTCACCTTCTTCATCCTCTTTCTCAATTTCATGACCCTCATCATCCACATTATCATTTTCACCACTGCTACTATCAGTTACAACCTCTTGTACAACTGTCTTACCCTTTTCATTCACACATGCATTAACATTCACATTATCTTTGACATTTTTTAAGTTCTCTTGAGTACTAGGAGTTAAAATAGGTTCCTCATGCCAATCAAGCAATAACTTTCTATAAGTGCCACTATTATTCTTTGGTCTAGTCTTAGGTTTTTTAGATGTAGTTGTATCATCATCTGGTATCTCTTCTATAACAACATTTGCTTTTCTTGGCAATAAATAACCATCTAAATTTGACATCCCATGTTCAGTGTAAACACTTATGAGGTTGGCATTCTCTACATAATTAGACAATATATGGACATCTTGGTCACACACCAAGGGGAGTAAGCCATCATCTAATGAATGCCCAGGTTTCAGAAAGTGATAGAACATTACCTGACCTTCAACATATCCTAAATCCTCTATAATGGAGTCCAACTCATGAACTGAAAACTTATCGATGTTGATACAATCAGCATGGTCAATCTTGCCTTTTGTATAAGTCATCCCTGGCCATTCAGTGAAAAAACCTCCATGGTGAACCTTGAAGGTGAACAATCCAGCATAAGAATCTACAATGTATAAGAGATATGTTAATATAAACCCTAAAATTCATAAAATATAAATTCAGGGGATATAAACCCTAAAAAATCATAATATATAAACCCTAAAATGAATAATACTCACGATACATAGTATCCAGATCCCATAAGTGATCTTCACCATGTGCACGAATGGTATATAATGGGCATGTCATTTTGTAATTGCAGATTTATTGGATGATCATTGGTTTAAGGGATTGATATGGATTATTTACTTGTATTTTAAGGAGTTTATTTGATGAATTTGGGGAAAACGATTCGTGTGGATGGATATATAATTTAATCTTATTATATATACGTGGGAAAAAGAAAAAGAAACGTGGTAGTGGGGTGGTTAATTACTGGAGTACCCCTCACGTGGGTGTCACGTGGGGGTTTAACGGAGAACACTTGACGGTCAAAAAGTCAAAGGACTAAACATGATCCTTATCCACCTATAAAGGACTGTCAGTGAGGTTTTCAATTAGAAAGGACGAAAGGTGACTATTTCGACAAACCACAGGGACGATCTATGTCATTTACTCTATACATAATTAAAAAATATTACAGTTGATACGAATTTTCTTATTGCAAAGGTATAATACTTAGTGAATTTATCGACTATAATTTTAGGGGCTCATTTTTTCTTATTGCCTCGGGCCCAATATTTTTTTAAATATTCTCAGAGACAGTCCTGATCTTACATCGAAACATTTGAACACAATTATACACGTAAACACGATGGTTGAAATCCGTAGCGTGGGCTTATGAATCCACTATCCACTAGTTAATTTATCTTTGTTAAACTCATCCAAATTTTTATATTTAAAAATATAAAAAAAATATTAAAAAAAAAAAAAAAAAAAAAAAGTATGTACATCTTACAGGGTCAAATCCGAATATATAATCATTTTTTTATATCGCTAAAAATAATCATTTCTCTGGTCGCTAAAAAATAAACTTCCGAACATATAATCATTTTTTTATATCGAAAGAGTAGTCATATTTCCAAAACTCCGGTGACAGAAAGTTTTAAGAAAAAATAAATCGTCAATGGCATATGTCGAAAGAGGTCATTCCCCTAAATCCCATTATCAAATTATTCGCTTTCTTTTTTGTTTCGATTATATTATATTAATACATATATATATTTGATACGAGTATTTGATTTCTTCAGCTTTCTTTTTGAATATATACATATAATTATCCGTGTAAATTATATAGATTAATTATAAGGGCGCTCATTGATTAACCCATCTGTGATTTTAAATTAGTAATAATAATATAATAACAATAAGATTAATTTCGAAATATGTAACTTAGATACTTTTACTAGATTGTTAATATATAGCTTATTTATAATTATGCCAAGGTAAAATTTGATGTAAGTTTTGTTAAAAGTTATGATTTTTGGTTCTACTTATTAGTTAAATTACTGGCTGGGACACGTATTGGGGCGAGAGTTGCGAAACTGGGTTAATATGATCGATAGTTGTAGGCGTGTAAGTCGAAAAGAATGATTGGATAATTTAGCTGACTTCAAGTCATAATTAGGTCATTATGTGTGTTGATAGGAGGAAGGATCGGGAGAAACGTCTTCTTATAGGGTAGGAAGGATTCTGGTGCTGACACGTGTTTGATGCGCAAAAAGTTATGGTGAGTCATGGTGTAAAAGAATGTGCATCGGATACGTGTCATCACCAAAATGTACCGTACGCTTTTCTTTTTAGAAAGATAAGATTTTTTTTCATGAACTTTATCCGTCTTGATAGTGATACCATTGTGAGTTTTGGCTAATGCTTTTACTACGGTCTTACAGGATTGTAGTTTTATTAGGTGTTGATGTTAGGTTTTAGTTGAAAATGTTGCATCTCAATGGACCAAAGTCAAGAATTGTTTGATGCCAATTTGATCTATGTGGTCCATTGGTATGGAGATATGTTTGAAATGCACATGCTTTATTCCGGGTCGGAAAAGTGCCGAGTTGATGGCAACTTTGATGGTTGTCATATGTATACAAGTAGTTTGTTGTAGCAAATCGGGAAATATCCTTATCATATGTGCTTTCTAGTTTCAAGCTTTCATTTTTACTCAGGCACTAATGCACTATGCATATGCAATGACACTCGAGTGTTTTTATGATCAGTAGACTCCCAGTTTTCGTGTTCATATACTTCTTAAAGCGGATATCAGTTGTCATGAATCCCAAATTGTCTTAGGTCTATTCAAATGAGATTTTCCCCTATAGTATGACTTGTCACAGAGCAGGTACTTTAAATAAGAATTTTCCATGTCTAGGCATTCAGATTTTGTTTTGACCTGATCCAAATGTAGACCTGTCTGGACCCATTCGACTTTGCATGATTTCTCAATGATGACCCACTTCATGCATACTGTGATTTTGGCAGACTTCAGTTAAACCGGGGAGTTACAAATCAACCAGTTTTATTTAGCAACACGGGCTTTAATTGTCAGGACTAAGCAATTTTTACTAACAACTCCAGTGATATTATTTCAGCTTCCATTTCCTTTGTATAAATATATACTGCAGATAGTAGATCCCTTGTAATTTTTTAAGCTGATGTTCCAGGGGAGCTTCTGATATCTTTTTCAGAACAAGGATATACTAGTTCGGGTGTATATGACTTTGTTGAACTTATAGTTACTTTATGTTTATTTCCCAGGTGTTGTGAAATCCAATCGAACTATATGGCGTCTCAGAACCATCATTGATTTCTTTTGGGCAGTCATTAATTTCATTTCTGTATTCTTCGCCACTATGTTTTCGGTAATATTGAGTCTTGTGACGCGTTTCTTTAAACAATCCGCCCCGTATGCAATGTGCAATAAACATATAATTTTATATGTGACGTATCTGCAGATGGAGAAATCTGATGGTTACAAGAAACTATCTGGTTCCAACAAAAGGTCAGATGGCGGTGGCCCTGGTGGCGGCTATGGCGGTGGCCCATATGGTGGTGGCGGTCCCCGCAGGCCTCCACATGGACTAGACAATGTTAGAGGCATAGACCACAGTATGTTATTTACATATCTCATTTTCCATGACTTCAATTTATGTATAAGTACGGATGGCAGTTTCAATTTATTAACTTATGATTTCTCGGTTTTGGTTTGTGATTTATCTTTAATGGGTAGAACTAAGTATAAAAAGTTGAGTTTTTGGAACAGAAGTAGATTTAAATGGGTCAAACTGGTCCAAAGTGAGTTATTATTGCTTATAAGTTGTCTTATCTAATAAGTTGGATTATTACTGTAATAATAATACTTCTCGTTATTGACAAAAATTGCTTGCAGGTAAAACCAACTTGGCCTGACCCATTTTGACCTTCTCTAATAGTTACCTGTTTTGACCCATCACTTAACTCCCGAGGCCCTGACATGCACATTTTGCTATCTTTACTTATATCATCCAGAAATACTGATGACTTCTTTTGATCTTTTCTTTCTTTCCATCTCTGCAGACTCTCTTCCAGCATGCGGATCTTGCTGTGGAGGTTAAAAGGTTGCAGATGCATATACATAGTTTCTTAAGCCACAATCTTGCTGTCAACATTGTCAAGTAAAAACAATAAAGTTCTGTAAGAAGTGTACCCATTGTGTTATTTTGTAAGTGTTTCAAAAGGCTTTCTGATTCTTTCAATCTCTGGTTGCTTGACTTAAGTTTAATCGATCTGGACCAAGTTTCTGATTATGTCACATACCTGAATTTGCAGTCCCATACTCCCATTTTTCCTTTTGTCACTTGCAGGTAGTAGTCCTCAAATAAGTTTAATTAACAAGTTAACAACTGAGTTTACTTTAAACCCCAAGGTAGTGAAATACTACCCTCTTCCCCCTTCCTCTCATGCTTAAAGTTAACTTTGCCTCAAATAGTTCTACTAATAATATTTTCGACATGCATTAGATAGACTTAGGCTGTTTAACCAGCAGTGGTTAATACTAAGAATCAAAGCATCTTTATGAGGAATCTCTTAACAGATTAGGAAAGTAGTTGTCAACTATTCATAGCACCATCAATTGTCTTTCTTCCGACTCCCTATTATGCTTTTTCTTCTGTTTTTTCATCAATTTTTTATTGAAGTATGATGGTAGCCAATTTGTTTTAGAATTGAAGGTTAGATCAGAAGGAATCATATGTTTTCCAAGAATACTCATGCATAGCTGGGTGCAAACACGAAAGAGAGGAGACAGTGTGACACCGGTAACTAAATAACCATGTGTCCATCGTCAACAAACTGAGTAGGTACTTGTGTAATGGCACTGTTTCTATAGAAGGGAATAGTAAATACGATACTGATAACAGAAGATTAATTTTCATCCGCAAAGTATGATAGAGAAGACATTGTATATCTCTCCTAAGCCTAAAGAGACACATAGGGAATAGTTTATTATACTAGGGGCTTATACTATTCTCTTTTTTCTTCTATCAAGTCTAGTAAGCTCTGAATGAATAACTGTGTGTTTCTTATTGAGTTAATCCTTTTTTGCACGGTGATTCGTTTGAGGAAGTGTATATGCAATTTTGTATGGGATATGTAGGTGAAGGGGAATGAGTACAAGATGTGTCTTTTAGGTCACCTTCTCATAAACTTTGTAAGCTAAAAAAGTCCCTAGGAATTGTTTGCCAAACTATTAGTAATAAGCGCATTGTTCTCACTTGGTGATAAACGATCAAGATTGATTATTCCTTTTTAGGTCAACAAGATGTTGAAATGTCTATATTCACGTTTTGTGCTGGTTTATGTAGATGATCTATTAATAATTAGTTGTGATGCTTTAGCTATTTGTTTAAGTGATGAAACATCCAACAGTGATCAAGGTATCATCATCTGTCAAAAGAAGTACATCTTAGATCTTTTGAAAGAAAGGTGTTGCTTTACGAGCTAAACCATACAAATTGTCCATGAATCATCATCTAAAACTTCAGGGTGGTTGGTACCTTGTTTCTGGATCTTAGGTTATAGAATGTGAATTGGCAATTGATCAACTTCACCATTACTACACCTAACAGTTGTTGAGGTAGTTCATGTAGTCACCTTTCTCAGTTCATCTTCAAGCAATCAAGCATCTTCTTAAATCCCCTTTAGCAAGCAAGCATCTTCTTAAATCCCCTTTATCAAGCAAGCATCTTCATAGGTATCTTCTTAGATCCCCTTGTCATGGATTCTTTTGAGCGATTAGCTCTACAGTTCATCTTGCTACATATTGTTACTCTTAGTATGCTAGTTTCCCATGTCTGAAAAGGTTGGGTGTACTACGGGTTATTATATTAGGCAAGTCTTCAGTCTCATTAAAAATTAAGATATAAATGTGTTTGTCTTCTGAAAGAATATAAGGCAATGGCTCTATAGATCTATGTTTCTTGGTTAGTCTATTGAAGGATTTCGGGTTACAATTTTTTTTTTGTGTACCATTGATGCATTGCTGCATATCCGACTTTCCATGATAGAAAAAATATATTGAGGTAGATTGTTGTGTCAAAGACCTGGTAAAGTCTCGTGCTGTTACACCTTATGTCCTTGTGTTAGCTTTTCCAAAGATTTGTGTTGAACAACATGCGTACTCGTGAGGTGTGACAATATTGAGGTTTCTACTAGTTCCCACTGACCTCGTGAGGAGGAATGTAGTATTAAAAGGCAAGATATAGAGTCCAAGGGTTAGGATGTAATTAATTACTAGGGAAAAGGTTCAAATATGTAATTAGCCATGTCTATGTTCAGCCGCTAAAAAAAAATAAAAAATTGTCTATATTGAACCAGTGATCAGGCCACTTAAGGACAATTTTTTGCTTGATTCAGGTTTGGATGAAACTGTAGGATTTTTTGGTTAACTGGACCGGGAAAACTGGTATTCCAGCTAAAAGCTTCCATATTTTACCGTGAAAAGCTTCTACATATACGGTATACCAGCATGAACCCCCACAAACTTTGAAACCTTCATCTTCTTGGTCAAAAACCCATTGATTTACATTACCTATTCATGACGGGTGATCACCACTACACCACCGTCTCTGACCATCAGACCGTATGTTTTACTATTAAACTAGTGAACCATGGAACCAGTGACAAGACTGTTTTCTAAACATTGGGTTAAGCTAGAGTTTGATAGAAGCTTCACTATAGATTTTTCTGTACATAATATATGCACACTTGTGTTTCATCGTCTCTTAGCTAAAATCGAACACTTGTATCATTTTATGGACCACATGATGTCTTCAATCACCCTGATGTGGTCCATCTACTTAGAAAGTTATTGAGTCCAACTTTATTCTTAAATATATGTACTTATGTACGATCATGAAAATCATGTTTGGAAGCATCCCATAAGCTATAGATGTATATGATGTTACTTGAATGGTCCTTTCTTGGCCACACTCATTGTTCGTAAATCATCCATATATATATAATGTCACATGTTAGTCTACTTCGGTTTGGAGGCATCCTTCGAGCTCTTTCGCTGCTGCCTCGGGGTGCTTCAACGATCAGTAACGTAAGTACTATGTTCCATGTGACTGACCAAGGCTTATCAAGGTTAACATCAATTGAAAGTGATATTTTACATTCATATGATTAATAAAAGGGGCTATATGTATGCCTTTTATGTATTTTAGTTGTTTTGATTTGTATGCATTCATCATTAACTTAATAATTCATTAATCAAAAAGGACATAAAAGATTATAAACTACATCTATGATTTAAGCAATATAATTATCTTTCCTAACTAATACAAGTAAAAGTGATCCCTGCGCCAACAAAGTTTCACTTTATTTATGAACATAAGCTAGTTGACACTTTATGAATTGAAGATAAAAAAGTAAACACACACGAAGAAAATATACATATATCAAATTCAAATCTTATGAAGGATAATTTGAACACCCTTTTTTGGAATGAGGATGAACACATCAGCTGGGTAATGTACGTAATTACTCGAAAGGGTGAAGCTGTAACGCTGCAAGATCAATGAAAGTGCAATCTTGGCTTCATTCGTGGTGAAGTTTAAGCCAACACAAGTCCGAGGTCCCATCCCAAAAGGAAAAAATGCTGCAGCGTTGTTCTTTGTAGCTCCAGCAACCCCATTTGCGAATCTTTCTGGTCTAAAACAGTGAACATCCTTTCCCCATATTTCTGGGTTGTGATGAAGTGCAAGAGTTGACAGAAAAATATTTGCTTTAGCAGGAAGAGTAAGGTTTCCAAGTTTGATCTCCCTGTCTACTTTTCTGGTCAACTGAAGCACCGGAGGATATAGCCTGAGTGACTCATTAATCACCATATTCATCTGCATATAATAAACAGAAAGATTAAAATTTGTCGATAAAAACAGTTCACATAATTTATTATGAGTATTTTTTATAAAAAAAAAATGTATATTCATACGTTTTTAAGTCTTGCAATGCCATCAGAATTGGGGCTTCCCTGACCAAAGAACTCGAGCACTTCTTCCCTTACTTTGTCTTGCCAATCTTGATTAATCGCTAGAAGGAAAACGGTCCATGAAAGCAAGCTCGTGGTTGTGAGATGTCCTGCACCATATATAGCTTTGAGCTCATCGATCATTTGGCCTACCGTGATTCTCTTGCTTTCATCAGAATGGTTAGCAATTTTCACAATTTGTCCAAGGAAATCGTTTCCAAACTCATCATCCCCTTCATCCGTATTAGCCTTTCTTTTCTTCACAATGGCTAGAATCGATCTCTTTATCGCCTTTTCAAGCTTGTCTGCTTCAATCTCATCCTCTGTCTTCAATATTGAACTATATAAATAGATGATTATCAGATCTAAACAAATGCAGCTAGATGGCCGTTTGGTTTTTTCTGAAGCGGGTCACTTAAACAATATGCATTTTTAGGTGTGCAAAAATCTAAACCGCGTACTTCTGTTGAACATTACCTGATGAGTGGAAAGCGTAACTTGTATATGTTTCTAACAGTTATCGATGTTAACTTTGCCACCATCTCAAATATATGCCTCCCTTCGACATAGCTACTACCAAAAGCTGTTCTTGATATCACCTCCGTCGTTACCAACCCAAATTCCTTATGAACGTCGATTTCATGGCCTTCATAGTCTTTCCACTTATCTAACATCATCTCAAAGCTTGTGCTCATATCTGGAATCATATTCTGTGAAACATATATATATATTGTTCAGTTTTGATAAAAATGTAGTTTCTAAACCACTACTTGATTATCAGTATGTTCTGTTATTGATGATGATTATGATCACCTTCAAACTCTCAGCATGGAATGTTTGGTTAGCTAGTTTCCGAACCTTTGACCATTTCTCGCCTTCATTTGTTATAAGCGCTTCACCTAAAAGCTTCTTTGCAAACCCTTCCATATCCATTTTTGGATAAGCTCCTTCTCGGTTATTTAGTACTTCCTTAACAAGGTCAGGTTCTGTAATAAAAATCTGTGCTTGTGAACCATGCCAGTTTATGAAATTCCTCCCTGACAAATATCAAACAAGGCCCATATAAGAATATGAAGTAAATCCACACTAGTGATCATGTGCAGTATGTAATTAAACATCATATCTTACCGTAGATTTTGATCCATGACTCGACGTGGGGTTGGATTCTTGAGAATATATCGTGAGAAATATCCATTGGGTGGCTCATTGATCGGTTTCTCATGGCAGTGATCACTTGAGTGTTTCCATTAGGAAACGCGTAAGGGAGACCTTTGATACCTTGTGATTTCATCATTGATTGTATACTGATCGGCATCCACCATGCTTTCTTGACAAACGTAACGAGAGCCTGAAGAAGAAATAGACTCGGTATGATAATTATGAGAGCTAGAAGTAGATCCATAACTATCTGGTCTGCTTGCAGCAATGAGGCTCAATGCATTACCCTTGTTTATATTGCTCTAGCTAGCTAGGTGAAAAAGACTATGATAATAGTAATATTAGTATCTGATGATGATGGGAATTATGTCACTTTTAATATATCAAGAGATATATTATTACACCACGGCCTTTTGGTGATAGGCAATTAATAGTTATTTGATTATGGACCACATAATGACATAATCTCGTTGGTTAAACCGATTTAAGTCATGATGATTATAATTTTGCATCTTAAGCTCTCTAGTACACTAGATAATAATCAAACAATAATTGGACATGATTTTTAAGCTAATAAATTAGAGAGATACATCATCTCCCTTTTTTCTTAATAGTCCACACTTAAAAAACAACATTTATCCCTTAATAAAATATTAGTATACATTGGTATATAATAAATGTTTAGATTATTATTATTATTATCTTATATAAATAAAATAAGATTTTTATGACATCATTATTTTTTAAATAATGCTTACTTGTCATTATTACATTTATTTATATCAACTTTATCTTTTTTACCTTTTTTGATTTATGACATCATCATATTTAAAATTTAAAATATTTTCTATTTGATTTATAATTTATGTCTTTTTTTTTTACATAAACCAAATTAATGTAAATTAATATGTAAGTATCTAATTTATTTTTTCCTGTTTTTTTTATTTAATTTACTCATGATACTAAACTTTCCTTCTTTAAAATTTATTTCATTTTTGTTATTTATGATATCTTTTTCTATAAAAAAAAAAAAATTAGTTCTAATTTTCTTTTGAAAACTCTAACGGTTTATACATGGTCTTTTAAATTTTCATCATTTAAATAATTTAATTATGATAGATTTTTAAAGTATTCACATATTATGCGAGTTAATAAGTTAATTATATCTAAACTCTTTTATAAAAAATATTTCATCTTCTAAAATTTTTTCACTATCACGATTAAATCAACCTACACCACTTGACACCGCCACCAACACCAATAGTACTATCACCGACACCAATAGACCGTCTTCCCTATCACTGTCGCTGCATTGCTCAGGTACCATACTCGTATATTCAAAACATAATGTGTACTATTTCGAGATTATTAGTATGGTTGAATTATCTCATAGTTCTTAGATATTGAGGTAACTTAATATCACAAAACTTTTATAAATAAGTTCGGGTTGAACCCAGGTTATTAGCTAGTTAACCAATAAACTAAAACATGATTGAGGTATTGTTTAATTTACACGTGGTAATCCATTTGGTTGACATGTATCCATTTAATTTAATATAATTAAACCTTATCTTCTCCTATTTTTCATATAGTATTAAAATACTAGTTCTAATACCCGTACGATATACGGTAGGTATATATATAGTATCATAAAAAATTTATATATGTCACATACATGATTTGTGAGTATGAAATAAATTGTGGTTAAAGTAAACCGATGATTGAAGCTAAATTGTACTTGTAATAAATAGTAATGATAAATATAATATATATTTAGTTAGAGTTTTGGATTTACCTTAAATTTTTTAATAACATCAAATCAGAACTTGTGAGCATAGTGAATGACGGCAAATTGTGATTTCGGATCGTAAACTCAAAATTTTGAAGTTTTCATGTTAATAACGTATTATAAGTAATATAAATGATAGGAATTGAAGAATTGAGAAAAGAAAAAAAAAAGAATTTTATTAATAAGAAAACAATTAATCAAATAAAGTTATAATGTGTTTTTATTTATAAGTTAAGAGTTAGAGTTTAGTTCTAAGTCTATTAAGAAAATTAAATCTATATATATACAATTAAAAAAAAAGCTAACTTAATAAAATCTTAATATATACTATAAGATAGTTGAACTAATGACTAATTAACCAATCACATTGTTCGATTTCATCAAATTGACTTTTGATGATGTCATCATTTAGATAAACTACAAATTAAAAATCCTAATAATCATTATCCAAATATATAATTATATTAATATTAATATTTATATTAGTTTGTAAAACAAGTCTTATTAATTTACACTTTTTTTGTTTTCCATCATTAATTTACACTTTTTAGCCCTAAATACTTCATTTATATTTATTTTTAGCCATCAACTTGAAAGAATTTTTTAAAATTTACAATCATTTAATTAAATAAAAAAAGTTTAACATATGAAATATTTTCTACAAAAACTATTTGAAAACCTAATGACTTATTAACAAATATTAGAAAAGTCTTAATTGTTATCAAAGAATATAAAAACAATCCTAATTTTTATCATATTATCATAGAATAAGTGATTGAAAATAAACATATGCGTGTTATGAACGCGCATCATGATTAAATACATATATTTATATTTTAATGCCTAATTATTTTTCCTAATAATATCACATTATAAGTACATCTGTTTCAAAATATATTATAATGGAGAAATTATTATATATAGCATGTGCCTTGTGGAATGACTACGGCAAACAATTCTATCAATATGTCTAGGCTAATAATGACAGTGAGGAACCTATGATTATTGTACTACAACTTGCAAAATATAACACTTAAAACCGTGTTTTTTTAAATTTGTAAGCTTTTACGACTTAAATGTATGAAAATCTAATATTGTTAATATCGTAAATCCCGTGTCTAGTGTTGGACACGGGTCTAAAATCTAGTAAATTAACTAAAAAGACACTTGTCGATCAAAAATTATGCCACGTATCATTTAAAGAACATCTCAATCATGTTTTAGTTTATTGGTAGATATTTTAATAATAATTAAAATCCTTTTATTATTATAAATTTGTATGTAGAGATTACATACAACTAAAACTCTTTTACTTATATTTTAAACCTCATTGGTTTCTTTTTCGTACTTTCAAGGCAATCTATTTATTCCATCTATGATAATTTGATTTTTAATTATTTAAACAATTATAGATAGATTATCATCTCCTTATATTGCCGATGCATTTTTTTTCCTTTAATAATATTTTTATTAAGTTACTTAATAACTAAAATACTAAACATGTAAAGATTAACATTTATCATATCATTAATTAATAATTTTTATTTTTTTATCCTCAACTACCTATACCAAATACATGTAATGTTTAATCTTTGTTTTGACACACAAAAAAAAAAATTAATATATATATATATATAGTCAATCCATTCATCATACGGGTATTAAAACTAGTATCTACCAATAAACTAAAACATGATTGACATGTTCTTGAAATGACATGTGGCGTAATCTTTGATCGACACGTTTCCTTTTAATTTATTTATTTTGTTAATTTAGCTTTTTTAGTTCTATATAAATTCAATTTCCTTATTAGATTATGATTAAACTCTAACGCTTGGCTTACTAATATAAAAGACATTATAACCTTATTTAATTGATTATTTTCTCATTAATAAATTGTCTTTTTTTGTTTCTCAATTGTTTAACTCCTATTACTTATATTAATTATACTCAATAATTTATTAACATGAAAGACTTAAAAAATTTGAGTTTACGATCCGAAATCACAAAACTATTTGTCATCATCCACTATGCTTATAAGTTCCGATTTTGATGTAGTTCTAAAAACTTAAGTAAATGTAAAACTCTAACTAAACATATACTATATTTATCATTATTGTTTATTATTATTTAACTTCGATCATCGATTTAATTTAACAACAACTTATTTCACACTCACGAATCATGCATAAGGCATATTCAAATTTTTTTACGATACAATTTATATAATTACCTTACATGGGTATTAGGACTAGTATCAATATATAAGTATGAAGATCTAAAAGTCGGAGTTTTGTGTGGTTGCCTTTGCTGTACTTGCTTATATCCTTCAGTCCTTCACTACTGCTTGGTGCTATTAGGAATGAGATGAAATTTTTATATAAATTAAAAAATTTATCCGACCTTACCATATAATGAAAATCAAATATGTGATTAGCTATTTATATAACAATTTATTTAACTCTCAGCTAAATTTAGTAATTAAACTCGTAAAATATCCGCAATTTTTTACTAAAAAAGAAACAAAGGGAGTAGAGTACGTAGTCAGTACTCACTACTCAGTAGAGGGAGGAGATGTACATTATTTTCCTTTTTCTTGTATGGAAAAATGACAATACAAATTAAAATCACATAAATTGAACAAAAAGATGACCACAAATCAAACACACATAGATTAAACGTACAGAATTATAACAACGTTAATTCATATGAAAAATACTCTCTAGATAGGCCAGGATTAACCACTACCACCTCGTGGCAACCTAACCCGACGTTGACCAGGTGCATTCATCATTCTCCGTCTCGATCTTCTTGCACACAAGCACCTGCAACAGCACATCATGAACACGCTCCATATTATGCCCGCTACGATATACGGCACCGATACTTCAAGCCATTGGTTGATTTTCTCTTCACTTTTACCCGGTTGTGATTCTTCTTTGCTGACCGCGGAAATAACTTGACTGATAATTTTACCTACATTGTTGTTAGTCATGGATATATATTTTTTTGTTGGGGACTTTTGGTTATGGAGATTTCAATATTGAAACCTTTGTAGTGTACATATTTAATGGGTGGATGAGTAGTTATTAGAAGGATGGTCCCTTATTTATGTGTGTAAAGTCTTGGTTGTTGTCTACTTAATAGAGTCATGATGTAGTTGTAGTTCTTTTTGGATGACTTGCTAAGTGTGTGATATTACTTTTTGGTAGAATGAGTCCATATTCTTATTTACCCATTGTTAATTTTTTTCCAAGGATATGTATGCTATAAACAATGAGAAACTACTATTTGTAGCTACATTTTATATCTATAAACTACAATTAAGTTTATAAAATTATGATGTATTTACATTTTTGTTTTATCATGAGTAATGTCCATATAAGAAGCAACCCAATATGACTCGTCCTTACATGTCCTTTGCTCTTCCGCCATCCAGAGACGAGTGAACATCACTGAGCTCGACTCGTCCTTGATTCGGCTTAGTGTTACTCATTCTCATGGGGACAAGTTTTATTATGCTTTTTTTTATAAAAAAATTTGCAGGTGTAGATATTAAATAAAAGGTGGATCCAAGATTAATTGTTAGTGATGGACTTGTTTAGGAGAATTAGTCAATGTTTTGCAGATGTGGTACTGACTGTGATTTTAATACTGAACAACCCCTAAGTGAGAATGTGAGATGGATTGACGATATTGAAGCCAATTCCTACATGTATGTCACGATTTCACATGTATGACGTGAGCAACCCCTAAGTGAGAATGTGAGATGGATTCAAGATGTTGAAGCCAATTCCTACATGTATGTCACGATTTCACATGTATGACATGTAAGTAGGGATGGCCCTAGGGATGGACCAAGTGAACCACCGTTCGGGCATCAAACTTTGTTTTCATTTCTCATTAACAGCCGTATGAATATTAAGTTAATTTGGTTCTTGTGGTAGAAATTCAGGTTCATTTTTAGTATAATTTAATATAATCTAGTATATTTGATGTTAAAATAATAAATAAATAAAAATAAAATATTACTTAAATTTGTTTTCTGTTTTTTAAAGAATTAAATACACAAAGTTTGCAACGAAATTTAACTTTAAAAAAAAAATACAACTTTTATAGAGATACAAAAATGATATTTGTTTACAAAAGTAATCTACAATATACTACATAAATGAATGAGGCGATCTAGGATGATATATGCATTATAAATAATAAAGTTTGGGCCAGTATCTTACACCCATGCAGCCCAACATGTTATTTCGTTAGTACATTCTTTTGACACGGCCCGTTTGGGATTAAACCGGTACCCAAATCAACACGTTCACCAAGTAAATGGTCAAATTTGGCACCTCTAGACTCTAGTAGTCTAGTTACATATTCTCACATTCTTTTGATTGGATCTTGAAGTAATAAAGATGCGTGATATCGGATTTATATTCTCATCTGAGTTTGTGATCATGGTTAGCTCAATTCACATATTTAACATTTGGATCTAACTAAAAACCAAATTAAAGTTCATCTGTTATCTTTACCCAAAATATTTTAAAGTTCAAAGTTCACGTGTTTAGCAAATACTTAAATTGAAGAAACTTTTTATCTATCTGTAATGCTATAAATGAATTATCTGATAACATTTCTTGACTGCTTCAACAAAAGTTGAAAAAAGGAGAAAATCACTCCATAAATTTATCTAAACGTGACCATGTAACATGGACTGACTGATTCATTTATAATATTAAATTAAAATATATAATCAATCATAAACATATCTTTCTGATCATGACTGGGAGGATAAGACATAACATAGTGATTTATGATAACTTAGTTTAATTTAACGTATTCCTTTTCTTTCTTTCATTTGTTGGTTTTTTATACAAATATATCTTTTAGTCAACCATGGCTGCTTGGCTCACTTGTTATCTGTTTTCTTGTGAAAATTATGCGATAAACATATCTTGAAGAAGCACCTAGCATAAATTGCCATTTCCAACTTCTTCATTGAATTAGCTTCGAGCCAGAGCCACTTAGCCATCTTGGTGCCCCAGGATCGACATTTTTCGAGCCATGGAGAAAAATGATACAAAATCTCTTCACATAGCAATGTTTCCATGGCTAGCAATGGGTCATCTCATCCCTTTCTTTCACTTATCCAAAATCCTAGCACAAAAAGGCCATGAAATCTCATACATTTCAACTCCAAAAAATCTAGATAGAATTCCGAAAATACCTCCAAAACTTTCTAATTTGATCAAACTAGTCCCACTTCCCTTTCCTAAAATAGAAAGTTTGCCAGAATTCGCAGAGTCTTCAATGGATATACCTTACCAAAAAGCCCAGTTTCTAAAAATAGCATTTGATCATCTAGAATCACCTCTAGTCAATTTTCTTAAAACCGCAGACCCAAAAATCGACTGGGTTATCTTCGATTACGCGTCTCATTGGCTACCGAATATTACATCAAAACTTGGTATTTCTAGTGCTTATTTTAGTCTCTTTACAGCTGCAACTCAGGCTTTTCTTGGACCTCCATCGTTATTGTTAAATGACAAATTTACTAGATCAAAACCTGAGGATTTTTGTCGGGTACCCGAATGGATACCATTTGAATCGGATATAAGGTACCGGATCCATGAAGTTACAAAGTACACGGAAGGCGCGGTTGGGAATGAATCAGGTGTGTCGGATACTGAAAGGTTTTTAGTCTCAATAGACCGTTGCGATTTAGTTTTATTTAGAACTATTTATGAGTTTGAACCCGAGTGGTTTGATCTCGTTTGTCAACTATATCAAAAGCCCGTTATACCACTTGGCGTTCTGCCCCCGTTGTTAGAAAACGGTGAGCTTGAGGGTTATGAAAATTTTAAAAAATGGTTAGACGCACAACGGGTTAACTCGGTTGTTTATGTGGCACTAGGAAGTGAGGCGGTATTGAGTCAAGTTGAACTCAATGAATTGGCTCTAGGTTTAGAACGTTCGGGTTATCCTTTCTTTTGGGCTATAAGAAAGTCAATAGTTGAGTCAACTCCATTTCCTGATGGGTTTCTTGAGAGAATCAAGGGTCGAGGGATCGTTTATGTTGGTTGGGTACCTCAAGTTAAGATACTTAGTCATTCATCGATAGGCGGATTCTTGACGCACTGTGGTTGGAACTCGGCTATTGAAGGACTCACATTTGGGCGGGTTTTGATCTTTTTTCCGGTTATGAATGACCAAGGTTTGAATGTGAGGTTGCTAAGTGGGAAAAAATTGGGTGTTGAGATTCTTAGAAACGAGCAAAATGGATGGTTTACACATGACATGGTTGCCGAATCGATCAAAGTCGCAATGTCAGGTGAAGGAGGTGAGCGATTAAGGGCAAATGTAGCACGAATAATGGAAATGTTTGGAGATAAGAGCAAGAATGATCATTATATTGATTCTTGTATACATAACTTGGTGAATATGGGGAAATAATGATTTTTTTTGTAATTTATTTTGACGTAATAAGCGCTTGACATTTTTAGGCCTCTCCTTATAGGAGTCACTTCTTTCCGTTTTCTCTCTCCTAGAACACCCCAAAAACACATTCCTCCTTATATTACCCACTTCTTCACCACTTCTTCTACTATTCATTCATTATTTTATTTTTCTTTTTTTAAAAATTGAACAAATACATAACATTACTTGAAAATAAAACATTACACATTATTTTTCTTATACAAAATTAAACTAACTTAAAAACAAATTAAATTAACAAATATTTTATAATTTACTAAAAATCTATATATAAGTTTGAAGGTTAGAAGTAAACTTTTAAAACTGAAACAGTTAGCTTTCAAAATATAATAAAGTCCAGGGATTAAAATGAAAATAAGTATTAATTTAGTATTATATGTACACCATCTTCTTTAATGTGTATATCTATATGTATATATCGATCTCCTATTCTCCTGCACACAACACACATCTTCAATGGTTTGTTTATGTTTTTTTTAACTGTTCATCGTCGACTTGAACCCCACAAACCAACCAAAACGCGCATTCAAAGTTAGAACAAACGACAAGGACGCAGGGGTCGACGCCAGCCGTGCTAATACCGTCGCGACGTCGGTATGCGTCGGACGCCCCAAAACGTGCCTATAAAGAGAGGCCTTATATTCAAGTCTAAGCATAGTTATCTAAGACACCTTTAAACCTAATTTATATAAATATGCGTGTAACTAAAATATGTGCTAAAACATTTTCCATTTATATTTATTTTTTTTTAAGAAAATTGAAAATAAGGATCTGCTTGGTTTCGAGTTTTACACTTTTACTCTCCACATTGTGAGACTTATTGGGGTTTTTTAGAAGTTTAAGATTACATCCTTGACATTCATATAGTTTAATAGTGTCATCTTAGAAAAATTGATGGATTGATTTATCTCGGCTGGGCGAGTGTTGTACATAGCCCAAAACCAAACATATAAGAATGAATGGGCTACACCTTATTTTGTTAGTCAGCCCAAAATAAAATAAAGCCAAAAAACCTGAACTGTGAATTAAAAGGCTCTCTTCCTTCACAAACAACATTAATATTTCATTTATTTGTTTGCTGCATTTTGGGAGTTGCGTAAAGTGAAAACGCAAAGTGAAAAAATAAGATCCGACAAAAACATAAAGTGAAAACGCAAAAAGACAAAGAAGATTGAAAAAAAAAAAAGTTGGTGGAGTTTGACTCTCAAGTCACGGATTTGTTTTATTGAACAGAATGAAAACTTGCTCCCATGCCTTCCATCATTACATATTTACCTACCACATCTCTATCTATTTGTATGGGTAAATCTCATAAATAAAACAAGATTTTTATAACATTATTATTTTTAAATAATAATTACTTGTTATTATTAGATTTATTTATATCAAATTTTTTTTATGACATCATTTTACTTAAAGTTTGAATTATTTTTTAATTAATTTATAATTTATTTCATTTTTAGCCTAAGTCCAATGTAAACTAAATTTTAATTATCTAATTTAGTTTTTTTCTTTAAATAACTATATGTCAATTTTCAAAAATATTATCACCATCTCTTTTCATCTTAATATTATCATGTCCAAATATATTAAATAAAAGACAATTGTTGTGAAATCATCATTTTATAAAAATAGCTTACTTGTCATCTCTAAATTCTTTTTAAAGTTTCGTTTCTTTTTTGTTTATATTTCTTATGATATTATAAGCACTTTTTTTATTTAAGTTTATTTCATTTTTATTTTTGTTATCTATGATTTTTTTTCTATAGAAAAATATGTTTTATTTTCTTTTGAGAACTTAATATTTTATACATGGTCTTTTAATTTTTCATCATCTAAGTAGTTTTATCATAATATATTATTAAATTATCCGTATGTTATGCGGATTAATAAGTTAATTATATATATTCAAAATATAAAGTATAATATTTTGAGATTATGAGTATGGTTGAATTATCTCGTAGTTTTTAGACATTGACGTAACTTAATATTATAAAAATTTTATTAATAAGCCCGGATAAAACCCGAGTTATTAGTTAGTAATGTATAATTAAAAAAAAGGGTTGCTAAATACGTGTTTAAGTTGCATAAATTATCTGTACATTTACCATGAAAATCAAGGACTGAGATTTTAATATTTAAAGTACAAATTATTTTATCCATGTTATATACAGCCTTTAGCATTTCTCTTTAAAAAAAATCATTCTAATAATCTTTTAAAATTTGATAATGATATTTGGTAAATGAAGTTAAAATGAGAATTATTAGATTACATTTGCTATGTATTTAAATTATATGTAAAATTATTAGACTGGTTATTTAAGACAATATGTCATTTCCTATGGTTATATATACATTGTACATGACTACATATAATATTTTGTACTCTGTAGTATCATAACATACAATTATCAATATTTTTCACTTAAAACACACTTAGTTAAATTTATTATCTCTTATAAAGAGAATAAGAATTAAGACATTTAACATTTTTTTTTTCTCCAAGAATACCTTTACCTAAAAATAAAGCTAAACTCTTTCCTCTATTTCTGACTAATCATAACACACACTCAACCTTTCCACCACCGCCTTCCATCTCCACCCTAAGACCACTACCTGCAACACCGCCTTTCACCTCCACCGCCGCCGTCCATCTCTACCGCCACAATCAATACCATCAGCACCATTCATCACCACCGTAACGTGCGGTTACCAGGCTAGTACATACATAATATCAAGTTAAATTTTTAGGTTTTTCTTGGTTATTGACTTATTTTGTTAGGATCACGTACTATTCTGATATTATTGTTACGATTTTGTCAAATCTACTAAAAAAACAGTTTGAACTAAAATTAAAAGACATACTTAATTTTATTTCATTAAAACAGGAAATAAGTCATACATCTTTTAGATATAACACAATAACCCTTCAATATTCCACAAACACACAAACACAACATATATACATACATCATAAGTTCATAGCATCGTGCAAAAGTACTTTCAAAATAATTAATATTTTAAAAATTACGATTACCACGAAGATCACGAAAATAGCCTCTAGGATCAGCTTCAAAATCAGATCTTAACATCGTCTTACCGGGTCGACCCGGTGCTTTCATGCGTCTACCCAATCCACAGCAAAGACACCGAAAAGGTGCCATCACGGCGTTAAACACGCAAGACAGAATCGAGTAAACACACTGAAAAAACCAAGAAAAAATAGAAACTATGCATGAAAACAAACAACACCAACAACACAACAACGTGATCAAGACACATCCAACGACGAGGTAAGGTGTGGCTCCAGTTGTCCAACGACGAATCTGTTCGTCGCGGGACTCTGGAGGGAATTCTTGATTGAACCAAGTGATTAGAGAATGAAAGATGTTGGTGATGGTTGAGATGATGTTGGAGAAAATGTCACTAGCGGATGAGTTTGTTGGGTTTTCAGGCGAGTCTCCGGCTGCTAAGAGGAAGATTCCCCGGAGCTTTACTTGTAGTGCGGTGGAGGTTGTCATATTTTTTAATTAGGTTTTTTGGTTATTGTAGAGAGTGTAGAAAATAAAGGCAATTTAACCACTCTTGTCACTACACACTTAATTAATTTATAGGTGAATTGTGGCCTTGTTGGTCTTTGATTTTAGTCTTTATGGTCGTCGAGTGTGTGGAAAATGATTAGAGATTTGTACAAAGTTGATTTTAATTTGATATATATATATATATAAATCAAGTGAAAATTTATATGAAGACATTGCTTAAAAAAAATTAAAAAATTACAATAGTTCTATTTATTTAAATGATTACTTATCTTTTTAAGTGCGTAAAATTATAGTAGCACGGTACCCATTCGATTCAACGGTGTTTGTGGTGGTGACGGTGTGGTGGTAGGTGACAAATGTTGGTGGTGCGTCGAGTGAGGTTAGTAATTGATATAAAAGTAATTTATGTAAAGGGTTAACGAAGATATTTTAAAAGATAAATGATTAATAGTGTAATTTAATCATTAAGAGTATTTTAGACATTTTTCCCAAATAACTTTCAACATAGGTTACTCTTTTTATAATATAGTATACAAGTATAGATAAAAGTAAGATATATAGATTTAAACGTCAGTCAAAACTGATATATTCAAGGGTTTTCGATGGAACAAATTAATTATTGAAATTTTGATGTTGGATGAGTGGATTTTTTTCACATATATGGAAGTTTTCTAGTTTTGGTTTTAAAATTAATCAAAAATGAATGTCCATGTCCGTGTGATGCTGACGGTAATGGTGATAACGTCAATGTGATGGTGGCGGCAACGGTTAGTGGTAACGACGGCGCAGTAGTGTAGCTCATTGATATAACACAAGTATTTTGGTTTAAAATTTACGTTGTCGATCATGTGGTTACGTTGCACAAATACCCATGTATTTTTTACTAAATCTTCTCGATGTAAACTCGGATGAATTTCTGTTAATAAGGCTTTGGTTTAGTAGTTAAATGAGAATCAGAGACTTCGTTTTTGTTTAAAATCGAGGTTCCTGGTGTGCTGTTAAAAAAGAGTTCGAATGAATCGTTTTTAAGCTCTTTCTATATTATTTTCAATCAAAATCAACTAGCTCTTATAGGCTCTATCTTTGTAATTTTCTTTTATAGCAAAATTACCAAAAAGTTTTATGAAAAATTATATTGAAGACTACAAGTTTATAGCTTTCTTACATCTTTTAAAACTTTTATCAAGCATACCTTTAATCTAATTACTATTTTGTTAAGTGATATTTTAATTTTAATTTCCATTAGAATCCGTAGTAAATTGATACAAATCATTGATCCAAGATCAAAACAAATCGAGAAATTGTTCGAATTTAATAATGATTCTACTTATAAGGAAAGTGCAAATCGATACATGCATGACACGGTCTTTCTTAAAAATTATTGCAAGTTTAAAGATCACAAATCTTATTACTTACAAAATTTGGAAATTACGAAGTGGTATCTTCTTGGTTCATAACCACGCGATCACCCATTTTTTAGTAGACAATCAAAGCAAAATTTTGTGACACCTAACATCTATACTGCTATTATAAGACAAATTACTGTCTCTTTTTTCTAACTTTTTTGTTTATAAATTAAGGGAAAAAATTAGGTAAAGCGTGCAGTACCTATTTTAAGTAAAGCAGTGGGGATTATGTAATATTCAGGGGTAGGTTATGTAAAATTCAGAGGCTATGTATGTTTATCAAATTTAAAGGTTTAGTTTGTAACTTTTTTTAAAGTGACAGTACCTAAGCTTAGGTAAAGTTTGCAGTACAGATCACTTTCCCATAAATTAAATACCAAAATATATTTAATTTTTAACACATTCTCAACTTACATAATAAATCTACCCAAAATATCCTTAAAATATTTTTCAATCATATTTATCTAAACTATTTCTTTCTTTTATTCATTAATTTAAATATTTTCACCTAATATCCCTATTATATTCTTAATAAAATTATTTACAAAAGACACATTTTTTAACCATAAAATAACTCCATTGTCATTTACATCAATTATTTTTAGATTAATAAACACATCACCACCCGTTACCGTCACCGCCGTCGTATTACGCGGGATGTCATCTCGTATATCAAGAGAAGCGCACAATCAATCTATAAGAGAAATGATTTATTAGCCTAAAGAATTAGCCTAAATATTAACCTAATAATCTAAGCCTACCACCTGTCACCAATCAAAAGTTTTTAATTTAAATCCCTTTCTACCCTTATTAATTTATTAAAACAATTAAGTAAAAAACTAAATTAACACTTCTTTCGTCTGATCACTTTGACATTTCCTAAACCTATTATTTGTTTACATAATGCATATTATTGATCCATCTTTATTTTATAGTATTGTAAATACAACGTAAATTTAAACCAATAAATAACACAGACTAGCTTAATTTATACAAAATAACGTAAATTTATACATGGGTGATGCGATGCCAATAAAATGATATAGCTTAATTCAACAAAATACTACATAAAGATACCGATAAAAGAATAGCTTGATTCAATCCATTTTTATTCAATAATTCCAAAATAGTGTATAACCATCCAAAACAAACTAGACCATCACCATCTAAATGAGTACAAAGTACAAACATGACCATAAAACAAAAGAAAACCATGTAATTCAGTCATAACATGACTATAACAATGATCAATCTCCATGATGCCCAGATTCTAAACATGGATCTCTTGCCCAAAAAAATGCATCTGCAAAAAAACCCATCAACAAAATAAGTTGTCAGTGGACATGATGTATCAACCAATCAAATGTATCATATCCATTGTTTTCTATATCAACCAATTAAAGGCATTGTTTTCTATATCAACCAATTAAGGCTCATGTAAATATGATATTAGTTTTCTATATTGAAAAGTTTACAAAGAACTGGAAATTGAACTCACCTCTTATTTCCTTACTTATTAAGGTCAAAGTTGTACTTTGTCGTGCACGAGTTATCTTCATGACCACTTTTTGCATTATTACCGTTCATATTTTCACTTTCTTCAAACACCCGCATTAGATAAATTCAATAATCAAGTAATATTAAACAAATAAAACTTCAAAATAACAAGAATACAGGGATATAGATATAACATTACGTTTTTCTTTCTTTTTTTCTTCACATTCTTTTCTAATGTGGATTGCTTTCTTTTTGATGGCGGGCGACCTTTACTACGCACTTGAGCGGGTTCCAACAACTTTTTAGTTGAGCTTGATACATGGTGAACATCTTCAGATATCAAAGTTACATTGCTACCAACAACCCAACTTGAATCATCGTTTAGCTTTTCTTTTGCCATGTTAATACATTTCATCAAGTAGTTATATTTTTCTTGAGAACTAGCAAATTGTGCAAGTTCGTAGAAGTTAGCACATAAGCGATCAACTCTTTTAACTTGCTCCCCACTCTTCAAATCTTCATAACAATTTCTCACAAAGTAGTGAGCATGTTTCACATCTTTCCTCCATCGAGACAAAATATAATGTGAAGGAATTTCTTGAACTTCCATTTCAATCAAGACTTTTAGCATATGCTTACAAACAATTCCTCGAAACTCAAACAAGTGACAAGAACATTTGATATCACATTCGAGCGCATCATAACTTACACTATATACGACTTTTTTCTTGCCCCCATGTTTCCTTTCAACAATGTCCGTCACATGAAATATAGATAGTGTACCATTAGTTTTAATCAAAATGTGATTACAAAACATCATACCTCGCAATTCGTCTTGAAACAAATTAAATATTTCATTAGTGTAAGCTTCATGAAACTGCTTTTCAATATTAAGTCCACTAATCAATCGATAAGAATAATTCAAAGAATCATGATCAGCACTTGTTTCTTTCTCCACTTTGCTTTTCAATGCATTGTCATATTGTTCAACAAATTGTCGCAGGGACGTTTTTGAATTAACATAAGCATCAAAAAAAGCGTTCATGCTTTCACTTCTTTGAGTTGTAGACATACCAGCCCAAAACCACTTCTTTACATATATTGGCACCCAACGCTTTCGATCATTAAACAAATAGCAAAGCCACTCATTCTTTTCTAGATTGTAATCTTTCATCATTTTTAACCAGCCATTTTCGAATTCTTGAGTATCTATAGACTCGTACACATGGATTTTTAAGATTCTTTTGATTTCTTTGTATTGCCTTAAGCCACCTAATTTTTCAGGGACCTTCTTCATAACATGCCAAAGGCAAAGACGATGATGTGACTCGGAGAAAACACATGTCACGGCTGCTTGCATTGATCTACATTGGTCTGTTATTATTGCTTTTGGTGGACAGCCATCCATACATTCAAGCCATGACTTGAATAACCATTCATATGTTTCTTTATCCTCCGCCAATAGTAAGCCACATCCGAGTAAGATTGAGTGTCCTTGGTGATTCACACCAACAAAAGGAGCAAAAGGCATGTTATACCTATTAGTTAAGTATGTGCTATCAAAAGACACAACATCTCCAAATGACTTGTAAGCTGCCCTAGACCGTGCATCTGCCCAAAACACATTTCGCAAACGTCCTTCATCATCTATGTCAATCACATAATAAAAAATTGGACTTTGTCTTTGCATGCGAACAAAATAATTACGAAGTGCTTCAGCATCCCCAATCCCAAGTCTCAATAATCTTACTTTTGCAATGAAGTTTCTACAATCTCTTTCACCAAAATGCAAATTCTCATAACCTTGTGCTTCAATTACTAACGAGTGAAAGTTTTTGTTTAATGGAATCCCGGCTGCATCATTTAGCTCAAGTCTTCTCTTAGAGTATGGATCCATTTTTTTGTGACATCGTAGAAACCGTGACTTTCTAGGACTTAGAAGATGATTATACATTTTCCATTACCATTAACAATGACATTAATTTTCATCTTACAATCTATTTTACTCGACAATCTTGTATTTGATTCATTCTTAGGCACGTGTACACCTCCCCTGGAACATGCAAGATTGTAATAACTTTTATTACCCTCTTTTCTTGAGTTGATTTTTCGAACTCCAAAGCCAGTATCGTAGGCATATTTGAAAAAAAAACAAGAAAGTTCTTCTTCTGAATCAAACTTCATACCAACTTCGGGAATATCTTGGTTGATAGTAGCAGGGATTCGTTCAACATCCTTAGTTTGATCAAAAGGTTCAACATCGGGAGTTGGTTCGATAGGTCCAAAACTTGGAATTTGTTCGATAAGATCAACATTGGGTATCCCGGTTGTATACTCGGTAAACAAATTAGACATGCTACACAAAAGAGAAATCAAATACATTATAAAAGCAACATATGAAATATTTTGCAATAAAGTTTATCATGCTAAATAAATAAAGTACTAAGACAATCTATGTATAGGATAATGATATATGTATTCAATAAAACAATATATAGTTAGACAAACAGAATGGATTCAGTTTCATTATACAATGCAAAACTAGTATATATACATATATGTATGTCGATTCAATTAACACTTTGACAAGATTCTATACATTAGAAACTTACTTTAATCTTGAGGCCAAAAAGATGGGGCGGTGGTGGCGTGATGAAAGTCGGGCGGATGAAAATAGGTTTAGGGAATGTTAAAGTGATTAAAAGAAAGAAGTGTTAATATAGTTTTTTACTTAATTGTTTTAATAAATTAATAAGGGTAAAAAAGGATTTAAATTAAAAACTTTTGATTGGTGACAGGTGTTAAGCTTAGATTATTAGGTTAATATTTAGGCTAATTCTTTAGGCTAATAAATCATTTCTCAATCTACAATTAAGTTAGAAAGATAAAATTAAAATTAAAGTAACTAATAAATTAAGTACACATATATTAGAACGACGTTTTAGTTTAGCATGTACTTAACTAAAGTAACTCTAAATAAGAACTCCTTCCATAACTCAAGAGTCCTTATTTTGTTAAATTCTATCCATCTACAAAAAATTCCTACTTAATTATAGTCAAGATTATAATATTAATTATATCCGTTTTTATCGTATGCTGATGATCATTATCTATATAAAAAATTAGTTTCTTAAACGCCAGGAGGGTTTTAGCTTAAGCCTTAAGGTACGTAAACCCTTCTCAGGCTTGTTAGTCGATTTTTTTTCGTATACTATTTTTTTTGTCAATCTGCAACTAATTAATTATCATGCTGAGTTGTATTTGGGTACTTGCATTATTATGAAATTTATTTATTTTTTCTTTTGTTATTTTTTAAATTTTGATGTCTAATACTCTAATAATGCAAATCTCAAAAGTCGAACTTAATTTTATTTGAAGTTAAGTTGTAACTAGAATTAATTTGTTTTCTTGATTCAATCAGTTTCGAGCACATTCAAAAAAGAAGATCATGTTAATGTTAACGATCATGTTCAAACATACTAAACCTATTTGGCTATATAATTAAGTGTATCATGCATGTTTGAGTTAAATGATAATGCTAAAAAAATGTTTTAAAGTGTGTATTATGTGCTAATGATCATTGTAAAAGCTTCTTATACATAGTGTTCTAAGTTGCAACAATGAAACTAACGTGAAAGATATTTTTCAGTGCTTTAATTTAGATAAAATCGAATGGGAATCTTGCTTTGTTGTTTTTGGGGTGCAAGAGATGAAGAAGATGAAATTTCCGATAAAAATGAAGGTAATCAAGTACCTAATGTCATCAACCGAAGATCACCGGCACAGTCGGATTTGTGGGTACAAGAACACACAAATGAGGTATGTATGTAGATGGAAGTATATATGGAACATGTTTTATACACAAATAATTCAAAATAAAAGTAACAACCGTATTCAATCACATCTTCCATGAGGTATGGGAGATGTGAGTTATAGACAACTTTACTTTTACCCTGAGCTGGAGACTGCTTCCCGAAGAACCTCCAACCTTGTTGCAGGGATTGAGTGTTGAACCCTTTACCTCTGCCTAAGGCAAACGGTTTCCCACTTAATACAACCTTACTTATTTATGTACAAACAATGCATTACAAAATCTAACATGCTTAATTGTGATTAAAACTGCCTAACTAGGCACTAAACCTTAGAAGATCACTTATAATTTAAGTTTTTCATAATAGTTTTTGCTTATATTCTGTACAGCACTGTGCATTTTGACTTAGGGTCAATGAGTAATATTTCAAAATCTATATGCTTTTTTGCTTACCAAAATGTTTTTCGTTGCACTTTTATAGTAAATTTCAACTATTCAGTTAAATATGATGTTAAACCCATACTTGTAGCCTTTGAATATCAAAGGCAGACATTAATTCCATATCTTTGACATTATCTATATAAAATTGAATAATGCTAGAGTGACTATCTTCTTGGAAGAAAATCAACGGGACCTGAGAATGAGCACGGTTTTGTAAATTATCCACAAGTAGAACATGACATGATTGCTGGAAGTTCACAGCAGGCTGAAGACCATACTAATATAGTGCGAGTTAATGCAAATGATACACAAGTAGAAACTGAAGTAGTTGATGAAACTGCAAAAGCCAATGCAGGTTCGTCTGTACAAGCAGATCGAACAAATGAGGTATATTTATTAATGCCATATGGTTAATGATTAATTGAGATTATGCTTTCGTGTTGTTTAAGGTTACATACATAAATCTTGATTATTTCTGTGTTTTTTATGTAAAACACAGAGCCAACAACTTCTCACCTATGAACCAGTGTTCTTTGATTTTCAAATTGACACTTTGAAATGTATCCTAATGCAGTAAATTTCAAGTATATATCAAGTTATTCATGAAAGTTTTTCTTGTACTTCAAAAAATTAATATTGTGAAAAACACTACTTTGAGCAAAAAATTAATATTGTGAAAAACACTACTTTGAGTGTTTGACCCTCAAAGTCAAATGTACGTTTTATCAAAATCAAAGATTGTTACTTATAATGAGTTAAAGTCTGGTTCTGTATCATATCTGGAGCTTTTGAATACTTATGCAATCATTAAGTCCAAATCTTTACCATAATTGTCACAATTTGCATAATTTTGAATAATTCTTTTGACTAACTTTGAACTCGTTATTTTCTAAAGTGTGACAATCGTCTTGGAGGAGATAAAACCAGGCCAGGTGATGAGAAAAGTTGTAAGAACGGATCACAAGTAAAACCAGAAGTCGTTAGTGAAAGTAAGGGGGGGTCGATCCCTCACAAATATAACCTATTCAATGATTCGGAATTATCAAGAGATGACGAATGCCCTATATGCCTTGAAGGTGAGTTTTTCCTTTTTCATTTTATACTCTTCATAATTTTATGTTAATTAATCATCTTACCCTGCCAGACACATTAGAAGTTTCGAACCAACTAAAAGTCGTGACTTGATCGATTAAATCCTTCTGATTTATTTTTTTGTTCTCTTGTCATCCTCAAGTTTCTTTGTATACATCTATGATGCACGGGGACGTCTGATTGGTCAAGGTACCCGTCCCGGGGACGTTTGGGGGATGGGGACATTTCAGATTTGGGGGACGGCAGAGGAAGGGTTTGGGGGACGTTTCGGGGGAATTTGGGGACGCTTCCTAGCCCATTTAGGGTTTAGTGTTTGTATACCCTTCAAATTAGAACCAGCCCATAAAAAAACTCTAATCGACCTGTGGATTAGGAACATGTGTATGTTTTGAGTTTACACTTTACATCAATATCTATCTATTTTGAGTTTTCTTTAATATATTTTTTATTATATATATTTTTTTTATTGCCGTATCCTTGCCGTCCCCATATCTTTTTTTTTTTTTGCCGTTTCTCGTACCCGTATCGTCCCCGTACCCCTTTGCCATATCTGTTTCGGTGCAACCTAGGTATACATTCTCAGAAAAGGTAAAAAAGAGTTTAATTTGCCCAAGGGTTGAAACTTTAGTAGCTTAACAACGTTAACTATTACTCCTAAGAACAAATTTTTAATATACTTAAGGACATGGAAGTCAAAAGATAACTCTTCTGATATAATGGGCTGGGCTGTCAGTCTTTTGGACCCAGGAAGTAAAGAAAAGGTCTTATAATGTAAGAATGGGCCATTATTACTTTTTAGTCAGGAATTATCCGTTTATACTTGAAAGTTTATTTGGTTGCAGAATATGACAGTGAAAACCCGAGGATTACAACAAAATGCTCCCACCATTATCATCTTGGATGCCTCTATGCTTGGCAAGAGAGAAGCGGATTATGCCCGAATTGTTTAGGGGTAAGTGGGTAACTTTTTTTTTTTGTGTGGTTACACATTTTATTTTTTGCGCCTCAACAACATCACTTTGATTTTGTGTTTATAGAGTCAAATTTTTTTTTTATATAGGTATCATTTATATAACGTGATGTAGTACGTTTATGTTCTAATACCAAGTTTTTCTATACCAAAAGTTGAATTAAAAAACCAGTAAGTTTGCCCAAAAAACCCAAATTGAACATATTCCATGTTACACATTATCTATAAAAACCATCGACCATAAGTCCATGACTCTTGTGTTTTCATAAACATCAACCTTTTTTTGAGTAAAATCTGTTTTGCGTTTGTAGGTAGCGGAATTTGAAGAGTTAAAGTGAATGTGAAATTTATCGTCCTTTAGACTCTCTATTCTCTAAGTTAACCGTATCTTGAAGAACTAGGTAGAAGAAGATCAAGAAATCCGGGTTGATGAGTCAAAGGAGGAGGAATACACATTTCACATTTTGCTGCAATATGATCAATGGCCTAATGGTGAACAAGTGATCAGGTTTTATTATATTTTATCCTTTTTTTTTTTTGCTCAATTTGATGGGTTTTTGTGGAAGTTTATCGATATAAATATCATAAAGATCTATTGTATGAGTTCAAGCAACTATGTCATTAAATTACTTATTTCTTACCAAAAAATATATACTCGTATATATTAAAGGGTTTATTATTACCGGGGATCAAGACAGAAGACTTGTTGTTGGGATATTTCTCATTTAACTCCACCTTCTTCTACTATAAATAATAAATATTAGTAATAGACTAATAGAATACTTTGATGAGAAAAGTTTTTGGAAAAGGTTTTTTTGCATTGGAGTGTATAGGTTTTTGATAACTTAATGTTAACTAGGAGTTGCAAAGCCCCGCGTTGCGAGGGCGAAATGATCCTTTATGTTGTCATATATATGTGTTTTCTTCATTAACGACAATACCCGAAACACAATATCATGGATGTGTCAACTCCAATAAGCACAATTAAACTTTCTTTTATGTATGAAAAATCAATATATAAATATAAGAAGCTAGAACAAAAGAATTGACCCACTAAATACAAAATAAGTATAAAAAGTTTGTCGGGGCCCAAAAATCTGGTTGGGATCCTACATTCTTTTTCTGATTTAAATCCGTAAAAATCAATAATAATAGTTAAAAAAAGTTAATGGTGTAAGAAAATTGATAATTTAATGAAAACCAAAGTTAAAAAAAAAATAAAAAAATTAAAAAAAAAAAAATATCAGAACTTCCAACCTATGAGGTTTTTAAGAAGTAAAAAAGTGGACCATTTAACAATTCTCATTATTTATTTGCTAAATATTCTATGTATTAATGTTAAAATTTCAAATAAAATAAAATAAAATTTGGAATGGTTTGATGATTGTACATTATGTTTTTAAAATTGTATTTTACTATTTACATTGGTTTGCTTTAATAAAGGTAATTAAACAATTATACCTATTTGGTTGGTGCAAAATTTATCATTTTTCTCTATAATCAGGAAAATAGGTTTCATACTTTCATCTAACTAATTATGAAAGAAATATATATGATCTACAACATGAATAATAATTGCTCATTAATAAAAGTAATTAGTCCCATGCATAATTATTATCAACGACAATTAGAAGACTATTCGGCTAATGAGATGTCATTCGTCATAGCGTGCACCTTTTCTTCTAAAGGTTCCAAATTACGTACCTCTATAAAGCAAAATATTTGACTTCACGATATCAAATAACTCTTTCGCTCTCCTGGATGCGTCGGATCCCGTAGAACAAGCAAGCTCTTTACCCTCAAATTCAAACATATAGGCGCAAAAGGCTATCCTGCTCTATTATTACGTAGCAATAGAAGCCTGCTTATGTTGCTTCGGCGGTGTTTCGCCTTCTCTTCTCTCATGACAGGAGCACTAGTGGACACGGGGAGGGAGTAGGTGAAATGTGTCGTTCGTAATGGAAAGAAAGAGACCACTACTTTGCTTTTTTGTTGGATCGCCTGCACGAACAACACAGTCTGCTATCAAACTAATTCTATGATCAAGCCTTAAAAAACACAGTTTAGCAACCCTCATGATTATACCTAAACCAGACTAACCAACAATTCACAAGTACAAGCTTTGGATCTGAAATAGGAAAGGTTATCAAGTTTAATCGCATCTAATCTCATCTTAGATTCAACATGTACCTACACGAGTTATGTTTATGATTATTATACTCAAATAATTCACGCAACCCACACATTGCGTGGAGACCGATTCCATTGAATTGTTCATAAATGGAAGAATCACGTCTAATTTTTCAAATTCCGTCATGACACGACATGATAGACCGTTATGAAGCAAATTTTAAATGATTTAACAAGTTATTTATTCAAAATTTTATCAGATGATTTAAAATTTAAACAAATAACTTGTTAAAAAATTTAAAATTTGCTTCATAACGGATTAACGTCATATTGTGTCATGACGATGTTTGAAAAAATAGATGTGGTTCTTCCATTTAAGAAAATTTAATGAAAATCGGGTTAAAATGTATTACTGTACAAGGACTTTTGGGTTTTATAAACAAAAATTGGAAAATGTTAAGTTTACAAACTATTTACAAACATAATTTTACAAATTTACATGGCATGGGAATTGGACCAATGATATTTGATCGTGTTTTCTCTCACCTTTTTTCTTCCTGGTTTTAATTGGTGAATCATGAGTTTGTAAGAATTTGTTTCTCACTCTAGCATCTCTAAAAAAAATTTAGGATCAAATATATTAAGGTCGGTGCCAACATACCGTCGACAGCTCCTTCGTGAGCCTCGTCGACGAGGAAGGCGTTGGCATGGACTCATTCGTAGAGCTTATCGATGGAGACCATCGTTGGATCGAAGGTGAAGGACGGAAGAAAGGAGCTTGTGTGTGGGTCCGAAATTGATTTCAAACAAAAAAAAAAAGTTTTTTTTAAAAAACATATGCAGGGTGTATATATATGTATAGATATGTATAAGAATGGTTGGAGAAGAAGAACAACAGCGACCACTTTTCTAATTTTTTGGTTTTTTGTTTTTGTATTTTCTATTAGATCCCTATAAGATATAAAATATAAGAATTACATAATTTATCTTTTACTTTAGAAAAATGTTTTTTATTTTTTTAGCTTTTACTTTAATATATGAAAGTATATGGATAAAAATTAGATAAAATTGGGAATATAATTTTAGATTTTTATTTATTTTAAGATAAATATAAAATATAAATAAATAAAGTTGTGGAAGAGATGACGAAGAGTTGAGAAAAAGGTAGGATTGGTAGTGAGCATGGTATAAAAAAACGGAAATAAGGCGCGCCTCGAGGCACGTTTCGAGGCGAAACGGGGCTGTAGGGTATATGAGGCGGCGCCTCAGGGTATTGGTTTGGTACGTATGCCTCGGGTTGTTGAGGCGGTGGAGAACCGTATGAGGCGGAGGAACGGACCGAGGCGGTTCCTTATTTTTTTGGGCGGGCTGTATCTATTTGGCGGCAAAAATAGGAGGCAATATCTATTTGGCGGGAAAATTGGAGCCAATAATATTATATTGGCGGCAATTATTGGAGCCAATTATATATTTTTGGAGGCATATCTTTACCTAAAATACTCTAAATATCAATTAATATACATACAAAATAATATTGGACGATTCAGGGCTCCATCTGCTATCTTCCTCTTCTGATCTCAGACGGCAAGGATTGAAGGTATGTTTATCTTCTTCATTTAATTCTCTTTTTCAATAATATTGTGAATAATTCTCTTCTTCAATTAATTCTCTTCTTCAATTAAACAATCTAGGAAGCGAAAAAGTGTTCCAATAAATTTGATTGATGAGTTTGAAGATGAAGATGATCTGGTCCATGAAGCTGATGACTTGGGAGATGGTGCAAATTATCTTATTTGATTGATTATGAACTTTATTTGATGTTTAGTATTTTATTTTTTAATATAAGATATTAGATATATAATTTTCTATATTTTTTTTATTATCGTCTCGAGGCTTACGCCTCTTGAGGCGAAGGGAAAACACTTCGAAACTCGTTTCCGTTTTTTTAAACCTTGGTAGTGAGTGAGGAAGAGATGATTTAGAAGAGTATAAAAACTGATGTGGCAATGAGGAAAAAAGAATAATGTGTCTTGGATTGAAAGAGGCCTAAGGACAATGAGCCAGTGACATGAATTATTTTGTGGTCAACTAATCATTTTTTAAAGTAAAAAACTCCCCACAATCGGCCCAAAAGACGGAACAAGAAACCCAAATTTTTTAACAAATTGGTCCCAATATGCAAACTTGATGAGATGGTCCATATAAAACATTGAAAATAATATTGTTCTTCGACAGATACGAAAAACGCGAATGGTTTTAAGCAATGTATTTTTTATTCGGCGTTGAAGATAAACTAGAATCCAAAGTTGCACTTCATTGTGATTTTATCATGCTCAGTTACGATTAACAAAAAATTAGTTAATATTTATGTGGAATACATTATATCCGAAGATGAAAACTAACATCTTTGAAACGATTGAAAAGCAACTCTCGAAAAAATTTTCAAAAAGAAAAACTTAAGCTTCGAGGTTGCAGCTAATTAGACATGTGTGGGTGCTAATTAATTCACAAGGCACGTATTATATCTTAAACTACAATTGAGAGCAAAATCTTAAACTACAATTGAGAGCAAAATAAATTTAAAAAGTTGAAATATAACAATACCATAACAATTTATCTCAAACAATAAACAAACATTAACAAAATACCAAAAATTAATCAAAGTAATATAAAAAAAACGTATGTTTCTTTTGTTGAGAAGTTGGCTATTGCTTCTTCGAATATAAATCTAAAATCTCAAAATTTCAAGTCTCTATCTAAATGTTAACTTATGGGTTAATATATATTTCATCTATATTGGAGTAATTGTTTTGTTATTCTCCCCATATTCAAGGAATTTGGTAGACGTCAACTTAATTGTGATGGGAGCATAAATTAGCAAAGTATGAGCGAGTGAGCGACTGTCTTTATCATGTTTATATGATTAGGAACATGGATTTTCACTTAAACTCGCACTTAATTAGTATGACCCTACTTTTAATGAAATTGAAGTGTAGTTTCTTAGTTGGGGAACAACTACACTTTCGCACATCAAATCCCACTTTTTATCCATAATTTTTAATGAAGCTTAACTTTTATGCATTTTTGTCTTTCTCGAATAATTTAAAATTATTCTTGTATTATACTGTATTTTATTTTATTAATGAATAAATATATATGACTAGAGGGAAGATTTACAACTTATAAAATCCATGCAATTAAACGAATACCTTTTTAATTTCCATAACAGATTGGGTTTGAAGAAGCGTCACTTACAGTAGAAACTTGATAAATTAATACTCGATTATTTAATAAACTTTCTAAGATAATATTTTTTGTCGATCCTGACTCGGGGATAGGATGCTAAATTAATAATTCGCTAAAATTATAAGATAATACATTTTTGACAATTTCTTTAGATCCCATATAAAATATAAATTAATAATTCCTTATATATAGCATATTACATGAATGATTGATGAAGGTTTCTTGAAAAATGACTCAATTGTCTTTTGTTTTTTGTTGAAATCAATTTCCCCTTGAATCTCGTCTCTAATTTTCCTTAGCATGGTAAGAACTTCTGGTGTTGTTTTCTCATAGCTCAACAAGAAATTGTTCAATGTGATTGCCACTTTAATAGCTTCGTTTCGCGAAGGGGGCTCCATTGTAGAACTTTCATCATCTTCTTCACCGATATCATCTTTATTAATTCCAATAACGTTTATTTGATATACATGCATTGTACACAATAATTAAGTGGAAGCTTGAAAGGTGTTTATAAACTAAGTATTCTACTATAAAGTAATAAAATATTAATTAATATATAAATTAATAAATTATTAATTTATCGATTAATGAATAACTCTTTTAATTAATAAATTTTGGTAGTCCCAAGTGTATTATTTTATAGAGTTTCTACTGTAATTAAATTCCGTTCCAAATTTTTCGGTGGATCCGGAATGAATGGTTATGTTGGAATAAACATGATTCGATTCGAGTGATAAAACATCTTTAATCGTCCTGTGAAACCTGTAAGAGCATAAAGCATGATTGCTATTGATTTCGGGTTCCCATAACAAGATGATTGAGTAATAATGGGATGAATTCGGTTGATGTTATGTGCGAATTAGATGAGAAAGAAACACGAAAATTAGTGAGGGATTAGTGTCTCATTAACCTTAACTTAGAGTTTATGACTTGCTATTTATAATGAGAATATTTACACATTCAACCCCTTTGGTTAATGTGTATCACATTAGTCCTCATAGTTCCAATCATCTAATGGAAAAACTCTATACTACGTCTCTAAGAGTAAATAAGCCCATTATATATTTACTAGATATAGGGATTTCAGTTATCATCAATTATCATATCAAGAATGATACATGATCAGTGACGGTTACACTAATGTGGTTCTAACAAGGTAAACATTCTCTTCATCTCACTTGATTCTTCTTCTTCGTAGTCAGGTTTCTAATTCACTACTTTGACATGTTCATAAACTGCATCCCTAATTATACACCTTTATGATAGGTTGAATTTCCACATCAAATCTAAAATTATATATGAGTCATAGCTTGTAACCATCATGTGCGGTTATGACATGAAGCTAAGTGTGAGACCGCCTAAAGCACAATACTTTGGAGGATGTTTATTGTTTAGCCCCCTCTAATTAACTGAGGGGTTAACAAGTATATCTTTCTAGCAGTATGTTTCCACCATGATTTTTAAGGGAGAGAGATTTTATATTCAATCAAGTGATTTTCAAGAGGAAGCTTGTGAGAGGAAAGGATGATTCTATGATGTTTCTAGGAGCATTTTGGTTTTTCCCATTAACTAATACAACTTCGTTTATAATTTAAAGGCTTAATCAAGACCCATCCCCCCAAAATTTGACCTCCAACACTACATGTATTTTCTTAAAAGTCTTAAAGCATCAATATTTAAAGTGATTTGTGAGAAGGATAAATAGAGTGAACATTTAAAAGAATAATAGATTATGTTGTCTGGTAATCACAGATAATGAATATGAAAAAATATAAAATTTTAAACAATAATAAATTGAATACATATAACATCATAAATAAATTTTAAAAAAACAATTTTTTCCCCAATGAACAGAATGGAATTGTTTTTCACTTTTCCATTCTCATTTTCATTATCTATTGCAAACAAACCAAGAAATTCTTTCTTGTTCATTTTCTCTTCTTTTCATTTCATCATACCGAACACCCCAAGTTATCACGAGTATATATATTGAAATTTCAAAGAAATTCTTCTAGCTATTTAAAATAAAAAGGGAAGAAAAAGAAAACCTATGTTTTGTTAGATAAACAAAGAAACAATAATGTTATGAAAGGCCAACGCATGTTGGATTATTGGTTAAATAATACATAATGCATATGCATATACAATATATAAATAAGTGGTGGCAAATTATGATAGGGATGTTGATTCTTAAAGGTATAGCAACATTGCCAGAGGGCGAAGCCAGCAGCTTTTGCTTTTCATTTCCACTCCTTTCCCATATCGACTTTGTTTATACGATACTTCTCTTCAACTATACAATTACTATTTTAACCTTATTTAGTTATTTCACCATTAAAAAATAAAGAAATGATTGACTAGTGATTTTACTAACAAAAATCTTTTGATGTTTAATAAACTACTAATTGAATCACTAGGCTAACTATATTATTTAATCTAAATTTGGGGTGAAGAAAAATTCGGTACTTGTGGAATTGTGATCAAAACATTTTTTGGGTGAACAGTTAGATTTACTCTGATGAATTTTAAATTCTTTTAATCTATAATTAAAAATTTTTAGTATCCATAAACTTTTAGAAGGGTTGATAAACAAAATGAATGCTAGTTGATAAATGTAAACCTGATTGCAGGCTTACTTGTGAATGCAATTTTCATTAGAATACAAATAAAAAAATCTGTGTTAAGTTAAAACAATTTTCATTAATAAAAAGTTCGTTAAATAATTTGGCTTACTTGTGAATGCAAGATGTCTAACATATATTGTTGATATGTCCATTAATATATACATTCTCATATTTTTTCTAAGACGTTTTAATCTTAATTATGTGCAAATTATATGTATATTCGATGCTTTGATGATATTGTTAGTGATTGCAGGCTTAGAACAGGTGAAATGGTTAGAAACGGCTTTTGGATGACTAAAAGATGCATAAGGATGGTTCGTGGACGTGTACGAGTGAAGACGGAGTGAAAACTACAAGTTTTAACTGAAAACATGGCTGGTGCGTCGCACCTGGAAGGTCGGTGCGAAGCATATTTTGATCAGAAACTTGGAAGAATTGAGCAAGTAAGGAGGTGCGGCGCACCATTCCTTTGGTGCGTCGCATATCAGGCATATATTTTTTTGGAAACAAGGTCAGGTGCGCCGCACCTGATGCTTGGTGCGCCGCACCTGTAGGTCGGTTTGTGAAGACTTTTGCGAAACGCTATAAATACAAGACCAAAACCCTCCCATTCGATATACATTCACTTCCAGTCGATTTTAGGGTTCTTTGAGGCAATATTCAGTAGCTTTTTCGTCCACCAAGATCTAAGGGTTGCTCGTGAGTTTCAAGGCATTCAAACGTCGATTTTCTTAGCTTTTCATTCTCTTTCGCACTTTGGTACAAGATGTTTACTTTTTCTTTTACTATTTGTGACTTATTTATGATTATGTCTAGCTAAATAACTTCATCATCTACTGAGATGAAGTGACAAATTGAATAATGGTTGCATAATCTTTTGAATTCTAGTTGATTGTTAAACGTTTTGTCGTAATCTTAATGTTTTGAGTTCTTGTGCTCTTATCTACTGTTTTGTTGATAATGTATGAATGATTTAGAGGTATCTAAGTTTAGGAGTACATTGTTCTAGTTAATTGGGTACAAAGACTTGTGGTAACAAGACAATAAACAACAATAGATAATAGAATTCAAAGTGTTAACGGTTTGGTAAAATTGATAGACAAGATTGTTTACAATAACAATACAAATTCGTTAATTTAGTAGGTCTTGATAGGGAAGGTGGTCACCGGAACTTAGGGGTCGAAAGATTGGTTAATAGGTCGGATAAGGTAATAAGCTAGGTGGCCAACTAGTGAGTTGTTTGTCTAACCTCGTTATAAAATCAACATAATTGAATTGGTTTTAACTTAAATGAAACCTAAATAATGTGTGTCATGGAGTCGAAGTGGATGATCTTTTAATTCTATTTGATATACGACAATTCTCTTTTCGATAAATTCGTCGGAATTTCTAACTCTTTCAATCAACTAACTTTTCAACACAAAAATCAAGATGACGTGGTGTCTTTAAAAACCAAACTCTTTTTAGCTACTTAAAACTCGCTAGCTCTTTGTAGTTTCTGTGGAACGAACCAGGACTTACTTTAGTCTACATTGCATACGGACGGGTCCACTGCCCAATTGTGTGTGGTATTTGATTCGGAGTATTTATAGTATTTAAATTTAACTCGATTTTCACACATCAATTGTTTTAACCCGAGATTGAAAAAAACCTTCTCAATGAACATAAATTCAATTATTAAGCCTCAAGAAAGAAACATCTATTTTTCCAGCGTTGTTGTGGTTTTTAAAATCTTATTGCGATTTTATAATTTAATTATGATATTTTTATCTCATTGTGATTTTGTCTTTCTCATTTGATTTTTTGTTATTATTGGATTTTGTTAAACATTTTACCGAGAATTCTAAAAAACTTGTCTAAGTTGATCCAGTTTTATAAAACTTTGTGGATTCATTTTATTTTCTCCTAGTTATATTACATATGCATTTAAATATAACTTATATATAATATTATATAACATAATTCGAGATCAGTAGTTTTTTTTTTCCATAGGTTTTTGGATATACATAATCAAATGAGCATTATAATGTTGTACTATATAAGTGGTATCAATTAAAAAATAGATCATTTTCTTTTGTCTTATGGTGGGCAAGATATAATTTTATCTAAAATTAAAGATGTTTCAAGTAAAAAAAAGGTTAACGTAGTAAAATTCAATTGTCAAAAGATTTTCTAGTTTAAATTTGATTAAAACAACATATATTAACGATTAATTTATATTTGGGAAAAGTAAATATAAAGCTGATATCTAAGCTTAGATGTGTAACTTCTCACATACTAAATTTTTAATAATTTTTGTTTTATGAATAAAATGTTTGAATCTTTATGAATTTTAGAGATTAGAAAATAAATATGTAAGAGTGCGTTTAGTTCAAGAAAACTCCTTTGTTTTCCATTTTCATTTTTCAAGAAAACATAGAAAACAGAAAACGCGTTCAAATTGTAATTTTTTAAAAAAGTTTTCCTAGAAAATGAAAATTCTCTTTTTCAACTTTTGCACTAAAATTAGAAAACTGTTTTTTTCAGTTTTTGTTTTCACTTTTCTATTTTCTAAACCTAAAATTAGAAAACAAGTGAATTTAAACATGTTTTCTAGTTTTCTAAAATGAAAAAATAAAAACTCCATCTTTTATTTTGAATGCGTTTTCAAAATTTTCAAGGGTTTTTTAGAAATGAAAAACCTTTTCATTTTCTAGAAAATTAAAAATGAAAAACTTAAAAGCATTTTCTTCAACTAAACGCACCATAAGTATTTCACGTCTAAAATTACCATCTTTTTATATTTAAATAAATGCGGTTAAAATAATATATATTAACAATTAATTAATAAATATGGGAAATGATAAAAAAAAAAACAAACCAAAAACAGGGACACACGCACACACAATTATAGTGAGAGAAAATATAACATACAAGATGCAGATTTAAACGGAAAGTCAGTACTCAGTAGTAGTCTTAAACAGTCTACCACAGTGAACAAAACTTCAAACGAAAAAAAATAAAATTCTCTCTCACACTAAATCCCTATTCCTTCCTATAATTTATAAAATAATAACTTCTCATTCACAAAGCCCCAACTTAGCTACTAATAATTGATGCGATAAGATCCGAAACGATGGAGGAATATTCCGGCGAAGGTGAGCCGGAGATTCTATTCACCGGAGAGTATACCAACGGCGGCAATGTACGCCCTCCGGTTACTGATACGACGCCGTTGATGAGAGGTTCCGGTACAGGTAGTCGTCGGAGACCTACGGTGAGGCCGAGTTTAGATTCTGATGATCTTATTAATTTGCTTCATGGATCTGATCCGGTTAAGCTTGAACTTAATCGCTTAGAAAATGAAGTTAGAGGTAATTCATTATATATATATATATGTATATGTATATATGATCTGATTGATTGATTAATTGTGTATCTATATATTTTTTGTGTGTAGATAAGGATCGAGAATTGAGCGAATCACAAGCTGAAATTAAAGCGCTCAGATTATCTGAACGCCTTAGAGAAAAAGCGGTTGAGGAGGTATTATGTGTCTCTCTATTTGTGTAAATTATTATGTGTATTTATATGCATTCGCATATGGTTAAACTAAGTGTTAGTTTACATATGATCAAGTTAATTCGCGAAGTATGTGGCGATACGAATTAATAACTGAATAAAAATAACTCTAGAACTCGTTAAATCGCACGTTTATATGATTGTGTATTGGTATAACTTCTGCGTACAAATCGTTCTACTTACTCGTTTCGTTCTTCTAATTTGGCCTACCGGTACTTCAAAGTATTTTTTGTAGACGTATGTTCACGAGGAGTTTTTGTGGTTTTTTATATTGACATTGCTATATATATATATTTATATATTTATATAGTTATAGTTACTATTTATAACTATTATGATGTATAATTTCTACTTATTAAGAATAATTAACTATATATGAATTTAGATTCGTATGCTGTATAGATGGCATGTTGTAGACTTTTGCTCCGTAGATCTGCTCTTCCATTGACTAAGACGATGCTAATTACTTTTTTTTTTCTTTTAAAAATATGTCTGTTTCGTAGACTAAGTTGTAAGGTCGATTTTTTCTTTTGTTATGATTTGTGATGTGATTATCAAATCTACCTGAAGAATATGACTGGTAGTTATGTAATTACATGATTTAGATATGGAATTTGATGTTGATATCAATTTTTTGAAGGGAAAATAAAGTGCGCGATGTCGTTGTCTGAGATACTCATTGTTTGGTTTTTAGTCTATTTCGTAAGTTACACATAGAATATGGTTTTGTTGCTTTCATGTTTCTATTTGGTGGTTCTTCTTTTTAGATATAACTTTAATTTCTTCTATTTCGCGAAATCTAGATGTTTTTTCCTTTTAACGGGTTTATGTTAATAAGAGATGTAGTGCAACTGATGACTTATCAAATATGACCATATGATTTATAGAATAACTTTCATATTTTGTTTTATGCTTTCTCTATTGGGTGTTATGACTTTCTATCATAATAAAAGTTAACTGTTGGAAATTTATAATGTTCACGTTCTTCACATTGTGCAACATATCGATCATCTCCGTTTTACTAGTATAGTTTAGTGTTTGATTTTTTAATGACTTCTGTTATAGATTAACTAAGATTATATGTACTCAGATTTTAATCTTGTTCGCTTGACTTAGAACAACATTCTATATGCCCGTAAGGGCTAGGCTGTTGTTATGCGTAGGTTTCTAAAATTCATTAAGCAAAGCAAAGTTTCTGACATGCTTCTAGCCCTAAGAAATTTTATTGAATATTAAGCGCGCCTAACGGCTTAATTTCAGTATTATTTGTTTGTATCTGTACATACGTAGCTTACAATACCTGTCTTTGTTATATAGTTGATAATTTTATGCATTTTGTGGGAGGAGGATGAATGAAACTTAAAACCCAGGTACCAGATAAGGAAATCAGTATTTGAAGTAATTATTTCAATGATGGAAAGACTAATACGGATGACTATATGCAGTTATCCATATACGTGGATGGTTGATATGAATGCGTCCTGTAGTCATGCTTGTTTTTACTGTAGGGTGATTGGGTTGACTTTTTAAGATGCCTTTTTAGTTTATTGCTTTATCTGAAATTCTAAATGCAATAAGCTTACAAAAACACTTATTAAAAACGGCTTATTAGCTACGAGGAGAAAATATGTGTGTTATCTTACAGCAGCCAGGTGATTGCGTTTAGTTAAAACAGAAGCTGTTTTTACAAAAACCAATACAAACACATTACACGTCCTACAATGAGAAAGTTTGTGATATAAAAAACAGATAATAATATTTAAAGTATTTTATACTCACAGGCAACGAACATGATCTCCGGTGCCACCTTTTAATGTAACTAGAAGTACAAAAGAGAAGAGTAAATGAAAGTTGGCGATGCTTAACCCAATTAGTACTGCCAGATATAGTAAGATTACATAAATAGTAATAGATTAATGAATTTAAAGTTAATGCTAGAGCTTAATCAAATTTTGACGACACTGGATCAGTATACATTTATACTTATATTGCTCAATGGTATTAAAACTGACATAGTTCTGATCCTTAGCTCACTGAAGAGTTGTCAAAAGTGGACGAGAAGCTGAAGTTGACAGAATCTCTTCTGGAAAGCAAGGTATTGACTGAACCACTTCTATCATCACCTGAAGTTGCAAAAAGTGGGCAGGACGGGTTGGGTACAGGTCAAAACAGATAAGTTTTTAATTCGGTTCACAACTGGTTGATCAGTTGATCTAAAGAATTTCGTCTGAAACATGTAAATTATGCATGTTAACTTACCGTGTCAAATATGACCGAAATTATGATTTTTTACAAGTCTTCTATTTTAGATTGATTAGGAGGTTTTATGCAGTGGCGGCTTTCCACCCAAATTCCTCGCTTCCCCTTAAATTTGTTCTATATTCACCCGTTTGACTTGTTAGAGATAAAACACAACCCAGAGCAATCCATGCATTGCATATAACTAGATACACTTGTTTTTGGTAATCTAGAATCTGGAAATCAAGAAGATCAACGATGAGAAAAAAGCATCTATGGCAGCTCAGTTTGCAGCAGAAGCCACTTTACGAAGGGTTCATGCAGCTCAGAAAGATGATGATATGCCTCCGATTGAGGCCATTCTTGCACCTTTGGAAGCCGAGCTTAAGTTGGCAAGACAAGAGGTACAGATAAATTTTATCAATAGTCAACCCACAGGGGATGAAATATCATAAGTTTAAGTTGCTATTTTGAATTTCAGATTGCTAAACTTCAAGATGACAACAAAGCCTTAGATCGACTAACCAAATCAAAAGAGGCTGCATTACTTGAAGCCGAAAGGACTGTGCAGGTTGCTTTGGCAAAGGCATCAATGGTGGATGATCTTCAGAATAAAAATCAGGAGTTGATGAAGCAGATAGAAATTTGCCAGGTATTATGTGTTTTTATGCCCTACAATAGACGCCTTTAATCGGGATTCCTAGTTTTCCGAGTTAAAATTCATGGTTATTTTTGGTTTTAGGAGGAAAATAAAATTTTGGATAAAATGCACCGTCAAAAGGTTGCTGAGGTGGAAAAACTTACCCAAACTGTACGGGAGCTTGAAGAGGCAGTTCTTGCTGGCGGTGCGGCTGCAAATGCTGTGAGGGACTATCAACGAAAAGTTCAAGAGATGAATGTAAACCAAACTAATTTTCTGTCTGTAGGAGTTATAATTTTATGTTAGATGTTGCAAAATGGACTGGTTAGGTAACAGGTCAAATGGATATTTTTGGTGCTGGATGGGTCCTCTTTAAATACCCCTTGTCCAAAATTTGAGAATTAAATTTGTAAATAAAAATAGCTTGAGTGGCAAATATAATTATCTTATTTCATCAATGATCTACTTCAATGAACAGAACGAGTTGGGAGGTTTTAAGCATTGCAAATTCTCTTAGGGTGACATTCAAAAAGTTTGACCCGTTTGACACATTCGATCCATTTCTTTGTATTTTTATTTAGTAAAAACAAGCTCTATTTGACCTGTTGGAGATAAAGCATAACCTGAATCAACCCTTTCACTAGTAAATGGGTTGAAGCTGCTTCCTTTTGTACTTTTTATTAATTATATGCTATGTTCAGTTTTCATAACCATCTGACTTGGTGTTTTTTATTTATAGGAAGAAAGAAAAACTTTGGACAGAGAGCTAGCTCGTGCAAAAGTCACAGCAAATAGAGTGGCAACAGTTGTAGCGAATGAATGGAAAGATGCTAATGACAAAGTGATGCCGGTAAAGCAATGGCTTGAAGAAAGAAGGTTCTTGCAGGTATTGTTATTTATATAGGTGTTCCTTACCTTTTTTTGTTGTTAAGTTTTACCATTACATCGTGTTTATATTTCTGCTATCTAATTATTGACTTGCCAGTTTACCCTTTGTTAACAGGGTGAAATGCAACAATTGCGGGACAAACTAGCTATAACTGACCGTGCTGCAAAGACTGAGGCTCAGCTAAAGGTGACATACTGTTTATTGTTTCTCAAAGATCTATATTTTCTCATGATTTCAAGTCTTAATTCTCTTAATTTAATATAGGAAAAATATCAACTACGACTTAGGGTTCTAGAAGATACTTTGAGATCACCAAACACTGGTTGTTCTTCACGTCGCCAATCCTTGGGTGGTGCAGATAATTTTAACAAATTGGCCTCTAATGGATTTTTACCCAAAAGATCGCCATCTTTTCAAATGAGATCAACACTTCCCTCTGGTTCGAGTTCAGTGTTGAGGCATGCAAAAGGTACATCAAAGTCATTTGATGGTGGGACCCGATCACTCGACAGGGGTAAACTTATCTCAAGTGGGGGTAATAGTCCTACTTTTAATAGTGGGCAATCATGTGATGGAACGAAAAATGATGATACTCCTACTAGTTCCTGGAAAGATAATCCAGATGAGAAACCTGAAACAGAAGATACTGTACCAGGATTGTTGTATGATTTGCTGCAAAAAGAAGTGATTGCTTTGAGGAAATCTGGTCATGAAAAGGATCAAAGCCTTAAAGACAAGGATGACGCCATTGAGGTTCATATGTTTCTTTTAAATTTTGTTTTTGTAGTTTTTCTCTTTTATATAAGAAGTAGAGGCAACTAGCCAAACCAATTTAATAATAAATGGTCGAATTTGGGTTGTGTTTAGTATTTAATTGGTCAATTGGGTAAAAAGTTATTAGAATATTAAGTTCAAAAGGTTACATTAAATGAGTTCAACGGGTTGAGAGTTACCTAAAGTGTATCTTTGAGGATAAAGCCTCTTAGATCAATTATTCAACTAAAATATGTTTTATGTAATGTAAATTTAAAGATACTATTTTACACACTAATACTTTTTTGTTAATTGTTTGGATACTATTGGTCTCAGATGTTAGCAAAGAAAGTAGATACTTTAACAAAGGCTATGGAGGTAGAGGCAAAAAAGATGAGAAGGGAAGTAGCGGCCATGGAAAAAGAGGTAGCTGCTATGCGTATTGATAAAGAACAGGACAATAGAGCGAAACGAATCGGAAATTCAAAGACTCCTGCGAGCTCCTCTCAGCAGCTGTCAGCCAAGTATGTTAATGTTATAACTTATACTCCATTCTTATCCCCAACAATTGAAAGTTTTCAGTTACGCGAGTTTTAATACTAGGAATGTAACAATTTCTAGGAGCCATGCCTGCTTTGTATAAACCCCTTATACCATGGTAGTAGATCCATAAATATAAAATGAAACAGAGTTTCCTTCATGTCATAGAGTGAGTGAGTTTAATTAATTAAATTCCATTTTAATTCAATTCCACCATCCTATTTAACATATACCCTAATACCCGTAGTGATTTCCGTCTAGACACCACTTATAAGTTCGCCAATATATTTTAATTGACATGTGCAGGAACGTAGCACGAGGTGGATTAACCCGAAGCACCCAATAACAAAAAAATGAGGAACAGTGATTATTACTTTGTTTTAGTTGATTATATAATGGAATGCTGTAACTAGCATACCCATAGGTCGCGAAGATGAAGTAAGAAGAAAAATGGGCGGGTATGGATATCGGTATGTTTTTCTGACTAGTTTATGTAGAAGATATCAGCAGTGAGAGTGAAGCTGAGCTAACCTTTTCTTTCTCACAGTTAATTTGAGGGTGTGGGTTGTATAGGATAGCTGCTTTTTATTGTGCTTAGTGTGATTGTGATGAAGAACAAACCGAGAGTTTTTTATTTTTAGATATTTAGTATTGATTTGTTTGTGCTTTGTGGCGTATGTTCCCCCTCTGCTTTCTGTATTCATTCACAAATAAGCTTAATAATTATAATTTATAACTGATTATAGAATCTTCATTATTACAGTTAGCTCAAGCTTGGTGCAAGCATATTGCCATATTTGCATATTCTTTTTTGCCAAATTAAGTCTTGCGTTTGTTATTTGATATAATATTTTCGAGAAATTAAAAATTATGAAAAGGTGTATAAGAATATTACGTAAAACATTTTAGCAGCTGAACATTTTAGTTCAATCAAAATTTTAAGTTATTAATGTATATATAAAAGAAGGCTGATTTATTAATATATCTACACTTTTATAGTATTACTGTTTCAAATTATATTATGTTATCATCTATTAGGGAGGTATTTCTTCATACTAGTTATTGAGTGAGTGGGTTCTCGAACCCGGACTCCGTTGTGATATTCGATCTGTGACAATCAAAATTGTTGCCGAATTTCTTGAGCTCGGTTATGGCTAGATGTGTGGATCGAGTTTTACAACAATAATGATTAGAGTCTAGTATAAGTTCAACTCAAATATGATTAGTTAATAATTTCCTTATTTGTGTTTGCTAATTATGTGTCTAAATAATTAGTGAAATCTAAGTTATAGTGTTTCATGTTTTTGTTGGTCTATATATACCGTGCTAATGTGCTATGGGTAGGGATTTTAGGGTTAAGGATTATTGTACACACCAAATATTGGAGGTTTTGATCGAGTTAGATTTCTTCAATAAATGTTCTAGCGTGTTTTGGCTAATATCTTTGTTTTCGGTGTCATTGATTCGTGTCTTTAATTGGTATCGGAGCTTTGTTTATTCGTGTTCGGTGTTAGAGCGTAGTCTGCATTGTTGGAATTAAAATTGCGTCCAAATTAGTCGTTCGAATTAAATCGTTGTGTGGTCTGCGTGAATTACTAATTCTTCTAAAGTTGGTGTATCAATTGGCGGGTGTAATTAATTCTTGGGGAATTAATTTTTGCCGCCATATTATATGATTCTTTTTGCCAATAGTCGAATTAATTGGCGTCTAAGCGTGGGGATTGTACGAGGAGAATTAATTGCGAAGGAGGAGAGTTAAAATTCTTACGTGAAGCCGCAAGTAACAGCCGCCAAAACTAAAGGATTTTACCTTTGTCTTTTCTTTCAGTCTTGAATTCGAGCAGCAACAGAATATTTCATTTAGACTTATCGATGGGAGATAATAACGCATCACCATCGGTGAAAGAAACGAACATATTGTCATTTCAATGTCCAATGTTAAAGTCAACTAATTATGCAATTTGGAGCTTGCGAATGGAAGTGATTATTGGGATTCATGGAATATGGAAAGTGGTATCTCCGTGTTTAGTTGACGCTAAGATGAACAATATGGTGAAAGCTCTCCTATTTCAGTCGATACCGGAAGATTTGATTCTTCAAATTGGGCAACTCAAAACCGGTAAGGAGATGTGGGAGGCGATTAAAACACAAAATCTTGGTGTTGAACGCGTGAAGGAAGCGAGGCTTCAAACTTTATTTACCGATTTGAAAAATTGAAGATACAAAACAACAACACAATAGATGATTTTGCAGCAAAGTTTTCTCGTATAGCTTCCAAATCCGCCTCACTTCGTGAAGTAATACCCGAACAGAGATTGGTAAAGAAATTTCTCACAAGTCTTCCCAAACGTTTTCTACAATTTGTGGCGTCACTCGAGCAAGTTCTAGATCTTAAAAAGATTGGGTATGAAGATGTGGTTGGAAGATTGAAAGCTTATGAAGAAAAAATCAAAGAGGATGATAATGAAAACGGGACTCAAAGAAAGTTGTTCTTTTCTAAAGCTCAAAGTTCCAACAAGAATCGAGACTCAAACAAGGGTAAAAGTTGTGGTTTGAACATTCGTGATCCTGGTCGTGTTCGTGGACAACGTGACCTCTCAAGTATCAAGTGTTATCGTTGTGACAAGTACGGACACTTTGTCTCTAAATGCCCAGATTGACTCCAAAACCATGAAGCAAATCTCAATGTGATACAAGAAGGAGATACGGATTATGAGGAAGGAACTTTGTTTATGATGAATCGGTTTCAAGAAAAGATTTATTTGAATGAAGATAAGTTCATCCCTCCAAAGATCGAGACTAGAACAGATGATGATGATATATGGTACTTTGACAACGGCGTGAGTAACCACATGACTGGTAATCGTTCTTACTTTTCCGAATTGAATAAACTTATAACTAGAAAGGTAAAATTTGGAGATGGGTCAGGTGTGGACATAAACTTGTTTGAAGGAAAGAGTGGAGAACGAAAGTTAGTAAAAGATGTTTACTATATTCCATCTCTCCAAAGTAACGTGATCAGTCTAGGACAAGCTACGATAACTGGTTGCGATATTCGTCTTCAAGGTGATTTCTTAACCATGCGAGATAAAAGTGGAAGATTGTTTATGGAAGTTTCACGGAGTGGAAATCGTCTCTACAAAACTCGACTGCGAGTTGCGAAACCTCAACGTGATTGTGTTGAGAACAAACAAGTGATAGTTGAACATATTTTTGGAGACAAACAAAAGGTGGATCCAGTGATAAGACCTTGGCGTGTGCAAGGTTCAAATGTTCAATGAGATGTGATCATTACGTGATGTGCAAGAGTTACTTTTATGACTCAGAAATTCGGGTGTGATTGTTGGCGAATTTTTGAGCTCGGTTATGGCTAGATGCATAGATCGAGTTCTACAACAATAATGATTGAAGTGTAGTCCAAGTTCAACTCAAATATGATAGTTAATAATTTCCTTATTTGTGTTTGCTAATTATGTGTCTAGATAATTAGTGAAATCCTAGTTATAGTCTAACATGTTTTGGTTGGTCTATATATACCGTGCTATGGGTAGGGATTATAAACACACTAAGTTAGGGTTAAGGATTATTTGTGCACACCGAATATTGGATTTTTTGAGTTAGATTTTTCTATAAGAAAAATTAATCTTGTCTACAAAATTCAACTAAGTTTGAGTTTAAGATATATAAATTATCGTGGCCATAAAAAAGTACCCATACGGCTTCTATTTTTATTGGGCCTATGTTCCAGTCAAACTTTTACAACCTTTTTTATATTAGGTGAAGGATTTTAATGGTATCATAATAACAACCGGGTGTGACATTTTATGCCATTCACAACCCTCTATAAGAGTTTATGACTTTATGTTACATAAAATAGGTACATTAGTTTCCTTACACCGTCAATTATGGTATAGTAAATAGTATATATTAATGAATTTTTTTCATTAAGTTAACATACATAAAGAAAATTATAGTTTTCATATAAGATATCCATCTTTGTATTTTATGATACATAGTACACATTTTTATGCAAGCTAATTACAACCTTATGTTGTTATCAGTAAAACCCATAGGGATGGGGATTAATCAAAGAATCAAAGAAAGCTAGGGAAAATTGTGTGAAGATCACGGAGTTCCTTCACTAGTTTTCAGGCCCATCAAATGGACGGATAATCTTAAAGTATACAAATCAAAGGTAAATATCAAAATGATATATAATAGAACTGGTGAATATAAAAATATAACAAACTTAATTAAAAGAGATGAAAAATAATTATAATATAACAATTCAATATTAAATAATGAACAAATATGAAGAAAATACAAAAAATAAAATTAAAGTGATATAAATAAAACATATGTGAGTTTTTTTAAAGATATTAGAGAGGGAAAAAATATGGATGAGAATAATTAATAAAATTTAGGTTGTATATATAATAACGTATTAAGAATGTTTTAAGGTTAGTATATATCTTTAAAATTAGAAAATATTTGTTTTCATAGGAAAAAATTTATGATAGACAAAAAAAAACCCAATAAATTAGGAGAGGGTGCGTAGCATAGATTAGGAGGGAAAAAGGGATTAGGGTGTCAAATGTACCCCAACATCCTATTTTAGTTATAGGATATATATGTATCTATCATGGTTGGATCAGTGGTAAACACCCTGACCTCTGGAGACAGAGGTCATAAGTTCGATCCTCATCTCATGCAAAGGTTGGAAGGCCTTTTCTACCATTTAGGTAGAAATGGAAGCAGCCTCTCTACTTAAGTAGAGGTAATGTTTGCCTACATCTTAACCTCCCCATACACCGTTGAGGTATTGAGGCTCAAAACCCGCAAAAGGCGGCACTGAGCAACTGCCTAATGTTAATTTTCTTAGGACTTAGGACATGATTAAGATTGTGTTTCCTAACATTAATCATTGGTCTCCTCTAGTCAATTTGTGTGCCCAACTTTGTGTACGTCTTTCTTTTAGTGGTATGTATTTGACTCCATGGTCTACTTACTAGTCATTTTGTTGCCGAACTTTCTTTAAATTGTCAAAAGTACACATCCATCCATGAAACGTGACTAACACTTGAATCGCTAGGTCCCTCTCACGCATTTATAAGTATACCCAGTTTCATCTTCTTTATCCCCAACTAACTGCACTTTGTATAATCCTAAAATGGCTAATCCAGACGAACTCGGTCTCATTCAGATGAAGGAACAAATTCAGATGCTCGGATCTTCCACTGAGGTATGCCATCATGGTGTAACCTTTTGTTCTGATTTATTAGCATTTCATGTTTCTGTATAACTATCACACTTGCATTTCTAAGGTTTAAACCTAAAGATATGTATGTGTGCCACACAATTTATATTTTTCCTCTATACGGTTGAAAATAGATAAAAAAAAAATTCAACCATTAGCTCCAAAGAGTATAATTACATCACAATAAGAATAGAATACAACGGAATAAAAAAAGAATTCATTCTTATGTTTTCCCAACAAGAAGAATTCTTCATTTCTAAAAAACTTCCAAATTACCCAACATCCACATGTGTTCGAATCTCGTTTATTACATTTATGGGTGGATTAATAAGGTTTTTATGAGAATTTTGAGTTTTATTCCAAACATCTGTGTAATGTAAAAGTATGAGAAAGTAGAATATATGTTGTTCAATGAAAAACATATACCTACCATCCACAGAAAACTACATGCTCAATAATTTTCTTTTTCTCCAAAGAAACCCGAAAATCATCAATCCATGAACCATATCATTCACATAATGCTATGTGTTTAAGCCCAATAGACCCGCATGGGCACGGACAGTGAACTATAAAGATTAATTTATAGATATTTGAATTAAGTAAAATTGAAATTATAGTTTACGTATAAATTAAAACATCAGTATTAGATTTATAGGTTATCATCATTTGAAAACTAAAACTTTCGTGAAAACTAAAAAACTAGCCAAAACATATTGCGATTTAAATTTAACACAATGTGTTTTTATTTTTTATTTAGAAAATACATTGTGTTAAGTTCATATCACAGTATGTTCAATTTTTTTGATTTTTACGTGCTATCAAAAACACAATATGATTAAAAAATCTAACACAAATTGTTTTTAAATTATACAATAAAAATATATTGTGTTTTTAGAAAACCCAATTAAAATACATTGTGTTATATTAAGATCACAATGTGTTTTGGTCAGTTTTCTAGTTTTCACAGAAATTTTAGTTTTTAAATGACCATTACACTTAGATGTAATATGATAAATTTTCGTACTTGTATTACATATATAATATTTATAATATATCATCCAAGTTTTGTTTAAAAAAACTCTCTATAATGTCACATTATACACCCCACGAATTGGTATTACACATACCTTTATTTTCTCAAAAAATAATAAATCTTTCTAAAAATTAGTTTAAAAATCCTCACAAGATTGTGACATGTGGATTCAACGTACTAATTCTTTTTCTTAATATTATATCTTAATTTTGACACTTGTTATCATCTTATAATTAAGAAGATTATTAGGCTATCTAGGTAGGAGGATTAATCATTTTCCTTTTCTTTATTGGATTAATTAACTACTCTCGTGGTTTAAACCTTCTCACCAAAATGTGATAGTTAAAGCAAACGAGTGTGAGATAAATATTGTGAGACGTTGAATTCGTATCAATCATGCCATCATGGTTTTCGGGATTGTGCAGAAATATGGAGATCCAACACTAGAGAGGTTCTTGATAGCAAAATCAAAGGATCCAAAGAAAGCTGCAAAGATGTTTGTAGAATGGCAACAATGGAGGAAATCTTTTGTTCCACTAGGCTTCATCCCTGATTCTGAAGTTCTTCCACAACTGGAATGTAAAAATATCTTTATTCTTAAAGGTTTATCTAAAACTGGGCATGCTGTATTGATGGTTGATTCTGGCAAACATTCTCCTGTTAAAGATCAGAACCAATTCAAGAGTAACTATATTTTTTTTCTATTTATTTGAGTTACAATTAATTTGTTGGTCTAAAATAAATACGTATTTTGACACTTCTAAGTTGTTAAACATTGCTAGACATCTTCAATCACACACTTATGTTGTTAAACATTGCTAGACATCTTCAATCACACACTTATCTGAAACATGGAATATAGTTAGTTAAGGGGTATTTATGGTTCCATCCGTACTGCAACATTACACATCCTTAGGTACTGCTATTTTAACATACCGGAGATTAAATGTGTATACTTAATAAATTTCAGAGGACAAAATAGAAAATCTTTTCTATTTTTAATTCAAAATTTGTTGTGAGCATAAATGAGTTTTCTTTCAATGACTTTTCTTTAAAATTAAAACTTTGATAATATGAAAAGACAATACTCAAAATTTACATTTTCTTTAATTTTTAGAGTGGTGAATCATACATCACCTTTTTTAGAAACCATCAAACATGTTTTCCTTAAAACATATTTAGTGGTGTACAACAATTTAATTGTGTATGAATCTAATATATAAAGAATGAAAAAAAATATTACGAGTATATTGTTAAGGTGTTATTCTTTTGAGAAGATGCATTTTGCAAACCATTATTCTAAAATTGTTTCTTTAAATTAAACTTTATTTTATGTTTTACTGATTCACCTTTTTATAATAAACAAGTAGGAAAAATTGAAACAAAATAGTTAGTTTGCTTAAATTTTATTTATTTTTAACATAGAAGTACGTGTTATTGAAGTAAATATTATCTCATCTTTCTTCTACAAACCATGTCCATTAACAAACCTTCTCCTTAAAAATTGATCAAACAAATTATCTCTTACATGTATAAACCACACATTATATTGTCAATGTAATTACTTTTTTCCATTTGGAATGCAGAATTTGCTGTTCATATTTATGACAAAGGAATTGCAAGGTATGTGATATATATTATTAAAGTTTGAAGTTAATTGTTAATAATTTAAAATATCATGTTGTGGGTTGGCCAGTATGTGTCTTAATTTTTTTTTTTTACTTTTATGTTTAATGTAATCTTGTATTTTCAAAATTTGTAAATTTTCATCATTTTTATATCAAAAGACAGTTGTTCAAATGACTTATCGATTAATCACAGCTTTCGATTTACTCAAATTGGCTTTTACTTTTAATTTTGAATTTTACTTATATAAAAATATCATAGAAGAAGTCTCGGAAATTTATAAAATATTTATCTTCCATCAATAATTTATAAAACTATAGCTGAAAAAACATATCTAAATACTTAATTGGTAATTATTACACTTGATATCTATTAGCTTGAGAATTTTTTTTTAATTATATTTCTTCCATTTAACTAATTAAAAATTTTCAAACATATTATTTATATAGGTCCTGTTTATTTTTCTGTCATAAATATACAAACTATATATAAATTTAAATTTTGGATAAGTATACAAATCAAGAATATCAATATATACAGCTATTTTAACTATTTAATATAGTTTTTTCAATTTAATGTATGTATATACGAAACAAAACTCTAAGAAGTAAGTTAAATAAATAATGATATACTAATGTTTTGTATGTATCTCTCCGACCAAAAATCTACTATTTTATTGGACAAAAAAGGTAAATGCAAGAGTAAACCCCCTTTCGTTTTGTGAGTATTGCTTTGACTTCACACCCTTTCATTTTGTTATTCCCTTTGTACTCTTGAGACTACTTAGCACCTTTTGCTAATAGTTTAAGTAACCATTAAAAGCTATTCCGTCATAACACGTTGCAGTGGAATAAAAGGCAAAGAAATTGGAAATGAGAAGTTCATTGAGATCATGGATTTAAAAACACTAAGCTATAAAAACGTTGACACTCGCGCTTTTATATCTGGAATTCAGATTTTGCAGGTAATTTTTCCATCTTGAAATGTTCATATATGTATATTTATGTGCCCGTCCGGCCCTAACGCAAATTATGCAATAGTTTTTCCTTAATCGTAAGGTGTCCAATTTTGTATCGTATTTATTAACCTTATTTTGTTCAATTTGTGTAGAATTACTATCCGGAGCGATTAGCAAAATTATACTTGATAAATATTCCATGGTTTTTCAAGAGTGTTTGGAAATTGATTACTCCTTTCATAGAGAAAGAATTATTAAACAAGGTATACCACATTCCTTGAACAAATTTAGTCTTGAATAAAATGTCTTGACAACGGAATTGGATCCCGTTAAGGCCATTTTTGCGCAAAGAAAAGGTCGTGTTCTAACTTCTAATTGATCACGATACAGATCATGATGGTAAGCAATGAAAAAGAAAAAAAACAATTTATCGAAGAAGTTGGCATTGAGGTGCTACCCATGGAACTTGGTGGAAACGCAAAGCTTGTACCGATTCAAGATGTCCAAGTACCTCAACTAGAATGTTAAGTTGATGATCTAGCTAAATGGTCATCTACCACTTGCTTAAACTTGTATTATGTTATATCTACTATGTTATGGTTCACCATTCAAAATAAGATTGCAATGTTGGCTTAATTTGTACTCCTACGCAAATTAGAATTGCAAGAAATGGACTTTCGTTTTATGTATTACTTTGGATTTATTCGACAAAATTAAATACCATTTGATGGACTCTAGAAATTAGAAATGAATAATATAATTAACCCTACCCTGTATATTCGTGTGTTAAGTATTATAATTCTACATTTTTGGAGAAAATAAATCACCACATATTGACTTCAAACACAATTAACTTAAAACTGAATTGAAACCAACTTAATTGCCAACCGATCAACATGTTTAACCCGTGTATTAATGTGGTTGGGGGTCTAGGTTAGTATGTCGTTAGTCTGAGATGAGATTTATGAATGGAGTTGAAAATTTTGAACTCACCAACTCATAAATTTGAATCCGACTAGATTGATAGACATATAAATCAAACCTATGATTAATTTGATCAATTGACAAAGGAGGAGGAGAACGACTCTCATTGAAAAGAGACATCTTTCACATTCAATAAATTTGGTATTCGTGATTTCTTATTTTAACCATTGAGTCTCCAACTTCCATTAAATGACCGTGCAAGTCTTAAAACATCCAATCTCTCGAGTTAGACTATTGCAACATCTCTTATATAAATAAAAAAAAATTGTTTCTAGAAGTTTTTTTCATATTTGTCATGCCAACATTTTAAACTAAACTATTTTTTAAAACATATATGATGTCATAATCATTTTTTATTTTGTTTTAATATATTTTTTATTAGGCCTTATGTCATCTTTTTTTTTCCATTTTATTTGTCTAACCTTAATTTTTTTTTAATTAATATAAAAAATGATCGACTTTATCTTAACTCTTTATTTTTAAATCTATATCTACTATTGATTTATCGTAGTTCTTTTACTTTTTCATCACCTTAATCGGGTTTTATATATTAATGTTCATCTTTACAAGTATCTTGTTATCTCAATATCAAATTATAATGTATCGACAACAAATTACATACATATTTCTATATACTTCTTGGTTTTAACTTTTTAATTAAGCGGCCCGGGTTAACCCCGGGTTAATTAGCTAGTTAACCGATATATAAAAATAGACAGATATCATTTAGATACATATTTTTTTCAACAAAAAGTTAGATAAAGGTTTGAAGACTTGAGGGTAAATATAGCTTATGGCCTTGTGCTACTACCTTAGAAGATTTAATTTTAAGCCCATTAAGTGAAAGTCAACAACAATTAACCTATGCTTACAAAAAGCCCAATAACTAGGCTGCTATAAGCCTATAACGGGTATGCAGCCAAGATAGACATGGCCCATCTCTGTTACTTTATTGGTTTTGCCAGAAAACCCCACTGCGACAAAAATGCACAAGCAAAAAACCAAAAATGGTAAAATTAGAAACCAGTCTCCAAAGTTGTCTCAATTTCAACAAAAAGAAATTTAATGTGGAAATAAAGACGAAAAAGACAACAAGTAACCTACCCGGTATATAGTCGACATAGGTGTCTTAAATGGAAAATTGGTTAAAGCTAAGTTTTAAGCCCCTAGTTATTTTTAAAGGTCTGATTTTGAACACATATGTCTATACTCTATACATGCATATCTCTCATTTTGAACTCAAAAACTTTGAGACAGTGTCGGCCCCGAAGATTTATAGGTGTTGGCCGAGCGTAAAAAAAGGTCCCATAGGTTAAGCACAACAACTTATGTCTATATATATTTTTTGAACAACGAGTTTATATTATATAAACTAATCTTTAAAAATGACGATAAATGATATATCAATAAACATAACAAAAGTTATTCTTCAAGAAACTAAAAAAAAATACAAAATCATAAAATAAAAGTTTGCAATTAATCGTTATCTACATAAAATAAAAACAAAGAGAAAAGTATCACCCGCAAATTAAAAGAAAGGTGGGGACAAGGACAACTTGTGATCACAGTGACAGAATGAGAGCACCACTTGACTTCGATTATTATGACTGCTTTAACTTTTTTTTTCCCTTTTAAGACGGTAAAAGTTTTAATTTTATATTATATATAGGGGTTATGTATTGTAAAAGAAATATTAAAACAAAACAAATAAGACAAGATCTTGACCTTTAGATCATGATTAAATTGATGTGTGAAGATTCACGAAGCAATTGATGCACGATGATTTTCATCATCCACGGTGATTTTGAGTGAAGAGAAACATATTGTTTTATCAGTTTTACTTTAATACTTGTTTTATTCTACCTAAAACCTATATATATAACATTAAAAAAATATAAAAATCGGGCCACCTAAAAAAATGGACCTCGACCCATCGTCCATTTTGTCCACCCTTAAGAGCAGACCTGCTTTGAGAGGTCTATGTTTTTTAGTACACTAAATATGAGTCTTAAGGCTTGATATCGTCAAATATAAATATGTAAATTTTTTAAATCAACAAGGCTTTATTTTAGAAAGTATGATTTAGGCTCAAAAGATAAATGACTAAACATTATCAATACGAGCATGGTATCCGTGCGTTACGGTGAATATCATGGAGGGCGGTCGCCGGGGTGTTGGTGATGATGGACGACGGTGCTGGTTATTGACAGAAATAAAGGAAGGTGTGTTGTTTTGATATATATATAAAAAGAAAGAATATTTTGTGTGTGTGTTGTTTTGATAGAGAGGAAGAAAGAACGGGGATATATGTGTTTTGTTTTAAGGGGAAGGCTAAGTTGGTAATTTTTTATGTTCCAAAATTTCTAAACTTTCAACACCAACCCTATAATTTTTATAAGAAAGTATGAATAAGACCGGGAAATAAATAAATACAACGAGACCCACTAAAAGGCAATTTTAGGTCCTAAGACCATCATCATCCCCATTCACAACCCAACCCAACAATACTATTCTAACTTTAGGTCCTAAGAGCATCCTCATCCCCAACCCAACCCAACTAAAACCAATTTTTACACTCCCATTAACAACCCAATAAAAATATTTTTTATTACTATATAAAATTATTTACACACCCACTAAACAAAACAAATCCACTCAAAAAATTTAAAATATTAAATAAATGAACCAACTATCAAACATTTAAGTTGTTGTCACGTCAAACATTTTTTCAGCCAAACTTTAGTTGATGGACTCAACAAGTCGGAGGGTTAAAACAATTTTTAATAGTTATTTTTGTTTTTTTGCGCCAACCGAGCAGAGAATTTTATAACGATGAGAATGGTCTAACAAAAACCAGGCCCTCTTCACCTAAACAACGCTGCCCCAATTTAATATGAGCAACCAGGAAAGGAGTTTATTAGTCGTATATTGTATATATTTACTTGTAAAAGAACTAACGTTTGCCAATTACCTCTTGAACTAGTAATTCAAAAGAGGAGGCAAAAGTCTTTGTCTCTCTCTAGGTTTCGTGCTCAAAATTTTGGTGTTATAAGTTTAATGTGCAAGTTATTCTTATGTCTATGCAATCGGTTTGACTATATACAACCTAAGGGCTGTAGTAAGAAGTATTAAAAAAAGAATATATATATATATATATATATATATATATATATATATATATTTATAAATATATCATAAAATTCAGGATGTAAGTTTTTAATATGTAAAGCTATTTTTTTTTATTTAGGTTAAATGCAACTTTTAAGATACATTTAACGTTTTCTTCAAGTATGTGTTTGTACATGTCCAAATGAGTACTTAATGAATGTAAGCATTTTCCTCATGCATTTGAGTATGTTGATTTTCAAATAAGGACTTTATGAAATGTACATAAATTAAACAAACACAAATGTACAATACTTTTTTAAACTTAAAACCAATAAACACATACAACTGTACAGCAAGTCTATCTTTCGATTCGTTTATGCATCCGAAAAGAATTCCTTATTTACTTAAGGTGCATTGATTTATGAATACGAATATGAATGAAATGATTTTCATTTCCATTAAATTTGTTTGGTTAATGATATTGGGATGTAATTATGTATCAAATTTTGTATTCAAACCCATTAAGTCAAGCCTACTCTAAACTAATAGTCTAATACGATGTAAATTATGTATCAAACTTTGTAATCAAAAACCTTTTCCTTTGGTTATTCTACAAAATATCATATTTAAATTTATTAACAAAAACACAATATTTTTTTGGATAAACAAATTAAGGTCATCATAGACCTGTTTTACACCACCATCACCACCACCATTGACTACCTCTCAAATCCGGTAGTCGACTAAGCAGCAAGCAGAACGAGGTCATCCATGATCGTATCTCTTTCATTGAAAATTTTGACTTTTTTAGTCTTAAAAAGTAACTAGTATAAAGCTATGGGTAGTGGTAAAAGTTTACAACTTTTAGCCATCCCCACCAATTGTATATATTGTACTACACAGCGTATAATTATATACATCATGCATTATTATTGTAAATGGTTAAAAATTGTTATGGATTTATCACTATCCACATACGCTTTGCTTGGTTACAACTTTGATACTATATATATGTTAGGTCCATACAAATTTGGCAGGATATATATATAGTAGTAATAGTACAAGCGAGCTCCACATCTACCATTTTATTTTCTTGTGACAGTTCACAGTGTCTTCCCTTTTCTCTCAAGCACCTAATTTTCTAAATTCTAAAAATGGAGAAAGATCGAGAAGTCAAACTCACTCAGATGAAGGAATACATTCAGGGACAAGGATCTTCGGTAGAGGTAATTACTTAATCTAAATTTGCTAATTAATTAATCATGTATATATATATTTATCTTTTTACATATGATATATGATTACTTCGTTATCCGTTTGTGTGTAATGTACATATATATTTTTCATGTCATCAACACAATATCAATGTGGATTATTACATCAGTTCATGTCGACCCGAAATAAATCTCCACATAACTAATACAAGTAAATTAACCATTACCAAAAATCATAATGCAACTTTTGTTTCTCCAACTTGTAAAATGGAAATTATTTGGGTAACCTAGTGTGGATTAAATGGGTAAAATATTTGAAGTATGTTTGGCAAAACTAGCTGATAGCCGGTAGCTCGTGGTAGCTGGAAGCTAGTAGTTGTAAGAAAGCTGAAAATGTTCAAAAAGTGGACAAGAATATTTATGCTTATAGTTTTGCATTATATGTTAATCAATTATATATGTCCGGATTTTGTGTAATATGTAGAAGTATGGAGATCCAACACTAGAGAGGTTCTTGGTAGCAAGATCCATGGATCCAAAGAAAGCTGCAAAGATGTTCGTTACATGGCAAAAATGGAGGGCTTCTTTTGTACCACTAGGGATCATTCCCGATTCTGAAGTTCTCGACGAATTGAAACCTAAAAAGATCCTTCTTCAGGGATTGTCCAAGACCGGACGTCCTGTTACGATTCTTCTCGCTAGGAAGCATTATCCTTCTAAAGATCAGCACCAATTCAAGAGTAACTTTTTTGCTCTCATAATTTTCTAATTAATAATTATACTAGTCATTTTTTAATCTTACAAACCGGGCTAACGAGCATTTTATATTGACTTCAATCAAGATCAAGATAATATGTATGTCTTACACATCTAAGTTATAACTTTTACTTCTTATCGAAAATGCAGAATATATTGTCCATGCCCTTGACAAAGTAATTGCAAGGTATGTCATTTTTAAATTATATGCAGTAGTTTAATTAAAATACTTCCCCTGTAGCACATCTTTAAAATACAAAATAAAATGCTGTTCATGACATCGTTTCAGTGGAATTAGAGGCAAAGAAATTGGAAACGAGAAGATGATTGTGATTATTGATCTGCAACAGATAAATTACAAGAACGTCGATGCTCATGGGTTGATATCCGGATTTCAGTTTTTACAGGTAAAAAAATCATCTTTTAAATGTTCTTTTCAATATTATTTCTTTTAAATGTTCTTCTCAATTACAACTCTTCTTTCTTTTGAAATGGTGAAACTAATTAGTACTATTGAAACTTCGGATAGGCCTACTACCCAGAACGCTTAGAACGATTATACATATTAAATATGCCTCGGTTCTTCGTCAAAGTTTGGAAGATGATATCTTATTTCATTGAGAAACCTACATTGGACAAGGTAAATATATATTTATAAATCAAACTTTTCGAATAATTTTCAAAGTAAAAAAGGTCACTATTTGAACTCTTAATTAATTGTCGGTCGATATAGATTGTTATTGTAACAAACGATGAACAAAGACAACGCTTCATTGTGGAAGTCGGGAAAGAGGTGTTACCCGAAGACATTGGTGGTGAAGCGAAGCTTGTTGCGCTTCAAGAGGTCGAAGCGCCTCCGCTTGAGTGTTAGATCGATCGACAAGGCTGTTGGTAACTAAATAAATTTGTAACATGGCTTGCATTTTATATCAACTTGGTTACCTTCATGATGAGTTTTGTTACAATTAAAAAACAAGTTGGTTAGCTTCTTCACCTTAAATACATAATAAGTTTGTCGCCATGACTATTTTCAAATTGAAACATTTCAGTCTGCACTATAACATTATTCTGTTACATACATCTTTTATTATTTAGGTTTTACTAGTATTTATTGGATAGATTATAGACTAGTTTTATGGTCTACTTAATTGGGCAGTAGTTATTGCTTGTTTATAGTTGTTCCAACCAAACTTGTTGAAAAACTTAATTGAACATGATCATAAACTTACATTGAGTTTTTTATTTTTATTTTTGATATAAGCTATATACAATAATTAATTGCTATTGTTATACTATATAGTTGTGACTAAGTAAAGTTAGGGCTTATTATTTGAAAATCAGTTTTAGAAAACGATCACACAACCAAAGTATGCGATTTTGGCGCAAAAGCAACCGTTAGAACTTGATCGACGACCAAGATTCACTTGGATTTTGATCGAACGATTACCTAAAACTATAATTAATACATACAGATGGGACTAAAAGCCAAAAATATAAAAAAGTTGAGATTGAATGTTAAAAAAAAAATAATAATAAAAAAAATAAAAATAAAAAAATAAAAGATGAGATTGAGATGAAACTTAATGATTTGGACCACTAAAGTAACTCCTATTAATTTGGTCTAGTAAAGGTGGCCATCGCATAATAAGCCCAAACACATTAAGTACTCTAACATACACCACATGTTTTCCTCATATACCTCAAAACAAACTTAAAATCCATAGCACATATAATATTCTAGATTCATGACGCATCGAGTCATTGACACATACGCTACAAATAATATTATAAGTATTCACATTTTTAGTGTGAAATTTATTAAAAGAATTTGTCATGTTTTTATATGTCTAAAGTTATTTGAACTAAAAGTGTGTATAAGTTTATTCACACTAATAATTGTGCTATTCTATAAGTGTTGGAGTGTGATCATTTTATTATAAATCGCATATCCGAGAATAATTTAAACCTACGGGGTCACACGAAATGACACGGTAACTTGATAATATTATTTGATATATTAAAGTAATATATTAATTAGTTTGATCACGAAATGATTAATTAAACATAATTAAAAGGTTAATTGTAGTTTGATCACAAAATGTATATTGCATGTTTTCAAAAGTTAAATTTATAATAAAACATAAATAAATAGATATAAATCTCATCTATTTCAAATTAGACAAATAATCTTTGTATTAAAAGGTGAATAATTGCTTTTCTAAAAGAAAAAGAAAAGGTGTGTCACACCCCACCTTAGGCGGAATCGTAGGATATGACGAAAAGATATAGCAATAGCACATGGACTTTATAATAGAGTCATACTAAATGAAATCCAAATATTTGTGATTCCCACTAGCGGGATAAGTCTAGGCAACACGGCTCAAATAACAAAAGAAATGTAGCAAGGAGTCCATGAATGATCTCTTTATTGGTCTTCCTAAAGCCCATATGCTCAGTCTCCTTAAGCATTATTATTACCTGAAAATGAATGCTCGAAAATGTCAACATAATGTTGGTGAGTTCGTAGGTTTATAGGAATATAAATGAATTTGCTGTGCATGATAAATGAGGTTTGGACAATAGTGTAAATATAAACATGTAATAGCATGTATGCATACCAATACTGATCAATGCCATCATAGTTATCCAACAACATAAACTCACCACTACTTGCCAACAACTCAATCACATCACTTGCCAACAACTCAATCACACATTGTTATACCAACAAACTACCAGCTGGAGTATATAGTTGGTTATTTGTTATCATTGTTATCCATTGCCATAAATTGTCTTCAATGGATATTGACAGACATCTATTGCATCATGAAGTCAACGCAAACAAGCTAACATACACATTTCATAAGTACACGTATATGTCCAATAAAGCAAACTAGTTTTCGCACAGCTAGTAAAGAAATAAAAATGTTTTGAGCATCATTTTCCTCCAAAGAAATAGTATAAAAAAGGGCCACGAAACTCACCTCAACAATCAAGTAGTTATGCAAAGTCCAACAAGGTCGCTAGAATCTACATAACATATATGTGAACAAGTTATAATTATGGACATGGTCAAGAACTGTCCATTGTAACCCGTATTTGATGATATACATATATGTGGCTACTTTCAAAATATTCCCAACTGATTTGTCATATATTATTAAGTTACAAGTTACATAACTTAATATAGAGTATTTGTTTTAATGAATTATGATTGAATTCTATAAACTCTTATTCACTGAAATTTTTGGTAACTTTATCTATTTTTTATTAGGATGAAACGAACAATTCAAGCTTTCAAATTTTAACTACTGTAACCTTAGAGTGTTTTAAACTTACATGAATTTTTACTTAATTTATTTCGCACGTTAACTATTTTTAAAAATTCCATAATCACAGACTAGTCAGAAAATTCACTGTTTGCTTGCAGAAAAGTTTTATAAAAATTAAGGGCCTTCGAAGCTTAAAAAAAAATCCAAATTTTTACTGTATCCTCTTAACATCTTAAAAATGTTTCTAGAAAAAAAAAATAATCTTCTAGTTCATAAAATCGACCAAGATATGACTGTTTGAAGTCGACCTAAATCTGTTCGGAAAACTCAGCTTTGCACAGTTTTGTTATAAAATTCGTTTGACAACCTTAAACTTCATATTTTGACACGAATCCACTTCCAACAGAAAGTAGACTTCCTGAACCTAATTTTAGACACCAAAAATGTGACTTAACCATCTTCCATGACCAAGATACGACCTTTCAAAGTTAACAAACCGAATCTGTCCAGATTCTGAAACACTCACACACACTTTTTGAAGCTCATCCCTACTCAAAACAATTATCTAGACTTCCAAACTCCACAAAAACTTATATAGATCGGTCGTTAATATATGTTTATAATTATATAACTTTCCAGATTGCCTTTACGACTTGTCAAACATTTAAGTTCATGACAGCACACAATTTTATAACAATATGGCTTTTACCATGCTCCATCGATTCCATAATTTATTTACTAATTAATCATACTTTTAATATATAAAAATCTTATATTATCTTTTGAAATTTAGCCATATATATACACTCATCAAATTGATTACAAATATTATACATAAATATAATATATATATATATATATATATATTAAAAGGTAGAGATTAAGAATTTTACCACCAAAGTTGATGATCACTCCTTAAAATACCTTTACAAAATAAAAATAGAAATATCTTATAAGAATTTTACCATAGATTTATATATATATAAGATATTTTAAAATAATAATGAAAATTACTTAAACTTACCAAAAATTGCTTGACAAAGTGATGATTAAAATTGCTTTGATGCTATATACTCGTTCGACGGCAGGAGCACAAGTTCAAGTGTTATTGTTTTGTTTAGGGTATTTAGTTTATATTTATTATTATGGAGATAAGATATTTGAGTTTGTTCATATCTAGACTTAGTCCATTCTAAGAATTTTAGTAAGATTGATATTCCTTTTTGACCGACATTCGATGGTATTCTCACTCGTTACATACTCCCTTGTATTTAGTTTAGTACATGTATCATAAGGATACTTAGTTATCCATATATTTAATTCATGAAGTTATAGTTATCCTTATTATTGTAACATGACTAATATGGGAATTTAAATCCCTGTTGTTGGTCGAACCAAGCTAACAGGAGGTTACATACCATATTTTTGATATAGTATTTTTATTATATATGATCTTGTTAGTCTTAGATTAATTTTTTTCATATAATAATTTAGTATTATCATTATTATTAATTCAACACAAATAGCTATTGTAATTCACTCGGATGTTCATAGACTTCATCGTACTACTAAGTAGTATATAACGATTTATTAATGTCTAGAAATAAAATGACTAACAACTACACATCTAGAAATTACGGGGATAGTTTTAGTCATCTACGTTTAGAAAGATCAAATATCTCAATCCTAAACTATTTAAATCCAAGTAATAGAAATCCCATATTGGAAATGATCACCACATTTCTATGTTTGTTATACTATATAGGCATATTGACTAGTTAAGAAATTTAGAATGTATGTTAAAGACTATAATAAATTACCAGTTTTGGTGACGGATGTTATAAGGTGGAAGTTGTTTATAGTTTTTATTTTTTGTATTTGTGGCTTATGTAGTTTGATAGCTAGTGTCTTACACAGATGTAAGGTTAAAGGGAGTGGGACTTCCTTAATGAACATAAGTGAATGTAGCCAAACACATTAGAACATTAAAAAAAAGAACTGTGACATACGCAATGATAGGTATACTACTTGTATTACGCTAGTCTTGTGATAAGAATTAAACACGCCGTATAAAAAGTGGACTTCATGAATTTATATTTAAATTTACAAGTCCCTTGAACCATTGTATTATGCAATTTGATATTTGACTTTGGTTATTATTTGAGCTTATTGCACTAAAAAAAAATAACAAAAAAAAAAAAAATCCAAAACACTTAAAATTTCCTTTTGTTTTGATATGTTATACATGACTTTTTAAAACACATGCCTATCGATCAATAAGTTATGTCAATTGACAAGCACTTCTTTTACATTTTTCTTGTTATCGTTTGACCAGTATGTTAATTGTAAAATTGATTTGTCCATTGACCCTAAAAGGGCGTTTGCTTCGCAGAATATTTTTGAAGAAAATGAAATCTATTAAAGTAAATGAAATTTAAAGCAATCAGAATTGGAAAGTAGTAAAACTTGTTGTGTGTTTGGTTGACAGAATTCAACGGAACTAATAAATCTGAATTAAAATTATAACAAATAACAAAATTATCCTCTATTAAATTTTTATAATGTCTTAATAAAATATAAATAATAACAAGTATCATCTATAATAATAATAACAATAATAATAATAATTATAATTATAATACAAATCAAAATAACAAAAGTTATATTAAATTAAAAAAATCATAAAAAATTAATATATATAATAATATTTATTAATATATTAACAAAAAATAGAAATAAGAACAAAAATTAATAAATAAAATGTCAATAATAATAAATAAAATAATAATAATGATAAATAACTAAAAGTATTAAATATTAATAATGATAAAATATAAATAATAAATTTTAATAATAACAAAATTTAACAAAATATAGTATTTATATTAATAAATATAACTAAATAAGTAATATCTTGATAAAATTAATAATATAATAAATAAAAATGTTAATAATAATATAATAATAATGATAAGTTATTAAAAATAATAAATATTAATAATAATAATTACGACAAAAATAATATATTTACTAAATAATAATAGGAATAAATAATATTAATAAAAATAATAAAAAAGTAATAAAATTAATTGTAAAAAAATAAAGTTTTTCACCATTATAAGAAAATAATAATAGTTATTAATATAATAATTACATAAAAAATTAAAAACTAATAAAATAAAATAAAGTAATAATAATGTAATTCATACTGCTGCCCTGCTGCTACTACTACTACTAATAATAATAATAATAATAATAATAATAATAATAATAATAGTAATAATAATAACAACAACAACTTAGGAAGGATATTTTAGTCAGGTACTCCCTTCGTCCCATATTAAGTATTTTAGTTTGACTTTTTGAGTCTCTTACTTTCAACTTTGACCGTAAATATCTTTGTCTGTGTTACATAATACTTGATATAACATATATGAATTGATTGAGTTTTAAATATACTTTTTGTTGATATAACTTTCATCAATTAATATATAACACAAACAAATATATCTACAGTCAAAGTCAGAAGAAAAAAACTTGATCAGTCAAAATACGACAATTAAATTGTGACGGAGGGAGTATATGAATTCCGATGGAATTCAAAACTTTCCTTGGCATATGTGAAGGAATTTTTAAATTTCATGCTTTTAAGGAATTTAATGGAATGTTTTAGATTCCAATTTCATCAAATATCCAATCAAACATGAAAAAGAATGGAATTAAAATTCTAATTAATTCCTTCCAACCAAACACCCCATAATTCTTTTAAGTGCAAGATAAGATGAGTGGGTATTATTAACACAAATGATGGTAAGAATATCTTACACAAACTTAACATTAGGCATGTCTTACTTTTTACTACTAAAATGAAAAAGAAAGTGTTCAAAAATGTAATCATAAAATTAATATTAGGCATGTCTTGCTTTTTACTACTAAAAGGGAAAATAAAGAGTTCAAAAATGTACTCATAAACTTAATATTAGGCATGTCTTACTTTTTACTCTAGAAAAAAAAGAAAAGAAAAAGAGTTCGAAAATGTACTTTTTACTCATTTGTTTGCCATCCAGCATGCTAACTTTCCCCTTTGACTTCGGAATTTGTCTTCTACTCATCTCTGTCGTTGATCATTTTTGCCTGCTCAATTTTCTTATTTGACGTCTCTATATATAACTCATATATCTATTTTTCCATTCCCAAAATCCCCAAAAAAACAAAATGGACCAAGATGATCAACTACTCAAACTGACCCAGATGAAAAAACTTGTTCAGAAACTTGGGTGTTCAACTGAGGTAAGTAATTCATCATAAAGTTTCAAACTTTGAGTACAAAGTTCATGTGTTTTTTAAAAAAAATGTTTTCTTTTTGTATTTTGTAGAAATATGGAGACCCTACTTTAGTGAGATTCTTGATTGCAAGATCCATGGATCCAAATAAGGCTGCAAAGATGTTTGTTTCTTGGCAAAAATGGAGAACTTCTTTTGTTCCATTGGGTTATATTCCTGATTCACAAGTAGTTGATCAACTTGCTGACAAAAAGATTTACTTACAAGGTTTATGTAAAGATGGATACCCTGTTATGATTGTTAAAGCTAGCAACCATTATCCTGCTAAAGATCAGCTACAATTCAAGAGTATTTTTTTCTTTTATTTAACTTTATTTTTTAATTTATAAAATACTATTCTGTTTAAGCATTTTGTTCATACTTGATTAAGGATGTGTGATTTCATAGGGATTAGTGAGAACTGGAATAGGGCTAAAGTTTCCTACTTTCATATATTTTTTTTTTGTCATTCATGTAACTGAACTACAGTCCCGGGTTAAGTAACCCGGGTTTTTCAGTGATAGACCATAAAACTATGTTACCATTTAGTGCCTTTAATCAAGTCACACAAATATTCCACTTGTATTTCTTTTGGTCATTCATGTCATTGAACTTATGAAAACGGTTACCAAGTGACCCATTCAACCGTTTTCATAAGTTCAATGACATAAAAGTACTTTACTTTACTTTTATGTCATTTAACTTATGAAAACGGTTGAACGGGTCACTTGGTAACCAGGGTTAGGGACCTTTTAGTATCCGTTTTGTCCGGTGACCAGAATGACCAAAAAAAGAGTATGTTACACAAACACAATAGTTCTCCAAAGTAATTGTAGATATGAAATCATAATGAGTTTGTAATGCACATCTATAACAAGGTTTTGTATTTTGGGATTGAAAGTCATGCAAAGATTGTTTTCATTTTTAGTAGGAAATCAAGGGTAGTAATTTAAACTATATGTATATAATATAGTATGACATCAATACATTTTTATATATAGCTAAAAGGTTATGCTGGTTTAGGATTTTGTGAATGACCTTATGGGCCAAAAAGTATCTAGCTTGGTAAAAGGATGTGTTATTCTACTCTGTGCTTTGTTAATTCAGTTTTTGTCTTCATTTGGTATCTTGTTAACTGATTATCCCATTCATTGGCCTTTAAAAGGTTGTTTATCTATCAGGCTTTGTCTTCAGTTAGTTCATTTGATTGGGACAAATTATGGTTTAAAATACTTACTGTCCTTATCAAAATTCCTTTTTTTGATTTGTTGTTACATTTTTAATCATTATTCGTATTTTAATCAACATTTTTCTATTGTATCTTAATCTGATTGTCGATAATATGCATTATTTATTGCATTACGTCTGAGTTAGGTTTATAGAATATGACCTAATAATAATTGGGTAACATAGTTAGATAATGTAACTTATTGAGTTTGTTTAGTCTGATGACGTGTCTCTTCTAACAGAAAGATTTAGACATAAGAACTCCAGAGTTGACTCTCTTGAGTTGACTTTGGCTTGAAGAAGTACTACTTGCATGTTAAGATCGATCTGTAGTTCACTTTTGGAAGCTAAATAAGATACTTTTGAGCTTTAAAGTTGTCACGAAACTTTGTATTTCGGCATAAAGATTTGACATGTAGAACTTACACAAAGTGATACTAGTAAGAACCTTCATTTACGAATATACAATTTTTAATTGGAAAGATAAGATTTTTGAATATTTAGATAACACATAAACATTTGTTAGATTCTTCATTCATTCTTTTTAAAACATGATGTTTAGATGATATACAACGGAGTCAACACATTGTCTTATACTCGATACGATATATATTTATACTCAATTACTAGACATAGTTGTATGGCTAATGCATCAAGTAAATTTAAGCTGGTACAAACCTGATACTCTTTTATTCCTTCTTAATAACAGGATTCATTGCTCATCTGCTTGACAAAACAATTGCAAGGTGATGCTTTTATTTATATATTAAAATGAATGATATTTGATGTGTGATTTTATTGAGTAGTTAGTAGAGGGATGTCATCTTTTAGTATATGGTTCTTAGCTAAACTAAGATAAATTATATATAACTTTATCAGACTGTTTTTCTGCTTGTCTTCTTATCCCAAACTGTTTACTTAATTTGATAAATCTTGGTTTGCTCATTTCAGCGGCTTTAAAGGAAAAGAAATAGGAAATGAGAAGCTGGTTGGTGTTCTTGATTTAGATCAATTAGCTTACAAAAATGTTGATGCCCGTGGATTAATAACTGGATTTCAGTTTTTACAGGTAAATCGTAGTCTTCATCTTCCTATGTTTATCCATATCATTTCCATACATTGGCCTTTGGTCTTCCCCCTCATGACTCTTTTAACAACTTATGTATTCATTGGTAGTTGTTATTGCCATAACATAAAACAAGATTCTATTCTTTAAAATCATAAGGGTTTATCAATTAAATTTACCTTATTTCTACGAAAGCTTCTTATTCGTATAAATATCAAACTTTTTTTTTTGTTTATGGTTTTAATTTAGATAAAGCACTAAACAGAAGATACTCTTATTTGTAGGCATATTACCCGGAGAGGTTAGCAAAATGTTACATCCTAAATATGCCGTGGTTTTTTGTGAGTGTTTGGAAGATGGTTTCCCGATTTCTGGACAAAGCGACTTTAGAGAAGGTATATTCTAATCCTCTTTCCTTGTATTTTAATTTTTTAAGCATTTTAGGTTCTAACACTAATAAGATGTCGATAATACCCTTTAATAGATAGGGTTTTCATAACTCCAACACCATAACAGTTTCAGATGAAGTGGTAACTGGTATACGTAGAAAAATATTTTTACAAAATTGTTTCAGTTTCCGTTGGACAAAGGTGCTATTTCTCATAACCATAAACAGTGGTTGGTCAGGTCAAATAGACAAAATTGATGGAATGATTATGTAACTTTCAAGGAAAAAGATGATGTATTGATTATGTTTTGATAATCTTAGATTGGTCTTCTTTTCTGTCATCGGGTTAAATAAAAAATTTTAGCTAAAAGGGGAATGTTTCAATCAGTTGAAAGTGTCCAAAGTCTAATTTTTATGCATACTAATAATGTTTTTTTGTCATCATAGATACTTGATAATTTATTTCAAATTTGGTCAAAAAGTATGTAAAAGTTGATCTAATACTATGGGGCCCGTTTCAATCTTGTATAAAGTACTCGTCTTTACCATAGCCCACCTTGACCTTTTACCCAACCCAACCCAACCCGCCTCGTCCATCCTGCCAGCTCTAGATAATCTAAGAATGTGACTGGTAACAACGTTTTGTTATGGTAATGTAATTAAAAACAATGCCAACCGCCACCATTTGGTGTAGTGATAAGATCATACATTGTCATTAAGTTGACCCGCTGACCTTGTCATTAAGTTGACTGTTATCGCTCTATGAAGGCAGACACTGACCAGTGGTCAACGGGCCTTGTCCTAGCACAATCGGACCGCCGCAGGTTTTCCTGGAACTGGAGATGGAGGGTTAAGGACTTGGGCTACCCAACTTAGCTGATAGAAGAGGGGATATGTATGATCTTTTCGCCATTGGGGCTTCCCCGGGGTAGCCAGACATTATTTATATATTTACTGGCTGTTCAAAAAGGATATAAAGAAAAAACAAAAACAATGCAAGTTAATCACTTCATCTATATTAATGAAAATGTTATTATTTTTTTGCTTTGGAGTCCCTGTTTTCTTTCTAGAGTTAACAAGTTGGTTTCTTTAAATACAGATTTTAATAGTAAGTGACGAGGAAGGAAAAAGCCAGTTTGTTAGAGAAGTTGGAGAAGATGTTTTACCGGAAGAATTTGGTGGGAAGGCAAAACTTGTTGCACTTCAAGACGTCGTACTTCCCCCATTGGAGGATTAACCATAACTAAAACTAAACTATTGCTTACTCTTACAGAGTTGACAATGATATCTAATGACTTTATGTAACCGTTTCCCATTAATATATAAAATTTATAATCAAGTCAATTTCTTCAAGTTCTCAATTGAGTCAGTTAGACACAATGACACAAACATCTATCATAAAGGTGAAAACTACCTTTATATTCACCAAGCTGTCCCATTGGCGATGGGCTCCAAAGGGGAGGTAAATCACAATGTTCCTGCATGAAATTGTGATGCCCAAACTTGAACCTAACGACCGTCTGGAGGGTGTTTGTGATCGCATATATGTAGATGCTTATTTTATCAAGCACATCCTAAGGTGTTCACAAAAATATGCAGGTATCTCTAATTAAGCTAAAAACACCAGTTGTTTCACATACCAAAACATTTACAAGGACCTTTTTGAGTTTCAGAAAACGCAATAAGCTATAGGTACTTAAAATTAGCAAACCTAAGTTGGCATTATATTGTTCTTTGGCTTCTGGTTTCTATGAAATTTTGGCATAGATGTTGGAGGTTCCTAAAGTCATTTTGAGAGGTTTCCAAGTGTTCTGTTGACATTGCAGGGCCCTATTTAGATATATGCGGTTTATTTGGGTGTTATTCTTGTTAGCTCTAACGACCAAATATTTAATCAAATGGCCAAAGTTTCAGCTAGATGGCCAAACTTTTGTCTGTTGGCCAATCATAGACTCAAAGGTAGAAGATGGCCTGATACCATTGATCCAGCAGCCCCAAAGTTTGTTCATATAAATATGTGATTCAAGCTTTGTTCTTGACTAGGGTATAAGGTACTGACCCGACGTCCATACCAAGCCTCGAGGTATACTTAAGGCTCTATCGACTGTTGGTAAAGTCAAGACTTTGTTATGAGTTCAAATTGATCTTGGCAAATTAGAAGAAATCAATAGCCTGAATGTCAATAATTCCCATAATTTACACATAGTACTCTGGTACAGACATGCTTTAATATTTGGAACATATATATAATCTTTAATATCTGGAACATATATATAATCTTCACTAATCCAACTGGTCAGAGGCATTTCAGGTTTTACTCAAGGTCTTGAATTCGATCCTTAGGGATGACAAGTCTTGGGGTTTTTTCCTCCGGATACTTGTAATGGCCTATGGTTAACATCTCGTTGTCTAGGGTACGTGTAAGACTTCACCATTATACTTGTCAGCCACTCATTTTCATCAAATCTCGACAACTCATTTTTTTCTCTCTTCTTCATAAATCATTTTAGTCCTTTTAATTCATTCAAAATCTTTTATCTCAAAAACCGTACATCGATAAATTATAAAAATTATATGAGTGTTCTTAAAATTTCATGCTTTTTCATTAGAGAGGTCATTCGATATATTTTCAACGAATTTTTAATTCGAGGGCGGAACCCATATGGCTAAGACATTTAGCTATCACACTCTATGACCTATCACCGCCACCATCTCACGGGTATTTTCTCACGTATTATAAAAAACACCCCCTTAGTGAAGGTTACATGGAAGCATTGTCTAAAATGTTATTAATGATTAAATTACACTATCAATGATTTATCTTTTAAAATAATTTCATTAAATCTTTACATCAATTACTTTTATAACTCCATAATATATCTACGCCACTACCGACGCATTACACTATGCTAGTATTACAAACTCAAAATGTATAGCTGAAAATGTTACATAAATGTGCATGGGCAACCTAGTGAAAATTGTTTATATAAAATGTTACATGAATGGGTTCGGGTTGGTTTTTCTAAATTGGTTTCTATAATTGGAGTTGGATACTTGATAGTTGGATATATGAAGACTATATTTAAATTCCTTTAAATAATTTTTTCCCAAAATAATTACTTTCTCTAAGGAAAGTTCAAACAAAATTTTAGACTTGTGGCCCTGCCTCAAGCTCCAGCTCGAGCCATTGAGTCATAAATTGTCATCACTTGTTTCATTCATTGGTCACTGTGGCATGCTCAGTTCGTCCTTTGACTTCAGGATTTGCCATCCACTCATCTCTTTCATTTGTCATTTTAGCATGCTCATTTTTCTTCTTTGACGTCTATATACACATTATATATATACAGTATAATCCATCCCATTTTTCCATTCCCAAAAGTTATAAACAAAATGGACCAAGATCAAGAACTCAAAGTGACCCAGATGAAAAAAGTTGTTCAAAATCTTGGGTCTTCAACTGAGGTAAGTAATTCACCATAAAGTTTCAAACTTTATATACAAAATGTTCAAAATTTATTGCTATTAAGGTTCATTTTTCTTTTATGGTTTTAATTTTTTGTATTTTGTAGAAATATGGAGACCCAACTTTAGTGAGGTTCTTGATTGCAAGATCCATGGATCCAAATAAGGCTGCAAAAATGTTTGTTTCTTGGCAAAAATGGAGAGCTTCTTTTGTTCCATTGGGGTTTATTCCTGATTCACAAGTGATGGATCAATTAGAAGATAAAAAGATTTACTTACAAGGCTTATCCAAAGATGGATTTCCTCTTGTGATTGTGAAACTTTGCAAGCATTATCCTGCAAAAGATCAGCCACAATTCAAAAGTAATTCTTTTTTGTCTTTTAGATTATATTATACCATATTCTATAGTCAACCCTAAATTTTAAATCGGTTTCAAATACATTAGTTTACTTTGTTATAAAGATTAGATTATTACTAATTCAAGATAAATAGCCAAGAAATAATCGTGAAAGATGTTAAAAACGTAATTAAAAATAAAGTCATGCAATAATTTAAACGTTAGAAGCGTGTATCTTCCTTGATACATGTTTTTAAATACAAATTAATTATATCAAAATTAATAAAACTCAATGTAAATATATTAATATTTTTAAAGTAATTGTACTACTTGTATTATTTTTCTTTTAGAAGTTTTTTAATCATTATCATGACACATATAAGAAAAACAAAATATGTAATGCCTCCACCTATAATAAAAATATTTATGATATGTTTCTCTAAGAATAAGAATAAAAATGTAAGACACTATATGTAACAATGAAACAAATAAAATTATAGTAACCTAATATGATTTTTTTTTTTGGTTTATTCCAAAAAAAGTTAACCTATTTACACGAAATTCCTATTAAAGGTAACCTATTTTGTTTTCGTTTATTTAAAGGATCCTATTTTCAAAAAATTTCTAATAAAGGGTTTATCATTAGTTTTTGACATACCCTTTATTATGAATTTTTTGAAAATAAGATCCTTTAAATAGACGAAAACAAAATAGGTTACCTTTAATAGAAATTTCATGTAAATAGGTTATCTTTTTATGGAATTTTCTCTTTTTTTATATTCACATACCGATAAGTATGTCACAATCTACAACTTCTATGGCCATATTATGTTTTTTTAATATTCAAATATTAATATTATGTCATAGTTCCTAATCCTAAACTAGCAATAACTCATATACTGATATTAGAATATAATTAACATTGTTTATATAATTTTATTAGAATCCTAAACTAATAACACGATAATCATAATATAAGTGAGATCTGAATTTGTACTTGATATGGATAGGGATGTTAGAGATTAATCGTTGGTAGATATGAAGAATGTAGAATTGTAGAAAGAGAGGAATGGTAGAAGGAGATAACTATAATTTATTATTTTTCATTTATTATTAATTTGTTATAATTTTTTTGGTAGGATATAAATATCCGTAGTGGCGTAGTATGTAAGAAGATTTGTGCAATAGTTGGGCCTAGGCCTGTTGGGCTATACTCGTAAAATGCATGTTTTAAAGGTTCATTATGTTTTAAAGCTTCATTTAGGTAACTATTGACCAATCTTTATATATTAGAATTTGTACATATCCGTAAATTGTATATTCGAGAATTGTAAATTAGAATTATTGTAATTGTAATTAAGTCATCGATAAACTAAGACTTATGATTGATCAATAAGCTATTAAGTCGGTTGTCTTTTAGTATCCATAGATATAGATATATATAGAATGCCGTTGAAAAATAATAATATAGATATAGATATAAGCTCGTGTCAAATATACGAAGTCTTCGTGACAAAATAAAATATTAAATATACTAGTGTTCAGGTCCGTCCAATGGACGAGTAGTCTTAAAATATATTAATCAAAGCTAAAAAATTGGAATTCAAATATATTAAATAGATATACCGAAATCAACTTGGAAATTTGCTAGCTGAATAGCCACTCCATCGGTCAAAATACTCTTAAAATTTTTCGTTCATTCAGAATTGACCGATCCAAGTATGATAATGCCCTGTAAATAGCAAAAAAAATATGGAAAAAACTGGTAAGTTCTGTTAGTGTGTTTGTATGTGTTTAATCCAATTTTAAAAAATAAACCCAGACAAATTAACCATAGCAATCGAATAAACTTTTTTGCATACAGATCTAGAAAAATTATTCAGGATAAAAAAGAAACTCAACCTTGCAAAGCCATCTCCTGTTGTGTTAAATCCTAAACATAATGTGGATCAAAAGGTTTTATCTAAGGGTGTTATTTAAATTTGATATCATGTTTTTCATAAGATCCGAAGTATATCTGTCATACACAAACTAAAATGATGAATTGTTCTACCATGCTAAATAATCATACTAAAACATTCAACATTAACTCAATATGTAGCATTTTCCCCTGATAGAATAACAACGGCTAAAAAATTACACCATAATGAACTAGTTTCAAAACAGACTCAAAATGATCATAGTCGATATATTAAAATAATCATAATCTTATTCATAGCAAAAATCCGACTTTTTATTTAAAAGCTTATAGAAAGACATAATCGTAAATCGTAAGTATACACCATTAATGAGCTACTTCTAAAACGATATCAAAATAATCAAAGTCAATATATTAAAGTAATCAGAAACCTACTCATAGCAAATTTAGACTTTATATCTAAAAGGTTATAGAAAATATAATCGTAAATCCTAAGAGTTAATATAGGTTATAAATACAAAATTTAATATATAATATTTAGATTAGTTAAGTCATATATCACAACTTAATCAATACGAAAGCTAAAGAAGAAACATACGAAAATTAACTCCATATAAATATTGATTCCAGTTTACCTTTTTTTCTCAACTTTAGTTAAATAAAAAATTTACAGGTTCTTATATTTTAAAAGTGTAATCTATATAATTTAAAAAATACACACCAATTCATCAACAAAGACCATCTCGAACGTTTTGATTTGCTTCGGGTTGTTCCACTTCGAAACAGTCCATACATGCACAACACGGAGTCGTAAATGATGGTTAACATGTGTTGGCTTAAGATCTTCAAGATGAACTAATGTGGTCATATTTTTTGTTGTTGAAAAAAAAGTCATAACGAACCTCAAACTAAATTAAAAGAAATAATAATAACAATAACATAAGAATTGATCAATGTTAAAAAATAATAATAATGATTAATTACGTGCAAAGTATATAAAAAGAAAAACCCTTTTGTAGTTGATCGTAGCTTTTTTTTTGTCGTACGTGAGTTATATTATAGATTACCAATAAAACCGAAAAGTACGTGTAAATTAAATTTTATAAATTTGGTGAAATTGTAAATTGGTGATAGAAAACCAAAAAGTATAATTAATTATTTTTAAACTGGGTTAAAGTGTAAATTGGTGATGGAAAATCAAAAAGTGTAAGTTAATTATTTTTAAATCGGGTTTGTAAATTGGTGATGGGAAATCAAAAAGATTAAATTAATTGTTTTAGATTGAGGTTAAAGTGTAAATTAGTGACGGAAAGCCAAAAAGTGTAAATTAATATAGATTAATATTAAAAAATTAGAGAATTAATAAGGATGGAGGATTAGACTAAAAGAGGGAGATTAGGGGTGCCAAGTGTACCCCCAACCCCTCTTTTAGTTATATTATAGATAGATAATTCAAATATCAAAAGATTATCTTGAAACCAAAGTTATTTAATGACAGGAAGAAAAAAAAGGTAAGTAAAGTTGGCGATTATGATATTTTTATGTTACACTCTTACATATAAATAAAGATAGAACTTCATCAAAAATATAAATATAGGCGTTATTAATTGAACCTAGCTTGAATATATTATTTTCTTTTATGAGTTTTGCTAAACGAATCCTAAAGGCCTTCGTTAAGGTGTATTAATTAGTTGTATACTTACCATAAAATTCAAGGGTGGGTTTTTAATATGGAAATGTACAATCTTTTTATGCACGTTAAGTGAAGCCCTAAGGGCTTTGTTTAGCATTTTCCTTTTTTTATTATTAGTATATATATCCACATAAATCTAAATTTATAGGCGTAAAACTAATTTAATGATTTATTTATGTTCATTTTTAATTTGATAGAATTGAGTTATGATTAGTTAATATGTTGTTAGGTCAGTTGTCTTTTAGTATATATTAGATTTTAGACCCGTGTCCGACATTGGACACGAGGTTTACGATATTATCAATATTAGATTTTCATACATTTAATTAATTCATAAAAACTTATAATTTTGAAGATATACGATGCTAAGTGTTAATTATACTTTGAAAGTTGTAGTACAATAACCACTTGTTCGTCACTGTCATTATTAGTTGATACATATTGATGAGATGTTTGTCGTAGTCATTCCACAAGGCACATGCTACAATAATTTCTCTATTATATAATTTTTTGAAACCAATTGTACTCATAATGTGATATTATTATGAAATATTATTAACAATTAAAATGTAAACATACTTGTGATCCCGTACTTGACATTCAAGTAGACGTGTTTGATCATGATACGGACCATAACATGAATATGTTTATTTTCAACCACTGTCCTATGATAATTAGATAACATTTATGATTGTTTTCATATTGTTTGATAACAATTTAAAATTTTGATTTGAGTGACAATTGTAACATTAAAAAATTAAATATAAATACTTTTTGTAATGTTTTTAAAAAACTTAAGAAAAAGCTGCTCAAATTGATGGCTAAAAATAAATATACATTAAGTATTTAGGGTTAAAAAGTGTAAATTATTGATGGAAAACAAAAAAGTGTAAATTAATGAGACTTATTCTACAAATTAATATAAATACCAATATAATAATATATTTGGATAATGATTATTAGTATTTTTAATTTATAGTTAATCTAAATGATGACATAAGCGAGAGTCAATTTGATAAAATTGAACGATTTGATTGGTTAATAAGTCATTAGTTCAACTGTCTTATAGTATATATTAAGATAAGATAAAGATTACTTGATTAGATCTTAAATTGATTGTTGGTTGCCATACTAGGTGAGCAAAACCAAACTAGAATACCATAAACTATATAAAAAACGAACCAAACCAATCAGTTTGGTTTTGGTTTACAAAAACCGAATGAACCGGTTTGGTTTTCACATATATATGCAAAATCCGAACGCGAAAAACGCACTAAACCAATAATCATATATATTTTTAATATTTATGAAAAAACGGTAGATTGATAGGAACCGTTTGATCCCATGTACCGAATTGGTACCTACATAACCCCCAACAGAGATAGTGTCAGGTAATTTAACCACTTAAATTCAATTTTGCCTTTGACAAGATTCGAACATAGGTTGCTCCTAGAAAGTGGCAGCTGGCGACAACTCTTCTACGAAGAGCTGGTTATTGTGTATCAATTTATCTTTATATCTACTAACAAGTTTAAATGTACTAAATAGTAATATAAATAATAAAACTAATTATGCAAAAAGCAACATAGAAAAGTACAAGTTAATTATTACTAAATTTAGTCATGTGTCAATTATACGGATTATTTACACTATGTCTATAAAAGTAGACTAAAAGAAAACTATAAACATAAATAAAATAAAAAACATAACAAATTTATTATGAAAAGTAATAACTTTAAGTAATTTATTAATTCAATTATAATTTAAGTATTAATAAATAATAATGAAAATATTCTTTTCATATGATTATACTAATAATGATCCTAATAGACAAGTGGGCTTGAGCTATTTTATATCTCAACTACGTATAATGATATTAAAAAAGAAAAAAGAAGTTCTCTCTCTTTCTCTATCTCTCTTTTCTCTTTCTACATCTTTTCTTCCATCTCTCTTAAAGAACAAAGAAGGTTTTAGCCATATTTTTTGCGGTAAACATTAAATCTTGGAACGTTTTGGCAAGCTTTGACCGCATCCGATGAATTTGAGCTTTGGACCAACGTTGATCAATTCTTTAGACCTTGAGACCGATCCAGTTTGAATCGAATCGTGGAGGTGCCGATCCTGGTATGGATTTCGGAAAATTGGCTGGATCAACCGATTTTTACAAATTACAACCTTGAATATATTTATTGTTTTGTTTTATGTTTTTTTATCAAGGTTGTAAAAATCGGCTAATTCAGCCGATTTCCTAAAACCAGATCGGGTTCGGCACCTCCACGATTCGATTCTGGTTCGATCTCAAGAATCGGTAAACGCCTGTCCACCATTTAAATTGATCATATCCGGTCAAATCTATCCAAAACGTTCAAAGATTTGATGTCAACGGCCAAAAATACGACTAAAACTTTCTTTGTTCTTTAAGAAAGATGAAAGAAAAGAGGAAGAAAGAGAAAGGGGGGGGGGGGGGGGGGGGGGGAGGCACGATAGCACACAAACTAAACCAAAGGAGAGAGGGGAGAGACAAACAGAATGGCAAATGAGAATACTTGTAATCTTTTAGCTAGGTTCATAACACTTTTACATAGTTGAGATATAAAATAGCCCAAGCACATTTGTTTATTATGATCACTATTAGTATAATCACTTTAAACGAATATTGTCATTATTATTTATTTATAATTAAATTATAATTGAATAAATAAATTATAAAATTATTACTTTACATAATAAATTTGTTATGTTTTTTATTTTATTTATGTTTATAGTTTATTTTTGGTTATATAATTTCAAAAGTTATAATTTTCTATATAAAATCTCAGTCTGATTTGTTCCAGATTCGATCCGTGTCTTCAAAAACTCTCGACTTTCCTCCCACTAATCCGATTATGAGTCTCGAGTTTCTTGATCATGGGTTTTATACATCTTATTATTATTATTATTATTATTCTTATACGTTACTTTTCCTATTATTATATTTGTTGTCATTTTTTCAAACTTGGGTTTGAAAATTTGACATACACTAATACTACTATATACTATAAATAGCATGTTTGCGACGTGCGGATACAATGACTAGTGCTTACTAAGATTGTTAAAATATTTGGATTTTTGTTTTCTCTGTGTAAAAAAAAAACATCGTATGTTGTTAATGGAAAACCGAACCGACTAAAAACTGAATCTAAACTATGTTTACAAAACCGGGAAGCTTTGGTTTCATTTTTGATTTTCAGACAAAACCGACTAAAAAGACCCAATTTCATCCATAGTTGGTAACATGCTATCTTTTTTTTTTTGGTTGAAAGGCAACAACGGATAAATGGCTAACACTCCCCACGCGGATGTGCCCACGCCGATTCGACTCTTGGCAATGCCCTAAAGGGTTTGCTACTCATGTGTTAAATGGGTATAGCATTGCTAAGGCCCCCTCACCACATTTGCATGTGACATGATTTGAACCTGAGACCCCCAGGAGGAACCACATTATGGAAAAACCCCTGACCACTGGCTAACACCCCAATGGCGGTAACATGCTATTGCATTACTTTAAATGGACTAATCTTATCTTTACTCATTTTTAAAACAAACTATAATACCTTTAATTTTCAATACTTTTTCAATCCACACATTACATCTACCCAAATACCCTAAAATATCTCCAACATATCTACTCAAACTAAGCTCCTAATTCAAAAGCTAAGTAAATCATGTCTTTGATTAAATTAAATATATTCATCTGTGTGTATAATACCTTTTAATAAATGTATTTACAACATACATTTTCAACTCTTAAAATAAGTAGACTATTCCTTTTATAATTACATTTACATTAATAACCAAACAGTTACCACCGCCGTCACCGTTACCGCCACCCCATCACCACCCGTCATCATTGCCTTCGCCACCACCCGTCAATGTCACATCAGCCGCATTGTGCGGCTAGTTAAATTTTATGAATTTGGTTACTCTAATGGTGACCTCTATATAACTAATAATCGGTGTCAAATCTACTCTTTCCATTGAGTAGGTAAATTCAAATTTAGAGATGTCTCCTACTCACTGCAATTTTGATTATTTTTTTTTTTTTAATCCGAAAACTATCCACCTGTGTATGACTAATTTGTTAAGTACATTCTTTATCTACAGAATTTGTGGTTCATTTGCTTGACAAAACAATTGCAAGGTATGTTTTACTGCTTGTCTTCTAATTCCAAACTGTTACATAATTTGAAAAATCTCCCTTTTGCTCTTTTTAGTGGTTTCAAAGGAAAAGAAATAGGAAATGAGAAGCTGTCTGCTGTCCTTGATTTAGATCAATTATCTTACAAAAACATTGATGCTCGTGGTATAATCACCGGGTTTCAGTTTTTACAGGTAAATTTGCATCTTCATGTTCCTATGTTCATCAGTGTCGTTTCTGCATAATTACTGATGGTCTCCGCCCAAAAATGAGCTCACCGACTCTTTAACAGTTCATCAGATTATGTATTCATTGGCATTTGCTATTGCCACAACATATATTCTTCAAATGCACTATCATTCCAATTGACCATCTTTTAACCAAAGTTGCATCCATATGCATACTAATTCCGTAGACATTCGTTTTACTGTTATCTCCGGGTTTTATTACTTGTAGGCATACTACCCGGAGAGGTTAGCAAAATGTTACCTTCTGAATATGCCATGGTTTTTTGTGAGTGTCTGGAAGATGATTTCTCGATTTCTGGAGAAAGCAACTTTAGAGAAGGTATGTACACTCTACTCCTCTTTCCAAGCGTCTTGTCAAAATCGTAGCATTTTATGTGTAATTAGACTGCTAGTACTAGCTGTCTAAAGTTGGAGTTTTCATTAAAATTCCAAACGAAACAATTTGTAAAACCTAAAATGGTAACTCTAGCTTAGAAAAAATGTTGCAATTTTGGCAATAGTTCTCACAATCTTATATGGGTTGGGTTCTGGTTTTAGCTTACACAAAACAAAAGCACCAAGGTCTACTTTTAATGCATCTATCCTCACAAATCAGGTAAACAAATGAGGTTTTTCCCGAGGGGAAGTCTTCTTAGACTCGGATATATGTGACCTAACTGGGTTATTCTGTGCCCATTTCGTACCCTTTTCTGGCCACCTTCAAGATGTCTCTAATGAGATTCAAATCTTGAAACCTTGTGTAAAGATGTGAGGATGACTTAGAGGTGGTTACAACCTCTTAAATAATTTTAATTAAAATCTAGACTATGTTTGTAATGTTGGTATGTGAAAATCTAGGCCATCTTTTCTTCTCGCTTTGTTTAGATATGCCAGTGAAAGTCAATGCCACTTGATAAGTAACTTTTTTTTGCAAGGGGAAAACAATGAAAGTTGATCAGTATCCTCTTTTCTTAACGTAATACTGTACCTTTTGGCTTTGCACGTACAATTTCCTTCCACAATTAATAGGTTGGTTTCTATAAATGCAGATTGTAATAGTAAGCGACGAGGAAGGGAAAAGCCAGTTTGTTAGAGAAGTCGGAGAAGATGTTTTGCCGGAAGAATTTGGTGGGAAGGCGAAACTTGTAGCACTTCAAGATGTTGTGCTTCCTCCACTCGAGGATCAATCATAAATAATGTAACGATACTTGGATAAGAATTATGTAATGCTGATTTAAATCAAAATAAAAGTTTATAACTTAAAAAAGGTTATTAACCAATTATTAGGAGAATTAATCATTTCCCTTATTCTTATTCTTATCATCGTTATATGTTAATTATATTATTGCTATATGTTACTTTTAAACTACAAACAATTTTACCCCTACTCTTAAATTACACAAATACCTGCTGTTAAGAAAAACTTAATATTAGAAGCACGAGTTAATTTTTCTAGTAATAGTTCTAGGGTCTGTTATGTTGTTAAAATTTGGGACTCATGATGTTGTTCTCAAACCTCAAACAAGGCTGATTTAGGCTCTCCTGCCCTTGGACAAGGTGTTATTATCGACTGAAGGTAGGCATGTTTCATCTCAAAACAGTTCATTATTCTAAATGTTTAGATGCACATCTTACATTTTTTTTAGGGTTAATCAATCACCATTGCTTTCGAAGATATTCCTCAAGAAGCTTAAATAAGCTCTTTATGCATTGAGAAAGTAGCTAACGAAGGTATGATGTTCATAACTATTTGCTTTTCGACTTACCATATCAATGTAGGTGACATACTGCAAAATAAGGACACATTGATACAATTAAGTAAAGGTATCCAAAGGGGTCATGCTTCAGACTTGGTTATTGTATTATTTGGCGAGATCTCTCCCACAATGGCACAATAGTAAAAAAGATGTCTCCTTTACGGTCTGAGTTTCAATATAATGCAAATATTGGTGAAGGCTTTCTCCAAGACACCATAATGGTGCAAAGTTTTAGTGCAGATGAAATTTTTTTTACATTAAAAATTTTTTTAAGGCAAATGTTGGTGAATGCTTTCTCCAACCAAGACCCCAAAATGTATTCAAAAATTTTAATGCAAATACGCAATACATTGCAGATGAGTTTTTGTTTTTTATTGTATGTGTCAAAAAAATGTTCTGTTTACATGTAAATAATGCATAAGTTTAGTGCAATAGTAAATTGGGAATGCTCCAATATATCTGAAGTTAGACATAACTTTAGGATGTTATGCTCACTTCCCCCTTTGACTTTGGAATTTGTCATCTACTTAAATAGTATCTTTCTTTGGTCATTTTGGAATTGCTCATTTTTATTCCTTGACTATATAATTCATCCAATCTATTTTCACTCCCAAAATTCCCAAAAAATGGACCAACATTCAGAACTCAAACTCAAGCAGCTGAAAGAATGTGTTCAAAAACTTGGGTCTTCAACAGAGGTTAGTATTTCATCGCAAAGTTTCAAACTTTGAACAAAATGCTATTCATGCGGTTGTTTTTTATATTATTATGAACGGGCCTCGGTTATTTTGTAGAAATATGGAGACCCAACTTTAATGAGGTTCCTGATTGCAAGATCCATGGATGCAAATAAGGCTGCAAAGATGTTTGTTTCTTGGCAGAAATGGAGGGCTTCTTTTGTTCCATTGGGATATATTCCTGATTCACAAGTAGTTGATCAACTTGATGCTAAAAAGATTTACTTACAAGGTTTATCCAAAGACGGATATCCTGTTATGGTTGTTAAAGTTTGCAACCATTCTCCTGCTAAAGATCAGCCACAGTTCAAGAGTAATTTTATTCTTTTAAGCTTTAACTTCTGTTTATAGTATTATTTTGTTTGTTCTTGATTATATGATTTGGCAAGTTAGCATGTAGTGGTAACAGATTTTGGGATGTGTGATTTCAAATGGATTAGTGAGAATCGGCATAGGGTTAACGTTACCTACTTTTATATTTTTGGGTAATACAGGTCACGAATATTATGACACCGGTTGCTTGGGTCACTCAGTATCTCGGACTTTCAATTCTAGTGACCTGAATGACCCAAAGATGTATGCCACCAGTGGTTTTAACCAAATGACAACATTTTTTCTAATTATTACTGGTAAAAATATGAATTAAAATGAGTTTCTTATGCACAAAAATAACAACCTCTTGTATTTTGTCATTAAAAGTCATGCAAGATTGTTTTCATTAGTAGGAAGTTAAGGGTAGTAAGGTATATATTATATTTTGAGATCAATAAACTGAAGAAAGCTATGCAGGTTTAGCACTTTCCAAGCTATGCAGCTTTGGAACGGGTTCTGTTATCGACACCATACATTGTTAATTCAGTTTTTTGTCTTCATTTTTAACAATGATATGTTGTTAACCTGTTATAGGCCTTTTTAAAGGTTGTTCAGTATATGTCTTTAACTGGTTCATATGGTTATGGTTTAAAGTACTTGCTGTCTTTACTGATACTCCTGATTTCTGATCTTGATTTTTTGTTACATTTTCATTCATTACTCATTGAACGCAATTTATTTATATATTATACAAATCAACAATATTTAATTGGATTTAACTTGATTGCCGGCACATGCCTTCTTTACTGCATTATTATATAACTGTACTGTTATTGAATAATATAACTTATTATAATATGATTGTGATGATTTTTATATTGAACGGATTAGGATTATGGTTATGATGATTGTGTGTCCCTTTTAACTGAATTAATATAGGCATAAGAACTTCAGAGTTGACTTTGACTCGAAAAGCTTCTACTTTGGAAGTCGGATTTAAAAGTTTTAAGCCTTAAAGTCGACATGAAAGTTTGTATTTCGGGATAAAGATTTCACATATCGATTAAACCTTACACATAATGATATAACTTGTACTTTATATAACATAGGTGTAAAGATTTGAATATGCTAATACAATTGTTAATTTGAAAGGTAATGTTGTTGAATATAACATAGCTGTTCTAAAAAAAAAAAGATTCTCTATTAAGTCAACGAAGTGACGAATTATCATCTTTTGATTTTCCATGCATTACTGTTACTTAAAAAAAAAAGATGATTAACTCATTGCTTATCACTAAATATGATTATACTTGACCACTTATATGATTGATATATCATGTACATTCAAGCTACTACTAACTTCATATCTTTTGTTTCTTTCCTTAAATCACAGAATTTGTGGTTCATCTGCTTGACAAAGCAATTGCAAGGTATACTTTTTGTATTCATTCAAATGAATGATTTATGATTTACGGATGTCTTCCTTATGTATTAGGTTCTGTGTGTCTCCCTCATGTCCCAAACTGATTACTTAGTCTGACGAATATCCACTTGCTCATTTCAGTGGCTTTAATGGAAAAGAAATAGGAAATGAGAAGCTAGTATGTGTTCTTGATTTAGATCAATTGGCTTACAAAAACGTAGATGTTCGTGGAATGATCACTGGATTCCAGTTCTTACAGGTTCTTTACCTTCATTAGTTCATTTCTTTTTATTTTCATCAACAATTGGGTTTTAATCAAAGCACTAATTAGAAGATCTGTTGTCTCTTATTTTGGTTTCACTCGTGTAGTCATACTACCCAGAGAGGTTAGCGAAGTGTTACCTCCTAAATATGCCGTGGTTTTTCGTGAGTGTTTGGAAGGTGGTTTCGCGTTTCCTCGAAAAAGCAACTTTAGAGAAGGTATATTCTATTTCTCTCTCCATGCATTCTATGTTCTAACACTAATAATATGTAAATGATACTGTATAATAGATAAGACTTTCATGTGAGCCAACACCATAATACTTTCAATAACTTAATATTAGAGAAAATGTTGCAATTTTTGTGGCAATTAGGTACTGGGTAGATTTTGCGTGGATTATAGAGCACTGAATGCCATGACCATTATAGAAACATTCCTTATAATCATAAACAATGTGGTTGATCAAAGATGCAAATTTAGAACAAATTTGATAGCATAATTTTTAAACTTTCAGGACAAATATGATGTATTAATAATCTTATATGGGTTGTGTTTTATCTCATACGGGCCAAATCAAGAAGTTTAGCTGAAAGGAGACGGGTCAATCAGATGAAAGTGTCCAACGTCTATATTTAATGCATATAACCTTCGAGAGTAATTCATTTACTTAAAGATCTGTACTGTTTTTCTTATAATGTTGTTTTGTAATCACATGTAATTGATATTATGCTCTAGATAGACCAAAAGTATGTATTAGGTCAGTCCAATATGACAGCTCCTGTTTCGACCTTCATAAATATTACTCACCTGAAACCCTTCTTAACCTGTTACCCAACCCATCTACCCTTCCCGTCTGTCTTGCCTCCTCTAGATAATGAAATGTTGGTCTTTTTTTTTTTGGAGTTCGAGTTTCCTTTGCATAGTTATAACAGTTGGTTCTATTATTTAATGCAGATTATAATAGTAAGTGATGAGGAAGGGAAAAGCCAATTTGTTAGAGAAGTTGGGAAAGATGTTCTGCCAGAAGAATTGGGTGGGAAGGCGAAACTCGTTACACTTCAAGACGTTGTACTTCCGTCACTGGGGTTTAACTGTCACTATACATAAACGATTGATTACTCTTACAGAGTTGACTCTTAATAATATCTAATGATTTTGTGTAACCACTCTTGATTTCTGTTTACAGTTTATAATTACTGATTCACAATGATTACGAAGTAAGAATGACTTATTTTTAATGTTTATAAAATCAAAAGGGTGAACGCTATCTTTCCCTTCACCAGACGGAAAGGCGTGACCTCACTTATGGTATCTATACATCTGGCATTGTATTCACCTTTGGCTTATGGTTTCTGAAATCTGATTCTGGAGGTTTTTAGCCGTTTTCTCAACAAGATATCCCCTTCCGAGTTATGTGTGGGTTGTTTTGTTGTTGTTATTGTTAGATGGAATGGCCAAATACTAACTCAATGTCCAAAACTTACCAAATTTGGGTCCGATAGTCTGCCTTATAGTTGTTTTGATACTTATTCGAAATGACAGACTTAATTAACCAAAAACTTTCACATAATAATAATATACAGATGATTTTTATCTTATACAGACTTAAATAACCAAAAACTTTCTTCAAGTCAAACAAGATCTTCAAGGCACATTTACATGTGTGTATTGGGATTTGGGCTACGGGCTTGATAAAATTACATATAGTCAATGTGAATAGGGGTGTGTAGCGGTAACGAAAACCAAACCGATAGGATTCTATAATTTGTTACCAAAAAAATCCAATACCGATACTGCGATACCATATATTTAGTACACTATTCGGTTCCTACATTTGTCCCTACCAATATGCCTTCTTGATATACAGTAATTGTAACATTAGACTATATATATACACATTATTTCATTTATGCAACCACTTTGAGATTAAGCATTGTACAAGTTCTACAATAACAAAGTGTGAATTCATAAATTGTCTATATAAATAGTAAAGATATATTTACGTTTACTTTAAAAAAGTAATTTTCATGAAATATATGAAATTTAGCTTTGTTTAATTAAATTCCACTAATCAAAAATTAAACGAGTCTGGAATCAATTTAATGTTACATGTTTCTAATAAAAGTGCTAGGCATGATCACAAGATAAACAATATAGCTTTTGGTGAAATAAGAAAAAAGAAGTCATAAGGGTTGCCATTAGAGCCATCAGGAGTAGTTCAACGCATAGATTTTCGATTGCAAACATCTAGAGACAAATCGCATACCCACGAAAGCACGAAAACATAAAAAGACAGTTCTAGATTTCCTGAAAAAAAAAATGCTTATTCATAAGACATAAGCCCAAGGATTCTCCTGAAGGGTGGCCTCCTCTCCAGGGGCGAAATCATTCTTGATGTTGAACGTCTTACGAACTTCCTCACATGTCATGTCTTTCATCATGTCAGCAGTAGCGCTTGCCGGTCAAAACCAACAAGCCCTTGATGTCGAGATAGTTTGCAGCCAGGAGAAGATCGAAAAGAGTCTCCTTATCAACTACGTCCTTCATCAAACGCCTTTAGAACCTCCTCGGATGATGATGATGATGATGATGATGGGTTCACATGTTTCTCGCAGTATTTGATAACTTTTGAAAGAATGTTGCTTGTTACATTAGGTAGAGGGATACCGGTGTCAACACATGACCCATCTTCGATCATGTGTTTGATCGTTGGTGACTGCATTGCCACCTCGATCCTCTTCGACTACAAACGTCTCACCGTCTGCGCTAATTAGCACCACGGGTTTCTTATTAGATGATGATGATGATGATCCCATTATACTTATCGAAAAATTAGTATTTTATTATAATATATGTGGAGGATCGAACTTTGTAAGGAAAATAAGAAAAAAAAACCCCTAAATTACAATTCGCAAGTAATAGAAAATAAATCTTATGATTTTGTAGATTATATGGGGTTCGCTATTTAAAGACTAAAGTAACGTTAGCTTATCTAAGTTCAATATATATAAGTTTTACGATTACATGTGCGTATCGAGCTACGGGCTTGAGAAAGTTGCATAGAATGGGTCAAATGTGAACCGCGGGGCTTCTAGCGGTAACAAGGTTATATCTAATGGGTACAATATTAAGAGCGTGTTTGGGAATGCGTTTTGAAGTGATTATCTGATTATTACATTCGTAAAAAGCAAATAATCTAAAAAAGTGTTTGTGTGAAAAAGTGATTATCTGCTATGAAAACGCAATTTTGAAGAAGCATGTACCTACCTGGTTTTTCAAAACGCAGCTTTAAAAACGCATAATTTATTTTGAAAACGCAAAATCTGGTTTGTAATCACAATAACAAACACCCCTAATTATAGGGCTAATTGCTTGTAAAGGTCCCGAACTCATTACTTTTTTCTGACATCATGATATGGGGCTAAAGTCTAAACATTTTTTCCCAATAACGTAAGGTCTAATGTTGGTCCTACCGGCTAAAAATGTTTTTAAGAACATGGGAAAATGGTATGCGCTGACCTGAGGTGCTTTTGTCAGGCTAGAAATGCCACAAACGTTGTCATGTAAGTATATCATCATCTTCCCAAATTACAAATTCACACATTCACATCAAAGTTGACCTAAAGCTTCAATATGTAGGTCAAATATTAATACCATATTTACAACCCAATATTGTTATTAAATAGGTTATTAAGTATCCATTGATCAACTTAGTTAGGTTTTTAATAGGATAGAGATATCTAAAATAAGAGAAATGAGAAAATACCACACAAATCATGAATTTATCATCACTAATTGGGGTTATATACACAAACAGGTGGTAACCGTCCATTACCACCTTTACATTAATTACATTTACACCATCACCGCCATTAGTATCAATCGTTACCACCATCAGACCACCATCGCTGACACCATCTCCGCATTGCGCCAGTACCATGCTAGTACAAACTTAGACACGAGTCATGTTATGTTTACTAAAATGGGTCAAGAAATATTAAACAGTAATGTGGGTTGGGATTTCCGAGGTATACAAATAATTGCTGAGTTTTTTTTATATTTAGCGAACATTTAGAAAAGTAGAAGGTGAATATATTTATTTAATATTTTAAGAGATTTTAATACATACAATATTTAAAAAAAAATAATTGGATGAGAACCCCTGAACCAACTCACTAATCCCCAGCTAGGCTGGTGTTCAAGTTTGCATTTCGCAAGACTTGAACCTAGAACCTCTCTTAAAAAGTAACGACTGGTGGCCACTTTGCTATTATTCAAATTTAACACGTGTAATTAGTTAGGTGGATTACATATCAATGAAATATTTGAAAGATAATACAAAAGTAAGAAAAAATTACATTTTTCGTCACTGAACTTGGCACGTTTTGCACTTTTCGTCCTTCAAATGATAAAATAGCAAAAAGAACCTTAAACTTGACACTTTTTTCACTTTTCGTCCCCGCGATAACGATATTAGTTTATCTCCATTAAGGTTGCCAACATTCGTTATTTATTTGTTCACATTTCGTCCTTCCCATTTTTCTTTTTCAATTTTTATCATTTGGGTAATTTCAAAACTGCCTAATGATGTATAAACCGGATTATCTACTGACTTTGTATTATTTGATACTGACTTTACTCATTCAGTAGTTTCTTTTAAAATTCGTTGCATACTCCTTTACAATTTCTACATTGCTGGGTAGTTTTGACATTTTTAAAAGTGAAAAAAAGTAACGGACGAAAAATGAACAAAAAAACTAATGAATGTTGACAATCTTAACGGAGAAAAACTAACACTGTTATCGCAGGAACGAAAATTGAAAAAGTACTAAATTTAGGGTTTTTTTGTTATTTTTTCTCTTTAAAAACGAAAAATGTAAAACGTGAGAAGTTGAATGACGAAAAATATAATTTTCTCTAAAAATAATTACTGAATCTCAAAAAAAAAAAAATTCTTGTTTTTCTTTGATTAAAAGCGAAATTCAGTTTTAAAAAAAAAAAAAGATATATGTTGACATTTCATGACAATCTTTGTTGAATACTAGAGACTAGAGTAGATTAGTAAAAACAGAGGGGGCTAACAGGAGCAACTCCCCGGAGCCTAAATCAATTTTCGGCAGTACGGCGGCGGCATAAACTGCAGTCATGGAGACCTCAAAAAACATGAAAAAATCAATATCATCAAATAATAATAAAATATCAGTTGAACAATTTGTCTCCAAAATGAACCCCCTTATCGATATGGAAAAGGTACTTTTTTTTACGGTTTGCTAGTCATATTTATTTTATTTTATTGTTTATATAAGTACTTATGAGGTATAAATAGTTAAGATTGCGTATTAGTTTTATCGAATTTTAGTAACCCGATAGGCAGTTTAGTTTTATGAGCAAAACCATAGACACTCTCTTGATTTGCTAATCTTTTCGGACCACTGAAAATGAATGCACATGTAGCCGAGACTGCGTTAGCAGGCATCTGACCACCCGTATCAAAAGTAACACCACTCGTGCATCTTAATGATCGATGCCCCCTAAGTCTCCCTGGTTAGTAGTCACACACGAGACTTAAAGCCAAGTAAACAACCAAAAGCTAAAAACGACGTTATCCTGATTTGCCAATCTATATGGCAGGGATTTTTTCTTGGTAATTTGGAAAACTCTGCGTGTGCTTTTTTTGTTTGTTTTTTTTTTTTTCTTGCATAGAATGATTGATCATTATTTTACTTGAATACATGAAATCGTGTGCTAATATATATAATTTCATAATGTGGTTGGTTAGATTTTATTGTTAGTGGACTAGTGATGGATACTTAATGTGTGTGTATACGATCATTGCAGGAAGCTGAGATATCTGCATCAATGAGCTCTGGTGCTAATCGAAATTTGGATTCTGCTTCCAAGAGAGGATCTACCATTCTTAATTTGAAATGTGTAGATGTTGAGGTTTGTACTTTTCACTTATAGTTTTGTTATTATTAGCTTTACTGATATGTTTAAAAGAAAACCCGTGTACAGTTTTGTGTTTGGACTTTGGACCGAACCTTAATTATGTATTTATGTTGATTAATATTGGTATGTGAGGGGTTTTTCACCCAAGTTGGGTGCATAACAGCCCCATACTCACTTTTCTAATATATATATATATATATCATTCTATGCCAGAATTGCAGAAATATTAGAAAAAACCATACAACGTCCTCTTAGAAGAAAAAAAAATCATTTGTTGTGTGAAGAAATCGTATTACTTGTCATTTGAAAAAGGAAAAAAAAAATGCTGGACTTTATACGTGTGTAGGTTGCTAAAGTCTTAACTTTCAATTTTTACGCCTTTTTCATCTTGCTTTACTGTAGACGGGGTTGATGGGCAAAAGTCTTGTTGAACTTCAATCGAACAAAGGGGATGTGCTACCGGCTCACAAGGTAAAATAGTTGACACATTCTTCACAAAGTTACACTGTCGTTTCCATAATTCAATGTATCTATTTGTGTTTGTTTAATCTATGTATACCATTGATATAGAACTATTCATGTTATTATGTGATTGTCCAAATTTCAAAAATAGCTATTTCTATAATAAATTTCCTTCCCCTCCCTCCTCTCTCCTTGCTTAAGCCTAACGGTTTTTTATTATGTTGCAGTTTGGGACTCATGATGTTGTTGTTCTCAAACCAAACAAGGCTGATTTAGGGTCTCCCGCTCTTGGACAGGGTGTTGTTTATCGACTGAAGGTAGTCAAGTTTCCTCTCAAGACAATTTAATTTTTTGTTCATTATTCTAAATGCTTAGCTTACATATTACAGGATTCATCAATCACCATTGCTTTTGATGATATCCCAGAAGAAGGTTTAAATAGTTCTCTACGCATCGAGAAAGTGGCGAATGAGGTATGATGATCCTAACTATTAGCTTTTCAACTCCGTGTTTAATTTCTTATATAATATATCTGTGTAGGTGACATACCGCAGAATGAAGGACACATTGATACAATTAAGTAAAGGAATTCAAAGGGGTCCTGCTTCAGACTTGGTTCCTGTATTATTTGGAGAGAGATCTCCCACGGTAGTGAAAAAAGAGGTCTCGTTTATTCCGTTCAATAAAAACCTTGATCACTCTCAGGTGCTCAACTTCTTTTCTCAATTTTCTTTTGCATACAAATGAACACACGGATAATCTTTTTGATTTGTTGAATAACACATTGTTTTTCTTTTCTCCAAGAAAGATGCTATTAGAAAAGCCTTGTCATCAAAAGACGTCTTTCTACTGCATGGACCTCCTGGAACAGGAAAGACGACGACTGTGGTGGAAATTATTTTACATGAAGTGAAACGTGGATCAAAGATTCTTGCTTGTGCTGCCTCTAATATTGCTGTTGATAACATCGTTGAACGACTTGTTCCTCACAGGTAATATATTTCTGGAGGTGGCAAAATGGGCAGGTTAGGCAGGTTTGGTAATGCATTAAATTGGGGTTTTGTCAAAACACATAGGTTTTGGTGCTGGTCGAATTTGGTTGGGTTGACCTGAAACACAAGTTATTAACTTTTCAAGTAAAATGATCCATGTCTTAAGATTTGGTTACAAAGTTTAGGTTTATTTCAATGATAATCTGAATTTATAAATAAATAGATTCTCGAGGTTCATTGAGTTACAAATACTCTGTGTTGCCTTTTGTTCTGTTTTACCAGCTTTCTATTTAGTTTTGTATTATTCATTTACCTATTTGACGCATTACAAATAAAACATAACACAAATCAACCCCTAGTAAATGGGCCAAAGTTGCCACATTTATATGATTCTCTATACATTAGAAGCAGAGCGTTAAACATTTATTTAGCATATCGTATACTAACCTAACTGATTATTTTGTGGATTAGAGTAAAGTTAGTGAGAGTGGGACATCCTGCACGGCTGCTACCCCAAGTATTAGAGAGCGCTCTTGATGCACAAGTAAGGATTATTGTAAACTAGGTTATTATGCATTTGGGAATATCATTTAGGTTATTGCACTTTGCCCATAAGGGAGTGTTATTTGTTATCATTTTTTAAATTATTTCCTCAAGGTTGAAAAAATGGCTGTATGGGAATGTGGATTGTTGAATCATCACTTTGGTCTATCTGAGGTTGTTTTACTCATGATCAGTTGATTATCTTTAGGTGTTACGTGGCGATAACAGTTCTCTTGCAAATGACATTAGGAAAGAAATGAAGGTAAAGGCTATTTTGAGTAAAAACCAAAAATTGAATTTTGTTCATCTTAGTTTTGTTTCGGTTTTTGTTTCCAATCAATGCTTTCTCTTATGGATTTTCAGGCATTGAATGGTAAATTGTTGAAAACTAAAGATAGAAACACAAAGAGGGATATCCGCAAGGAACTCAGGATGCTTTCCAAAGAAGAGCGCAAGAGGCAGCAACTGGCTGTGACAGATGTAATAAAAAATGCAGATGTTGTTCTAACCACTCTCACAGGTTCATTAACAAGAAAATTAGATGGCACTTCGTTTGATCTTGTGATAATTGACGAAGCTGCTCAAGCACTTGAAGTAGCTTGCTGGATTGCTCTACTAAAGGTAACAAAGCAAAAAAGAAAACGTTCATGGAACATAGAAATTGATTTCTACTTTGTTCTTATGCTCCCTTCACCTCAATGACTTTACTCCCTCAAAAAGTCGAGGTGTTCAGATATGGAGATGTGAAACTGATTATTCTATTTAGAAAGTCACAGTAATCAGTTTTTTAGTGTTTGGATAAGATCATGATTATGATTATCCAATTAGTGGGTCACATAGTTTGTGTTGAACAATCAGTTCCTTCCAAACTGTTGATGTAGGAGAAAACTAAAAGGTTTTTTATACTCTCTTTTATTAACTTATTTTGAACACTTATCATCTAAGTTTCTTGTGGTTATTAAAGTTTACCAGAATTATATAATTAAAACAAATGATTATAGTTCTAGAAAATAAGTTTTCATGTTTAATTTGGTGGTACTTCAAAGATAAAGAGTGGTTACCTAAATTATCAGAATTAAGAAACAACAGCTCTTAACTTTAGCCACTAGAAGCACAACCAAACATCTTCCAATACTTGAACTCTTGATTTCATGCCTTATTGTCCGTGATTGTTTAGAAGGAATTAGAACAATAGCTGGTTCAATGGTTTCATCCTAATAACCCATTTTGGGCAATTGTAGTGGCTACTAATAGGTATATGACTCTGTTGTCAACATAAATGTACTTTTGAACATATATATTGTAGGGTTCAAGGTGCATACTTTCTGGGGATCATCTTCAACTTCCTCCAACAATCCAGAGTGTTGAAGCGGAGAAGAAAGGATTGGGAAAGACTCTCTTCGAACGCCTTGCAGACTTGTATGGTGATGAAGTCATGTCTATGCTCACTGTTCAGTATCGCATGCATGAACTAATAATGAACTGGTCATCGAAAGAGCTATACCACAGTAAGGTACTTGAAGCGTTTTTCTCAGAACCAAGATCATGAAAAAGTTCCATGTTTTGTTTGTAAAATAACGCATTCTTTGTGATTAAATTAGTTTTGGCATTATCATGATAGATTAAAGCGCATGCAAGTGTTGCTGGACATACATTACATGAGCTCGAGGGTGTAGAAAAGTCTTCCTCAGCGGAGCCTACTCTTGTTCTCATAGACATAGCAGGGTGACTTTCCTCAATTATTTTGATCTAGCTTTATTCATTAGATAAGTTTTGTAGCTGAAGTTCTTGTTTTATTGGCCACTGTTATATTTTTATGTAGCTGTGACATGGAAGAAAAGAAGGATGAAGAAGAAAGCACATTAAATGAAGGTGAAGCTGAAATTGCTATAGCACATGCAAAAAGACTGATTAGAAGTGGAGTGCCTGCTTCTGATATTGGAATAATTACTCCTTACTCAGCACAGGTAAAGTAAAGCTTCATAGAGTTGGCAATGATCAGGCAGGTTGGTAGGGTAACACGTCAAAATTGTTTTGGGTCAAAACAGGTCATTGTTGGTGCGATCAAAAGGATTTAGGTCGGATTGGTTTAGTAATCATGATTACAAATCTGATTTATTACTATAGTCAAATTTTTGACCAATGTGAGTGAGGAAGTTTATGCATTAAAACATGCCTTGGATGACATTCAACCTGTTTAAACCATCTAAAACTGACCTATCATCTTCAAGCTAATTTTCTTGATTTTACCCATTTGACCCGTTCCAGATGAAACATAACTGAAATGACCCATTAACAAGCAGATGGGCTGAAATTTCAAGCTCTACTCCTTTTGCGCCTTTTTAGTTTGTTTAAATGTTCTCATAAGGAAGTGATTAACTTTGTTCCAAGTTATGTTCACTTTGACTTTGGATTCCACATAAATAAAATAAACTTTGTGAAAGAAATACCTTTTTGGATTGTTGGTTATCTTATGTTGCAACTATTTTGTAGGTTGTTTTATTAAGAATGCTGAGAACCAATGATGACAAGTTAAAAGATCTTGAAATCTCGACCGTGGATGGTTTCCAGGGCCGGGAAAAGGAAGCCATCATCATATCAATGGTTAGGTCAAACACAAAGAAAGAGGTATATTCTTATGCAATCTATATAATCGGACCAGATTTTGATGATCAATGAAATATTTTGACATCAAGTTTATACTCCAGGTTGGATTTTTGAGTGATCGCAGACGTATGAATGTTGCCGTAACACGGGCAAGGAGACAGTGTTGCCTTATATGCGACACTGATACCGTGAAAAGCGACTCGTTCTTGAAACGTTTGGTTGAATATTTTGAAGAACATGCAGAGTATTTGAGTGGTTCGGAGTATGCAAATGAATGAATGAGATTAACTTTCTAGATTTTTGGTTCCAGATATGCATGGTTCAAGCTTCAAACCATGAGCATTAATTTTCTCTTGCAGTTCTAGAACAGTGTACTATAATTGTGCTCATGTACTGAACTACTGATATACCGATCCCATATCGACAATCTTATTGATTTCTAGAAACTTAAACGATGATTTAACAAAGTAGAGGAATGTAGTATTTTTAGTTGGTTAATCTAGAAAGACGATGCCGAATGCTGATGCATCGTTTGTCTCTCATGTTTTGGCAGTAACATGTAGAGAATCTTACTCATAAAAGTCATTATATGGACCGTATTATCTTATTACAAGCATCGCACATGGAAAAGTTATAAAAATGGATTAGTTGGGAAACACTGTTACCTTTCAAAAATATAAAAAGAAAAAGTTGAGAAACGATGTTTAGTGACCCATTCCGTTTTCATGCATGTTTGGCCGACAACTTATATCAGTCCATATGCATAAGCAGCTAGCTACCGCACACCGATCGAGTTATTATTTTGTAAGCAAATTAAAATTCCATAATGATATTTGTAGTATTAAATTAGTGTTCAGATCCGTCCAATGAATGGATATTCTCAAAATATATTAATCAAAGATAAAAAATTGAAATTAAATTATATTAAACAGATATTGAATAAAATTCAAATACCTAAAAATAAAACCTAAAACGATTCAAATAAGGCAAAAAGTTAAAAAAATAATGCGTAATAAACTAATCTTTCGGAGAAGACTCAATGATTTCTTCAAAAGTTCTGAAATCAAAATAGTGAATAGGACCGGAATAGTTATCAAGAACTTTGACTAGAGTGTCGGACTAAAAGGTGATCTTATATGTATGATCTGAGTAACCTAAATAGCCACTCCGTCGGTCAAAAGACTCCTAAAATTTTCCGCCCATTCACCATTGACCGAGCCATGTATGGTCGTGCTCTGCAAATAGCAAAAAAAAACATGAAAAAATCTAGTAAGTTATTTTATAAAGTTTCTAAGTATTATTAATAATGTACTTGTCGTCGAAACAAAGCTTGCGTTTATATTTAACTATATATCAATCAATAAACGTAAACATATATTAATAATTAAAAACTAAAGAAGTTGAATTACGTACCAAGATCAAGTACTAATTCTTGATGGGTAAGTTTCTGCTTAATAAATCTCTCTCTCTCTCTCTCTATATATATATATATATATATTCTTAGTAAATTAATTCTTGATGACACTTTTGATGTGCTAATACAAGAGTGTTTTTCTTATGCAACGAAAAGTTAGCGAGCAAACAGTAATTTCTTTTGGTTTCCATCAAATATAAACGATTTAAAAATTTACATAGTAATGGTATGATTCGAGCAACCATCAATATGACCAATATCACAACTTAATCAATACGAAAGCTAAAGAAGCAACATATGAAAATTAACTCCATATAAATGTTGATTTCAGTTCACCATTTTTTTCAACTTTAGTTAAATAAAAAGAGAAACAAAAAATGTATAATATATAATTTGAAAAATATATACCAATCCATCAACAAAGACCATCTCGAACGTTTTGATTTTCTTCGGGTTGTTCCACTCCGAAACAGTCCACACATACACAACACATAGTCGTAACATGTGTTGGCTTAATATCTTCAAGATGAACTAATGTGGTCTACTGGTCTTATTTTTTTATTGTTGAAAAAGAAGCCATAATGAACCTATAATGGACAACAAACTAAATTAAAAGAGATAATAATAACAACATAAGAATTCAATGTTAAATTATAATAATAATGATTAAATATGAACAAAGTATATAAATATAAAAAAATCTTTTTGGTAGTCGATCTTATGTTTTTTTTTTTTTTGGCCAAAATGAACTAATGTGGTTTTATTTTTTGTTTTTGATGAAGAAGCCATAATGAACCTATAATGGATAACAAACTAAATTAAAAGAGATAATAATAACAATAACATAAGAATTCAATGTTAAATGATAATAATAATGATTAAATATGAATAAAGTATATAAACAAAAAAACATTTTGGTAGTCGATTTTAGGGTTTTTTTTAATTTTTTTATTTTTTTGCCGTAGGGGTTTTTTTTTTTTTTTTTTTTTTTTTTTTTTTTTGAATATGTGAGGATTTTCTAGATGATATATATAGATAACAATAATAAAGTTTTTTTTATTAGATTTTTTTATTAAAGTAAGATTATTATAGATACTTAGACTAAAAGTATGTGATTAATGATTGTATATTGATCTAGAATCCAGATACGTGATATTCTCAACAAGTTAAGACAAAAGGACGGAAATCACACACGTACTGCGAAGAAGACAAATGAATATTTTAGGCACACCACATGCTTCTCATCTTGTACTTTATATAGATTTATTAACAAACAAACTTGTTCTTATATTCTTATATATAAGAAATGATTAATCCTCCTAATAATCTTCTTAACTATAAGATGATAAAATGTGGAAAAATTAGGGGGTAAGATTAGAAAAGTGAATTAGCAAATATTATATATCTTGTTAATGTATTAGGAGAAATATTAGGCTATTTGGTTAAGAGAATTTATCATTTTCTTTTTTATATTCATGCTTCTCTTCCGTGTTTACATTGTATTTGAACATTATTATATTCTAAAACTATTTAATTTCAAAAGTAGAATGTGCGCAATGGGCACGAGGGTTCATTTCCAATCCTCACATTTGTGACTGTAAATTAATTAGATGAATAATTAGCTCACGTTTTTTTAATGATATTTTTTATGGTTATGCCGACGATGATAGGTTGATTTGGTAATTGGTTTGTTCCAATTTCATAAAAATAAAGCAAAGCAGGGATGGAGTTATTATACATGTAGATACCGATCTCTTAGGTAAAATAATATGGTGTTTGTTGACTTGTTTGTAACACATCAATCAATTAAACATAATTTGCCTTTGAAATTATCCAATAACTTTTATAAGAGAGTATAGATTAAGTTTGATTGATTGATTTATTTATTTTTTGAACATTCAAATCAAATTTATTATATATCAATATAAAATCGAATTTATTATATATCAATGCAAAAACATTGATATATAATAAATTTGATTTGAATGTTCAAAAATAAAATAAAAATCAATCAGACTTAATCTATACTCCCTTATATAAATTATTGGGTAATGTTGAAAGTTTAGAATTTTTGAGACATGCGAATTTATTTATTTGCCCCTACACACAGGAATGGAGCCAGACAAATTTTTGCGAGGGAGCAATTTTAAAAGTTGTTTGTCATACTTATAAGAGTCGTATCAGAGAATGTAAAAAAGAAAAAGCTCTAACTTGAAAATAAAAAAATGGACTCTCAAAAAAATTTGTTATCTACACCGGGTCTAACACTCATATTTAAAAATACTAGTTTTTTTTAATAAATAATGACCACACGTGTCAAACAAGGTCTTATTAAATGAAAACGTATTCAATCATATAATGCAAGAAAACCAAAAAATATACTTCTTTGCATATAATTAGCTTGTATATATATATATATATATAGGTTTTAGGTAAAATAAAACAAGTATTAATGTAAAATAAATAAAACAATAGGTTTTTGTACAGCGATAACCACCGTGCATCATAAAAATCATCGCACATCAATTGTTTTGTGATTATTCATGCATCAATTTAACCATGATCTAAGGGTTGAGGTCTTATCTTATTTGTTTTACCAAAATACTTGTTTTACAATATCCAATCCCTATATATATATATATATATATATATATATATATTCTACATTAATTATGATAATTATAATTGTTTGTGATAATTAAATATATATATATATAATAATTTGAAAGAAAATAAATTTTTTATAATTAGTTCCACTGTAATATACAACGCATTTACATACCCAAACAACGAAATTTTTTTTATTAAACTATACTTCATTTTATCGATTAACTAAAATCAAAACAACTTGAGTTTTTTTAATCTCCCAATGCAAAATTATATCTTAAAATTAATGCTTGGATGACCAGTGATATCCAAATAATAAGTTTATGACAAGTTGATAACGAAGGTAACATTTGTATTTATTTCCTACGTATTTTTCTTAATTTTAGAAAAAAAAATTACAAATATACTATTTAAATTTGAAAAATTACATTGTACTAAAATTAAAGTGGAGGTCCACTGCCCCAATGCTACAGTCGTCCCTGCCTACACACCCATTATTCTCTAGCCCTGTTCTTCCATTTCTATAGCTCTTTTTTTTGGCATACACTCTTATCTTTCTTTGGCAAACAATTAAGTAAGTAATACACAAACTGACCAAAAATCAAGAGTCAAAAACAAGATAATCATGAGACGGGAAACCCTGTCCACGATATCAGCTGTAACGCACGGTATCATGCTCGTCTAAAGTAATTAAGAAATCTTGAGGTAATCAGTATTTAAGGGTTTAAACATATGGCGAGCATGTGCCTCAATGTAGCTCATATGTTTTAATGGCAAATGCATATAAACAACCCAATCTTCATTGTTAGATGGACTTGGCAATGTCATCACGTAGCAATCCTTCCTTGCAGAAGGGACATGGCATGATCCGAATGCCACCTTACCCCACCCGAAATCCATCTTGTCCATGATCTGAAATCTCTGTCCCGACGAAACCATCATAGCCATCTCTCCGTTGGCAAACGCCCTTGCTATTAGCGGTTGTGACCTTCGTTCTTCCACCCAGTCAATTAAGTCCAAGAAATGCTCTTTAGTAGTGGCTGTTTGCAAAAAGTCATGAACCTCTGTTGCTACATTGCTCAATGACATCTCCTTTAACTCCTATTCAACCAATTAGTGTACTCGTTATATTGTTGCAAAGTGATAGATATACTTGTGAGTAAATGTAGGAACAAAGATTAATTATTTGGTTTATGGTTTGAAAACGAAATAAATTATGAATATTGAATAGAACCATAATTGTCTAATAGGTGAATGCCCAAAGTTCATACTCCATGTCATAGTTTGACTTTTGAGTCTTTAATTTTGAACTTTGACCATAAATTACTTTGATTGTGTTAGACAATACTTTATGTAAATAGATGAATGGATTGAGTTTTAAATGTATTTTCATTGGTATAGTTTTCATCGAATGTTATATAACACAAACAAAAATATTTATGCTCAAAGTTTTTTAAAGTTTTTAAATTAATTAAGATAGATGGAAATTGATATAGTGAATGAGTAATTAGCATGTCTTTTCATTAAAGAAAACCTTACTTGTGATGTTTTTGAGCCATATGGCATTGACAAGACGTTGCCAAAGTGCGAAGCCACTAGTTTTCCTTTCTCTTCTCCGTCTCCCTGACTCAACCTACTCCTTCCATCAACGGCGATAGCCATATTGCAAATCTGGTTGTGATTTCCGGAGCTTTCCATGCTCAAAGCAACTATCTTCCACAAAAAAGAGGTGAACGCTTCTAGCTTTGACCTCCTACGTCCGTTTTCACTTGCTAACAATTGTAGTGTTTTTAGTTGCTCACTCTCAATGTAAAATATACGATTAACTAGTAAACTATCATCGTCGTCCTCTTGGCTTTGGCTGTTTTCAAGCTCGGGTGAGGGTAGAAATGGAGCAAACACATTGTCGATTGAGGGAGAATAAGTGGTTGGACACCTTGGATTGAGAATAGACCTTTGAAAAGAGGGAAACATAGATGGGATTTCGGACCGAGCCAGGTCTGCCCATGATGATATAAACATGTTAGCCGAGTAACCATCTGCTGCTCGATGATCAAACATGCACCCTATCACCATGCCTCCACATTTCAACTCCGTGATCTGCCATAGCCCATATATATTATCACAATATTAATATAGCATGATCATATAATTCTATTCAAAATAGATAAAGCGTGATTTAATTAAGGTTGATAATTGATTACAAACAATATTGCATTTGTTCACACTTTTAGGTGAGTGTGAACAAATTAAAAATTTTGTCACGCTTTCTAGTGTGTAGAAATATATTAAATTAAAAGTGTATGGAAATTTCTACACACTAAAAAGTGTGTAGAAATAAAAGTTCACACTTTTTAGTGTGAACTTTCATAATTATTTTGTCACACATCATTTGTTCACGCTAACTTTTTTAGTTACCGTGGACAAATGGGGTGTGACAAAATAATTATGAAAGTTCACACTAAATTATTTCCACACACCTTTTAGTATGAAAAAATTTCCACACACTTTTAATTCAATATATTTCTACACACTAAAAAGCGTGACAAAATTTTTAATTTGTTCACACTCACCTAAAAGTGTAAACAAATGCAATATGATTTGTAGGGTAAATAGTTACAAATTGCAAAATTAATACTCATACTAAAACTACTAATAAGTACTAGCAATTAAAGTACTAGTGCCCGCAAGGGATATAAGAAAAAAGATATCTACGCTGAAAGGGTAATTATATTTACGGGTCAAAAGCGTCAGTCCAAATTAAGGACTTGAGTTCTAAGGACGGGCCGAATAAAAACAGGCTCCTACCCTTAGCTAGCGAATTCAAATATATAAACAAATCTGTTTATAAATGACAATTATGGTAAAAACTCTTTTATTTTTTAAAAAATGTGCCCCAAAAATTATGGGCCTTGGACGGGTCAGGTTCCCCTGCCTCTCCAGGGCCTCCCCTGAAAGTACTAGTGATTACCTGAACAGCAAGCACACCCCTTGGTTTCTTTGGCATTAGTTTACCCTCAATACACTCATCAGGATTATACAAATTGAGTTCCTTGAGCTCCACGTCAGCAAAAGCTTCAGTGAAATCAACTCCTTGGTTGTTGCAATGAATTTGGTTCTCTCCGGAAACTCCATTCCACGCTATCTCACCGGAGAGTGGGTAGTAGAGCGCGAGAGCTCGAGATAATGATTCTTTGAGGACTTTTAACGTGGCGCGGAAACTACCATGGGAGGGCTTGTTGTAGCAAAAGAAAGAACCAACATCAAAAGGTGGCACAAGCAAGTCAAGGTTTGTGAATGGTAACCAATGGTCAACATTCCATGGTTCATTATCTTTTGCATACACCACTTGCTTCTCGACCACCTTCACTATGAATCTTTTATCTTCAATTCCCATAATTATATATGTGTGTGTGTGTTTGAGTAGAGATATTTAGAGAGATTGTTGTGATTAAAACACGAAATAATTGGTAAATATATATATAGGTGTCGCATGTGTCATGCAAGTTTCTAGTTTTAAAATTTGAGGTGTGAAATGAAGTGTGAAATGTCAAATATCTGCATTAAAAAAATATATAATAACTTAATTAACTAGTTAAAAAGGGTATGAACGTTCATAACTCTAAATCCAAGAGAACTTATAAAGAGCTCGCGATCTAGTCACAAAAAAGTTCATTTTTTTAGGTTTCACATTGAAGTGGAACCCTCACTCAATCCAAAGCAGTTTTAATTTAGAATATAAAAATAACTTTTAAGTAAGATTTCATATGACTTTAACCTATCGACTCTAATCGATCTAACGTTTTTTTTTTTTTTTTGACATATATTGACACGGATACTCTTTGATTTGGCGTGCTTTAGAATAAATTGATATGCTTTATCTTTTTTACGACATGACACGATCATCGGCTCGCATAGACAGCATTTACCTTTAGGAGTGCTTAATCAAAGTGAATGGAAATGTAATAGAGAATGAATATAGTGGGAAAAAATGAGTATTTGGAAAGAGAATCGATTCCGTCGTTTGGTACAAGCAGAGAATGAATATATAAAAAATACTAAATTTTAAATAATAATCAAATTTAATACATATAACATCACTAAAACAAAAAAAAAATTAAAAAATTTCCATTCCCATTAATTCTCTACATTTCATAGAGAATTGAGGGAATGGAATCGATTCCCTATTCTCGATTCTCTTTCCCATTCTCCATTACAACCAAACAAGAGAAATGTTTCTCATTCCATTTCCACCATTTCCATTCCATTGTACCAAACACCCCTTTAGATGATATCTTGTTGGGCTTTTCTATTATACGGGCCCGTGTCATTTGGAGTAATTTGAATTTGAATAGATTGGAATCTGATTGAATTGGAATCTGAATGAATTATAATCGGTTTATATTTGGTTGACCAGAATTAATTTGAATGAAATGAAATTCATAATATAAATAATAATAATAATTTATTAATACTTTATTATAAAATTAATATTTATAAGATAATATACATTTTATTAACATTTATAGTTTTATAAAATAATAACTTTTTTATAAACTAATAAAATATTTATAAACTAACATTTTATGTATTAAATAAATAACTATATTGTGAAAATAATTTTATAAAATAATAAATAAATGTTATAAAATAATAAGTTTTTTAAAAAAAATGAAATTTTATAATCTAAAAATTATTCTTATTAAGTTATATAAAAAATAATTAGTTTTTTTTTATAAAATAATAGTTACTAAATATATTTTTATATAAATAAAAAAAATTAAATATAAAATTTTGTATAAAAATATTATTAGTTTTTTTTTATAAAATAATAACTTTTTATAAAAAAAAAATTAAACCTTGTAAACTAAAAATTCTTTTTATAAGTTAAAATACATTTGATAACAATAATATATATAAATATTAATAAACTTTTATAAAATCTTAACTAATAATCATTAACAAAATAAAAAATATTTGTTTAATAATAATATAATAAAAATAATATTAAATATAGTTTAATAACTACGAGTATATTAAGTATAATCAATAATTTCAAACATTCCATTCATTTTGCCATGGAATGTTGAATTCATTTATTTGATGGATTCCATTATTCCAATTCCATTTCCTTACGAATCAAACACTTCATGGAATAGAATCTGAATTCTATTCTGTCAACTAAAGAGGATATGAAATGGAATTCAGATTCCAATTCCATCGTATTCTTAAAAATTCTGCGAACCAAACACCCTAAAGAGAGTGCGAATTCAACCCCACACGTAAACATGATGAGTTTCACACATGTTGCATTACATTGGATTACAGCAAAACTCAACTTCATCAATTCACTCCACGAAAACAAAATATTTCACAATTTGAGTATATATAAATTGGTACTTCGATTCCCATTATCATTTGAAATATTTGTATCCAAAATATATCTCATGATTTTGTTTTTGAGTTGGCTAGCTAATTTTACCTAAACTCTCATATGATTTTGTCAAAAATCTCAATGAATATCAAGATATAATCATTAAACCATACAAGTCTATATTTTTAAACTGCGCCAAAATGATTTTTAGCTTTGATGGTATATATATTGGTATACGTCAAATGCATTATACGAGTAGCTTAAATTTTTATTAAGTTATCTTTCTTTATAATAAATAAAAGAAGATTGTCTTCCTAAAGTATTTTTAGAAAAAATATTATGTGGCAAACCCACATATTTTTTTATAAAATTTTTTTTTGATTTATGATGTCATATATATATATATATATATATGAAAAAAAACCCATTATATTAAATGCTTATTTAAAGTTCCTAATCTTTTATTAGAGATAAAGAAAGTTATTTTTCAACATAAATCTTTAAATTTTTTTTTTTGTTTTAACCCAAATGGTAATCTTATTTTATGTATTTTTGTCTTAGTCGATTCATTATTTTTATATCAATATCAAGTTATAATATATTAATAACAAAAATTACATAACTTTTTTTTACTACATATTTTTCATTTCTAAGACTTTAATTAGAATACCCGGATTGAACCCGGATTAATTAGCTAGTTATCAAATATAAATATTAGTGACATTAGTATGATTGGATAACCCCTGGCCCTGCTTAATGGTAAGGTGGGCGTTCACCACTGTTTATATTAACTCAACTAGATTAAACCCGCACGTTATGCAGGGCTCACTAAAAGTGTAATTTAAAGGTAACAGATAAATACATTTTTATTCATGATTTATGATAATTATAATTAGTTAGATTACAACTGATGCAAATAATAAAATTATAATTTATGATTATATGATATATATCAAATATATTAAAACATGACTAATGAAACGTAAATATTTATAAATCATATGCAAAGATGACACCTAAAAATACATAATTTTTTTAGTTATATATAAAGAATTAAATTTAAATAATTACTAAAATTTAATATATCTTTAGGGCAGATTTAAGAGAACTTATATGATAGGATTAATTTGATTCAAGATAATATCAGTTTGCAACCGACTTATTATATACTAATTTACTTATTCATTATTTGTACAACTTATTATATACAATTTTGTAGATTTATGATACGATGCAACCGACTTCACGTGAATAACAAATAACAAAAGAAGTTATTTTTAATAATTATAATGATGACTAGGATTAATGATTAAGAATAATTTAAATGACATGGATAAACACTACAAAAAAACTTCATTTTTGGGACATATTTAGCGACAACATTAGCGACGTTTTTACTCCTAGCGACATGCCTTGTGATATTTAGTTTGCCATCGCTATAAATGAGTTGCAAATTTTGGTGACATCTATTATCATGTTGCTATTATTAGAGACAACATTTGCAACATAATAATGTATGTCACAGATTTTTGCGATATCAAAAGCTATGTTGCCATGTGCGACTCAATTTTTTTTTGCGTCATACTTAACTATGCTACTAATCTTGCCGCTATTTTTGGACTTGTTGCTATACACGTCTTAGCTATTTTTGGACTTGTTTAAACATATGACACCTTAAAATTAGGAAATTAATGAAAAAACGACAACTAATAAAAAAATCTTACATGACATGTTCTTATAAATACCAACTAAGTAAAAACATATCCTCTCTTAGTTATATAGAGAGATGTATCTTTTAATTAATTAATTTGTTTTTTTATAATATTATTAAGATCGGTCTTCAGTGATATAGTAACTCTCTAAACTCAAAAAGTTCAAAAACAATAGCCGGGTTGTAAATCAACTTTTAAATAGGGTGATCATTTGTACTTACCTTCTTTTCTTTTATCGAATATATATTACCAAATAAATGTAAGTTAAGATAATGCATCATATCGTATAGTAATATTGTTATATACATTTTGTGATGTATTACTAAGTTAAATATAATGTTGCACAGATCAATTATCTATTTATATATTACAGTTAAAATTATGATGAAAGATTTCGATTGCACGCTACGAGTATTCTGATGAAGCTGCGTAAGTAAAATAAAATAAATTAAAAGTAAAAAAAAAAAAAAAGAAGAAAGAAAAATTAAACATATGCGTGCCATAATTTTGACAAATTTACAGAATTACCACCACGTTGAGATGAACCGTTGATCAAAGTGAGCCCGCATCTAATGGTCCAAATTAAGTTGATATTTTTTACTTTATCTGAACCCTTTAACTTTACTGAACCTGATCCCACAAACAAAAATTCATCGGATCAGATATAGACTTGACACACAAAAAAGTTTACTGTATGACAGTATATATTATATCAGCTATGACGTTATTCATGACATTTAATTGCATTTTTCTTTCATTAGTTGGAGCGCGCAGTTGATTAGGACTTATAGTTAAAGGAACTATTAAAAATAAAATAAAAAATTAGATGGGAACTCCCTGATCCCATATACTATTTGGTACCCACTAATCTTCTAGCTATGTTAGTGTTCAAGTGAATCTCACCACTTAATAATCCCTGATTATCTCAAGTTTACCTTTGGCAAGAGTCAAACCCGGGACCTCTTCTGAAAAGTGGTGATTGGTGGCCACTAGGCTATAACTATATATATAAAGAGAAGTGATATCGTACCACAACAATTAATATATCTACCACACACATTTTTTAATAACTTGTACCGTATATTATAAAAGTTATACAGTAAAGTGATACAAATATCACTGCCTACATATAAAAAGCGTTCGTGTCAAATTTTTAACATGCATCTACAAGCCACGTGGTTAGCCTAGTAAAGAAAAACAACATGTCGTTTTGTACATATATTGGTAAAATCCAACAGGCATTTTTGACACTGAGCATGTCATTTTTACAAAACAATTTACTATATACAAAGTATATTGGTAATATCATATTTATGATTATTTCTATGATTATTTCTATTTCTTATACATATTGTGAAAAAAAAAAGCACGGGTCATTTTGACAGTGAGCATAATGTAAAACGTTTTTTTAATGTGAAAATTTGTAGCTAATATCACTTTTAGAGTTATTTTAGCTTGTAATTTTTGCTATTTTGCTAAATATGTCATTTTTCACCGATTAGTGTCATCTCTTGGACAGTTTTTTTTTTTTAAAGTACAAATCGGATATCATAAAGAAAAGTCTAGATTATGTTTGTTTTAACCGGACTACGTTAAAAAGCCCACTTACTTCATTTCTACTAAGAGGAAAAGACCCTAATAGTCTAGTCAAAGACATGATAACATTTTTTGACAACTATCCTAGAGGAAAACTTAATGTCTTGGGTCTCTATTAATCCAAACTTTCGTAAAAGAATTTTCTTTTAACATTAGGCTATCAACCCAATATCGTTCACTTAGACAGTTGGATGGTTGTCTTTGGACTTTGGTTACAGTTTATTGGGCCTATTTTAGACCATTCATGGGAAATTGTGACTAAAAATTGTCACCGACAAACATAAGTAACTAATAAAATACTAATGTTTCATTTTATTTTATATTGACAAATTGTAAATAAAATGTATTGTCATATTGAAAAACAATAATGTTATATTTATTTACATATAATTAAACGAGTTAATTTAAAATACATAAAAAAAAATTAAAAAAATTGCATGATTTAAATATAGAGAACGAAAATAGAGATTCAAGTGATCGAGTCTCCACGTACCTAATCTTCATATTATATTTGTATCATTTTATTAGTTTAACAATATAAATAAAAGATGTTGAATAACGTTATTGGGATTTAGCTCAACTGGATATTTAATGTCCCATATGTCTTTTAGCCAAATGTTGGTCACGGGTTCGAAACCTTTGAAAGGCATATTGGAAAATTCTTGCCAATGAAGTGGGGCATGGAGGTTTTCTCTAGCATTTAGTTGGTTTCCTCCAGAACGGTAGTGAGACTTCCACCGCCAATCATGCCCTCGGATTGACTGTGCTGATGATGTGGTCGATCTTTACCGGACGATGAAGAGGCATGCCGCTGAGTTCAATCACCACTGATGTTAAAAAAAGATGTTGAATAACGGTGATGTTGTCATTTTTATATGTTTTTTATTTTGTTATTATTTTAGACACCATATATAGATCAAAAATATATTTTATTTAAATATTATAAGATATTAACGATGTATAAAATATTTATAACTATAACCAAAATTTATTACGTTAAATGATAAAAAAACATATATAAAATTATAATTTGACAACTAAAACAAAATCAAAAAAGTTGTTTTAAAATATAATATAAAGTTTAGGAATTCTTTTCCTTAATTATATCATTAAATTAATTACTTTTTATATTTATAAGATGTAGGAAATTACTTTCCATAATTAGTGACTATATTTAAATTTATTAAATTAAAATTAAATTTTAAAAAGTTATAAAAGGTATATGAAATCAGTGTTTTGATTGAGTGGTTTTAATTAAAAGTTGATATTAATTTAAGGTTCCAAATTTTTTTATTTTGTAATTAAGGTTTGTTTTTTAAATATATTTAGAGATACCACTTTCATTTAATTTTCACTTCTATTTTTTTTTTTTTTAAAGGTCATGTCGTTTTTTTAGGGACCAAATATCGTTTGACTTATTTTGTATATTATGACATTTCCGTAGTTAATGTCCTTATTTATTTATTTGCTAATATATTGTGTTAAATACTAGCGGATATTTTTATACCGTCTTGTTTTATACTAGCGGATATATATATATATATATATTTTTTTATAGTGATTGTTATGTTATAATTCATGTAAATGATAAAGCGATCAGTATTTAATTATTTATGATCACAATATCATCTAATTAATGATACATAAGTTTTTAGATGTGTTTTTTTGGTTAGAAATTGATCAATTTTAAAGTATATATATGCACAATGCATGATCTTAAATTCTTAATATAAAAAGGGATGTTATTGTATACAATAAATATGATGCTTTCAGGACAATAGATGATGTACCTGGTTCTTTAGGGTCGAAGGAATGGGTCTCGGGTAGAGCGACCACGATCGGGTACACCATTTCCAATCTTCGGTTAGGCTTCGGGTAGAGGAAATCGGGGACGAGATTGAGTAGTGAAACCGAGCTTGGTTTCAAAAGATTTGAACGTTGGATTGGTGGGCCCCTACTTGACAGCGGCTAGTTTTGAATTAAAAAAAAAAAGAAAAAAACCACCATCCTTCTTCAAATATATATATATACACATAACGCAAATGTATATATATATTAACACAGCCACCACCATCACTGTCCAACCACCACCATAGAACCACCTAGAGGTAACCAACGAAACCACCAATAAGGTTATCGTCCACCACCACCGAATCAAGGTTTTTTTCATCCACCACCGAATCAAGTTCAATCACCACCACCACCACAGAATCAAATGTACCGTCGACACAATACACAACCACCACCATCGACTCAATATTCCCAACCACAACAGGTGCAATTCTATACGCCACAACCTGCTAGCTCACTTTACGGTTACCACATGGGTCCTCCACCTCCCGTCGAACCTCAACACATTGAACTCGCACAAACAGGAGACTTTGTTGCATTTGAAGATCTCGGAACTGACGACGTTATACTTGAAACACAACCGGTCGAAGAACTGGAAGAAGTTGAAGAGGTTGATTGGAAGCCACGTGAACATTGGTTGGAAGAACAAGAGGTCGCGTTGGCTCAAACATGGATTCAAATATCGGAGTGTAAGAAGTATGGCAACGAACAAAAGGCCGAAGGGTTTTGGAAACGGATTCTTCAACAATATGCGACCACCTTGGGTTACGCGAACCTTTCATAGCTTGACTACAAAGTGGAAGACGATGAATTTGGAGATGGGTGTTTTCGACGGGTTATGGATTCAAGCGGTACATATACTTACACCTTTTTCATATATATATATATATATAATGTCGATTATGTTTGATTACGTTCACTGTTGGATTGTTTAGATATAGATATATATGTGTTTCATTGCAAAACTGAGTTGATTGTTTGATATAGATACAGTGTCGAATTGATGTTTAGAAATATATGTTTACAATTGTTTGATTTTGAGTGTAAATTGAGTTGTGATACATATGTAAATAAACTGTCGATTATGTTGGATTGTGGAGTAATTTTGGATTGTTTGATTTATGTAGTTACCTGCGAAGGGGAGTGGATGCAATGACTTGGATGTTACAACGACCGCTTTGTCCGATTACTATACCAAATTGGAAAAGCATTTTACGCATCTACCGGCGTGGCAAGTGGTAAAAGGTCATGACAAATGGAAGCAACAAGATTGTTTTGCTGATATTGTAGGAATGGGAATCGGTTCATCTAGCGGATCCTCAAAAAGAAAGTCGGCGGATTATGAATCGGGAAGCAACGACAATGTCCTTCCTGACATGAATGAAGACCCATCCCCGCCTTTGGAGCCAAGAAAGATGAAGAAGAAGCAACCTGCCTCGTCTTGTAGCTCGGTGTCAAATGTAGCCAAGGAACTAACCAAGTACACACAAAGGAGGACGAGCTATATGGACAAGAAGGAGGAAAAAGAAGAATTGGCGAAGCGTTTGATGGCTACACAACTCGAGGGGGAGATGTTCAAGAACCGCCAACGTGAATGGAATGTTTTTATGAAGCCCCATGATCACATTGTCGATCCCGCTTTGTTGGAGTGTGTTCTCGCGGAAAAACGCGCCCTCGGTGAAAAAAACGGCTGGCCTTGTAATTTTTTAATTTGTTGAACTATTTATTTTTAATTTTTATTGTAACGTGGTGAACTATTTATTTTTATTTAATGAATGTTTGAATTTAGTATTTATATTTATATAGTTAAATTGATGATTTAATATAAAAAAGGAAAAAGAAAAGAAATTGGGTAAGTTTAATGAATTAGTATGTATTTTTAGTGATTTGAATAAGAATTGAGTAAAATTGAATAGGTATAAGTTAGAAGGTTTTGATTGTAAGATGATTTGGATAAGTTAATCAATTTAGGTACCATTCCTCCCACCCTAGTTACCTTGTTAACATTAACTTCAAAATCTATGTCCTACATACAGCATGTTTAAATCACACAAACTTTACAAAATGATGTACTTTTTCATACTAAACGAGAGCAAGTACCCGTGCGTTGCGGCGGTGAGATGATGGGGGTGATAGGTCATAGAGTGTGATAACCAAATGCCTTAACCGTACGGGCTCCGCCCTCGGATTGAAAAATTCGTCGAAAGTATATCGAATGACATCTCTAATGAAAGAGCATTAAATTTTAAGAATATCCATATAATTTTAATAATTTATCGATGTACGGTTTTTGAGATAAAAGATTTTGAATTAACTGGGGGAAGAAATGATTTATGGAGGAGAGAGAAAAAAATGATTGGTTGAAATTTGAGGAGAGAGAAAGGGTGTTAGGTAAATATAGAATTGATATATGGACATTTTGGGAAAGTAAATGTTGAAACTTAAAATGTAAACAGAGAATATTTGCTTTATAATATAGTATAGATATAGATATACATGGATATGGAAGATCTCTCAAAGTAAAAAATAAACTAATTAATACCGTTTTCATCGAGATGTGACAAGGGCTTAAATAGATACTTCCTCCGTCCCATATTAAATGTCTAATTTTGACTTGCCAAGTTATTTGCTTGCAACTTTGACTATAAATATCTTTTTTTGTGTTATATAATAGTTGACGAAAGTTATATCAATGGAAAGTACATTGAAAACTCAATCCGTCCATATATTTTATATGAAGTGTTATATAATATAGTCAAATATTTTTATGGTCAAAGTTTAAAGCCGAAAACTTGACAAGTTAAAATTGGACATTTAATATGGGTCGAAGGGAGTAATTCATAGGTTTTGACGTATTATATATTCTTTTATACACTTTGTGCATGATGATGATCATGTATCAAAATTTACATAGAAACTAGTAGATCTTTTTTTTCTTTACATCTTTTTAATTCCATTTTTTTCATGGACATATCAAGAAAGTCATATTTTAAACACAACCAGTTATTAAGAGCTAACTAAAACCATGTATTAGTACTTCAAAGTCTAGAATTTAATTACAACATATATTAACAAATTAAGATTACACACCAAACCAGCAAAAATACATATAAACAACTAAAATGCATGTGTTTCTTTTCTTTTATTCACATAAACGGACCAAACATATTTCCAAACATTAGTCACACTAACACAACTCCAAATAATAATCAGATAATTAATTAGTTTTAAATCTCGAGGTAATCAGCATTCAAGGGCTTGAATATTTGACTAGCATGTTTCTCAATATAGTTCATATGTTTCAATGGCAAACGCATATAGACCACCCAATCATTTTTGTTGGTTGGGCTCGGCAATGTCATGACATAGCAATCCTGCCTTCCCGAAGGCAGATAGCATGACCCGAATGCCACTTTTCCCCACCCGAAATCCATCATGTCCATAATCTGAAACCTTTGCCCCGATGAGATCATAAATGCCATCTCTTTATTATCAGCAAACGCCTTTGCTACAAGTGGCAATTTTCGACGATCGTCAACCCAGTCAATGAGGTCGAGGAAATGGTCTTTCCGTGTGGCAGTCTGCACGAACTCGTGAACCTCTGTGGCTATATCGCTCAACGGCATCTTCTTCAACTCCTAATATATTATGTCAAGTTAATTGAGTTTCCAACCATTTTCCATGTCATTTTTTTTTTGTGAAAGAACATAGTAAGCATAAAAATGTCTAGTGATTGATTTTTAGATATACACGTATAAATAAAAAGTTCACACTTCACCAATTATGTAACGGAAAAAATAGATACTATCATAAACCGTCAAAAATTAAGTTCATTGTACTTGGGTTTAACAGAAACCCAAGTATTTTCTATGACAGAAAAAAATATATGACAGTTTTTTTTTCCGGATAAAAGTGCAATTGTTATCCTGGTAAATATATAAGTATGTGACATATTTTAAAACAACAGTCACAGTAAATAATTTAAACTCCATACCTGTACATTTTTTGATCCCGATGGCATAGACAAAACGTTGCCGAAAAGGGAAGCTAGTAATTTTTGCTTCTCTTCTCCATCTCCTTGACCGATCCTACTTCTTCCATCAACCGCAACAGCCAAATTACATATTTGGTTACGATTTTCCGACTCTTCCATGCTAAGAGCAATTATTTTCCACAAAAAAGAGGTGAATGCCTCTAGCTTTGATCTCCTAGACCCATTTTCACTTGCCAACAATTGTAGATTTTGAAGTTGTTCACCCTCTATGTAGAATAAACGGTTAACGAGTTTATAATCATCTCCTTCATCATCATGGTTTTTGTCGTTATTAATGGGCTTGGTTGGTGGCTTAAAAAGAGTAAAGATGTCGTCTATTGATGACGAATAAGTCGTCGGGCATCTTGGACCTAGGATTGACCTGTCGAAAGACGGTAACATAGATGGAGTTTCTAATCGAGTTATGTCTGCCCATGATGATATAAATATGTTAGCCGAGTAACCGTCGGCTGACCTATGATCAAACATCGACCCGATTACTATGGCTCCACATTTTAACTCCGTAACCTGCGTTCCATATATTTGTATGGTAAATCATGTTATAATCAACGTAACTAGTATATCACAATGATTTTAATAAAAGATATTTTAATAACACGCCAACGTACAGTAACTACCGAATAATAAAAAATCGTTATACATAACATAATTTATTTGTTTATTTACAGTTAGTATATACTAATATAATAATTACAGAAATAGTAACTCATAAATGATTAGCATTACTTCACATGATCTCCATATATTTTTTCTTTTTGTCAACGGGGCATGACGCCAATGTAAAAAAGTCCACTTAAATACAGCAGACATGCTTGCATAATGTTCGGTATTTAAATACTAAGTTTCATCGAATCTCGACCATGTTTTACGATGAGTTTTACTCGTATTAATTATACTCGTACAAGATTTAAATTGTCTAAAAATAAAAACCAAGCAGTAATTTCTTTCTTGTCTTTCACACGTGACAATATCTTTACTACTCCCTCCGTCCCATATTAAATGTCCAATTTTGACTTGTCAAGTCTTCAGTTTTGAACTTTTACCGTAAAACTTCATATTAAATGTCTAAGTTATATAAAACTTCATATAAATTATATGGACAGATTGAGTTTTCAATGTACTTTTCATTGATATAACTTTCATTAACAATTATATAACACAAATAAAGATATTTATGGTTAAAGTTACAAGCAGAAGACTTGAAAAATCAAAATTAGACATTTAATATTGGACGGTAGGAGTACATTATAAATATTTTTCCACCATACTGAAAGTTAAAAAAAAAAGAGTTTGAAAATGATTTAACTGCCTTTAATCAAGTCTCATTCTTTAACACTTTTAAGAAATTACCCAATTACTCTTAATAAACTAATTTTACACCCTAAATCTTTATACTCTAAGTTATCTTCACTATCATTTTTACATCTATATTCAAATCAACCTACACCACTCGACAACGCCACTACCACCAATAATCGCCGCCATCGCCACTGATCACCACTACCACCAGACCGTCATCGCCTCTACCGTCATCGCATTACGCGGGTACCATGCTAGTATTTTATTTATTAATTAGTCTTTCTAAATAACTTAATTACTTTTAAAAAATCATCACAAAAGGAATTAAGTGAAAATTTTTTGGAAGGAATGAAATCTTTCAAAGAATGTTTTTGGAAAGAATTAAATGTTTTAGAGGAATTGGAATTTGAAAGAATGAATTTTGACGGAATGTTTTTTGATTTTTTGAAAATTCAACTGAGTGAAAGAATGACATTCCTTCCCCTATGCCCAAGGAATGGAGATTCCATCAAATGATGGAATGTTTACATTTCAATGGAATGAAATTTCTCCATCTTTGAACAACAAAACACACTGGCGAATGGAATTCAAATACAATTCTATCAGATTGTATCAAATCCTGTGAACTAAATGTGAACTAAGTATTACTATCAGAACAAACGAGAAAGTGGGTTATCACAAATTGGAACAAAAAAGTGTATTGTGAATGTCAGGTCAATAATATTTAGTTGTTTCATTATCCGGGTAAAAAAAAAACTTGTGTTTTTAAAAACATATATGAGAGTAGCCAATTTTATACAGAAATTATATATACCTGGATGGCAAGAACCCCACGTAGCTTCTTGGGAATTAGTTTACCCTCAATACTTTCATCCGGATTATAAAAGTTAAGTTCCTTGAGCTCCACGTCAGCAAAAGCTTCAGTGAAATCAACTCCTTGATTGTTGCAATGAAACTGATTCTCTCCGGCAGCTTCGTTCCATTTGATCTCCCCGGCGAGAGGGTAGTAAAGTGCGAGTGCTCGAGACAAGGAAAATTTGAGGCTTTTTAGAATATCGGAAAAATTACCATGAGAAGGTTTCTTGTAGCAAAAGAAAGAACCAACATCAAATGGTGGCACAAGTAAGTCAAGGTTTGTCAAAGGTAACCAATGGTCAGTCCATGGTTCTTGTGCATGGATCACTACATTATCAATTACCTTCACTGAGAAACCATTATCCTTGATGATGCCCATATATATGCAACACAAAGATATATATATAAATCTCAAAGATTTTTATAGAAATTAAGAGCAAGATAGAGTAGATATATAGGAGATGATACATTTTGCTAATTGCTATCATATATATATAGGAGTTGATAGGTGTGTGAGGAAACCATGGTCGAAAGTGACTTGTTGGCTGTAGCATATATTATTTAATTTCAACTTTTTATTTGTATACTGTAATGATAATGGCTGGATTGGTTTGGTATAATGTTTAGCAGTTTTTAAACATTTTTAGCGCTTTTTTTTTTTTTTAAATACTTTAGCACTTTTGAAAAATTTTTAATTTCCATTAAGTTGAACAAATACAATTTTATAAGTTTTTATATAAATTTTCTTTTGGAACGTTTAGAATTAACAAAATTGACCGGTATCTGGTATTTTTTTTTAAAGGTATCACTTTGGTCAACTTTTTGTCTCATGTTTTATTTGACCCGCCAGACTAATAAGAACATAACGTTTTTAAAAAATAAGTTACACGACATGAATTGAACGGACCAATTAATGACTATGCTTAGCTTCGATGAGTTGCTCCCCTGCTTCAATGTCTCAAAGTTTGGATAACTTTAAGTAGTTGGATTTTTCTAGATTATTTTCAAATATAATGCATATGGAATAGTTTATAGGTCTAGAAATGCGATCTAGCATTGTTTATATGGTTCGATAAGCTACAATATTACATGACAAACTTTTATAACTTAATTATTAGGTGTTTATCTAATCAGAGTTGACTTGGTAAACTAGACTCTCCATCGATTATCCGACTCATATTATGAAATTCCGCTTATAAAGTTCTATCAACAAATTAATCATTCCATGCATACAAAATTCAGAAAACATTTTATTAAAAAGATCAAAGATGATGATGACAAATAATAATAAAAGAGTATGCATAGATAATATATATGTGTGTGTGTGTGAAGATACGATATTAATTGGTAAGTTGATTTAATTTTTATGCACAAGTGTTATCTTATATTTAGTTTAGTTAATCGTTAAACGCCCAAATTAAGGATTTTATATTCTAACCCAAAAACATCTACGGAGTATATATATGGTAATTTAAACTGATAAATGCTGCCGACTTGCCGTCGACGACTTGACCAATTCATGTTAATTAGACAAAACAGCTGATGTACAACCATTTAAAAGATAGTTTGTGTTATCATTCGTTAAGCATATAAGTTAGTTCCGAATGTGTTAATGTATAATTCTTTAATAAGTACTCCGATCGAAAGGAAATTTGAATAAGTCAATTAACTCGTAAATAAGATGCGTAATTTTAACTATTTGGGTTTCTTAGTACCTAAGATAAAATAAAATATAAAAAAAAAAAAAAAACATTCTTTCCTGTACCTATACGCGTTTTAAATGCAATTTAGCTTCATACATGAGTCACTTTTTGATGCATTGTCATATAACACACCAGATTCACTGATATCACATATTTATTTGTTTCACTTGCCTGTAACACCAATAAAAAAAATACATCATTTTTCAAATAGAAGCTATATTACTTGGATGTAACGGATCCGTAGCCCAGACCCCCCCGGGTTACATGTGGTTCCGCCAATACTCTGACGATTATGCTATGTTTCATTCACACAAGAAGAGATAATTCTACTTATGCAGTTTGTGTAAAAATGTTCAATTCATACGATATCTTCTTCACAAAAATATTAAAGAACCAACATAACTTATAAGAAGCATAAAAGTCCAATGTATTTGTCTCATGAAATATTGTTAAAAGATATAATTAAAGAGATAATTAAATACGAGTATTACGCAAAATATAACATCAAAGGATTACAAACCGAACCAGCAAACACAATTAGACCAACTGGTTTTATCTTTTTCTTTAAAAAAACAGAACATATTTTCAATATTAGTCAAACCGAAACAATTCCAAATAATCAGATAATTAGTGTTAAATCTCGAGGTAATTAGCATTTAAGGGCTTGAACATTTGACTAGCTTGTGCTTCGATATAGTTCAAGTGTTTCAGTGGCAAATGCATGTAGACAATCCAATCCCCATCGTTGGATGGACCTGGCAAAGTCATGACATAGTTATCCGGCCTTGCAGAGGGGACATGGCATGAGATCATTAACGCCATATCTTTCCCAGCAAACACCTTTGCTACAAGTGGTAATTTTCGACGATCTTCAACCCAGTCAATGAGGTCTAGGAAATGCTCTTTCCGAGCGGCAGTCTGCACAAACTCATGTACTTCTTTGGCTATATTGCTCGATGACATCTCCATCAAATCCTGATAATTCAAATCATGTTAAATTAATGGACTTTCAGCCATTCAATTGTCACTTTCCATACATATAGTTATTTTGAAGATGTAAAATGAATGATTATGAGGTATATATATAAACTTCTCATAATTTTCACAAAAATATGTAGCATATATAAAGAACAAAACAAAATGTACCTTGCTATTCTTGATTATAGTCAGAAAGAAATTGTATGTTTCCATTAGGGATGAACATATGACTTGAAAACCCGGGACACGGCTCAGACCCACTTGAGCCGGCCGCTCAATAAGATAACGGGCCAGGTCACGGATTCGATTTTGTTACACTGTCGGGTTTTGGGTTTACACGGGCCAGACGGGAATCTCCCTCCCATCCCAGGAATAATTGAAGAAAGTGCCTAGTTTTTAGTGAAATTATTTAATTAAGATCACTTTCAAAATGCCAAAAAATATAAAGTTTAATTATCAAAGTAATTAAGTTGCTATCATGAAGTTAGTCTCTGAAATCATAGTTCATTCATACTCATTCTGTTTCATTTTTAATTTTCTAGTTTGACTTATTAAGTCATTCGTTTCTAATTTTAACAGTGATATTTTTAATTGTGTTGTATAATATTTGATATGAATTATATGAATGGATTAAAATTTAAAAGTATTTTCAAGGATATAAATTTCATCGAAGTATTTTATAAAACAAAAAAATTTATTTACGGTCAAAATCACTCTGTAAGTCAAACCAAATAGTAACTTGCTTGGACATTAAACTCCATACCTGCAAACTTCTCGAACCCGATGGCATAGTTAAAACATTGCCAAAGTGCGAAGCCATTAGTTATTGTTTCTCTTCTCCATCTCCCTGACCGAGCCTACTCCTTCTATTGACTGAAGGAGCAACATTACACATCTTGTTATGATTTTCGGACATTTCATTGCTCAAAGCGACTATTTTCCACAAGAAAGAGGTGAATGCCTCTAGCTTCGACCTCCTACACCCAATTTCACTGGCCAACTGTTGTAGATTCTCAAGTTGTTCACCCCCTATATAGAATATACGGCTAATGACTGAAATATCTCCATCGACGTGGTTTTGATCATCATTGGGCTTGGTTGGTAGCTCGAATAGTGAAAAGATGTCATCTATTGATGATGAATAAGTGGTTGGGCACCTTAGACTCAGGATTGACCTCTCGAAAGATGGTAGCATAGACATAGTCTCTGATCGAGCCAGGTCTGCCCATGATGACATAAATATGTTGGCCGAGTAACCATCGGCTGACCTATGATCAAACATCGACCCGATCACTATGGCTCCACATTTTAACTCTATAATCTGCGTTACATATATATTTGCTAATTTAGATGGCGTGTAAAATATATATGTCTGTATTTATTTTTGCGGAACAAATTAATGCGCTTTGACCGGGCCATTTTTGCCAAAAAAAAAATAAACATCACCATCTATCATCCAAAAAATTCTTTTGTACAACTAAATTTAAAACGGTATATAAAATGAACATACTTGCCAATAAGATTGGTGGTTCATCATTATTTATACGTAATATTTTTGACCTTGATATTCTATCATATATAGTTTAAATCTCACATTTTACTTTTACAATGGTGAATTAATTATATATATTGAGGGGAATGTCTACAAGAATTATTCGAAATAATTAATTAATAAATTTTGTATTTTGTAATTCCAAATATCTTGATATATAGTTGTTACGTATTTAGTATTGAATTACACAAATCCAAAATATATGAACGTGCACTTACATGCATGCATGTTCGATCTTTGAATAATAATAATTGTTGACCCGAAGAAGCTAGATGAACAACGTAAGACGTTGACTTTTTAGAATTTGATTTATACTATTATTATATGGAATATTTACTAGCATTACTCTAAGATTTCAACAAATTAATGTATCTATATATCATTGGCCCTAAATAACAAAATTAAACCCAAGCAACTGGCATGAATGAGTAAAATTAGAGATCACCTGGATGGCAAGCACCGGCCCCACGTAGCCTTTTGGGAATAAGTTTACCCTCAATGCTTTCATCTGGATTATAAAAGTTGAGTTCCTTGAGCTCCACGTCAGCAAAAGCTTCAGTGAAGTCAACTCCTTGGGTTATTGCAATGAAACTGATTCTCGATCTTCGGCAGCTTCGTTCCATTTGATATCCCCCGCGCGAGAGGGTAGTAAAGTGTGAGTGCTCGAGATAAGGGTAACCAATGTTCCGTCCATGGTTCTTCTACATGGATCACTACCTTATCAATTACCTTCACTGACAAACCATTATCCTTAATTGATGCCTATATCTACAATACAAAAATAATTAAATGTAAACTCAAAGATATAGATATATGGAAAGAGATATATAAAATTATAAATCAAGTATATCTATATATATACTCCCTTGTAATTCAAACTATACTGGGAGTTTTTAATTCGACATTTTTTTCTATCCAAAATACCCTTGTATACAAACAAAATCTGACACCCCCCTCATTTCCCTCTTTCTTCTCCTCTGCGCATACTGAACACCCACACAAACACACATATCTCACCATAACAATCCACCATCGTCAATCACCGCAGTCCATTACCACCGCAACCAAAAATCCCCAAAATCATCACCGTTTAGTCGTCACAATGCGCAGACATCCAACTAAAATGTGTAGAAAAATAGTAGTTGATGCACTACAACAAAAGTGTTACTTGTCCATATTTATTATTTCACACTTTTAACGGTGGTGCTAGTAGGGGTGATGGTAACGATGTGGTTATTAATCAAAAAGTGATTGATGTAAATGGTAGTGTAGTTATTTTATGGTTAGGGGATGTATCTTTTGTAAATAACTTTATTAAGAGTATTATAGAGATATTAGGTGAAAATATTTAAATTAATAAATAAAGAAGATAAATATATAGTTTGGATAAATATGGGTGGAAAATATTTTAAAGATATATTAGATAGATTTAGTGTGTGAGTTAAGAATGTGTTGAAAATTAAGGGTATTTTAAAAGTAGAGAGTTAAAAAGAAACGATGATATTTTGTTTATTAATATAATATAGACGAGTGATTACTCGATCGATCTTGTCTCAAAGTTTCGGGGTAGGAGCCTCAATCAAGTTGTTAGCATGTAAATCGAATAATTCAACATGGAATTGTTTATATGGTTTGACAATTTATATACATGTTGAATAATTACAATATTCTAGACAAACTGTCGTTAGGTACTAACTTGGTGTTAATTAATGTATAATATATATCAAACTTGACTTTGTAATCTGAAACTCCCTCGCCATCTATATTATTGTTATTATATAATAATATGGGAGATAGTAGAAATAGAGAAAGAATATATGAAAAATATTTCTTGTATTTTTATTTCTTCTATGAAATTATATTCTTAACTTTTAAATAACAATTATATCTGATAAAAACTAATTATGACTCGTGAGATTTTCCTTATTCAGTTATAGAAATTGATTGATGTTATCTATGATTTATTAAAGCTAATTTTTCTGAAAATCATATATAATCTTTTATTCCCCAAAGCCACCTTTATAACTTTTTGTAAATCAATCTTTGAAGTTTGAGCTTTTAACTTAATAAATGATTGTTGAAAAGAAAAAGTTAAAAATGGTCGGATTAGTAGGAGCTAGGAATGGCGCTTGAAATGACACATTTTTAGTTAAAGAAAATTTTAAACGAGTAATAAGTGATAGAAAATAATATAATAGATATTTTTAATATAAAAATTAAAATTATCAATATTGACATTAATTTATGAAGTTTTACTATCTGTTGATAGAAACATAATTATACCATCACATTTATGTTTTTTACGAAACTACATTTGTATCGTACTCAAAACTTCACATATCTTACATCATCGTGGGATTCATTGATTCAATCTTTTTGAAGTACGTAATGATATTATTAAACATTTGAATGTCGTTACATATATAAATATTCATCCGTGCGAAAAAAAAAACTACTTTTTATATGTATAAAGAAAACCAATATTTTTATAATATATCCTATTTATAAAGATAACATTGATCATTAGAGTACGTTGGATTGTAAATGAGAACGAAAAATTGGATTGAGTTGAATTTGTATAAATGAAAGCGAGAAATTATATATTTAATAGAAAGTTGGGTTGAGCTAACATATAAGTTGTAATAAATGGATATTTTCAGTAACAAAAAAAAAAGAGCGTTGTTCTCCTTTCGCGTGGTGTCCAATAGAGGTGTCAAAACTAGTTAACCGGTTTCAGTTAATTAATTTAATAACCGTATTCGGTTTTTTTTTTTTAAATTAACCGGTACCGGTTAATAACCGGTTACTCCATGAAAAATATCAAACTGATAGAACCGATTTCGGTTTATAAAAACCGGTTAACCGAAATGGTTAACCTATTCCAGTTAACCGATATTCTTGAAACAGTACAGAAAAGAGTGTTTAACATAGCCAAAATTAAGCAGGAACATAAACAGAACAGAACCACAACAGAAACAGAACCAGAAAACAGAACAGAAACCGAAACAGAACAGAACAGAACAGAACAGAAAACAGGAACACAAGCAGCCAACATTAAGCAGCAACACAAACAGCAACAAGAGCAGCATCAGCTGCATCACAAACGATCGATTACTCTGATCGACTGATTATTGAAAGAAATCAAGAATTAAATTATAATTCACCACAGGGATTGCGATCGATTACTCTGATCGATTGGGGATTGCTCGATCGATTGATGATGAAGTGATGATTGATTGGGGATTCGATCGATTGGTTTTTTTTATTAGGGTTTGTATTTGGCGATTGGAATTTAATTGGGTTATTGGGTATAGTACTGATCGATCGGTGGGACGTGGGAGGACTGGGAGGTAAGTTTGAATATTAAGTATATAATATAAAATAAATATAATTTACGTACCCCTTAACCGGTTAACCGGTTTAATCCCAACAAAATAATCGGTTTGTGGTTAACCGATTATTAATCAGTTATTGATTTCGAAAGTCCAAATCGACTAGTAACTGGCGGTTTTTAAAAACCTATAATCGATTAGTATGATATCGGTTACTAACCGGTTACGGTTATAGGTTAATTTTCGAATCGGTTCGGTTAACCGGTTTTTCCGTGCACCTCTAGTGTCCAACTCCCAACGAAAAGAAATGGGCTGCTGGGCTCCTCTTCTTTCTCCTCTATCTTTCTCGGTTCAAAAAGAAAACAAAAATGAGGATTGTTGGGCTTTGGTGGTTACAGAATCACAACCCAGTAAAGAAAAAGTGAAAAACACTGTAGTCAACTAGTCATTACATCAGTCAACAAAGAAAACAAAAAAAATGAAAATGTGGGGCCGGCTCGCGGTGCTCTCCACAATGAGTCAATGACTATGAAAATTCCTATGGTTGTGTGTCAGTGTTTGAGTACGCAAGGAAACAAAACTATGAAAGAAACCAGATTCTATTCCCACCATTTATTTTTACTTTTTTACCACCCCTATCGCTGCTAAAGTATTGTACCAAGCGACAGTCTTGTCAGGTACTTTTAGTCTCGGGAGGAGATGATAATGGCATAAGTTTTGATGGATCAACAATAAGTATCTTCTTTTGGTACCATTTGCTTGCTACTTTATCCAATAGCTAACTTTAACAGCGATATCGCTGCTAAGGGTGATAGCTGAAAAGACAAAATCGTTGCTAAAGGTGGTAGTCCGGAAAAGACAAAATTACTGCTAAAGGTAGTTTACATAAAAGACAAAATCGCTGCTAAAAATGTAGTCAGGGTTAGTAAAAAAGTGGTCGGGATAACAGCCCCAAAAGAAATAGAGTACACCTAACATGTATTTTTATTTAATTATATATATATATAGGGTAAAGTTGTTTTTTGATTGTTTACTGAATAACTTATGTGTAATTTTGAAGTTTATAATTGTGTGGAGGCATGGATTATCATCCGTTATACAATTATGTGGAGATTTGGATTCTTGATCACATGTGCACGAATATTGCTATGATTACATGTGATCGACTTGTATATAAATATAGTGATAATTATTTATGCACTATGTTAGTTTTATGGACTTTTAATGCATCAAAATGTAGTTTTTAAGTATTCTCATTTGTTCTCATTTTAATTTGGTTCTCATTTGATAGCCACCCTATGTAGTATATATATATATACACACATTTTGCTAAGCTTCATGAGATATCATTGTCGCGAACATAACCGAAAACCATGCCATATCTTCCGCATTTTCAATCACCTTTTCTAAAAGAGTGTCACCCCCGGTGGCCATTTTAGCAAGAGTAATTGAGATGTATAGATGTATACTGAGAATTAAAGGTGTGTGTCGACATTATATGCAGCGAATGATTGGTTATATATATTGAGAGTAAGTACTCACGCATTGCGGCGGTAAGATGGTAAGGTGATACAAGATCTGCTTTAAAGAAATTTGGGTCTAGGACAAGTTTGAACAAAGAACTCTAAGCTAAAAACAACGAATTTGACCAGGGTTTCTAAAAACCAAAGTTTGTTTGTAGGTCCTAACCACCAATCGAAATGTTATTGATTTATTAATAAAGATATATACACTATGAAAAATATAGTTTTATAATATATGTATATATAAAATTTAAAATTATAGGCCCCTGAAAAATCGGACCTCAGACGGTCGTCCGCTTTGTCCAATGTCTAAGCCCTCCATGGGGTGATAGGTCATAGGTTGTGATATGTCATAGAGTGTGATAGTCAAATGCCTTAGCCGTACGAGGTCCATCATCGGATTTAAAAATTAGTCGAAAGTATATCGAATGACATCTCTAATGAAAGAACATGAAATTTTAAGAACACCCATATAATTTTTATAATTTATCGATTTATGGTTTTTGAGATAAATGATTTTAAATGAATTATTAGAGAAATTTATGCAAGAGATAAAAAAAAAATGAGTAATTGAGATTTATACATAGGGTAATAATGAATAAGTGATAAGGGTATTTTGGGATTTTCACTTGTGTAAAATTAAAAAAATAGATGGAACAAATGATTTATAATGTAGTAGAAATAGAGATAGAGAAGTAGAATTAATTAGTAGGTGTGCGTACGTTGTCACAAGTCTCAAGTTAAAATGTTACAATCTTTTTAGTTTTACAATCGTTGTAGTAATTAAATTAATTAGTTTTACCATCCCGATTTTCATTACTTGTCTCGGAAATAACTTCAGACTTGATCACATATACCTGTTTTCCTCTCTATGTACATTTAATTAGAAATCATATACTCTGTATTTGTTAAGCATAAAATGGAGAGAAAAGACTTCATATTGCAAAATTCTCTAAATACTACTATATCTTTTTCAATACCTTTTAGGTTTTTAAAATAAGACACTTTCTATCCTTATAAATAGAACGGTACCCGCGCGATACGACGATGGCGTGCAATGGCGGCAACGGTGGTGGTGGTGACGGTGACGGTGGTGGTGGTGGCAGTGGCGGCGAGTAGTATGTTATGGATCTAATATGGTTTAGATATATTGTACATCATGTATTAGCATATATACATTATTGAAAGTTAAATGTTGAAAGTTTAAAACTCTATTTACTTTATAATATAGTATAGATATATCTTTTTATATATCAAAAAGATAGTTGCTATAACCGTTTATCGACGAATTATACTTCTCGATTTTTTCAAATTGAATTTTACTTCAATTTTGACTTTTGCATAAGTTTTAAAATTGTAAAACTTATAAATTTCAAATTGAAATTTTAAGAACACCCATATAATTTTTATAATTTATCGATTTATGGTTTTTGAGATAAATGATTTTAAATGAATTATTAGAGAAATTTATGCAAGAGAGAAAAAAAAAATGAGTAATTAAGATTTATACATAGGGTAATAATGAATAAGTGATAAGGGTATTTTGGGATTTTCACTTGTGTAAAATTAAAAAAATAGATGGAACAAATGATTTATAATGTAGTAGAAATAGAGATAGAGAAGTAGAATTAATTAGTAGGTGTGCGTACGTTGTCACAAGTCTCAAGTTAAAATGTTACAATCTTTTTAGTTTTACAATCGTTGTAGTAATTAAATTAATTAGTTTTACCATCCCGATTTTCATTACTTGTCTCGGAAATAACTTCAGACTTGATCACATATACCTGTTTTCCTCTCTATGTACATTTAATTAGAAATCATATACTCTGTATTTGTTAAGCATAAAATGGAGAGAAAAGACTTCATATTGCAAAATTCTCTAAATACTACTATATCTTTTTCAATACCTTTTAGGTTTTTAAAATAAGACACTTTCTATCCTTATAAATAGAACGGTACCCGCGCGATACGACGATGGCGTGCAATGGCGGCAACGGTGGTGGTGGTGACGGTGACGGTGGTGGTGGTGACGGTGACGGTGGTGGTGGTGGCAGTGGCGGCGAGTAGTATGTTATGGATCTAATATGGTTTAGATATATTGTACATCATGTATTAGCATATATACATTATTGAAAGTTAAATGTTGAAAGTTTAAAACTCTATTTACTTTATAATATAGTATAGATATATCTTTTTATATATCAAATAGATAGTTGCTATAACCATTTATCGACGAATTATACTTCTCGATTTTTTCAAATTGAATTTTACTTCAATTTTGACTTTTGCTATTAATTACAAAAAAAATGTTTTGGTAATTTTGTTTTTTCCGATTATCAATTTACACTTTTTAATCAACAATTTAAATATAATTAATCAAAGATAATAGTTATAGCTAATATATATATATATAATAGAATAATATGTAATATATATCCTAATAGTACATTTTATCTTACAAATGCAAACCTAACAAAATATTAATTAAATAAAATTCATTGTAAACCAAATCAGATTTTATAAATAACGGTAACATTATTATTCTTACCAAGTATTTCTAGCAATTGTCAGGTCACATCTAAAAAAAATACCTAAGTTTAGATGTACAATTCATGACATCTCGATATATTATTACACAAAAACATGCGGGGTCAATCATTAATATATTATACAATAAATATTAAATAATTAATATGTGAGGGTTCTACACACAAGTTTAGGTGTCTAGCAATCACATACTCACTTTTCTTATATATATATATACATGGATTAGTTTCCTGAAATGTAAGAAAGTTTGAACGAATGTCTATAGTAGGAAATAACTAAAGTTGTGTGTATTGTATGTAAACAACTCGAAATAATGTTTATTGTATGTAAGAATTTCGTTTCAACCAATTAAAATCTGACAAGTGACACCTGTATATGGTTGCCACATATGTTTTCTTACATACAATAAACATTTTTTCGAGTTGCTTACATACAATACACACAAATTTAGTTTTTTTCCTACTATATACATTCGGTCAAAGATAGTTACATTGCAGAGAACTAATCCCATATATATATTAGTGAAATAATCAAGTGATAACCAAAATAAGGGTGAAACCCACTAAAAAAACCATCTCTAAGAGCTACGCTCGTACTGTATCCAACCACCACCATCATCTCGTGGATCTTCGCTCATCAAATCCATATCATTCTCATATTATACGGGAACATAATCTAGTTATTATATAAAAAAAAAATAGTTTTACATATATTTATAAAAGAAAATATTGATCAAAGTTAGCTGACAGTGAAAATTTGGATTGGGTTGAGAATTGTAATTTTAATAAAAACTTGGGTTGAGCTAAGTTGTAGCCTTGTAGGAGTAATAAATGGATATTGTTAGTAACAAATTAACAATTAACAAAGCAATAGAAACAAAGCATATATAGAAGTAATGGGCTGCTGGGCTCCTCTCCTTTCTTCTAAATCTTTCTCGGTCAAAAAAAAAAAGACATATGATGATTGACTGATTGTTGGGCTTTCGTGGGTTACACAGAAGAACAAAGAAAACAAAGGAAATGAAAGTGGAAATGTAGGGCCGGCTTCGGGTGTCTCTCCATCAATTAAAAATTCATTCAAACGATGACTATGAAATTTCTTTGCTTATGGACTTATCACTTATGGTTATGACTATGAAATTTCTTTGCTTATGGTCGGGTGTCTCTCCACCAAATATTCGTCGTTTAACGTTGTATATATAGTAGTAGTTTAACAAATTAAAAACTGTAAAAGATCATGAAAAGTTAATTTCCCTCCTACGGAATGAATCAAATTTCCAAATTTAAAATAAAATGAGATCGATGGTCAATAAATGTTTCTCCAAATGTTTATTTGACTTTCAAAGTCGGAACGTAACTTATTTTTGTCGTTGACTTACCTTTTAGCGTCACCTTTTGATGACGACATATTCTAGTTTCAAAAAGAAAAGCTCGTCTTCTTATTGCTTTAATGAAATTGATACTTTCGTAAAAGATATACAGTGTAATACACTTAACGCTTCTAACAAATTCGTAGTGTGTTCATATAATTAAGTTGATTGGTGGAAAACCACCCAAACAAAGCACAACATATATAAAATATTAAGACAACATTATTGTTGTTTTTCACAACTTATTGCAAACAATGAACCATATATGTAATAGCACTCGAACCTATATGAGTTCAAAGAAGTAGATAGTCAGATGTTAAACGTTGAGGTAGTCAGCACTCAAGGGCTTAAACACATGACTAGCTTTCGTCTCAATATAGTTCAAGTGCTTTTTTGGCATATGCATAAAGACAACCCAATCCTCGCTGTTTATGGGACTGCCCATTGTCATCACAAAACAATCTTTCCTATCTGACGGGAAGTGGCATGATCCGAGCGTAACCTTACCCCAGCCAAAATCGATGGTCTCAAAGCTTTGTCTTGCTGACACTGAGAACGACATCCCTTCGCTGACAAACGCCTTTGATATTAGTGGTCTTGGCCGTTGTTCTTCCACCCAATCTATTATATCCAAAAAATGCTCTTTCGTAGTAGCAGTCTGCAAGAACTCATAAACCTCTGTAGCTACATTGCTCAATGACATCCCCTTTAACTCCTAATGTATCAAATAGAGTTTTTTAGTTGTACATCAATAATCATCATTATACTAGCTAGCTAGTCCCTTTGATTTAAGTCTTGTGGTTTTGGGATTTGAAAACAAAGAATAAACGTTATGTTTGTTAAGGAATTTATCTCAATAAAATTATATATGTATCTATATATGCATATAAATATCTGTGTGCGTGTACATATATGTATATATATTAATTACCTGTGGTTTTTTCGACCCAAATGGCATTGATAAAACATTACCAAAGTGTGAGGCTATTAGTTTTTCTTTCTCATCATCACCTCCGTCGCTCAACCTTCTTCTACCATCAACAGGAACAACCATATTGCACGATTCATTATGTTTCCCGGATTCTTCCATGCTCAATGCAACTTGCTTCCACAAGAAAGAAGCAAATGCAACTACCTTTGACTTCCTACTCCCATTTTCGTTTGCTGACATCTGCATCTTTGTAAGCTGTTCGCCTTTAATGTAGTACATGCGATTTGCAATTACAAATTCATTGTCGACATCTCTTATGACCCCAGTTGGGCTGGATAGTGGTTGAAATAGAGCAAATATATCATCAATTGACGGCGAATAAATGGATGGGGATCTTGGTTTCAAGTACGACCTCTCAAACGAAGGATGTATAGCCGTGGTTTTGAATCGAGTTATGTCTGCCCATGCTGACATGAACATGTTTGCAGAGTACCCATCAACTATGCGATGATCATTTGCAAAACCTATAACTATTCCACCGCAGCTTAGTTGTGTAACCTGCATTTAGAATACTGTAAGAAATCCTATTATTATTCAGCCATAATAACCCAATGACGGATCACAACATGTCTGGTAATTAAGTCACCATTCTCACACATGGATCACAAGATATAGTTTATCCACTTGCCTTTGACAAGTTTCGAACCTGTGATTTACAGCTTTCATTTATGGGCCCATATAATCACATGGTAGCAGTACCATTGAGGTTTCACCCCATTGGTATATATTAATACAAAGAATGAGTACGTACGTACCTGGATGGACATGATCCCACGTTTGTTCTTGGGCATTAGTTTACCCTCAACACATTCATCCGGATTGTAAAAGTTGAGTTCCTTGAGCTCCACGTCAGCTACAGCGACAACAAAGTCGACACCTTGATTGTTGCAGTGAAATTGATTCTCTCCTGCCTCTCCATTCCATTCTATCTTGCCAGCGAGGGGCGGGAAGAGTGTAAGAACTTGAGATAGCGAAGCTTTGAGGGCGTCTATTATTTCGGTGAAAGTACCATTGGAGGGTTCCTTGTAGTAGAAGATAGAGCCGGTATCAACAGGTGGCACCAGCCGATCAAAGTTTGTAAATGCTACCCAGTGGTCATTCCATGGTTCTTCTGCATGCACCACCGCGTTTTCGATTACGTTCACTGAAAAAGTGTCACCCCTGTTCGCCATTTTTGTCAAGAGAAATTGAGATATGCAGCGGATGATCAGTGGTTATATATAGGAGTGGATTAGTAGGAGTACGTACGTTGTCACAAATCTCAAGTTGAAATGTTACAATCTTTTTAGTTTTACAGTCGTTTTAGCTAATTAATTGTTTTTACCATCCCGGTTTTCATTACTTGTCTCGGAAATGACTTCACACTTAATCACATATTACGTGTTTTCCTCTTTATGTACATTTAGATAAATTAAAATCATATCTCTGTATTTGTTTTAGCATAAAAAGAAAAAGGGAAAAGATTTTGTGTTGCAAAATTCCCTAAAGTAATACTACAGTAGTATATATGATTTTCAATTCTATCCTTCTAAATACTGTAATATACAAACTATACTATACTACTCGTATAACATAACGTAAACAATAACAGATATTAATACATTTATATGTTTAAATTTAATAACGTACCAGATTAACAAGATTGTTAAACTTATTAACAAAGCATACTGTGGATCATCACATTGTACAAGTACCCATCTAATATATAACAATTGAAAGAAAGTTTTTTAAGAGGTTGACTTTTGACTTTTAAGTAAGAATGTATCACCCCAAAAAAACACAACTATATGAAATCAAGAACAACATTGTTGTTTTACACAACTTCTTAACAATAATGAAACATTTATATATATAATATATAATAACACTCAAACCTATACAAGCTCAAAGAAGTAGATAGTCAATGTTAAACGTTGAGGTAATCAGCAGTCAAGGGCTTAAACACATGACTAGCTTCTGTCTCAACATAGTTCAAATGCTTTTTTGGCATATGCATAAAGACGACCCAATCCTCGTTGTTTATTGGACTACCCATTGTCATCACAAAACAATCTTTCCTACCGGACGGGACATGGCATGATCCGAGTGTCACTTTACCCCAACCAAAATCTATCGCGTCCATGGTCTCAAACCTTTGTCCTGCTGAAACTGAGAATGACATCCCTCCCCCGACAAACGCCTTTGATATTAGTGGTCGTGGTCGTTGTTCTTCCACCCAATCTATTATATCCAAGAAATGCTCTTTCGTAGTAGCAGTCTGCAAGAACTCGTATACCTCTGTTGCTACATTGCTCAATGACATCTCCTTTAACTCCTAATGTATCAAATAGAGTTTCTCAGATGCACAATAAATCATCATTATATTAGTCTCTTAGATTGTGGTTTTGGGATTTGAAAATGAAGAACAAAAAGTTATATATATTTGTCAAATAAATAGAAATGCGTGTGCGTTTGCGCGCGCGTGAGTAGTGTACGTACATATATGTATATATATTACCTGTGGTTTTTTCGACCCAAATGGCATTGATAAAACATTGCCAAAGTGTGAGGCCATTAGTTTTCCTTTCTCATCATCCCCTCCATCACCCAACCTTCTCCTTCCATCGACAGAAACAACCACGTTGCATGCTTCACTATGTTTTCCAGATTCTTCCATGCTCAATGCGACTTGCTTCCACAAGAAAGAAGCGAACGCAACTATCTTTGACCTCTTAATCCCATTTTCGCTAGCCAACATTTGTAGCTTTATAAGTTGTTCCCCTTTAATGTAGTAAAGCCGATTAACAACTATATAGTCATCACCGACATCATTTATATCCTTAGTTGGGTTGGATGGTGGTTGAAACAGAGCAAATACATCATCAATCAACGGTGAATAAGTGGTTGGGGATCTTGGTTTCAGGTGAGACCTCTCAAACGAAGGACGTATAGATGTGGTTTTAGATCGAGTAATGTCGGCCCATGCTGACATGAACATGTTTGCAGAGTACCCATCAACTATGCGATGATCATTTGCAAAACCTATAACTATTCCATCGCAGCTTAGCTTTGTTACCTGCATTTAGAATACTGTGAGAAATCTTCTTATAATTCATCCATAACAATATACCAACAGATCCAAAAAAAATGGGAAGTGATTTTAGTACCACAAACATTGATTTATTTACCACACTGTATAACTTTTATAACATACTGTACAAGTCAATAAAGGAAACTCGTAACTCGGGATCGGATCGGCGAGTGGGGAGTCACGAGTTTTTAAAAACTCGGATCGGAATCAGGGAGAACTCGGATCAGGTTTTTATATAGAAAATTTATATTTTTTAAAATTATATGGAATGAACTTAAAACATAATTGTTTAAAAACTTTAATATAATTTTTCAAAGTTCAAGCTTCATTCATTAGAATCACAAACTTAAACCAATTTAGCATTTTATTTTTTTTATAAAAAAACTTTGACCTAAGTTGACTCGAGTTTTGACCCGATCCGGCCGATTCTTGACCGATCCACCCGATTTTTGACCGATCCAGGCGAGTTTGACCGAGTTTTACAAGCGACCAAGTCGTTGACCGAGTTTTGACCCGATTCCAGCCAACTCGACCCATTTAACCCCCGATTCCGGTTCCGATCCCGAGTTCCGAGTTTTACAACACTGCCCAAAAGTAATACCGTGTGGACTGAAGTTATAACGTGTCTAAACGAGTTTTAGTCAAAATTGCTTGGGTCAAAATAATTTTATCCTATAAGGAAACAGATAAATCAACTTAACACATATGCCTAATTAAAATCAATCAAAAACCTCTAAGAATTTGACACACGTGGATTTACTAATTCTCTTTTCTAATCTTATCTATTGATTCTTCTACATGTTATCATCCTATGATTAGGTTGAGTTTTAGACATATGAGTTGAATTGATTTGTCATTATCCTTTTTTTTTTTGAACGGCATGTGTTATATGTTAGTGATTCGAACTCCGGCAGTGACATCCAAAGTGGGTAGTATGCTAAAAGTTGGAACCCGCACACTCCTAAAGAACAGAAGTGATAACACGTATACTCACACGCTTAAGAGGTTGACACGTGAATTAGGGGAAGAACAACCTAAAATTGATGCAAACAGCCTTAGAGCATGCAAGGTTTTTGGGAAGACATTATTTTTAAGCAATGGGTTGTTAAGTATAAGTCTTTGAGGTAGATTAACAGTCTCTCGACCTTAAAATTGCAAGATTTTTGGGTTTTTTCAAGACTTTTGACATTACAACAAAAGTTTAATTTATTAAAAAGCTTTTGATGAAAAGCTTTGGCATGTGGATCTGATTTATATAGCTCTAATACCTCAGCCCCTTCTTCCATGATCATTAGATTGAATTAATATGGCAATATTATTTACACAAAGAATGAATTCAAGTACCTGGATGGACATGATCCCACGTTTGTTCTTGGGCATTAGTTTACCCTCAACACATTCATCCGGATTGTAAAAGTTGAGTTCCTTGAGCTCCACGTCAGCTACAGCGACAACAAAGTCAACACCTTGATTGTTGCAGTGAAATTGATTCTCTCCTGCCTCTCCATTCCATTCTATCTTGCCAGCGAGGGGCGGGAAGAGTGTAAGAACTTGAGATAGCGAAGCTTTGAGGGCGTCTATTATTTCGGCGAAACTACCATGGGAGGGTTCCTTGTAGTAGAAGATAGAGCCGGTATCAACAGGTGGCACCAACAAATCAAAGTTTGTAAATGGTACCCAGTGATCACTCCATGGTTCTTCTGCATACACCACCGCATTCTCGATCACCTTCACGGAAAAAGTAGTGTCACCCACAATAATGCCCATTTTTGCAAGAGAAATTGATCGAGATATATATTGATACCGAGAAATTAGTTAAGGTGTGTGTCGACATATTCTACAGCGAATGAGTGGTTATATATAGAAAGTGGATTGGTGTAACTTGTCACCATGCATTTTTTAAGTTGAAATGTTATCATATCGTTATTTAGTTATTTAATTAGTTTTGCTTATTTAATTAGTTTTGCCAAGTCTCATATGAACTAGTAAAATATAGCTGTTCAAAAAAAAAACCAGTAAAATATAAAAAAATCAGTATGGAGAACAAGCTATAGCTAAGCCAGTTTTAATTAATCTTTCCGATCGGTAGTAGATGTTTTTCATTACTACTTCATATAATTATGTGTTTACTTTTCCTCTCTAAATACATTTTTAATTAAAAGTCATCATGCATATTTGTTTAGCAAAAAAAGGAGAAAAGACTTGGAATATTATATGTATGTATGTATTTTAAAATGAACACTTCAATGGATGTTAAAGAACGTACGTATCTTTGTGATGATGACCGATTAACAGACAGTTCAATTCATAGAACTCGTTCGATAAGATAACTGTCGGGTGGTGGGTGGCGTTTGGAAGAAGATAGCTAGCTAGCTACATGGTGGAACGTACGAACCTAGCTAGCTTGGTCATATTAATTCACATTGGCAATTAACCGTCACGATTGTGTATGTACGTGACGGACTGATTTAATTAGCATATATATGTTCAAAGGAAAATCAGTATATAGTTTTTCAATACTGTTATATATTCAAGTGCTGATATATCACTTGGCGAATCTATACATAAAGTAGCTAGGTAACTTTTGGTTTCTAAATAACGACCCATAGCGACACTATGTTTATGTGTATATATATATGATCAAATTATATGGCGATATTGAATAGTTATCCATATTTGGGTTTCCATTAGATTAAAAAAAAATATGCGTTGATCGACTGTATTGAATGGGCTTAATTGGCGCATTGACAGTATCTATGTATCCCATATCGTACTGCCTAAATACAATAACTATGTTCGTCTTTGTCCTTGCGCGTGCTTCCTGACTTGGATCAATATAGAGTACGTTTTGAATTGAAATCTAAAAAGGTTTAGTGCTTTTGATTTAGTTATACTTCATAAACGTTAAACAAACAACAAAGAAAATAGAAACTCGCTACAAACATATCTATGTATACAAATGTGTTGTGTCCGTTTGAGTTTTCTCTTCTGGATCTTTAGATAAATAGATTTTTTCATCATAGAGTTTAGTTTAAGGATCTATTATATGAGTTTTCTAACACGAACCCAAATAAAGTATCATATTGTAGATCTCCCGACGTTCACGGTTAATTTACATCAATAAAAAAAATGCCACAATATCAAAACAAAAACGTAACCATGCGTCACAGTAGTATTATTACTCGTATTAAAATAAATCTTAATAAGCCATAATTTATTATTTCTTCTTCTGGATTTATTACACCCGTGTTCTGTGTATTATCAGACGGGACACGTGTTGGTATCTGATCACATTATATAAACGCATGTCCATAAATTATTTAAGCCTACGGGGTCACACGCGTTGACACTTAGATATCCGGTAATATATATATATATATATATATATATATATATATATATATATATTGTATCTACATATTTGCAATCACCAAATTGAGAGAAATGATAATTGGACATTATTAACTAGATACGTTAATTAGAATTATTTATAAGTTAATAAATATGAATTATTAATTATTAAATATTAACTAATAATTAATGTAATCTATACTATATTATAAAGCAAATAGGGTTTCAACTTTTAACTTTTAATTTCAACAATGTACAAATGATAATGCATGATGTACCATACATCAATGCCTACAACTTTCTCTCTCCTCCATAAATCATTTTATTCCTCTAATTTATTCAAAATCTTTTATCTCAAAAACCGTATATCGATAAATTATAAAAATTATATGGGTGTTTTTAAAATTTCATGCTCTTTCAGTAGGGTAAATGCCTAGGAACCCCTTAGTCCCATAGAGGAATTTTACCTCTTAAGCTAGCGACCCTGCAACGCTGCCTGATGGTGAGACCCCAGAAACCTTGGCTGGTTGAATATGCTTGTGTAGGGATTCGAACCTGGGTGGTGTACCCACCAAGTCGCTTTTTAGGGGGGCAGGTGGCCACTGGGCTGTAACCCAGATGGTTTTCATGCTCTTTCAGTAGAGATATCATCCGATATGCTTTCGACGAATTTTTAAATCTGAGGGTGGAGCCCATACGACTAAGACATTTGGCTATGACACTATATCACATATCACCTCCTATGACCTATCACATATCACCTATCTATGACTCTCACCATCTTACCGCCGCAACGCGCGGGGTACTTGCTCTCGTTATTAATTAAACCCTAGTCCAAGTCAAAAGATATTAGCTTGAAGGTTAAGTTATAAAGGATATTTATATATATATATATATATATATATATCCTAATAATAAAACCCTAACTAATAACTCTAATATCACATAACCCTTTTCGGTTGATTCTCTCGATCGAACATACAAAACCGAAAAACACAAAATCAATATTTATTATGACACCATCCAATATTATATTGATATGGGACCTGATTTTTACACTGAATAAAAGTATTCATCCACGGAAATTTAAATAAATAGACAACTTTGCCCCTATTTTCAATTTACCTAAAAATGCTATCCCAGATTGCTTTCGCCAATCTTCCCCATCATATACCACAACCTTCAAGCTTTTCATATATCCAACAACATACATGACTTATCAACAATTCAATATGGATATACCTGTCGATAACATTCCCCAAACGTGTAACTTATAAATTATATTTCATAAGCATCAAATCAGTGAATCACAATTATATCTATCATCATCAACTTCAATTCGATCTCAAGTTAAAAATTGTGATTTCAGTTTCCTTCAAATCCCTTTTTAGAAAATAATACTTTAGAAAACATAGACTATATTTTGTAATAAAACTAGCTAATCAACCCGGGTGATTACCCTGACATGATTAAGAACAACGGTAAAGCTTAAAAAATAGTTCAAGCTATGTATATTTGGTGTCGTGTGACTTGGATATAATCCCTTGATTGTCCAACTTGTGTGGATGAAAATTAGAAGATGATCTAGAAAAACACAAAGTTTTTTTGTTAGATTTATAGAGACGAATAATTAAAATGATACCACGGTTTTCGGATCTTAAAGGATTCGAGTAGCTAGATAAATAATATACGTGGAAAATATTATAGATAAATATGGAATGGATGTTCATGTCCTTTAATAGATTAATTAGAGAGATATTTGTATTATATTAGAAGATCTATTTCTTGGAGAATAAGAATCATTGTATTATATATTGAACCTCTGAATGAGATGAATAATAGAACTCTCTCCATTCTCTTTATATAATCAATATATAAGGTAAATATATATATATATATATATATATATTAATAACATTAACTAATAATTTAAGAGTGTAATCAAAATCTTTACCAAATATATATGCCAAAAGTAAAATACTAAAATCCATTTGTAATCATTTTCAATAATATGTTCTTATATGATCATTATATTTCCAATTATTCGAATACGATCCAGTTTCCCTTCATAAGCATAAATAAAAAGAAGAGAATCACATGAATTATGAAAAAAAAACTATTATATATCTTTTTTTCTTCTTAACCTAAATCGATTAAGACATCTAATCGTGTAAAAAGATTTAGGCCAAAGAATACAATATAACATACAAAGAAAATTCATGGTTACATGAACTAAAGTATTATCTACACTGACACGTCAAAATTAATCCATCTACTAGACCCGTTTTCTAATTTTTGATTTCGAACTATTCGAATAAACACATATATACAAGTTTCGATTAAGATCAGGAAACTATCTTAAAGACCAAGTATACATTCCAACAATGGTTTATAACATAAGTATCAAAAGTTTTAAAATTAATTACCAATGACATAATTAATGGAGTATGATGCATGTATCAATTAAATCAAAGATTTCAGTTAGATCTTTAACTTAGCTATCTATATAGTACGATTTTGTGTTCTAGGATTCAAATACAACACAATGCATGCGGTCGTGACATGAAGCCGAATTGCATAATATATATTTAGCAATCAATTGCAAATTAACATATATCATATATATTTGATACAACTACATAACCTTGTTATACAAATCATGAAGTCAATGCGATACTAATTACACAAGGTATTTATCTATAAAATCTAGAAGATAGGTTTTCAAAACAAATTTAGCTCTTGTTAAGAGTCCATGCGTTTATCTAAACAAGGTGGATAACATAGTTAATATACGGTAGAATAGATCTATCAAATTAATATATAAATCTCAAAATCCAAGCCACTAATAATATAATATAGTGTTTCACATATGATTACGCATTAAAAAAAATTAGAGATGGCAATTACCTGTGTATCTCCGAGATGACGTAGCGCTACAATATCTCAAACTGAGTGTAAACTCATGCCTGTTCGAGCCGACGAAAACCCGTATAATCGAAAGCTGCATTCTTATCACCAATAGTTAATAGTAAATCTGCCGTTTAAAGCAAAGTCAAAAAAAAAAAAACTTTAAAGTTTTGTTTTTTTTCTTCCATGATATGTTATTAAAACCGGATCCAATAGTTAAGTTAGTATAAGCAAATCATAAGAAAAATCACAAAGTTGCTATATGAATCAAACCGTGAAACTTTGAATTTTAATAGAACTCAGCCGTGAAAAAAAATAGGTTTTAAAAAGCAAATTCGTGCTGATAACGTGTTGTAAAAACTATATATTTTGCAATTCATGAACTTATGTGGATAATAATTTATTTATAATAGTTGGTAGAATTTGTATTATATATAATGTCAATTTAACAATATATGCAAAAAGGCGAAAAGCTATGTCACTACTTCTAAGCAGTAGGTTTCTACATATATCATGTGTCATGTGTAGGCGTTTTTTAATTAAGAATAATATGCCGAATTACAGTTTATTTTTATTATCATCCAAGTTAAGCTCCAATACCACACGATTGTCAAAATAAGCTTGAAATACAAATATTATTATACTAGATTAAACCCGGACGTTGTCCGGGCCTTATCTAGAACGTAAATAAAAAAATATCCAGACAATTACAGTATTATTTATAGTTTATGGTATTATAACAACTATCAAATTACGACTGATGCAAATAATAAAATTATAATTTATGAGTATATCATATATGTCAAGTATGTTAAGATATGATTAATTATACGTAATATTAAGTTATAACAAATTTATATGTGAGAGTAATAATAATAATAATAGCAATAATAATAAGCAGAACTAAATTAAAAACAATAAAGCAATTATAATAGAAAAAATTATAAAAAACATTTAAAAAATAAAAATAATATAATATAAATACATAAAAAATTAGAACAACTGGGCAAAATATGACATGACAATTATATTATTTAACCATTACTCGTTGCTAACTTAGGGAGGGGATTCCCTAAAGTTGTTTTTAACTTAATTGATCAAGTTGGAAACATCTTGGTCCTTGTATTAAAATCAAAGGTCAAAATTTAAAGATGAACTTTAAATCTTGACTCTTGATTTTAATTAAAGGTCAATATTTGGCTAACATGGCCAACTTTAGGAAATTCTTTCCTCTTAACTTATCAATGATTACTATTAAGATTTGATAAGTTGAAATGCATATTAATATTAAAATTAAATGGAAAAACATAAGAACTTGACAAATATACAAAATGTTGATTTGTTAAAATTAGAGGTAGTCACATAAAACCTAACATATTTTTTGTTAGTTATAGATAGATTGATAGATCAATTAATAAGTATTAGTATGTTAGTATGAGTAATAAATTTGAAAATCTAAATTAAATAATCAAAAGTTTAAAAAAGTATAATGAAATTTTGAGTTCTGAAATATGTCTTTAACATAAATCTTTATACTGTTAATTAAATATATATATATTTGTGAGGTTAAACTTTAATGACTAAAACTAACTATCGAGGAACGAAAATCGAATACACTAACTATCTTTTCTACATATATATCTTATGTTATCTTATTGAGTATATTTAGATAAGATCTCAAATTTTAATAATTTAATTTAATAATAATCTAAAAATGACATGAAAAGGTACTAAATATTTGAAAAAATTACAACTAAGCAAAATGCATATATGTCATGTAAAGAAAGATTACACTTAGGATTTTACCTATTCTCTCTTAGTTATACAGAGAGATTTGGAGATATACTTGCCATCAAATACTTTGCCGTCTAATTTCTTAATACTTTACGGTCTAATTTCTTATTTTTTTTATTATAATTTAATAATGATTAATGATGATGATTAGGTTAATGTATAATTTTTAAAGTATGCTTTAATGATGATTAGGCTAAAGTGTAATTTTTTAATGTATACTTAAAATTAGGAATTTAATTTCAGCAGAAAAATCCTACATGGCATGATTTCATAATTGCTACATAATCAAAAATCTATCATTTCTTAGTTATATAGAGAGATCATTGTATACAACTCATTGGAAACAAACTTCTATACGTATTCTAGATGAAATTACATTTGTTGATGAGTTTTATATCTTATGTACTGTAATTATTTATCAGTGAGATAATGTAATAATCAATTGGGATTTGATTTCCTAAAAAAATATTGTATTTAAGGTATAAATGTCTGGGCTTCATTTTAATTATATTTAATAATTTAATTATTATAAATAATATTAATATGACATCATTAAGAGAAAATTGTAATCCGTGAATAAGGTTAAATGATGCCACATTAGCAATTTTTTTAAAAAACTTTCTAGAAAGAAGGTTACTTTATATATATAAGAGATAAGAACGAAATAGATTGAAAACTTATGGTTTTTAATTTGTTTGAATTACCAGCCCCCTTCGGATCGTGAGTGGGTATGGTGTGTTGAATCAGATAAATGAATTTGAAGTTTATGGGTTTAATAGCTTATGGTTTTCTTTTTGTTAATATGTTTTTGTGCATGGAAAAGTCAGAATATATGTAAAGCTACCTAATAGGATATCAAAAACATCCATGGAAGAAAATAGGGGACTAATGTTTTCTGAGTATATTAGTTTTGATGGTTAAAATGCCAAAAGAAAATAAATAAATAAATAAAGATAGATAGATGACGGAGAATAAGTAAGGGCAAAATAGTATATTTATTCAATATTTCCGTAAAAGAATCATTTTCTTCCGTGTAAAAATCACTTCCCTATTGATATAATAGTAATATCTTTGGTGATGTTCTAGTTCGGCAGAAAGTCATGAACATATTTAATTATGTTTCATGCTTCAAATAATAAAAGCAAACTAGGAGTTTTGGTTTTTGGTGATTCAAGATCTAGCTAATCTTCGGGTTTTGTTTGACGTGTCATGTGTGTGATCGTAGAGCGGTTTTACTTTAAACCCTAACTAATAATAATTTTATTATTATTATCTTATTGGGAGCTTACGCTAAAAAGAACACATTCGATTCCTTCTTTGTTAATTAATATGATTGAATATATGTTCTTATCCGTTGTGTACTCGTGATTTGTTATGTGTTTATGTGCTCATATTCTAACAACATGGAGTGTAAAAAAATAGTGGGTGTCATCAAGTTTAATTGCCACTTCATCTATAGCAAGCGTCAATTAGATTTGGTCACCGACATTGGCTAAGACAACGACAACGTTGTCCCCTTGTCGGAGACGGATGATCTCGAAGGATCACAAGTATGTATATATTTTAATTCTTAATCCTCTTTTAAAATAGTATAAGAGTCCTAGATATATCTTCTATACTTAAAAGATATCACAAAGGGAGGATGAGATTTACCCTAATTTTCTTATCATTCTCCCCAAGTTTTTACCTTCTATATAAATAGAGGAGGTGCCATACGACATAGGAATCATACTCAACATATATACCCTAATCATTAAACATTTGATTAAATAAAACCCTCAACGATCCCCAAATCGGAGAAGGGTTAACAACCATCAGGCGTAAAGCGGCCTACGACCCTCTAACCGGAAGGAAATCGCCAACAAAACACCTAAAACCTAACTCACACGTTCGGTTGAGCCATAGTGCAATTACTTGATCAAACACATACCCCATATATAATATATCATACGCACTTCATTTTTTTCGTTAAGCCGTTGGAAAAAGGTCTGTTTCTCTCTTTTTTTCCCTTAAATAACACACCCACCTATAATATATTATATATATATCCTATGTATATATATGAAATGAAAAAGGAAAAGAAAATAAAAAGGGGAAGAAACCAAGGGAGAAAGAAACGTTGGCTCTTGTTTTTATGAGTGAAGACCTCGTCCGATTTCCACCGGGGTGCCCCCATTTTCTGATTGGAACGCCACCCGAAGCGGTGTGGGTGGCGTCTTCCAGGCGTTTCCGGGGGGTTCTTGGAGGCAAGGGCGTTTTGCTCCTAACATCAGTCTTAGAAGCATAGCATCCTTGCCTCCAAGAACCCCCGAAAACGCATGGAAGACGCCACCCACATCACTCCGGGTGGCGTTCCATACCAAAAAAGGGCGCACCCCGACCGAAATCGGACGGGGTCTTCATGCATAAAAACAAGAGCCAACGTCTCTTTCTCCTTTGGTTTCTTCCCCTTTATATTTTCTTTTCCTTTTTCATTTCATATGATATATATAATATATTATAGGTGGGTGTGTTATTTCAAGGGGAAAAAAAGGGAGAGAGAAATGGACATTTTTAATGCGGCTAGACGAAGAAGATGAAGTGCGTATGACATATTATATATGGGGTATGTGTTTTGTATCTATATGTATTTGTGTGTGTGTTTTTAGGATTTGCAAAAAAAAAAAAAAAAAGATACTCCTAGGATGCAGATGATGATGATGATAACGATAGGATAAGGGTGATGAAGGTTTATGTGGATGTAAATTTTTTTTTTTTTTGTTTTATATAGACTCATTTTGGTTTGAATTTAAAAAATAATAATACTATGAGGCCCCTTCCAAAGAACCCTTACTCCAAGGATTGGAAGGGGCCACCCCTTCTTATGACAAGAATGTCACATGGCACAAAAATATAGAGGAGAAGGGGTGTTGAGAACCTCTTGCTCCTAATAATCTAAAAAAATTCTATAAACACATAAACTCTAGCGTTTTGAAGACATAAATATTTATTGGGTTTTTGACCAAAAATTCAGTAACATATATTTGCAAAACAAAGTATATGATGCATTTGCATATTGGCACAAAACAGGATACATTACATATCATAATTATTCAAGCTAGTATTATAATTATGTAAATATATCTAAATATCTTGATTTACATTATATATTCATTCAACTTAAGATTATATATATGTTGACACTAAAACATTATTAATATAAAAGTTATTAAATTATATATGGTTTTTGGTTCGGTTCGATTTTAGTGGTCGGTTTTTTGCATACAAGGCCGATGTAGAGGGTGGCCAAAGTGGCCGACGGGCTGAGGCCCGATTTTTTCGACCCATAGCGAATCTATACATAAAATAGCTAGGTAACTTTTGGTTCGGTTTACATTATATGTTGATTTACATTATATATTCATTCAACTTAAGATTATATATATGTTGACACTAAAACATTATTAATATAAAAGTTATTAAATTATATATGGTTTTTGGTTCGGTTTGATTTTAGTGGTCGGTTTTTGCATACAAGGCCGATGTAGAGGGTGGCCAAAGTGGCCGACGGGCTGAGGCCCGATTTTTTCGACCCATAGCGAATCTATACATAAAATAGCTAGGTAACTTTTGGTTCCTAAATCACGACCCATAGCGACACTAAGTTTATGTGTATATATATGATCAATATATGGCGATATTGAATAGTTATCCATATTTGGGTTTCCATTAGATTAAAAATAAAAGTAAGTTACATTTTTCGTCCCTAAAGTTGGTACGTTTTGCACTTTTCATCCCTTAAGTGAAAAAATTACAATTTTGACCTTAAACTTGGCAGAATTTTGCAATCGGCGTCCCTTGGCCATACGACATTAAGTTTCAACCGTTAAGTCACAGACGTGCAAAACAGGGAAGGGACTAAAAGTCCAAAAGGTGACTAGTTCAGGGACAAAAAATGAAATTTACATTATATATTGTCATCATCTTCATCTTCTCCGGCTGAGTGGCCGGAAAATTCGCTGGAAATCTTAAAATGCCGATATCTCACTCGTTTTTTTGAATTAGACCACGAAACCACCACCAAACTTTTCAAAATTAATCTCCGCACGAATCCTAACCAAAATATTTCAGATTCAACACTTGCAGGAAAACTCAAAATCTCGCCGGAAAACAAACTGCCGACCAAACTCAACGAAATGAAGAAATCATCACATCAACATGTTCAGAATTCTATCGCGAATAAAACCTTGTGATTTCCAGGTCGATTTAAGACAGAAGATTAGTAACATGAAACCATGACGTTTTGTTGCTTGATCTAAATCCAATGTGGAGTGTATCACTAGACTTATGAGAGTCTTTTTTCTTGTTTTAGGGTTAAAAATCAATTTCTACAAGTCTAATCTTTATGGAAGCAGTGTTAATGACCCGAAATTTCTGAGCTAGCGGATAAACTATATTGTAAGTCATACTTTTCCTTTCACGTATTTAGGTCTTAAGGTATTTATTCAAGAGTTGGAAACCAGTATTTGATTTAGTAGAGGCACGACTCTCATTATGGAAGGCCTCGGTTTTATCTAATTGGAGAGCGGGTTACTCTATTAGGCTCGTTTTTTGTGACCACAGTATTTTGAGTTTTCCGACAAGTGTTGAATATGAAATCTTTTGGTTAGGATTCATGCGGAAATTAATTTTGAGAAGTTTGATGATGGTTTCGTGGTCTAATTCGAAGAAATGAGTGAGATATCGACATTTTAAGTTTTCCGACCACTCAACCGGAGAAGATGAAGATAATGACAATATATAATGTAACTTTCCGTTTCATCCCTGAACTAATCACCTTTTGCATTTTTAGTCCCTAACGTGTTTTGCACATAGTTGTCAAAAGCGAAGACGATCTCAAAGCGCAAAGACCCCAAATGAGGGGAATGCGAGAGGCGCAAAAAAAACGCATGTCCGAAGAAAAAAAGGCGCACTATATAAAAAAAAAATATAATTTTTATATATGATGAAAAATAATAATAAAAGAAATCAAATATCATTAATAAAACCAAACGTCATTAAGCAAACCATAAATCTTTGGTCAAAAACTTCAAATTGTGTTTTTTTTTTAATGATAGAAAAACTAAGTTGGTAATGACCAAATTATAACCTATTATAATTTAAATATAAATAAATAATAAATTTTATAAGTTATAACAAATTTATTATATAAATAACTAAATTTTATAATTTTATATAACCTATTATAATAATTTAAATACAAATAAATAGTAGTAAAATCTGTTTATAGTGAAAGAATATTGGTGGACTAAGCTATTGAAAATAAGAATAGATATGGGCTTTTATTTATTTACATATAGGCTTTTATTACTACATATTATAAGAAAAAAAAAAGACGTAGCCCTATTCCATATCAGCCGCCACTCTTTCTTCCCCAACTTTCAATAAGGTAGCAGTTTTCTTCTTCCTCCTCTTCTTCTTCTAAACGTCGGCTTATCTGTCAGTCGTGTTGGATGGGCCGGCCCATCCTAACATCATTTATGTACATATTCTTTCTTCCTCTCCTTCTACATATTATGTCTTCTACTACTATCGATGTGGTCGTCTGCAATAAAAAAATAACCGATTTGCCCGGATTCATATTTAGCCGGAAGTTTACTATTCGCTGCCGTTGACCACCACCTTTGACCGCTTTTTTCCATGGTCGACTTGCCCAAGGGTGTAACAACCGTCATATAATTATCCTAATTAAAGTTCCTTAGTTCGTACTTTCGCCATCTGAACGGCCAGTCAGTTCAATTTACTAAAATTCATGACGTACTTTAGACATAAAATATGTGCTTATTTGAAGGTCAATTTGATCTTAAATCATGAATTATATGACGAATTATAAATTAATTCGATAAAAATACGAAGGTTCGGTTCATAAATGTGCTTGTCCATGAATGTTCTAGTGCAAAATGTTCACCAATGATCCCTTGTAAATACCTTGTGCTTATATTTGAAAAGGTATAAATAGGAAAGTTTAGTGTGAGTAACCACACAACTCCTTCATCACCTCCATTTCCCCACTCTCTCACTAGAAACACATAGTTCAGAAACCTTCCACCTCCATTTTCACACACTAAAATTAACCCTTTTTATTTTGGGTTGATTTTGAGAAATCGTTTGTACTTCCGGGTTCCTCGTGACGATCAAAACACGTTTCCATAATCAAATCACAGGTAACAACAACAATTCTTGTGAAATTGAGCAATTTAAATTTGTACTTTTTCATGTTCATGTTCTTGATGATTTGGTCCGATTTTTTTTAAGAAATCATGTTAATAATCAATGGGTTTGTGTCTAGATGTGTTTAACATCATTCTGGTGAACAAAATTGAGTCATAACATGATTAAATTACAAAATCTATTTTGAAAGTGAAGGTAGCTTAACTTGGAAGAAACAAACTGTTCTTGTGCTTTGATGATTCTAAAATCTGTTTTTACATAATAGAATGATGTTATTGAGCTTATATATACTGGTACTATGTCCACTAATCCTAGAAGTCATACAAATCGACATAGAAATTAGGAAGAAAGAGCTACCTGATTCGTGTTTGGCTCGTTGGTGTTCATGAGCTAACGTAACTTGTTTTGAATTGTACATACTCTGTTCTAGCTAATCGTGGTGATTTGTGTTGATTTGATATGGATTCGCTCATGGGTAACTGATCAAGTGATCGGTTTAGCTCAAATGGAATCCTGATTCGAATCATGGCATGAGTCTGATGTGTAAATCGATCAGAACCTAGTTGCTGACTATGTGGTTTTGAAACGATCTTAATCAGATCGTTTTACTTCCCTCAAGTTCTTAAAACGATTTGTTTGATTAAAGTGTAAAACGATCCCTTTCGATATTGAGCTAGAACGATCTATTCACAAGTGAGCAAAAACGATCTGTTTTCTAGTTGAACTAAAACGAGCTAAACAGAGCTTACATGAAACGACCTAAACGAAGCTCACTCAAAACGATCAAAAGGTGCCTAGGACAAAACGATCTAAATGATGTGACACTAGAACGATTAGTTTGAATAATTAACTCTTGGACGATTTGTTTTGGTCACACATTAATCAGGGACGATCTTGAGCCTATATGTATAACTTGAACGATTGGAATCTAATACTCTAAAACGATCTAAACAGGAGAGAATAGAACGATCTGTTTTGCTAGAGGCTTGAAACGATCTAATTGACTAGAACTCTGAAACGATCTATTTGGCTAGAACCTTGAGACGACCTATTTTGACTAAAACTCTGGGACGATCTGCTTTGCCAAATAAGACGATTTGTGCAATAAACTCCAAGACGACTTGTGCATTTAACTAGCTAGAATGACCTCGCCTTGGTGTATCTAACACGACTTTATTTCAGGATGTAACTAATACAACTTAATTACCCTAAAACGAACTGACTTGCTTTAGTCCTTGTAGCCTTGAAACGACCTTGAGCCTCTTTTAATTTGGGACGACCTATTCGATAAAATCCTAAACGATCTTGTATTGCCTTGTGACACTCATAATTAGTAACATGACGAGATCTTGTGCATGATCATCCAATGTGCTTGTAGTCTCCTTACATCATTATGACACACCAAAGATTATATAAACTTGCCGAGACTAGTTCCAACTTGAGTTCTAGTTGAACCGTTACCCGTTGACCAAGTATAATAATTTTGTGACTTACTATGATATTTTAAGTGCGAGTCCTATGATCCATCAGACAAGAGTTTAAGACTAGAGTTCACTAATAAAGTCGTGTGCAACTAATTAATGGTATAATTATGTTGTGTGTGTTCAAAAACGTTCAGTTCGAGTCCAGTTCATGTACTTAAGGTTCATTCAAAATTGTTTTAAGAGTCAAAACGTTCTAAGTTCATCAAGGACCAAATCATCGGATCATCAAGAACATTTTTGCGATTAATTAATCACCGAGTCTAATATATGTACATATCATGTGTACAACAATGTGTACTTAGGCTTCTGTCAAGACGCGCTTGGATTTCTATAGAGATAACATATCTATCTCTGTGCTTGTTCTCTGTGCTCAATAACCGTACTGTACCAGATCACTGTGAGTTCACTTATCCCCTTTTCGTACATTTTGTTCAAAGTTCTTTATCGGGGACTGAAAAGCATGAAAACTATTTTGTACTTATATATATGTGTGTAAATATATATATATATATATATATATATATATATGTTCTTGAACTGTTCTAAGTACTATTTTATGATCGTATGAAACACTTATAAAATGAATCTGAATTATCTTCTGATGTGTATTTAGATCTTGAATGGGCAGGATCTTGAATACATGAATACCGTTATACATACTCTCTGATGTATATTTAGGTCTTGAATGGGCAGGACCTGAATATACTTATATTGATATACTGTTCTCTATTATGTACTTATCGTTCTATATATGAGTTCTATCTTTACTGATATCAATTCATATCCCACAGTTCAGGGAATGAACTGTAGGTAATTATGGACAGCGTTGTTAGGGTAGGCCCACCCTATTCTCTACAGTTCTGGAGGATGCATATTATCTGTACTTATTCTGATCTAGATCATATTTAGCTCACTTGTTTATGTGCGCTTATTGGTTCAACATTGTTCATCACTGGCCAATCGGGTTAGCAGTAATTATATACATACATACTAAGTGCATACTTGTTCTTGAAACTGTTTTTACTACTACAAAGTACTTTTGATAAACGTACTGACCTTATGACTCGTTCTTATTATACATATTATTATTATGTATAACTATTAAGTACTTTATGTGAAGCTCACCAACTACTTTCGTAGTTGACCTTTTGAACTTACATGCTTTTCAGGCTAGGCTAGTAGATCCTTTAGCATAGGAGTCTTCATCCTTTGAGCTCTTTCCCTTGGCGAATGATTCGTGCGTACAAGATCAGTAGCTGTGAAGACTTCCTTTTTGCTCAATTCAGTTCAAGACTTGTTTCTGTAAAGACAATTGTTCTGTCTTCTTGATATTGACTATTCTGGGTATATCCCATGTTCTGTAATAACTTATGAACTTCTTCCCTTGTAATGTTATTGGCTGTGTTTGAACTTGTACTGTGCGTGCTTGTGCTTATCTGTGCATCCCGTGTATTCCGCTTTAGCGGGGTGTTACATAGGGTTTCAGGCGATGGAGGTGGGCCTCGCCATTGCATTGCGCCTAGGCGCACCAGGCGACCGCCTTTGACAATTATGGTTTTGCACGCGTGGGACTTAACGCCTGAAACTTAATGTCGTATGGCCAAGGGACGTCGATTACAAAATTCTGCCAAGTTTAAGGTCAAAATTATAATTTTTTCACTTAAGGAATTAAAAATGCAAAACGTGCCAACTGTACGGACGAAACGTGTTATTTACTCTTAAAGAAAATGTGTTGATCGACTCTCTTATTGAATGCGCTTGGCGCATTGACAATATGTTCATCTTTGTCCTTCTGCTTCCGGACTTGGATCAATATAGAGTACGTTTTGAATTGAAATCTAAGGAAGGTTTACTACTTTTGATTTAGTTATACTTCATAAATGTTAAACAAACAACAAAGAAAACAGAAACTCGCTACAAACATATCTACGTATACAAATGTGTTGTGTCCGACTGTCCGTGTAAGTTTTCTTTTCTGGATCTTTAGATAAATAGAATTTTTCATCATAGAGTTTAATTTAAGGATCTATTATAAGAGCTTTTTAAAGAGAACCCAGATAAAATATCATATTGTAGATCTCCCGACATTCATGGTTAATTTACACCAATAAAAAATGTCACAATATCAAAACAAAAACGCAACTAACCATGCTTCGACACCAATATTATTACTCGTATTAAATGAAGTATAGTATCAAAAAAAAAATGTTTAGTTACCCAATAGCCAATAAATTTGATACTGAAAGCCAACTATAGCTCGATCGTGGCATGTAAATAATGGGTATTTTGGCACAAAAGCTTGGATCTGGGGCTGTAATTAAGGGCTTGGGGCTGGAGCTTGAGGTTGGGGCTAGGGGCTGGGGTTTTTTTTTCAACTCTCTTCCTACAAGCTTTTATTTTAAAGACCTTTCGGGGCTTTTAGGAGCTGGGGCTTTTAAATTCGAATGCGTTTCCAAACAGGGCTAATGAGCTTATATTTAAAAGCTCGGGGCTTTTAAGCTCCTAAAAGCTTTTAAAAGCCCCTTGCCAAACAGACACAATATCAAGTTGATACTCTCATCATGCCATCATTTAACTATACATTGATCTAAAACTTTAAAAGGCCAAAGTATTTTTATTTTATTTTATTTTTTTGAACAGCACCAAAGTAATTTATTAATACGTTTACCAAACTACGATCGTGACTTCACACCCACGATTAGCATAAAGCATCGTATCTCATAGCATAGACTATATTATCTGAGGTCTCGTAGGTATGTTGACTATTGATGATACTATTTTTTTATGCTTATTGATTATAAATGTAAATATAAATATAGATTTAATTTGTGAGACTTTTCTCAAAGAGATAAGATAGGGACAGAGTGAGCCAGTTAACTTCTTTACGGGAAGCTTTTGAGAGTTTTTTGCAAAAATGGGTTAAATTTTGAAATACATTGCAAAAATGGGTTACTTTCAATATCTTTTGCAAATATAGGTTATTTCGGATAAACAATAAAACTAGACCCCACTAACATTTATAGATTATTCACTTTACACCCTTTTTTTGTTAGAAAATAAATTGTACTTAGAAATTTTTTATCATCTACAGACTATAGTATCTATCTATTTAATTATAGTTTAATTTATACAAAAGAATTGTTATGTATTATATACAATTATACGAGGGGCAATTCTGGTAATTCAAAGACAGAAATTCTTAAAAATAAAAAGGACCTTTTTACTTTATATGAGAGTAGAGAAGAGTGTAATGTAATTCTACATAACATTCGTTTTTAATCATGTTTTATCCAATAAAATTAATAGTCAGATACAATTAGTTTTACAAGTCAAAAATGTACATATGATCGAAGTCATATACGAGTACAATTAATTAACCTTATCAGCAGAATCAACTATTCATAGCCCTTGTTTATATGACTACAGGTTCGTACACGAATTTTTTTTAATAATCATTTAGAATGTTTGTTTATATATACGTAATTACGTTAAAAGCAAAATAAATAGTTAAATACCAACAATCATAATGTTATTTGCACAGTTTAATAGTTTAATATTCTGAAACTACTACTAATATTAATACTATACATAAATTTTACTTTGAATCAATTAATAATGATCAGGTACGTACATGGAAACATAAGTTTTTGTACAAAATAAAGCTAGAAAAGAGAAGATTGCACTAAAAAAAATTCTTTTTAGTGATATGTTTTTAAATGACGATTACATGTAATATATTAATTTGCTATTCATTTAATTTGGCTATTAAACAAAAAAAATGATTAATTATAAATATAGTGACCTGAATTTAGCTTGGTAGTTAATGAAAAGTTGGTTGCTACACAAACTTAATGATCAAACGTATTTTGTTACTAATTAAGTCTTTTTGTAGTGTAAGAAAAACGTATAAATACAATTATTGGTAAATAGAAGGGTACAAGTGGTACATTTTACATTGTGGGTGGGACTGATGTTAAACTTTTTGTCATTCAACAAACCTATATCTGCAACATAGATAAGAAGTAACCCATTTTTGCTAAAGAACGTTAAAAGTAGCCTATTTTTGCAAAAAACTCCAACTCAGCTTTTGACCTAGTCATCGTCAGCGTGCTTAGGTACGAGCTTAGTAGTTTACGCAAAAGATAAGGTCATGTATGTCACTAAGATGTGAATAAAATGATTATCATAGGTTATAAAAATAAGAGACAATACATATAATGTTTTAAGTAATAATATATTAATATATCATCAACGGGTTAAAACCCCAGCGGTATCTCTGTCTCCCCATGAAGGAGTTCCTTCTTGTTGACGCAGGTTCGAATCCTGGAGGGAGCAAAGGTTTTTTCCCAATTAAGTGTAGTGCCCTTGGACAGTTGGATGTGGGTCTAACAGGCTCTGAGGTTCAAGGGCAGCCGTCCCGTTAACATTAAAAAAAATATATTAATATGACTTTTCAAAAAAGAAAAAGAAAGAGTAATATATTAATATGACCATGAAGTAAGATACACTAAAAAATTAAGATCCAGTTCGTTAAGTGTTCGTTGTCATCAATAATGAATTACTTAGCGAATACGTGTGAATGTGTAATTCTTTTCAATTGGTTACGCATGTTTATATGTTTGTATTAGTCCTAATATCCGTACGATGTACGGTAGCTATATAAATTGCATCATAAAGAAATTAAAATATGCCTTATACATGATTCGTTAATATGATGATATAAATTATAGTTAAAGTAAATCGATGATCAAGTTGAATTATCATAAACATTAATGATAAATATAATATATGTTTAGTTAGAGTTCTGAATTTACCTTAAATTTTTATAACTACATCATAATCGGAACTTGTAAGCATAATGGATAATGACAAATAACCTTGTAATTTCGGATCGTAAACTCAAACTTTTGAATTATTCATGTTAATAACTTATTATAATTCATATAAGTAATAAAAGTGGAACAATTGAGAAAGAAAAAAAAACAATTTATTAATGAGAAAATGATCAATCAAATAAGGTTATAATGTCTTTTGTATTAATAAGCCAAAAGTTAGAGTTTAGTTCTAAGTTTAATAAGGAAATTGAATTTATATACAACTAAAAAAACTAATTTAACAAAATAAATAAATAAAAAGACACGTGTCGATCAAGTATTACGCCACGTGTCATTTCAATAACATGTCAATCATGTTTTAGTTTATTGATAGATGCTAGTCTTTAGACCCGTTTATTGGACGAGTAGTATATATATATATATATCAAATGTATTGAATTAAATTGAAAAATGTTAAATAAAAACTAAATGAAATTTAAATTGATAAAGTAAAACTTTAAACGATCCAAATAATGCAAATAGTTGAAGAAGTAATGTGTAATATATTAAGTTTCGTGGTTCAGTATTTTTTCATGGGCAAATTGCACTGCCAAGGTTCAATGTTTATATTAAACATGATAATCATCGTAAAGACGACAAAATCCATATGACTAATATCACAGCTTTATCAATACGAAAACTTAAGAAGGAAACATATGAAAATTAACTTCATATAAATATTGAATCCAGTTAACCTCTTTTTTGTTTCAACTTTAGTTAAATAAAATATTTACAGTTTGTTATATCTAAACTTAAAACAAACACAAATTTAAGACTAAAATTACGAAAACCAAAGAAGTAAACATATGAAAATAACTCTATATAAATATTGAATCCAGTTAACCCATTTTTTTTTCCAACTTTAGTTAAATAAAAAATTTACAGTTTGTTATATCTAAAGTTAAGACAAACACAAACAACAACTTTAGACTATAATTTGAAACAAAAAGTGTACAATATATAATTTGAAAAATACATACCAATTCATCAACAAAGACCATCTCGAACGTTTTGTATTTCTTTGGGTTGTTCCACTCTGAAATAGTCCATATATGCACAACACGAAATCGTAATAATAATGATTAAATATGAACAAAGTATATTAAAAAAAAACCCTCTTGGTAGTCGATTTTTTTGGTCGGCGACGATTTTTTGGGTTTGGTCATAGGTTTTTCTTTTTGGTTAAGAATATGTGAGTGTTTTTTCTTAGGTTGTATATATATAGATAATTTTACGAAGACTTTTAAGGATAAAACGATATTTTTTTTAATAATAAGGTCGGCTTATAGATTTAAAAATTAAAAAATATTTAAAAAATAGAAGATTAATGAGAAGGAAGTTTTAGGCTTAAAGAAGAGGATTAGGGGTGTCAAGTGTACCCCCAACCTACTCTTTTAATTATATTATAAATATTGATCTATAAATATAAATATAAAAATGTGATGCATATCTAATATGTTTTATACATAGTACACAAGTTAACTTTAGGTTCAGTATTTAAATATCTGAGTGTTTTTAAAAACAAATTAGCATAATAAATTCAACACTAATAAGTATAACTATAAGTATAACATATATAAATATTAAAATATCACGTCTCACAAAATGCATTACACAGTATGTAAACACTTAATGTCAGTTTTCATATATTTTGGGTCTCAATACTACGATAGTGTATGAGAAGTTTGATATGTAAGTATGTAACCACTCTTACTCCTACCACGACGGTGTAGATAGAAAGGACCTCCGACTTGGCAGAAGGATTTAACCTTGACCTTTGTCTCTCTAGAGATAAATATACTAACTACTTGATCCAACTAACCTTGGTCTATAGTAAATGCTTTAAAACATAAAAGAAAAAAAATGTGTTTTTACTTGTACAAAGTATATATAGATCATTAACTTTCAGAATACTTTTTTGAAGTTTCCGACTCAAGTCTTGCGGACCCAATTTAGATAACGTACGCCAGACCTTCCGTTATTAAATTGCAACACGAAGTTTCCAGCGAAATACAACTTTTTTAAAAAAAAAGTCTCGTGGATTTTTTAATGACAGTGATATGAATATTGATAAAAGGCACTGAATGGGTCATCATCATTATTATAAAAATAAAGGATATCTAGAATCTCTAACTAAATCAAATATAGTTTTGATTGATCGACCTAAATTATTAATTATTTTTTTCATTTAAATGGGTTGATAAGTTCAGGAATATATGTCATGTAGTATAAAATGTATGTATAATGAAGATTTTATTCATAGGGCGGGAAAAGGGTTTGGTCCCTTAAAAATGTGGCTTTTGATTAGCAACGGTTTAGTATTGGGGTTAAAATCTTTTATTTTTTATTTTATTTTATGTTTCTCTTTATATTTCCTAATAATAACACATAAGTTTATAAATATTTGTTTGTAATTAGTTTTTCATTCTAGCATTTTCAAGAGTTTGTTTGTACCGTTAAAAAATTGGGATAAAACCCTAAACCAATATTTTATGACTAATTTTATAGGTGTAAAACCCCTTATAATAATGTCAAGTTTCATCGCCAATAACGATAAGGTGATGTTACTCATGTTAGAAATTGACAAGGGTGGAGTATGTCCTTAACAAAGTTTGTAGCAGAAGATGAAAATCCAATAGAGATTATAAAAAGATGGAAATCAATAGAGATTACAAAAACATTATTAACTATGCATTGGTATATGGTGGAGTCTAAGACTGAGAGATTTTGGGTTTAAATCCTGGTGTGAGCAAAATGTTTTCACGAATGGAGACAAGGGTTTTCCCATCATGGATTTCCTTTGGCATTGGAGTTGGGTATATGAAGAGACATGCCGCTGAATCCATATTTTTCATTATATATAAAAAGAAAAAGAAATTGCATTCGTGCAATGAATTAAACCACCTTTCACTTTATTGGGCACGCTTTAGATGTTAACTAGTTTTTGAGCCCGGAAAACATAACCATACATAAAACTTGTAATGTGTATAAGATCGGTGATGTATGCGTAACGATAAACGTATATAGCATATCATAAAACTAAAAAATTACAACATGGAGAATAAAAAGTGATTCAAAAAACTATTTAAAAATAATATTACATCATAGTGTTGTGATTACCGGGTCATTGGTCATGCAAATTTTAGTTGTTTTTAATTTAGAAGAACCCTTAAAAAACTCCATAAAAATTAATTAATATACTAATCAATTGAATAAAAATAAATCAAAGGTGAACGTTAAGGAAAATAATCAAGAAAAAAGAAACAAAAATTAAAAATCAAACAGACAATCTTATAGGTAGATATGGTTATTAGTCGTGGATTACGTGGACGTTGACTGCAAATAACAAATATTAGTTTTTTTTTATGTAAAGCAGTCTTTATAAAAAAGATTACCAATTAATATACTACTATCAAATGAAAAAAAAAACTCAAGAAAAATCAACGTTAGATAAAAGCATGACAAAAAGGAAGCAAAAAAAATCAAGTGTGCACGCTTAGATCTAAATATGCAACGAACTATTAGTCATGATAATTAAAAAACGAATTTGGAAAAAAGAAAAAAGCAAGCATGGTGGCAGGCTGCTGCAGCGGTTTGCTACTGTGCCCCCATAAAATGTATATAGTTATCATGAAATGTTAGAGAGAAATATAAACCATAAAAAAAGGCACAGGGTAACACCACCAGGAAGAAGGTCAACCCCACCAGGGTATAGTGGCGACGTCGCCGTTAATAGTGGGTCCCTGGACAACCCTGTATGTTTGACTGACAAAGCACGTTTTTGACTCGCCCCGTATCAGTATTAGCGGCGATGTCGCCGCAAATAGGTATGACGTGGCCACTGAAAAACATGATGTGTCCGACAACCGCGCCGCTTGTCCATGGTCCCACTATTAGCGGCGACGTCGCCGCTAATAGTCCGACATGGACAAATTCTGAACCATACGGTCCAATTAGATATTTGTAGTTTAGGTATGTATAATCTTCCTTTCGTTATCAAAAACACTCAAATTCTTTTCATTTCGCAAAGTCGTATTCAAAGCTGCAGACGAATATTGATATCTTTTGCACATTCGTTTTCAAACCTGCTGACATTTATATTTCGCACAGGTATATTTCTTACGTAAACATATATATATTATGAATATAGATATAGATATTATACCTATGCGTAAGTTATGTATTTAGTATGGATACCGTCAATAGTTACTGAACCAGATGTTTACTGAATTGATTCAAATGGATAGTTTTGAGGATATTTGGGCAGACCCAGAAAACGTACGTATTGAAGTGCGGACGGTGATTTTGACTGCGAAGCATGAGACTTACAAACCGATGAGGTGTTCGATTCCGTTGAAGACTTGACATAGTGGGCTCAAAGATCAACAATGGAGTTGGGTTATGTTCTAGTCATACGGCAGACGAACAAAAACTCGGTAAAGGTGGTCAATAAATCTACACTAATATGTCACCACGGTGGACCACGCGATAAGAGGTTAATTGGGCCACTAAAACGGTCCAACAAGATAGGTTGTCCCTTTACTTTGGAAGGCCGCCCCGGGCGTGATGGTGGTTGGAGGGTAACTGTAAAGGACTGGAGACACAATCATGATCCAACTGCCGATCTGCATGGGAATGCATACGCGAGACGGATGATAGAAGAAGAAAAGGAATATGTGGGAAACCAATCGGATCGCGGTTTATACCCACGTCAGATCTTGGTAAACCTTAAACATGAACTTCTGGGAAACCTGACTTGAAGAGGAGACATTACCAACTTTCTGAAATCGAGACGAAGGTCGTGCCAAGCTGGGCGTACTCCAATGCAGGTACAAACATCATATTAGTGATTATGTACTACGTTGTTGGAAGTGACTTGTTTACTATTTGTTGTTCATTTTTCGCAGGTTATATTTTTATTGCTGCAAGAGAAGAACTACTTTTACCAGTTCACTACAAATAGTAAAAATAGACGGTTAGAGAACCTTTTATTCATGCATCCAACATCAATCACTCCATGGCACGCTTTCCCCTGGGTTATTGAAATTGACTCCACGTATAAACCAACGTGTACAACATGCCGCTTGTTGAGATTGTCGGCGTGACTTCAACGGGCAGGACCTTCAGTTTAACATATGCTTTTATCGTAAACGAGCAGGAGGCTAATTATCGATGGGTGTTACAATCTCTAAAGTCCACCCTTGTTGAAGGCTTTGCCGTTCGTGTCGTTCTAATTGACAGGGAGTTGGCCCTGATGAGAGCATTGAAGGTTGTTATGCCTGAAGCGAAACAATTGTTGTGTAGGTTCCACATATGGCAAAACATAACCAAACACTGCGAACCGACATTGCGGCTGAAAGATGTTTCCATTGAAAGGCTTAAGGTCTGGTGGACAGGGGTCTATATATCTCGGACTGTTGACGACTTTAACTCAAACGAGAAAGAGTTGAAAAAAAAATTGAAAGATTTTCCATCTGTCTACAACTACCTGAAAGATAATTGGTTGTCTCCGTACCGAAAGCAGTTTGTTTCATGTTGGGTCGATGAACATCTCAACTATCAGAACCACACCACAAACAGAGTGGGGGCCGAGCACCACTTGCTGTAGGAAGAGTTAAAGGGGAAATGTACGTTTATCAGAATTTTGCAATGTGTTGATTCTGTCATCATCAATCAAGACACAAAAATAAGGGGGCAACTAGGGTATAGTAAGGGAACCCAGCAGGGTAAACACAACTACAACTGTATGAAGGCCCTGCTGGGAAAGGTTTCACATAAAGCATTGGACATAATGGGCAATGAAATCGTTCGCTTAGACAAACAACTGAATAAACAGGTGAAAAAGTGCGGGTGCAAGGTTCGGTCAAGTTGTGGGCTACCATGTGCATGCAAGATTGCCGAGTACATGCAGCGTGGTTAGTATGTTTTTATATATTTTATTTAAATCATAAAGACTTAATGTTGTAAAGTTATTGATATCCAAATACCTGCAAAACAATATTAAAGTTCATAGTTAGCAGCGGCAACTCTCCCTGTACTAATACCTGCAAAACAAAATTAAAGAACAAATATATATACATATATATATATATATATAGATACTTATGACAAACATCTATATATACTTACCCCCCGTACGCCTGCAGCCCATTCGGGATTCCATCCCCAATTTGGAGGGTCATTGACACCATCTCCGCCATGAACGACAACCATTTTAACCTACATAAGTTATAAACAACTTATAAAATAATAAAAACAATTATCAAGGTTAAAAAAAGGCGCAAATTAATTTAACATATTCTTAACACAAAAACTTTTTCCAACTTATTATCCCTAAATTTCAAACATTCATATCATTTATAAGAATGATAACATAACATTTATAACACTAATTACAATTATAATAACTTTTTCTAACATAATATACTAACAATCAAATAACCAATAATCATAAACTACAAAAGATTTATAAAAATCACCGAACTTGTAACAATCATATCATTTTTAACTATAATAACATAACCATCTAACACTAATTTATAACAATCATATCATTTTTAACAATCATATCATAATTAAATTATCATAATTAAATTAAAAATAACAACATTTCTAAATATAATAGTATAACATTTCTATAATAAACAACTTATATTAAAAATAATAACAATAATAAAAATTTAAATGAGTGTTGGTAAACATACCAAGAACACGTCGGAAAAGTAGTTCGCCGGAATTTGGAAGTGGGTCGTCGGGAAAGGAGTCGCTGCTAAAGACTCGTCTGAAAAAGTAAGGTGTGTGGTGGTCGGAATTTTCGCCTGAAAAAACCCGGTAACAACAAAAACGGCCGGATATACGTCAAAATAAAGGGTGGGGTAGCTAGATATTTGATAGGAAGACTGACATGATTGATGGCCGGAATATGGATACAAAATGGATCGTCGGAACTTAGTTTTTTTTTTTTGGGGGGGGGGGGGGGGGGGGGGGGATGGCCGGAATGCTTTTTGGAAGACTTTAGGGGATAGTGTGTGAGGGAAGATGGTGGAGCGGCTGCCTTTTGAAATTTTAGGGTTTAGTATTAGCGGCGACGCCGCCGCTAATAGTGGGTCTCCCAGGCGCGTCTTTCGGTCAACCGACACTGCAGTCTGTCAAACGGGTCCCACATTATTAGCGGCGACGTTGTCGCTAATACCTATGGTGGTGTTATCACTTTTTGCCTGATGGTGTTACGCGCTTCGTAAAAAAAATTCATGAACCGTTTGAAAAAAAATTTTAATAAAATATTGCTCCAAACTAAAGGATTAAGGATGGGAGAAACTAAAAGTTGGAACAAAATTGGTGGACGTCACGCACACAAACCCCGAATAACGTTTTCATATTAGGCTATTTGCCCTTGTAGTTAGATACGAGTAGTATTTACGTATATGACATGGCACGGAAAACGTTGCATGCAATTTAGGATATATACTAATATGGCTGCTATATATGGGCTAAGAAACTTGGGCTGACATAATTCTGTTATATCTTATTTCAAACTTTACATAGAGCCTAGTAAAACAAATACTCCGTATTAAATACAAATAAATAATTAAAATGATTATAAAACTGCTGCATGAAAATTCATAGAACAAAAGTATTATTTACAGACATATGAAGATTTTTATAATACATAATGATTTTTTGGTTAATAGAAAAAAGTTATTTATTTGTTTTAATAATTTAAGAACTATTGTTGATTGATTTGTTATACTAACATATCGTTGACTAATTTATCACAACTTACAACTTTTATTAAGAAGAAAAAAAGCTCTACAATTTAGAAATGCATACATGTGGTATATCCGCTATATGATTGAGTGTTGTGGTAGAAACATCATTTTCAGTGTACATTTAAGTTATGTATACAATGGCTTTTTCAAGCTTAAAACAAAGAAAGTTTCATAAACTTCCGAGGTCCTTATTTTAAAAATAATATGTCGCCTGGGGGCTTTACCAGGGCTAACTAATAAAAGGCCCCGACGTAGAAGAGATCTTAGAAACCAATCGCGTTCTGATACTCCTAATATATTAGGTCTCTCCTCTTCTTTCCCTATTTTTCCACTATTCGCCAACTTTTCTCTCTGCTAGAATATCCCAAGTACACACTCTCCTTATAACCCCCTATTTTTCCACTCACAAAATCAAAAACAGTCTCACACGCAGCTTTAGACGTGCGTCCAAGTTTAGGAGAAACCCCCTATATGCCATGAAAAACGCGGCTTGTGCTAATAGTGTCTTAGGTCGGCCCGGCGTCAGACGCAGCCTTAGACACGCTATAAGGAGCAGCCTTAGCAGATCTCTTTAATTTATGGCTTCAATGTTTTGGGCAACCATGACCTTCCGGTATTCATTCAATTTTATTTATTTACTTTTTTTCGTTTTGAAAGACCGACAATCATTGCATTAAACAATAGAATGAAAATACTCAGAATACAGTAGTGAAGCTACCTAGTGGCCAAGGGTGGTCATGACAACCCTATAATTTCAATAAAACTCTATATTTTTAGTATTATTTTATGTATTTATTTAGTTTTAAAAGTAATTAGCATCCCCAGACTGATATAATTTAATTTTGTAGTTTAACTTTATACTTTTTAGTATTATAAAAGTTGTTCGGCGAACTCATGATGAAAATTCTGGCTCCACCATTGCTCGAATAATTATTCTTTTCTTATTTCATACTTTTACTTTTGATTCGAGGATTCCATCTCTAGTTGGTTTGTGTAGAAAACACAAAAATGATATCATCATACCCCTGATTGTATATATAAACGAGGTGAAATTGCTCCTGCGTTGCCACAGTAGTAAGGCAGAAAATGATTAATCCGCCTAACTAAATAGCCTAATAATCCTACTAACTATGAGATGATGACATGTGGAAAAATCAGGGGTAAGATTAGGAAAGAGAATTAACGGATACCACATGTCACCTTCTTAATGTATTAAGAGGATTATTAGGCTATTTGGTTAGGAGGATTTATTATTTTCCTTTCCGCAATATTACATAAATATTGTATTTGTTTTAGTTTTATAAAAGATATTTATTGTATTTAATGTTTATAGATATAGTTTGAATTTAATATAAAATACTATTTTGATAGTTTCATTAAGAAAATAATATAGGTTCAATAAGAAAAATACACCAAAATTTCAAGTTAATTTCAGATTTAAATTAATGGACACATGAAAAATAAAATATAGGTTCAATAGGAACAATACAGTAAAGATTGAAAGATTAATGAATCTAAATAACATGTAAATCATGGTTTGACTAGCAAACTCCTTTATGCATAACTAGAGTGAAGGCCCGTGCGTTGCACAGCCAGGCTTTACGGGTTTTTTTTGTACGTTTGTAAGATTGTCTTATTTTGAGGTTTTTTATTGTTAAGTTCGAGTTTGATGTCGGTGTGCATGATGATGAGCTGAGGTTGTTGAAATAGAATGAAGGTGATGGAATGTACATTTCCGAAGACATGAGTGATGATGATCTCTGATATATGATGGTTTCAAATTGGGTAATTAGATGTATTCTTGTTTCTTGCTTTTAGTTAATATTTGTGAATGATCCAACAATTAATGTGTCATTTACACATTAGATTGTTCTGTATGTAATGATAGAGTGAAGGCCGTTGGACGTGGTTACAAAGGGTCACATAGTTCGACGTGTTATAACAACAATTTGCTAGTCAATCGGATTCTTTCTACTTATTCTAACATTTTTCCAAGTAAAAAGTGAGTTTTGTGTCTATAGATTTACATACAAAAGTATTAAAGTTGAATGATTTTCTGAAAGAGGAACCCTGCATTTTACTTGACCTAAGATAGTCTCGGTCAAAATCTGTTGGAAAGATGATGATGTTTCTCTACAAGCCTTGTTCAACTTAAGTAGCTATAATTTTTTTATTTTAACCCTAAACATAAAACATAGCCCCAATCAAATGCATATATAGATGGGTTGATATTGGCGACCTCTACAAATAGCTATTATGCATGTTTTAGTTACCTATACCAGCTCTTTTGTATATACCCAGGGCTTTGATAGCTTAATGTCTTGACATCTTGAAAAAGTAAATAAAGGATACAATAAAGCAATTCGAAAGTTGTCAAGAACTGCTTAAAAAGAGAAGGGATTGTCTCGGATATTGAAACAATACCATAAACTTCCAAGACCGAAGACACTCCTTTAGTGTATCCAATTAATGCAACGGTCCCAAATGAATAATAAAATAAGAGGGAAAATAAACATGTAACCAATAGCAAGAGTTGTTACAAAGTTCAAATAGGTACGTAAAAAAAAAATTAAAAAGATACCATGTTGATATGTGCTTATTCAAACTCCCAAAAAAACACAATTACCGCTCATCTAGTTTAGATTAAAAGCACCAGTGATATCGATCAAATTAATCATTCGGGTATGGGTTTATCCCTTAAAGGTCAAATGGGTCAAAGGGAAAACAGTTTAGCTGCATGGAAATCAGGTCAAGTGGGTTAAAGGTCACCTAAATTGGTTTTTTCATGATTGTTATCTTCTAACTAAACTGGTTTACATAATCAAATGTAATGAGTTATGTATAAAACAAATTAACAAAAGTTTAACCGTCAATGCAACCCAACTGGACCCATACAATAAAACCACTTATTTCAATCTAAGTTGGATTATGTCATGCCTATATTTCCACCTCTAGCAGGAATTATCAAGTCAACCGCTTTGGAACATGTTTCGGCCTCTAATTTATCTAATAAACACCAACATTTATAAGGCCATTTGCTTATTATGTTAGTACATTTGTAAGGTCCATTTTTGCACATTTGGCACTTTCATTTACATGCATTTCAACAAATATAAATGTCTATGCAGTTTAAGTACCATTATGTAGGACAAAAATGTGTATTTCTATAAGCTTTGTAATTCAGGTTTATTCAAAAATCAGAAAGCAGTTTACAGAATTGCAAACTATGATCAAAAGAATAATAAATTTCTTAGCTTAATTTAGATGAGAAGTGAAACTTCCAAACTATGTAATTTGAAAAGAAGTTAGTTTATCTTGTAATCTTAAATACATTATATGATATACAAAGTTCATAAAATGATTTGATAATATATTTGTAGGCCAATACTTAAATGTCATCCCTTTTGAAGCACTTACAGTCGCATCTGACGTGTCCTCTGAAGCCATTACTGCACTGTATCCTCCTTGCTTGCTAGAACAGAATGTGTTGATACCCGAGTTAAAAAAGGTGACTACAATATGAAAAGATGAATGCAATAATTAAATCATAATAGAACCTATCATTGCCATCTTTGCACCTACGAAAATCAAGTTGCACGATAAAACGAAAGAATACTATCAAGCGAAAACAATGTCCCAGATAATTCATTCTCAAAGAGGTCGATGACATGTTTATTCACTTCTTCAGTATTGATTTTATAATGAACCCCCCACACTAAAACAATTAATAATAAGATTAGAGTTCAAACACAAAGTAAACTTAGATAACTTACATCATTTTATTTAAACATTCAAACTTCCCAATGGCAATAAAAGCAGGCGACCACTTTATGTCTTATTTAAACCCCTTATGTTCCTGCATTCACACACAATTACAATAAAAAAACAAAATCCACCAATAAGAACATATCATACAGTGATATAATATATTACAAAACGTATAAAAGCAGCAGAAATAAAACCATGTAGTCTATAACAACCAAATCAAAGTAACTCAATAAAAGGAGGGGACAAATAGTTAGGCAGATATTGTTTGTTTTCTTGATTTAAACTGTCCAAGATGTATATTTCTTATCATTTACATGAAGACATATGTCATCCATCTCAATTGCAAAAAATGCAAGTTATGAGATATATGCACTCATTGTACGAATTGCATAAACATGAAAGTAATATAAATACATCAAAGGACTAAAGGAAATCCAATAAAAGTCAACAATTAGAGTCTCAAGCATTTCATCAAACACCTTTAACATAATCATCATATATATTACCAATGAGACTACACAATGGAACTATAATAGTATAATCAAATTTAAAAAAAAAATGTATTAATTAAAGTATTATCAACTAAAATTGGTTGAATAAAAAACCCATCAAGTAAATGAGTAAATCAAGAGGAAAAAAATACATGAAAAAAGAAAAGATAGAAAGTCGATATATACATGACTTGTTAGGCTAACAAAGAATTGCAGTTTCTTGGTCTATTTTCCAGGCATGAATCCATGATGATAACAGATATATAATGTAATCCGTATAATGAAAAGATTGCTTGTTAATATAATGAAACTTTTATAAAGTGAAGACATGAAAGGTTACATAACTGAAAAGTCTTATTAATAATAAGTTAATAACTCACCATACAATTCACAATACACTAATTTGATTTCACCCGAAGAATAATTACCAAGCATAATAAACACATCCATCACAAATTGATTTCAACCAGCAAAACCTTGCGCATGATATCTCAATTTCATAACACAAAATACTAATCGCATGTATAATGTATTTATCTGGTGGGGGATATGAATAATCGGGTTTTTTAAATAACGCTCGTTGGTATATTTTGTGTTAGTTGGGCCTCATTTAATTTAACACATATCATATGGAACAGAGAGGTCAATCCATTTATCTTTACCTACATATAAAAAAAAATAACCCATTTTATTTATGTAAATGTTGAAATTACTTTATACAATATGACTAAAATGTCCCTACTCTTTTTTTATATTTTGGGTTTTTCTTTCTTATTCACTAATTAATTATCTCCATTAATATACCTAAAATACACTTAATGTAATAAATTTTACCACGGCTCCTCCAAGTCTAAAAATAACTACACTAACCACTATACTAATTACATTTACACCATAAGTCGTCGCCACCACCGTATTGCCGTCACCGTCGCCGCATTGCGCGAGCACCATGCTAGTTTATATATTAAATAAATCAATTAAACATCTAATAAAACCACAACACTCCATCTTATATATAGTTATAAACTATAGGAAAATGCTAAAGGAAGCGCTTAGGGATTCACTTAACGTGCATAAAAAAGGTTGTACATTTCCATATTAAATGTCGGTACCCTGAATTTTATGGTAAGTGTACAACTAATTAATGCATCTTAACGAAAGCCCTTAGAGTTTTGTTTAGCAAAACCCTAAACTATATACTCCGTAAAATATTAAATCATTATTTATTAATATCATTAATTAATTACTCTAATAAAAACCTTATAGTAAAGAAACGTAATTAACCATATTAAGTACACATCGATAAAGTCGTCAAAAATGCGCTAAGTTTTTCACCACCATCATAGAACTGATACTGAAATCTTATTAGGCATTTTAACTTATTGAAGTAATTGCAAACCTCACATCATCATCAGAGTATGGAGATGTATAACGGAAATAAACATCAACAAATCAAATAACAATAATAAAGAAATGGATCAGAAAAAGAACTAATAAATTAGATTAATTAAATTATTAACCATTGAGTCCTTGTAAATTCGGATAAAACCCTAACCTTAATATTGTTTTTAATTCTCAAATTTATGATAAATTCAATCTTTAGCATGTCCTGCAACAAAAATAACAAAAGAACTGAATTAGAAAACAAAAGGTAAAAAAAAAAAACAAAAAGAGATAAATGATTTAATTACCATATCAAAAAGAAAAAGAAAGAAGATGAGGATAAATTATAGACAGAGATGATGAAGATGAAAATTAAAAATCATACCTTTGAGTAGGAATAAGGTGTCTACATCATACCTCTCCCGTACCTCGGCATAGCTGAGATTGGGTACCGCTGTTGTATGATATAGATGAAAATTAAAAATTAAGATTTTGAATTTTGATCCAATGATGATTTCGGAAGCCCGATGGCCTTCTAATTGAACATACTTGCCTGATGCATTCATGGAGTGAAATATATACATGGCCGAATTTTGTTTAGACGTAGCATGTTGCCTGTTTGTATAACTTGGGAAGTATATGAATGGTTTGGTTTCTTTTAAATGTAGCCTATTAGTATAGCTTGGGCTGGACTCATTTAATTAGACGGTGAGTTACTAACATTTATTTATACAAATTTAATAAACTTATATATTATCATCACAAATATGAATGGAAATTAGATAATGTAATACACAAAACCGCAAATATACATGCATTATTGTACTTTAGTTAATATAGATATAGATAGATAATAGTAAAGAAAAGTAATTAACTACACTAAATAACCCTTATTAAATATCGTATTAAGTACCCTAATAACCCTATTAATACCCATCGATAAAGCGTCAAGGAAGCGTCAAATTTTCCAGTGATAGAACTTTTAATTACATATAGATGTATAGTAGCGGAACTACCTTAGAGGTAGGGGCTCATTGAAGATCTTGAAAATACGTTGGTTTTTTATTGATATTACGGGTCAACAAAATTTGAAATACCGTTAAATGGATATAGATTTAAACTTTTGCAAGATTTTTATAGCAACAAATTTTATAGAAATGCATTTGGACAATTAAAAAGAATATGAAAACTAACAAATACATAAAAACTCTTATGAAATGCCGAGCTTAGAGAAAAATCCTAAAAAAACCCTGCAAATCGTAATAATCTATTATGTGTTTTATTATTGTGCATATATTATAGATAAACTTTTGCAAACTTTGATCTAACTTTTATCCATGATTAAACTTTTTAGTTTCGATTCTTTTGACCCATATGGCATCTATAAAACCTTACATTGCTCGCCTTCAGTCTAGTATATGCAATTAACAAGTCAATGTTGTGGTTCCTTGTTAATAGTTCAAAGTAGTTAACATTTAGATTGCTTAGGCCACTCCTTATAGGGAGTTCCTCCCCGCGTCCGACGACGTTTGGCGCCAAGGAGGGGGAGGACGTAGTAGCAGCAGTCACGTCTTCCATCGCTTTCAGAGGGTTTGTTTCAATATTAGACGTGCGTTCAAGGTACTTGTGGGCCTGTTTTTGAGTGTGCCGTTGGAACTTAAAAATAAACATTTTTCAAACTTATTTTTGAAACCAATGGCTAGTAAGTTGTTTTTTCTTCTTTTTTTTTTTTAATTCGAACTCCTATTTATTCCCCATTTACACTATTATTTCAAATAACAATCTAAACATATCTATTTCTATCATTTTGAAAGCATTTCAATCACACACCACCACAGAAAATGTCGAGTTCATCATCCTCTAGCGACGATTACGAATCAATCCATTTGGCTGTTACGCAAGTGAATTCAGTTTTCGATCCTTAGGCCAAGGCGCTTGTCTTGATGTTATCTTTGACGAAGAAGAAAATCAGAGCCAAGAAGCGTCAAGTTCAAGACCCAAGTTTACTAGAAGGGTGATCCAGCGGGGTGACCTTGGTGCCACAAAACTTTTATACGATCATTACTTTGCGCCTGAACCGACTTACCAACCCGACATGTTTCGTAGAAGGTTTCGAATGCGAAAGGAAATGTTTCTCCGCATAGTGCGAGATATAAACTCCTTTAATTGCTTTCAACTGCTACCGAAGCACTTTGAGTTTTTCAACAAAGGCGCGACAGATGCTTCTGGTCATCCCCATTTTAATATTTCCCAGAAGTGCACTTCTGTCATACGCCAGCTAGCGTATAGTGCTAAGGCTGATGCTTTAGATGAGTACTTGTCAATGGCGCAAGATACAGGCTATCAGTGTTTAGACCAGTTCTGTAAGTGCGTGATACAACTGTATCGCAACGTGTACTTGAGAAAGGCAACAGAAGAAGATATCCAACGACTAACTAGTAAACATGCTGAGGTTCGTGGTTTTCTGGGTATGCTTGGTAGCACAGATTGCATGCATCGGTGTTGGAGGAACTGTCCAGTGGCAAGGCAAGGGCAATAAACGCGAGGCGACAAGGGACATCCAACAATCATGCTTGAAGCGGTTACTTCATATGATTTGTGGATCTGACATGCTTACTTTGGCCCGGCTGGTTTGAACAACGAAATTAATGTCCTCAACAAATCAGATTAAACAAAATGTCCGACAATACAACACAACCAAGATAAAACTTGTCATGATCACTTATGTAATTCTACACAATATGATCATTGAAGATAATGGGCGCACAATAGTCCCTTTAAAGAAGAGTTGATAGTTGCTACTGTCCTCCTACCCCGTACGTGGGCTGAAATGTGTTCAACATAGCTTCGTAAGTGCGGGGAGTTGCGCAATAGAAGGACTTACCATGAACTCCGCAATGCTCTAGTTGAACACGTTTGAAACCTCCTGGAAAACCACCTTCAACTTTAATGCGTAGAGTTTTATTTCCTAATAATGTCATTTTTAATTTTTTTATTTAAGTTGTGGTTTTAAGTGTAATGTTTAATTATTTAACAAATGTAATCTTTATATATAATAAAGAAGGATTGTTTTTTAAACTGTTTTTAAAAACAATTATGATGTGTCATGTCTACAAATTTTTTCAAAATGTTTTTATTATATTTATGATGTTATATTTAGTTAATAATCTTTTTAAAGATAAATAGCCCATTAAATATCTTCAAAATGTTTTATTTTATTATGATGTCTACAAATTTATTCTTTTATTAGAAACAAAGTAAATTATTTTTAAATATAATATCATGAAAAGTCTTTTTATGTTTTGTTAATGCAATAAGCACTACAAACAATACTACATTTGTTCACACTTTTAATGAGTGTGAACAAATTAAAAATTTTGACCTTTTTTTGTGTGTAAAAATATATAGAAATAAAAGTGTGTATAAATTTCTTTACACAAAAAAATAAATTTTTTCAAAATGTTTTTATTCTATTTATGATGTCATATTTAGATAATAAACTTTTTAAAGATAAATAGCCCATTAAATATCTTCAAAATGTTTTATTTTATTATGATGTCTACAAATTTATTCTTTTATTAGAAACAAAATAATTTATTTTTAATATAATATCATGAAAAGTCTTTTTATGTTTTGTTAATGTAATAAGCACTACAAACAATACTACATTTGTTCACACTTTTAATGAGTGTGAACAAATTAAAAATTTTGACCTTTTTTTGTGTGTAAAAATATATAGAAATAAAAGTGTATATAAATTTCTTTACACAAAAAAATAAATTTTTTCAAAATGTTTTTATTCTATTTATGATGTCATATTTAGATAATAAACTTTTTAAAGATAAATAGCCCATTAAATATCTTCAAAATGTTTTATTTTATTATGATGTCTACAAATTTATTCTTTTCTTAGAAACAAAGTAATTTATTTTTAATATAATATCATGAAAAGTCTTTTTATGTTTTGTTAATGCAATAAGCACTACAAACAATACTACATTTGTTCACACTTTTAATGAGTGTGAACAAATTAAAAATTTTGACCTTTTTTTGTGTGTAAAAATATATAGAATTAAAAGTGTATATAAATTTCTTTACACAAAAAAGTGTGTAGAACTAAAAGTTCACACTTTTTAGTATGAATTTTGATAATTATTTTGTAACACCTCATTTGTCCACGCTTTTGTAGTGAGGTACTAATATTTATAAATTATTGTGTTAATCAATTTAATATTTACAAGCCGAGTTATAATATATCAATAACAAAATTTATATACACTTTTTAAGATTTTTTTGGTTTTAAATTTTAGTTAAAATGTCCGGGTTGTTTTTATTAATAAAAATTGTTGTTTGTTTATTTTTATGAAAAAGAAAAATGAAACATTAAAATAATGGAAGAATATGGTAAGAATAAGGAGAGGTATTCTAGGAAAGAAAAAAGTTGATGAATATTAGTAGAAGAATAGGGGAAGAAAGGGGGTATTATAAGGAGTGGCTTTATAGATGATGAGAAACTTTTGATAACAGAAAAAAGGTTGGGTTTTTTTTATAACTCATTAGAGAATCAAGGCCAGATAGAAGACCAAGGATGATGTGCTAGCTCTAATGCAGTTTGTCATTTTTTGAAAATTTTGAGTATACCGGTATAGGGGTCTGTGTTTGGTTGCTTCGTACATGTTATCATTGAAGCAAAGTTTAATAAGTTCTTTTTTTTTACAACGAGTTAGTAGTTAACAGTTAGAATTTGAGACACTACAGTGACATCCAATTGTGTAATATGTGGAGCTCGAACCATGCATGTCTGAGATGAAACTTTGAACTCTCGAAATCTCCCCTTCCTCCCCCTAATAATCTACTGCTACAAATGTAAAAAGTATGATTTGAATCTAATGGCGGAGACACTGAACCCAGGAAGGGCCAAGGCCCACCCTACAAAACCCATCATCAATAACATGTGTATATATAATCTTATAAATTTTAATCCATTTAATCATATACCCCATCCTAATTCTGATTTTTCATAACTCTATAGGCAATTTTATTTCGTAGATTTGATAAAAGGTTATAATAAAAGATAAAATAAAATAAAATAAAATGTTCCATAAAACCCAATATTCATTTTAGTTAAGTTTGATTCTTATAGTGTTTGACATTAATACACATCTCCCTTTTCTTACATGGCATTTACTTTAATATGTTGCTCTTATTTAAATTGTTGTAGACTTACATTAGCTCACTTTTTAATTTTTAAGGGCAACTATGGAAAATATTTATTAGTTTATAATTTAGTTCTTCCTCGGTCCCATTATAAGTGTCAAATTTTAAATTTTCAAAGTCTATCTTTTGTAAGTGTGACCTCGAAATTGGATTATATGATACGTGATAAAAGTTATACCCAATGAAAACACATCTAAACTTCGATAAATTCTTATAAATTTTATCAAATATTATGCAATACAAACAAAAATACTTTTGGTCAAAATTGCAATAAGAAAACTTTAAAAATTCAAGACCGAACATTTTTAATGGGACAATGGGAGTATTAAATGTTTGCAAAAATGTTTGTTAACAAGATTGGTTATTCAATATATACTTGCTATTATTTTCTATCTATATAATAAAAAAATGTTTTTTGTATTTTTTATATTTACTTAGCAATCGCTTTCATGCTTTGTTGTGTGGCTTTTTTGTTGTTATTTATCGCCGGTTTTGTAACATCCGCAAATTTTGACCATTTGACTTTATACGAAGTTTAACTAACAAAATCAAAATTTAATGTGATTTGAGACTAAATGACTAGCGATGGACTTGACGGGTCGATATATTGATTTATCATGAGAACGACACTAGACGACATGTGTAATTAACTAGAAATGCATTCGGGTCGACCCATGGGTGCCATCCAAGACCTATGACCCAACTAACTACCCAACCCTATTCCCCAAAACTCTTAGGTTGCGTTTAGTTCACAGAATTTGATGAAATCTGATGGAATTGGAATTGAATTCCATTCCTTAGTGTGTTTGGTTGGTTAAAGATGGAGGAATTACATTCCGTTGGAATGTTAACATTCTCTCATTTGATGGAATCTCCATTCCTTGGGGATGGGGGAAGGAATCTCATTCCGTCCCTCACTTGAATCTTCAAAAAATCAAAAGCATTCCGTCAAATTCCATTCCTTCAGATTCCAATTCCTTTGAAAGATTTCATTCCTTCCAAAAATATTCCGCGAACCAAACGCGCCCACACTTCTTATTCATTCATTCATTCATTCCATCTTATCTCTCTTTCTCTCTATTTCTCCCAGGAACACACACAAACACATATCTCTCTTTCAACCTCTAGATTTCTTCATCACTAATGGTTATCTTGCAAGAGTTAGTATAGGAACTGTTGGAAATTTTATAGAATATCCAAGTTAATAGATATGTTAAAAGGAGTTGAAAGAATATTTAACTAATGTGAGTGTGTCCCACATTGGTAGAAGAATAAACATTAAGTATGTTTATAAGGAGGAGTGTTGCAGGAATTATAATTCCTTATAAGGAGCTACACCCCAAGTGAGCTAGGAGGGTGCGAAGCACCCGACGCGCCCGCGCCCGTGCCCGAGCCCGAGACCGGGGGCGTGGGCGATGAGGCGTAATGTGGCGTTTTAGTGGCGCACTTTGCACTTGGAACAACACTTGCATTAGTTCAGCAAGTGACATCTGTTTTAATGTGTTGTTAACCTTCTTATGTTAACAGGTGTTTCCCACTTAACAAAATCTGATTTATATATGTTTTGTAACTGATCAGAATGATAATAACAAGAACACTAACACTTTCTCCATCCTGGATCATCTTCAATACTCTTTCTCTTTCACTCCACTTCAAGAAGTTCTTGAAGGTAAATTCTGGGTTGTGGTTGACTCCGGCAGTACTAACTGCTTTGGCTGTTGTACCCTGGGAAACTGCCGGGTTCACTTGGGGCCCGAAATCAGTTTTAAGGGACCTTGGTTTAACCATATCCTCAGCTCGTTTTTGCCTTTCTTTATGTTTTATTCTTTATTTTGCTTTCTTGTAATGTTTTGTACTACTTCCTTTACTTGTAATTTTGTTGTTGTAATTCGAATGTATCTTCAATAAAATTGTTGTTTTCTTGAATGATGTTCTAACAATCTTAAAACTGATTTCCTTTCTTCACCATTCTGTTAATTCGAATTACAGAAATATGCTTTTCTAAAACTTTATTATGTACTTTTCTGTAAAGTTATTCATTTAAATTAGTTTTTACTTTCTGCAAGTTTTTTAGTAAGACTTTGATTGTTCTATTTCAGAAATGGCTACTGAAATGAACTCTTCTACTAATGGAACTACTTCTTCTACCACCACCAACACCGTTGGTGCAAATGTTTCTCAATCTGTAGGACTTACTGTCTCTACAAGCATGGGACCTTTAGTAGGTACCCAAGCTGCCTAAACTATGGCCAACCACTGTGAAAAACCAGAAAAGTTTTCTGGAAACAACTTCAAGATGTGGCAACAAAAGATGTTGTTCTATTTGACAACTTTGAATCTTGCGAGATTCCTAACTGAAATAGCACCTCAAATTCCTGAAGGTTCTACTGATGCTCAATCAGTAAGTGTTGTTGATGCTTGGAAGCATTCTGAATATCTATGCCGAAACTATGTGTTAAATGGTCTAGTTGATTCACTGTATAATGTATTTTGCAAAATAACAACTGCAAAAGATTTATGGGAATCTTTGCAAAAGAAATACAAAACCGAAGATGCCGGAACTAAAAAGTTCATAGTTGCAAGGTTTTTAGAGTTTAAAATGGTTGACTCTAAAACTGTTATGGCACAGGTTGAAGAATTGCAAATTATAATCAGTGAAATCTTATCAGAAGGAATGGTTCTTGGTGAAACATTTCAAGTTGCTTCCATGATTGAAAAGTTGCCCCCAAGTTGGTTGGATTTTAAAAATTACCTTAAGCATAAGCGAAAGCAAATGACCGTTGAAGAGCTTGTTGTTCGTCTTCGAATTGAGGAAGACAATAGAGGTGCTCAAAATGGTGGTCATATTGAAGGTCTTGCTAAGGCCAACTTTGTTGAACATGGACAAAGTTCCAAAGGAAAAGGTAATTTCAAAGGTAAAGGGAAAGGTCCTATTAAGAAGAACAAGGGAAAAAGGATGGATTTGAGTCCAAAGAATGGTGGTGTGAAGAAGAAGGTTAGTTTGTTCAAAGGGAAGTGTTACAATTGTGGTGAATCTGGTCACCGAACTGATCAATACAAGAATCCAAGGAAGGAAAGGGCAAATATGATCGTAGATGACATGGCTCTTGTTGCTATGATTTCTGACCTCACGGCTAAGTTGGAAAAGGTCAATCTTACCACCGATGGAATCAAAGGATGGTGGGTTGATACGGGTGCAACCCGTCATGTGTGTCCGGATAAGACTATGTTCCATAACTTGAAAGAAATATCCGGTGAAGAAAAGTTGTATATGGGAAATGCCGCCACCGCCGATATCAAGGGTGAAGGCGATGTGATCCTCAAGTGGACTTCGGGGAGAGAGCTCAAGTTAACCAATGTGTTGTATGTTCCCGAATTGCGCAAGAGTCTTGTGTCGGGTTGGTTGCTTAACAAGAATGGGTTTCGTTTAGTGTTTGAAAGTGATAAGTTTGTGTTAACTAAACGTGGTTTGTATTTTGGTCAAGGTTATGCCCTTAATGGGATGTTTAAGCTCAATGTTGTACCTATTAAGCAAGTGAATGAAAATGCTTCTACTTCCGCTTATTTGATTGAGTCTTCTAATATTTGGCATAATCGTCTTGGACATGTGAATTTTAATTCAATGCGTCGTTTAATTAAGTTAAATTGTATACCATCTTTTAACATTGATTCTAATTCTAAATGTCCAACTTGTGTTGAAGCTAAACAAACCACGAAATCTTTCAAATCTATTGAACGAAACACCGAGCCACTTGATTTAATCCATACCGATGTATGTGATTTTAGATCGATTCCCACTCGAGGTGGTAACAAATATTTCATTACATTTATTGATGATTGTACAAGATATTGCTATGTATACTTACTAAAGAGCAAGAATGAAGCAATAGATAAGTTTATCTTGTACAAAAATGAAGTTGAGAATCAACTCAACAAAAAGATTAAAAGATTAAGGAGCGATAGAGGAGGTGAATATGTTTCTCCATTTGCTGAAATTTGTGCTCAAAATGGTATTATCCATGAGCAAACAGCTCCTTATACCCCACAACAAAATGGCATTGCTGAAAGGAAAAATCGAACTCTTAAAGAAATGATGAATGCCATGTTAATAAGCTCGGGCTTAGGACAAGATATGTGGGGAGATGCAATTTTATCGGCAAACTATCTTTTGAACAAGATACCTTTCAAGAAAAAGGATGTTACACCTTATGAGTTATGGTTTAATAGAAAACCATCCTATAAGTTCTTGAAAGTGTGGGGGTGTTTAGCAAAGGTAGTGGTTCCACCACCTAAAGTTCAAAAGATAGGACCAAAAACTGTTGATTGTGTATTCATAGGATATGCTAAGCATGGTAGCGATTGTAAATCCTCAAATCTTGCTGAACATAGTAGTGCATATCGGTTTCTAGTACATGAGTCTAAGAACCCGGAAATACACAAAAACAGTATACTTGAGTCAAGAAATGCTTCATTTTTTGAAAATGTGTTTCCTCGTTTGGATCGAGGAAAAGCTTCTACATCAACTCCGGTTGATAAGATTGTTCCAGATGATCATCAAGAACAATCAGAGGAAGAAGAAGTAGAACCGCGAAGAAGCAAAAGGCAAAAGATTGAAAAATCTTTCGGGCCTGATTTTGTTTCTTATATGGTTATGAGTGAACCTCAAACATATCATGAAGCGGTTACTTCACAAGAAGCGCCTCAATGGAAAGAAGCCATTAAGAGTGAAATTGATTCTATTTTGCAGAATCATACTTGGGAATTAGTTCGTCTTCCACCTGGTTGTAAACCACTTGAACATCGTTGGATATTCAAGAAAAAGATGAAATCTGATGGCTCTATTGATAAGTACAAGGCAAGACTTGTGGTCAAAGGATATAGACAAAAGAAAGATCTTGATTACTTTGACACATATGTGCCTGTAACTCGAGTAACTTCGATCAGATTGGTGCTTGCAATTGCAGCATTGAGAAATTTGGAAATACATCAAATGGATGTAAAAACCGCATTTCTCAATGGAGAGCTTGATGAAGAAATATATATGGAACAACCTGAGGGTTTTTCCGCTCCTGGCCAGGAGGACAAAGTTTGTAAACTTGTCAAGTCTTTGTACGGATTGAAACAAGCTCCAAAGCAATGGCACCAAAAGTTTGATCAAGTCATGCTCGACAATGGTTTCAGGATTAATGAGTGTGATAAATGTGTTTATGTCAAAGATATATCTAAGGGATATGTTATACTTTGTCTATATGTCGATGACATACTCATTGTGGGTAGTGATGATAGTATGATCAAATCTACCAAAGACATGTTGAAGGCGAGATTTGACATGAAGGATATGGGTTTAGCAGATGTCATTCTTGGAATGAAAATTACTCGAACCCAAGATGGTCTAGTGTTAAGTCAATCTCACTATGTGGACAAGATCCTTGAGAAATTCAGTCCCGAGGACTCAAGAGTCGCTCGATCTCCAATAGATACCACGCAACATCTATCGAAAAATAGAGGTGAAGGTGTTGCTCAATTGGAGTACTCAAGGGTAATTGGCAGCTTAATGTATCTCATGACAAGTACTAGGCCTGACTTAGCCTATGCTGTTAGTAGGCTAAGTAGATATACTAGTAATCCTAGTTTGGAACATTGGAAGGCTATGACTAGGTTACTAAGATACTTGAGATATACAAAGAATTATGGGCTGCATTTTGGTCGAGATCCAGCTGTATTGGAAGGATATAGTGATGCTAATTGGATATCCGATATAAAAGATTCCAAATCCACAAGTGGATATGTATTTACTCTTGGAGGAGCAGCTATAACTTGGAAATCGTCCAAGCAAACGCTAATTGCTAGATCCACAATGGAATCTGAATTTATAGCATTGGATAAAGCTGGAGAAGAAGCAGAATGGCTACGACATTTCTTGGAATATGTTCCAAGATGGCCAAAGCCATTAACGGCTATTTGTATACATTGTGATTGCCAATCGGCTATTGGTAGAGCTCAAAATACAATGTATAATGGCAAGTCAAGACATATTCGTCGTAGGCATAATAGTATACGACAACTGCTCACAACAGGGGTTATCACTGTTGACTATGTTAGGTCAAAGGATAACATTGCGGATCCGCTAACTAAAGGTTTAAGTAGTGAGGCAGTTTATAAGTCATCAAGAGGAATGGGACTAAAGCCCATTGAGTAAATTTGTACGAAGGAAAACCTAACCTAGATGTAAATGGAGATCCCATGATCTAGGTTCAATAGGACAACCTAATTGTACGAATAGAGGAGGTCATTGTGGGGAGTACCCCAAACATCAAAGGGAGTTTACAGTCACTGTGGGGGGAGAACCCACCACAATAAAGTGAGTTGCAAATTTTCCTAGTCCATTCCTATATCAAATCAATGATATCATAGAGGTTAAGCTTATAGCTTTTAATGATTGTGAGCAATCACCTATGTTAGAAAGAAGTGTGGTCGCTTCGAATGGAATTGTAGGGGCGCAATTCCTAGAGCTCTCGCAGAACCAGGATAGTGTTCCATGACCATAACGGACACGAAAGTGAGGGGTTAACCAGACTAGGGAAAGTATTGTGTGATGTGCAATAACGTCTACGTAAAAAGGAGTTAGTTCAAAGACATCAAGTTCTACTAACTGCTAGGAGACTAAGTGCACTCACAAAGGAAAGTTCAAAGGGTAACACCTACTTATTCTGCAATACTTGACTGTCGGAATTTATCTTTAATAACCATATCTATTAATGTGGGGGATTGTTGGAAATTTTATAGAATATCCAAGTTAATAGATATGTTAAAAGGAGTTGAAAGAATATTTAACTAATGTGAGTGTGTCCCACATTGGTAGAAGAATAAACATTAAGTATGTTTATAAGGAGGAGTGTTGGAGGAATTATAATTCCTTATAAGGGGCTACACCCCAAGTGAGCTAGGAGGGTGCGAAGCACCCGACGCGCCCGCGCCCGTGCCCGATCCCGAGACCGGGGGCGTGGGAGATGAGGCGTAATGTGGCGTTTTAGTGGCGCACTTTGCACTTAGCACGCTCGCATCGCCGCTATTGAGCCGTCTTTATTTTTGGCTAGTTCAGTGTGGCTCGGTTATGGCTTACATGGATCGATTATGGCTAAGTGTGATGGCTCAAGTGTTAGTGGTTGTGGCTTAAGTGGGATCCTTTGTTCCTGGTTTAACACCTGGAACAACACTTGCATTAGTTCAGCAAGTGACATCTGTTTTAATGTGTTGTTAACCTTCTTATGTTAACAGGTGTTTCCCACTTAACAAAATCTGATTTATATATGTTTTGTAACTGATCAGAATGATAATAACAAGAACACTAACACTTTCTCCATCCTGGATCATCTTCAATACTCTTTCTCTTTCACTCCACTTCAAGAAGTTCTTGAAGGTAAATTCTGGGTTGTGGTTGACTCCGGCAGTACTAACTGCTTTGGTTGTTGTACCCTGGGAAACTGTCGGGTTCACTTGGGTGGCCCGAAATCAGTTTTAAGGGACCTTGGTTTAACCATATCCTCAGCCCGTTTTTGCCTTTCTTTCTCTTTCTGTTTTATTCTTTATTTTGCTTTCTTGTAATGTTTTGTACTACTTCCTTTACTTGTAATTTTGTTGTTGTAATTCGAATGTATCTTCAATAAAATTGTTGTTTTCTTGAATGGTGTTCTAACAGGAACAAACATCATTATCATCCTCCAAGCATCATATCTCAATTTTAGCCACTCAAGTTCAAGAAATCTTCACACCTTAGGTCAAAATCGGGTTTGACTTTCTTGTGGAACTTTGGGTAAGCAAAACTAGCTCCATTTCATTATTTAACGTTATTGTTTGTGTATTTTAGTTAAACTAGACAAGTCTTGGTCGAATTTAAATTCAAGAACTCAAATTAGGTCAAGAACTAGGGTATTGGGTTTGTTAGTGAATTTTAGGGGTGTTTTGGGTGTGTTTGGCTTATGGATCTGCTGCTGTCGTTCTGTGGCCAGCTTGTGAAGGGTTGTTTCTGGATTGTTTTCGGCTTTTAAATGAACCTTTTCTCGACTCCTAAATTGTCACTGGGTTGTCCTTCAAGGTGGAGTGTCATTTTATAAACCATAAACTAAGCTCGACTATATAGCATACCAAGTTTATTGTTAGAGCTTGGACGTATAGCGATTACTTGGAGAATGTAACAACTGTAACTGAATCTTACCTTGATTCTTATAAAGTCGTAAACGAGATATAAAAGTTATCCAAGTCGTGGTTCACGTTTGAAAACACAAATTAAGTATTGACACGTAAATTAAGTTATATATATATATATATACAAAATTAATTAATGGCATGGGACAATTTCCAGATGACTTAAACTCGACCTAAACTATATCTTGACATTCTAATAACTATGTCGAGTCTCGAGAGACTTTTAAAGTCATAAATCACACTTTAACCCTAAGTAATTAATATTATTAATACATATATTATATGCAAGGATAGGTTGTGGACACGTGGCGGACGTTGAACGTTTATAACATCATTTTAACTCGATCTCAACTTCCTTTGCCGATCAAGGTGAGTTCCGTAGCTCCCTACTCGTTTGAGATTCGGGCCGGAAGGTGTACAACTACTTGTTTAGTCTTTTGATTGCTAATTGACTTATTTGACGGTTTACCCCTTTACTTGGTTGGTTTTGCGCATGTTTGTTATATTATGATTATTTAGGATAGTTGTGCCTACATGGAAGTAGGTTATGCTTTTCAAAGAGTTTTAGATATGGTGGAAAGGCTGTAGGTGACCTTATATATAAGCATCTAGAATTTGATGAAAGTAAAATCCTCTGAAGTGTAGGTAGGTACGTGTTGTGTAGTGGAATAGATGGATATTATATTGTGTTTGGAATGGACATAGACACATTGTTGTACATGATTTGAGCGCCTTATACAATGGTTTAAAAAAACGGTTTCGAGGCGCGCCTCGAGGCACTTTTTGAGGCGAAACGGACATGAATCGCTTATGAGGCGGCGCCTCAGGGTGGTCTTTTGGTACGTACACCGCTGGTAGATGAGGCGGTCCAGAAGCGCATGAGGCGGAGAAACGGTCCGAGGCGTTTTTTGTTGTTGTTTGTGATAGAGGTGAGCGAGAGAGATGATAAAGATAAGAGAAAAATACCTTTACTTCCGGTGTTTGTCGTTGTGATTGCCGGCCATGGTCTCCGGTGATGGTGGCACTGGATTGTATGTGTTTGGAGATTTGTAAATTATGTTTCAATTTTTAACTTGTGAAAGATGTCTGATATAACTTTAACTTTTTGCATTAATATAATATGGGTTTGATATATAAGGTAAATAAATGAGCCACGTGTAAGTTAATGTCAATGCCTATGTGCTGGATTCCAAAGTAGTGTTCAAACTGTCAATGTCTATCCTTTTACTGTATTATACAGTGATATTTTTTTTTACAACAATCAATATAAAGTAGGGGTATATTATATTAAAGTTTTTAGTTTTTTTTATGAATATTGAGTCATTTTGTTAGGATATTGTTACTATATATATTTTAAAAATAAATTTTTTTATAATTTAAGGTATCCGATATATTTTAAAAATAAATTTCTTGATTGGTTATAAACTTTATTTGATGTTTAGTATTTTCTTTTTTAATATAAGATATTAGATATATAATTTCTATATTTTTTTATTATCGTCTCGACCTTACGTCTCGGTTCGCCTCGAGGCTTACGCCTCTTGAAGCGAAGGGAAAACGCCTCGAGGCTCGTTTCCGTACATTTAAACCTTGCTTTACACGCAAGCATACTTATTTATGCGCTTTACGCGCAAGCATACTTATTTATGCACTTTACACACAATCTTACTTATTTACGCGCTTTACACGCAAACATACTTATCTACGCGCTTTACGCGCAAGCATACTTATTTACGCGCTTTACACGCAAACATACTTATTTATGCGCTTTACATGCCAACATACTTATAAATGCGAATTACACACATACAAACCCTTAATGTGACATGGTTAGCCTACATTTGATAATTCATCATGGCACTTGGATACATTCGATACGTGACTTGGATATTTACACCACTTGTGCTCATTTACTACACGTGCTTACTATTCATCTTATATTTTGTTGTGATTGATATGTGACGCTTAAAGGCTACTTGCAAGTTGAGATTCTCCTTTACTCTATACTTATCGTGATTATTAACGATGGTTCCTTGTGAACTATTACTACGAACTCACCAACCTAGTGTTGACTTTGTTTAGTACACTTTTCAGGTATTCGTGTGAAATTGGAGACTTGATGGCTAACTTATTGCTTCCGCTAGAGCTTGGACTGGGACTCTCATGGATCCGTGATCCGTTTGTCCATTTAGGGTTATGTTAGAACCTTATAAATTTAGTTGTATTGCCTTGTCTTGAATCTCTTTTATGACTTCTTGGTTACTTGCATTTTGTATCTTAAATGTTGGTTTGGTTCACCGAATCCTTTTATTTCATGTAGTTTATGTTCTACGATAATTTCACTGTGTGCTATATAATTTCAGTGACATTCCGAGCTCTAGTTCGGGGTGTTACAAGTTTTTTTTAGGTCTGTTTTTCTTACTTCGTTGTTTTTAAGTAGTCTAGTAAGTTTTAAAAAAAAAATGGCCCTTCCTGGCACAAAACTATGGCTTCGCTACTGTTTGAATCCTCACAGATTTCCTCAAGGTTTAAGACCTTACCAATGGACCACCAACCCATTGACAAAGTTGAATAAGTTCTATAAGCATAGTTTCGTTTCTTTCCTTTTGATTTTGGCTCATACAAGTTCGTCTATGTTTAAATTAGCAATAGTGCAATGGGTGTTTATAATCTACAAGTTTTATGTGAAATATTTCATTTTGCAACATGTTAATTAACAGATGTAGGGTCTTAAACCCCAAAATTAAAAGTTTGAGTGTTGCAATATTTCTTAGATAAAATCAAATAGATTACTATCTATAGGGGTGTAAACGAGTTGAGTCGAGCCCATACAGTATCAGGCTCGACCTCGATTTGACTTGGAAACTCGAAGTTCGAAACTCGACTCGAGCTCGATCAAGGTTTTATTTCCAAGCTCAAATTCGAGCTCGATCAAGTAAACGACACTATCGAGCTTGCTTGACTCGATTCAATGTCTACACCCATATATATATTATAGGGTAACACTCCGGTGAGAACACTTTTAAAATAAGAACGGTGAGAACACTTAAAAACATCATTTTGATGTTTTAAAAGTCCATAAAACTAACATAGTGCTTAACTAATTATCATTATTTAAGTGTTTAACAACACATTGATCCGTCAAAATCGAAAAAATCACGGTTTTTTTTGTGCATCCATCTTGGATGCATATTCATCAATATGATGCATCCAACAAAAAACGAGATTTTTTTGATTTTGACGGATCAATGTGTTGTTAAACACTTAAATAATGATAATTAGTTAAGCACTATGTTAGTTTTATAGACTTTTAATGCATCAAAATGTAATTTTTAAGTGTTCTCATTTTAATTTCATTCTCATTTGATTGTCACCATATATATATATATATAGGGGTTAGCTATTGTAAACAAATGTTAAAGTAAAACAAATAAGACAAAATCTTGACCCTTAGATCATGATAAGATTGATGCATGGAGATTCACATATATTATGATGCACGGTGAATTTAGTGAAGAAAAACCTATTGTTTTATTTGTTTTACTTTGATACTTGTTTTATATTACCTAGAACCTTATAGTAAAACAAATAATACAACATCTTGACCCTTAGATCATGGTTAGATTGATGCACGAAGATTCACAAAACAATTGACGTACGATGATTTTCATGATGCACGGTGATTATCACCGAAGAAAAACTTATTGTTTTATTTGTTTACTTTAATACTTGTTTTATTTTACCTAAAACCTGTATATATATATATATATATATTTTAAACATTGAGTTTCAACATTGAATTTTAAGTTTCAACATTTCATGAGAACCAAATTACATCAATAACATACACTACTCATCACCGTCACCACCAATCGCCACCGCTGCCATCGTCATCCGCCACCGCTATTACATCGCCCCACCGACGTCATCGCCGCTATCACCGCAGGCCACCACCACCGACACTATACAGGGCATTGTGTAGGTAGCGTTCTAGTTAACTAAAATAAAACTCCCGCATAGCGGTTCGAATATACTTTTTTAACCAGGAAATTAAGGTGCATCTATGTACATTTGTATGTTGAACCTGGTAAGTAAACAAATAGGGGGTTTCAATGGCAATTGCCATCGGTGCATTTCCAGTAAAAAGAATATCAAATCAACGTATATTCAATTCTTCTATTGGCTCTTCATATCATTAACATATAACATATACAAAAATATTCATATCATTAACATATAACATATACAAAAATATTCAGTAACATATAACAATGACATATAACAACTACGCTTATAATCATACAACCCAATAAAAATACATAAAAATTATTATTGTGAGTAACCTCCACAATTAACTTTAGAAAACAAATAATAAAAAACACATATACGAAATCTTAATACATGAACAAATATACATAAAAGAGTTTCAGTTTTTTTAATAGTAATAATAATTAAAAAAAAAAAGAAGAAGAAGAAGAAGCTCTTCTTATACAATATATGTATTACTGGCGTACGTGACCTTTCTTGTTTGGTTCACTTCATCGTTGTCTTTTTTATTATCGATTGAACAGTAATATATGGTAATATAATTAGCTTATGCGACTTTCTTTTATTGGCTTTCTTTTAGCGTCATATATTATTTTCGTTTAAATATATTTATTACCTTCGGTCAAATGACCAAGTATACTGCTAATATAGTATTAAACAAGTTTGATTTGTATCTATAAATACACAACAAATTATTTCATACAAAACATAGAACAAATGACACAAATAGTTTATAAAATACACTATAGTCTTTCTCCTTATCACTATTAATCCTTCACTCCCTTGCAACATTAGCTCACTCAAGAAAATACTACGATGAGAAGAAACCTTGCAAGAGAATCGTGGTCTACTACCATGACATCCTCTACAATGGCACAAATCTTGCCAATGCCACATCAGCCGCAGCCGCAAATAGTACCAACCTTGGGAATTATAACTTTGGGAAGCTTGTGGTCTTTGACGATCCCTTAACCAAAGACAACCATTTGTTATCTCCCCCGTGGCTCGAGCTCAAGGTTTTTACTTCTACGATATGAAGAACGAATTTAATGCTTGGTTTGCTTACACTTTGATCTTCAATTCGAGTGAACATAAAGGGACTATTAATGTTATGGGCGCGGATATGATAAGTGAAGAGACGAGGGATCTTTCTGTTGTTGGAGGCACCGGTGATTCCTTTATGGCACGAGGCATTGTTACTTTTCGTCCCGAAAGTATACAAGGTTTTGCGTACTTTAGGCTTCAAATGGACATCAAATTGTATGAGTGTTATTAATTTAATCAGATTTCAAGGTTGTAACCAGCGTTAGTAAACGCATGGTGATGTACTATTATCTATATATGTTCCACTTTTCTTAATAAATAAATGAATTGGCTTTATTTATATTTGTTGTTTCACAGAAAACTAATCGATATTTCTTTTGTGTTTGCACAACTAAAAACTCACTTTGATTGATAAAACTAAGGCCATATATATAGCCAGTACAATAAACAGAACTTACTAAAAATTAGCAACTAATAGATGACTACGTCTAGATAACTAGTCTTAGCTAATTAATCGGGAACCTCCTAAAGACTAGTACTTTATTAACAGTAACAAAGAAACATTCAAATTACTAAAATCAAACGTGCTAAATGTGTTGTGCTCAACAATATTGTATTCACATAAAATATTCAGCATCAATAATACCGTGAATTGTAATTTCAGACCACACCATTCTCGTTTTTCAAAAGAAAGTTGCAAATAGATCAATCCACTTTTTCCGTATCTTCTCGACAAATGGCGTTGCGGAAATCTCTACACTTCGGACTGCACTTAGAGTAGTTCCAATCTTGGGTTAATGTTAGGACCTACCATTTAGGTGTTCCCCTTTTCTTTGTTCAGATGCATTGCTCAGCTTGTTTCAAGGTATTTTCAGGAGATATATATATATATATATATATATGGGGATCATGTTGTCTCATGCGCATGTATTATTGGTATTAAACACCGGCATAACATGGTGCGTGACACCCTAGTTGACATCTGTTATCGATCGGTCTGAGATTTCAACTCGTAAAAAAGTTGATATTGCGCTTACTGGAGAAAGACACAACTCTTTATGTCCATTTGACATATTGTTTTACACATGGGATGGGGGCCAGACTTGATGTATAGAATCCATTTGAGAGGATCTTCGCCCTTGACACAAACTTGTATGGCTGACTTTGTGTCTGGCCATGCAATGACAGAGGTTGCCCAACGTAAACACATCAAGTATGAGACTAAGTGTGTAGGTATTAGATATGGGTTTTTTGCTTCTCATTTTTATCCTTTGCGAACTTGAAAAGGATGAAGTGACCGTTCTAAAACGGATTTGAAAGTTCTCCAATTACTCAAGACATTGGTGCGCGTGTTGCCCGCTTGTATATTTAGAAGAAATAGTTTTGCTGTAGCTAGAAGAGTGGTGCTCAAATAGTATCTCGGTTTTCCACTAATTTCTTGTAAATCCTACGAATTAGCTAAAAAGGAAATAGGTCGTACGGGTGAGTCAGGTTAAATGTAATGACCTCTTATTTCACTTTATTCAAATAACAAGATTACTATTGAAAAACAACAGGGTAAATCATAGTTGACACTTGACACCTAACTCTTCATAGAAGTTCAAGAATTAAAACAAGGCTTTTTAATGTAACTGATCCGACCCATTTTCATCTAATCCCATTTGACCCGTTACCCAACCTTACCTATGGTAGTCTGGTACGAATGAGAACAGAAGGTGCATGTACGTATTCTGTTGTGACCATGGGAGGCCTGGGGTGGGGTGGGGGGAACCGACCTCTAGACAGGGCACATGTTTAAAGGGACACAAAATCGTTAAAAAATTTCTATATATATTGCATATGTATAAGTATAATGTGTTGTATATATATATATATATATTTGATTCCAATAACTAGCTAATGACTGAATTATAAATATTATGATTTTATTACTGTTATAAAATCTCATTTGTCAAAAAATTGCTTGTATATTTGAATTCTCTAAGAACTATGGCATATTTTATCCCGTCTCGGCCTGAATACTCGAATCCTCAGGGCTGCCACTGGCGGTGACTAAAAGAGTTTTTGATTAAGGTGGTGATTTTAGTCCACATAACTTGTACCACATATATGCATTATTTACTTTTACAATCTGTTGTATAATTTGTACAGTGTAGTAAATTCATTAATATCAATTCTCTTTTAACAATCAGTAAACCATTCTACAAATTGGTTCGCTCTTTGCTCTCACAGGAAAAAACCATATTTCTTATCTCTGTGTAGGTGTTTAACATTTTTATTTTGCTGGAAGTTAGGCTTTTATTAAAGAGGAAATTCCTATATATATATTAAATCCCATGTGAGATTCGGATTGAGATTCCCTAAAGTTGTTTTCAACTAATTCTTTATTTTAATACTTTCATGGGGCCCACACATATGAGCTTCTTTTTCATTTTTTACTTTAGCTATATTTTACTTTAGCTATACTGTTGGTTTGGTTTTTTTCCGAACATAACATTTTTTATTTTAATTTTTTTGTGGGACTCACTTTGAAGTTTTGTTTTTTCTCTTTTATTTTTTAATAAGGATGTAATAATCATACTACATATTTTGATGTATTTATTATGGAAAATGATTAATCCTTTTAACAAAATAGCATAAAAACCCTCTTAACACTTTAACAAGATGACATGTGGTATCCAATAATTCTCTTTCCTAATCTTGCCCTTGATTTTTCCACATGTCATAATACAATAGTTAGGAAAATTTTAGGCTATTTCCTTAAGAGGGTTAATCATTTCCCATTTATAATACTGTAAATATTTTATAATATACTTTACAAGTATATAATGCACAACAATGATAAACTTATCAAATTTTGGTGGTACGAATGTTTTTATGGGCTCACTTTGAGGTTTTGTTTTTCGTCTTTTATTTTTTGATATTTTTAATAAGGAAAGTGATAATCATATCATATATTTTGATGCATTTACCATACTGTAAATATTTTATAACATACTTTACAAGTATATAATGCACAACAATGGTAAATATATATTAAAACCCGACCCCGTCATTTTCAAGCGTTTAGTAGCCGGCCCCATATTTTCGAATCTATCAGGCTTCACACTCATACTTTTTAGTTTTTACAAACCCATACAAGCTATAATTAACATTAGAAATTATATTGAAATAACACCGCCCTTTTTCAATCATCCCATTGTGACTAAACCCAACAAAAGTCATCTCATCGGGTTTTAACCCACTGTTAAGTGTTAACCATTCGAATAAAAAGAGATTCTGAAAAATGGGCCAGACCATGCATTACAGCTCGTGGTTTTCTTACCAGGCATTTCATCAAACATTTCCCATACATGTCAATAAGCGCGGAAACAACAAACTCGTTATCTTCACAACCAAACAACACAAGCAGGCAACACGTACATATAATTACTTAATTGTTGAAACATGTGTCTTGAGAATATGTGCGTGAAATTGTTGAATATGGTTAACTACTTGATTGTTGTGTCGTTTTTTTGGATTGTGGTGATGCAGAAATTAACAAGGAAAAGGAGTCTATTTTTACTCGGATATATGTAGCCTAACCGGATTATCCCATAACCGTTTACGAACCTTTCCCTGGCCCTGTCCATTTCCAAGATTGCACCAGCCGGTGACACTTGTAAAAAGGTCCAAGATGTTAACCCAATTGGCCATCTATAAAGCTACTAAAAGCAAACCCTTTAAACAAAATTAGAGTTAAAACGCCTTTAACATTCCTAATATGATTTCAACTCTTGTCGACAACTTCCAGTTCAATCGCTATTATCCCATTCGGGTTACAAGCCAAACAACAAAAGAAAGACATATGTACACTCTACTAAATTTTGAAAGTTTTAACGAATCACAGTTCTGCACCTTCCCTTTACTCGGAAATTTACAACTACAACACTAGAAAACATAGTAGGTTTTACGTGTAAACCGTCACGCAAAAACAAAGACATTATCAGACTGTTCAGAAACTGACGCCAGTCCTTGCATTAATCTAGCAATCTCGACAGTGTCATCAAGATAATATTTAGCCTTGCTCGGTTTATTCCCAACTGTGCAGGCGAAAACTTCTGCCTTCTGAGAAAATAATTCACCGGAAGCTACAGAACTGGTAATCACCTCAAACATGTCTTCATCTGATCGGTCATCTCCTATGCACAACACAAAATCTGGAATCATTCCTCTCTCTTGCATCGTGGTTAGTAGTCGTTTTGCCACCAGCCCCTTGCTTACCCCCTGCATACCATAAAATACACTATGAGTATTACTGTTATATACTAATTATCTTCATTCCAATAAGAATTCCAGTCCATTATATACCAAAATGCATGGACTGATCAGAATCATACCTGTGGTTTGACCTCAACACTACTCTGCCCTCTTTTCACTGTAACGGGCTCATTGGCGAGCACACTCTCAAGATGATCAAGAAGTTCTTTAGCTTGACAAGATCCAAAATCAGGGTCTGCATCTTCATAAGACCACACCAGGGCCGTTTCTTTATCTTCAATTGTTGACCCATCAGTCGTCTCGGTGTAAAGGGTCATAACTGGTCGAGCATTCTGCTTCCATCCACACTCTTCAACTTGTACACAAGTTTCCCATTCTTCATCACGCTTCAACCTGAACCACTCAACAAAATGAAATCAATATAAGATACTTATGAGTAGGGGTTGATTGAAGTTATGCTTTAGCAAAGGAAGTGTCATATGCTCATAGCAAAATAGTACAATTACATATCTAGAATTATAACAAAATTACACCTTCTAGACTCATCCTAAGACAAAGATACACTAAATCTTCAATATTTAAAACCTTCTGATTCAATAATAAGATTTTTACAGCATTAAAATCTAACTTCGAAAATCATATTTGGCACACTCTACTTATAGTAAGCTCAAAAACTTTGGACCAAAAATATGTCAGTCAACCCAACCCAGCCCAGGTCAGTCTGTTACTCAACCCGCCCATTTTGCCACTTCTAGTAGAAATGATAAAACAGCATGTGCATGTACCTAAGGAACACACCCGTGTTCTAGACTCATCCCAGGACAAAAATACTTGAACTATTCAACATATAAAACCTTCTAATTCAAGTAATAAAGATATTTACAGCATTGAAATCTAACTTCGAAAATTATCTTTGGCACACTTTACTTATTGTAAGCTCAAAAACTTTGGACCAAAAATATGTCAGTCAACCCAACTCAGCCCAGGTCAGTCTGTTACTCAACCCGCCCATTTTGCCACTTCTGGTAGAAATGATAAAAACAGCATGTGCATGTACCTAAGGAAACACCCATGTTCTGCTGCAAGACCGAGTTTTTCACAATCAGCAAACCATTCCACGAGTGTGGTTCGGCTCTTTGCACTCACAACAAAAACCATATTATTCTTATCTCTACATAAAGTGTTGAGCATTTCTATCGTGCTGGATGTAGGGCTTTTATCAATACTAGATTGAGGCATTAAAGTCCCATCATAGTCCAAAAGAATTGCTCTTGTTGTAGTTCGTTTATAGGCCGAAACTATATGTTCCATAGAAAGCTTCCGAAAGCTCAGATCTAAAGCAACCACTCTGAAACTCAACCCGAATCCGATCCCCCAACACCTTCGTCTCACATGATCTTTACATGTCCGTTCTAAATCCTGAAAAAAACTATGAGCCCAATACCCAACATCATGGCTACTAACATACTTATAATGCTTCTCATGTCTCATTTGCTTCTCGGGCTCACTTAGTTCCAAGGAATAATCCATTGCATCCGCCACAGCATCAATGTTCCATGGGTTAACACGAACGGCGCCACTTAAAGACGGAGAGCAGCCTATGAACTCAGAAACAACTAACATGCTTTTTTTTGGTGTAGATGGGTCCAAACCCAAAACCTTATCAAGCCGTTCATTTCCTTGACGGCTAATAACGTATTCATATGGTATAAGATTCATCCCATCTCTAACGGCCGTTACCAAGCAACATTCTGCAGCCACATAATAAGCAACCCGCTCGTAAAACTTCAGAGGCTCCTCGATTAAGATAACAGGCTCATAACCCGGTCTACCAAATGTCTCATTGATTCTTTTGACAGTAGAATAAGTCTCTGTTTTTACTTCTTTCACGTCTTTTCCTGTTCCTCTGGCAGGATTGGCTATTTGTACTAAAACAACTTTTCCTTGCCACTCAGGATGCTGAATTAAAAGCTGTTCCATTGCTAATAACTTCAAACTAATACCTTTGAAAATATCCAGATCATCAACCCCGAGCAGCATCGTCTTCCCCTGATTCTGAAACTGTTTCATGAGCTCACAAACTTTCGACTCAGTTTCAGGAAGGTTTAATACAGATTGAAGCTGATTCATATGAATTCCAACAGGAAGAATTTTGATAGTAACAGTTCGCCCGTAATATTCTAAACTTATATAACCCCGTTTCGATTCATAAGAAATTCCCAATAACCTACTACAACAAGAGAGAAAATGACGGGCATAATCAAAAGTATGGAACCCTATAAGATCTGAATTCAAAAGAGCTCTAAGAAGCTCTTCTCGGACAGGTAACGTTTTGTAAATCTCGGAAGATGGAAATGGGCTATGTAAGAAAAACCCAAGTTTAACCCGATTGAACCGTTTTCTTAGAAAGGTTGGTAAGACCATGAGATGATAATCATGGATCCAAACATAATCATCTTCAGGGTTTATCACTTCCATGATTTTATCCGCAAAAATCTTGTTAACTGAAACATAAGCTTGCCATAAAGATCGATTAAACCGCCCACCAAGATCAGGCGACAATGGCAACATGTAATGAAACAAAGGCCACAAATGTTGCTTACAAAACCCATGATAAAATCTTGTAAATAATTCAGGTGGTAAAAAAGTAGGCACACATTTAAAATTTTCTAAAAGTGTTTGCGAAACTTCATCTTGCTCATTCGGATGAATGTCTTCTTTTAAACAACCAACATAAATAACATCAATCTCGTCGTCTCCTAAACCATCTTTCAGCTGCAAAAGAAGCGAATTTTTATCCCAACTAAAAGTCCACCCTCTCGAACCATCAGTTTTCCGTTGAGCTTTAATGGGCAGCTGGTTAGCTACAATGATCAAACGGTCGTGTTGAACCGATGAAGATGATATATCAGAGCATACACTCTCTGACCGCTCATCATCTATGTCGGAAATTATGCCGGCTACGGTCATAATACGAGGGATTTGACGTGTCATTCGGGTGAAAGAAGACGACGGAAACTCTCCCGAGGCTAGATCTAACAAGTTTGAGTAAGATCTTGACACCATTTTCAACTACAAATAACACTATGAAACCAAATCAAAAAAAATAATAACACATAAAGTAAAGTCCTTATCAACTCAAACACATCAAGTAATCAAGATTTCCCACCTAATAACATTTATAAAATCATATACATATAAAAATGGCAAATTTATCAACTAACATAGACCCCCATTACAAAAATTAAACTACTTTATCAGCTAAAATCATCCACTTGAAAAATATACAATAAAAATGGCAAATTTATCAAGAAACAAGTAAATAAAAGCAAGAATCTTGCTAACAATAGTTAACACGTAATAAAGTATTGTACATGAAAGATAACCGCTTCTTAAAAGTAATTATCAACCCACACGTAAAAAAATACTACCTTACTGAAAGTTAACCTATATTTAGTAAAATCCATATTTTTTTTAAAAAGATGCAAAATTTCAGTATGATCTAGACACCCTTTTCAGCTAAATGAAAAACTAAGAGATAACATTTAGAAAAAAAAAAAACAAACAAACAAAAATGTATTAAATGTTCTTAGCAACTTTAATACATCAAAATAACAATATTCTGAGCTAAAAATGATAACAATTCATCAAGAAATTAAAATGGTATTCAAGAAATTACCTTTGGAAGCACATACACAGTGTCACAAAGTGAAAGAAAATTTGTTGACAGCTAATGAAAATGAAACCTGAAAAAGGGATTTTTTTTTAATATTTTGTTTGTTTTTCGGATCAAGAAAATATCAAACTAACCTACAGAATAGTATAGAAGTTATATCGTGTGTATGTATATATTGTTGGGAATATCATTAATTATTTAATTATTGGAGCAAATGAAAACAAAACCAAAATGAGGGATTTACAAGAAAATATGTTGAAGTTTACCAGGTTGGTTTTTTGTTCTTTATCTAATAAAAGTAACTGTTTTCAACTACAAGTGGAAAAGTGAAAAAAGAAAAAAGAAATCTTGAAAAATGAGAAGTGAAACTTGAAAAGACTAAAGTTTAGTGGCCCCTTTACAAGTGAGTTTAAGCTTTTGATTAGTGGAATTAAGAAAAGGATTCAATGTTTTAATTATGAGTTAAATACAAGTGATAAGGCAAATGGTCCTGAGATATTCAAGACCTACACTTTAGTCCTTTTAAGTTAAAATTTTACAATTATTATTTGTTAGGTAATGCGAATGTTAGTAAAAAAAAATTCTAATTCTCACATTAACATATAATATCATATTTTTCTCATCATCCCATTTGATAACATACTTTATTATTTTCTTAAACTGTTTTACAAGTTTGGACGTTTTTCACTGACCCGCGATATTCGTCTTCTCTTTTCTCCATCTTGATGATTCCCCCGACGAACCTTGAGGACGAGATGTTGCCAACTGTATCATCCAAGACGAGATAGTGACAAGATAAATATACGCTATTCAGATAAACCTTAATTGTTAGCTCTAAACTTTTTTGTCGTTGTGTATATATAATTATAAGTACATCATCATTTATTCATTCGATAACATATTACTGACAATGTTAAAATATTTCATTATCAAAACTCTCTTTGTTTATAATATGAGTTCTTTAGATGTTTAAACAATTAAGTTTAAATTGCAAAAACATTTCCAAATATTATCTTTTGCGATTGATATCAATTATTCCTTATCACATAATCGCAATTAAAATGCAACATCAAATATCCCAAGGTGAATATGGAAAAAGGAAACTCCCAATGTGGAGAGAAAAAAGATGTGTTTTCGAATCATGCTAACAAAATTTCCAACTATAGGAAGGCCAAACTCTACAATAGGTACACGTACACATACCAGTGACACAAACGGAATTTTGGTGCATATAACATGGATAAGACAATAAAAATTTCATTAAAAAGCCAAAAACACAAAATTGGAGGTTAGTTGACTATAATTGCAAGTTGCAACATATTTAACATACTGTACTATTCCTCAAAACAAGGCTGCATCAACATCAACATAAAATATATGATAACATTTCCAACATTTGCGTTGAAAAAGCTAAATAATAGTTTAATAATAGGACTTTAAAACTAAATTAAATATTATTAGACGTTAGAACAAGTTACATTTAAACATATAAAATCTTTTTGTCACTAAAATAGTTCATCCAACACATACTATATATCTAAAATGCCATTTTGTTTTGTTACAAGTTCTTACATTATGGCTGCTTACTCGACCAACATATTTACACACCTAGGTGACAAGACGTCCTTATTGTAAAAGGGGGGTAGATACTAGAATAAAACAAATCTTAATGTAATTCTTTTATTTGTTTGATGTGGCATTTTATCAAGGATCAAACCCCACTTTAGGTGCATTGTTGGCAACATGCGATTAGATGAAAAACCCATTGTTACTGATGTGGCTAATTTATATCCATTACCCAAATCGTTATTGGCTATTTTACTATATGTTTTAAGTCGTTTTTGTATGCATTTGATGCGTTTATGGTGTTTGTTAGTGTTTACAGGTTCTAAACAGGTTACGCGTCCAATTGGTACATTTTTGGATGATTATTGGCCTGGAAGTGCAATATGATGTTGAGAGTTGATTTGAGTGGAAGAAACGGCAAAGTTTGGCAAGTAATCGAGATCGAAAGTAGTTGGTTCTGTACAAGTCGTGACTGCGCCGCAGTAGGGATGCATGTAGTCCACTGCGCCGCAGCCAATATCCTTGGAAACAAATGAAGATTGCCCCACTGCGCCGCAGTGGGGGTCGTAAGTAAATGACTGCGCCGCAGTCAGGAAAGGAAGAAAGGAGGTCGTGGATTCATACTGCACCGCAGTGGTGATCACACGAACCACTGCACCGCAGTCACTTGAAGTCAAAGTCAAACTACACCTCACTGCGCCGCAGTGAGGGAAGGCTCAACCCCACTGCGCCGCAGTGGGTGCACGAGAGAATCAGACTTGCCTTGTTTTTGCATCAGATTTTGGAGGAGTATAAATAGAAAACCCTAGGTCGAAAATTGGGCATCAAAAATCTTTCTAGGAGCTGTTCTACAAGGGTTCTTCTTCCTCCAATCAAGATTATTCCTTAGGCGGATTCGTTGAAGATTCACAGGCACCCATCTAGATCGTATCTACTTATTGTCTTGCATTTTATTTTCTTCAAACGATTGGTACATCATGTTTCTCTTCTATTTTATTCATTATTGTGAATTGATCATGAGTGGCTAAACGTTTAATCATCCACCTTGATGAAACTAGACGGATAATGTGATTGCAATATTTTTAATTCAAAAAAGGGTTTATTTAATTATCGTTGTTATGTGATCTTGACGATGTTAACTCTTTTCATTAATTAATTTTGATATTGGTTGCATAGGATTCTTCGTTGGTGGTACCAGTTGAATGTGTATGTGATTTTAAAACGGTTACTTGTCTATAAGTAATTATCACTAGTTCATGGTATGATAGTGAATATCATTTTAAGAAAAGATTAATTTTGTCAACGTGATTGATATCGGTTGGTGGTACCACGCTATTGTCATATATGTTCAATTGATAATTTAATAGTCAATAAAACTGATTGATAGAAAAATTGTCTTAGTTTTGGTGGTACCGGCTTGGGTAATTCGACTAGCAGTTAGGTGATTCGATAATTTGTTCACGGTTGGTGGTACCACGTGAGTATCTTAATCTTATCACGGTTATCTTTAAACTCTAGAGAATTTGATCTTTATTAAATGCAATCACATTTGAAGTCGAAGGAAGTCAAGGTGGATGACTTTTAATTATATTGTCTGAAGTTTTCTTTTAAATTTATGCAATTATTTTGCAAACCCATTTACTTTATTTGTCAAAAGGATTTTCGAAGCAACACCCGTTTTCCAAACCATTTCATGAGCAACTAATCATTTCCCAATCCCTGAGAACGAACTCAGACTTACCTCTTAACTATATTACAAACGATCAGGTTCACTGCCCGTGAGTACGTAGTAATGAGTTTTTGGATAGTTTTAGTTTTATAAATTTAAAACTCGATTTTGCACATCAGTTACCATTTACATACGCTTGTGCCTTTTCGTATATAAAAACAAGCCACAAAAGATAGAAATGGTAAAACAGTGGGAGCAAATGGAGAATTTGTAGACATAAATTTTGATTGATGAGTCATCTTTGCATTTGATGATCACATGACATGTAACCTTGCAAAGACTTCAACCTATGAAATGTTTGAGTTATTTGTTTCTCATCCACTACACTACCTTTAGTATGTTCTTTCTAAATATGTTTGCCCATTTACATATTGTTTAGCTATGAATGGTAAATATATCATGATACATTGAATCTAGTTATAATGTGGCATTTTGTAAGTTAGATTAGGCCTAAGTCAAATAAAGATCTAAATAAAGAGAAATGAATATACATTTGTAACGATTACATGAAAATAAACACTAAAGATCTAATAAAATGATAAAACCAACTCCCGAGACCCACATAGTAGATTTAGAAGATACCCCTGATCAACCCACCTAAGTGGAGTTGGTTATTATGTATACTGATATACATGTAAATTTAGAAGTATAAGAAATATTTTAACGATTCATGATAATTTAAAATTAAAATTCTAAATAATAAGCCAAACATTTGTATAAGAAGTTAAAAAAGTATATACTAATTAATACAAGAATTGTTTTTTGAATAGTTTTTGGTTTTGGCTTTGAGAAAAGGGAACAAGAAAAGCAGGTGCCAGTGTGGCACAAGAACAGTATGGATAAGTCTTGCAAAAGTTTGTTCACGTGACCCCACGTGCTTATGCACGCAAGCCAAGCGTACACTGTTTGGTCTAACCTTTCCTCATCCTAGAGCAAAAAAAAATAATAAATAAACAACTGGTAGAAAAATACTGTACATCAGAGCTTATTGGATTAGTGGTTCATGTTTACATTATTTGACTTCTATCCATAATTTACATTGAACAAGATAATAATGTATGATAAAGAAAATTATATCTTATGTATAGATGCACTCATCATATTAAACCAATGATTTATAATAACGATTAACTCTAACAATGCAAACAAGAATATTAAAAACTTAACATTTAACTCTAAGAAAGCAGCATGGTTGGATCAGTGGTAAACACTCTTGCCTCTGGAGATAGAGGTCATGGATTCGATCCTCATCCCATAGGTTGGAGGGCATTTTCTATCATTTAGGTAGAAACTGGAAGCAGCCTCTCTACTTAGGTAGAGGTAAGGTCTGCCTACATCTTAACCTCCCCTATACACCGTCGAAGTATTGGGGCTCAAAACCCGCAGAAGGCGGCACTGAGCAGTTACTTACTTAACATTTAACTCTAACAAATTTTATCTTTATAAATATAAGAAACTAGTTTATAAACCAAATAATTAAAAAGAAATGATACTAAGAAATGATACTAATTTGTAAACCAAATAAACCAAATTTTATCCTAGTAAAAGGTTCAGAAATGATAATAAGATGATGCTAACATGCATGACAATAAAAATAACATGTGAAAAAAGTGTAATTTAATAACATCTAAGACTATTACTAAGGGAGATCATAGAGTGAGCTCTTTAGAATGTCAAACTTCCTTTGCATCCATCTTACACTTTCATTGCTTGTTTGGACAGGCTGCTTGATAATCTTTCACCTTTTATTAATACATTATTGTTCGGTAAACTAAATTGTACTTCATCTAATTTTATTCTGGGTAAAAGGTTATCCGATGGATATACTTCATCCAATCTCTTATGTCATATCGTTCGATATAATGATTTACCTGATGAGATGGTATCACGAAATACTCGTCGGGAAAAACTGAAAAGGCATTATCTATTTGGCATTTTACTTAAACGCAAAATGGAAAAAGTTCCCGGGAGTGGCATCATTGGAAGTGATCGCAATAGGAATGATTCAAAGTGATCTCCATAACACTATCGTGTTACATTCTACAAAAGGATACGACATTATATATTTAAGACTTATCTTACTCGTTTATCCATTTTATTCCTCCGAAATCATAAACATTATTAAGACACTTGTTAGAATCAAACAAACAGTATTAACAAGAAGAAATAACTATTTTAAACTTGTCATAATATTGGTTAGAACCAATTAACATGTTCCAAAAAAAAATTAAAGAACCCATTAACAAGACATTGCATCATTCCTCGTTGAGTGTTATATAGACATATAAATCTTTATGTAAGTCAGCGTTATCTATTATGAATATCCTTTTTCCTTTTTTTCAAACGCAAGGGCTTCAACATCCAGTGTCAAATCATTGCTTACACATATAAAATAGTTGAATTTGACTGTTAAAAGAGAATGGAGGAAAAAAGAAAAGGAAAAAAAATAAAAATAAATAACAAATGCAAGAAACACACAAAGGTTTGAAGCTTAAGCATTGTAGTACACTAGCACCCTTCGAGTTAGCCTCAGGTAACTAAGCTTACAAAGAACCGACATTTTTCATAACACTTAACAATTTGTACTAATAAATACGGAGTATATCATATAAGATAGTTTGAAACATGAAATTTAAGAAACCTTCGATTTACAGAAGTACAAATCGTCAACATAAATGTGTAGAACCTTTAAAAAAAAAATATGAACATCAGTTAACAATGCCAGTCCACACAAACTGAAACCACCTGAACGAACCACTTTGGTCCTGGATCCAATCACACAAAAAGATATAAATTAATCAAGTGCTGCTGCTACCCCTTCTTTGAACCGGTTTATAGAGTACAACATTCACGTATTTGGCCCGAAAACGATGAGAAAACCCAAGTGCTACTACTGACCGTGGAGCCTCTCGGTTTTCAATGTAAAGATGGTTAAGGACAACATGTTGTGGGTCGGGTAATGGGGCGGCTGGTACACCATTATTGGGGTAGCTCAGTACAGTGTGTTGTAAATGTTGAGGAACAACAGGTGGGTCCCGGCCATCATCTTCACTTGCAGCATAGATGTTGTTGTAACTTGCATCGGGTGATTTAGGGACTTCAAAGCCAGCAACAACAGGTGTTTCCTGCATAATGATTATATAGTGTTGCAAACAGCTTTTAGTTATCGTTAATATACCTATGTTAAAAAAAAAAGTTGTTCAGAGACTCACTTGATCTTGACCACGAGAATTGTTCATACTGAATAAGAAATGTAGATTAAAGTGCAATACCAAATCATCAAACAGGTCCTGCTAAATCGTCCAACCTGAAAGCACACACAATAGACTGATTTCAAGGGGGGGAAAAACAGAAATTCTACGGCTTGAAGTTTTGGCCCAAACAATCAAGTGCTACTAAAAATGAAAGGTGAGAGACATACTGCTAAAGAAAACTGTATGAAGCCTGCCTCATAATTTGGCAAAACATGGGTGGCCTAACTATAGTATACAATATACCTATCATACAGATAGACAGATAGTAGTCAAACTTTCTAAATGTCAACACTTGCACAGATGGTGAAGTTGTGCAGATCCCGATTCCTATAACTGGCATGAAACTAAGAAGCCTAACAACGAAACTATACATCTAATGATCTAAAGCCTACATCGGAATAAGATGTCATTGCTCTGATTGGAATTCAACTAGATACACTTAGATAGATTCGTCATTTATTCACCACAACTATGCAACGGATAAGGCGGGCAACCTGCAACGACTATAAAAGGGTCGCTACTACAAAGTTCGTAAACTGTAGTTCATTAGTTTCTACATTTGTCCACCTAAGAAACATATATCAATTTACTCTCGTATGCAGAAACTGCGGACAATATATAAGCTTAGGCAAACACGCATATAATCTTACACGAATAACTACTTCAATCTAATTCATTAAGAATCGTGTATGGCAGACTAGCAATTCACTAAAGCTCGGAAATCCATTAAACCGTAAAACCTCTAGACATACAATGAGCTACAACTGCAGACATGTAACCTAACTAATCTATCGTACTAACCGTACATTCGACGGTCAAACTCGCTTCAAAACTATTTACTGTGGCTTTTTTCAGCATCAAAAAATGAAAATATTTTAATTTAATTAGTAAAAATCACATATTCACCACACTCACAATATGTCCTCATCAAATATCTCAGATTTCATATATTATTATACAGAAGATAATCTACATAATATACGTATTTATTCTAGCTATATCTATACATGATTTTAAATTATAAAACAAAGATAAATCGCATTTGAAAAAATTAAAGTATAACAACAACAACATCCAACAACAACAACAACAACAACAACAACAACAATAATAATAATAATAATGAGAAGGAGAAATTGATGAACGTACCTGATGCAGTGAATTAACGTTTGATAAATTTATATATCTATATATATAGACTGTAATTTATAGATATATCAGATTTCTACCAAGTGTTACAATTTGTAGAATAAAAGAAAATTTATTTATTATGGAACCCTAGAAATGTAACAAAGGGGGCAAAAAAAGCGTAGGTACAGAGAGGGGAGCGAATAGTGGGACAGGCTTTTTTAAAAGACCATGAATTAGCCCGGGTTTTTAATGGGCCATCGTTATAGAGGCCTATGTTTTATAACCCATCCATTCATTTCTCGTATCATTTCACCTTTGTCACTTACATTTTTCTCTGTTAACATTGTCTTCTCATTATTTTTATCATTTATTTTCCTTTTCTAATTATTCACCTTCAAGTTTAATACTTATTATATCGTTAAAAACCCTACACCGTACCAAATCAAAATAAAATAAATAACATAAAAAAAAAAATAAAAGCAAAAAAGGACACACGTTCTCTCATCTAGAATAAGTGAATTGCTTCGCCATCTCTTCTCATCTTGATCTTTCACCTACCTTCACAACTAGTCACCTTTATCACATGGCATTTGACCTTAGGGTTTCACTCAGCCCTTACTAATGATTTCACCAATAAGACCATCCACAACAAGGATGTCCATAGAAAATTTGTGGTGACATGGAGAATGTCCATCCATGGTTGTTTGTAGAGAAGGATTGTGAAAGATGAAGAGAGATAAAGGTAAAAGACAAAAGTTACTTTGGAATTTATATGGTTGTTTGTAAGAAGGATAAATATATTATTGTTGTGGGTAAAAAGTGTTTGTGGGAAGGATGGATGAAAGCATGTTGATTAGGATGTTTGTTAGAAGAATATCCTGAACTGATGCGGATAGTTTAAGATACAAAGTCTAAATTTAATTTAAGCTTCATTAACATTAGCTGGGTTGTAGAGATAAATTGGGTTAATTTGTTTAATTCATGATTATTTCTTTTTCTTTTCTTTTCTTTTTTTTTTTTTACAGTTTTTGTTGTTTTAAAATTATGTTTTAACTTGATTCTTTATATTACTCATGATACTCTTGTGGACTGTAGAATTGCTCGGAAAGTTTGGAGGGATATAAACAAATGGCTTAACATTGATATCCCTACGAACTTAGACCAATTGGATATCCTTGGGTTTGTGGACAGTAAGTTTGCTGATCCCCACGCAATCAAATTGATTAAATCCATTGTTTTTGTTGTATGGTGGGAATTGTGGCGTTTTCGAAACGACGTGGCGTTTAATACCATCAAGAAACGAGACATTGTACTTGCAGATTCTATAGTTATTATTCTTTTTTGTGGTTTAAGAAGAGATATAAGAAAAAAAAATCTCTTCGGAAGATTGGATCAAAAACCCGCTTCTGCCTTCGAAGGATCAAGCTACAAGGGTTGAGTGTAGGGATGGCAACGGGGTGGGTATTGTCGGATATCTTGATCCCCATCCCCGTCCCCAGTTTCCACTTGTAATCCCCATCCCTGTCGGGGATATAAATTACATCCCCATACCTGTCCCCGTCGGGTATCGGATATATCCATTTTGTGCTTACATAAATTTATTGTAGCATAATATAAGTAGTAGTTCGACATTTTTTTATATATATAAACTAATATCTATGTTAACTAAATGATAAATGAAATATAACACATAAAAGTATTAAATAAAAACTCTAAATTTAATATAATTCTAGATTAAACTTAAATTAGTTCTAATAAATATATAGTAATTTCGGGGTCGGGTATGGGGATCGGGAATTTACGGTTTCCCATCCCCGTCCCCATCTCCATCGGGGAATAGAATTAAATCCCCATACCCGTCCCCATCCCCGGTCATATCGGGGATTCCTCAGTCAAATCGGGTTCGGGTATCGGATTCCCCATCGGGTATAGGTAATTTTGCCATCTCTAGTTGAGTGATGTCTTTTCGTGTTTGCTTCTACCATGCCCGGTACTGGTATGCTTTGATCCTACTTGCACAGAGTATCAAACAAATTGGAATGTATTGGACTTTTGGTTCTAGTAAAGAAGATATGCATTATTGGATATTATGCTGCTACTTTTGGATCGGTTGCAATGGGCCATTATTGGGATGCCGCATGTTTTTGTCATTTGTTTAGTGTTGGTATGTACTCTTGTCACAAATCGGATTTCTATCCATTTCGTTTTGAGAAGTGATATTCGTATCGTTATATTTGATGGATCTACCACATCGTATAAGTTGTACATCTAACCGTACAAGTCAGTATTGCACAATTATGGTAGATCTATCAAAATAAGTTGCACGAATATCACTTCTCTTTCGTTTATTGTTGTAACATCCCAAACTTTTTATGTTTGACTTGACGTGTCCGTTAGTTAACGTTAGGTTTCATTAAGTTATGTGCTTTAAACGAGATTATGTGATTAAACGCTTATGTGTTTAATGTGTTATGATAAATGTGAGTAAACCTAAAGTAGTTAAAAGTAAAGTTATAAAATTCAAATACTTGTTAGGTTGTTAAGTGTCCCGGTTAGTAAGTTAAGCTTTGAATGCGATGTTTTAGAAGTTGGGGGACTTAAGATGACTAAAGGAAAGTGATGGCTAGGGGTTTAAGAGTTAATTAGGTTTCCCAAATTTTCAAAAATCTATATCTTACGTGTGTGTGAGCCCCAAGCCGCCCTTCCCTCTCCTCCAAAGAAAATTCCCTTCAAAACCCTACGTTTCTTGGTGTTTGATTGAAGTTTGATCAAGATCTTTCATCCTTGTGATTGTATACAGGCAATATAGATGATGTAAGTGCAACCTAGAGGGGGGGTGAATAGGTTGTACCCGATTTTTAACTTGGTTTACAAAACTTTTTGATTAACAATCAATCTTAACTTACTAGTTACAAAACTTGCATGATTTGAACAACAAAGAAGTTAACCCTTGCAGCTATAACAACCAATTGAATCCTTGTGAAGCAAATATGATAACAAGATAATGAACAATAATAAGAAGATAAGGGTAAGAAAGTATATCACCACATGAACACCACGATATATAGTGGTTGGGGTCGGATGTTAACTAATCCGCCTTAATCCACTCCTCGATACACAATCGAGATTTTGTAGCACTATCTTTCTCCAAAACCGATGGAGAGTCCGCAATACAATCTTGACACTTCAAGATGAGCCAACAATTCCTAACCACTAGGAATTTACCAAGTCTTGACACTTCAAGACACACCAATGATTCCTAACCACTAGGAAATCTTCAATTCTTGACACTTCAAGAATTTTCCCAACTCTAACCACTAGAGTTTATTTTACACCCAAATAATCTTGACACTTCAAGATATAAAGTTTCCTAACCACTAGGAAACACAAACTCTTGACACTTCAAGAGAATACACAACAATCACACTCACTAGTGTAATTCAATACACAATTTGTAGGCTCTCAATTATTTCACTAAATAATCTCCTCACTACAAATTTGACACTCTTGCTAATAATCAATGATATAAGATTTGTATGATAAGAATGTATGTTTTCAGGAGTTGTAGATGCAAGAGGTGAGTTCCCAAAGTCACCAAGTCTTCAATTTATAGCTCAAAAGTGTTTTATGACCGTTTGACCCAGACGGCTCTTAACTGAGGTCGTCCTCCATGGCACAAGAGTCGTGCTTCAAACAAGACCCGTGCCTTACCTGGAACTTCACAAAAGGCCTTGTATATCTCCAATATTGTCTCCACCACAAGAAAGAATCATCCATTTACAAGTTTAACTAAAAGGAGAATAGAAGAAAGAGAACTAAATGTTTACCAAGTATGGATGTTTGGGGAATGGGTAAGTCACATGATATGATATGGAAATGAATCTACACCCCACTCAAATTTCATATATAAATCAGATCTCATCCATATGTTGAACAATTTTGACCATTTAATTAACATTGACTTTTGTTGACCTTCAATACTTAGAAAAATTCTAGCCTCCAATTTTTGTGAGAATTCAAAGTATTTAGATTTAGATTTTAACAATTGCAAACATCTTAGAATGGTAATGTAAGACTTAGGAGCAAGTTTCGGGTAATGAACATATGTAACGAGTGCTCGGTAAATCTCATCAATTTGGACAGAACAGGGACGACCTTTGTTCCTACAAGAGCCGTCCACTGGAGCCGTCCCCTGAACAAGAGCCGTGCTCTTTTATACTTAGAAAATTTTCGACTTTCAGATTTGGCGAAAAACGAAAGTTGTTGTTTTTAAAATCTTTCAATTGTAAACATCTTAGAACATCAATATAAGCTTATGGAGCAAGTTTGGGTTCACGGAAATGTGTAACGATGGCCCGGTGAAAAACTAGTGAATTGGACAGAAGGAGCACGACCTTTACAGGACATGAGGCCGTCCTCTGGAGCCGTGCTCTGAACTGAGGCTGTGCCTGGGTTTTTCGACAACTTGCTACATTTAACTCAAACTTGACGTTTTCATCATTTTTGGTTCCGAATTAGCGTATGTATGCCCAAATCATTATTTGTAACAATCGTCTCATAATGTTCTAAAATAAGTTCTTTGAAACGCACTTTCGCCACTAGAACGGCTAGACAGTTCAAATTATCTAAGTTCTCGACGTACTTTAGACCTAAATTATGTGCTTATATGAAGGTCAATTTGATCTTAAATCTTGATTTATATGACGAGTTCATGACTAAATACAATGAAATATTAAAGTTCGGTTCATAAACGTTCATGTTCATAAAAGTTCTAGACCAAAATGTTCGCAAATGGTCCTTGCATTAATTGAGTTCATTTAATATGGGAAAGGTATATAAAGAAAAGTTTGAGAAACCTAGAGAGAGGAACAACCATATTTCATCTCCTTTTTCTTTCTCACTCTAGAAACACATAGTGCAGCCACATTTTCACACACAAAATTCATCTTTAGATTTTGGATTGTTGAACCAAAATCATTTGTACTTTTAGCATCCTTGTGATAATCAAAACATATTTCCGGAATCAAATCTCAGGTAACAACAACAAATTATGAGTTTTTGATCAAATTAAAAGTGTACTTTTTCAAGTTCATGTTCTTGATGATTTGGTCCAAATTTTGATATGAAATCGTGTTAATGATTAATGGGTTTGTGTCTAAATGTGTTTAATAACATTTATGTGAACAAATTTGGGTCATAACATGCTTTAATCTACAAAACCCATTTTTGAAAGTGAAAGAAAACTTGTTCTTGATGTGCCACACCTTGTTCATGTTATAGATGGTCTTGAAATCGTTAAAAGTGTTAATGGTTAATGTAACTGTGCATATATGTACAAGTTCTATGTTCTAACAAGTCCCGGAATCGATCTAGATCTTCGTACTATGTTCTGTTCTTGTTCAGCTCGTCCTGGTTGATGGGACGGTCTTGGTGGGACGATCTTGGTCCCCAAGATCGTCCTAGGCAGCTCCTTGGTGCTTGGTTCTTGTTCGTTCGATCTTGTGTGGTGTTGTGATGTTGTTGGTACGTTTAATGGGTAACTAATCCTTTGGATTGGTTTAGCTCAAACACTTGTTCTTGAAACGATCATGTGCCTTGTTATTGTTCTTGTTCTTGTCATTGTTCTGACATAGATCTTATTTGACGTACTTGAGCTTTATGAGCATATTATCACATTACAGTTCAGTTCTGGCCAATCGGTTTAGCAGTGACAACTTATAACTAAAGTTCATTATATGTTCTTGTTCTGTTCATTCTATTATAAAGTACTTATGTTCAAAGTGCAGATCTTGACCTAGTTCTTATTATTATAAAGTACTTATGTTCAAAGTGCAGATCTTGATCTAGCTCTTGTTACTACAAAGTACATTGGTTCAACGTACAAAACTTATGATCTGGTTCTTACAATACATATATACTTATATGTAAACTAAAAGTACATTATGTGAATCTCACCAACTACTTTTGTAGTTGACCTTTTGAACTTACATGCTTTTCAGGCTAGGTTAAGTAGATCTTGTTAGCATAGAAGTCTTCCTTTCTAAGCTCATCCTTTTGGCGAGTGTTCGAGCGTACAAGGTCAGGAGCAGTGAAGACCTTCCTTGCTATTTCAGTTCAAGTTCTGTTCTTAAAAGACAATTGTTCTGTCTTATGATTATTGACTATTTGAGTACATCTTATGTTCTATAATAAATATCGTACTTCTGTTCTTTGTTAATGTTAATGGCTATGTTGGAACTTGTACTGTGTGCAATTGTGCTTATCTGTGCATCCTGTATATTCCGCTTTAGCGGGGTGTTACATTATTAATACCATCTTACACATTCTATAAATTGTTATGGCACACCACACATTGATCGACGCTATAGATAGTGCTACTTTGCGTCTTTATAAAACGTTTTTTAGAAGGATGTTGAAGCATGTAAGAATATACGTATGATCAATTATATTTAACACTTACCTTCATGTGGTATGTTCTTAATCATCATCAAAACTAACGAGTGCCTTAATAATGTTATAACTTTATTAAACCATGTATGCACCAACAATCTCCCCCTTTTTGATGATGACAACAATATAACACATGTAGGTAAATGTTCTATATAATTGGTCATGTTAACTACATAACATACCTACATGCTTCTCCCCCTTTGTCGAATCAAAAAGAAGGGAAATAGGTATTAGAGCCTAGGTTTTGATCCGTGGGACATGTGGGTACCTAACGATAGCTCCCCCTTGAAAGTTACCTACCGACAAGAACCATAAGCACATACAAGTATGAAAGTGATATAGGCACAATACACATATTTAATTAATGCCACCGATGTGCACATAAGTCATAAATCATGAAACATGAATCAAGATATTATACTAACACAACACATTTAGAGGCAAGTGAGTATGCATAGAAGTATACATGCAATAATATTTTACCTCCCCCTAGATTGTAGCTCCCCCTCAAATTATACATCAATGTCAATCTTCACATTTCACTTAATATACTTTGGTGAACAAGACTCAAATAAGGAACATGAAAATGATTTTGATCATACGTTTTAGGTCATCATATGCCAAGGTCCCACTACATTTGCTTCTCATATTATGTTTTCCTCAAAGTGACATATTATCGCATCAAATTACGAATGGTTTATATAAGTACATGAAAAAACCAATACGTTTTCAGTTATGAGCACCATGCATGAATTATGATATTAACTAGGTCCCATTACCACAATTATTTCTCTATAGTCATTCAAGGTTCAAGTATGATATGACCATATTGGTATGTCATACTATAATTCAATATGCTCACAACACTTCTCAATATATTTTTCAAGCATGTACATGATCAACAATGTATGCACCAAGATAGATTTTACATATAAGACACGTGGCAATTACATCATGCTTGAATGTTCATTTTTCTTGATTGTTAACTAATTTTTCATGAAGTATTCAATCAATAGAGTATGAGCAAACACATTCTTTAAATTTCATCGAGTCGTGAATATATGCACCACATATAGTTTTGACACATAAGCATAGGGCATATACATTTGTTCATGTATAAGAGTATGTTCTAGACATAGCTACATGAATATTTATCATTTAAGCACACTAATACACCTAGTCATATAGTGGCAATCATTGTATTAGGTCTACACTTATTATCTTGATCTTCATAATAGTTCATCATATTCAAGCACAAGATAATATTGACTCACTTCCAATCGATTTAGCATGTTAATTCATGTACACTTAGTTCAAGAGTTTCTAGACATGAAATTAACACACATTTTGCAATTAAGGCATGTAGTTGCTATGAATATTGTAGATACCAAATATAATTTGTCTTAAAGAAAACTTCGATGTGTAAGTCTATTAATCAATCTTATTTGTACTCAATTCTCTTACACATGCTAAGACTCTTCATGCATTTACTTTGTTCACATTGTAATCGCAAACGATTAAGCATGCAACCTAAACATAATATTTTAATACAAGAAGGTGTATAAAGTCACATTCATACACGGATGGTTAGCATGTATCACAACTCATTCATGTTGATTATCAATCTTTATTGGCAAAAAGATATTATTCACAATTCAATTTACGTTAATAAGGTCTTTCGGTCTATTTCTTAATTCACCAATTAATTATTGTTAAGAACCTCATGTTTAGATTTCTATGAACTTTCAATATAGACACGAAAGCATTTTACCACTTTTTATCGCTAAACCTTTTTAACACATGAGTTATAATTCTACCATTTCCCAGAGTATTCATATCGTCCCAAAAACTAAATTAGAAGCATTATTTATCATGTATTGTCATCATGTAAATCACAACATCAAATCACATATAAGGAAGATATTTCATTTGAGCTTGGTACATATGTGATGTAAACAATTTACGCACGAGATCATGCATGTGATTCAAATTATCATTATCCATCATGTATCATGATTATAGTATACTTGGTGTAACTAGATGTGTCCATAAATTTTGACTTATACACGACCAATGAGCACATAACCATGTTACATGTGATCATGCTATTAATTCAAGTTTCATATAATATGACATGTTACATCTTGGACTTGATCATCAATTTTAGAAAGTATTTACCAAATTTGGATTCAAAAACATATCCTCAAGCAAACTTTAACTTTTGAAATAACAAAAGGAAAGAATTAAAGTTGAGTGTATATAACATACCTTGATTGAGGATGGAGAATTGATAAGAAGAATGAATTTGGCGCAATAGATAGAAACCCTAGGTTTTTGATTTGGAAGATTTTTGGCCAAGAGAGGACGAGGATCGGTTTTGATATGAGACAAGTAAGAATAACAAGAAGAGTTACTCTAGAGATAAGATTATGAGGATAGAAATAGATTTCCTAGGGATAACATTTATTTCACACTAGCAAGTAAAAGACAGATGGCGCACGGCTCCAGTTAGAGGCCGTCCATGTCTCAGGGACGGCTCTTGTTCAAGAAACGGCCGTACAGACACAAGGGACGGCTGCAGTTAAATTAAAGGTCGTCCAGACGAAAAGTACGGCTTCAGTAAGCAGCCGTGCACAACAGAATTGCACTAAAATGAATTTCTACTTAAATGACAAGTTCCATCATGCCTAATCTCAATCTAAGTGTGTTACATGTATCCTTTGCCTTTATGAAAATATTCGTTACATTTTCGGTTGTATCAACTTTCTCAATTATGATGGTACCTTTTTGCACATTATCTCTAAGAAAGTGATGTCTAATCTCAATATGTTTGGTTGTATAATGTACCACGAGATTTTTTACCGAGTCTAAGGCACTTTTATTATCACACATAATGGATATTTCATTTAGGTGTTCATAATATTTTAAAAACATTTATTTCATCCAAAGTGCTTGATCACAAGTATGACATGTTGCTAAGAATTCGGCTTCAGTGGTTGAGAGCACAACAAAATTTTGTTTCTTATAAAACCGAGATGTAGTGCCTATACTCACATAAGCACAAACGCCACTAGTAATTTTTCTATCATCAAGGAACTACCTAAGTCAGAATTCACATAACACATAATATTAACGTCATTAGGTTTAGGATACCATAATCTTAGATGCATAGTACCTAAATATTCGTTTAACCGCTTCATGTGACAATTTAGGGTTTTCATGAAATATAGCACATATGCACACACTATACATATTATCCGGTCTACAAGCGGTAAGATACATCAGCAAACTACCAATCATGTCATGCAATCCATAGATTCACCTTTTTCACCATTTAGTCATTTAGTTAATTCTTTAACTAATCAATTCTTGCAATGATCATTATTCCTCCAAATCAAGCATGTTCAATCATTTTAGAAAACATTTTGGATACATGCAGGGATTATGAGATTAGCATGGATGTAACACATATAGACACACACATTCACATAATGTCCTAACATAAAGTAATTTTCATGACATGTGCGTTTTATTGATTTTCTTCATAACTAATCATGCATATCTTCAAAATTTTCAAAATATCACACATTCAAGCTATTGGTGAAGTAAATATGTTCACCAATTATCAACTTTAAGGCAATGTGTGTTTTGTAACATTTTAGTTCTTAATCAATTCTCAAGTCTTGTCAACTTAACACACTTGTGTCGAAATAACTTCCAACCCAAATATTACCACTTAAGGTGACTAGTCAAGAACATCAATGATATTACTTTTCACTTAGTTTACATGGAACCCTAAAACAAGTATGCCTATGGTAGATGATCACTTTAAACATGAAAATATTAGGCCGTTTTATTTTCTTTTCAAGCTTCACTTTTCTTGATTGAATATGCATTTGGAAGTGTGATCATGAGTATAGCTTAACGAGACCAATAGAACACAAAAAAAATATCGAGATAGGAAATTCTCAATCAATCTTGGGGGATGATACGTCAATGGTCAATGTTTTTAGCATCTCTAATAAATACTTTCTCCATACCCACTTTTATGATCGTTTACGACCATTTTAGAAATGTCAAATATTTAAACATCAAATCCATTTTTAAAGCCTATTCTTCTTATTTTCTAATCAAACCTTTGGTTTTCCATAGTGCATAATCAATTGAACTTTATGTGTCCATAAAGTAGTCCCGAAAGTCAGTTTGTACACTTTTAAGCTAAATGCTTATAATTCATCTTAGTGATTTAAAACTCAAACTCAAGACACCAGATCTTGTCTACTTCATAAGCATATTATAACTAACACAATTTCCTTTTTTTTATGTATATATTGACTCAAACTTCAACACCTATGCATGCAATTCACACACGTATTAAAGATAATGCAACCCTAAACATACATACCACACAAAATTATTTATTTCAACATGAATGCACACAAACATATCGGTCAACACAAATGTCACAAACTAAAAATTAATTGAGTCAAGGAGGACTTAGCTTGCTTAGCTCGATGTTAATCATTAGGCTCGTTCTTCACATATTGTCACTTGTGATTTTTTTTCGCCACACTTCATCTTCATGTGAGCAACCATCATTGATTTTTTATTCATCCCTTTTGAGTATGGATTGATACATATACCTATATTTGAAGAACAAACAAGCTATCCATTTGGTACCCATCTTTTCATGGGTCTGAGATTGTTAGCATCAAAGACTCCTACCTTTAGCCATTTTTGTACGACCCGTTTGTTGTGAAAACTTTTACTTGATCTTTTTGTGTAAATATGATTTTCTTCACAATAGTTGTAAAAGCTCATATGGTTTTCATTACTATAATATCTATGATAAAACTTACGTGTCTGAGCTCTTTTCTTCTTTGACGACCATGGTCTTTTGTTCGACAACATCTTTTGACTATTTGTGAAAACACCAAATTTCAATGAAGTTTTATATAGGTTGTTTGGTGTTTGGGATTTTTCAACAATATTAGATGGGTTAGATATAGTCCTAGATTTAAATGGGATCTTATGCAACTTACGTGAAATTTCATGTTTGACAAGCATAAAGTGATTTTTCTTGTTAGTTAATGCTTGATTTGCAAACTCAATTCCACCCTTATTATTAACCAAATTTTGCTCCCTAATCTTAATATTCAACCCACCATCTCTTTTATCAAGTTTCTCACATGTTAAACATGATTGCATTTTTTCTTTTCTAAGCTCACTATTTTCTTTCATCAACATAGCAATCAAATGTTTTTGATCTGCAATCTTATCTTTGAGTGATTTATTTTCTAATTTTAAGAGTCCATTTTTATCACTAACTTTAGCACTCAAAGAAATAAATTTGATATATTCATTTTCTAAATTTTCATAAGAGTGAGTAGTTTCGGAAAATACCTCATCATCATCATCATCATCATCATCATCATCATCATCATCATTGTGACAAGAATTCAAACACACAAGGCATGTAGCTTCTTTGTTCGTCATCATGAGATGAGTTTCCGTCACTTTGAACTTTACTTGCCTTCATTCCTTCCATCTCTTCCAAATCATGCCGTAACTTCTTTGCACAAGTATAAAGCATCAAATTCTTTAATTTGCTTCCGACCAAAGATTCTTGGATGATCGTTAAAGCTTTGTTGTTCAAAGATTTAATTTCTATATTATGTTCATCAAACTCATTTTCTTCTAAAATACATCCCATATCATAATCAATAGATTTCAAGTAAGTAATCATAAAATTTTTCCAATGCAAGAAATTAAGATCTAGGAACATGGGAGGATTTTTCATTGAAAAACCAAATTTAAAATCTTCCATTTTACTCTAAAAACGATTTTTGAAACAACATCAATAGTTTCAAAAAAATCGATTTGTAGAGCCCCGCTATGATACCAATTGTAAGTGCAACCTAGAGGGAGAGTAAATAGGTTGTACCCGATTTTTAACTTGGTTTACAAAACTTTTTGATTAACAATCAATCTTAACTTACTAGTTACAAAACTTGCATGATTTGAACAACAAAGAAGTTAACCCTTGCAGCTATAACAACCAATTGAATCCTTGTGAAGCAAATATGATAACAAGATAATGAACAATAATAAGAAGATAAGGGTAAGAAAGTATATCACCACATGAACACCACGATATATAGTGGTTGGGGTCAGATGTTAACTAATCCGCCTTAATCCACTCCTCGATACACAATCGAGATTTTGTAGCACTGTCTTTCACCAAAACCGGTGGAGAGTCCGCAATACAATCTTGACACTTCAAGATGAGCCAACAATTCCTAACCACTAGGAATTTACCAAGTCTTGACACTTCAAGACATACCAATGATTCCTAACCACTAGGAAATCTTCAATTCTTGACACTTCAAGAATTTTCCCAACTCTAACCACTAGAGTTTATTTTACACCCAAATAATCTTGACACTTCAAGATATAAAGTTTCCTAACCACTAGGAAACACAAGCTCTTGACACTTCAAGAGAATACACAACAATCACACTCACTAGTGTAATTCAATACACAATTTGTAAGCTCTCAATTATTTCACTACATAATCTCCTCACTACAAATTTGACACTCTTGCTAATAATCAATGATATAAGAATGTATGTTTTCAAGAGTTGTAGATGCAAGAGGTGAGTTCCCAAAGTCACCAAGTCTTCAATTTATAGCTCAAAAGTGTTTTATGATCGTTTGACCCGGACGACTCTTAACTGAGGTCGTCCTCAATGGCACATGAGCCGTGCTTCAAACAAGAGCCGTGCCTTACCTGGAACTTCACAAAAGGCCTTGTATATCTCCAATATTGTCTCCACCACAAGAAAGAATCATCCATTTACAAGTTTAACTAAAAGGAGAATAGAAGAAAGAGAACTAGATGTTTACCAAGTATGGATGTTTGGGGAATGGGTAAGTCACATGATATGATATGGAAATGAATCTACACCCCACTTAAACTTCATATATAAATCAGATCTCATCCATATATTGACCAATTTTGACCATTTAATTAACATTGACTTTTGTTGACCTCTAATACTTAGAAAAATTCTAGCCTCCAATTTTTGTGAGAATTCAAAGTGTTTAGATTTAGATTTTAACAATTGCAAACATCTTAGAATGGTAATGTAAGACTTAGGAGCAAGTTTCGGGTCATGAACATATGTAACGAGTGCTCGGTAAATCTCATCAATTGTAAACATCTAGTAAACATCTTAGAACATCAATATAAGCTTATGGAGCAAGTTTGGGTTCACGGAAATGTGTAACGATGGCCCGGTGAAAAACTAGTGAATTGGACAGAAGGAGCACGACCTTTACAGGACATGAGGCCGTCCTCTGGAGCCGTGCTCTGAACTGAGGCTGTGCCTGGGTTTTTCGACAACTTGCTACATTTAACTCAAACTTGACGTTTTCATCATTTTTGGTTCCGAATTAGCGTATGTATGCCCAAATCATTATTAATACCATCTTACACATTCTATAAATTGTTATGGCACATCACACATTGATCGACGCTATAGATAGTGCTACTTTGCGTCTTTATAAAACGTTTTTTAGAATGATGTTGAAGCATGTAAGAATATACGTATGATCAATTATATTTAACACTTACCTTCATGTGGTATGTTCTTAATCATCATCAAAACTAAGGAGTGCCTTATAAATGTTATAACTTTATTAAACCATGTATGCACCAACAGATGATTTCCCTTTAACTTTTGATGATATGATATGAAAATACTATACGTTGTAAGTATATGTTGATATGTTATGATGATACGTTTGCGTTGCAAGTATATGTTGATATGATATGATGATACGTTTGCATTGCAAGTATATGTTAATATGATGCAAAGTGTGGTGGGATGTGGGAAAAAGGTAAGGATGGGTTGATCTTAAGATGTTTGTGGATGATATGTAATGTGACCATGTTTTGATATCTAAAATGTGACGAAGTTTTATGAAAGTAAAACGAAGAACGTTTTATTAAATGTGTGTATCTTACTTAGCTAATTTAATTAGCTAAAACTTGTTTTTATGAAAATGTTTTGTCCTTCAGGATAAGCAGGTTTGAGCTAAGAAAGGATTAGCTCGGTGAGATGGGTAGATGCAATAAAGAAGACTAGCATAGATTGTTGAATGCTTAGACTTCCCTTAGCCTATGTTTTGGCTACTTTGTTTACATTTACGATATATGTCTCTTGAAGTGTTGATGACATTTATGTTTATGCCATAACTTGGATTTTACTTTGACTATTATGATGATGCTATTAGTAACACCAAATTTTAATGAAAGGTACCATCTGTTACGGATGAAACATTTTTTAAGTGATCATTTTCCGCTACGTTTAACGTTGTTTTACAATTGTCTTACTCATTTGGTTGTTAAGTTATAGTGTCTAGAGTAGGAATTATTGTAAAATTTTAGAATTGTACTTTGTACTATTTAACAACTAGCGTCTAGCGTTACATTCTATTAATATAATATACTTTTGCATTTCAAAATAATAATAATAATTATTATTATTATTATTATTATTATTATTATAGATGGTAGTTTCATGAGTTGTCATGTTCATAAAAATATGTATTTTCTATAATCTATATCTATAATTTATAATACCTTATAAAGCAAAAGAACCTTTTTTTTCTATTTAAACATTCAACCTTTGAAATACCAATTTTATCTTTAAAATTATAGTTATTTATATTAAATGAGTATTGTTATTATTATAAACACCACAATAAATTTTTCTTTCACTTTGTAAAGGAATATCATAGCTTAATATTGAATTTTCTAAAATATCAAATCCTAGACCTATTCCCCCCCCCCCCTCCTCTCTCTCCTCGTGCTCACCACCAACTAGGCCGCTAATCACCACCTTTCGTCGTTGTCGCATCATGCGGGTATCCGTTTACTTTTCACAAAATTCAAAAGGTATACTTTTTATATGGAAAAGACCTATTATTAGATTAATTAAATTGATTAGATATATATGATATTTAGGGGTGTAATTGAGCCAACACAATTCCAAGCTCGAGCTTGACTCGATTGTAAAACTCGAAGCTCGAAACTCTACTCGAGCTCGACCGAACCTTTATTTTCAAGCTCGAGCTCGCCTTACGTGTTGACACTTTATATCTCGACTCGGCTCGACTCGATTAAGAATTAAAATTAAGTTTTAAATCAAACTAGTTTTGTAGGCTACATTTTATCTTCAGTGACCAACACAATATTTTACCTGTAAAAATGTGTTTTCCTCGTTTCAAAAAACATAGAATCATTCTTGCTAAAAGATCCGCATGACGCTACTAGATTCAAAAATGCATAACAAGAGTTCTACTCCATATTTTTACCCCATTCCAGTGGCCACGTCAAGCTAACACATAAGCCTACATTTAATTTTCAGTGATCAACAAGTGAATAATCTAGTATAGGAATGTTTTACACGTTGCAAAATCAAAGACATAATCTATCCAATTTTGTTTTCACTAACACTCATCAAAATATTCATGCACCCAACTAGAAACCCCTAAATTGATTAGATTTCAAGAATCCTAACTTGTATTAAAGTAATTAACTCAATATAAAGAAAACCCCCAATTTCTCAAATTCAAGAACCCTAATTTCAAATGATAATTTAGTAAGAATCAAAATTAAGTTAAAGTAATTTTACCTTCAAAGAAATAAACTAAAATTGAGATTAAAATTACACTTTTCTTCTCCTTTTTTTCTTCTTGAAAATCAACCCACATACCACCACCACACACACACTCTATTTCTCCCAAAATTAGATGCTCAAACCTTAAAGTGTGATTTATTATCATAATTTAGGAGTTTCCTTTGGTTGAATTAAAAATGGAATTGCTTGAATGAAAGTTTATTAGAAAAAAAGATTAAAAAGAAGATAGGTGGAAACATGAGTAAGAAAGTTAGGTTCTGCCTTCTCTTCATGATGCCACACATCAAATGAAAATTAAGTAGGTAAAATACATGTTATCTGCTAAAGTTTTCAACTAAATTAAACCTATATTTAAAAATAAATTACTAGAAAATTATTTTAATGTCAAAACTATAGTAAAGATTAATTTTCATTGGCCTAAAGTTTTAGGATGTTTCAATATACCTTGTATAAATAATTTTGGTTATATTTTATCTCTAAATATATATAAAAGAAAAATTTTTATTCATAATTGGAAAAGTTTAGACCGTTTGATAAAACTTTCAATTAGAGCCATTAGATGATAATATCATAAACCTTATTTAACTTTTTAAAATTTTATTTTATTTTAATAAATTTAAGTTATTATTTTCTTATGTAAGGTTATAGACATTAATAATTAATGTTTTAATGATATAATTATTAAAACTAATATTTTTATAATTTACATGATTGTATATCTTTAAAATTAATTTTTAATGTTTTTACAAGTTTTTATTTTTTAATGTAATACGTTTTTATAAACTAAATTATTATCCCACGTAATACGCGAGAAAAATATATAATCAATGTGAAGTTATCATTTTATAAAATCATAAATTGAAATATAAATAAAAGATGATGTTGAAAAATTATGATTATAAATAAAAATTATCTCATGAAGTTCTTAAAACTTAGACCAGATCATAACGTTATTAAGTCTATTCTTTATAACTATATTAAAATTAAATTTTAGAGCAATTAGGAGTTAAAGGGTTTTAGAGTTACATTAAATAAAATGTTTAGAGTTTTAGAATATTTCTATCATTTTATCTTACTAATAAGTTTTAACTCTCTAAATATTAAATAGATAGAAACCTTAATATTTATTTGATGTTGCTTCATGTATAAAAACAGTTCAGTAATTTACAATTTAATATTGGAAACAACTTAAATGTTATATTTGTAAGAAGATACATCATTTCGTTTAATTTATTAAAGTATAAAGATTAATTTTATTTTTTTCAACAATAAATTAGAAATAACATTATCATGTTAATCTAAGGGTTATGATTAATTACTCTAATGGTTCTTGTATCTCCATAAAATAATTTTAGCAACACATGTTAGATTAAGCAATATAAAGAAATATTGTATACAAAAAAAATATTACAATAGATAAAATACAATATATGCATTCAATGTTTCAAAATTATATTCCTTTAATTTGATTTTACCAATATTTTTTACATTTAAATTTACATATTAAAGTATTCGTCTTATTTTAAACATGTCATAACCAACTTGTGTACTTGACATAGACATAGGAAAAAGTGAAGGTGATGTTTTTAAGCACCTAAATTGTGTGAAATATCTCTCACATGCTAATTTTTTAATATTTAATGTACAATACAAAAACAAGTGGCCCCCGTATTTTTTTATGGATTAAAAAATTAACATGTGAGGAAGATTTCACCCAACTTAAGTGTCTAACAGCATCACCTTCACTTTTTTCAATTTAAGTTATTAAACATGTGACTAAGTTATGTTATTTAACATAATTACAACTAAATAACTTTAATTATTAATTATAGTAATAGTTATAGTAAAAGTGTGTTAAACATATTATTATAGAAATAGTTTTTCTCATATTCATTTACAGTTTTTTTGTTTTTCATATTTAATCTATACTTTTATGTTTTCCTTATAAATTTACACTTTTTATCTCTTATATTTATTTTAAAAGAGATATATTTTATCTAAAGTTGAAGAACTAATATTGTGTTTACTACATAATAAATTTGATAATAATACGGTTATTTTGATACAAAGGCTGTAACTAAAATTTTGAATTTATCTAGCGATACTTGCTTTTATATAAAAGAATTTAAGATTCTGTCATATATTGTAGATTATATATAAATATATCAAGTGAAATGATATATCATTCTAAAAGATGTTTTTAATTATATAATTCTCAAAAAGACATTATCTTCATATTTTATAAAAAAAAATCAAATATCAAATTACTAACTTAAACTATAATATATATCTATTCAATAAATCAACATATTATTACAATAACCAAACTACACCAAAGTCATTAAATATTATCCCGACTAATTTAAAATAAATTTTCATAATAAAAATTAGACACAATTATACAAATATATAATCACAGTATATATTATTAATTGATAGTTTTATCATTAAGTTTTAAAGTGAGTTTTAAAATATATTTATTTGGAAAAAGTATAAGTGTCATTATAGTTTAACAAAATGGACATGCGGATATATGGTTAATAATGGAGCACTAAGGCGTTGTTAAGGTTCGAACCTAACATGAGCGTAACAAAACTGAAGGTGTTAATCATTTATCTAATCTGCTTTTCAAAAAAAAAAAAAACTTAAATAAATTAAAATGAAAATGGAACGATAACTTTGGGATGCATAGACTTATGTATTTTTTTTTAACTAAGAACAATAATATGTTTTTATTAGTTATGCTTAGTATTAAAAATGTTGTGTATATCCATTATAAAGGCTTAAAGTTAGTCAATGTATAAATACTTTTTAAATGTTTGTTTTATAATCATATAATTGTATATTATTCAACTGAGTCTGGATATTTTTGGTTTTTAAAATCTCATGATAATTATGTATAAACTTAGGTGAATTTCAATAAAATTCACTTGCTAACTTGAAGTTCATAAAAGAAATATAATGATACGAAATACCCTTTTAAATCACAATTAGCAAAAGATGAAATGCTCAATAGTCCGTCAAACATCACGATAACTAAATAGATGTAAAATCTTTGCTTTTTTAAGTTTGAACCAAGGTCCGTGTAGGCCAAACCTTCACCTACTACTGGGGTATTGCCACAATGATATTTTTTTATGTTTATTTTTTGCGAAAAAATCTATAATTTTTTCACTAACATTACATTTCAAAATATATAAATAATGTAGGTAATTACTCTAGACTCTCACAATTTTATGAGTGATTTAGTTGGTACCAAGATAGATGTTCATTGTATGTGGCTCCAATTATGAAAGTCACAGTGGCCTCTGGGAAAACATGAAATTATTTAACTAATGTGATTTTAGATATACCCTAGTTGAAGGTTTACAACTCGTCACACTTATAATGGTTTATTTGTTAGATAGTTAATATAATTAACGTGATTTAAGGGTATAGTATATTGATTGAAATATATCCCGTAATCTTTATAATTTTAAGGATAATTTTAAACATATATATATATATATTATATAGACAATCAAATAAAAACACGGTGAGAACACTTAAAAATTATATTCTGATGCATTAAAAGTTCATAAAACTAACATAATGCATAACTAATTATCATTATTTAAATGTTTAACAACACATTGATCCGTCAAAATCGAAAAAATCATGTTTTTTTTTTATGCATCATTTTGATGAATATGCATCCAAGATGGATGCACAAAACAAAAAATGTGATTTTTTCGATTTTAATGTATCAATTTGTTGTTAAACACTTAAATAATTATAATTAGTTATGCACTATGTTAGTTTTATAGACGTTTAATGCATTAAAGTGATATATTTAAGTATTCTCACCAAAATATTACCCTATATAGATATATATGTATATATATATATATTTTAGCATTCAGTATACGATATTAGAAAACTGTTGCTATATATTTGTTAGTGTTGGATATTATGTAATTGATTGAATAGATTGTTAAGCTTTCATAAAATCTCAGTAAAAAATGATGGAAACTTGGATGGTGAACATGTAAATGTATTAAAAAAATCATAAATTGTAAAAACCATAAACCGTAAATATTCAAAACCATAAATTGGAACGTACGTACACAAGTTTTCTTTTAAACAATCATTTTTGTTGATAAAATATTTCTAAATTTATAGATAACTAAAATAATATATTTTAACTTTATTAAATACATATTGTTATATTTGACAAATTACATAAAGTAAATGGACTAATGTTGTGCTAACTTAATAATAAATTTGATAATGATCTAATTATATTGATCTAAAAGTTCTAACTAAAAGTTTAAACTCATCTAATGATTTTTGTTTCATCATAAAAAAATTTAAGACCTTGTTATATATATATTGGTAGAATCTCATAAAAATAAATATAGTTTTCTTTGTATTCTATACTTTCATTTAACATAATTATATATGATAAAAATATCTCTATATTATCTTTTAAACGTAGGCCAATTTCTTTGCTGCTCTACAACAAAAAATGTTCACATGAAAAACACAACGGCAAAAATAATCATCTATCACCATTTAATTTACTAAAAAACAGTTGCTATAATAACTTATTCACCAATCACGGTTCTCAATTTTTTAAAGGACTTTTATTTTCAAAATTGACTTTAACTTACATTTTTTTAGGTTTCTATCACAAATTTACATTTTTAACCAATAATTCTAACATAATAAATAAAAGTAATATATATCTTTGATAGAATAATAGATAATATATATCTTAATAGTATGTTCTATTATATAAATTGAACGTTATTTAAAAAAATATTTGAATATAAAACTCAAATTTAATATATATACATATCAATTTTTTAGTAGAAAAAATAATAAAATAGATTTTATTACATAATAAATTAAGATCTAATATTAATAACATCGTAATAAAAAAAAAAAAGTCTTTATGTAATGATACAGGTAGTCATGAGAATCAAGAGTTGACACACTGATGGAGACAGGAAAATAAATTGGTTTCCTAAACGGGCAAAACAAAAACCAAGTGTGATCATAACCGGTTCGATTATTGGCTAAACAGCCAGTCATTAACCGGTCTGACAATCCTACATTTTGAATCGGTTATAGACCAAAAATTCAAAATTTTCGACGTAATTCAACTTGAGAAAACTTAATAGTCAAATTCAAAAATTAACAAGCTTTTAACTAGTTAAATTTTGCATTTAATTACCAAATTTTTTCACAATTCAATTATGTCGTAAATATTGAATTAACAGTTTATCACCGATTCAATCACAAAATTATTGAACCGGTTACTGGCCAACAGTTAGACAAATAGCTAGAACAGTTATGTTCAAACCTGGTTTTAAATGGTTAAATAACCATTTTTCCTAACTGTAGTTCTTTTTTCACCTTCGGCTATGAGGTCTTCATTGTCAAGACTACCTATTATTGTCCATTACAAAAACTTTTTTGTTTTGGTTTTTGCAATATAAATTTGACTTCTATTAAAAATTTATTACAAGTTAAGACTAGCTCATAACTTAAAAATAAGTAAAACATATGCTTTAAAAACCCAAAGAGTACCTCATCATTAACAACAAAAACACAGAATTATTTCTAAAATACAAACACATTCTTAACAACATATACAGAAAAGAAGAAAACATGCTTTAAAGTTTGAACTACAATTTAGTTAAATGTGGCCTTCAGATTCAAGTAGTCAAGACTAACCGGGAAAAAAACAAAGTATAATATAATTAAATGTGGCCTTTAGATTCAAGTACTCAAACATGAAAACAAAGGTTTTACAAAACACACTTACAGATTAAAAGTATAATATATTTTTTAAATTATTAACATTTATTGCCCTTCAAAAACTTATTTATGCCCAGAATTAATGGAACAATAATGAAGAAAAAACTCATTAATTTTGTGGTTTTTTTAATTTTAGAATTTTTTGTATATATTTTCTTTAAACAAAAATACTCAGTATGCTTTTTGTTGTAAAAGGGTCATATGGGTGGGCGACGCCATTCTCCATTCTAAAAGGAGAATATGAGGGGAAGCATGTTTCTTCCTACTACTAGAAGTATATTGGTTTTTCTTTAATAATAAATATATGTTCTTCTCATGGCCAGTCCCAAATGGTAATTGCAGAAATTCTGCTACCCAAGGCGATAGGATATGACAAGTCCCTTTTCTAATTTTTCTCCATGGGAATCAATAAAGGCTCAACCATTACGAAAAACCAAAGGGATCTCTTTTCGACTATTTATTTATTTTGAGTTTTACGAATACTATATATAAATTCGCCCCAATCTAATTTAAACAGTCGATAAAACAAAAAAATTGTACCTAAAAAAATGAAAACTATTTATATAAAAAAAAAACACAATAAGCTTCTTCAGTTCAGGTCTCCAATAATTGTTTCCGCATGAATAATCTCGGAAGAACGAAAGTTATTATTTTGAATCATCATCAGAAGCTTTTTATCCTATAATATCATAATAGATATAAAGAATTGAAAATATATAAATATATATACTATATACATATGAAAATAAATATATAAGAATCTCTTCAGTTCAGGTCTCCAAAATATTTTCAACATGCTTATTAAATCAGAAGAACGAAAGTTATTATTTGTTGATTCATCATCAGAGACCATATATAAATTCGAGTAAACAAAAATTGAAATAATAGATAAATAAAAATTGTTAACCTGTTAGACGGTGGATTTATGAGAATATTGAATTATGTGTGTTTTGGGAAGGAGGGTAAGGAATTTATAAGGTAAAACCCTAATTTGGTGTATGAGTGTAGGGTTTTTAGGATTGTAGTGTGGGCTTGTTTTTAGGCTGGGATGGGCTGGGCTGGGTTAGTATGTGATGATTGTGGATTGGGTTTTAATCAGAATATATAAAAACTAACATGTATTCCTTTTTATATTAGCATTTTTCTTTGTTTTATATTTTTTCATTATCTAACCAACCTTTTTGCTAATGTTATATATACATTTTAGCCTAAAATATAATCAACGAACGTGTATAATAAGAAGGAGCATGTTGGAGAAAACACGAAAAACTAACATCCAGACATTATATTGACACCATCTAAAGTTGATTTCTAACTTCATCGGTAAAGTTGAAGGAATTTTACCCTTAAATTAAAATCAATGGTCAAGATTCAAAAATCAATTTTGAATTTTAACCATTAACTTTAATCCAAAGACCAAAATCATTCAACTTTACCTATAAAGTTAAAATCAACTTTAGAAGATCTCTGTCTAATAATTTTCATTTTCTATTATTACTTGGTACCCATTTTAAATAAAAGCACACGATTGTTATTGTAACATTCCAATTTGATATCTATATGTGGTTGACTCACGGTTTGAAAAACTTATTTAAGTTCTCTCATTTCATAAATGAAGTAAATGATGTCCTTAAGTCTTCTGAAAGAGCTAAAGAAGATTTATGCCTTCCAACCAGGTGTATTAATTGGATCGGATGTATGGACTAAATTTGTAGGAGTTGCAAAGCCTGATGGCGAAAACAAAGTTGCTTTACCCATAAGGTATTATCTTGTTTCAGGTCAATTATTAATAAAACGTGTGTGCAACAATAAAGACTTAAAAGGTAAAGAAGAGAAGTCAAAGACTTTAGGACCTAAAACTTTCAGAGGCTCATAATTTTGTAATATGATAAACATACTTTTGATAAACATATCTAATAAGATTTTTAAAAACTGAGTTCTTACCTAGTTAGAGTTAATAATATGATAACATTCTTTAATAGATATGTTTATCAAAAATATGTTTATCTATTAAGGTTATAAAACGAGTTTCTATCTAATTAGAGGTAATAATATGATAAACATACTTATGTATCTTTATATATTGATTTGAATTTAATTTTTGGTATGAATAATTTTAAAAGGTGACTAATGGTTCTTACTTTCCTCAACATTTTTGTAACTGTTGTTTATAACATATATCTTATGGTTATGAGCCTCTGAAAGTTTTTGGTACTAAAGACTTTGAATTCTTTTCTTTATCCTTAAGTCATTATTCTCTTACACATGTTTTATTAAAAGTTGACCTGGAACAAGATAATACCTCACTGGTAGAGCAACTTAATTTTCGCCACCGGTCTTTGAAACTCCCACATATTTTTAGTCCCTACATCCAATCCAACTAATACACGTGGTTTGACGGCATGAACCTTTTTTAGTTCTTTTAGAAGACTTTAGGGCATCATATGCTTCATCTATGAAACATGCGAATCTAAATAAGTTATTCAAATCGTGAGTCAACTACATGAAGACATCAAATTGGAATGTTAAAATAACAATCATGCTTTTATTAAAAATGGGTACCAAGTAATAATAAAAAGTGGAAATTATTAGAATTTTTTTTTGTAAAGTTAGTTTCGATTCAGACGTGTTGGAAACAATTTTAACCAACAAATCGCTAGACCTCCAACCCCCTCCTCATAGAAAATATCTTGAGATGAGAAAATAGTAGTATGAAATCAGTACAGAAAACATAACTCACACTTTTAACATTAATTAATCTCGAGGCTACTTCCAAAGTTGGATATAAGGTGTAAGCTTTCACTTAACAAAACTTAAGATTATATTATACTCCGTAATACTTATGAAAATAAACAATGATAGCATCTAAATTTACTCTCACTAGAAAAATTCATGAAATAGACACATAGTTAAAAAATTTTCCATGATCAACCTCAACGAAAACATAGATGTTACCACCAATATAGATAACAAATCAGAATCGAATTGACCTCTAATCTAAACACTACAAAGTGATCATTTTGCTTTCAGATAATCTAATAGTCATTCAAACTAAACACCGTAACATGATTTCTCTACATTTTAAGAGCACAAATGAAATAAGAGTTTTTAAAAGCAATGTCAAACACACTCAAATAAATAAATAAAAACATACTATGATTAAACATAATTGGGGATGGTCTTCACTCTTCATAATTAAACTTTATGTTTTATACCAATAAAAGTTAGACATTTGTCATCTATGAAATTGAGACTATACATGACCACTTAACATCCCTACGAATAAGCTAGATTTTTGTCATGTGTTTTGAGCCAACTGGTCAACCGACTACCTACGACTACGTACCACCCTTACCAAGACCGTATATGACTACTAAATGTGTGTTCAGCCAACAACTACCACGAACCACCCCACCCACCCGCAACCATCTACGACTATCCATGATAAGTTAAATTGAGTCGATTATTATTAAATCAAGGTATCGGGCTAGGATTCTCCCATTACCATTTTTATGCATTTAATCAATATTTTTTATGTCTACGTTTGAGTGTTTCAAATTATACTTAGTAAGTATAGTGGGCCATTCACAAATAAAAGTGTCTAACATTTATCCAAAATCATCTTGGTAAACAAGTATACAAATGAGATTTTTCATGTTCGGGTTAACCGGGGATGACAAGTCATTTTTTTGGCTCAGATGTATTAACCGGATTTCCCTAGTCACCCTCAAAATATTTGCCTAGGATGAAAGTGTACCTTGAAACCTCTTACGAAGAAACAAGACTCTTTTGACACTAGACAAGTTGGTGATGGGTAAATGAATATCTTGTTGATTGGAGTAGAATTAAAGGGTTTTTACACATATTGTAGATAAGATGGCGATGCAATTTACTCTTATATTGTTCACCTGAATGTAAAAACAACTCTCTCATGACCAACATAATTGCAAGCTCACTTTCATGTTTATCATCTTAAGACATACCAATATGGTACAAAACATTAAATCAGTGTTTGAGTAGCAAAAATCATGAAAGTAAAAAAGAGAAAAAATGATAATACTATGAAATGCTAATGAAAAGAGGTAAAGGAAAATTAGAGGTCTAAGCTTTTGATGGATAAAATGTATAAAATTGGAATTTTTTTATCTTCACTCTTCATTTTACACTTAAATTATAAAGAAGATATGATAGACTTATCGACGTCGATGAAGGTGAGTGAAGGTAGAAAATATGCCACATCTATCAAAAATTTAAAGGAATGGGGAGTTTGAATGTACTTTGAAATGACATGTTCTTATTGGTGGTTGGATGTGGGTAGTGAAGGTACTTGAGACACCGCTCCGACCATTCCACCAACCAAAATTTTAAATTAAACTAGCTTTTGTACCTGGACGTTGTCAGGATAAACATAGCGGTACCTAAAATTTGCAATGTATATAAGATCGATGACATATATAAAGATAAACATTACAAAAATGCATCATAAAGGTAAAACAAGTACTTCTTAAAAAAATAAAAAAATTGTGCAAAAAGACTATTTAATAAATAACTTTCTTGTTAGCTGTAGATAACAAATATTAAATTTGTCGGCATTAATGTGCCACATCCACTAAAATTTTAAAAAGAATAGTGAGTTTAAAGGTACTTTAAAATAACATGTTTTTATTGGTAGGTGGGTGAAGGTAGTGAATGTACTTGAAGAACCAACCTAAGTTATATACTTAAATATTTTTATTGCATATTTTGAGTCCTAATATATTGTAATGATTTTGTAAAGATTTGGTGATGACAAATCTAACAAGAAACACTTATGACATCTTTTATGTTCTTATAATCTAATATTAGTAAACAAGTATACGAATGAGATTTTCCAAGTTCGGGGTAACCGGGGGTGACAAGTTTTTTTTTTTCTTTTTTGCTCGGATGTGGTTAATCGGATTTCCCAGTTACCCCCAAAATATTTGATTAGGATAGAATTCGAACTTGAAACCTCTTACGAGGAAACAAGACTCCTTGACACTATACAAGTTGTCATTGTTGCACAACTCCCTCGTTTAAGCTGAGCACTCCCCGAGTAATCGCTACAAGCTAGAGCGCCAGGTCAGGGATTTACTCCGAGTACTCCCCCTCTTGGCCGCTTTGACCCCCTGAGTACGCCCAACTCCGCAATCGACCGACTTAGGATCAACTAGCAACTTATACAACCTTGCTAAGTTGGTCATGGTTAAATGAATATCTTTTTGAACCGAGTAAGATTAGAGTTTTTTACACATATTGTAAAAGTTGATGGTGGTAATTTACTCCCATTTTGTTTACCTGAATGTTCGAAAACTCTTTCATGATAAAAAAAAAACAACACACACACACGCATACTTACAAGCTTACTAGCATGTTTATCATCTTAAGACATACTATTGTGATACAAGACATCAAATCAAACTTTGAGTAGTAAAAAACATGAAAGTAAAAAAAGAGAACAAGTGATAATACCATGAAAATGTGAATAACAAGAGGTCGAAGAAAAGGAGTGGTCTAAGCTTTTGATGAATGAAATGTATAAAAATGAAGTTTTTTTTTTTTTAATCTTCTTTCTTCTTTCTTACACTGAATTTATAAAAAAGATGTGATAGGCCTATTGACATTAATGAAAGTAGGTGTAGGTGATAAATATATCACACCTATCAAAAATTTAAACAAATGGAGAGCTTGAAGATAATTTGAAATGACATGTTCCTATTGGTGGGTGGATGAAAGTAGTATAGGTTGAAATACCATATCCTAGCCTAACTTATATATCAAATGTGGTTGATATGCATCAACCCGTAAAGATTAATATATATATATATATATATATATATATATATATAAACGATACCCACAAGGAGTTGACCTAGTGGTAAGAGAAACACTTGTGACCTTGAGGTCCCAAGTTCGATTCTCGCTTAGAAAAAGAACAATTTTTTTAAGGTACCAATTACCAATGAAGCCTGGACCTACATGTGAAGTTCTAAAGACGCGGGTTCGATCTTTCGGGATGCCTAGATCATGTGAGGATTATGATGGAGGTATTTACCGATATCATATGACTTATACAGGATGAGTCGATAGTTATCCAATTGTCATACCGGGGCTAGGGTTCTCCTCATTACCTACATTTAAAAAAAGTTAAACGATCTAAAATAAGACTTTTAAAATTCAATCCATTACTATACTTTATAGCAAGTATTAATTATCACAAAAATATTTGTAGTCAAAGTTGAGAAAAAAAAATCTCCAAAAATCAAACTAGAACATTAAAATTGAGACGGAAAAAACACTATTGAATATGGATACACAATTCCAATAATACCACGAACACATCTTTTGTGTTCTTTTTAATTTCTTTTGCAAGTAATGTATGTCTTAGTTATGGTTAAAAAACAACATTCTTACAATATTATTATCTAAATTTATGTATAAGATGTTGTAGGATCGATCTAGGTTGTGTCCATTAAACCTCATATATATACTTAGCTTGTTACAAATTGACAAAAATGTTCAAAGGGAAATAAAAAAATCACATGAGCATGAGAATCCAAAGATCATTAGGTTCAAGGAGGTAATCAAGTTTCAGCTTCTTCTTATATTTTTCGACATGTTTGTTTTGACAGAACAAAATATTGGCAACGGTTTGCATGTACATAATAGAAAGATAGGTCAATTCGGATGGATTTGTCACAGTTCGTTTGGCCTAACGGATGGTATGATGTTTAAAAAGTTTATGCCTTTTTATTCTCTAAAGACAGTTGCAAATTAAACTTCATTGCTCCTTTACTAGTTCCCTGTGTAACTCTGTATAGTTTATGGCATGCATACGACATACGAGACCAATTTTGAAAGAAATAACTTCTGAGGTCTTATTAACTCCAACACAACTAGCTATAATGATGATGGAATTTTCAGTTGGCTGGTGATCACTCTTTGTCAAGATTTACAGTGCTGAATTCTGTGGAGATGAGGTCCAAACTTCATCACCTTCTTTTACGTACACTTAAAACTGTGAACGAGTTACAGTTGGCGGTGATCTTTCTGAAATGCAGGCTCAGTTTTTCTTCCAATATTAGCTTATACCTCAGCTACTATCATTCGACTCAACTTTTTTTTTTCTTCATATCATGTGTCATCGATTCAAACATTTTAAGATTTCGGTCCATGTCCCCTGTGTTGCTAGTTTGGGAGCCAATCAAGTATCACACAAGCAAAATGTACAATTAAGTTTAAATAGCAAAAATTTTACCTAATTTGAATTTGAAGACATTTCTTTAATCTTATAATGTTAATTTGAAAGAAAATGTTAACTTCCAAATACCATGTGCATTTCAGTCGTTTTGAGCCCCCAATCAACATCTATTGTGGTCACTTTATTTTCATCATTTAATACATTTCCTCACAAAGGAAATAACCAACCAAACATTGTGTTACTCTCCACCATTTAATATGGCGTATGGTATCCCGACCATATTTTTGATAACCCGACCAGACTATTAATGATAGGGGTCCGTTTTTACTCTATCAGATTTGCCATTACAGACAAGGGGGCCCACATTATTTTGAAGCGATATGATCGAGATACCAAAAATTTTGGTTGGGATACACCATCCGTTTAATATCCATCTACTCACTAAAGAAATAACCAAAGTATCAAAAGTTGTGTTTACTTTACTCTCTATTACATAATACCCACCTAACTATAAAGAAAAGAACTGAAGTACCTGACACTATGCTCATTTTACCCTCCACTATTTAATATCCACCTACTCACAAAAAAAATAACCGAAGTATTAAACATTGTGTCACATACTTTATCATTTAATATCCACTTACTCACAAAGGAAATAACCAAAGTACCAAACACAATGTTTAGTACTTCAGTTATTTTTTTTCTGAATAACTTGATATTAAATAGTGAAAAGTAAGTAAATAAAGTGTTTCGTATTTTGATTATTTATTTTTATAAGTTTAGGTGATTATTAAATGATTAAGAGTAAAGTTAACACCTTGTATGATTAGTTATTTTCTTTGTGAGTAGATGGTTATTAAATGGTGTAGATCAAAATGAACACAATATTTGGTTGGTTTATTATGTCCTTTATGAATGGGTAGATTTATATTGTGTTTAACTCATGCTTCTATGGTTTTTATTTTTCTCAACATTTTGTAAATATTGTTTTTAACATATCTTATAAATTTTTTTAACTTGAATTTTATGACTTTACTAATAGATGCAGTGACCTTTTAGTATACTAGAAGGGTGTTCACACGTGTGTGAGATGCCATAATGGTAATACAAGTTGTTTAGGTGTGTGTATACGAGAGATAGAGAAAGAGAGGGATATATACAAACGACCGTGAAATATTATTTATTAGGGTTGTTTATGGATAGTTTGGAAATATTGAAAAAGTTCTGAATTTTTTAAAATAGCAAAACCAATTTGTTTTATAAAGGATTATAGATAGACTGTCTTTTGGACCGGTCAAAAGTCTTCTCAAGTCTTTTGTATAAAATCATTTCAGTTTATCTAAATAAAATAAGATTAATTTATGATTTATTTACTCATATTTAAATTCAACTAAATAAACTGGACAAAAGTGTTTTGGGTCAAGATAACATGCCTTGACCAGCATGAAATACTAGCCACTTTGGTCTATTTAAGGCGCTTTTAGTTCATAGAGTGTTTTTGTAAGGAATGAAATTTGTCAAAGAAATTAGATTTGGAAGGAATAAAATTTGATGAAATGTTTTTTGTTTTCTTAAAATTCAAGAGAAAAAGGAATGACATTCCATCCAATAGCACTCAACGAAATAGCTTTACAAGCGGCATTGCCCTTCTTCACTCACGCGATATTGTTGGATCGGGATTTCGCCCCTTGTCCAAAATTCCCGACTGCTGCCCCCCACGGGATTCGGGCTGTGTCTCAGTCCCAGTGTGGCTGATCATCCGAAAAGTAACCCCGAGAAATGGATATTCCATCAAATGATGAAATTCCATCTCATCTTTTGACAACCAAATGTACTAAGGAATGAAATTCAATTCCAATTCTATCAGATTTCATTAGAATCTGTGAACCATACGCGCCCTTAGTGTTTTCTAAATCCTTAGATACTTGATGTTAAAGGAGATGCAGGTTCAGTAGATGATGATAGCAGTGTCTTTTGTGAATCAGAGACTAAGAATGAGTTTTTATACAAGTTGATGGTATTCCAAGAAGTTGACCAGTTTATATATTCATCGAACAGGTCAGGACACTACTTACCTCGTTACATATATTGAGCAAGGCTTTGGTGTTTGATGTAATTGAATGATGCTTTTGGAAACACGTCCACTACCACCAACTGTAGATTACTTTTAAGTATTCGGCAAACTTACATTCCCAAATCCGTAACCTCGTCTTGACTTCAAGACATAAACGAGGTTTTTCCAGCCCAAGCTTTGTGCCGGATCAATTGAACAATAACTTTGTAAAGCTTAAGATTTGAAATGAAAACGTATATAAAGATGTTTAAGGGTACTAGAAATGTGGGGTGAAGATAGGATAAACCAACAAGGTTTGAAACTATAATAAAGCAATGGAAGTTAATTCATTGAGACATTGAATTTTATAAGAATCCTATCATCTGTTGAGAGTAATCCAAAACAACGAAACTCTAAGGTGATACAGTGGTAAAGTTTCCCGAAGATCTTAAATGAGACGCGAGTTCAATACCTCTTTGAGAAAACATTTTGGAATGGCTAGGAAAGAGTCGGAAAACAACCACAGAAATACCACTATACCAGTTAGGCTGGACTCTCATTAAACAATGATGCATCTTCGGTCTTCCTATAAGTAATCCTATATATATATATTTTATATAATCCTAATACTCGTGACAGGTTGCTTCACTCGGTCACTCTGCCTTTGATAATTGCTTATGAGTTTCAAATAGTCCAAATTCCAAATCACTGAAACAAGATAAAAGGCAAGTTCCACTTTACACTCACTCACACTGCTCAGGCCCACAAGAATCAGCACCCATATCTTGATGGTCAAAAGCAGGCAGCCCACATACATCAGTTCGTTCAATTTAATTTGGTCTGCTCGGTTTTGATAATCAATTATTAGTTATAGTGGAGTAGTATAATAAAATGATAGACAATCATGAGACCAATATCAGGACTTTAACTCAAAAAGACTTTTGAAATAACCAGAGTTTTCCATCTACGTTAGTTGTCTTCACATTTGTTAGATATTTGACAATGTCAATATATCAATCTTTGATGTTAAAACCTATTTCGAAATTCCGCATGAAGGAAATATGAGGTAACAAAAAGTCAAACCAAACCATCAATTATGTGATTAATCAGCAAATCTGATTTGATTAGTTAAGTTATGTCTTGGTTAGATAAGTAGTTGGTTCGTCCTTAGTTGCAAGTTTGTTACTATATATGTTAGTATGGCATATTCGCAAAAACAAATACTTGATATTAAGTCTTTCAAATCAAATTTCGGCAACAGATACAAGGAATGCAATTTCAAATCAAAATGAAACATAGACAATAACAAACTCACCACTCACAATCCTTGCACAGCCTTGGCCATGCCATAGGCGGCTGCAGATGCTATGGCTCCAATCAGTGCTGTTTGCAGGGCGCTCCAAACTGGTTTATTACCAGTAAAGTAACCTTTTGCAAACCCAAAGATCAGCAAGGCTAATATGGTCAAGATAACAGAGGCCACCACCGCTTTTCCAGCAACTGGGATAAACATGTAAGGGAAAAGGGGGACCAACCCACCCAATACATAAGCGATTGCTATCGTTAGTGCGCTTTGAAGTGCTCTTCTTGGATCTGGCTTATCAAGTCCAAGTTCAAATCTGGAAAACAAGTAAAGGGACTGTCATAACGATTGGGAACCACAAACACAATATCTACAAGCTCATATTTTGAGCATCCTAATTTTAGTGCAAATTAATTATCTTGTTGCGAAAAGAACATTACAATTCTAAAGGGAAAAAGGTCTCAATTCTAGAATTAATTTTTTTATTACTCGTATAACATCTACTCAAACCACGCCGGTTATGATTAGCTATAATGTGTACATATTTTTCTTGAAAAAGGAATGTTTATTGAAAAATGCAATTACCTATTTTTCCATTAATCTCAAAATGATATACTGCATAGTTAAAATTTAGAATAAGTATCACACATACATTTAGCAGCAATTATTACATATATATCACTAAGAACGTTTGTGATTTATGATTATAATTAGAAGTTGGCAAAACAGAAGGATTGAATAGCTGAGCAGAACGAGTTCAAGTCGGAACATATAACCTTCCTTAAAGGTCCTACACTCCCTAACCATAATGTCCATAGCTTTCTACTAATTAGCATATCATATACCTAAAAAACATTGTTACAAAGATGACCTATGCTTTATGAATCAAAAATAAACTTTGGGTTGTTTTTTTTGAAAGGTCGTCATTCCTCTTGGGCGTAGCCAAACGCACTAGAAAGTGCCGTATGTGAAAGGCGGTAGTAACTTAGGGTACTTATCAACCCTTTTATTGAAGGTAGGATTTTACTTGACCCATTAAATTTGCATCATAATCTAAATCGATGCATTCTAACAGGTGAAAATTGGTACCTATACGGTCTCCACCCACAACAGATTATTACTCGTAAAAGCCAAAACATTGAGGATCTACTTTTGGAAGTTAGTGCGGTCACCTCATTCAAAGCCAAAAAATTTACTAATTAAAGTAATAAAGCAACATGGATAGAAGCCTTAGATCTGCTTTTGCAATATCCCAATATTCCCTATTATAAATTGATAATAACTTTTTTTGTCTCGAATACACGTGATCTATTATTGAATTCCTAATGTGTCAAAATTTCATATAGAAGAAACCAACTTTTGATCAATATTAAACACCAAGGACATTAAACAACTTAGCTAATCAAGTATCGTTTATAAATATTTTAATTGAATGGCAGGTTGGTCTATTTTGAAAGATGCCACCCGCATAAATTTTTTCTTTAAAAAATAGAGACAAAACATTCTTCGAAAAGACATATAAAAAGACAAAGTTTAGCATTTGGATATCTAATTTACACCGATTACTTTAGAAAACTAAGTCATATTAAGATTCCATTTGTCTTAAATAAGAAATTACCGAGGTTAAAGGCAGTAAAACTTACTTCATCATGAAATCAAGCCATGCTTTTGGGTTCTTCCTTAGAGCATTTACTACAGGGCCATACTCATGTGGCTCCACACCGTACTCTGCCAGTATCTCGGCTACTTCAGCCGCCTCTGCATTTTGTACGTCGAATGAAACCGCCAACAATCAATATCTCTCTATCACATATACATCTAAATTCTAAATGTAATTATAACTTATAAATTAACCTGTATCAGGTATTGTATCGATTTCTTCTTGCTCTCTTCTTAACTCCCTATAATAATGATCAGACTCACTTTTAGCTGCCAAATACCTGTGAAACACATCTAATTCAGCAATCGAGGATAACCAAACTGAAAAAAAAAAGAGTACACACACTTGACCTTTAAGTCGAACATGATGCTTTCGGATTCCAAAATACGTATACATTTTTATGGTAACTGATCAAAGCTAGATAACTTAATTACACCAAAACACGAGAACTTCAAACGAAAATGTCAAGTGCTAATATCATCATCACACATACATTGATACATATCAAATATTCAGAATCAAAAACAGTAATTTTGAACCTAAAATTCAAATCACATAACCTTAAAGAGTTGAGTCCTAACAAGCAACAAGTACAATGAACCAACTTTTTTTGAAAATGAACGTTGACTTCAAGTCAAACTAGCTGTGTCTTAAACTCAAAATTATCCACATATTTGAACTACGAAATTACAACTAAATAATCACAACTAAATAATGTAAAATGTAATAGTTTCATTAAAAGTCCATATAGAAAACAGAATGTCAAACACTATAAGTTTGACCTAAAAAGTCAAATTCCGTAACACTCTCATTCTACTACTACAATTCTTTCAATTTGAATTCTAACTAACAGAACCTTAAGAGTTAAAACTATAGATTACAAATTATAATCACTATTTCAGTAGCTTTGACCTAAAAAAAGTCAAAAATATATACAATTAATGACTATAAATATATTACGAGTATTAACTAAACCTAAAAAATAATTAATCAAATATAAGGTTTATATATATATATATACCCGCCGAGTCCCATGGAAATAGCGCCAGCGGCAACTTCGGCAATACCGGCGGTAAGGATAATGGAAGAAGAAGCATTAGCACCGGAAAGACCGGCAGCGAGAGCGAAGGGAACGGTGAGGCCGTCGGAAACGCCGATGATGATGTCACGAACGATTTCGCCGGCGGTGAAGTGGTGCTCTTTGTGACGGTTAAGTAGATATTTTTCTGATTCGCCAACACTGACCGCCATTATTGAATTTCTGAAAAGAATTTTTTGAAAAAGATAGATACAGTATTTGCATGTATGTATGTATGTGTGTGTTATGAATTTGTGATGTGTGAGTGTATGAGTCACGGGGAATATAAATGTTTAGTGCGGTTTGTGGGCGGGTGACGTGGCAATTTGAAGCTAAATAAGTTAAAAGATTATAACTTTTTTTTTCTTTTTCTGAAAGTGGAGGTCCATGGAAATCGGAAAGCTTTTGCACGGGGTTATTTCACTTTTACCGCCTTCTGCTTTAAAAAGTAGCTGTACCAGTCCTTTACAATTTGAAAGATTTAAATGTTTCTTACTTCAACGTCCTTTACAATAATTCACAAACTTTGAACACGAAATGATTACACAAATGGGAAAAAATATAGTCATATCACAAACATATGATATATATCATTACGTCTTGTACGGTGCTAAATAGTGCTCTTACTCAATTTCTATCGTATTTTAACTTTATTCAAAGAGAAAATGGAATACGTAGCTATTAGACACCTAAATTTGGGTGTAGAACCCTTCACATACTAATTTTTTAATATGTCTATAAATGTTTGGCTCCCCATGCTTTTTATGGATTAAAAAACAAAATGTGAGGGATTCTACACCCAAACTTAGGTGTCTAACAGCCACATAAACTCTAACCTCTTATTCAAATTACTTATACTATTACCAATTACTAATTGGGTGAAAACCCGGTGGTATCATCAACATGTGACCACATGTACTCACAGATGAAGGATAAAGATCACATATTCGATATTTGTTAAAGGCAAACGGATAAATTATATCATGTGTGAAGATGGTAACTTATCAGACATGAATTTTATGCGGTGTGTACTTTGGATATTAAGACAGTACATGAGACCATAGGTTTCCACCAATTTATCCTTTTTAATACTATTACAAATTGTTTTTTTGATAAATTGGATCATCTTTTTGAAAGAGTTAACTAGTTAAGTGGTAAACAAAAAATAAAAATCATAAAAACATAATTATAATCCAATATTGCATTATGATGGCGAATAACCTATAAAGAGAAAAATGAGTATTGGGCTGTTATACACTTAATTTGGGTAAAAAATTCTTTACATACCAATATTTTAATATTTTGAATAAATGTTTGGTCCCCATGAATTTTATGGTTTAAATAAAGATATGTGAAAGATTTTTTACCCAACTTAAATGCCTAACAGCTTCATATTCCCTTTCCTCATATGTAAAAGTCATACATTAGTAACGTATTTTATATTTTTCATTTTGTCAAACTTTTTACATATTTAAACCACAACTAAGACCGGTCTTGAAAATTGAAATGCATAAATAAGTCAGAAAAAAGGCAATAGCCTAACAAATTTAAATATATAACTTTTTATAATATGATGACTAATGTTATTAAAATAAAGTGCCTCCTAAGAATCTGGACAGGAACAAGGGTCGGGTTTGTCACTCCTCAAGGTCGCCCCTAACAACAACGATAACAATGATATCCAAAAAAACGTCAAATGTGAAGTATTAAAAATAAGGTATAAGACTATAAGCGGTCATGGTTTTATACTATGATTATAAAAAATGCTTTCAAAGAACTTTCAACATTTTATATGTTTAGAAATTTATTTATTAGATGAACTAATGCTCAACGATAAACATGGGCGTGACACGGTAACTTGGCTATGAGGTGAGGGTTCATACTGTTAAAATTGGACAAAAATTTGATTAGTGGCAAAAGTTTACATCATGAAAGGTAGATTTTAGACATGTGGCAAAGGAAAATATGTCAAGTGAACATCACTATGCATTGGCGATAGAAGGACAAAAACAAAAAGAAGACATAATAACAGTATAACACAATCATATTTGTCTAGCGAACATCACAAACCATTGGCAATAGAGCCCTGGTATATCTGAATGTGACAGAAGCAATAAATGATGTAAATTGGTTAAATTAGTTTACAGATATCCTGCTAATCAATTACCGAATACGAGATGTTCAAAAAAAAAAAAAAATACCGAATACGAGTATTATATAACTTTTCTTATAAATTTTCTTTGAAAAAATTATACTGTATTAACCTGTTACAAATATAAAAAGGTTTATTATATATTTATCTTTACTTTTATCTTAACTCCTATATATAGAGGAGTCCTTTATTTAAATCTCAAATTACAACTTTGAATTATCTAAATTACCTATCTTCTTTATTCATTAATTTAAACATTTCTTCTTAATATACCTATAATACCATTAAAATCTCAACCACTCATTTTTCTCTCACTCCTCAAATCTCAACCACTCATTTTTTTTCTCACTTATCTATAAACCATTTATTCCTCTAATTCATTCAAAATCTTATATCTTAAAAACTGCATATCGATAAATTATAAAAATTATATAGGTGTTCTTAAAATTTCATTAGAAATGTCATTCGATATACTTTCAACGAATTTTTAAATCCGAGTGCGGAGCCCGTACAGCTATGGCGTTTGGCTATCACACTTTGTGTCTTATCACCTCCACCATCTTACCGCCGCAACGCTTAGGTATTTCTCTCGTATTACAAAAACTAGAATGTGAATTACCATGTCTCAAATTGCTCAACTACTGATAGATGGTCTTGGTTTATAGAGATTTTGGTTTGTAGGAACAAACTTTTACATTCGAAAAGCAGTTTTCTTTCAAGAGATTGAAACTAATAATTGAACTTTTGTATATAGGTTCTTCCCCAACATGTTCAAAGCCGTCAAATTGAGCAGGTATCTATCTAGTGTGTGTACATACACACACATATATAGTTAGATTATGATATATTAATACACATCAATTCTACATATGATTATCTACTCTATACTACCTATATAAACAAACTACCCCTCCCCCATTTAACTCTTTACCTTTGAATTACCTAATATATCATATACATTTAAACTATTTCCATACACCTTATCTCTGAAATTCCGAAATTACCCTTAATAAAAAAAATCCACAATTACCTAAAACCCCTATTATTATAAAATCTCCATTAGCTCTAAAATTATTATTTTTACGGATAAGAAAAAACATCTTAATTGTCATAAATTATATTACAAAATGTTTAAACAATAATTGCTTTTTTTATAACTCACGAAATTACGAACCAATTATGTCCTTTGTATAAATTTTAATCTTTGAATATTTATTTTTTTAATTGTCTTAATCTCCTCCTCTACAATTGTAAGTGTTTATTTTTCATTATTAGTGTTTGCATTTCATTATTTTTTCCACCTAATACGCGACTTATTTATAGAATGATATATATGGTTAGATCCTGCATTGACGCATCTCATGAAAGTAAACTGAACGCTATAAACTGTTACGGTGTCTAAATCGTTATAGACCGTCGACGCTGCAACGCGCGGGTACCACTCTAGTATGAACAATGAATTGTCTTTCACTCTTTTGGGGTAAAAAAGGAAATGTTTTAACCCAATTTAACCCATACATAAACATTTACCCAAACAAAAACCAATCAAAATAAATATCAGGACTTCAAATTTATCTAAACATACCAATTAAGGTAAATATCAACACAACTTAAACGGTTAAACCAATAATAATGCAGCCAAAACGTTGATGCACTAATCTCATTTGTCAAAACGCATGCCACGTACTGCTCAAGCAAACAACATCGCATCAACTCATCAGTACAAAACAAAATGTCATTAGACCTCTTTTCCAGCCAAGAATCTAAAGCTTATTAACAATTAAACATACTGTATTTTCTAGGTTCATCAGAACACAATTCATGCTCACCTAGAGATACATTACAAGTTCCATGAACTCCGGGCTAACTTACCTGTCTATTTTTACAGTATACATATTGTCTACCATTCCTCGATTCTATGACAATACAACTTCCTAACTAGCCGTGTCTTTCAGTCTTGATGCACCATTAGATGGATATGTGCATATCTCGTTTATCAAAATGTACTATCGAGTATAAACTCGTGGAGCCGGTATAGGAGGAACTTTAACTGTAAGGTTTCATAGTAGCTCCTGGGATTCCTAATCCAACGAAAATGATCCATTGCAGTATCTACATGACATGGGAGAAAAGGAACAAAATTAACAAACCGAATGGGATTTTGTTAGGTTAGATCTTCTAAGTGACAGTCCAGTAATTATAAAAACTAAAAGAACAACTCAATCCTACTAAAAAATATTCCTGTCTGGCTGTCCAACATTAAAATAATTTGTTTTTCATCTTCTTTGGCTCAATTACTTTGGTGTTCATTGAGCACAAATTATACAACAGAACAACTTATTTAACTTTCGTTGTCATTCCCCATAAGACTGAATAAAGGAACAATGAAAACTAACTAGAAAAGTAACGCTATCAACCTAATATGCAATAATGTTAACTTTACATACATATAATCAAATCATAAATATATTACACTATAAATCAAATGAGCTATACCTGTCGCTAAATTTCTCAACAGCTTCCGAGGCATAGAGAAGAGTTTCATTGGCCTTTTCAAGAACTATGTACAGTTCTTTCCCTCTTGTGGCGCGAGCAATTACCCATGCATTGTTCTTTGCTCTAATGCATATTTCTAGATCCTTTTCATGATCCACGTCATCTCCTTTTGCTCTGCTTTTCACCAAATCAATATCTTCTCGAACCTTATTCAAGGCCAGCAAAGATTCCTGAAAGGATATATGAAAATAGTAGAAGTTAGGAAGATGCCGACAATAGCAGTAGGTTGTATGTCTGCATTTAAAGGGGGCAAACCAGGGTGGACGAGAGGTTTGGGTAACAAGTATAAAATAATGAGTTGGAAACAGGGTAGCTTTTCACGCGAATTGGGCTGAGTTGGCTTGACCTGCAAGCAACATTTTGTACAACATTTTTTCTTTAACTATATATATAATTAGGGGCTGCTTGGTTCATACTAGGGAATGCCAAGGGGAAAGGGATAGATCAAGAGAATGCTATGGGGTATTAAGGGCCATTATCATTGCATTGATTATGCTAGTTTAACACTAGGACATGGATGGATCTCAACGACACTAGAGTACAATGAACAAAACAGAAGTACAATATCGTATATATGATCCGAGCAGTGCAGTTGCTGTAAGGAGACTTAAAACACAAAAAGAACTTTATATGGGAATTTATGTAAGTTCAAACACAGCATATAAACTATTGAACCCTTAACACATATGACATATATATAACAAGCCACTTACTGTAAGGCTGTTGCAACTATGTACCCTTGTTGCAAAAATAGAGATAAATAACTAAAGATGATAACAAGGATCAAGCAAACTCCAGATACCATAAGCAAACCAGAACCCAAAATTCTGTATCCTAATTTGGATCCTTATGAAATGTTGAAAAGGAACCCAGAAAAAAAAAGAATAATGATCATTGAATGACAAGATGCAATCTGTTAAATAGTTCTTCTAGATAGAGTTGAGAGAAATAGTGAGGAAGTTAGGGGGCGAGAGAAGGATGTGGTGAGTAAATAGACATGCAGGGAAATTAGAGCGCAACAAAAATCGATTCCCTAAATTACGAACATTACGCACTTTTACATAAAGGGTAATTGCATTATAGCACACCTAACACTTCTATTCATTATCAGATTATCTATAGCATTCCCCATAGTGCAATACCTTTAATCAGACACTAAGGCACACCCTCAACATGTTAAATATAACAAACTATACTAATACAACATCAATATATTTTTTAACAAAGTGACTTAAGATGTTGTAAGCAGTTAATGATTTTTTCACGTTTTTGACCTATTCCGCAGTAAACCAAGTTTTAAAATATTGCACCTGTTAGATATAACTATAGCCCAAATCAACAACCCAAAAGTAAATGGGTTGATATTGGCACCTATAGTCTGTTTGATTAAAAAAAATTATATTAATGCAATAAAAAGCTTGTTACCTTTGTTAGGGTTGTTACTTTTCCAGGCGGCGAAGCCCGAGAGATATTCCTGTCACCGTCAACTAGTAGATAGCGATATCCCTTGACATGATAAGCATTCTCACCACCCCATCCCTTTGCAAGCTTCTCCTCAACCTTAAAGATCTTAGCAGATGCCTGGCAAATGCAAAATTACAATCCATTTACAAAAATTAAAAACAGAAGGAAGAACGTATGAGAAAAATACTAACAACTGAGTGTGACATTTGTGTTTCTATAATCAACACAAAGCTCAAACATAAAGTTTTTCCAATATACATCACAAAGACACAAACGTCATATATTTCAGGTTTCATGTTAGGTTACTTTCATGATCTGACATAATTACATTAAAAAAAACTAGAATTAGTATATCTGCTTTAGCAGAAAAAAGTTCAATAGACAACATGGGATGTCTTGGGTGTAAATCTCTTAAGTGGTAGCCCCAACTACAGAATTCAAAAAAAAAAAAAAACAAACAAGATCCTAAGATTTGATTAGAAAAGGCATGTATTCTAACTATGGTCAAATTCTTATCGATAATCAAGATACATTAGGTTTATGCAAGTGTACAGGGGCAAAGTAATATTAGTATATAATCACATAGAGATAGAAAAACTGACATTTTCAAGAAGTTGTTGCTTCAACATGGAGATACCTTCCTCCCCGTTAAGCATGGAGGTTACAGGTATAAGAAGAATTATGGTAAGGCTTTTATGCTGATAAGCACAAAGGTACATCTTATGCTCTGTTTGCTGAAGCCATATTGTCGGTGTGGTAGGAACCAAGTTACCAACTTCTACACCCCAGATATCCGTAGCAAGAAAGCCATCCTTCCCTTTGGACCACTTGCCAATCTGTAAAGGCCTCACAACACGATAATTGCCGCTTCCTACAGAAGAGGCATCCTGCAACCTGTGTAATCGGTCCAAAGCTGACTCAGCATGTGAAGAAACGCTTCCTTTCCGCAGATAAGACCAGGTACTTCCTCCGGAAGATGATAGAACACGTGGGGTCAACCTTAAGACACCGTACGAAAACAGATTAACAGTGTCATCCTGAAAGACATTAAAAAAAAACAATCAACCCGCACAGCCGACTATGATAACTTCCAGCATCAAATGGTAAGGCCTGAATACATGTATTCCACTCCCAAAAACAGTAAGGATCAGGGACATTTCTACTTTGGTGGTAATTTAATATGCTTATTTTAGGTAAATATGTCATAATGAATAATCACAGTCTGATAATTAGTTGTAATAGAAGGACTATAGAAAAAGTGTTCGGAAGTGCTTTTGCAATTTAAAGGTATCAAGAATTCATGATCAGATGTTTGAGTATTCAGCAAATTCTAATTGCTTTAGGAATTAATAGGTAAAATGACTAATATAATAATTCAAAAAAAAAGAGATATTTTTGTGAAAGGATATTTTATGTCTTACATATAAGATGTTCCTATTTAAAGTTGTAACGATAAGACATTTAGATGTTTCGAGTGTTAAAAAAAATCTACTTATCTAGTAATTAATAAAAAATATGAAAAAAAAAAAAGTAAACAGAGAGACATTTTGTAAAATCGGAATAGAAATCTATTATTTACGTCAACAGCAGGGGAAGTAAGTAATTTTATTTGGCCACCCTTGAATAAGATAATCATGTATTTTTCCATCCAAACACCCTCAAGATACTCCACGCGGATAATAAATGGTGCTTGTCTACTTGACACAAGATAGAAAGATTAATTATAAAAATGCATAAAGCTGTGTGTGTGTGTGTGTTGGGGGGGGGGGGGGGGGGGGTATCAAAGACAGAACATACAGGAGGTAGTGTTGTAGAGACCAGCAAGTCCTGGAATAATATAACTGAGTAGCCTGATGTGTTCCCCATGCATGAATCTAATACTCCAACAAGAGACTGCAAAATAGAGTAGTAAACTAAGCAAATTACATAAAATATCTTCAATAATTATGTGCTAGTTAGAAATTAAAACTACAAGGCAGCCAAAATACTAAGGAATACGCATGATGCCGATCTGACCTGTACTTCAATCGCAGCCTCCCGACCAACAGTCAACATCTGTACAGTCCCACGCTCCTTCAAAGAGTCACGAAAATTAGGTAACAGGAATTTAGTGCCCATGAGAAAATCTGCTTCAAAGACAAAATGTAGTTATAAGCGAGAAGTATAGGCGTACAGCAACTTCAGCATTGCCACAATAGCACTAATCCATTTAGAAAGCATTTGAAATAGAAACTTCAGCTTTACCGCAGCACCAATACTCCAATGGAGTCCGTTTTTGATATGCTGACAATAAGCGATCTCCAATAGATATATTAAAAAGATGCTGGAAACAGACTCTATATAATCCATGTAGGATAAATGCATGATATAGAAAAGGACTTACCACTAAGGTAATCCATGATGAAAGTATACAAATGACTACGAAGCAATCCTCCACCAGGTTCTTTATCAAGCAACACCCTTATCGAACCATGAAACATAATGAATAGAGAGTGTATTTCCTTGAGAACACTGCGTAGTGCCTCAATCCTCCATACAGCTTCCGTTTCTTTGCTTTTTGCAACCACCTACAACAAGGTATAGCCTGATCAAATATATGCATTTGATGATTTAAATAAACATAATATTTACCTATATTAAGGTTGCAAAATGACTTTCAGCATATGTAAAAGTAAAATTGCAAAATGACTTTCAGCATATGTAAAAGTAAAACATTACACAACCAAGATATTCCTACAAATTATCATCTATTTATCGTAAATATAATTTGGAAAAAGATTCCATATTCCTGATACTAACATGACAATAATAACAACACACCCTAGATATGCAGGCAAGCACGCACATAGTGATAGAAAAGGCATGAAATGGGGATAAATAGAGCCGTTAGGTTGTTCCTGCACCACAATGTTGCAAAACATTTTAAACACAATAATGTGTGTGTTTGAGAACTTCATCCCGGAAATATAAATCAAGTAAGGGGGAAGACAAAAAGCTGAATTTGGTCAACTAAAAACTGAAGAGTTATTTTAAAAATAAAAATAGAACAAACGGTATAAATGTTAAAAAAAAAAAAAAATAGGAATCATTAAGGGTTGAGGAAATCAAGAACTCCATTATCAATATGAGTGAAAGCATAACAAATAGCATATTAAATAAGTGTTGGATGGTTATAGCAATATGCGACAAGAATATATTGTGCATGGACTTGTACATGTATTATCATCCAAATGCGTTTGATGTGTTTACTGTTTAGGCCCTTTTAAAGTATGAGAATATATATGGACTGTGTGAATAAATCATATGAAACCTTCTGATATAATGAATAACAAACAATCATTCATACTATACATATACTCGACAACTCGTACATGTGCATCTTTAAGTTAGGGAACAGATCTGAATAAACATACACTTACCATTACCATCCAAATATCAGGCTCTGCCTCAAAGAACACATGGGAATGCATTTCCGCTTCTATTACCTCACAAGCTGCTTCCGGAGAAAAAATTCTGCAAAAACACGTTCATAAGTCAACTAACAAATCAAAAGGGCATATGTCAGGAAAGACTGACAAACCAAAAACCACATTTACATGTTCCTGTCAAGAATCAATTATATTTTGTTACAAATCATAACCCAACATCACCATAGATGCACACAAAGTCTATTACACAAGTGCTGACCTTGTGAAATTGATGAGTCCTTCGCTAAGCCCAATTACAGAAAGTTGAGCCGGAAACGGCAAATCAGCCGGAAAGAAAAACAAGATCTTTTCAAGTTCCTCTCCTTCATGTTGCCCCCTTCGCAAATCAAATACGCAAAACTTCAGGGCTTCACTAAGAGTAGTACCAGTAGTAGTAGCAGCAGATGACAAACCCATTCTATATTCCCCTTATCATTCACCTTACAAATCAAACACAATAAACGCCGTCACACAACTAATAACATATATCTTACGAAAACACATAATTATGCAAAACATGAAACAGATCACCGAAATTTAAACAATCAACTATACTTATATCACATGAACCCTAGCAAGAAACTGCTGGATAACAGATTGGCGATATATTCAACTTTTAGTTCAAACTCTATCGTATGTATCCAACTTTTACACATTTACCATTGTATGTATCTTACGGTACTTTCGTTAACGTGGCTTCCGTTTATGTTGCCAACACGACAACCGTATAAGTTGTGACGTCAGCAAAATATACTATCAGATACATACAATATCAAATATTTAAAAAATGGATGCATAACTTAGATTCTGAGCTATAGATGGATACATTTCCAAGCACCTAACCCTAGATATTGATATTAAAACTTGGACAAAGTACCTTTAATCAAGCATAGATAAAATCAAAAAGAAATTATAAATCTAATCAAATTAATTAATCCTAATTTTCTGGGAATTAACTGTCGGATAATTAGGGGAAACTACATCAATTATATGCAATTTACTAATATTATCTGTATTTTCTAAGACATAAATAAATTTAATTAAGGTGTAATAGTGGAGAGGAAAATGGAAATGCTTACCGGATTGAATTGGAAGGGCGGGGAACGGTGGTGTGTAGGTAATATGTATATGCCGCGATTGGCGATACTACCGTGGTGTGAAACACAGTACTGAGAAACTATCCCAAAGTCAATCGGTTGATTTAATTTTTTTTTTTTAACGGCGGAAGTGAAGTATTATTAATAACACTAACTAGCAAAAAGCTAGGTACATAAACAAATAAGAAAATAAACGTAAAATCAATTAAGAAATACATGGCTTACTACATCAACTATTCAATCTAACTCCACTTTTTTAGCTCTATTTGGAATCCATAAAAACGTCCTGGATCTAATTTCTTCAAAGATCATATGAGCTGTAGAAAATACCATATTATGCACCGCATCATTCTTCGATTTCCAAAGGCTCCAAATAGCAATAAGAATAATGGCATTGAGCATTTTTCTTCCACTTTTTATCCCCAGCTCGAGAATAATGAAAGGTGTATAAGTCATGGACATGAAAAGCATAAAAAGGGTTTACCTTACACCAAGATCCAATTAAATCTCAAACCTCCATGGAAAAGGGACATGCTGTGAGAATATGATCAAGAGATTCATCGGTAAGATCACCTAACACAGGATAAAGACCTCATTGTAATCCCCCTTTTATTGAGTTGAATTAGAGTCGGAATGTCTCGATTTGCTCTCCAATTTCTTAAATTCACCTTCTTTGGAACCCAATTGTTTCAATGATAGTTGGGATGTGAATTGTGAACAATAGTCGAGTTCATATAAAATTTTTATGAGTATTACTATCATTACTTTTTCTTTAAATTAATTTTCTTTCATATAATATACTCGTAACTTTTATGAGTATCATATAAAATTCTGGTGGTATACAAAATATCGGAAATTTGAGTGTTATTTTGGTAATTTTGATATTAAATAAAATATTATATATATTTATATACATACACAAATTATTTTACAATATGACTTAAAATTCTAAAAATTTTATCCTATTTCCTAAATCATATTTAAAATAAAATCCACATGCCTAAACTGTATTAATATAAAAATATTTTTAGATATACTGGACACAACTTTTTGTTAACAAAACAAAATAATAATATAAAAACAAATGGACATCATCTATACATAATCTCATTTTTATTTCTTTATCTTTTCATCTATCTTTCTTTTTCACTTTGTACTTCTATTAAACCACCATACCTGCCACTACCAGCAGCTCTCCTTCGGCCATCACAATCACTCACCAAGGTACTCCTATCTTTTCCTATATCTCCTCCCTCTTTCCACTCCTCTCTTTTTCACTCCTCTCTTTTGTTGTTGTTGCTGCTGCTTGAAGTCGCTGTTGCTACTTAACTGAAGATATACAATTGTTGGTTTTGAAAGAAATTAGGTTTGGGTTGTTTTTATTACTCATGGGTTTAATTGATATATGGGCTATTAAAAAGAAAAAGAAACCCATTTATTTTATTAAGTTAGACCCAAAAACGGAAGAAAAAAATTGCACCGGTAAAACCACTAATTTCACTTAAATTTCAATAGTTGATTTTCGGTCAAATCTCGGTCAAAACCACCAAAAATTTCAGAAACGATATCAAAACCGAAATTATGTCCACCATCGAAAATCGGTATACCACCGAAATACCACCGAAATTTCACCAAAATTGATAACATATAGCTAATAACCACACCACCAATGTCAAGTGTCAACGTCATCTTCCTCGCGCCACTACTCAACACCACACCGTTTTCCCTATCACTATCGTTGCCGCATCTAAAACAAGAGGTTGTTAGGTTATACAATGGGATGACATACAATAGGAAATAATATGATAACTGAATAAAATTATTGTGATTTTATCTCTTGTTTGATTGTTTAAAGTATGTGATAATGAATGAAATAAATTTTAAAAGATATTGGCATCAAATTTGACGCGAAATCTTCTACATCTATCCTTATACGAGTATTTCATTTACAATTGTCCTTTTAGTTTCTTAATTAATGTATTTAATTTACTTCTTAAATATTACGGGTTTTATTGTTTTGATTTTCCCTCTATAAATAAAGATTTGAGTTTTGTTATTAATGAGTTTCATCAAAGATATGAAAAGTCAGTTTCCTTTCTATCACAAGTATGTGTTCAGTATATGAATTCTCCTAAATTCTGGTATTTTTCTAATCAACGATTATTAAAAGAATTATTGATGGTATTCTTGTCAATCAACTAGTTCAATTATTTATAACTAACAAATAACCCGGGTTCAACCCGTGCTTATTAATAAAAGTTTTGTGATATTAAGTTACCTCGATATTTAAGAACTATGAGATAGTTCAACCTTACTTATAATCTCGAAATAGTACACATTATATTTTGAATATACGAGTATGGTACCTGAGCAATGCGGCGACAGTGGTGGGGAAGGCGGTCTAGTGGTGTCGGTGATAGTACTATTGGTGTTGGTGGTGCCGTGGCGGTGTCAAGTGATGTAGGTTGATTTAATCGTGATAGTAAAAAAAATTTAGAATATGAAATAATTTTTATAAAGGAGTTTAGATATAATTAGCTTATTAACCCGCATAATATGTGAATACTTTAAAAATCTATCATGATTCAATTATTTAAATGATGAAAATTTAAAAGACCATGTATAAACTGTTAGAGTTTTCAAAAGAAAATTAGAACTATTTTTTTTTATAGAAAAGGATATCATAAATAACAAAAATGAAATAAATTTAAAAAAGGAAAGTTTAGTATCATGAGTAAATTAAATAAAAAAAAGAAAAAATTAAATTAGATGATTACATTTTAATTTACATTAATTTGGTTTATGCTAAAAAAAAGACATAAATCTTAAATCAAATAGAAAATATTTTAAGCTTTAAATATAATGATGTCATAAATCAAAAAGGTAAAAAAGATAAAGTTGATATATATAAATGTAATAATGACAAGTAAGCATTATTTAAAAAATAATGATGTCATAAAAATCTTATTTTATTTATATAAGAGATTTGTTTCGTTATACATCAAATACCATATTGACAAAATAAATATTTAAAAAGAAAACAGGTTTAGATAATTGAAATGAAAGTTTATAGTAATTTGCTATGATTTTCCTAATTTCTAGTATTTTTTTAATCAATGCTTATTAAAAGAATTGTTGATGGTATTCTTGTTAATCAACTAGTTCAATTATTTATAATTTGTTTCGTTATACATCAAATACCATATTGACAAAATAAATATTTAAAAAGAAAACAGGTTTAGATAATCGAAATGAAAGTTTATAGTAATTTGCTATCATTTTCACTAAGGAATGAAAAAATTAAACGAAATTGACCATGACCTTAATAAACTGAGATGAATGACACAACCTTAACCATACAGCTCAATATAACTAGAATAGCTACACTATACAAACTAAAAAAGCTTAGTAAATAAAACTCATAGATATTATAAGCGCCACATACAATAGTAATACCGAGTGGTCTCCATGGTTTTTGGATGTCATAAGCTACTTGTTAGACATTCTTGTAGTTTAGGAGTAGAGCTATAATAGTTGCAGTTAAAAAAAATGTTGTTAGTCGTTGATCGTCACATATGTAGCACCTAGATCTTTATTAGTTTTTGGTTATTTTATATTAAGAAATAGGGATGAGCTTTTGGTACTAAACATGAAAACAATATGGCACTTTACTTACTAGTTATGTATGATACCAATACTAGTATTTAGATTGGGACATTTTCAAGACCGATATAGTCGATATTGTTGGCATAAAAACATATACCATTAAGTTAAATACCGAATTATGTTATAAAATGCCAGGGGTTTTTCATAGTTTTGCAACAAGATTTTTGGGTGTTTATTGGAGTTTTCTTGTTCCAAATGAACCGGTGGACATGAATTTTATATGTCAAGAAGGTTAGAATTCACATAATACACATTAGAATATTTTTAAAAATTATGAAGATAAAGAAAAAATCGTACAATGTATTTACATTTACCAATGCTTTACACATTCAAACAATTGTTGGAACCACGTTAGTGTGACCGTCAATGATCATGTATCATTCCTGATATGATAATTGGCGATAACTGAAATCCCTATGTCTAGTAAATATATAATGAACTTTTTACTCTTAGAGACATAGTATAGGGTTTCCCATTAGGTGATTGTAACTAAGAGGATTAATGGTGCACACATTAAACACCAAAGGGGTTTAAACTGTAAATACTCTTATATATAGAGAGTCATTAACCCTAATTTAAGGTTAATCCCTACACACATAATACCCTAATTTTCGTGTGTCTCTCCTCTCTAATTCGTGCATCACTTACAACCGAATTCAATCATCTCATTATTACTCAATCACTTTGTTTTAGGAACCCGAAATCAATAGCAACTATGTTTAATGCTCTTACAGGTTCCATAGGATGATTGAGGATGCTTTATTACTCGAATCGAATCATGTTTATTCCAACAACAATAACATACTGTAACACCAGAAACCATGTATGTGCGTGCATATTGCGGATTGGAGGTGGTGCATGACACAAAAACGTGTTTCCGGTTATATGTCGGCATGGTACCGAGACACCATAACCAATAATGACTATATAATTTCAGTTCGATATATTTCTAAAGCTTCGCTTAAATATCTGGTTGGTACATAAACCATTTTAATAGAAGTTAGTAGTCACAACTATCGAACTTCTTTTTGAACAATAAACTTGGGTTCAACTGTAGCCTTTTCATATACTGAACTTTAATTTTTTTAAAAAAAATTTGTTATTTATCGTAAAAACATTTTGCTTATAATAAGTTTTAAACTTAAACTTTTAAAAATCAGCCTACGGTATATAGATTAGATCCTCTAAAGTTGATCCAACTCTAACTTTATAGATAAAGTTGAACTTTAATTATTGGATTAAATTCAATCATCAAAATTAAAAATTGATTTTTATATTAAATGTTACCTTAATCCAACTTTATTCACAAAAGTTGGAGAATGTGTCAATCACAATATATACCATTTTAATTACATTCATGTACTTTCTTTCATCACCATTAAATCCAGTTGATACAAATGCGTAAAAAAAGACGTTTCAACGTGACAACAGTAATACCGAGTGGTCCCTATCATACTCGTGTTAAAAACCACCCATTTCTCCACGCATACACTCTCTCCCCTCAACTCTACCCCACAAAATATATATATATAATCTTCAACGTTCTTAACCGTTTTCTCTCACACATTCCTCCCTCACACTCTCACTCACACACCTATACATTCATATACATACATACACATTCTCTCTAATCAAACCTCAATAACACTTCAATTTAAATATAATTACTCTCACAAAACACAATTCTATAAGCTAAATCACAACATACTCACAGTTACTAATTTCAATTCAAATATTTCTATATTTTTTTAATGTAATTTAGTTTAGCTAGTAGTAATAGCGAAGTGTTTAACGATGAAGAAGCTCAGATCAAACCTACCTCGCCGGAAACGATCGAATTATTCTCCGATTCTGAAATCATCTCCGGTTCAAAAACCTGATTCTATATCGATTTTAACGCGTGAAGTTGATTTCTCATGCGATACGTCAAGCAGAGTATCAAGGAACAGTATTAAGTCATCGGCGAAGAAGCGACGTTTTGTTGACGGTGAAAATGACGAGTTTCGAAGGATTACGAGATCGTATAGCAAGAGGTTGGCGGAGAATAAGAAGAAGGATGTTGTTGAGGTATCGGAATCGTCTTCCTGTGTTGATTTTGTGAATTCGAGTTTGATTCGAAAAGGATTTGATGATTTGAATGGTGAAAACGATGTCGTTTCGGTTACGTTTACCGGAATCAAGAATTCTGAAGTTACGACCCGTTCGGAGTGTTCGATTTTTCCGAAGGAGTTGAGGAATGAAGAGAACGACGTCGTTTCAGCTTCCGTCTCGGTTTCGGTTTGCTCGAGAGTTGTTTCTCCGTTAGTGAAATTTGAAACGACGGTCAATGAAGGTCAATCAGCTTATTCAGAAGCTAAGGATGATTACGTTTCAGTTTCTTCTCAACCGAAGTTCGGAACGACGTCGTATTGTTACAACTTATCAAATGCTGCAACGGTCAACGAAGGTCAATCATTTGTTTATTCTCTAGAATCTGCTCCAAAATCCGGTATACTCAGTTCGTATAATAATAATAAAAGTAATAATAAATCAGAAGCAAATGAAACGGTTAATGATGATGAAACTGAAACAGAGAATTGTGGAGAGTCAAAGCTGATTGCAGTTGACCTTGATTTGACTTGTTCAGAACAATTATCAGATAATGATGATGATGATGAGCGTACTATATCAGATATGTATATTTCTGCGAACGAATATTCATCTGACTTTGTTTCATCGACGTGGTACGAATCTGGTAGTCAATTTTCTGAACGATCATTTGGTGATACAACTCCGTCTCCTATGTTCCAGTTGTTCCTCGATTACTGTCAGAAATTCTACAAATCTGATTTCTCTACAAAAGTCATTTCAAAGTTGAATGACAATGAATGTCCTGTTAGAATTTCTGTAAGTAATTATGCCTTAGCTGTACTTAAGTTACTAGTTTCTCCCTTAGTTATGCATATTTGCAAAGTTTTGATTGATTTAGTGTAATTAGTGTAGTTAATGAGTAAATTTTCAGTATCTATGTTGCTGCTGTTACTTGAGAACTATAGTGCTACATTGAGATATTTGATGATATATATGATGTTGCTTTTACTGAATAAACTTATAGAGTTAAAGTGATCCATTGACATGTTTGATGTGCTATGCTAGCTGTTTAAAATGATTTTTACTATTAAATGATGGATATACTGTGGTTTAGGATGCAACTTCTGTGATATATTTAGTTTTATATAAAGGATTATTACTAAAGTGTTAGTATCGTTGAGATTTAAGACGTGTGTTGTGATTTGACGCTTTGTTAATGTATTAGATACTATTATAACAATAGATCTATTTTGCTTAAGTTTGAAATGGAATTAGTAATCTGGAGCTATCAGCTATGTTGAGATGTATATCGTCATTCAGAATTCATAATTCGACTAGTATAACAATAGATCTATTGTGCTTAAGTTCGAAATGGAATCAGTAATCTGGAGCTATCAGCTATGTTGAGATGTATATTGTCATTTAGAATTCATAATTCCTGTGATAAGTTTAGTGACAATTATATATGTTGTTGCCTTCACTTAAGAACTGTGGTGCTCTGTTGAGATGTTTGATGTGCTATGACAGTTTTTAATGAATCCTTAATATTATAAGGTAAGATACAGTATGGTTCAGTTCACCATGAAAGGAGTAGTTTGAAGTTTTGTGGAGTGTGGAGATCTATATTGCTGTCTTCACTTAGTTACTATAGTGCTTCACTGCTTCATTGAGATGCTTGATGTGCTTTTACAGTTCAGTAGGTTACTTACTGTTATGATGGTTGGTAATGTAACTTGGCTATTTTTCACGAAGAAAAGAATAATATGATTTTGTTTACCCTGGTCAGCAATTGCTAAGACCAGAAGACGAAGAACATGAAGAAAGCTACTGGATGATGAAGGAAAGGGAAAGGAGGCAACTGTATGTACATGATTATTCCGTGGAATACTGTGAGATGAAGGAATATGGGGATTTGGTTGTCCAGCAAAGGTTGCAGATGGTGCATTGGATAATGGAGGTTAGTTAGGATTGTTTCATTGATGCCTATTAATTTATCGTAGAATTTTTTTGCTCATTGCACTTGTATACTTGACTACTGTATATTAATTTAGGTGTGTGTTTTTATGTTAAAAGTTACTATGCTTTGACAAATAAATGATGTGCAATACAATATGTTTACATTTTCTTTAAATTCACTTTCATAAGAATAATGTTACAAGTAGACGGAGATTATCTGCTGCACGACTCAATAATACAACTTTACTGCCTACCTATCGAGTTCCGGATATGTTAAGCCAGATTTCTGCTTCTATATATAACTTATACTTCATACTTTGTGAAACAGCAATCAAATAACAAGGAGTTACAGACGGAGACCATGTTCCTTGGTGTCAATCTTTGGGATCGGTTTCTGAGCAAAGGATACTTCAGAAAGAGAAGGGAGCTTGAAATTGCTGGCATTGCTTGTCTCACCCTTGCAACAAGGATCGAAGAAAACCAGCCCTTCAACAGGTGTGATCCTTTATTATTACTCTGGCTGGTTTCTTTTATCGTGTACTTGCTTTGAGTAGGAATTCATGATCTTTTGGTCATTGCAGCATTCGGCAAAAACTATTTCACGTTGGAAGCAATAACTACAGCAGATCTGAAGTGGTGGCAATGGAGTGGCTGGTCCAAGAAGCCCTCAACTTTCAGTGCTTTTTACCAACCATCTACAATTTCTTATGGTAAATAGTATTCTGAATCTACACAACCCATATGGCCGTCTCTGCCCATGCTTTTTATTACTATGAGAAGTATTCATTTCTGTTGCACAATTATTAATTATATAGTTGAGGAAATTACAATTTGTTCTGATTCATTGCCATGTGAAACAAATGAAAAGGTTCTATCTCCAAGCTGCAAGAGCCAATGAAAATGTGGATAAAAATGCCAACTATCTTGCAAAGCTTGCGCTGCTTGGTCATCAACACTTGTGCTACTGGCCCTCAACTGTGGCAGCCAGTTTAGTCATCCTTGCATGTCTAGCAGATAACCCACAAGCATCTCAACAACAAGTTGAAAGGGTAGAATACTTTACTCATGTATAGTCTTACAAATGCAACTTCACTTCTTTGAATGCAATCTTAAGAAACTGAAGTCTAGCCATCTACTAATCCAACTTTCTGGATTTTGCATTTCAGATCCACGAAGGGTCAAACGATAAGGATGTACATGACTGCACAAAGGTAATAAAATTTAAAACGTGATGTTATATACATATTGCTTACCATGTAAGTATTCCCTCCATCCAGTTGATGAGATGCACTTTGGATTTGTTAATCAACGGACTGATAGTATTACAAAACTGAAGTACTGCAAAAACTACGATTTAAATTTGGAAAAAAAAAGAAGATCATATTAATTTCATTTTTGTGAAATGTTTCCTTTTAATTTTAAAGCTAAAGGTGTAACACATTCCACTGGATTCCCTGTGGATATGACTTACCCCCTAACACTGCATACAGCTTCCTAATCTGATACTTGTATGTTGACAGGCTCTGGAGTGGATGGTCACTTACATATGCTAATACAGAACAGAATGGAAGACATGCATCCATAAAAATTATCCTACTTATGAAACCAGTGAAAAGGCATTTTGTGCTGGAGAAGAAGCTATCCATAATTTTACAGTGCTAGTAGATATTACCATTTACCTCTTTTGTTAACTTTCCTATAGTAAAGAAGATATGCAATCTGTATAGATCTTCTTACATATATAGCAGTATTGAGATCAGGATTAGAATAAGATATATTCATTAGATACTTAAATCTTATCTTACTATGTGACATAATTTGAATAGAATAAATTTCAAGTTATATGTTACACTTTCTGTATAATACGTGTACTTACATTTGTAACTAGTCATATTCTATATTACAGACAATAAAATGGATCTTCACTGAATTGGAAGATTGTTTTTGTCATCAGATGTTTTGACAGGTACGACGGAAGAATCTGTATTTGAAGATTCATCAACATGAACCTTCTCTGTAGTCTTCGACCCGTCCTTTTCCTCTTCAGCTTTGCAAACCTTCTCTTCAGTCTTCAACCCATCCTTTTCCACTTCAGCTTTCTGAACCTTCTCTTCGGTCTCTAACGAATCCTTTTTCTCTTCAGCTTGGACATTTTCTTTAGTCTCTGACCCTCCCTTTTCCTTGTCAGCCTCTTGAACCTTCTCTTTAGTTGCTGACCCCTCCTTTTCCTTCTCAGCTTCCTGAACCTTTTCTTTAGTCTTTGAGCCCACGCCTCCAGCTGCTTTTGCAATTGCATAAAAAGCACCTGAAACCCACGTAGCTCCACTAGATACATACCGATTGCTCATGAGTGCCGAACCGGCACTGTTTGCCTTCTGCTCAGCTTTAGCAATGGCCGATTTTGTTGCTTCAGTAACTTGGTAACGTTCATTCACTTCTTTCATCTTTTCATTAACAACAGCCGTTCCTGTGCTTATCTTCTGGGTTAAACCCATTTTACGGTCAAGGGAAGCAACCTTAGCAGAGGCATTGGATGTGAATTGGTGTTTTTCGTCGAATGACTTGGCCCTTTGTAAGGCATCTTTTCCCAGAACATAACCCTTCGCAAGCATGGTGCTTACAACTTCCTCGGCCTTTTGTGCGACTTCATGTTTCCTATCTGCATTTGTACCTGGTGACCCTGGCTGCTTCAGAGTTCAAAAAGTTCAGTACAACGATTAATTTGCACAAGCTTCAGACAAATGTTCCATGCACCAAATACACCTGACAAATGGCTAACCAAGCCATAATGCTACAAGCCTTGGATCATGTATAGATACATCACTCACCTAGAGGTGGCAAAGGGTGGATCATGCTGGATTGGATAATGGACCAAAACAAGTTCAGGTCAAAACAGGTGTTATTCCTATATGGTTGGAACAGGTCCAACTGGTCCAGTCAAGGCCGAAACTTGACTTTTATTTTTCACAATTTACCCACTGTCGAACTGCAGTGTTTGATTTTATCCTTTTGATTTGTTAAGGATAAAAATTAACGTGAAACGATCCATACATAAGTAAATAGGTTGAAATTGCCTCCTCTAGCAGATAGATCATGGGGCTAGCACAAAACTACTAATTCTAAATTCTGAGCAGGTAGTGAGAACAGATAACTGCATACACAGGGAGCAAAACGGAATAATTAAAAGTACCTGTGTTAGAGGAGGAGCCTCTGGAGGCAGCTTGTAATTCTCAACATGGCTTACTGAAACTGGTAGCTCACCAATTGTGGCTCCCTGTTAATTATGTATCATTAAGAAACTTCTATGTTGATTCTATTAAGAAATTCTGACTAAAATAAAGTCATTTTTTGTTTTGAAAAATCAAATACTTTTACATTTAATATCTATAGAATTGGCAAAAAGAGTTTTTAGTTTTTTTTTTTTTTTGTTATTTTAATTTCAACCTGTTCCACTGATTGCAAGATGATGTTAGTTTAATAAACATCAACCTAATAATCACCTTTAGTTTTTAACCAGGTCAATTCATTCGAAGATTTGAATAGGAACATAAAACAATTCAAAAGTTTTCTGAAAAGATTAAGATAACCATCAAAGTAGTACAAATTTACATACCGTCAAAAGAACTGCTGTATTTGCTCCCTGTGATTCCTTGAAGGTGACAAATGCGTGCTGCGTTTTTTCACTTTCGCTGCACAGATAAGCACATAACTTCATAAGGCTACTTGTATACATTTTAATCACGTAAATGGAGTAAACCACTATTAGCTGTACCCAAATCTGTTGTAGCACAAGGCTCATAGAAGAACTATTAAGTTAAGTTTAAAGCAGCAATAAACCATACCTTTTCAATTCAATGTAATGGATATTGCCAGAAAAGGAGAAGAATTCCCAGATATCCTTCTCGGTGACATCTTTTGAGACATTAGTCACATTGACTGTTTTTATCTGCTTTTTTGCAAAAAGAGAGTCAATGAGGATTGGATGCATATTAGACAACGAATTCATTATCTAAATGATGTAGGAGATACGACTGAATATTATAGAAATGCAAATCAAATTTCAAGTAAGTTCAGTGCTTACTTCTGTAGCAATGACTGCTGACTTGGGTGATTGAGTAGGAGAAACAGCAATTTCGGCCTTCAGTTCAGTACCACCCACAGAAGCCTGTGACTTAGGTGTATCAGTAAGAGGAACATCAGTTTCGGTCTTTGGTTCAGTACCAGTCATTGGAGCCGGCGGCGTAGGTGTAATAGTAGGAGGAACATTTGTTTCAGTCTTCGGTTCAGTACCAGCCATAGCAACCTGCAATTATCAAATGTTTAATCATGTATCCCGAAAGCACTTAAAAAATGGGTCGGGCTGAACTGGATGTAAATAACACTTTAAATATTATTGTGATTCCTTATATAGATTAGTGTTGATATCTATTATTTTCCTAAGAACACCAAAATGATTCTTGTTAAACTAATATTGGACTATGGCGTTGTAAACGACTTAGTACTTACAAACACCAAAAAATTAGCCATATGGGATCTTAATAACAAGCTAATACTGATGCAAATTATGAAATGTAGAAGTAGCACATTCAAGATATGACGAGTGGTCATTCATTAAGCCCGTACTACCTAGTTACTTTTGGAACCGTAATGTTGATGCATACAAAAGTGCCCTCAAGCCGGCTCAAGGTACAAAATATGCAATGGTTGTTTCTTTGGTATAATAAATCCATAATCTACAAATTCATGAATCCTAACATATACTCACATTTATCTGACTTTCCTAATATCAAAGATGATATGTTCCCCTTACATTGATCTCTAAGATTAAAATAATACTCATGAATTGATAACCCAAATTATTTTTAACGAACAACAACAGAAATTTTCCATTATATCATCAAATTTCCTGACCAAATGAAGTACATTATCAAGATTAAAAATCCTTTATCAAATAAAAAACCGATTTCAATGCAACAACAATAACGATACCCAATCCAACAATTATGTAAGGTATGAAGAAAAAAAGGACTCTAATGAATACCAACAAATTCATAATGCAAAATATATGTATTATGTATATCAAATTCCAATACAATTATGAATTATTGCATGTTCAAAGAACAATGTTGCAAAGCATTTGGGCATATATCAAAATGATGAAAATATATATACATATACACACATATAGGGATTTAACAAAATAAAATGAGCAAATATAAAACAAATGTGGGTTAGACATACCGATATATCTCAAGATGATAAAATGAAAAAAATAAAGTCGGAAAATGGAATTAACAAAAAGATGATCGAGATTGATGGGAATCGGAGAAAGAAGACCAAGGTGTTCCTCGGTGACCGTTTTGAGGGACATTAAAATGATAAATACTAATCAAAAGAGGTTCCCGCGAGAACTTCGGTTGCCCATCAATATCATCCTCTCCTATTTTGTGTCAAACAAAAATTTATAAAAGTATACATATTCAATTTATTTTTATGGGAATGTGAGCCCACAACATAATTTAGCCATTCACAACAATCATATACATATGTTGTGGATGGCTAATTTATGTTGTGCGGATATCACTTCCCTATTTTTATTTCTGATCAAAAAAATTTTATTTTATTTATTAGACTGATCCTAATGGTGATATCGAGATCAGTTACTTGGACGGATTATTATGAGGTTTTTTTTTTATTAGGTATTGGATGAGGAAGTTCTTTCGGGTGTCCGGTTAAAATAATATAGTCTAAATCATCCATTATGATATTCGATCTGACATCTTTAAAAAAAATGTCACATTAAAAATAGATTAGACTAACATACATATAGCACCTTCCAATATATCCAACAAAACGTAGCATATGAAAACTCATTTGAACATATTATACAACAACGTATATAAATGCATAATAAACATCAGTACAAGCATAAAGCCAAACATATGAGACTCGAGCAACATTAAAAGTGACATTTAAAAACTTCATTTATCCTTCTCCCAGAAAATAACACATATGTAATCTTTCACATGGTAAAACATTTCTTTTATATATGATATATGGGTACAAAAACAGATTCTCGCATTAGAACTACGAGTAGTTGATACAAGTTAAAAAACCGATCATCAATCAAGCCTTTTTGAAAGTAAAGAGAAATGGTTGGTCATGAAGAGCAAGCCATTTGTTTCCATTTTCTTCCGAAACACCAACATCCCCACATACAACTTTACAACTACTACAAACACTTGGACAAAACACAAACTTGTATCCAATGTCCCTAACTTTCTCAATTCTAAACCAATTGTTCACCGTAGCCACCCCCGGTTGCCCAACCACACCGCCACTCCTCACGTAATACTTTCGCCCTGCAGCCACAACTTCATTAGGATTACTATAATTACCTCCAACACTACCATTACTAATCCTCCATACAGTAGATTGGACACATATTGTTGCCGCATTAAACACAATATTGAGATCACTTGATAAGGCTATTATAGAGTTTTGTTTGGAGTCAAGTGGTAAGAACCTAAGAGAAAAGCCTCTTGAAAGTTGGTTGTTTACTTGTATGACAAAAGGAGGGCAAAAACCGTCCCGTGAAGCAAGAGCAAGACCACCGCCGCCGTCACTGCCACCACCATTATCGTTGTTGGAGCCAACTGGACTTATGTAGTACTTTGATCCTTGTTGGACCTCATGACCATCAGAGTCAAAAGGGGTTGTAGCAATTGTACTCGCGGTTGTGTTGATGGTGGTATGTAGAGCTTGGGGTGATGCTATATAAAATGATGAAGAGAGAAATGTGCATAAGAGAGTTGGAATTAGAAGCTTGAACTTCATTTAATTTCTTTGTATTTTGATAAAATGAGCAAAGAATACGATATTGGTGAGACTATATATAGGCATATACGTACGTGCAATTGTATATATATTTTGTTGGAAGTACGTGATTTAGCCCCTAATGTATATTGATCAATAAAAAAATGTCATATGTAAATTAATATATTTTAATCATAATTGACAATAATAGATTAATTTTCGCCTAATAAATGCTATATAGTAATTCTTTGTCGAATTTTTGCCATATAACCAAATGACGACACATTTTGTTTTATATAATACTAGTACCCGCGCAAATGCGACGGCGATGGCCACAATGCGATGGTGACGGGCGGCGGTGGTGACAACGAGTAGTGTGGGCTACTATTTAAATCTAATTAATATAATGGTTAGTATAGTTATTTTAAAGGTTGATGGACTAATGGTGTTTTTGTTTCATTTAGAGTGGGTTGTATCGTATTTAGGAGATATTGTTTTAGCGGAGTGTAATTTTGACATTTCCCTCCCTGTAACTTTCAATAGGGGTCTATTTTTTTTAGTAAGGAGTATATGTATATGTATATGTTTATGTTTATTATATTATGATTGTGGATTAATACATTCCAATATGTCAATTAAATAAAGGTGGTTAGATCGTGATATTTGTGACGTGGTGCATAGTCATTAGTAGTTAGGATTATTCACGAGCAAGACATGAAACAGTTTGTAAATCCGTGTTTGTCTCTTGTATTTACGTTCTTGTAACTTTACCTTGTATAATATTCCTATCGATTTTCACATACTAAAACAAGAAAAATATAATGTTATTACGTGCATAAAAATTAATATATTATATATCAAAAACCATCTTTATGAATTTTCGTATAACAAAGCACAAGTTTTAATGCACCTAAATAATTTATGCCTAAAGACTCTCATTAACAAAATCCAAAACTTAAATATAATTAATAAAACCAGGTTTATTTTCGTTTATCGCGCAACAAGAAGGTATATATACTAGTCTTAGGGCTTGTTTGTTTATTATCCATTAAGTGATTGAATTGGTAAAATGATTGAATCGATACATAATGTTTATCTGATTTAAGTTAATATAGTTGTTTTTTGTTTATTAAGTCAAAAAACAAACATATTTGATTGATTAAATGGATTAAGTAAGTTAAAACTAAATCATGATCTTTTAATTAAGACTTTATCAAACACCAGTACAATACCTTAATATATTCCTTATACATGATGTGTTGTTTGACCAAAATTTCATTCAAACATTGACATTTTATATATTCATATACATCAATTTGGTAATTAGTTATTATGAAAAACAAAAATACATGCGACTAAATAAGATTAAAGTTAAAATGGATAATAGGTTAGGCCAAAATGCATTAATATATCTTCAGTTTAATTGATTGACTAGATGATTTATTTTCGTTAATTTTTAAAACTTGTTAACAGAGCTTTTAACAGCCTTTGATTGTAATGAGTTATATTTAAGGTGGTATATATAGAACATAAAATATCAAATATATAATACTAAAATCCCTTTTTCTCTTCAATATGATTATAAAAAGTTTAAACTATGGGTAAACTATTAGTTTCACATAATTATCTTTTTAGTACCATACATTTTATATTATATGTTTCATAACAAAAAACAATATTTTTAAGGTACTCATTACGAATAAAACCTAGACGCATATGTGAAGTTTTAAAATGTGGGTATGATCTTTCAATGGGTATTAAGATGAGAGTATTATACCGGCATCATATGACTCATACGGAGTGACTCAATGTGTATCCAGTTATGGTATCGGGTTAGGGTTCCCCCATTACCCTTTTAACATTACAACTAAAAATTATTAACTAATCGTGGTCGTATAAATATTGTTAACCAAGTTTATAATACCATGCCACTTTCAATAGTATAGGGTATTAGAGCATCTAATTAACCAATTAAAAGGTAGTCAAATTCATTTTGGCCTAATAACTCCCATATGATCATATTCTCCTTGTATAATGTTTATTTGACACAGCGAGCGAGCTAGCTTGTTTTCAAAGTACCAAAAATGTAACTTTAAGTTTATTCCAAAATAAATTGTTAATTAAACTAGCATTTTCTGAAACCCCACATGGATATTCAGAAGAAAAAATATGAAAATTTTATTCTTCATCTGTTATTAACTCATGATTTGCACCTTATCTATTTTACTTTAAACATATCCAAAATATGCAAACCACCATTATGAATCCAACCATATAAACGTGTTAAGCTAACATGCATGCTTGTTTAAATTATTAATTAGGAGGCAAGTGGAATGTTAGGAAAGCTAACCAACTCTTTTCGTCTTATTACTAGTCAATTGCCCACTACTTAAGGGTTATGTCGTCTCTCAAAAAAAGGTTATAACGGTTCCGAGGATTTGTAATTGCTTGTTAAAAATAGTTATATGAAATGAATCAATGATCAAAAAATATAGTTAGGTGTTATGTATTAATTTGTTAGAATGTACATGAAATCATAATTATAAATACCTATTATTTTTTAAGGATAATAAAAAAAGAAGCAGTTTAAAAATAGCTTACTTACAATGTGGTGCCAAATGTCGCCGTATTGGTGTCAAAAATTAGATAACAGTAGTTTTATCTAATTTTTCTCTTTGAAATTGATCACTAATCATGTCACGTGTCAACATCATATTTTTAGTCATATTCTTAAATTTACCAGTTAATCTTGACCCTTAATTTTAATTCAAAGGTTAAAATATCTTTAACTTTACCTTCAAATTATTTTCAACTTAAAAAATATTCATCTATTTACTATCATCTAAATTGGAAAGGTAAGCTTTGTGGTTCAAGCTAAATCGCCAAATTGCCGAATGGGCTAACGATCCTACAAAAGTTTTGATGTAAGTATATGAAATGAAGACATAAAGGCTGATGCTATCAAATCAGCCCATACTCCGATTAGATAAGTATGGTTTGGTTTAGTACATTTTGGGCTAAACACGCAAACCAAACAAAAAGGTCTTTGAAATTTCAAAACCTGTTTTGTACTTTGGGGTTTGTTTTTCTTGTTGGGGTGGTTTTCCAATCGCCCAATCGGCATGCAGCGTCAATAAAAATTGGATAATATATTCTTTCTTTGGTCTATCATAGTTCAAAATTTCTATTTAAGTTTTGATGAAATATTTATCACTTTAAATGAATAATATTTTTTAGAAAATGATTAATTCTCTTAACTAATTAGCCTAAAATTCCTCCTAACTATTGGATAATAACATGTGAAAAAATCAGAGGGCAGGATTAGGAAAGAAAATTAGTGGATACCACTTGTCACCTTCTTAAAGTGTTAGGAAGATTTTTAGGCCATTTAGTTAGGATGATTTATCATTTTCCATATTTTTTATATCTATCTCAAAGTAAAAGTTTATTTTGGAGTTAAAATACATAACTACATAGGTTTAAAATAAAAATATATTTTTGTAATGTGACATCATCTTTAATTATATAAAATATAAGAAAAAATTATAACATGACACATCATATATTTGTTCTACAAACAATCTTTCTTTATTAATAATAGAGATTTCTTTTAAGCTATTTTCTACAAATTTATGATGTCATAATTATTTTTTTTTATTTTCAAAAATCTATTTTTTTATATTAGGCCCTATGTTATTTATTTTTTTACATATTATTTTGTAACTTTAAAAACTTTTTTTTTATATTAGGCCCTATGTTATTTATTTTTCTATATTTTTTTTTGTAACCTTATATTTTTTTTAAAATTAATATGAAAAATGATCGATTGTATTATAGCTCTTTTGATTTTTAATTCTATATCTACCACTGATTTATGGTAGTTAGTTTTACTTTTTTTATCACCTAATCGGGTTTATATATTAATGTTTATCTTTATGAATATGTTGCTATCTCCATATCAAAAATTATAATGTGTCGACAACAAATTACATACTAACAACAACGGTACCTAATCCGGCAAAAGCCGTGTTTGGGGGAGTTAGAAAGAAAGATTGTTTTTTAAACTATTTTTAGAAACAATTATGATGTGGCATGTCTACAAATTTTTTCAAAATATTTTTATTTTATTTATGATGTCATATCTAATTACTAAAATTTTAAATTTTAGATTTTTATTGCTTTTAAAGTTTTAGTAAAAATGTCCGGGTTGAAGTCGGACTGATTAACTAATATATCTATTAATCTGTATAAGGCCTTGTTTTTTTCTCAATAATCCCTTATATTAATAAAACAAAATTGTGATAATCTCATTTTACTTTAAAAGAAAATCCCATGACATGCTAATATATAATCTTGATATTTTTATAACATCATTCAAAAAAAAAAAAGTGTGCAAGATAAAGAAAGATAGAAACTTGAGTTTATGATCTAAAATCACAAGGCTATTTGGCATCATCCACTATATTTACAAGTTCTGATTTTGATATAGTTCTAAAAATTTAAGATAAATCCAAAACTTTAACTAAACATATATTGTATTTATCGTTACTGTTTATTATAATCTAGTTTCTAGGGGCAGAGCCAGTAGGGGGACTGGCGGGTGCTCAGCCCCCGCCAACCACCCTCATAAGTACAATCCAACAAACTAATCTTGTAAGTTTTTGTAAATGAGCCTCCCCCAATCACCTAGAAAAGGTAAGTTTTACCCCTCTGAATTGAGTAATGGCATTAAACAACTGTTTTCTTCTAATATATTACTTTTTGGTGCTGGAAACAATCATTTGGATTTTTTGCATAAAAACTTGTACATTGTATATCAAAAGTGTAACACCCATCATTTAAAAACAAGGATTTTCAAAAACTTTCACCTAACGGTGTCAAAGAAAGCGGAAAAAAAACATTTAAAAGTCCAAACCAATAATTTCAGTTTGGTTTATTCATCAAACGATGTTACTAGCCATATCATTGAAACAAGTCTAAATGGAAATCCATCGGTTGCCCAACATAAAGCAACCGATCACAAGTCAATACAATTCATAAATATCTAAACGTAAATTCAAAGGTCTAAAGGAGCAGCCACTATGGGTAAACTATAATCCTTTTCAAGCAATCTACCCATGCCTCGCTCTTTATTCGTCAACACTCAAAACTTGCTAAACCTGAAGGAACAACACGTTTCAAGAAACAAGTGTTAGCTAATGAATTAGCTAAGTAAGATAACACAAGCTTATAAAAACATTTGTCCAATTAAAACGTATTAAAAGTCATATTTCATCATTAAGGCACATAACATCTCATATAGCCATAAACATCATTCATATGGGATCGTTCGTCTTAGATGTGCCTAATCATCTTTTCATCATCACATATAACATCATTTCAGGTGTGACATAAGCCACTCATATCATATAAGGTGTAAGTTTGTGTGTAGGTGGTCAAAAGACCTAACGGGGACCTCACACCCGACTGGATGGATAAGCCTTACAGCGGTCCATCAGTGTCGTTAAGGAATGGCAAGCCAAACCAGGAGTAGTCCGTATGCTCAAGACATTGGTGGTTAATCACGCCACCCGGAGATACTCTAACCACGTAATTATGTTGCAAGGAGCCACCCAAGCAACCATATATGCACTCACCGGGCAAGGGCAAGTACGGGTTAAGCTTAACACTTTCATATCATATACGAGCTCGATTTACATTACATATAGTTCAGGAATCTACATTACCTAAACATAACACATATTCATCTTTTACGTTTGGGCCCTTAAACGTGCACGTGACATGGCAACTTTAAAAGTCTAGTGAACTAGATTAACAAGCCATACAAACATGCACAATACAATACATCTCAAAACATATCATATCATTTCATTTCATATCACAAGGACTGCATATCAGGCCTCAAAGGTCATTTACATAGCCCATATCACCTCCCGTGTATCCCGTTTTCCCATAAACGATCAAGATATCAAATGGAAGTTATTATAAGAAAACTATCTTTTGTTGAACCCTCAGTATGTCAAAATAGTGTATCTTACCTTGATAAAACTTACCAACAAGTTAAAAGTATCTTAATGTGCTTGCTAAGTGCTCCCGACAACCTAGAACGCGTATAAGATCGAAATATAAGGTAAACAAAGCATTTTGTGAAATCTGACAACAGGTGCGTCGCACCACCCTATGGGTGCGTCGCATTTTTCAAACAGCATGTCAGGTCAGTTGCAGGTGCGGTGCACCTGCCCTTGGTGCGTCGCATATCGGGCTTCAAACGAAAATAGATTTTTCAAAACTGGGTTGTGGTGCGTCGCACCACCCATTTGGTGCGTCGCACCTGGGGTGTCAACCAGCAAACTAAATTCCAAACTTGCCCTAAACGATTCCTATTCGATCTCAAACCTTTGGCCCGACCTGGAGACACAAAATTGACCTTTTTGACAACACTTTTAATGACTTTAATCCATCAATCAATCCTTTAATTCTTTACAACATAAATCAATCATTGAATCACCCGAATAACATGAAATCGGTAACCGTTTAATCAATTAACCCAACCCACACCCCATGGCTTGGGTTGAATACCTACCTATGACTTTAATAATCAGATTTCAAAGAGAAAATTACCTATAATGCCTGTAGATGACTTAGGGGATTTAAGATCTAAACAAAACTTGAACAAAACAACACGAAACGAATGGATCTTTGCTTGGAGAGGGAAGGGATTGGCTAGGGCTTTTCTCACACACACGTTACAGAAGTTTTGTGACAATTAGGGATGCCTAATTGCTCATGAACCCCTGGCCATCCACTCATTAAGTTACACTTAGGACCCCTCAACTTCTAAACTTAATGTTCTTAGCTTAAACTCACTTACCGGGAGACTTGACACACTAACAAGCACCTAACTACATCGTCCTACTTTAATTACTCCCATTAAACATCACATTAGTCATATCACATTAAGCATATAAACATTAAATCACATGATCACATATAAGGCACATAAACTTAATGACCTAACGTTAACTAACGGAAAGTCAAATAGTCAAACACGAAAAGTTTGGGATGTTACAAAAAGTCTACATCATAAAATTTATGATAAAAGTATAACTAATTTTAAGTACGATCATATCAGCTCATAGCAAAACCATAGAGTTATTAATTTGTAGTGTATAAATGAGGTTGAATTATTAGACAAAACTTTTAGATTATTTTCTAAAAGAACGTAGCCGCTTATAACCTAAACCACAACCTAGTTATGTTATACGATACAGACATAATAGTCGCCAGCCAACCTAAAATTTTGGCTCCGTCTTAGCTAGTTTCGATCATCGATTTACTTTAACCACAATTTCTTTCATACTCACGAATCATATATCATATATGAGGTATATTTGAATTTCTTTATGATACATTTTATATAGCTACCGTACACTGTACGAGTATTAGGACTAGTTAGTATATATTTAAAAATCTATGATTCGTTTTCTTATTCTCAGATTTTTTTAAAAAAAATATTATTTACCTTCTCTTTTGTGTGGCCGAAGTCAAACGAAACCACAAAGGATGGTTTCTTTGCAATAACTATTTTCTTTCTATTTGAGCAAAAAATGGAAGAAGGCAAGCTTGAAGTTTACAATACGTACATAAGAAACATTTTTTTTTATATATAATTCATTGTTTCCCAAACACTTGTGATTATTTTTAAATGATCAAATGGTTTGTGTTACATGTTTTTTAACACTGATGCGATATCTGTACCACAAGATTTGATATATGTACTAACAGAATGCATTACTGACTTATACATTAATTGTGATAAATAAATAAAAACTGTGATACATTTATCATTTCTCTTTTTAATATACATGTCATTATTTGGATGGAGCAAATGCATGTGATAGAGTTTATTCTGATTTTTTAAAAAGTTTTCACAATAGTATAATCACGCACAAGTATTAATACTAGTATTTAAATATAGACGGGTAAGTACGATTAAAGTAATTAATAGAGCATTCGCAACGGACTTGGAATGTGGGATTAATAAAGTAGTTATGTACTTATGTATATCGAAGATATAATACTCCGTAATATGTAAAGATATACAATCCTTGAGACCTTGAATCTTCTTAACACATTGCTCATGATCTAGGGAGGCCGTCTTATTGTTACATAGAAAATTTAAAAAAGGACATGTTTACAAACAGAGTTAAATTTTACACTTTTGCGAAGTCAATTGTGGCCTTTCCATCATGTGCTTTTCCAAAGAAATGCCTCACATAATCCGTGTAACGGATATGTTTATACAACGGTTTTTCTCCACTTTGGATCACTTCTGGCAGAGGTCCTATAACGTCACGATGACTTGGGTTGACAAATATCGGGACAGAAATCCTGTTATTGCTTCCGTTAGCACTCACACGATGTTCAACGCTTTTGTATCTTCCATTACTCATGATTTGAAGTGCGTCTCCAACATTGATAACCAACGATCCAGGAACCGGAGGGACGTGTATCCATTCCATTGTTTCGGTGTTTCTTACATAAAGCCCTCCGATTTCATCTTGGACAAGTATAGTTAGTGTGGACACATCTGAATGACGCCCCACACCCACGGTGAGCTCAGGGTTAGGACATTTGGGATAGTAGTTAAGATTAATCATCTTTGACCCCATTAGAGCCGATTCTTTGGTCTTGTCTATCTCTTTGACATTCAGTCCATTCATAAGTATCTCCAACAACTTCTTAACAACAATTTCAGAACTCTTCATGTATTCCAAAGCTTGATTGCTACAAGGGCATATAATTAAAATCCAAAAAGAAACTTTATATATGGACACGTTTAATTAATTAGCTGTTAGAAAATATTTTCTAGTTTTTCATTTTTCAATTTTTTAGGAAATCAAAAGGGCCGGTTTTCAATCTCTAGTAAAAGAAAATGAAAATTCAAAAAACGTTTCCCTTCAAAATATATGTGGGGGAAATGGTGTTTTTCATTTTCTATAAAAAGTTTTATAAAAAACTCTGATTAGATCACGTGTTCTATTTTTCATGTTTTCTTGTAAAATCTTTCTATAGAAAAAAAAAACTAACAATATGAACACATACAACAAATTAAAAGAACAACCTGCAAATGGGAGGCCAAAGTGAAGCGGATTCTTCTTCCGAGACAAAGAAAAGACTAAGATAATCCTTCCACTCGAGAGCTTTCTCAGCATTGGGACTAAAGCTTGTACCAAAACAAATGTTAGTGGTAGGAGATCGTTCTTTTGAGTATTTATGCTTTTCTTCCGTCGGCAACGCATGGAATTGGTGAGTTGCATTTTTAACACCTTCAAGAACTTGAATCGGGACTCCATGGTTCACAATTTGAAAGAAACCCCAATTCTGTGCCGCATCACACACTGCTTTTGCTACTTTTGCATCATCCGAGTTGGACATATCGATAACTAGGATGGAGCAGTCATCTTGCAAATCTTTAAAGCTTGTTTCAAACCTTTCTTGTGGAGGTTGAATGTATTGATTTGGTAGAGTCTTGAGTCCCAATTCAGCTAAGCCTTTCACTCCATGACCTTTGTGCACTACGAAATCTACAATACTGTCGCGTGGGTTTGATGATTGGATCGTTTTTGACATTGATGGAGCCATTGTTAGTTAGTTTTAGAGATCGATCAGGTTTTAAGTAATGAATCGATGGATATATATAACGTGATGGTTGGGTTTGTTTAGTTTGGTTACTATATATAGAAGGTAGACTAAGGCTTTTCCAATGCATGCCAACTTTTATAATTCTCACACGGTTACATTATTCATGTGTTTGGAATTGCACATATGCATGGCCCATGACACTTTGGTTGGTTTGCTTATTAAATGAAACATATTCATTTCATAAACCTTATACAAAAGGACATGAGAAGATGACTTAAGCCTAGCCTATATTTTAGTATGACTATATATATCTTTATTTATTTTTATGAAAAATAATTCTGATGCGCGCTAAGGGTTGTCATTATTGGTTTTATTACAGGCATAAAAACTAATATTTTATACATCAAGAATCATCCCTTTAAATTTTTGCATAGCAAAGTTTAAATTTTAATGCGTTATAAATTGTAGAGTTGTCATTAACAAAACCATATTTTATTTTTTTGTTGTTGATTTCTTTAGTTGTACAACCACCTGCCTTTAGCAACTGAAGTTTGTAAGTATTGAAAAACAATGCTTAAAGGCCTGTCTAATTGGCATAAATTATAATAATTTAATGTCTTCAATTAAAACAAAAAAGATGGTTTTCTTTCATTAATAATATTTCATTTTGGCCGTTAAATAAAAAAGTCCTAGAGTGAATTTTCCTGATTTATAAGAGAAGTGATTTTGAAGGTCGTATGTAGTATGTACTAGTCAAAAATCCTTTCAAAAGATTAGTCAGAAAAATCGAATAATTGACACATATGACTAATCCAGGAGTTGATAGAGTAAACCTATATCATTTTTAAGTTAAAGTTTCCGAGAATGTATACTTTTGGAGGTTTTAATTGGTCTAGCATTTCCAAGTAAATTACATGACTTGGATTGCATATTTTTAAAATCAGGACTATTGATTTGTATTTTGTAATCAAAACCGAGTTGAATCGATCCTTTTTTGGATCTTAGAATGGGCTTCTCTTACCAACACATTTTGGGCTTTCTTATTTACTACAACTCTGCAAGGCGTTTTTGATTTGTTGAATGGACCAGATGAAATATAAAATGGATGCTTGGAACCGGAAGGATTAAACCTTTTTTGGACACATACGATATGTAGTAGAATTACAAATAAATATAAATCGATTAATTACACATCTCATGAAAAAGCTAAAACTAAGAAGTATGATGATCTATAAAACAATAAAATTGTTAATGTTGGTCCTATGAAAAAAATTATCAATAGTAAGATTGGTGTGAGTGCATCATCCTAAAGTTAACATTATATAACATTTTCCTTATATATATATATATATATATATATATATGTGTGTGTGTGTGTCACATATTGTTGCTTAAAAAAAGAATGAAAAAGAACTGTGAAAAACGATGAAGGCCAATTCTTGAGTTTGACCATCGTGATCATAAGTGATCAATCTGCACTTTATAAATAGGGATAAAGCAGGTCACCTTTCATCTATTTTTGACTTTTTGCATAACGAAGTTATCATTTGACTTAATATTTGGTTTTAGAATAATGTTATATTTTGGCTAAACATTGAGAAAGTTAGTACATTTCAATCAATACGTAGCAAATAGCAATATAGTATCTATAAATCTATAAATACATTATAAAAAGAGAGCGCCTTTTATCAAAATTTCAATTAACGAATTGAAATGCCTAATATACCCTTCTTTTTTATTCACTAATTTAAGCATTTCTATCTAACATACCTATAATCTATACTATATTATAAAACAGGTTTTCCCTAAATTTTCAACATTGAACTTAAAATTTTCAATATTGATTTTAAGTACTTCCCTAAAATGTCCCTCATATCTATTCTATATTTATCTAAAATAACTATAATACTCTTTCTCTCTCCTCAAATCTCAACCAATCATCTTTTTTCTCTCTCCTCCATAAATCATTTATTCCTCCAATTCATTCAAAATCTTTTATCTCAAAAACCGTACATCGATAAATTATAAAAACTGTATTGGTGTTCTTAAAATTTCATGCTCTTTCATTAGAGATGTTATTCGATATACTTTTGACATATTTTTAAATCCGAGGGCGGAACCCGTACAGCTAAGGCATTTGACTATCATACTTTATAAGATATCAACTCCTATAACCTATCATACTCTATGACCTAGGTATCACCCCACCATCTCACCGCCGCAACGCGCGGGTACTTGCTCTCGTACCATTAAATCTCAATTACTCATTTTATTTTCTCTTCTCAAATCTCAACCACTCATTTTTTTTCTCTCCTCCATAAATCATTTTATTCTTCTAATCCATTCAAAAAATTTTATCTCAAAAACCGTATTTCGATAAATTATAAAAATTATATGAGTGTTCTTAAAATTTCATACTCTTTCATTAGAGATGTCATTCGATATACTTTCGACGAATTTTTAAATCCGAGGGCGCAACACGTACGGCTAAAGCATTTGGCTATCACATTCTATGACTTATCACCTCCTATGACCTATCACCCCACCATCTCACCGCCGTAATGCACGGGTATTTTTTCTCGTTTCTAAAAACAGTTGTCCTAAAATCATAAAATTGTTCAACTATAATGTTAATTAGAAGTTTTTTATAACGGTATTTTTAGTCTTAACGGCATGTCGATATGATTCTTCACTTATCCAACTTCAATTCAAGAAGAAAATCATTATAGGATAAAACATGTCTCTATTGTTGGGAGCATTTTCTTCACACCAAAATTTAAAAAAGAACTCAAGGTCTCAAGTCCATCGATATACTAATTCATATATTCATACAAAATTGTAAATTCTTATTCAAACGATCTCTACAATTTATAAAGATTTATTCACTTTTATTTTGAAATTATACTTCCTGTCTAAAAAATCTATATAATCTATTAAATTTAATCGATGTTCATTTTAAACAAAATTTGACTTTGTTAAATGAAAAATATCTGCATTTAAGTAAATTTCACTACAAATAATATTATAATTATCCACACTTTTAGTTAATTATAAAATACTAGGTTTTTACGACATCTATAATCCCTTATAAAGAGGATTGAGTTTAAGAAATTCAACATATTTTTTGTTTTCAAAATACCTCCACTTTATTTCTAAAGTTTCAAACTTATCTTTCCACGCAAAAAAAAAGCCCACACATCCTAGAAACACATATCCACACAAACAAAAAACCCACGGGTGTCTTTCTTTATTTTTCTTCTGATGCCGCCGGTGCCGGAATTAAATCCTCACCGGTGTTTTTTTTTTGTTTTTCTTGCATGTTTCGTATGTGATCACCGTAAAGCCGCCGTAATGCGCGGGCACCAGGCTAGTATATTAATTGACATATCACACAGTACTGAAACCTTCGAAAGGAATATTATTAACTATGAAGATTATGGTTAAAAAAACTTGTGCACATCATACGAATTGAACGAAGGAAAGAGCAACGTTGAAGCGATAAATATAAAAACAATTATGCTAATAAAAAGTTTCAGATTGAGGAAGAATAAAGAATAAACCTCTTAAATTCATTTTATCATTTCTTTTAAAACTGTATTCCGCCGAAAGAAGTTATGAATCAAAGTCCCAATGTTTACTTTTGAAATTGATAATGAAGAAAAAGCTATCGTCTCTAAAACTTTTTTTTTTTTTTTTTTTTGCTTTTAAATTCCAATGTGTAAACTAAAAACCAAAAATAAATCATATTCGATTCTACAAAGCGTTGCTATTCTTTAGTTAAGTCATTTAAGACAAATACAAAGACCAATTTAGCAATTTTGGACCCATACATGTAAAGTTCCGAGAATGAAATAAAAGTACCTTTATGATTTACTTCGTTTTTTTTAAATTGTGTATTGTTCAATAGTGCCTCGATGATTCTTTTCTAAAATATGTGAACTTATATTTAATTCTCATTAATCTAATCAAAATTTTTGTATTATTAATAAACTTTATTAAAAAAATGTTGTTAACCCCTGTTTATCTGACATGAGATTATATGTAATTGAGGATATATACACGAGAAAACATTTTAAGTTCATGGAACGAAACTTTTTAACTGGGCTTTTGAGTTGGCATGGATTTGCTTATTTCGTGGAGGTTAAAAGGAGCCGCCGCAAAGTACGAAATCCACGGCTCGTTTATTCTTTCGATTGGCCTTTTATGGTTTGCTACGTGTCCACGTGTATTTTACACAACCAAATCCCACTACACCATCTTTAATTCTTTATCATCCCCTTTTTTCTACTTAAAATTACTCCGTTTGAGTAGTAATATACGGCTCCTTTATGATCCACTTCACCATCTTTACCCAATCAAATCCATTAAATGGTATATGCATTATATATATATATATATAAAAAAATCTAAAAGGTAGACCGGATAAATGACTAGCACCCCAACTTTGATGCCCTCACGCTGGGTTCGAATCCTGCCCATTTCCCTAAAGGGTTTGCTCTCCCATGTGTATGTGAATATAGTATTGTTATGGTCTGCTCACCACATTTGCATGTGACAGGATTTGAACCCATGACCCTTTATGAAGAAACCACAAATTAAAAAACTCCCTATCTATTAGGCTATCACCCCAATGGCATTACAAAAAATCTTATTTATAAGTTTTTATAAAAATATAATAAAATGATAAAAATAACCTTATCTATAATTTATAAATCTATATATCTACCAATAAGTTAAAACAGGATTGACATATTCTTGAAACGACACGTGGCGTAATCCTTGATCGACACGTATCCTTTTAATTTTTTTATTTTGTTAAATTAGCTTTTTTAGTTGTATATAAATTAAAATTAGCTTTTTTAGTTGTATATAAATTCAATTTCTTTATTAGATTTAAAATTAAACTCTAACTCTTGGCTTTATTAATACAAAAGACATTATAATCTTATTTGATTAATCGTTTTCTCATTAATAAATTTTCTCTTTTTCTTTCTCATTCTTCAACTCTTATTACTTATATTATGAAGACTTCAAAAATTCAAGTTTACGATCCGAAATCATAAGACTATTTGCCATCATCCACTATGCTTATAAGCTCTGATTTTAATGTGCTTCTAAATATTTAAGGTTAATCCAAAATTCTAACTAAACATATATTATATTTATCATTATTGTATATTATAATTTAGCTTCGATCATCAATTACCTTAACAACAATTTATTTTATACTCACGAATCATATATGAGACATATTCAAAAAATTTTATGATACAATCTATATAGATATCGTACATCGTACGGGTATTAGGACTAGTACTATATCATATACGAGTAGTATTTAGTTACCTTCAATTTTTTCAACTAAATCGTCGATAACCTTAAAAGAATACGTTTTCTTTTATATCGCTTTAATTTAATTTTTGGTATTTTGTTCATGTTTGTTCATTATTTGATATTGAATTGTTATGTTATTGTTATTTTTTAACTCTTTTAATTTATTTTGTTATCAATTATAGGTTGATAATGGCTTCTTTTTTGTAAAAGTTGTTTCTCTTTTAAATTTATTTTGCTCATTAATTTATTTTGCTCGTTATTTATATTTTTTTCAAATTTAGAATAGAATATATATTTTGTTATTTTTTGTTAGATGAAAGAAAGATAACGTTTGTTCATGTTGAAGATTTGAACCTAACATATGTTAATGATCAATTAACACATGTTATCATTTTAATTTCTTTTGATATATATATATATATATTATTTTCTTTTTAAGACTACCTGTTCATCGGACAAGACTGAAGACTAGTCTAATAACCTTTTAAAAGGTTAATGTGTTAGCATAAAAATATCAATTATCAAAGAAACATGTCTAAATTGTCAAACCACATGACCACTTATATAATTTAGCACTATTAAAAATCTTATACTTTATGGTATAAACAATAGTATTGGGAGGGAAACAAAACAGCATTAATACAAAGAAAATAAAATAAACAAAGAAAGAAAGAAAGTACACCTGAATCAAAAATTATAAAAGTTGAAAATAACAATCAAAGAAGAGTATAATAGTTTTCTCTTTTGCCCATTTGTATGATTGAAACCCATCCTTTAAAAGCTGTTTTCTCCACTCTGTATTCTCCTTTCCCTCTAGTAAAGTAATTATACATTCTTTTCTATCCTCAGGAAAACAAAAAACAATATATAGTACGTTTTGTAGTCACAATCATTCTTTCAATTTGTTCCTCTTTAAATCAATAATTAAGTTGATTTAAAGTTGATTTGTTATAATCTAGCTAGCTAAGCTAGATGATGACACAACAACTAAAAGCAAAACACGAATTCAATGAGTACAAATGGGTTGTGAATTTACTTAATACCAAGTTTTTTGGATCTTGCATTGATCATGGAAGCATGAGAAAAAATGAAAAGAATGTGTTTTGTATCGATTGTAACTTATGTTTTTGTAAACATTGTGTGAATGGACTTAAAACACGCTGCTGCCACCATCATCGTCGTTTGCAAATTTGCCGGTATGTCTATCACGACGTGCTTCGTCTACAAGATATTCAAAAACATCTTGATTGCTCCAGTATACAAGTTAGTCTCCTTTTTTCACTGATCAGTAGACTCTATATGTATTTATTTCTGATGATAATTAATATGTTGACTATGTTTTGATGAATCTTATTAGTGGACGTATGAACTTTTTAATCATTCAATTGATATTTATTAATTGAGTTCATAGCTTCATTAGTTTTGTTTATAATATTCATTTATTGAATCGAAATAAATATATGTACTGGTTTTTCTAAGTTAATAATTGAATGATTGAGTATGATTAATATTAAAACTTTAGGTACTGATCAATAATAGTATATTAGACTCTATTAGTTCTGAATGAAATTTAACTTATGATTCAAATTTCTGCCAAAAAAATGTATAATGTTAAATGTGATTTGTTTGCTTATATGCGAGTACACGTACATCACATTGATATAACGACTAAAACTGATAATTAATTACTTAATCAATTTTAGTAATCATCAGTCTAAATGGTATTGAAATGTACTAATTAAATGCAACTTCTTATATACCTAGACTTACAAAATAAATGGCGAAAAAGCGGTACATTTGAATCCTCGACCTCAACAATGTAAAGACTCCAAACCATCAAAGTTAAAAATTTATGGCACATACTGTGAAGCTTGTGGAAGGCATATTCAAGATGTTCCAAACCGATTTTGTTCCATTGCTTGCAAGGTACATTTCAATGTCATCATTTTTAGTTAAAATTTTGTTTGAAGTTTACAATGCAACATAGTAATTAATCTAGTGAGACTTTTCAGGTGTCCGTTGTGTCGTTTTCTTTTTGTAAGGAAAACTACGATGATTTTGAAGGAATTATGAATGAAAATGAATCGTCGTTCTCTTCATCACTCGACACGGTTGAAGAATGTATGCAACGCGGCAATTGGGTAACTTCAAGTTTAAAGGTTAAAAAGAGTGTAGTCCATAAGAGGAAGGGAGTTCCTCAAAGAGCTCCTTTACATTGATACATATAGACATATAGTATATACTGTATTTTTGTTTATTTTCAACATGAGAGATATAAGTTTTTTTGATATTATTATTATTGGATATCCATATAAACAAAGAATATTGAAGTAAACTTTACAATTATGTTAAATTTTCCAGAATTTTTGGTTTGTTCATATGACTTGAAGAATGAGTATATGCATGATGTATTGAAATGAAAAGATTGAATTTTTTCTTTTCTGGAACAGTAGATTGAAAATTTTTTAGTATTGCAACCGGTCTATTTATTGGGATCTGTGTAATTAGTTGGAAAAGGAACCCCACCTCTATAATTAGTATACGCTTTATTGTTTTACTTTACAAGTTCTCAAGAATGAAGATCCTTGAACATTCATTTGGTCTTGTGTTTGCTTTCCTTATATCACTTGGTCCCTCTACATTTTGAGAAAATTCTTAAGCTTTAATCCGATTTTTTTCACCGAGTATTTGAAGAGTTTTGTTTTGTTTATTATTCTTTGTTTTAGAATTGTGATTTAAAATTTTATCCAAAATGGAAAAAATTTGGACCAAAAAGAAATAAGATGTTTAAAGCAGGAAACAAAATTGGTAAGAAATATGAAATGAAAACTAAAATTGGATTCAAATTGTTCGTGTCCTTTTAATCAAAATACTTTATTTTTTTTAATGATGTCCTAGTTATTAGGTAGTTTGAGAATTCATAATGACATCCAATTAGACAGTATGTAGATATCGAATCCATATTTTATACGTTATATTCATTATCATTCTCTCGGAGTACCGTGAATAGAATAAGATGTTATGTGTTTTACATTCTCATATTATAGATGTAAAATCAATCGGCGAGAGACCAACAATGAACGAATTATTCATTATATTTACGACATCATCAAGAGGTATAAAAATTGTAAAAGTTATCCACAGTTATCTTTTTTATTTGAATTTCAATGCACTTATTTGACTCACTAAAAAAGCTTTTGACAAAAAGAAATTAATTGGGTAATTTTATTGACTTATAGTTATTTGACCTTTTTTTAATAACGAATTATTAGTTAGCATTGGAGATAACATGATTAAATCTTTAACATGTTAACTATAACCTTATTAAAAAAAAAAAAGTTGTGGTTATAATTAACATGTTATAGGGTATAGTACAACAATTTATTTTATTTTATTATTATTTTTTTTTTTGAAAAGTAAACTTCTATTAATATCTCATTTCGGTGAAAACACCGGCAGTATATATGTACAAATACTTACACAAGCTTGAAAGAACACCAATTTAACCAAGATACCCTATCATTTTTGGTCCTATTGTGAAACCACAAAAATCCCATAGACCTGATATTGTGAATAATATTTCTCTCATTGGTGCTCGCGCTTGCGAATTTAATCTCATATCTTGTTTTCCAAATGAACCAACAGCTCACCATGATGATGCCTTTAATAGCCAACTTTTCAGTATCGTTTTTTCTTTGCTGCTCGTAAAACACCAAAAGATCCTTAACATCGAAGATGAAAAAAGAGGACGTATTGCACCAGCCCTGAACAAAGTGCCAAATTTTGGCAGCCATTCTACATTTACAAAAAAGATGTTCCGTGCTCTCTACATCCTCCCCACATAAAACACACAGCGGGTCTTCAATGAAACAATTGTGGGTTTGAAGAGCAGCAGTGGTTGGAATTCTGTCCATTGCCGCCCTCCACAAGAAGATATTACATTTCCTAGGTACCCATTTGCACCATTCGAACACGAACCTTCCACTATAGTCTCGACTGCCCGTAATGAAATCTTTCACACTACAAACTGTCATCATATTGTCCTTACTTCCTGACCATGCCCATCTGTCCAATCTGGAGCTCAACATCACCTCGTTCAGCATACTCTCTAAATTGGCCGGCTCGCTCAACTCCTCCAATTTGGACGGATTTTTGGTCCAGTCCCACACTTTGTTTATATATCCCATGCGCATATCAATCCTATCAGCTACCCGAGCCTTTTTGTCTTTCTCTAATTTGAAAAGATGGGGGAGTTTCGTTTTGAGGGGCTCATCACAAAGCCAATTATCGATCCAGAATTTAATGTCTTCCCCAGATGGGGGAGTTTCGTATAGTACAACAATTGATAACTTATTAAAGGATGACTATTTTCGTATACTAATTTTTTAAATAAAATAGTAAAAATATGCTTAGGAGACGGAAAAAAAAGAAGAATAACGGGGGTGGTGGGGACTGGTGCCTAGGGAACACAGTATAAAGGTGTAGTTACTGCGTGTTTGTTGGGTGGTTGGTTGGACTTTGCAATATATGGAGATCGTGGTTTCATACAAATCTTTGTCGGGGTCGCATTCGGTGTACAGTTTGTCTTGGTTCAATTTTATTTGGAAAATAAGTATTCTTTCTTTATATACTGTTTTCATTTGTCACATGCTCATATTTATTCTAGATATATCAAAAAAGAAAAAAATAACCGTAAATAAGTTTCGTGCTCGCTTGTAAATTTAGAAAGTCCAACTTTTAGTAAATTAATCTTAAATTAAATTTAATAGGTAAATTTACTTATCGGTAAAATAAAAAATTTAATCGATCAATTGAAAATTTAAAATAGTTTATTGGTTAATTAGGTCCTTAAACAATTGCTTATTCGGATTAAAATGTAGCCTTTTTTTGCACGGGGATAAAAATGTAGGCTGTGTATACTATAATATTATACGAGTATTATAATACGCTTTATTGATGGTTACTACTATTATGATCCGAAAAGAACTAAAATAAATCGAAAATTGGGCTCATGACAAGCAATATTTTTGTCCTTTTCTTATTTAAAAGTCACATCGTTTGTTTGTAAGCGGATTATTAAGGCACTTGTGGCAGACACAATTGCCACCAAAAAGGTTTGATTGATTATATTTATTAATTATTTTATGGTATTAATTCTTTTATAATTATAGCCATAAAATGACGCTTCTATGAACTACGAGTTTCTATAATCAATTGTTCACCAAGGTATATACAATCGCCTTAGTTTCTATGACCAATTCTATGAGCTACGGTATCATGAACTAGAAACGGTCATATTCTAAGACACCCATGAGGCCGTCTCGATTCAATATGTCCCGACGAACACGAAAACGATTCGTCGACCACTGGGTGGTGATCAATTGAGTCGGACGAGTCCAAAGGGTACGACATCATCGGATGAAAATTCTTTTCTAGCGTTGAAAACGTTTTGGAACTTTTACAAATCTAAAAGATTCAATAAGAAACTTTGAAGACTATTGGGTAGGCGACAAGATAAAAGAAAGTCATCGAAGCTATCAACTTCTTCTAAATGCTAATTCCTGAGAAAAATTAAAGATCGAAAAAGCATGAGAAAAGTTATGGGAGAAGTGTGGTGATGAGTTTGACGTATTATGTAAAATAAAACAAGTATTAAAGTAAAACAAATAAAATAATAAATTTTTCTTCATTGAAAATCACCGTACATCATGAAAATTATCATACATCGATTTCTTCGTGAATCTTCGTGCATCAATTTAACCATGATCTAAGGGTCAAAATCTTGTCTTAATTATTTTACTTTAATATTTATTTTTACAATACCAACCCCTGATCATATATATGGTGATGAAAAGTGAAAACGATAGAGTAGTTTCAATTTTATCAATGTAGTTTTTAGTGTGCTTTTTTTCAACATTTTGTTCTTATAACAATAAAGTATTTTTATTTTCTAAATATGTGTTTTTTAAAATTATTTTATCTAATTGAAAAAAGTAATAAAATGAAAGAAAAAAAAAATAGAGAGATGCTATTGACAGAAGTGTGAAAGAAAAAATAAAGAGATGTTATTGACAAAAGTATGTCGATTAAAAAGTGCTGACAAACATTTGTGAACATATATAAATAATTATGGGTCATTATGCCCAGCGGGGATGAGATTAGAATACTCTAAAGTTATTCCAACTTTGTAAATAAAGTTATATTAACTTTAGAGAATATCTAAAGAAGTGGTACCCAAATACCTAACATTACCCAAATTTTCATGTCATCTCTACCAAATAAAAACTTTCCATGTCAAAATTACCCAATCTTACTCAAATTACTCAATTTGATGGCATTGGTATCTAAACTCTAAAGTACCCAAATTTTTTTTTCCTACACATATTTTTAATACCTAGTTAACAAAAACTTTTTTTTTAATAATAAACTAGTTATTGACCTCGCGTGTTGCCGCGGGTAAGTTTTTTATACAATAAAATTTTGACAAATTTATGTCAAATATTCGAACTCAAATTTTAAAAATGCCAACTTATCATTTAGCAATAATTATATAAATATTATAAAGGAATAATAAGTCGTATAAAAACATAAACAATAAATATATTAATGCTTTAAATGTTTCATGAATGTAACACCTAAGCATGATGAAAATTATTATATATTAAAAACGTTATATATATATATATGTATGTATAAAAACGGAAGAAAATAATCTCTTTAAAAGTAAAACCATAACGGTGTGCAAATTGTATGATAAAAACCTGAGAACCCAAAAGTTTAGTGTCAATAAAAATGAAAACGAAATTTTTTGTGGGATACAAGTTAAAGATGAAAATTTTAATTAAAAAAAAACAACTAAACGTGTAGCAATACAATAAAAATAATATAAAATAATATTAAGATGTATAAAAAAACATGAACGTAAGACGCGACGATGATAAAAGTTATTGTATAATGAAAACGTTATATATATAAAAAGACAAATGAAAATAATCAAATACCAAATGTTTAAAAGTGAAACCTTAACTGTGTGAAAGTTGTTTAATGAAAACATGAGAACCAAAAAGTTTAGTGTCACGAAAATGAAAGCGAAAACTTTGATGTAGGGTAAATGTTAAAAAATAGAAATTTTAGGGGGTTAAAACGAAATTTGATTAGAATTTAAGAGGTTAAAACGAAGTTTAGTTAAAATTAATATGTGCTTTAAAAGCTTGCATATTCCACGCATAAAGTACTTGTACATTTACATAGGTTTTTAGTATATATAACTAGTTGTTGACCCCGTGTGTTGCCGCGAGATTCGTTTTTGGCGAGCGTCTAAGTGAATTGAGTGAGAAAGTGAGGACCCCGAGGAAGCGAAGGGTATACAATAAAGTTTTGGCAATTTATGTCAAATATTCAAACCCAAACTTTAAAAATTACAACTAACTATCTAGCAATAACATTAAAAATATTGTAAAGGAATAATAAGTCGAATAAGAACACAAATAATAACTATATTAATGTTTTAAATGTTTCATTAATGTAAGATGTAAGCATGATGAAAATTATTATATATTAAAAACGATATATATATATATATATATATGTATAAATACCGAACAAAATAATCAAAAACTAAATCTTTACAAGTAAACCATAGCTGTGCACAAATTATATGATGAAAACTTGAGAACCCAAAAGTTTAGTGTCAATAAAAATAAGAACAAAATTTTTGATGTAGGATAAAAGTTAAAAGATAAAAAACTTTCATTAAAAAAACAACTAAACATATACCAATACAATAAAAATAATGTATAGTATATTAAGATGTATAAAAACATGAACAATAACTATATTAATGTTTTATATGTAACATGAACGTAAGACGTAACGATGAAAAAAGTTATTGTATAATGAAAATGCTATATGTATAAAAAGACAAATGAAAATAATAAAAAACCAAATGTTTAAAAGTAAAACCGTAACTGTGTGGAAGTTGTTTGATGAAAAAATGAGAATTTAAATGTTAAGTGTCACGAAAATGAAAGCGAAAACTTCGATGTGGGGTAAAAGTAAAAAAAATAAAAATTTTAGGGGGTTAAAATGAAATTTGGTTTAAATTTAAGGGGTTAAAACGAAATTTGGTTAAAATTAGTTTGTGATTTAAAAGCTTGTACATTCTACGCATAAAGTACTTGCATATTTACATAGGTTTTTAGTACTTTAAAAGCTTGTACATTCCACGTATAAATTACTTGTACATTTACATAGGTTTTTAGTATATGAGGGTTGGGAGTATGTGGTTGTTATGTACTTAGCTTGGGTATAGAACTTCTCACATTTTGTTTTTTTAATCCATAAAATACATGGGCCCATCATTTACTTAAAATATTTAAAAACTAGTATGTGAGTGGTTCTATACCCAACTTGAATACATGACAATCACACACTCATTTTTCCATAAGTATATATATAATACCAATTTATTAATATTAAAATCAAAACAAATTGTTTGAGAAAAAAACTGCAGTGCCAGTTTGTTACAAATTGACGGGCCAAAAAGTTTTTTGGGAAAAAAAAAAAAACCAAATAGGCCCAATTCTAATTTTATGACATATTGGGTTTGAAACTGATGTAGGGCATTTTAAGACCATCTTTAACGCGGGATGTATTCCCAGTGTATTCAGCTAAAAACGCCGACTTTCCGGCAGGGGCGGTTATTGCTTCCGGCGTATTCACCGGCGTATTCCCCCAAATTGGTGGTCAATACGCTGTAACTTTGATGTATTGAGCTGATTTATTTTCTTTTTATTTTATTTTTATTGTGATAATCAAAGGTTTAGAAGGAAAAGAAAGAAGCTCACCTGTATAGTTCAATGGTTGTATGTATGTTTCTTCGCTCGCCGTCTTCAATTCATTGAAGAAGAAAGTAAAGTTGTGATTTTTGTCCTTTTGTTCATTTTATCTATTATCGTATTTGCTAGCTATTTTCAATTTAAATCCATCAAATACTAAAGTTTACAAATAAGTTATCATATAATTTAAATATAAGTTTTTATCTATTTCATGATTTTATTAAAAAAGTTAACATAGTGTTTTTTTTTAATTAAGATTACATGTTTCATGATTTAACAAAATGTGTACTTTCAATTAGGGATGAGAAAAAAAAACCGTGACCCGTGACCCGACCCGGAACCGGCCCGAACCGACCCGCCCGTAGGGCTAACGGGCCGGGTCACGGGTCAAGCTTTTGTGACATTTTCGGGTCACGGGTCGCGCGGGTCAGGCCGGGTCGGGTCAAGCCAAAAACCAAAAAAAGTGAAGGAAACCCGTGATCCGTCCGAACCCGACACGAACCGTACCTTCACGGGCCAGGTCACGGTTCCTATTTTTATGCACTTGCGGGTCGCGGGCCAGGTCGGGTCATTTGCACATCCCTACTTTCAATTAATAATAATGTTAATTCTGGTATTTATATAAATGATGATGTGACACTAATAAATTGAGATTTCAGTGTGAGAATTAATAACAAAAATGGTCTAGTATGGCGAGTCAATGTTTTGGTGATGTAGCTACAATACACTGAGTTTCAGTGTATTGGGTTAAAAAAATTTGGTGTTTAGTAGGACAATATTTGTGTTTGTTGGAATTCTTGTAGTTTGTTAAATGGTGCGACATTTTCAATTTAATGTTATGGATTTTGTAGATTTAGTGTCAATTCTAGAGCTGAAGAAATGTGTCACTTTTACTTTTGTATCGTGCATATTTGCATCTCCACTTTAATAATACGAGCATAATACTCGCGCGTTGCGACAAAATTTTATAATTACTTTTATGATAGAATACATTGGTTGCATAATGTGTCAAAATATAGATTATGAGATTATGTCGATTGTTTTAAAACCATATAGAAAGATCAATGTTAATTAAATTGGTATCAAAGATCGGTTTATTTTTGTGGGTTTAATTTTTTTGTAAGGGTAATTTCGGTAGTTAGGAATATGATGTGTAAAATATAAAGTAAATATGAAGGGTATTATGAGAATGAAAAATATGCTTAAACTTAATTTCAATACCTTTATAAGGGTTTATTGATAACCATTTACAAAACCTGAAAAAGCATAAAATACATCAATTACATTACCAAAAACTGGTGGTTGTCAAACACATCAACTAAATTACATTCAATTCAAAAGACAAATATTGCAGCTACATTACCAATTGCCCAAAGTAACCAAAACACGATGCAAGTTTAACCAACATATAACTTAATCCCATTATTGGTTTTGACCCATTTCCATGTACCTGAAGGTTCACTTGAACCATCATTCCAATAACTTGACTTGAAACATAACCACTAAAAGGTTGACTTGATCCATTAAGTTGACACCAAAGTAACCAAAACATGTACATATTTAACGCTAAACCTAAATTTATCTTATGACATTCTAGCCCTTAGACACACATACGCACCAAACAATCGTGTATCTGTTCTTAAGGCCCCCGCATCTATCAACTTATAAAAGTAATATCTAGATATGAGAACTGAAAACCAACATAAACATAGGTGGCCTGCGACTCTGCGAGAGGTCCCTTGGTTTAGAGCGAGTTTTGCATATCCCTACGTATAACGAAGAAGAAAAAAGTAACTTATCACACCATTTTTCCAAATTCACCATCAATATGTGTTTTCAAATACGTTCCAGTAAGGGAAAAAAATAAACTAGGAAAAATTTGAAGCTGCCTAAAAATACTACTGAATATACTATAAAACCATCTTCTAATTATTAAAAAAAAATTAAATAAAGGCAGAGCCCTAAATAAACTTCAGAAAGAATGAACAAACCAAACCAATCTCTAGTCTAATGAATCACCTCACCGTGCATCCTCTGCTGTTAAGGACTTACTGAACCCATATGGCGAAGGAGAATTCATGCTCGATTGTGAGGTTTCAGTGAACCCAGAATGGTCAAACCCGCTCATCCCCTCCATTGCTTTCCACTTTTTGACCACCTGAGGCAATGGTGTATCAAGGTCAATCCCATATATGTCATCAGGGTCCGGTTCAGATGGCTTCCAAAGCTCAGCTAGAGATGAGAGCACGTTGACTGCATGGCTCATGTCGGGTCTCTGGTATGGTTCACGAGCACAGCAATGACCAGCTAGCTCAGCCACAGTGGTCAGACTCGCTTTACCTTCTTCGTCAAGGTCAAGCCACGAGTCTATTGCTTCATTAATAAAGGTCTCCTTGTTTATGTACATTTTCTGAAACCATTGGACAAGATGAACACTGTCCTCAGGTTGGCTTGTTTCCAGGGCTTGTCTGCCTGTGATCAACTCCATCAGGATCACCCCGAAACTGTACACATCAACCTTCGTAGTCACTCGACCCGTCACTGAAAAGTCAAAAGTTCACAAGGCATATGTTATACATAATCCAAGAGGGTGTTTGTGCATATTGAAACTGAGTAGGTGATAATCTATCAAGAGAATTACATAATGATTAGTTCTGTTGCATGGGAAATTTTTAAAAATTAAGGTAAAAATGAGAGGTAGAAAAGTAATTTTAACCTATAATGATTAGTTCTGTTGCACTAATATAAATCTACTTACTTTACTTCAAAAGCAATTTAATTATCTAAAGAGTATATGATATGGGAAATCATTAGTACCATTCTAACATGCAATCCCAAACACCTCCCAGATAACTAATCATTGACTTAAATCAGATAATCAATTAATAACATAAACATCTATACACTCGATAAATCTATGGAAATACAATTACCTGCATATTCAGGTGCAAGATAGCCAAAAGTTCCAGCCAATCTTGTGACAAGTGAAGCTTTACCATCTGGTGCGAGCCGAACAAGGCCAAAGTCTGCAACTTTAGCCCGCATATCATCGTCAAGAAGAATATTAGACGGTTTAAGATCTCTATGAATAAAACTTTGTTGTGCTAAACCATGTAAATACTCAACACCTCTAGCAACATCCAAAGCAATTGTTAATCTTTTAGTCCATTCAAGAGGCTTCAAATTTTCCTTTTCCCAATTAAACAAAAACCTACTAAGTGTACCTTGTGGCATATATTCAAAAACAAGTAGCCTCTCATTTCCATCTAAACAATATCCTAAAAGTGCAACCAAATGTCTATGTCGAACCTTTGTAAGGACTGAAATCTCAGACTGAAAATTATATAATCCTTGTTCTGTAATCGCACCTGATTCCATTCTTTTTACTGCAATTTTAGTTCCATCATGTAATTCTCCTTTGTAAACGGTTCCATACCCGCCTCTACCAAGTATGTTATTCTGGCTGAAATTATTTGTCACGTTTTTAAGAACTTGGATCGATATTACCATGTTACCTGCTTCAATTGTATGAATGTCACTAGGTCCACTACTTGAGTGACTGTTTAGTTCCCTGGATCCATTATTTGTACCTTGATCAGCAACTGTAATCTTTATGCCATCAGCATCAGACTCCGAGTGATGAGGATGTATCACCAGTGCCCTCGGATTATCTGGGCCAGTAGTATGTTTCTTCCTCACTCTGTACAGACAAAAAGCTAGCAACCCGAGTAACAAAATTGCACAAATACCGCCTATAATGTATCCAACCACCCCATTGTGTGAACTACCTCCACCACGAACACCATCGGGTGTTTGACTATCACCTCCAGGTGTACCATCAAATGGTAAAACCGGTGTTACACTCGGACCATCCTTTCCGATATTGGGATTCCCTTTACTTTCTACCTTAACATGTTCCCCAAAGATTGGAACTTTACCATAAAGTTGATTGTTTGAAACATCGATTTCCACAAGATTAGGCAAGTCTTTAAGTTCATCAGGTATAACCCCAGTTAAATAATTATCTGCAAGAATCAACTTTTGCAGAGACCTAATCAAAGAAAAATTCGCCGAAATAGTACCAGTTAGGCTCATTTTCCTAAAATTAACAACTACAAGACTCCCATTAACTGAACACGTTATCCCTAACCACGAATTACACGGATCGTTTCCTTTCCAATTTTTAGCAAAAGCTTGAGGGTAACCTAAAGATTCTGCTACTGCAAGCAACACCTTAACACGAGAATCGCATTCAACACCCGGATCTTGCAAACAAAAACTATCAATTCCAACCATATCTACAACTACATTATCATCAAACTTAGGCATTGGTCCTTGCAGCATATTTTTAGTCAAGTTAACAACTTTTAACGACTTTAAACCTACTAAAGAAGCTGGCACAGGACCTGTCAAACTATTATCTCTTAAACTTAAATTCTGCAACTGATTCAAACCCGAAAAATCAGGCAATGGGCCAGAAAACATGTTTCCATGAAGCCAAACTTCAGTCAATTGTGTCATATTTTGCAAAACACTAATACTACCATTTAACTTACTACCACCCTTTTGCCCATTTAACCATAAACTCTGTATCAAAGAGCCCGAAAACGAATCGGGCAAACCCCCTTCAAGATTATTTGAAGCTAACCTTAATGTAACTAGCCCGGAAACCGTCTCCCCAACCCCGAAAAAATCCGGAATCTTTCCTGTTAAATTAGTACTAGTAGCTGAAAAAGTTTGCAACTTTGTTGCATATTCTAAACTATCAGGAATAACCCATGAATTAAAGTCATTGTAATCTAAATAAACTTTTTGCAATGAAGACAAACCATCAAAGAAATCAGGTGGGATTGATGTAAAATTATTGTTATTCAACAAAACAGTTTCAAGCTGAGTCAACCCGGATAAACTCGGTAATGACCCAGTGAGTTGGTTATGTTGGAATTCAAGAATTTGAAGTTGAGTTAATAAATTTAATGAATTTGGTAATGACCCAGATAGATTTTTGTTACCGACTTGAATAGCTATGACCCGGTTTGTGTTTTGGTCGGAGCATTTGATTTGATCCCAGTTGCATGGATTCGGGTCAGACCAATCCAGTGAACTCAGTGAGTCAAGATTGTCTTTTAAGGCATGCATTACGTCAGCATCATTTGATTCTTGTGAGTGAGCAATGTTAATGAGTGAAGAAGAAGAAAGAGTGATGAAAATGATGATAATAATATTGATATTTGAAAAAACAAAATGTGGGCTTTTCATGTTTTGTGTAGAAAAATATAATTATTAAATTATTTGGATTATTTTGGAGAAAAAAGATGAAGAAATTGGTGAAATTGAGAGTGATTTTTAGGGTTCATATATATGATGATGGAGATGATGACATTGTTATTGTTGTATGAGGAAGCATTTTATGGCGATAATATTGAAAGATATGAAACAGAATGCATCTATATGAAAGATACAAGTGGAAGTAATATTTGTGTCTTTTTAGTTGCATCATTTTCATGTTTCATTTTTTTTTTTAATTTCTTTTCTATAAAAAAGAAAACAAATCTTTAGATATACTTTAAAGAAAATTTCAAACATATTAAAGTGATTACACATGTTTACTAAAAATCTCATAATTAATATGTAAAACTTATGATGTTAATTTAAACACTTTGTATGTAACTTATACATTAATCCTATAAGATTAATAGGGTTAGCTATAATTTCACGAGAATACGAAAGAATTCCCAAAACGGGCCATATTTTACAATGCAAGTTATTGCTTTGAAAAGGGACGAGCTTGGAACACTTTTGGACGAGATTTAAGAACTCCTACTACAACCGACCTTATTTTTCTTTTATCTCTATTGATTAGTTTTACTCTAAATTCATATAACAAATCATCCTAAAACTTAAATTTCACCAAAGCGTCATTAATAATATTGAACAAAATAAATAAAACTGCAACCAGCTTACCAAACAAAGTTTTTAATAATATCAACAAGAACAAAATCAACGTAAACACACTTTAAGTTTCTTTCATTTTTTTTCTTTTATCAAAACCAATTATCCTTGCTAATTTCTTATATTACATCAAGAAAAGTAAATGGGCGTGGAGGAAATGTTCAAATTGTGCATTATTATGAACAAAAATGCACATGCGGTACCCATAGGTTGCCTTGCTCTCATGCAATTTCTGTTTGCTGAAATAGAAAAGATATATAATCCCCTCACACTTGTTAACGAAATCTATTCCATTTTAACATTTAGAAGTCAATATGCTTATGATTTTACTCCTCTCCCCCATGTCGAGTATTGAAATGATCCAGGTTGGAAGCTTCAAGGTGATGACTCAAAAATGCATATTGGTTGCGGGCGAAAGCGTCGAAGTCGAATAAGAAATAAGATGGATCAACGTTACCCAGAGGAACTGCGTAAATACAGAATTTGTAAGTGTAACGATCATAATATGAGAAATTGTCCAAACTCGCAACCTAGATTTGCTGATAGTTAGATTGCTTAATTACTTATGTATGTTTTGCTATCTAGTACATTATTAATGTTAATGGTATTGCTTAGTGATGTATGTTTTGCTATGTAGTATAATGGTACATTGGTACATAAACCTCTTTAAAAAAAGAGAGAAAGGAAGAGTTCAATATATATGAAAAGCAACTACAATTGAAGCATGGCCATTGCATTGTAAAGATTACGTTTTCATTTTATTATATAATATGTAATGTAAATGTGTTTTGTCAAATAGTTAGAAGGTAAGAAATAAAAGGGAAAAAAAATAGGAGAGAGAACGTGTCAGTATTTTTTATTTAATTGAAAAGCATTGACTTGGAAACATTTATGTAAATAAGCATATATATATATATATATATATAACCATCTTTTAGAAAATAAGCACATTTTAGGAATTCTCTCCGAGATCACATTAGAAATTTAAAAAGTTTTGGGTTGAATTGGCATGAATATTTGGTGAAAGCTACTCAATGAGTTTGATTGGGTTTTTTGTTGGACGTTTAATGTGGTTGTGATAGGTCTTGTGTTTTGATAATAAACCTGAAAGTGTTTGTAAACACCAAAAGAGGTCACCATAATGGTTTCGTAAATTCGTGAAAGAATCACGTAACATGACCTTAAACCAACGTTGTCTATCGCCTACAAACTATAACCTTCTGGATTAAAACTTAAAGACTCTAATACCACTTGTAAGACTCCTGGAAACGGATCGTTAATAACTCACCGGTTATCTTGAGGTGCGAAACCTTTTACTATAATTAAGCGATTCATAGCATCAAAGAATAACACTCACTATACATGTATTTTTGTCTTTTGTAGTTGCATTACTTATTTTGAGTAATTTTTTATTTATTTCAATCTACCATTTAATTTAATAAGAACTACGTACCATGGGTGCTTACAAATTATCTATAATTTACCTTCTCTTATATTGGTTATTATATCAATCAATGAGGACCAAAAATGGGTTGGTTATTTTAAAATGGTACACAAACCGGGTAGCTCTTGGTTAATAGGACCAAAATAAAACCACGATGTATGATGGTGTTTAAGAAACAATTATTCAAGCGAGATGGGTAATTTCGTATGGATAGGAGAAACCCTCATGACCCAGTTTATTACATTTAGAAATGCATACGATCGAAAACCATCTAGAACAATAGGTCGGGGCGGTTCTAAGGAACTTTGGGTTTAGGACGAACCGAAAGAAAAAGGCGTTAGGCTAGGAACAACGAATTTGACCCATCAACCTAAAACCAATATAGTGTGTGTACGTAACGTCTTAATCATCCAATCAGAATGCTTGTAAGTAAATATTAAATGTATCGATACTGTATATAACATAATATACATATATATTTTCAATACATATAATATATTTCAATATCATGGCCCTTAAAATATCCGACTTTATGCGATCGTCCATTTCACCTTATATCTAAGCCCCATGACGAACATGACATGAGTAAGATTAATATAACAAGTACGTATCACAGTTGATATCATAACTGTAGACATAGTTGTGGTCATTATATGAAAATTTTATCATTTTTTTATATAATTTTTGTTTTGAACATAATAAGATTTATATAATGGATGATGATCTATACACTATACATCACCATTTTTTATCCGTACATCACAAAACATGCATTACATGATTGTATTGTACAATAGTTTAAAACATATTCTATTTTGTATGGTTAAAAATTGGTGGTGCACATATCATCACTTTGTTCACCTTATGTCTAAACCCCATGACGAACATGACATGAGTAAGATTAATATAACAAAGAGTTGATATCATGACTATAGACATAGTTGTGGTCATAATATGAAAAAGTAAATGCTTAATGAGAATTATCATTTTTTTTATATAATTTTTGTTTTGAACATAATGAGTGTTATATGATGGATGGTGATCTATACATTATACACCATCATTTTTTATCCGTAAATTATCAGACATGCATTACTTGGTTATATTGTACAAAAGCTTAAAGCATATTTTGTAGTGTACGATTAAAAATTTGTGGTGCATAGATCATCACCTTTATATACAATGCTGAGGTAAATTGAACACATTTATTGAGGGCCAAATTTATCATATGTATCATCTGGAGGGGCTAGATTATAAATTTCAAGTTATATACAGATTAGTCCTCAAAATTTACGCTATGTTATATATTTTATCTGGAATTATTGGAGGTATGAGAAATTGAAAAGAGAACCCTTTTTTTTTAAGTTCCATCTATATTAACATAATAAAATTATAAATATGTACAAGCCTCAACCTCAGCCTTAATCTCAATTTACTTTAGAAGAGACTTATAATTATGTGAAAGTTTTTTTTTTTTAAGAACGGTATTCTAATCTACTCCAAGTCATAAATTACAAGCATGCTTGGGATGAAACACATGACTCTCGAAACATCCCTATTAATTCACCCCAACAAATGTGGGAAGTGGAACTCGAACCCAGGTGGTTACCCCCAAGGTCAAAGACCTTACCAATGGGCCACCAACCCCATTGGCAATATAAATAGTTTTGGTGAAAGGGAAACACAAACATAGAATAGAAATATAAATAGTTTCGCAATTCCTACACACTGTATTTTGTATTTGTAATGTTTTGGTGTCTAGCGTTTTGCTAGATGCCACTTTGTCTATTTATAGTACTTTGCCGTTAAAAATAAATAAATAAAGTATTACGTCATGTGGACTTAATATTTGTTTAAATAAATAAATAAATAATTAAATAAAGTGTAGAATCCGGAAAATAATATTTGTTTCCCTCTTATACCATCCTAGCAAATATGGGTGTGAATGAAAGTTTATCCAAAAAGCATTCTGTTGATATTCATGAAATAAAATATATTCTAGATGTCAGCACTTATCGTATCATTATTACTTTATTAGCGATTAGTATAGATGATTAAATTACATATTAGAGAATGACATAATACATTGTCACAAGGAGGTAATGTACTCCTTTCAAGAAATATTTGAAATTTCAGTTTTTAAAGAGTTGTTGGACGTGTTGTAATCAAAGTGTTTCTGGTGATTCAATTAGTCTGTTTTAGGGAGTTTCTAACGAGGAATAATTTCATAAAAAGGTTACATATTATTATTTTGCCATTATATATCAAACTTATAAAACATCTCCCAAAAGTAGTACGTAGTTGGTTACTCATCGAAAACGAGGTTTATATGAACAAGTTATGACCAAAACATTACAGTACTGTTGACTCTTCTATTGTCATTTTTACGAATTTTTTCTCACGCATCATCTAATGAACCATTTCGCGATGGAATATGGTATTATAACCTCACCATTAACTCGTTTCTAATTCATTTATTTACCAAATCAGTTTCATTCTTTAATGTTCAACAAAATACTTAATGCAAAATATAAATAACTACAATTACATTCAATTATAGTCAATCGGGGTGTAATAAATATCACTACTTAGATTGGTCGCTTGTTGTAAAGACTTTTGGTCTTTTGGGAGGTCCATCGTGCTTTAAACCGTATGAGTTGAATTAGTCAAATATGTACACTATTGTAATTGTTGAAAAGATGGTATTTTATATGAATAATAATCCCAAATGTGATCCATCTGTAAATGTGTTAGTTTCATTAGTATAAATAAAGCTTTAAAGTTTAAAGACAATAATTGAACACACACAAAATGGAGATAAAAAACTATGCCTCAAAGCTTGTAAAACCTTCAAAACCAACTCCATCCACTCTTCGTCGCTATAACATCTCTGTCTTTGATGAACAAGTAGCTAACATCAACACAAATCTCATCCTCTACTACACTGCATCATCACAAAATGATAATAAACATTTCGACATCTTTAGTCATAATTTAGAGATTTCGTTATCAAAAACCTTAACCGATTTTTACCCATTTTCTGGTAGATACATTCGGAATGCTTCCTTAGTCAATTGTAGTGATCAAGGTGCTCTATATGTCCAAGCCAAAGCAAATTTCAGACTCTCGGAATTTTTAGGGCTAGCATGGGACTTGAAACTCGATATGCTACAAGATTTGCACCCGTGTGATTTCGGTGAGGCTGGTGAAATAGATGATCCTATGGTTTCTGTTAAGGTTACAAAGTTCGAATGTGGTGGTGTTGTTATTGGTATGTCTTTTTCACATAAGATTTCTGATATGTCTACAATGTGTATATTTATTAATAATTGGTCCGCTAGAACAAAAAGCCTACAAATAGGAGTCAATAATGAAGTAGAATTAGAAAAAAGAAAATATTATCCTGATTTTAGTTTGGCCCAACTTTTTCCAAAAAGAGGTCTAATTGATAATAGCCCAAGAGTTCCAAGGTCAAGAATTGGAATGAAAAATCAAGTACAAAAATTTATATTCACAAGAAATGCTATATCTAAAATAAGAGAAAAAATAAACATGATTGATGACAATAATAGGCCATCAAAAGTACAAATTATTGTAGCATTGTTATGGAAGGCCTTGGTAGGCATAGATAAAGCAAATGGACAATCAAAGATCGCATATGCATACCAAGTAGTTAACATGAGGAATAAAGTAGTCCCTAAATTAGCCGATAACTCATTTGGCAACTTTGTTACTTTTGCAATTGTGCATATTAATCCCAATGAAAGAGACAATGTCGTTGATCTTCAAGGTTTCGTTAAGCTCTTGCACGAGTCAATCAAAGATATAGATAATATTTGTGCCGGATTAATGACACACGGTGACACAAAATATGAGCTTTTGTCTAAGCGCTTAATGGAGAATAGCCAAGATTCTAGCAATAAGGAGATATACTACTTTACTTCTTGGTGCAGATTCTCATTCTATGGAGCTGATTTTGGTTTGGGTAAGCCGATTTGGAGAAGCCCAGGAAAGTTTCCGGGCCAAAATTTAGTGACCATGATGGACTATGATCAAGAGGGTGGTGAGGGGATAGAAGCATGGGTTCATTTAGATGAAAATCGCATGTCCCAATTAGAACAAGATCCCGATATTATGGCCTATGCAATTTAATTAGGCTCATTTGTGGTATGATCATTATACGATTTTTCTTTTGTGGCTCCGACTGTTTTTGTGTCGGTATGTAATAAAGATGTCTTTATAACCAGATATTTATCGAATTAATTTTGATTAATCTTGTGAAAATCAACCATGTTTTATATTTATAAAACAAGAATGTACTATATATATCTTTACTATTACACACATGTAATATATATTGTTGTGTATAATACAGTTTCCGATTAATCAAACACACAAAAAAACGTTGTTTCAATAAAATTAAAAATTAATAGTATTAATTTAATCTAGATAAAAACAATTAGGCTTATGGTCCAATAAAGAAATATATTCACTACCACAAAAATAAATAAAAGAGACCGATTTTAAGAGAATTTTAAAAATGGGTTTTGCAACCGGTTTTTACCAAAGGGTTTTTCATTAAAAAGTATAGGACACTAAATATGTAATGTAACAAACTTTGAACAAATGTCTATAGTAGGAAATAACTAAAGTTGTGTGTATTGTATGTAAACAACTCGAAAATAATGTTTATTGTATGTAAGAAAATGTATTCAACCAATTAAAATCAGACAAGTGACACCTCTATATGGTTATCACGTATGTTTTTTTACATACAATAAACATTTTTTAAAGTTATTTACATACAATACACAAAACTTTAGTTATTTCCTATTATAGACATTCGTTCAAAGTTTGTTACATTCCAGGATACTTATCCCCACTAAATAATATCAAACCAATAGAGATTCCATTTTTACAAAGAACCAGTTCCCTTGCAAGGGTATGGAAACCGTTTCTTAATTACCTAATTGGTTTCTTTATTGCTAGCATGGTACCCGCGCGTTGCGGCGGATACCATGGTACAAGCTTCTCATGTCGTTATAACAAAAGGAAGAGAACGATAATCACTTAAGTCCCAAGGCATAAAAGTAAGAATATCAAGCAAAAAATGACCTTTGAGAAACTTGCAATGATATGAAATTTGAATAAATGGTCATTTAGCAAACAGGTATTTGAAAAAATGATGCAACCACCACCACTATAAGTTCATATTTCAATATGCAATCTGTGTAATGATACAATCATGATCTCATAAATTGCTCTAACTTTATCTTCTTTCTCATTTCTTAAAACAAAGAAAGTCAAGGACATGGGCTAAACTTGTAAAAAAGTCCCACCATTTCTTAAATATTATTAATTAAAATCTCAAAACTTGGTCTAGAGAAAAAATAAGCAATCACAAATGAACATCACGATTGAATCATTTGCATTGTTGGGCATTCAGAATTTCGTAGAAATCTATTAAAACAAAAATGACAAAGTATTTACAGAAAAATGTTAAGTAAAAGAGTGTCACTCCTATGCCTTTGTCAGAAGGCGTTTATAATTGCAAACCGCAATGTTCTGTTTCACACTTCACCAACGTTCTACATTTGTATGCAACAACAATATAAAATCAAGAGTTTCATGGTTATAAATTAGAAAATTAAAATATTTAGTATAATCAACTTTAATTACCTATCCCATGATGCATATTTAGTGGTTCCAACAGTAAGCACGATCTTAAAATGTACCAAAGATGCGGATTAATGTTAGTAAACCTCAAGAATCCAAAACTCGAAACATTCAGGCGATTAATGATAATTATGATGATGAACGAACCTTAATAACCGCAAGAATAAAAAACTTTCTCCGTATTCCATCCCTTAACATCGATCACTTGTCAAATGATTTACAAAATTTACTCCCCGTTGACCAAAATGAATTGAAAAGGCACCTTTTTGATATCCACCAGTGTTGAAGAGTCGTTCTTCATGGATTATTTCCTCCATGGATATATCCATCCATATGTATAGGAGCTTCTTTCCATACTTCCCAGTTTAAAGCAGCGTAAAAACAGTGATGCTGCTGGAAGAAAAATAAAACACACAACAATTGTGAGCGACAATCGACAAAAAAAGAATTATATGAAGATCGAAATAGAAAAAGCCTGTCAATATTGTCTTGATGCTTTTTTTTTGTGGGTGACATTACTTATGATTCGAACGCCACCACTGTTTATAGTTTCTTGATTAATAATTATTGACGGGTTGGGAAGGTTGGCAGCTTACACCCACATAAAAAGCATTAAAACAATCAAAATTCCAAACTCTTTGAGTCACTTAATCAAACACGTTGCGTGCATGATGAAACATTCTTTTTCTAAGCAATGTACGTAGAAGGCAACCAAACTAATTCCAAAGAATTTATAATAAAATTACAATTCTATAAAAGAAAATAAATAAATCAACCTACTATATATATATACAAAAATATATATACAGACCATTTTTTTCTTTTTTTATGATGGTCTCTTCTGTTTACTCGTCTCTGTGATTATCATACAAATACAGATAAAACAATAATTAATTGATAATATAGTGGACATATTAGGAGATTTGATTATAATAGATACATTACCGTAAGCCTGATTTGCAGCGCCATCACCACTCCATATCCGAGATTCCGATCTGCAGCGCGATCACCACCCCATCTTCGGTGCCATCACCACGCCCATATCCGATCTTTTTTCCTATAAATCTTATTCAGATCTTTTGTTGATCTTTATGTTATGTCATGATACAAATATAATTGATCGTAATCAAGAGAAAGATTGATGAAGGCACGACGCAGGATCAGAATATGCTCATTTGTGTGTGAATTCTAATGACAATGAGAAGGATCGGAATCACCCGGACGATCGTGTATATGCTGATTTGTGTATGAATTCTTTTTAGGGTGGGCTGTATTATTTCATCGGTGTGTTGTGATGAGGGGCAATTTCGACATTTCCGCATGTGTAATTTCAACAGGGGTGCTATTTTTTAATAAGGAGTATAGATGTTAGACACCAATTTTATTAAGAAGCCAATTTTATAAAAATAAGGGCAATTGATTAATTTCATACTCAATACTCACAGGACCAATTGATCGTATCAACATTCCGTTATCATGTGAGCACATGGGTCCACAAATGACAACTTCAAGTTATAGGTTTAAGTCTTGCCAAATGCAATATCTTGTGATCCATGTGTGTGAATCGGACATGAGTTATATGAGGTGTGCACTCTAGTTACCAAAATAGTACATGAGACCAGTGGGTTCTCACACATTTACTTCTTATTACTCCCAAAAAAAAAAATTAAAAAAAGCAAAAAAAACAATAAATAGAAAAACCAAAGAAACCATAAGTTGAAAAATCAACTAACTTAAACTCCATATTGAATAGTTTGGTCATATGATAATCCGTTCGTTAAAAATATAAATAGAAGAATTACAAGGGTCAAATTATATTCCGTATAATATAAGTTGCAACTGTCCAAAGCCCTCGATCACTAAATATATACTTTCTTTTGTAGTTTTAGCATATCTTAGATGCATAATGTTACATATTAAAAGAATACATAAACCTTTTTATAAAATAAACATAGCTTCTAATATATCTAGTTAAATATTACTAACAACTTTAAAACCATCACTAAACATTTCCATACAGGTCTTGGGTATGACACTAAAGTCACAAGTTTGTGACTTTTTCTCTGAATCATATATAAATATATAATGACTCATGGTCAATTTCTCATAATCAGAGTATGTACAGAGCTTCACCGGTTTATGATAAGATATCATTTGACATGGAATATCGACTGACCGTTCAATTTAAAAAAACTATTATATTCTCTTAATATGAAAATGTGTGCATAGATGTTATACCTTTTTATTCGTTTTCCATATACAATATTCATCTATACATATAACTTTAACAAATAGGAATATTTTGAAAATAAGTAGAATTTTTCTTTTTTGAACTTTAAAATATCATCTTTATATATAAAAATAAGTAGATAATAACTAAATATCCACAAAATACCTTGTTTGACCATGTCAAAACATTCAAAGACCAACTTCCATATGTCCACCTAATGAAATTGATTGATTTTGTAATCCACAAGGACCACAACAAATGCATAAAATATAAATAAAAGGCTTTGATGTTATATTTGTTATTATGTGTCTAAGAATTATATATTAGCTAAGCTAGTAAATATCAAGCATCTTAAATATGTAATGTTATTACATTTTAGTAATAGCATCGGTACAAAAACGCGTAAATATATATATTACCATCAAATATTTTTCTATTACTAAAGTCAAAACTTACACTACTTTTAGAAAAGAAAAAGAATATTAAAAAATTCTCTTAATTATTAATAAGCCGTTGTACAAAAAAGAACAAAGAATTCAAGGGGCAACAAACACTTTATGAAGAACAAAATTTTCTTGTTCATATTCATATCTACTTACAATTTCTTGTATCTATAATCCATCTATCTTCAGAAAGTTAACATCTTTATCACTATATCCCCTTAATTTGCAGAATCATTTATCATGTTAAAACACACACACAGTGATGGTTTTTCTGGAGGTGAAGTCAACCAATCCAAGGAACAAGACTTGGTTTCTGATGAAGATAAAGTCAACCCAGCTGGAAAAATTGCATCTTTTGAAAAGGGTAGTGATTCAAATTCCTTAATTTTAAGTAATTTTGATGATGGTAAAAATCTTGAAAAGGGAAAGTTAGTTACTTTTGATGATGGTAAAAATGTTGAAAAAGATGGTAAAAATTTAGATGAAAAAAGATTTGTTGTGGAAAGAGATTTTATGCAATTATCAGGAGGATCATCAAAAAGAGAGATTGAAAATGATGATGAAATGAATAGTAGTGAAAAAAGGCCTAAGTTAGATAATGAAACACAAACACTAGATTTATCTTTATCTTTGCCTGATGTTTCACTGTCTTTATCGGCTTCGAATGGGGCTCGGTTTCGAGATAATGATGATGGAAATTCTCATTCAGTTAGTTTAAAGCCTAGTAGGAGTTTAGGTAGATCAAATAGTAATAACACACAAACTACTTTTTCCAATGATTTTTCTGGTGGTTCTATGTCGTATTCATATTCCCATCAGTTTTCACATAACCCTAGTTGCTCGATGACCCGGAATTCAACGGAGAATCATGAGATTTGGAATGCAGGGGAGGGAACTAATGGGTCGGTTCATAGCCGGTTTAGGCCTGTTGGTGATAGTAGTGTTGCATTGGTGCAAAGTGGTCGTGTGAATTCGGATAATAGTTTGTCGTTTTTTCCATCTGAGTTGGTGGCAAGGACAGGGATGGATGGTCAGTCAGGTGGTTCGGTTCAAAGACCACGGTTGTCAACTAGACCTGATAAAATTCTTCAAGAAGTTGCCTCGGAGTCTATTACTATCATGGCTCAGAGAATTGAAGAAGTTACCGACGAAACAATTGTATCCACCAAGGAGTACTTGAAGAAACTCATAACAGTTCCTGCTCTGAAAGATGAATTGGTGAGACTGCAGCTTAGGCTAGAAAGACGATTGGATCTTACTAGTGAAAATCTTTCAAAAGCTAATAAAAACCAACTTGAGATATTAGTTTCTATAAGAACAAGTCTAGATAGTTTCTTATCTGTCCAAAACCGCCTTCCAACGAAGGAATTAGTCGAGATTTTCTTATATGAGAGGTGTAAGAATGTGACCTGCAAGAGAGTATTACCTGTTGAAGACTGTGAATGCAAGATTTGTTCAACAACAAAAGGATTTTGCAGTGGGTGTATGTGCCCAGTGTGTCAAAACTTTGATTGTGCATACAATACTTGCAGTTGGGTCGGGTGTGACGTGTGTTCTCATTGGTGTCACGCGGTTTGTGGGCTCCAGAAGAATTTAATAAAACCTGGCAAGAGCTTGAAGGGACCGGCGGGGACGACTGAGATTCAGTTTCATTGTATGAGTTGTGGGCATGCTTCTGAGATGTTTGGTTTTATTAAGGATGTTTTTAAGTCTTGTGCAGATCAATGGAGCTTAGAGACACTAAGGAAAGAGCTTGATTGCGTTTGGAAAATATTTAGGGGGAGTTCGGATTTTAAAGGAAAGGAGCTTCACTTAAAGGTTGGTGAGATGATATCTAAACTTGATAACAAAGTGATGTCTCCTTCAGATGTATGCCTTTTCATCCTTCAGTTTTTCAACTGTAAGTCTTTTTGTCTTTTCTATATCTCTAGTTATTTCATGGGCATTGCTTCTGTTCATATCTTTTGTAGCTGGTATTATGACACAGGTTAAAAAGATTTTAGGCAAACAATGGCAACAAATTTATGCCAATTTACCCTGAATGAAACTTATTGCAAAGTCTGAGCCTGTTTATTGACGATTTATAATTTCACCGACAACAGTTTCAACTCATTTACTTATGAACTGTTTGATGTGGATTGAGTTTTATTTAATATGGGTCATTTCAAAAAATTTTATAAAAGGGTCAAATGGGTTGAAGATGTCAAATGGGTAAAAAGTTGCCCTAAGTTAATTTTTAAGCTTCATCATAGTATCATACAACATCCTAAATAGCTTCTATTTAAAAATTTGGATTTGGACTGTTATATATTGCTTTTGTAATTGTAGTGACATATTATTTATGTTTAACAAAGATGAACATAAAGTATGTATGGATCAACCCGGATTGGCCCAATAGTCAACATTATGGTTATATGTATTAGCTAACATTGTATATGTATTAGTATATTGCTTGCATATCTTAATCTTCCTATAAAGTATTTTCTTTGCATCTCATAACATTTGCATGCATGATTAGAAGGCTTAAATTATATGTTTCCTTCTTCATAAATCAGGCATATACAAACTGAGTTTTTTTTTATGATGTATAGACACAGATGGCATATCTGAATTCCCCACGTCCGTTTTACAGTCAACTGTTGTTCCACTATCAAGAGCTAATCCCACACCAACATCTTTTTACAACTCTGGAACATTACCTCTTCAAAACGATATAAAACCTCCAATGATCAATGATAATAGCTTGAAGATCGAGGATGAGTGGTCAGTAAAGTCATCCAAAGTAGCTGGGTTTGACAGTGTGGATAGTCTTGTGAGGATAAAAGAGGCTGAAGCAAGTATGTACCAAAACAAAGCCGATGAAGCAAGAAAAGAAGCGGATGGATATAAACAGATGATCAGGATAAATCTTGAGAAATTAGATGAAGAGTATGCAACAAAGATCGCCAAGTTATGTCTGAGTGAGTCAGAGGAACGCAAGAAACAGAAAGTCGAGGAATTTAAGGTTTTGGAAAATGCTCATATCGAGTATCACAAGATGAAGATGAGAATGCAATCAGAGATTGCTGGTTTGCTACAGAGAATGGAGAATACTAAGAAACAGTGGGTTTAATTAGTACTTTATCGTATGTTCGTTCAGATATGAAGATTGAGTAGTGGTTTCTTTTTTCTATTCTAGTTTCTTGCATTCCCAGTTCAGTTTTTCTTACTTTTAACTTGTGAAAGCTTTTATAAACATTATTCATAGATTGAGCAAGGTTTGTATTGTTTTTTGACATATACCATTCATCCACATATTCCCGCATACAAGCACGAACACACAGAGACCCACACACATTGTTAGTTTTCACACACTCTGGCCAGAACTCATATACCCGGGGATATAGGTAAGACTATCTACATCCCACCTCCCCATTAGGCGTGACAGGGATCGAATCTGTTGACAATTGTCATTGACATTGAACAGGGTTTCTTTTGTGGCCTACTAAGATAAACAATGAACCAACTTTGGTCAGATAAACCTCTGATATATATAAAGGAACCATGTCCAAAATTCAAACTAAAGCAAACACATTATTCAAGTTGGATCTGTTAAACATTTCTTGAAAGAAAACTATTTTATACTTATAGAAAGGACAGAAGTAAGACCAACAAATATTCCGAAAAGCAGTATCAGTATTCCTATAAAGTTGACCATGAGCGCTTCTTGACCATGTTGCAAGTTTTGAAAGATGAATTTCTCTGATAATCCTGTTTCAGCAGTCACTATTGCCATGAAAAATATGACTACACCAAAGAAAACATGCCATGGAGCGAATTTTGCCCGTGCTGCTGGCTGAGCACCAGGGAACAAAAATGTGACGAATCCCAATAGAAACTAGATTTGTGAAGTTGTATTAGTACATATGATATTATAAAAACATTGGCAGATGAAAGCGTTGAAAGAGATTTACCTGAAGGCCGAATAAGCAAATGGTAGACAAGCCAATCCAGGAATGTAAGGTGCACATATGTGGGTAGGAGAGTTCATTGTGAAACTTGAAGACTGCATAAACTCCCAATATTCCAGTAGCAAGTGCAATCGAATGCAGTATTAAGTGAATCAGTTTAAGCGCTTTCCTTTTGACAGGGATAGCCTTGTATGTGATAATTGCTGATTCATATTTTTGATATAATTAGCTCATAAGGTACTAAAAATTTGATAGAACTCAAACATGACGAGGTTGAGGGTCGTGTCCCTTTTAAAAAGGAAAGAAATGGTCTATCTTGGAATAAACATGATAACTGTTGGTCTAGTAGTCAACCATTTTACCAAAACTCCGTTGGTCTGCAGTATTGGGTAGATCTGCGACCCAAGAGTTTCTGGGTTAAGTCTCACTTGAGAGTAGAGACAAACATGTCGCATTCTTTGCGTTTCAAAAAATTAAAATAATAAATAAGGGAAAATAGTCAATCATTTTGGTCAAAATTTAAGATGAAATTACTCATGCCTTTGTGCTCTACAACTATGTTTGAATCACTTTAACAAGTTTAGATATGGCAGTAGTTTTATGTTCTACTGTAATTCTTACCTTCCCCTGCAAAAATAATGAATCCAAGTATGGTAAGAAGTGGATGCAACTGCAAATCAAAACAACAAAAAACCGAAATAAACCAGTGCAACAGAAAACTAATCAAAGCCGGCGCCTCAAACACAACTCATTTAAACTCTGAGAAATCTATAGCGAACATCAATTAAATCATTTTCCAGTTGTAAACAAAAACATATGATGTAATCATTAGACACATTTCCTTCTCCTAGATACAGACTATTACTAGTACCTAGTTTGATGGTAAAGATGAATTTAATGTTAAAACTTACATTGAAAATCTTGATCGCCAAAGTTGATTTGAAAGCAAAGCCTTCCCTTAACTTGACAAGCCAATACAGCACAAGTGTAGCAATGGATACGACTAGCAAATGCGCGAATATGGTCACTGGCAATGCCGACATCTGATACCTCAAACGATCATTTGCCATTACAGAAATTCAAACTGAGAGATTTGTGAATTGTAATTGGCCAGGGAAAACAAGTCTTAAGAACACATGTATATACAAGATGTTGGTTGAATCATATTTATTGGTAGTAAATACTACATACTAAATATAACTATATAACTATATTTAGATAAGTATATTACATAAATTTATATATATCATTACTTTTCTTGCTCAATATTATAGTGGCATGTCAATTCTTTTCCAATCCATCAACAAGGAGGCCTAGTGCTAGGCATCCAGTTTTTGTTTACATTTTCCCCTCACGAGAGTTCTTAGGTTCAAAACCTCCATAGACGGAAATGGTCAAAAATGGTCATGGGATACCCGAGTCAAAAAAACTCACCATCCCCTAGATAACCTAGACAGCGAAAACGGAAAACCTAATCCATCTACCCCTTTACTTGCCACTTCTTTTTCATGTTAGGATGTACTGGGTATAAAATTTGGGAAGTAACTACAAACTTGAAAGAAATGTCAGGTTATATCTAAGTCCATGAGGTTACTACCATAATTGTAAGTATGCTTCTTTGAAGTTGATCTTTTAATATGAATGGTTGGTTTTAATGTATTTATTTGTAAAAGCATAATGTAGAGACTAGAGATTGAGCAATGTTTCTTATGATTCAAAGATTGAACCTCGGCTCATGCATCTATATCAAATAAATCAATCCTATTACATTTGTTTCAACAAATCGAAAACCTGAAAGTAGTAACAACATTTCTATTTCCTTCTTAGAGGAAGGGCAACAGTAAGGCCAACAAATATCCCGTAAAGTAGTATTAAAATTCCTATAAAGTTGACAACGAGTGCTTCTTGACCGAGCTTCAACTTTAGAAATATGAACTTTTCTGTTAATCCAGTCTCTGCAGTCACAATCGCCATGAGAAATATAACTACACCAAAGAAAATATGCCATGGAGCGATTTTTGCCCGTGTTGTGGACTCAGCACCCGGGAACAAAAATGTGGCAAATCCCAATAGCCACTGGTATTTGTAAAGTTGTGTTAGTACATCCAAACACATAAGTAGATACCTATAGGTTTTTGGCATTGTAAGTATAGGAAGATTTACCTGAAGCCCAAATAAGGATATGGTAGATAAGCCGATCCAGGAATGTAAAGTGTACATATGTGGAATATTGAGTTCATTATGGAACTTGAAGACTGTATAAACGCCAAATATTCCAGAGCCGAGAGCTATCAAATGTAATATTAGGTGCATGACTTTGAGTGCTTGTCTTCGTGCAGGGATTGCTTTGTATATGATCATAGCTGATTCAAGATAACAGTATGTTTTAGCTTGTATGCAGTCATGAGAATTTTTGGCTAGAATGTAATTTAGATGACTTTATGTTATTGGAAGTGATTGGTACACAATGCAACTTAATCATATACATGACTAGTTTATGCATACAGAGTTGTATACTACTTGGGTAACGCCAAATATTGTTATGTATATATCACCTCCCTTATGGCTTATGTTATGAGTAAAAGCTAATCTGCTTAACAAATGATTTTTGGTTGGGCAACGCAAACACACGTGTAACGTAAGATCATTAGAAGACGACGAAACAAAGTGTACCTTTGAGAAGAACTCTGTAAATCGCATATCAAATGACAAAACTTTTGTTCTATGCTCATTGACATACCTTTAGTAACTTCTAAAACATGTTGCGCAATGAGATTAAACTCATTGTTTTAGGTTACTAAAAAAGAGTAAACGATCATCAAGGCTAACATGGGAGAACCTCTGGGTTACTATAAGTAAGTTGTAAGTTGTAACTATAATTCATTCATACCTTCCCCTGAAAAAATAATGAATCCAAGTACCATGAGAAGTGGATGCAACTACAAATTAAAAAGAACAAAAAATTAGTCAAAAGAGAACAAAAACACACTATTCAACATTCATAATCATAAACACATAAATTAGTTTGGACTCCAAAAAGTAACATCAAACTCGTCTTATAAAACTTACATTAAAAATTTTCATCTTCACCGGTGATGTCAAAGCAAAGCCTTCCCGAAAGTTTATAAGCCAATACAGAACAAGGCTAATTATTGATATTACTAACAAATGTGTGAACATGGTGACCATCATCGTCGCCATTTGATAACCAGAAAGACCACTCGATATCACACAACCGATATATGTTTTTAATCGTAATTAGCCTTAGAAATTAAGACTTAAAACACACACACATGACACATGTATAGACTTAGGAATTGCAAAATGGTTTCTTGCTTTCATCTATCAGAAATAGACATTACGAAAGAAAACAAGACACCAACGAAAGGTAGGTTTTGGGAAAACCTGTGAAAACAGCTAAAGTTAAAGATTTGGTGTATACAATGAAAGACAGATTGTTGGAAGTTTTGTTTTATAGGGATTGTGTTTTTATGTAGTAAAGTCACGATCTTTTGAAACAAGATGAAATGTTAGTGTTTGTTAAATTTAGGAATTACAAGCTTTTTATCTTACATGCATTGGTTGATAGAAGAAGACGTGTGATCAATGGTTGTATTGTGACATGATATTCAAAGTTGATAACAAACCATTGAAAAACAAATCGTAAATGATGGATCAGCCTTGACATGGACAACAGATTCAAAAGTTATAAATAAAAACTTTTAACATAGAATTACTCTTGCTCTAAAAATATTGTCATCACAAAATTACTCACTTTTGTAAGGTATCTTATGAAAAGATTTACATTTCAAAAGATTTTTAATGATATAGATCCAGCCATGTCTTATAAAGTTTGTATTTATAAATAGGTTCATCCATAGAAGAAATATATCTAGGAAAAACTCCCCAGCATAAACTACTCCCCAAATCCCCGATATATTATTCTGAACAAATCAAACACATATGATCCATCCAAAATGTGTCAACAAGTGAAGACGGACACATTGTTCTTCTCCTGACCACGACCTTTGATCTCACAATGTTTGTGCTGTTCTGTTTAGCTACGTAAACCTGTCGTTTTAAGTGGTGTCTTCTGTCAGATTAGATATGTGAAGATGTATGTATTCAGCCCTCTTTTATTAGAAATTGAAAAATATACGGATTGTTATCAGAAAAATGAAAAATTCTTCATCCTTTAAAACTTGTCCAAAAAGTCAATATGTATGAAAAGAACCAGATCTAGTTTCACTACATAAGGCCAACGTCATTCAGACTTCCGGTCAGAGGGAACATTTGTCAAAAGAGCTAGACCATATTTTCAATGTTATCCTTTGAAATAATAATTCATAATATAATCATCACTAATGTTTTTAATCCAAATCACATATTCTATGTTCAATCTAAAAACTACAGAAACAAGTAATCTTGTGATTCAAATAAGATAAATCTTTCGAAATAATAAAGGTATCGTCATTTCAAATTTGTCATTGATCAATAACAATGTCACCATTGATTAGTTACTTGAACTAAAGCTGGGCATTCTAACCAGCCATAAACGAACACAAAAATAAGATCGTGCAACTCCCAGGTTCTACATCAACTATGTAAGGGTTGAAACTCAGCCAGACCACAATCAACAGCGTAACACAGAAACAAAACCATCTCCATAAAATGCAAAAATATAAAAGCGAATTACGCCAATCACTTTTGTCACTAATAAATGGGTTGAAAATAGTGAATTTAACCAGATGCCTACTAAATCAACTAGCGATATAAAAGAAATTCTAACACCCTGATTAATATACCAAATGTTTCTGCCAAAATTTCTTCCACGTCCAATAGAAACCCCAAGGTGATTCACTCACAATCCATCAAAACTGGCTTAAAGGGGTTTTTAGTATCTACAAACCTACATTTCTACATATAACCGTATCTAACCTATCATGCTTCTTGGGGAAAGCAACCAATGTGATAGGCTGGAATTTCATTCGTGCTCTGATCCTTGGTTGACGAATCCTGTGACAAATGTTTACTGACAGAAAAGTTTCGGTATGGACGTTGAACCGGAGGTAAAATCAAAGCTGATTCTTTATCCATTGATAGTAGTTTCCCACATTTACTGCACCAAATATATAATTACCAAAACATCTTAAACAATATTATTTTGATATATATTAGCTTTTTTTTACTACTGAAATAAGTTTGTATACCTGCAGACTTTTGTGAATAGAGTTTGATAGCTGCAGATCCAATGCTGCACAAATAATCAGGGAAACAGTTGAACAACTTGTACTACTCCCACAAAATAAAAATTTCCTAACATATTGAAAAAAGAAAGAAAAAAAAATGATACCAGTAGATTATATAGTGCTGTCTTGGCATCGACACCAATAAAATGTTGTGGAGCCATGGCAGCATGCTCCTGCAAGTAAACAAAAAAAAAAATTTATTTTTTGATTAGGTGAAGTGTTGATAAATCAACTTTGTTGTGTTCGAATGCTCCAAATTCTTTTACCGTAATGTTCCTGAATACGTTAAAAGCTGAAACCCCTCTTGCATGAACATAGCTGCCACCCTACGAAGAAGATTTGAAAGATCATTAGTAATTGTTATACAGGTTAAATTAACTACAGTAGTAGTTGTAGTTCTTGTGCTAATTACCTCATCTAGAGAAAAGAAAGCTACACCATCAGGATTAAGTGAACCAGTTGGATGCACGGATATAACTGCTCTAAATAAAGAAGGAAACAACAACTCGATCACAGAAATCTGATCACCCACAACTGTACCCCCTAATTCTGATCTCATATCTCGGGAGCTGTGAAAACTTTGGTCTTTTAGTGATTCATCCAAAGTCTCGCCAGGGAGCAATGACGCTCGTTTTAACCAATCCAAACGTTGATAAGTAGAGGTTTTGACTTCCGGAACTTCTTTCTCCAATTCCGTCAAAACATCTAATATAGTTCTTAACTCACTGAACTCTTCTTGCTGATTCACGATCGAGGCTTGAGTCCCACGATGTTTTTTTGACATTGGTTGATCTACAGAATCCTCATCAAGATGAGGAAAAAATCTTTTCTTCTGATCAGTAAATGCCTTCAGAGCCAACCTACAGATCGTTAGGACCATTGTTACTTTTGAAATTTGGAAACGCTGATACACCCGAAAGGGCCAAAATGTTAAGAAAAGTACAAGGGTATTGTGTTTGTACTCTTGATAAAAACATTTATTAAATACACGTATTAGGGTTATGATAATGGATGGTATCAGATGCATTCCGAAGTTTTCTATGTTAATTAAAGCTAAAGAAAAAATGTAGGTTAATGAACCAAAATTATCCTTAACAACCCTATTCTAGGCATAATCTATAACTCTATAAGACATTACCTCTTTTACTAGATGAGATGGGACCCTAGGATATCATTATAAAGTTTCCTATAGTATAGAATGGGATATGTTGCTAATGCCATAAGTTTTATGCCTCATAAATCACAATGGCCAAGAATGGTAGCTGAGATTTCCAGTACTAGTAGGACCTTATATCGATAAGTTGTTTTGCTCATCTAGTTCACTCATTCAGTCATTTTATCTATCTATCAGAAATAAGTTTCAAATTTGACAGACAAAAAATGCGTTAAATTATTATCAGAAAATATCTGCATGTACACAAATTAATGGAATCAACAATCTGTTATGCCTAAAAAAACTACTCTTTTACACCTTCAAAATGAGGGATTAGTTTCCTGGAATGTAAGAAACTTTGAACGAATGTTTATAGTAGGAAATAACTAAAGTCGTGTGTATTGTATGTAAACAACTCGAAATAATGTTTATTGTATGTAAGAATTTCGTTTCAACCAATTAAAATCTGACAAGTGACACTTGTATATGGTTGCCACGTATGTTTTCTTACATACAATATACATTTTTTCGAATTGCTTACATACAATACACACAACTTTAGTTTTTTCCTACTAAAGATAGTTACATTCCAGGAAACTAATCCCTCGAAATGAATATAAGCTAATTCTACTGACAAAACAAGGTCTAAGGCATAAGCATAAAAGGATAAGAGTAACAATTGTATCATGTTTCTATTCACCAGTCACCAAAACACGATTACTACTTCATCTGGAAAACCAAAGAGAAAAAAAATGGTTTAAGGATGATTGAAGAAGTTAAGGTGTACCTGGTCCTGTCAACAGCAGATGCTCCAGCCTGACCAGCAAGTTGTCGTTTCCAAGCATATGCAACAACAGCACCATCCGGACAAACTAACGGCATGTGAAGTCCCCAAGAATTACTTCTTGACTTAAGTGATTCATTAAGGACTCCAGAATCTTCCAATTGCCTTCCTGACAATTAAAAGCAACGAGATTAAAAATGTCACACACACATCTTAATCAGTTCATACATTATAACCAAAAATCCTTCAAGTTATCACAAAACGCCGACCCGACTACAGTTCTAGAAAAAGCCCCATGTAGCATGTTAGCTTAAGGGTAACTTATTACTCATAATACCAATACTAGTTCCTACAAACTAAGACACAAAACTAGCAAATGAAGCTAGCTCAACTGGCAGATGCATCCCTGGTTTTTCTCATAGGTCTTGGGTTCGACTCTTAGGAGTGACAAGCCTGTGGGTTTTTTCCCAGAATCACCTGTAACGACTTATGGTCTACATCTCGTAGTCTAGAGTACGAGCATGGCTTCACCATTATACGGTGAGGTATACCCTGATGTCGAATACCGACTAACTGTTCAAAAAAAAGACACAAAACTAGTCTAACTTTGGAACCGTAAAACCGTAAGATGAGCATAACCATATTCACAAGAGCCAGCGGGCCGCAGAGCGATTCCGTGGCATAATCTCGACATTATCCGTCCATATATTATCCTCAAAATGGGGCATGTAAACTAAATCATTATTTGCGGTATCAACATTTTAGCAAACTAATCACGTATTATTAAATTCTCTCAATTTCAGATCCAACATTCCAAAAACTAAACCCTAGAATTCAAATATATATATATATATATATATATATAAAATAGTTACCAATGGTCCGAAGATCCTGTAAATACTGACGCATAGAAGCGCCTTCTTGAACGATCATATGCATCGGCTTACTAAGACTAGCCGGATTAGCATCTTCACCGGCGATAAACAAGGCTTCGAGAAGCCGATCGGCGCCGAGTCTGATATCGGCTATGAGACGAGCGGCTTGAGCTAAACGATCCATGGCTAAAGCTACTTGTTTAGGGGGAGCTGAAGACTGAGATTCCGGCGGCGGCGGAGATGATGATGAGTTGATGATATGATTTGTTGTGGCGGATTGTGGTGGTTGTTGTGTGTGTTGTTGGTGGTGCATTTTGTGTGTGTAATGTTTGTGTGGTGTTGCTTTTGCTTAATTTCAGCTGCCACGTAATTAATCTTATTATATTATTTATTATTATATAAATAACAATTACTATGTCGATGGTGTTTTATTAACAACAATTAAAGAATTACTGTAGGTTATTAGCAGCTTTTTTATACACTATCATTACATTTACATTTACAACGAGTACTACTTTTGAGGTTTTCTTTTTCTTTTTTTTTTTTTTTTAAAGGCATTCTATTTTACTCCTAAATTACACGTATGCCTAAAATCAAAACTTTCGAAAAACCCTATTAATCCACCTAACAAATGCGAGAAGTGGGACTCGAACCGGTGGATCCTCCCAAGGTCAAAGACCTTACCAATGGGCCACCAACTCCATTGGTGAGTTTTTTTTTTAATTTAAACAGTTAAAAGTATTTACTATTTAACTTTTTTTCTTTCATAAGTTGGATGATCCCTACAACTTATTTAATTAAAAATTTTCTTAGCAACGAATACGTTTTGAACCCTTTCGAGTGAGAGCTCGAGGATATGATTCCCATCAAGAATTGAATGGACTTTTCCCGTATTTCGACCGGAAAATCTAACAGAGACATTACTGCAGAGATTCTTACCGAAAAATGAGACATTCCATGCCCTAAGAGAGTGCTTTGCCGTGCTATAGATCGAAACGACTTTCCTGTCGAAGCCCTCTGTGTCTGTATTTGTTTGGAACCACTATCAACTTACTAGATAAAAGTAACACCACACAAGATATACTACACTGTATTAGCTGGGATTATACTACAACAGTATGATTACTTAAAGGAACCCACCAAAAACTTGTCTAAAATAAGACTCGAACTCAATTTGTGGATGAAAAACCCCATGCGTTTGAATTTTGACCAGTAGCGGTCATGAGAATTTGAGTGCCCAGACCGAGTTGGGAAAAATTTACCTATAACTCTTAGGAATTCAAATATATAAGCAAATTCTTTTTATAAATGAGACTTTATAATAATAACAAAATCATAATATTTATAATTCAATCATTAACTAGTTATTGGAATCAAATATAGTTATATATAACACATTATATTGATACATATGAAATATAAGTTGAAAATATTCAACAACTTTGTACCTTTTTCAAACATGTGTCCTAGTCAGAGGTCGAGTTTGCCCCCTCCGGGTCTCCCCTGATCTGACCAATTGGGTTGTCTTCCATTGTTGATATTAAAAAGGTTTAGGTAACACTTTCTTGTAAAAGAATAAAAAAAAACTTTTGTAAGTCAATACATGTATAAATGATTATATTAAAGATGATACAAGGTGGTTATCATGTTATGAAATTAAAGATATTTAGTCAATCTATTAATTTATAATCGTCTAATCGTAAATACATGTAACAACTTCTTTTAAATATAATGGAACGGTATCTGCGTGATGCGGCGAGAAACAAAAATGTCTTTAACAAAAGGAAAGTAAAACCCAAACAGGTATTACAAGACATTAGAGTTGTTGGTTGTTTGTGGTTTAGTTGTAGAACTACTACATTAGCTATGCTGATTGACTGAGTTTTAACATGTTGTAAGTATGTATGGTTTGTAATATGCTACCACTCCTCTATTGCACAAGTTGGTATTGTGGTGAATAAAATTAACATAATAAAAAATAAATTTAAGGGGTTATCCATTAAGAATAAGATTCTCTAAAGTTGAAAGTAACTTTATAGGTAAAGTTGAGTAATTGTTGACCTTTAGATTAAATTTAAAGGTCAAGATTTAAAAGTAGCATTTAAATCTTAACCTTTGATTTAAATTCAAGGGTGATCATCAACTTCACCTATAAAGTTGCTTTCAACTTTAGAGAATCTCAATACTATACATTATTGCTCTATATTTTCATTTTGATCCACTTTTAAAGTCATTAGGTAAAATAGCCACAAGCCCTGGCCCACAATTCAATGATCATAACTAAGTTATTTAGAATCACGCTCCATTAAGGACGAGGGTGTAGTGCCAAAGAAAAAAAAATGAAAAGTTTTGTCTAGTTTTCCAACCAATGGAAATATGCCATGTGGCCTTTAAATAATTTGTCAAAATTTACTAAAAAATGCCAAAACTTAATGTGTAGTAGGAAACAAAATGTCGATCCGTTCCATTCCATCTGCCTATATCTAAGTCTGAAATACTCACATCATCACTCACCGGAAAAAATGGTCGAAGTTGCTACGATGATGATATGTTACCCATCGGAAAAAAATACACCCACCACCACCATCATGTGTGTATTACGCATATACATACATATATACATATGATGAAGAAGATCATGGTGTAAAAGAAAAAGTTAAAAGCACGTTCCATGATGCAACCCAGCGTTCATTGGGCCTATGTGGGGGTTTTTACGATGCCAAAACTGGTTGATTCTAAGAGTGCAAGGGAACCCATTTACCGATGCTACATGTCGATTACACCTTTACCCCTTAGACCACTACATGTATATATATATATACACACACTCAAATTATAGTCTAAATCATCCAATTTTTATAAAGTACTGTTTATTAGTTATTGTTATACAAAAAACCATGAAATAGAAGGAAAAATAAGCATAATAGCATATCAGGATCACTATCTTTTGTATAAAACTAAGGATAAAAACTTCAAATTTACATTTATATGGTCATGCCCATCTTCATTCTTTAAAACTAGAATAATCCTTTTACAAATTAAAAAAGAAATAAATGTTAATTGAAAATAATGCATATATAATTAATATCGTGTTATTCTTCTAGCTAGCTTAGATGTCAAAAGCATTTTCGGATGAATTAAAACCTCAAACTTGCACGTGAAACTGTGAAAGTATATGGACTAAGATCTAGGTCAATAAAATGTTAACAATTAATGAAAATACATTTAACTATATATCGTTTTTATCTCGTAGCGACGTAGCTTAATTAGATGTCAAAAACATTTCAGGATGAGTTGAAACATCTTTTTTGTAAATATTTAAGGTCTAAACTCAATCAAGGAAATAACAAAAAGGTTTGGAAATTCAAAACGCCCACATATACCAACAGTTCTGTGAATGTATATACAGTAGGAGAAATGTGATCTTATTTTTCTTATTTTATCAATGTATAGTTCATATATATATGGGCTGTCGGACCATTATAATTTGATATAATGTTACTTTTTCTATTTTAGTTGTGATACAGATTGATGAATTTGTCTCAATGCATATTGAGTCAATTACCATGCTTTTTATAAATATATACTCGTATATCTATGGGCTGCTTATGAAATATTTTTGCACACAAAGTCCTACTATACCATTGATGGTCAATGACCGAACCGAAAACTTTGGGGGAATAGCACATGACATGTCAAGTAAAGACTGTAAAGTATAAATTGTACAAATGAAGCTATAAAACATAATAGGAAATTGTACAATGTGGCTTTTGGGTGCAAATGTGAGACATCATATACTTATTGAGGAGTTAGAGATGACATACATAGCAAGATAACAAAAGTATAGGCCAACAAATAAAAAAGTTATAATTGAAGATGGTATATCATAGATCGAACTCATGCTTTACTAAAAATAGTTGCATCAATGACCGAAAACTTTGGGAGAATAACACATGCTATGTCAAGTAGAGTATGTGTGTGGGTGTGTAAATGATGAAGCCATGAATGACAAGAGGATATATTGTGTATATAATGTATGTTTTAGATTCAAATGTGTGGCATGATACACTAATTCAAGCCGGTATGGCATAGAGCATGCTTTACTATTACTACAAATAGTTATATCAATCTTTTTTATTTATATGATCATTGACTACAAAATCATGTCATCTATTTGTGTTTATTAAAATATCTTACGCGTAACACTGTCACTTATAGGCTTGAATTTCCTATAATTTTTTTCAAAAGTTAGCTAACTAGCTACGCGTAACACTGTCACTTATAGGCTTGTGTTTATTAAAACGAGAATGGTACCCGCGCAATGCAGCGGCGTTAGCGTGGATGGCGGTTTTGTGTTGTCGGTGATGGTATTATTGGTGGTGGTAGCGATGTCAAATGGTGTAGGATTGTAAATTGATGTAAAGGTAATAGTGAAAATATTTTAGAAGATAAGGGTTGAAGTGTAAATTAATTCATTAAAAACATAAAACGTCTAAGGGCACTTTTGGTATTTCAAAGTCAAAACTTTCTAAAAATAGAAATAGGCTTTTGCTTTATAAAGTAGTAAAGATATCTTGCGCAAAAACACCATATAAATTCATCGGTTTTCTTTGTTTCCATAGGTTGTTATACTTATATCTCCCGTATTTGCGTTAATACAAGCTTAAAATAGCATACTCTTTTTTAAAAAATGCTTATTAAGATTGAACGATTAACATAGCTTGAAATATTTCCTTATATGGAACAACAAAGAAATTGAAAGTCATATATATCATCATTCATTGAGATTAGATATATATCTTGGATTAAATTAAGCAAACAGATGTGAAGAAAAGCAATACATATATTTTTGAAGGTCATATAAAAAATCACATTGATTGACATCAATCTTCACATGTCCTACTGTTTCCACACACACTATGCTTGAATTCAATGATGGAAGCTTAGCATTATTAATTGTAAACTTTAACCATATATGGCTTTCATAGTCACTTTATTCATGAATTTGGCTTTTCCTTTTGCCTTCTTGTGACTAATATATGATATATACGGATGCAACTTGAAAGGGTATAATAATAATTTCATTTTTTTAAATCCACAATATGTGGTCTAACTTAACTTGTCGAGGATAACTTAAATGTATCTTGTTTGGGGCAGGGAATGCTAACAAACAACCAACATATATTGCTTTTTTGTGTTTGTAATCACCTCAGAGATGATGATGAGGTTGTTGGAATAAATTTAGTTTAATAAATAAAACATGTTGTAACAAGGCACAGGGTAACACCACCATAAAAAGGTCAACCTGATCAGGACATTAGCGGTGACATCACCACTAATACTCTGACACTCACAGAGGGCTCGCTAATTTCTCTGTCAGATTTACCATTACAGACATGGGGCTCACAGTATTAACTGCGACTTCGCCGCTAATACTTTCCCTGGTGGCGTTACACTTTTTTACCTGGTGGTGTTACGCGCCTCGTATAGCCTCGTATAACAATTCATGTGGATATATCTATGATATATGACTGTTTGAAATTAGATTCACAATAGGAATTTGAACCCGGATTGGACTTGGTTTTTAGGATTTGTATTCTGGTTATTACATTTTCATAATGCAAATAATGAAAAATAAAAGTGTTTAACAAGAAATTTGATTTTTTGTGTTTTCAGAGAATTATACGGATTTTTTTAAAAAAAAGATAGACTTGGAGATTGTTTTTCTAAACACGGTTTCTAAATATAAAACTTATTTTACAAACACAATTCCAAACCTTTAGTAATGAGTCTTTATAATGTTATTGGCTCTTTTAACCTATCAATACAAAAGATTAAAGATCACTAATACAAAATGATTGAAATATCTTATTGGTATTACAAAGTTGTATATGACAGGTTGTTAGTTGATAGAAACAAAAGATGAATGCATATATATGTTGGTACTTTTATGACCACAACACGAAGCAATAGAAGTAATAACTAATAAGGATAATCTAGACAAAATATAGCGATCAATATATAACTTTCATGATACTTAAAATGGTTGTTACAAGCCACGGGTTTGCTTAGCAATTAGCATCCTATGATGCCTACCCATAGACCATATATAGCTGGTAGAAGTCACGTCATTACAAATTATAATCGGTCTAAATGTTTATGGCTCATTCGATAAGTGATATTGGTTTGGTCATTTGGATGTTTTTGAAATGACTCTCCTCTAAGCAAACGCAGGTCACGTTAGAATTAGATGTGATCATTTATTTCTTCAGCAAGTTTTATTATCAAAATTATATGATTCAATTTTGGTAAATCCTTTCAAGGTTAAAAACCTCAATCGTTCTTACCAGTTTTTCAAGAAAACGCAATTCATGTTTGTAAACAGTTTTTTTTCAAGTTTAAAATTTCTTGTACATTTTTATGTTTCAGTACATATAATTTCAAAATTAAAGTTATTATTGATATATATATATATATATACTCCGTATATAATAAAATATCAGTCCAATTACCATCAAGTTGAGTCAGCCAAAAGCTCTTAGACTCGCACCCTCCACAAGTTTAGTCTGAGTCGTAAATCTCCAACTTTGGATAAGGGTAAGGGTAAGGCTATTTGCATATTACTTATCACAACCTATCCATGATAAAATTGAGTATTGTTGATGTTAATGTTGTTAGATATTGCATTCTATATGTTTGTTTGGGATAATTCCTAAATTAGTATTCTTCATTGTGATATAAAAGCTAGAACCATTAATCTACATAAAAGTGCTAATTAATATATTGTTTTTTTACAATTTCTATTAAATTACTATTACTATATAAAATACACAAAAATCAAAACAGGTTAGTGGAGTGGTTTGGAGTTTTTCCTTGATGACCAATTGGTTTCAGGTTTGAATCTCCATTCCACCAACTTTGAGATATAGGTAGTTTTTTTATGAGAGCTTGACTTGGGTATACCCATGTTCAAGTCTGAGGGGGCAGAGTTTACCCTTATTAATCGTCGTGCCTTCGAGCGGATTAATAGGGGGTTTTTCCCCCCTTTGGGTATTTGAAATAGGCATTTCTACTTCGAGGGAGATATCTAGCGCGGACCCGGTTAAGACAACGTGTGTATATATATATATAGAGAGAGAGAGAATACACACAAAAAAAAAAACTGAAATTTGAGGGCAAATTAAACTTATTTTCCAAAACCAGATTCACGAAATTACATAAAATACACAAAATATGAAAGTTGTCGATAGTTAAAATCCAAAAACAATTTCCCCAAAGTTAGCTTTGATGGGTCGTATGGTGGTTGTTTGTTGATCAGTTTGGTCCTCACTCCTCAGTAAACATTGTTGTTTGTTAATTATAGTCGACATACTACTGGCTTGAGTGAGCTTACCACACTCTCTGACTTGAGTCAGTCATTAATATATTTTAGTTTGATGAAAAATCATGACATATATTTAATATATTTTAATAATGGGATTAAAACGGCTAGCTTTTTTCCATGACATTATATATTTTAACAATTAACATAACTAATTAATAACGGGATTAACAACCAGTTTTTTCACAACATATTTGATGCCGTCACATTTTACGGGTATCGGTACTCTACTATTTTCATTTACATGTACATATATTACATATATGTTTTATATATATAGTAGAGTATTCCCATTAACATGTGGAGAACATATGAGACCAATCAACCGATGAAAATAGTTACGGAGTATATGAATATTTTTATCAATATTCTTGACATTGTCGTTACCAACTACAACTATACAATGACGATATATTATTATTGTATACCGCTCTTTTGAAGTCGTTAATTAAATTAATATGCAAGTTTTAGAAACAAATTTTGGCGATCATCTTTAATAAATTGGATTTCTAACCAGGTTTTTGAGACTACACCCCCAAACTTTGGCACAATTTGGCAAAGCCATGTGTCATTATTTTAGTGGATGTGTTTTTGTCAAAACTCGTACACCCATCTAAAAACAACTATCTTTTATGAACTAAATCAAACACTCATTGTAATATTAAATTCTATAAAGAACTCAAAATATTTAGATATACAAATCATCATAAAATAATACAATTTTTTCAATTTAAAAGAAAACGGGTTCAACCTGCAATTGGGTTTACTAAAAATTATGTCTTAGTTCTAAAATCTGTAACTTGTATAAATACATATAATCGTAAATGTTACATTGTTCAATTTGACAGTTGATAATTTTAATACTGGTACGAAACATCTTTAGTTGTAATAAAAGTTAATTTATATAGCCCGGGTTGAACCCGGATTCCTTTATATGCGATACTCCAAGATATGGTCGATATATATATATATAAACGACTTTTTACTACCACTTGTTGTCGATATTTCATGATAAACGAGAAAAGAAATGAAAAACACAATAAAATTATATTACTATATGTGAAATACAAAACGAAATGGAAAGGATCATTGTAGAAAATAGAAAGACAGATGAACGCGGATACCATATTAACTTTGTACATAAATTAGAAAAAGCAAAAAACAATTCAAAGAATGAGAATTTTATTTAAAACTATAAGGCAAAAATAAAAATGTAAAACAAAAAACCAAAGTCATGTTTTTTCATTAAACTGGGCAACCGATAAACAATACTAATTTGACACAAAAACTACACTTCGACGCCCATTAAAAAAATGTAACTCTCATTTTACACAAAAATAATGATCGTTGAAACTCATTTGAGGAAGGACATAACCATCTGTTAGAGAAAAGAACCTAATTTTCCAGCCGTCAGTGTTACCTCCGTTAAATATGCAACAAAACTTAACGATCGTTAATGATGAGGAGTTAAACTGCAAGATATTAAACGACATGGACTAAAACTGTTGAAAATTTGACTTAATGGTCGTTAATGATGGGGATTTATAATGCAAGGTATTAACCGACATGGACTAAAACTGTTGAAAAAGTGTTTAGCATGGAATCCATGCACGGTATTTATATATATATATACTACTCATGTACTCGGGCGTTGCCCCGGGAGACATAATATTGTTTTCAAAAACTTAATACAAGCGGGAAATACAGTCGTTTTTTGCTTATTAAAATGTGTGTATGAAAATAGAATATCTTGTGTTAATCTTATCATTTGCATGATCAATTCTATGAATAGTTGAGGGGAAAAAAAATTGTTAATCATATAACAACTATATAATTAATCAAAAAAAGTGTGACAAAACAGGAAAAAGATAATGAAAACACACTAAAATGATACTATTATTGTGAAATACAAAAAGAAATGGGAAGTACCATGTAAATCATTGTAGAAGTTAAAGGACAAATGAAGAGAATATCATATTAAACTTGTACGATAAATTGTAAGAAACCAAAAATTAGTTAATAGTATAAGACAAATATAAAAACGTAAAACAAAAAAAACAAACTCAGCTTTTTGTTAAATTAGGTTACCAATTGACAATATCAATTTGACACATATATTATATACTTCAACGCCCGGTACATAAATGGACTTGATTTGCAGCAGTTTTTATAACTCTCGTCAGGCACTAAAATAACATCTAACGATCATCAACATCCGTTAGAGAAAAAGACATGATTTGCAGCTGTTATTGTGACTCCTGTTAAACATCCAAAATAAACTTAATGACCGTTAGTGCCTGTTAGAATTATTAAATATTTTTTAACAATGGGGACTATTATTGCAAAGTATTAAATGGTAGGGACTGATATTGCTAAAAAGGAATGGTGCGCCTAAACCATCGCACGGTATTTATATATACATATAGAATGAAATGAAGTATGTTTTATATTATTTTTAAACTGATTATTGAAGGGGAAAAAAAGTAACTCAAGTTGTCTTTAATGGATTTGATCTAAAGATGGTTATACAATGTTCTTATAAATATATGACCATTTAAATTCATTAATGCATAATTTCTTTTTTATCCCCCTATTTGTTAATTGCACTCATTTCAATTATTGCAAGTATTTTTACCATTGTGTAGTTTATGTTATAGTACTTATTATAGCTTAGTGGTTGAGCACCAATTTTACATGTTGGATATCTCGAGTTAGAGATCTAGAAAGTACATTTAAAGGAATTTCAAAAATAAAGTCCTTCAGTGAAGCAGGTTTGAGTCCTACAGAGAGGGTAGGGTTTTATTACAATTAAATGTCGTGTCTTCGGGCGGTTTAGTTGGGAGTTTCTCCTCCTACTAGGTATTGCAGGTGAGGGGGTTCTCTAACGCATATCTGGTTAAGACAACGTAAGTTAGATCTCCTGTTGCGAGCAAATGATATACGCTTTTAAAACAAAATTAGTTTATGTTACGTATCAATGGGTTGATTGATAGGCCACGTAAAGGAGTCATTCTATGAAAGCTTAGATTTGAGAAAATTCAGGGTTCAAGTTTAAAAGGGCAAAATGTTTTCTTAATATCTTGTCATACATTTGAGCGGACTATTAAGACGTTTATCTCCTATTAGGTATTGGGTGAAAGGTTCTTTAACGTGTACCTAGTTTAAATAACGTAGTCTAAATCATTTGTTATGATATTTGATCCGAACTTGTAAAGAAAAAATATTTGTACTTTATATTTTTGTGAAAGAAGTAGATCATTTACTCGCAACAGGGTATTTAACTTACGTTGTTTTAAACTAATTCGCGTTAGAGAGCTCCCTCACCCTCAATACCTAATAGGAGGAGAACTCTCCAACTAAACCGTCCAAAGGCACGACATTTGGTTGGAATAAAACCATGTCTCCTCTGCAGGACTCAAACATGCTTTACTTGAATACTTTATTTGTAAAATTTCTTTAAATGTCTTTTTTATGTCTCGAACCAGTATGTAAAGTTGGTGTTCAACCACTCTATAACAGAAAGTACACTTGTACTTTATGTTAAATGATGATTTCTTCATTTTATAAAATTGTGCTTGGTTCAAAATATAGATCCGTAGTAGGAGCATATATATATTATGCCGTTATTATTATTATTATAAATTTTATTATAAAGGGAAATAGTTGGAAGTTGACTAAATTATTAAGACTGCCCTGGAGCCATGGGGGGAATATAGAAAGAGAGCATAGGGATGTTCCCATGTGTTGAAATTTGAAATTTCACGTGTATTGGTACAGCCCCGAAACTCCATCGCCACTATATGTCTCCCTCCCAACACTCCTAGGGATCTAAATATGGATCCCTTTGTCTCCCTTCCATACCGTAAATCATTCTTCACCATCATTTAATTCTTCCTTAATGTTATGTTTAATTATGTAACACCTAAATCATTTGGTCAATGTACGTCGGTACATCAAGCAAGCTGACTGGCTATTTGTTAAAAGTTTTTGTCAATGGGAGAAAATTAAAACTTAATCTTTGCCCTTTGGCATTTTTTTTTTATTTTATTGTTGGAGTAGTTTAAATGTGTAAGGGGCAAGGGTTGACAAATTGATAAATTTTGGCAAGTTTTCCACCAATAGAAGCATGTCAAGTGTTCAAGCCAAAAACAAGTCAAAACTAGCCAAAAAAACATGGTGTAGTGTGTTTGTTGCCAATTTTTTTTTACAAAAATAAAGTATATATAAAAAAAATAAAAATGCACAGTCCCGCATGCCTTTGTCAGCCAAAATGGCCATGTGGCCTTGCTCAACGTTCACTTTCATCGGCCAAAACTAGCCGATGTATCTTGCCAATGCTTGCCGATTAAACTTACCGATAAAAGCCGATGCTTACCAATTGTTATGCCGGAAATTTCAAGTAACAATATCTTGAAAGCCCAGGATCTTGACATCTCAAGATCTTGACACAGCGAAACATTCGGAAGATATACTAACGTATTGTTAAACATGCTATTATTATTTCCTTTTGAGTCAAACATGCAGGATCAATGATAATCAATATCACACATGGGAAATACCTCTAACGGTACAAAATCAAGCATACACGCAAATAATCTCTTCAACACGCAAAGAAGACTTAGTCCTCCAACATAATCGGACTTCAAGTAGAATTCTGCATGAGGAGAAATACAGTAACGGTCACTTGACCAGGGAAGATCTTCACCAACGTTCAAGAACTGAAGATATGGAAGATCCCTACAATATCGAATAGTTAGTTTAGCACTCGCATTATAAATAGAAGGAGGTTGATCGATCCTAGGCACTTACTATCATCTGCTATAATTCACTTGTACTCACACACACTGCATATTACTTTCTTCGCTGCTTATACACTTAGAAGGATCGATCAACCAACTTTCACCCTTTGTAATCATTTCAATACAAATCAATACAGAATAAGGCAGGAACGATTGTTTCCTCCCGGGGTTTTTATGCCGGCGATCCTCTAAGGATTAAGGGCTTTTCCTCATCAAGCTCTTTACTATTTATTTTACGCATTACTTATTTGATTCTTGCTTGATATCTTGTTTATCTTAACATACTTTGCATCATTTACATTAGTTTGCGATTATCTTAACCTTCTTTATTGTTTAGTCGACATAATCTATTGTCAAAAGTCTTTCTTAACAACACATCTTTGCAACTCAACACATTTTACAAGCACACAACCTTACGAACGAAAGTTTGGTTACTTAATTAATCTAAGTCTTTGACGTAGATTATCTTAGGTAATTTTTGACAAAAACACCAATGATTCTTGTCGATAAAACAAGTCGCCTACAGGCTACACCCTTGCCCCTAAGAGATTTGTTGCTAAAAAATCACATAACCATTTGATTTCGCAATTTGATGTACACTTTTTAAGAAAAAGTGTTATTTTGAATTAAGTTAAATTTAGTAATTATAATTTGCCAATTAGATAGAACGGAATCTACCTCATTTAAGTGGGTTGACCACTAGTTTCTTTATATTGAGCCAGGGTAGTTACTCTTTAAGATTTCATGTTCGAGTCTTGGCAAGATAGAGTTTTCTTTTTCACAAGTAGTTTAAATGGAAATCTATTTAGCTCGTAAGGAAGTTTCACGAACCTAGTTAAAATAAAATATGTTAGACCTATTGATATTTTTGCGAACGATTCACATTTCTAAAATAAAATAAAAATGATAGTAAAGACTAATGCAGAAATTTCACTTATATTTTTATTTCACCTTCGTCAAAGACTCTGTCTTAATTAATTACTACGAATAATTATTAAGGTGTTGTTTGTGTTTGCATTTTCAAAACATATTTTAAATTCTACATGTTCAAGACAATGTTTTGGAAAAGCATCTACTTTATTATGTCTATTTCTACATCTCCTAAAACTAGCTAGCTAGGATACTTCTTGACTACTTTTGGTGGATATTGAACCGAAAATGGTTTCCATGTGCTCATTTGTAAAGAAAAACCTACATGACTACGTACAAGCTTATAAATATATATATATATATATATATATATATGACAAAGATAATTTGAGATCAACTAAAAAAGTCCAAAAAAGGACCATTGATTTTCGTAACTTACACACCACCATCATGATCTACTACGATATACAAGACTTTTTTGTAAAAACACTAAGACTTTCCAGCGACGGACCCACAGAAAAATCATGTGTAAGTTACATGTAAGTTACTTACACATGTGTAAGTGTGTAAGTAACTTACATGTAACTTACACATGATTTTTCTGTGGGTCTGTCGCTGGAAAGTCTTAGTGTTTTTACAAAAAAGTCTTGTATATCGTAGTAGATCATGATGGTGGTGTGTAAGTTACGAAAATCAATGGTTCTTTTTTAAACTTTTTTTAGTTGGTCTTAAATTATCGTTCCCATATATATATATATATAAATTAAAATAAACCTAAATCTCCAAGAGCATTTGGACATGGGTTATATGCACAAACAAAGAACCATCACATGCATGATGCATGCTTTAGCTTTTCAAGGCATCAAGCAACACTACCATAAAGATCACATGAATCGGCGTAGGATTATTTTGCATGGAATAATACCTGCGATGTTATATTAGCAAAGGGCATGATAAAAAGCGTTCATGACGAGCAAAGACATGATCATATGCTAAATTTTCATCTCATTACATAAACACTACATTTTTACTGTCATGCATTAATTAATTTTCATCTACTACACTTTCTTCACTGTATATAGAATCCACTTATTATTTACTTGCGAAGTAGTAAAAAGCAAGATATAAAAAAATAAAGATTCACGCCGAACAAAAGGAGGCCGGCGGACGCCGAACAACGTACTCCCACCTCTTGCAGCCCGGCCTAAGTGATCGATTCCGGAGCGACGTGAGGCACCATATATATACCAAGTGCTATTATATATAGGAAATGGTTATATAAGACTGTTAGGTACTAAGTTTAGGGGTTAAACACACATATAAATTTTTTAATCCATAAAATTTAAGGAGGTCAAATTAACATTTTATTCATTAAACAAAAATTATTAAAAAGTTAGTGAATTTACAAGTCTGTTGTGAGATCAAATTTCTCAAACAATACAGTAATTTATGTAGTAAACTAGTAATTAATTATGCATTGCAACTTTGCAAGCATTTTAATCTTTAAAAAAATCCCAATTTTTAAGGGTTATACACTTATACTATGTTCTCGAAGTAGATGCTAATACGTATCTAATAAACTTGAAGTTAATGAGAATTGAAATGATTGTTATACACTTATACTATTTTGTAAATTTATGTTTGAACATATTGATTTTTATTTATAGGTATTGATAAGTTTGATGATAATTAAATCTGTGTGATAAAAATTCTGGTTTTACTTGAATTATTTCATAATAGAATTTACACAAAAATTGAATGTTTTGGTATAGTAGTATAAGTTTTTGGGAAAAGTGGTGGCCGGATTATTGTCTGGGTGAAGAAAGAAAACATGGTGGTGAAAAGATTTGGTTGCCGTTCATAGGCGCATATACAGTATATAGGTATTTTAACGAATGATAGTTAATGAAATCGTTAAATTGGGCTAAGTTTGCCGCTTAAACATGAAAATTGGACCAAAATCAACACTTTAGCATAAGTTGGATCATTCTTGCAAAACTTATGATATCACAAGGACTAAAAATATAATTTGTTTTAAACTAAAGAATCAAACATTTTCAAGATGAGAGAAAAATGGGACCTAAAGAAATAACGGCTAGTGGTTCACTCACTGTCTAGTGCCTACTTAACACTTGATAATATATATGCCGTTCAAAAAAAAAAAAAAACTTGATAATATATAAATATTAAGGGAAAGAGAATATGAAGTTGTTAAGCAATTAAGTTGGGTGAAAAACTCTCTCACATACTTTTTTTAAAACCATAAAAATCATGAGGAAAAAACATTTATTCAAAATACTAAAATATTAGTATGTGGAGGGATTTTTTTACCAAAATTGGGTGCATAACAGCCTCATACTTACTTTTCTCAAGTATAAATATAATTTTATATAAATAACGGTCTAAATAAGGATAAAAATATTTTGAAAATCTTCTTATAAATAAGATATTGTGACATTCAATAAAATGAAAGGATGCAATTAAAGAGAAAATTAATAGATAATATTTGTGACATAGTTATAGTATTAGGGGATATTTAAAATGATATATTATTTCTACTGTTTTAAATATCACTATAAATTATGTTGTATTTGTTTATACTTTTGGATAATGTAAACAAATTAAAAATTTGTCATGCTTTTATATGTGTAAAATTATAAATAATTAAAAGTGTAAAAATTTATATACACTAATAGTTTTAGATATTTTTTAATGTGAACTTTCATATAATAATTAGTATTATGTAACACCTTATTTAATTAGCATGGAAAAATGGGATGTTTTATTTACTTTTGGCAGTACTTCAACCTATGTAACATGTTTTGTTTGTGGAGCAACATAATTTAAATTTTTAATGTTCTATTGGATTTATATCCCACCATTCCACGGATACATTTCTTATCTATATATTTTGCTTATTTCATCGATATATTAGCTTTGGTGTCAACAAGATTTAAAACAAAGGACAATTGTTATATACAAAGTATGTTAGTACGTGATTATGTTAGTTAAAACTCTAGTATGTATTGGTGTCATCATTATACACTCGATAGTAGATTTATTGATGCTGATTAATAATTAGGGGTGTTCACAGTCTAATTTAACTAGGTTTTTTTTTTCCAAAACATAAAAGTAAACCGGTAATATACTTCGTGAAATTTTCAAATCAAATCGATCATATCAGACGTAACGTTTAAAAACCGATCAAGTTTGATCAAATTGCAATCTACAAGTATTAACTTTTAAGGAGACACCATTATATATATAAATGTCACATAATAATAATAAATGTATATAAAGATATGAATATTTTCTCTTCTTCCAAGCCATTCTCTCAAGCTCAATGTGTACAATCAAGACTCCCTATATATACAATATTAAACCGAAACTATTAACTAAACTATGTAAAATATATATATATATATATACATAGGGTAACACTCCGGTGAGAACAATTTTAAAATAAGAACTGTGAGAACACTTAAAAACATCATTTTGATGCATTAAAAGTCCAACAAAAAACGTGATTTTTTCGATTTTGACGGATCAATGTGTTGTTAAACACTTAAATAATGATTATTAGTTATGTACTATGTCAATTTTATGGACTTTTAATGCATCAAAATGTAGTTTTCTAGTGTTCGTATTTGTTCTCATTTTAATTTAGTTCTCATTTGATTGTCACCCTATATATATATATATATATGGGAAATGATTAATCCTCTTAACTAAATAGCGTAAAGATCCTCCTAATCATGAGATGATGACATATGAAAAAATCAGGGGGCAAGATTAGGCTAGAAAATTAGTGGATAACACATGTCATGATTTGAAGGTTTCAGGAGGATTTTTAGTAGGATATTTAGGAGGTTGATCATTTTCCTATATATATATATATAACCGAAACTAATATCTAAGTAATATATATATACATACACACACAACCAAATTAAATAATTATATAGTTATAACCGAAATTAAGTAAGTATATACCTAACGTGCCGGGGAAACGATGATAAGACGCATGATAATCAAATATGCGTTGCACGTCATTACGCGTTGGCCTACGCAAATATTCATGCCGGTATAACTTAATGACTCCATCACAAAAAGCATTAAAGGTGTCACGTGACGTTCTTTCCGACATATTTAAGTAATCATCTAAGATGTCGGGATTAAAACCGTATCCTAACTGGCGAATGGCGGATGTGCATCTCTGTAAAGCTGGGAACCCAATCTTCCCACGAGCGTCGAACTTCCTTTAAAAATATTCAAAGTTGCTTTCCATATCTGTAGGTATCTTCACAAACAACCGTTTACTCTTCCAAAACCGTGTTCTAAAAAAATCTGCATCAAATTTCAGTTCCTCGGCAAAATAATCTCGAAAAAAGACGGTCGTGCGACTCAATATGATCGTCTCTGTTTGTATACTTTCTTGAATAGGAGGTAGTATCGCGGACCTCTTGATCAATAGCATGATGCGCCATTGTGAAAAGGTTAACATACCGTTCTGTCTCATCGGAAGGACTCGAGTCCAATGGCAAATTTGGGGGTGTTGAGCTGGATCCAATAAAAAAAGGGTTGTTGAAGAAAGGGTTCATGATTTATGAGTACTACGTATATGTCGAATAATTGGTTTTGGGGTTGTTGTAGTGTATGTGTTTTGGGATTGTTGTTGTTACTACTAGAAAAAAAAAAAGAACAGAAGGAAGGAAGGAACGGTAGGAAAAAGAAAACGAAAATGGAAGGAGAGATATAGACGTTACAAGTGGGCCCCATTTTTTTTTAATGTAACGTTCATATTCTGCAAGACCAATCTGGTGACCACATTCTCGATTTCGCCCACTGCCCAACTGGTACCGGTACCACGGAGAGATACGTGCCTAACGACTCCGTCCACCCTTATTTTTAACCCAATTTATACCTCGCTAGAAATTGAGACAATGCAACCTATGTCACCAACTTAACGACCCGCCAATTGCTACCATAAAAATGTCATTCACAACGTAAAAATGTAAATTATATATATTGTCTCTACATGTCGTCAATAAAACTTTTTTTTTTGGACGACAAATTTTCTTATTAAATAAACGACAACCAACTAGCAAATATGTTAGCGGTCAAAAAGTACAATACGAACAATCTAGAATACAACAATTACATATCTAGATCCTACTTAGGTCTTTAAATGCGGAGTTGTAAAAAAGTTGAAAAAACTTGTGCCAATTACAACAATAGAGACACAATAAAAAAATCTAATCAACGAAGATCGGCCCACCGGTTATCACTTTGTGTCGTCAATAGAACTTGAAGTGACAAAGTCTCTCCTTCGAGGAATTATAAGCCAATAAGAATATGAAATGTAAACGAGCTGAGAGATTGTGCGCCGCTGGATATGACACTACGAATAACAACATTATAGATTTCATCTACTTTTCTTTTGTAAGTTTCAAATTTGTATTTATATGTATCAATCATAACTACACGCGTGCTATTCAGATATTATTGTAAGATTAATTAAATACATTATTTTAAAGCAAATAAAGTTATTTTGATAAGGAAAGGTAAAGTTCTTTTTGGCCTCAAGGTCTTCTTTAATCATTAGCTTTACCTCAACGATGTATGATTAACGCTTTTTAGCTCTCTTCTAGTAATCCAACATTTTTGACTTCTCTAAATTTTTTATCCAACTTATATTAAATAGTTACTCCGTAGTTCTTAAAACTAGAATATACATATATGTTCTAGCATATTGAAAAAGTTAGTTAATTGAAATAAAAGTTATATCAGATAAAGGTTTTAGAAAACAATGAATAATAGTTAACAAAATCACTAATTTTTTCAATGCGATGCATTAAAAAGCCGAAGGACTAATCTTCATCATCGTATGTATTGGGCTCAATATCCATAGGTAGTGTCGCATATATAAAAGCCATTGTCCAGATCTCTATTCACATTTCTTTGTCTCAACACGCATTAGTCAGAATTTTTTACCTTTTTGTTTATCTTTCATCAATAATATCTAGATAGATATCGATTTATTTAAATGAAAGCCAATCCAATGCGTGATTCGTAATGTCGTGGTCGTTAACTACAGGCTCTCGTTTTATTTTTTTCTTCAAGTTTACGATTATGCCATAACACTTTCTAGTTGTAACGCACACGTATCTTTGTTTTCGATGAGCTGGTCTTAATTATTTTTATCATTTGCGGGTACCTTATTATTATTATTATTATTATTGATTGATGTTATTCTAGCATGAATATTGTTATAAAAATGTAAGCCTTTTAAAATCAAGCTTAAGTTAAAATGTTAAGTGACAGTTACAATGATCATAATATTATGCTATAGTTATTATCATTGTTTGATTGCTTATAGATTAAACCAATAATTTTCTAATTAATTAACCTTCTAATATAGTTTTATTTTTAGCTAGTCATTTTGCGAAACGAAGGATTCGGATTCGTATTTGGTATTAAGTCAAACATATCCAATTACTTGTCAACAAACGTTGAAGGTATCTTGACTACATTAGTTTCAAACCATAAACTTGTATAAAAAAATGATAGCAATCATAGCATATACTTGTTAAAAGATAATAAATTTAAAAAAAGTTATTATTGTTTAATAACATAATTAAATATAAATTATAATAAATTAAATTAATAATTTAGTAGAAACGATAATAAGTATCCGCGCGTTGTGGCGATGAGATGGTGGGGGTGATAGGTCATAGAGTGTGATAGCCAAATGCTTTAACCGTATGAGTTTCGCCCTCAGATTTAAAATTTAGTCAAAAATATATCGAATGACATCTCTAATGAAAGAGCACGAAATTTCAAGACCACCCATATAATTTTTATAATTTATCGATGTATGATTTTTGAGATAAAATATTTTGAATGAAATGGATTAATAAATGATTTACGGAGGAGGGGGAAAAAAATGATTGGTTGAGATTTAAATAAAGAGAAAGGGTATTATAGTTATTTTAGGTAAATATAGAATAGATACGGGTGATATTTTGAAAAGTAAATGTTAAAACTTAAAATTTAGACAGGAAAAATTTGTTTTATAGTATAGTATAGATATAGATATAATTGTATAAAAAGAGAAATTTGATTAATTGAAATGAGAAAAAAATATAACTAATAGATTAATAAGCATATGTTGTGTTTATTAGTAAATTGTGCTAAAAGGCATATTAGGGAATAGGTATTTTAAACAACTTTGTTTTTAGAACAGCAAAGATATTATAAGATAAAGGACCGTCTAGCAAGACACTAGAGATCAAAGTAAGAAAAAAAAAATCAATCTACACAACTTGTTGGCTTGTTCTTAAAAAGATATGAATATTTTATAGAAGTTTAGAGATATAAAGAGTAAATATGATCAAAATATTTATATTTTTTATTTTTTAAATCAAAGTTGAAAAAAACTTGGTTATAGTTGAAAGAAAGATCATTAGGTAAAACATCAATAGTATTTTAATTTTTCTATGAAATTTTGCAGGGGCAATGATTACTCTTAATAATCGTCGTATCGTTTGATGGATTAATAGGAGGTTATCCGTGGTTCCCTGAATATTCGAATGACATCCTGTCTGTAAGACGTAAGGGCCGAAAAGTGTTGAATAAAATCTGACTATTCAAATATTAAAAAAAATAAATAGAAAGAAAGAAGAAAAAAACACAAAGAAGCTCAATTATTATTTTTATTATTTGAGAGGCTCATTATCTAACGGATAGAGATTTCTTCAAGTTAAAAATAACTTAAATGGTAAGTTAAAACCATTTTGACATGTAGATTAAAATCAATGGTCAAAATTCAAATATTATTTTTGAATCTTAGGCCATGTTTGTTTTTGTTAAGAGATTTATATCTGAATCTGAATACAACTTTTGAATATTAAGAGGTGGTTTAATTGTCTGAAATCTGAATAACAATAATGGTTTGGTTTATAACGTCTGAATACATATAAACATCTAAATACCGGTTTGTTATTGTGATATTCATATAATTATTTGCATTGACACTTTTTACATATTATTGATTACACATAAACATTTTATAACTTCTAGTTAATATATTTTGATATTAATAATTATATGACAAGAAGAATCTTTGAAAACTTCTTCCAACTATCCATTTATATCTACAACTGATATTTTTACACTGAAAAATATTTTTTTTTATTTGTCCCTCACATCTCTCCTTTCACAATATCTTTGTCTCTCATGGTCATCTATCTGTAGATGATATCACGCTCCATTTATACTTGTCGCTCTTATCCTTCTTCCATCTACAAAACGCTAGAGAACAAAGGCAACAAATATGTATGATTTTTTCCTCTTGCGGGTGCAATCACCGGGTGTGAGTTATCGTTCTCGGTGAGTGATGGTAGGCTGTTTCCGATGGGTGGTTTCCGGTGGTATTGAGCGATAGAAGAAAGTATGTTGGGTAATGATAATCATAGGATGACCAAATCAGTGAAAAAAACCATGTTTTGTAATACTTTATGTTTTCTGAATAAAAAATATGTATAAAAAACTCTGACCGAATTTGATGTAGCTAAGAGGTTTCAACCTTTGGATTGGAACAAAAAACAAACGGTGGGAACAAATGAAACCTCTTGCTCGATCAGAGCTAAGAGGAAGTCCAGAATTTTTATGTGAAAACAAACAAGGCCTTAGACTTTTAATTTAAATTTAATGATTAAGATTACTCAATTGGACTAATCAAGTTCAAAAACTTGAATGAATCTCATCCATAAAGAAGTATCTAATTAAATGTTAAGATCCTCCTTAGTTATTGTCAACTTTATTAGTAAAGTTAAAAAATCTTGACTATTGAATTAAAATCAAAGATCTAACATTCAAAGATGATTTTTGAATCTTGACAATTAATTTTAATCAAATGATTAAAATGGTTTTAAATTTATTAATAAAGTTGAAAACAACTTTAAAATCTCTATCCTCTAATTAATCACCTTAATGATTCTGAGTGTTTAGCAAGTAAAATCATTTAATTCCAAAACAAAAAACAACAAATGAACAAAGTAAGATAACATTACTAGATAAAAAAAAAAAAAATAAAAGATTTAAAAAAAAAAAAAAAAAAAAAGAAACCAAAAAATATTATGTAAATGTGTCCAAAATGGTAAACAGCTCACACCTAGCTCTATATATCAGTATATCATATATCCCTCTCACAAACACCACCGATAAAACCCCCCACTGCTCTTCCACTCTCTTTCATCCTTGAAGTTTCATCTTGAAACATATTTTTTATCCAACACACTTTTTTATAATTAAAAGTGGACTTGTACATTGTGTAAACTAACAGTACGTAATAGAGTCCCAGCAACATGGACTACAACTTCCATGTCATGTTTGTTGTTTCACTACTAGTACTAGTCTCTTCTTTTTCTGTCAGGTCTCATGGTGTTGTTTCATCAAAAAATAATAATCATCTTCCCATTTTATCATTTGATGAAGGCTATTCACATTTGTTTGGTGATACTAATTTAATTGTCTTAAGAGATGGTAAATCAGTTCACTTATCCCTTGATGAAAGATCAGGTTTGTTTAATTTGTTTGCTTTATTTAATATAGTTATATAGTCATGTTTAAATTGTGTAATATACTTATCTCATGTTAAGTATATATGTATCTATCTAAGCACATTTATATATTATGTATAGATATATGTTTTATATGGATACAGGGTAATGATGTGTGTATGTGTTTAGGTTCTGGATTTGTGTCACAAGACCTGTATCTACATGGATACTTCAGTGCATCTATCAAGCTTCCTGCTGATTACACTGCTGGGGTGGTGGTTGCATTTTATGTAAGTTTTGTTTGTTTCTATGTTTATTTATTTATGAATATAAATTATTAGCTTTTAGTTTTTATATCTTTTTAAGAAAATGAAGTGTGTTTGTTTCTTATACAAAATATATAAATTTGCTGAATAGTGATTTTCTCATTAAATTTAAAAAGTGTGAAAAGTCTATTAAGTCAAGCTTTTATTTTTGGGTCTCTTTTTTGACTATTGATGGAGTTTATTTTCCTGTTCATTGATATGAAAAAAATAAAATAATAAAAATGGTACTAGTAATTTTTATTATTTCTATTGTATTTTATGTTGGATAATGCAAAAGAAATACGTGTACTTGTACTATCTACTATCTTCACTGGAACTTACTCAAAAAAGGAAATTGTGATTTACTCCAAAAAATTTGTTTATTTATTTTGACTAGGAATGGTAAATTGGGTAATTTTATTAGAAAGGTATCTTAAATACATAGAAAAAAAGGTCAACAATCCAACAATCTCATTAAATTATGCAAGCAAAATGTAGCACTTTTGGTTTTGTTGACTTATTTTAATTATTTGTGGAGTTATTTTAAAATAAGCGCATACAAATAAATATTTCAGAACTTATAAATTGACTAGCATACATCAATATCAATCTATGTTGCTCTGAGTAATTTAAAAGAGAATAAACATAAGGTGTGTGAACAAAGCCAGATTAATATTATCAAATGTGTAATAAATTTATTGCATCATGGTAAACCAAAAGTAAAATTTGTTTATTTTATTAGATTGCTTTTTCAGTGAATATATATTATATTAAAACAAAATTGGATTGCTTGCATCTTGGACTAATGTTTTGCCTTTTTGTCATTGAAGTTTGATCAAAGGTAATAAAATTGGATTTATTATTGTTTCTTATTTCTTGATAACTGTTTTTTGTTCTTTATTCATAGTTAATATTATAAAAAATACTTAATCCCAAGAGGCCAAGATCACCGCTTTTCATGAATTATTCTGTCATTTTAAATTAAAAATTTGTCCACATGTTTTTGCATTCCATATTATAGGCTTGGAACTATACTTCAAAATCGATTCCTCTTGTCCACTTTAACCATATTTTTAATTGGGTTTTGGTCTAGTAGTAATCGAGGCGACATATAACTGAAAAAATTTGTGGGTTCAAGTCATAATTTTGACAACGTGCCGTGTGTATATTTGGTTTTCCAAAAAAGCGGATCATTAATTTCATATTGTGGGGCGTATATCGTATATAATCTTACTAATAATGTAAACCTTAATATTTTTGGTTAGATGTACCAAGTACCAACTAACTACTTCGGTTATGCTTTCCTTGTGAAAATGAACATTTTTGGTCTTCCATAAATTTTGCCAACTTGTCATTTCTTTCTCAACTAAAAGAATTGAGTCACTTTTTAGAGATTTCTTAAAGAATTGAGTCACTTTTTAGAGATTTCTTAAAGAAAGCAAAATTTTCCGTTTGAATTATGAATCAGACTTTACTTTTTGCTACTTAGGCTATCTCCAACCATTCCCATCTTAAAATTTGAAAAAATGAAACATCTTTTGTGAGTATTCTCTATTCAAAAGTTATCGTCTCCAACCATATATTCCAAAGTTTTGAACTCTAAGTAAACTGTTTATTGGTTAGATTAACTAATGGGTGTTGTATATAGCAAAAAAAAATTCAAAATGAGAAATTAAAATTTTGGAGGAATGAATAGTGATACTTCATATTTGGTTAATATATCGACTCCTCCAACAATTTCCCCAAATATGGAGCAAAAGTTGGAGATGATATATTTTCCTCCAAAATATTGCCTTGCCAATTTGAAAACTTGAGTTTGGTCCACAACGATTTCTTATACTGTTAAGTCCTTCTTAGGGGTACATATCGATTAAACTATGTCCAAAGTCTGACATTGTGTTTTTGTAACTAATTCTGATTTTGGTCTAATCTTTTTTATTATTAATTTAATAAGTATTTTTCTTGTTACGCGTCATTGTTAGTATTTGATCTATGATTGGAAGTTCTAGTGGACCATATAAGTAGTTTAGCACTGCAAATTGCTTGTGTCACTATATTTAATGTTATAGAGTGATAAATTAAGATCTAGATGTTGATCTTAAGATATGATTTTATGACCCAATCAACAAAAATAATGAACTTCCATCTTAACAACTTTAGTGGCCACCATGGACGTCGTGGATTAGTCGGCTAAAGGCCAGACATCGCACTAATCTAAAGATTGATATAAATTTTGAACTGCAACCGAGTCCCCATAATATTTCACTATCTTAAGTTTCTTGAAGTTTGTTAGAGGCGTGACAAATAGTCAATCATTTCTCAACCATTACTAAAGCTGTACAATAATAAAAGCTGCTTATGTGATATAAATATATATTATAAAATGCCACATAATTCACACCATAATTTTTTTTGTTTATAGTAATTGGAAAAATCATCATGTGTGCATGATGCATGTCAATAAAGCGTTCGTACCCAAATAGAGTGAGATTTTTCATACCCTTTTGTTGATATTATTTTTGCAGATGTCAAATGGAGATATATTTGAGAAAAACCATGATGAGGTTGACTTTGAGTTCTTGGGCAATATAAGAGGCAAAGAGTGGAGAATTCAGACTAATATTTATGGTAATGGAAGCACAAATGTTGGCAGAGAAGAGAGATATGGTCTTGGTTTTGATCCTACTGATGACTTTCATGAGTATAGCATCCTTTGGACTCAATCTCACATTATGTAAGTCACCAAAATCTTGATCTTAAAATAGATATACATGATTAATTGGACTACCATATATTCAGTGTACCTGATAAGTATAGGACTTAAAGGTAATTTTGGTTTGAATATGCATATTCACTGAAAAAGGTCCCAGAGATGGAAATCTTTTTCTGGCTGGCTTACATTCTTTCTGCAAAAGATTTTTTCACACTTCTGAATTTGTCATGGACTTTACTTTGGTAAAAAAAACCCCATTCTTTAGCATTGAAAAACTTTTGTTAAAAAGGAAAAGTTGCAAATAAGTCCCACCAAACTTATATATAGAATACATTAGTATTTGTCTTATTAATCATGCTGTAAACCAATCAAGTTTGTTTAATTGCGGGCCACCGCGTTATTCACAACTAGTTTGATTTACTTGGGAGAGCAGCATATGAAACTCAACCATAAACTTTTCAACATGTACTGTAAATCTTTTATAAAATAGCGAAATTTTAATATTTTGCTCGATATAAACTTATATAAGAAACTTTACGAGACTAAGTGACTAACACCTCTACTTTTGCCCCCCTTTGGAAGTAACTTGGTAATATTAACCCATACAGTTTGTTCTATTTAAAACAGGCCACAACCACTTTGTGAGTTTTTATGATCACCTGGTCAATAGGAGTTGATTACTAGATTAGGTGAATGTTATTAACCTTTGACATTGATGATCATATTATTTGAGTATGCAATTTGAATTGATTATGCTAGTAAAGTTGGCTTGTTTAGCAATTTATTATTATAGCTCTTTAAGAAAAGGATCATATTAAAGGTCTGAAATCTTGGAGGTGTTTGTTATGAAGATGACCCTTTGATACTTTATCAAACTTGAGTTAACCAAATTATTGAATCCATTTCAAGGACCTTCATGAGTTTCAATCCTAGATCCGCCACTATTTGGAATGAATTGTTGTTAGGATGACATGATGATAATCTTTTTAGAGCTTTTCATAATGATGTATATAAAGTGTGATATGTCATTGTATCAAAGTACTTTATGGCTCTATAGCACATGTAGGAAACCTGATAAAATACCTAAATGGTCCATGCCACAAAATCATTTTTTTTACCATTTAAAGCTGCAGGTATAAGAGTTCTTGCGGTACAATGTGCATGGTAATAGAAGCAGTAGTTTAGCTTTTTTAATTTTTATGTACCAATAGTGTGACATCTCTCTGTTTTCTTCAATCATAACATCACCTGCTCTGCTACTACACTTCAATGGTTCATTATTTCCAAAGTTCTGAAATTTAGTAGTAGTAAATAATTCTAAAATATTGGACAATTTATTTCATTAACATTAAATTTTTATATGTTGGAAATAGATACACAGAACAATACCCCCATCCGGGCCCCACATGGGTCCCTGGTTTTATTTCGTGTAACTAACTTTTGTGTTTTTAATCTTTGTTTTAAAGTTTTTACGTTGATGATGTCCCAATAAGAGAGATTAAACGTACGGAATCAATGGGAGGTGACTTCCCTTCAAAGCCGATGACTTTATACGCAACGATATGGGATGCTTCAGAGTGGGCTACAAATGGTGGCAAATACAAGGTAAATTACAAGTACGCCCCTTACATTGCCCAGTTTTCCAACTTTGTCCTCCACGGATGTATGGTGGATCCCATCGAGCTCACGTCGGTTACATGTGAAAATCCCAAGTCTATCCCAACGGGCATCACTCCCTCACAAAGGGCGAAAATGGACAGCTTTAGAAAGAAACATATGCAATACTCATACTGTTACGACAAAAGAAGATACAAAACACTGCCTTCTGAGTGTGTGTATAACCCTAAAGAAGCCGAGAGGTTGAAGAAGTTTGATCCAGTGACGTTCGGTAGTGGTCGTGGCCGCCACCACGCGAAGAGCCACCGCCGCAGCCATGCCGTGTCTATTTAAAGAGGGATGTAGTTACTATATATTACTATCATTTTGTTTCTTCTTATTTTAAAATTTTGTTATTTTGTTGGTCATTTAGTGATCCACTTTTTGTTAATTTTTATGTGCATAATGGTGGAAAAGCATATAATTTGTTTATGATGATCATAATTATGTGGAATATGACTAAATTATAAATGATGATAACCATTTGTAAACCATACTTTATTATAAATAATTTATTTATTGGCCCCAGAGATTATTTGTTATTTGAATGCTATTTGTTTAAGGTCAAATAATGGCTACTTGACAACCGAGTTTGGTGCAATCAAAATAAATTTATAATTACTTAACTTAATCATGGACCCCTCCTTGATTTTGTATTACAACTTTTCATTATTTTGTCTCTTTGATTTTGTGTTCTCTCTCTTTAATTATGTGGTGAAGTAGTGGTATTGTATTTAGGATTTTAACTAGGATTAATCTATCTTTTTGTAGGTCACCATAGTATTACGTTTTTCTATTTTCATGATATTGGTCGAGCTTTGGGAATGAGTTATTTCATCACATAAAAATTTAAACTAAATTAAATCGTCACCCGGTTTTAATTTAATTTCAATTTACCATGGCCCATGGGAAGTCGAAGACTTTTTTTAGTGATTAGTATGTATTAAGCAATTATAACATTTTCTTTTACTGTTATTTTTTCGTTTGAACTTTGATAGTTAATGAGAAATGTTAACACTTATAGCATGATGTGACAACAATGAAGAGCTTGAAAATAAAGAGTAATTGAATATAAATAGAAACTAAATTAGTTGGTGGTGTCATTTGTCGTATCGTCTTTAACTATGATCGTTTCATCTAGCTTTTTAAACATATATTTTCAGGCATAAATTTTAAGTCATCTATCATTTCTTAATCTAAGTATCTAACACATGAATAACAATATTAGATAATTAAAAATAAAGGGAGGTGACAGATGAGAACGCTCTTCAATGCAGGATATACAAATAAAATAAAATGCTCGAATGATTTGTCATGAAAGAAGTCAAAAATTTTATGACAAATGCGAAAAGAGTCCAATTTAACGACACATAAATGTAGCCACGATTTAAGCAAATTTGTGGCATAAAGGCAGGTCACATTTTGAAAAGGTACACTCTATCTTATAAGGCCATCTGATGTAGCGGAAGATTTGGGATAAATGATTGAATCTATTGATTTTAAGAATATCAAGGACAACTCTTCTAATTATCGTTGATTCACAATAAATACCGATAATCAGGGAATTCATACACTAACACACATGTGATAGAGAGGATAGAGAGGAAAACAAGAAATTTCATATGAGTATATCAATAATCAAAACTATTTTACAAAGCATTGTCACAAAATATATATAGTGACACTAGTATTTAATTTCACCTCCATAATTATTAAATAACCAAATAATAATTCATCAAGTATTAAGGTTATGGACCCCAAAAGTCAAGTTTGTGTGACAATCTCTCACTTTCCAACTTCAAATGGTTATTGCACATAATTGTAGATATTTTATTTTACTTCTAAGATGTCCAAAATCACCAAGAACTTGACCGACATCACCATCTCCAGCCGGTTCCCGGGGAACACCACGCACAGATTCGTCGTGCCAACCCCAATGAGCTCCGGTTGGAGGTCCTAACTTTTTTTTTTTTCCCATTAGAATAGTTGAACATATCAAAATTTTATTTTATTTTTAAGTAATACACAACGGTAGAAAGTTTATAATTTATGAATTTTACTTTTGTTTCTTAATTTTATTTTTATTAATGTATCCGTGGTCTTTTTAATTCAAGAATTATTATTTTTATTTAATATTAATAGCATGGCCGTTTAAAACCGAAAAGTTTAGTAAGAGGTGGTTTAAAATATGCTAGTAAATTGAAAGTTTAAAATTGGGAATAAATTAAAAACTGAAGATTGTGTTGGATATGGCCAAATAAAAGTGGTCTTCAAATTCTGACTTTTATATAAAAGTGTTCATACTGTCTTTGTTATTCTAATATTAATCTTGTTTTACAAATTTCCAATGTTAGAATAGAAAAATAATCGTATATCGAATACACGACAATCTAGATAAAACCTTTCGAATGCCATGCCAAGGGGAAACGAAATACTGCAATGATTCTTAGGGGGAGAGGTGTAATGTCACTAAATTGGCTAATTGGCAAGTTTGACAAGCTATCGACGAATCATATATCGCCACGTGTCATTGCCAAAAAGTAGCCAAAACATGCGGTATAGTATACGAAAAGTAACCAATTTGCCAATTTCAAAACTAAATAAATGTAACCGGAAATAGTTGCCGGAAAACTAAAAAAAGTGACCGTTTTTTGTAAAAAATAAAACTTGGGCTCAGAATTTGGGGGTCGGGAATTTTGGAAGTCGGAGACACCATGACTGCTAACCCGAAGGGTTTACCCCGCCAAGATACGCCCCGGATCATTCGAGTCCCATTTTTACGAACATTTGTATCATCATCGCCCATTTTTTTCGGTAACCTAAAAAACTGTTCAACGATATCATCATCGGCTATGAGCTACTTTTTTCGGCTACCTATTGCTTTAATGGAACAAAATCCGGCAACGCTGCCAAGGAAAAATCCGGCATCGCTACCGTAACACTACCAAGGAAAAATCCGGCAATGTATATATATATATACATAAATATACATATATAAGCAGGAAGTCTAACCGGAAACCCAAAAAGGGGTCGCCGGAAAACATTCCACAGTAGCAGAGTAGCAGCAGTTAACCAAGAACTCAGAAAGGGATCGCCGGAAAACCACAAGCCGCCGTAGCAACAGCAGTAGCAGCAAAGGGCTCACCGGAAAACCCAAGAAAGGGCTCGCCGGAGAACCGATGCAACATGCAAGACCACAGGAAGAAGCAACAGGAAGCACATCGGAAAACCGAAAACCCCAAAAAGGGATCGTAGGAAAACCAAAGGAACAAGTAGTAACATAGCCAACTACACCCCTGTCAAAGCCAAACAAAGTTTTGGCTGTAAAAGTGAACGTTTTTGGCCGGCGACGACCGGAAACCCCAAAAAGGGGTTTCGGATCTCACCGGAGGGGTGATATATCACGTTAGGAGCATCGACAAGTTTTATCGGCACGTATTCCGGCAATAGAAGCCAAGAAAAACGTAAATCGAGCCTCAAAATCGAAAACCTCCCAAAAAAATTTTAGGTTTCCGGTGAGCACAAGAACCAAAAAAAAAAAAAACGGTCACAAAGTACACGCTCCCAACGTTCACAAGGATCGGCCAAAACTAGTTGATATATATAGCCAATACTAAGTACTAACCGATTAAATTTGCCGATACAAGCCGATGGAGATGCTATTATGTAGCCGATTAGCCGATGTTTACCGATGGTTTTTGCCGATAAAACTAGCCGACTACACCTCTCCCTTTTGTTGTATATATGGGAATTGTAATCATAAAATGGATAGAAGCCATAGATAAGTTACCATTTCAACTTTTTCGCTAGCACCTAATGAATACTAGAAGTTACAATTCATGGCCAGTTTGTGTTTTTCATACCAGATTGCTTCTTAGTTACCGAGATGTCAATTTAATCATCATCTAAGAGGTTAGGGGTTTAAGTCTCGCATCGAAAACATGTAAGAAATATGATGTGTTATTTACCTTCTTTTTTTTTCTAAAGGAAAGGGATAATATAAATAGCGATGTAATCTTTTGAAAGTGCGTCTACATCTGGATTCTACCGCAATTTGACCACACTAAAACTGATCACATGTTCGATATCTTTTTCACAATAATAATAATTTTTTTTTTGAAATAGTAGTGGTGATTGGATTCAATGGCATGCCTCTACATCGTCCGGTAGAGATTAACCACGTCCGTCAATCCTTTTTTTTCCATTGTTTTTATTAGATAATAACGTAACCGATCAATATTTGACGTGTCCCAAACCACATAAGAGTAAACCTCAACCATCTTCCCCGAGACGTGCAAGGTACAACTATTGACCCAATCACCAGATACCTACACGGCTACGCTATTTGCATACTATGCAATACAACTACAATGCCGTCACATTTCCTCGTTGATATAGTTTCAAACCATATCTGGAAACCCACAATTCCTCCCGCCACAACCCTTCCCTGCCATCACCACCGTCACTGCGTCAGCAAACTTGAACTTCAAATACATTTAGCCTTACATTCATTGAAATGAAACTTTCACACACACAAATTCATCTAAAAAATAACCAGCAAGATAAATATATAACATTAATTAAAAACTTATAATCGTTAGGTCAATTTGGTAGCAATCAGATGGTGGAGGTGGAAGGCAGCAAGAGAGATAAAAGGGAATCAGAGAGATGCTAAAATATATAAACTGGGAAAAATAGCAAGTGGCAGGAGCTGTATTCGTATACTATTATTTTGATTAAAAAGAAAAAATAATAATTTAAAGTTCAAAGAAAATAAAAATATAAGAGTAGTTTGGTCGTGCATTTCATCGAACAGAGATGACTTTGGACAAAAGCAGACCGCAAGACAGGCAGTGTACGAATTACAAAAGGTGGCGCAATGATAATATGTGAAGAAATGAAAGAGTACAATAATGTTTAGTATCAAAGCAAGCAAGCGTTCACAACAAAACTATGTAATCAAACAGAGAAAATTAAACAATCAAAACATCAATCAAGTAAAGAAGGTTACAAACCCCGTTCAAAGATATGTAAGCTTTACTCTCATAACTAAAAATATCTCAAGTAACATCCCAGTTCTCACAAATGAACCGTCTCAAAATCTAAGGCTACATACCGATGACTAGCATCTAGTTTAACAAAGACATCTTACACTGTAAAGATCAATCACACCAAAACTTTCCAGATAACCAAAAAGATGAATTGGGTTGCAACTGCAAGAGGAAATTTAGCAGTATCCATCAAAGAAATGTGAACTCTCTTGACCTTAAACTGTCTACTGACCATCTTGACTCTCGTCCTTGGCAAGTTTAATCATGTCATCAATTCGGAGTATCGTTATAGCTGCTTCAGTTGCGAACTGTGACAAAATAAAGAAACAATTTTTTCGTAAGGCCTCAAGTAAAGGTGGCAAAACAGGTAAACATGTCGTAACAAATTAGGGCAATGTGTCAATAGAAGTATGGAGCAAGAAGAATATGTTGTGCAGGTCAAAATCAAGAAGAGTGGATGGGCCAAAACAGTCAAATGATGACCCATTTCCTACAGCTAATATAATAACTAATCAGTAAGTGAAATGATGATATATTCCCTACGAGGCTAAAATAAATATGATCAAGTAGAAGGGACCCCGCCCACGCACGGAAAGCAAGCGCCAGTGGCGATAAATGGGTCAAATCTCCAACCCACGAAATACGAAGACAAATTCCTGATAACTCACCTGTAGTATCTTAACCTTGCTCATTGCAGGTTCTATAACACCAGCTTCCAAGTTGTTACGAACTGTACCCTTTACTAGGTCAAGACCCATGCTAGAAAAAAAAACACAATTCAGAAAGAAATTAGTATGTCACTTGAGATGAAATTATCAACTAAAATGAACTAAATAATAGAATGTTACCTAGATAGATGCTTTTTATCTGCCTTAGTTTGTGCAGTGTGGTGATAGGCACGCAGTTTGGCTACCAAATCCGTTGCATCCTTCGCAGCATTGACAGCAAGAACCTGTACAACAAACATGAAACATTTTATATAGGATAGAGTTATGAAAACGTTAGATGACATATAAAACTTGACCACATCAAACCTTTGGAATTATCAACAATGATTCAGCAAATTCTGCAATTGCCAGCTGTTCCCGCGATCCCAAAGTTGTAGCAAGGTACTCCAAATACACAGACAATGCAGCCTCAACTGCTCCTCCACCAGCAACAACCTGATTGAACAGTTTACCAATATTCAGTATATGGTGTAAGTGTGCATGTGTACATATATATGCATTTTAAAATATAAACTTACTGAATTGGATTCGAGGGTCCTCTTGACAATACATAAAGCATCATGCAAAGCTCTATCCATTTCATCAAGCATGAAGTCATTAGCACCTCGGAGAATTAAAGAAACCTGTAGCAATTATCACAAAACCAATCAATTGAGATATGCAACGTTTAGAGGTACGAAAAAACAACAATGGAATATAATTATATCACATACTGCACTTGTTGTTTTAGTTCCCTTTATCAGTATCACATCATCATCTGCAATGCGCTCCTCCACTACTTCATCTGCATATCCAAGGAATGATGAATCAAACGTCTCTTCTCCTTCCATGTCAGCAAACGTTGAAACCGCAGTTGCACCAGTGGACTTGGCAACATGGCGTAAATCCTCTTTCCGCACCCGTCTAACGGCAATTGCACCAGCCTCCACAAAATACTGAGTTGATACAAAAAATTCAATTAGAAAATTGAATATGCATCATGTAATAAACAGAACATCATTCAAAATACAAACATCTCACCTTAAGTGCCATGTCATCAATTCCCTTGGTAGTTAAAATAACATTAGCACCAGCCTTTAGTATTTTTTCAATACGTTCTTTCGTCATATCAGATTCTCTGTAACATAGTTTGTTGTAAGGTAAGCTCTAACATAAATTTATATTCATATGATAATTGAAGCACTAGGCCTCAAAACAAATAAAATATGATGTGTCCCACCTTTGACGAATCTTCTCCAACTCACGTGGGTCAGAGACCAAAACCTGAACCCCCAATTGCATTTTTGTCTTTTGGAGATTGAAATCGAGACAAGCAATCCTTGCAGGAGAAACCCTCATAGGCATTCCTTGTGCTGCGCGTCCAGTGTTAAGGGCATAACCTTTCATCAAGTAGCTTTCTTTAGCACTTTTTCCATGAGCTTTTAATATATTGATTCCCTGATAGGCAGATTGGTCAAGTTGGTTTGAATGTCAAAAACAACCCAGAAACTAGCAGGCAATGAATGAAAATCTTAGAATGAATTTTGTAAACTTATCATGTTTCAAGTGTGATTTTTAATTTAGAGTAATCATGTCACAAAAAACTTTCTACCAATTGGCAGAAAAAATTAAAGGAGAAACAGTGACGACATAATCAATGACCAACCTTGATTGGGTACTTGACTTCACCCCGAGCATTGGTCATCTTCACGGCTAGTACAGCTTCAACAACCTAAGGATACAACCAGTACATATTGTTTCTTCAGGCATTAAGAAGTTGAAGAAGGTGTATCAACTCGAGAAACACATCAGAATTATCAAAACACAGAAGAAAGAATAAGATGAAAGTCTATCTTTGAATATACCAAATTTGCAAAGAAGTCATCATCACTTGCTAACAGTTTTGAAGACATGCTTGTCTTTGCACAGTTCACAAGAGAATCTTTTCCAAGCTTATCAACCTAAAAGAAAGATATACCAGAGTAAGATGGTCACAAGATAGCGAAAGAGTCTGACAAATGTTTAGATTAAAGACAGAAACTCCAGTTCTAGCAAAAGCTAACTTCCAGCATCTCCCCATATAACTTAATAATATATGGTACCTTGATTGCAAGCTTTTCCTCGATATATTTGCATGCTTCTCTCATTGCAAGCTGACATAAAAAAAAAAGTATTGTAAGAAAAATGTAACAAGATAGTTCCAAAAAATGATTTATAATCATATTGAGAAGCCAAAAAATTGAGCAACACTCACTCTGTAACCACTTATTACGGATGTCGGGTGAATCTTATTCTTTACAAGATCATTTGCCCTCTGCAAAATAATCATGGTGTCATACATTATTATAAGAGATTCTGATAATATTCAGATTTATTTGTGAAACTTATGTCTTCAAAATAACATAATCTTCATAACAACGATTTGTACACTCGAAAATAACTATACCTTGAGTAACTCAGCGGCTATAATGACCACAGAAGTTGTGCCATCTCCTACTTCTCTATCTTGAAGCTCGGCCAATTCAACAAGAACCTATATAATAGCCAGAACTCAGAGTACTTTTAACACGTATTAAACAGGCTAAAAATTAAAAAGACATCAATATATAAAACAAAAAAACCAAGAAAATAAACCGAAAGATATAAAAAATGTCATGTCTCACCTTGGCAGCTGGATGCTCAACATCCAACATTTTGAGAATTGTAGCACCATCATTTGTGATAGTTACATCTCCGATATCGTCAACCAACATCTGATACACAAAACCACATTAGCTAAATTCGGGCAAAGTTAAATTTCACTACAATATACATCAGATAAAAAAAATGCAAGTGAATTGTATACATCAAGTATAAGAGGAATTCCATATGGAGGTCACAAACAACATTATATGACCAATCTAATGTACTCATGAATGAAGAGCTTATCAACTAAAAAGGAGACTATTTAACAAAGATAATTGTGATGAAGAAAAAAAAAAGAACCAGGTCATATTCCTTTATTTAAAGTAAAATGCCCACTTGTTAGGACTTATCTAAGATGGCGTTTATATTAAACCAGATAAGAAAATGACTGAAAAAGCCGCCAATGAGCTACGTTTTCCATCAAGTCACCGACTTTCAGTAAATTTCTTTCACACATTGTTCACTCAACACATTAAACTAACATCGCTAATCCATCTAGATCATATTTATCTAGACACAAACTATATCAATACAACACTTCACCAATAATAATATTAAAAAATAAAAAATAAAAAAAAATAGGCCCTATAGTGTCAAGTCACAAATCACATCCTTAATCCAAATCTTAATTATGAAAAATTACAAGATTAATATTCACTTTTATTAGATCCAGAGCACACAAATCCTTATATACCCTAAACTAAACTTTATAACAAAACACACATTAACACATATACCAAACCAAAATCTATAGATATATATATATTCATATACATACCTTATCGAGTCCAACAGGCCCAAGTGAAGTCTTGACAATATTAGATACAGATTGACAAGCAGTTACTGCACATCCACAGAAACATCCATACATCATTATACAAATATACATATACATATATATATATATGTATATATAAAAGTTTACATTTTTTTAGCTATAAATATAGAAATAAAACTAGGGTTTAAGAAATTACTGTTTTGGGTGCGAACATCTTGGCCAGATTGACGATCTCCAAGAATATCAAGAGGCTGTGACATTTTTTGTGTTTATTATTTATTATTATTTTATTTTTTGTTTGGATTTTGAAGGTGGAAATGATGGGGTTTTTTTTTATAATTTTTATAGAACCCTAATTTTTGTTTTGTGATTTGGAGGGTGAATGTGTGAAGTGTGAAAGTGAAACCTTTTTAGTGTATTGTGTTTCTGCTACTTTTATTCCAGGGTTTTCTGACCCGGTTTCCATATATTTTTAAACGAGTCTATTCACTTGGACCGGGTTAGACCGGATTAGATTTTTTTCTTTCATTCTTCTATATGCATCCGTTTCATTTATGGGTAGCTTACAAATTTTTACCCATCAAATATTTGTTCATATATAACTTTATTTATATGTAAATTAAACTTTTTTTTATATGCTCAATAAATATAACCAAAATTTTTTTAAAAAGTTAATGTTTGGATAAATAAAAACATTCATATCAAATGTTTTATTGGGCTACTATTAAAGACTTTTTATGCAATTATCACAAAGTTGGATTCTAGACTTTATAACATAAAAGGTAAATAATGCGTTAGGCTAGTCATTAAAGAAAAGTTAATTTGTGCCCAAAGAATCACAAGGTTAAAGGTTCATATGTCATTTCACTTTTATTTTCCCCAGAACAACACTTAGCACTAGGGATGAGCCAAAAATATCAAGCCTTGAGTCCCGTCCAGTACCATTCCGATCTTGATACCGAAAATAGTTACGAGTCTCAAGTGGGATCGGGACCGGTATTGATTTTTTATGCTTTCAGAATTGGAACCGAGACAGGACCAGAAAAATCCTGCGAACTACGGAATTTCCCGGTACCGTCCCGATTTCATCCTAATCTCACCTTAAATAGACCAGACCGGTACCACATTTTTGTGATTTTTGGGACTGATAACGTCGGTACTGATACGAGGCAAAACCGGTCTCATGCCCATCCCTCCTTAGTACATATTTACATCATATTATGACTTTTTGAATTTAATCATTATGCTATCAAATCTAAAGTTAGGAAACTTTTATAAATTCTTTACAACTCACATTAGCAAAAGTCTTATTAGATCATTTACCAAACAACAAAATTAATGTATTAATATTATATTTTTGAGTTTTTTAAAGAATAAAAAATATAAAAGATTATAAAATAAGTTGTGTTATTGAGTTTATGATAAAAATAAAATAAAATATGAGAATATGAAAAAAAAAAAAAAACTTTAATTAATTGTCTCTAAAAATGTTCTTCTCACATTTTGAATGATTTGAGAGGAAAAAACTTTCACTTCCAAATTTTTTAATTTTTTACACAAACTAAGCTTGAGAGTTGAGAAAACATGATAGAAAAATGATAAATCCTTTTAAAAATTAATCTAAAAATTCTTCTAAAATTACTTATAAAAATGTGACATATAGTATCAATTAATTCTCTTTTCTAATTTTGTCCATTAATTTTTTCACTTGTCACCATCTCATAATTAAGAGAATTATTAAACTATTTAATTAAGAGGATTAATCATTTTCCAACATTATAACTTCTAACCTTATCAGAGGATAAGACTAAAGAGTCAACTTGGGCTTCATAAAAGGGATACAACCCACCTTCCATCCCTTTTTCCACCACTCACTTCTAATCAATCATAGTATGTCATCTTAACTCCACCACTCGCTCACCACTTATCCAAATTTCATTGGCATCTGACCACTGACTTCACCACTCATTTTACAATTTTTATTTTATTTAAACATTAAATTTCATTAAACTAAAAACATTAAAATACATAAACATTACATAATAATTCTTGAAAACCATAAACATTACATAATAATTCTTGGAACTTTTGGCTTCTTCGGACTCAATGGCGTCGCCAACACCTCTAAACTACGATCGTCGGACTATTTGAACGGTTCGTCGATGATTGTAGTGGAACCAATACGTTTTTCCATTTTTTTAAATTGTGTTTGTGTTTGAGTTGGAGTGTGTTTTTTGAAAGAGAAAATGTATGTGTTGTGTTATATATATATAGTGAAAAGTTATTTTGAGAATCCTTTTTTTTGCGAGAACCTTTGAGAACTTTTCAAATCAAGCCCAACCGATGATTATTCTTTACATGAAAATTGTTTTTTTGATTATTTTCAGAATAACTTATGTGTAATTTTGAAGTTTATAATTGTTTGGAGGCATGTATTATCATCCGTTATACAATTATGTGAAGATTTGGATTCTTGATCACTTGCATACATGTGATCATAGCAATATTCGTGCACATGTGATCAAGAATCCAAATCTCCACATAATTGTATAATGGATGATAATCCATGCTCCACACAATTATAAACTTTAAAATTACACATAAGTTATTCAGAAAACAATCAAAAAACAATTTTCATGTAAAGAATAATTATCGGTTGGGCTTGATTTGAAAAGTTCTCAAAGGTTCTCGCAAAAAAAAGGTTCTCAAAATAGCTTTACCGTATATATATATATATATATATATAAGTAAAAAAATTAAAGTTAAAAAAAGTAGAAAAAGGAAATGCCGTTACATGGGTCAAAAGTAGCCGTTGACACAAGAAAAGTGGAAGTTTGAGTGCGTGGTGTGACCACTCGTTTTGAAGCCACGACGCGTGGTAAGGGGTTGGCGACGGTGTGGCGAGGTGGTGCCACAGTGACCACACATTCATATTGCGTCCGATGCCAACGCCCTAATAAATTTTAAGCATGTGAGATTCTAGATGGGCCTAACCACCTGATAATCATTTTGGTCTTTCATTCTTGACTTCTGAGTAGCAGTTTAACACTGGAAAGTAATATATAAAAGTCTAAACTCTCGTTTATATTTGTCAACGCTTGAGGTGTTTTGAAAATATTTTTTGTTTACGATAAAAATAATGTAATTATTAACGATGCTATAAATAAAACAAAGAAAAGGTTTGATTTCTTAATGTGATGATACAAAATAGAATAGTTTGAAGAGAATTGACTACACATACTGTATTTAAGTGACTATACAAGAAATGTTAGAAAAACAACACTATAATAATGCTTAAGGACATTGCTTAAGAAAATGTCAAAAAAAAATATCTCCCAATTTAGTAATAAAGAAATCACTGATAATGTCAATTGAGTAATTACAAAGTGAAGTATATGGCCATTATGAATGTTGGTACTTGGTGTAAGGTGAGTCAAATTGTTGTGTTCTCTATGAAGGATTTAGCTAATATCCATAGTTACATCGGGTTACTTGCAGTACCAGAAAAAATCTTAATGGGGTAAAATTAAAAAATTCGTGAAAGATAAATATAAAAGGGATCAAAATGCTAAAACTTATAGAATTTTTTTAAAAAATAGATAAAAAAAAATTAAATATACATGACAAAATCTAAATTTTGAGTGGGACATTTGCCCCTTTGCACCCCAAGTTGTACCGCCGGGCTAAGAAAAAAAAACCAAAAAGATATTCAAAAGAATTGTAATGGTAACATGTTGGTATTTATAGAATGCCAGGAACGAACACAAATTCTCTAATTGTAATTTTGTAAAGTCAATGTTAGGAAGATTGTCATGATGATTAAAGTTTTTAGCTTTAGATGGTATGATGGAAGGTCAAAGAAAAATAGTTTGAGTTGGAAGGATAAGGTGTATATAAGTATATTCAATGTATCATAAGTATTGTATACGTTCCGCCCTCTTTTGTGGGGTAATATATATCTATAAATCTATAACGGGGAGACGCCATCATTCAAACGCCACCATCCGCATGTCGTTTCGAGTACAAAGGTAACAAAAATCCTAAACACCGCCAATACTTAATTTCTTTCATCGTTTCTTTTTTTTTGCGTATATAGATTACATGAGTTTTTTGTGATGTATAAGTGTTTGTTATATATGCATTTGGGATATGTTTTTTTTTCTTTTCAAAACAATTAAAAAAAATAAAATCAACTAAACATGTTAGTAAAGAGATACTTTTGGATGTGCTTAAACTATTTCTAGCTGTTAACACTCTATGCATATGTTGTATTTTGGATTAAGATCCGTACCTATGACCTGCTTATTTATGAGAAACGTTGCTGCTAAAGATTTATGTTTTTCTTTATTCAATGTTGTTTAGGAGTACAAGATGTTTTATGTGTTTACAATTGGAAGCATGAGGACCGTGAGTTTTTATATGTCATTTTTCCAACTTGATAACCGTGGGTTTTTATGTGCTGATTTGTGATTCTCTTGATCGGCAAGATCAGTAAGGTGAATTATATGTACAATGCTATCGCCTTTCACCCAGTATAAGTTATTTGCACTAAGTACTATTGGTACAAGTATCTATTAGACCGTTCCAAGGCCACACCCATTTTCATGAACTTGTAATCTCATGCTACTTTGCTTAGTAAATTAACACTCATATGAGTTTACTCAAGTGTTATATTATTAAAAGTAGGGATTAGTTTCCTGGAATGTAAGAAACTTTGAATGAATGTTTATAGTAGGAAATAACTAAAGTTGTGTGTATTGTATGTAAATAACTCGAAATAATGTTTATTGTATGTAAGAATTTCGTTTCAACCAATTAAAATCTGACAAGTGACACCTGTATATGGTTGCCACGTATGTTTTCTTACATACAATAAACATTTTTTCGAGTTGCTTACATACAATACACATAACTTTAGTTTTTTCATACGATAGACATTTGGTCAAAGATAGTTACATTCCAGGAAACTAATCCCTTAAAAGTATTGACTCAACTTCAGGGCTTATGATAGGGAAGAGAAAGCAGCTCGAGTTTACGACTTGGCTGCACTTAAGTATTAGAGATACTCAACTCATATCAACTTTCCGTTAACAATTTTACTTCGAAAGAGTTGAATATAGTTATTACTTTGACATAATAATATCATTTGACAGGTTACTATTTTTGTAGCTTCAGAACTCTAATGACGAGCTCGAGATTATGAAGCCCATGATTCGTCAAGAATTTGTTGCCCACTTAAGAAGGTAAGATACGAAAGTTTTCATTATATTACTGAATTTGTTCTTATTATGATCTTCGTTTATGAAATTATTGGGAATAATGGTTTTAACGTTCTTTCTATGACCGAATTTAGTAGGAGTGCTTCGATTTATCTTGGTGTTACTAGGTTCAATCATGCAACTTAGTCCGATGCGTTGCTGCAACTATCTTTTATTGGCTTATTGTTGTCTTTGTGTATTTTTATAGGTATTTACAATGGCAAAAGGGAAGCTTATACTAATCTGTCAAGCCAGAGAGAGTTGCATTTGTGACAAATGATGATGGAACAAGGGAAGCCAATGCATCAAATTTCACTTCTGAGTTCTGAGACGCTATTAACCTTACCCTCTTCGGCTTTGGTTTCGTTTTACTGTCGATAGTTTATTTCTATAGCACATTGATCTTTAACTTTATGTAAAGACAGAAAATAAACGGTCAAGTTAGTGTAGTTATGTGAGGATCTATTGTTTGCACGAATAAGAAATTGTTGAGAAGTTGAATTTCTGGCATTAATTGTGACACGAGCTATAGATTACAGAAGGTGCGTGCTTCTAGCTAACATCTAATTGTTAAAATGTCTTCATTTAATGTTTTGGTTTACTGTTTATTCAGGTTGCAGTTTTACTCCTGGTCTATCTGACGCCGCATGCTCATTTTGTTCAAGTTAGCTTAGCTTACTATTTCGTACTAATAACAAGCTCTAGCTTAATATATGCATACAAACCGTTGCATGACTACAAGGATCACTTTTAGATATATCAAAATGGGTAGGTTGGCTTTTTTCGGAAATGTACTTAGAATGTAACCGTTTGTAAGTCGGTTGTGCATTTTTGACCCATATGACAATGCATGAGTATGGATAACTTATTAGGATTTAGCTAAAATTTATAAACGTCAAATTGGTTACAAGTTACAAGCCGACCAAATTGTGGTTTACACTATTGCACCGTCTTAAGATCCTTTTATACTGGATCGTAACTGAAATATTAGTAACAAATGCTTTATTTTCAGCTTATGATTTTAGTGTTCACCTGCTTAATTTCAGGTCACTCGAACCCCTGGCCTTGGCATTCTAGAAATATTTGAATGTCAAACCTTTGTCGTCGAAGATACCTGTGCTTGAGGTGCTATGTTGCCTTTTTTCTTTTACAAGCAAATAGAGATATTCCCTGATCCCTACCACGTGAACTAAATCAATAAAGCAATTCTTTTTAGTTAAAACAATTTGACCCGTGTGGAAATTACTACCTGTATGATGTAACACATACTCAAATTTTCTGTTATAGAGGCTTCTGTACTCAACTGCCAGCCCTTAGACCATCTTTAACGCTCGATGTATTCCCAGTGTATTCCATTCAATACGTCGACTTTCCGGCGTGGAGGGTTAATGCATCCGGCGTATTCGTCGGCGTATTCGCCCAAATTGGTGGCTATCGCGCTGAACTATTATAAAATAGTAATATAAGTTTTAATGTTTTTAATGTTATTTCTTTTGTTTTGTTTACTACTCCTATCGTATGGAAGAAAGAAAAATCTCAAAGCTTTGTGAGTTGCAGGTTTGGGAATTGGGATGTAGAAGACGACGATTTAGATGGCAAGATGTAAAGCTTTGGTATTTGATATAAGTTTTCATTTTACCCCATGAACTATTTTAAAATAGTAATATAAGTTTTAATGTTTTTTTACCACTTTATTCTTTAATTTTATCTCTGTCTTTTATTTATTTATTTTGTGTTTTAATTTTTAATTTTAGTGTTTTTGTGTTTTAGTATAATCTTTTATTATAATTAGTGAAATGTGTTTTTTAGTTTATCAAAATATGTTTTTTATTTGATATAATGTTTTAATAATAATAATATAAATTATGATGTGGTACGAATAAACTGAAAATTCAGTGTGGATGTTAATGTTAAAACTGGTTCAGTGTGGTGAGTCAGTGTATTGCTGATGTGACATCAATAAACTGAGTTTCAGTGTGATGGGTTAAAGATGGTCTTATTGAATTTGACTTGTCATGGCACTTGCCATGCTTAAGACAAGCATCTCTCAATAGACTTGCCGTAATCCACTGCAATTGCAACGATCAACCAAAATGAAAACAATGTCAAGGCGATATCATAATGTATAATGAAGACATGACAAATGGGTCGCCCATAAAAAGATGTTGGCTGTAATCTCCATACAAGACAAGCAAAGACATCGTATATGACGAGATTGTTATTCTCATATTTAAAAGTACTTTTAGTAAGATAAAAAAAAATTAAAAAATTAATGTTCAAAGTTCATAACTAAGAAGTAAGAAACACATCTATAAATGTTTAATTAAATGGTCAAAAGCCTTCTTCCACTCGGATGCTTTCTCAGCGATCAACACACAATCTTTACTCGACTATTCTCTACCTTCAACAAGCGGAAGGGCAACTTTTTTCGACCTCTTTGAATTCTTCCCATTATGTACGAAGATCCTTCACATCTCCATTCAATTGTTTCCATAGCAAAACATCTTCATTCCACGAGTTACATACAAAAACCAGCTTAAAAACAGAAAGTATATAATAAAACTAAATAACAACACATTCATATTAATCACAAACAGAATGCTAGCTTCGGATGTCATACCCTGCTTTCGTTTAGATAAGCCATCAAGTATGTTTCTCAATGTTAATTCCCTATTTTCTAAAAGTGCATAAAGTTGTATAAGCTCCTCCTTGACAATGTAGCAAGTATATAGGCTTCTTAATACAAGTGTTTAGCTTGCAATTATCTTTGTCGTCTCACCTCACATGTTTTATATTGTCATCACCGTTTAACCGCCGCAACGCGCGGGCACCAGGCTAGTAGAGAATGAAATCTACCTTTCAAAAAAAATCAATGATTCCATGCAAGACTAACTTCCTAGGTTGGTTTCATATGCCTAGGAGAATCGTACCAGTATGCTTCTTGGCTTTAGCTTTTGAGCATCAAGTTGAATACTTATAATATTTGAATCTTAAAAGTTTTAGAACCAAACCGAATAGATTATTTATAATCTCAAAATCAGTTAGTAGTAGTGTCCAACAATTAGTTAAAGTAAGCTTAGTTACTAATAAATGAACATCAAGACCATTCGCCCTTGATTTTAGCTACAAATAATCTAAGTTCTTTGGCCTTTTTCGCATGTTCAGGCGACACGTCCATGTCTGATTCACTCAAATCAATCACATCAGCATCATTTTGATGATGTTTTGATAGACAATCAAGTGAAAGCGGGCTTAAAAGATCAACTATCTCTGTATCAACTATTCTATTTCCTTTCATTGTCAAAGGCGTTGATAGATTCACAATCTTTGGCTCAATATCACAACTGTCTGCAGGCTTTTCTGTCATTTTAACTTTCTCATGGTCTGACCTCATGTTGCCCATTGGCTCATCGAGTAACTGATAGTTTTTCTCTATGTGATTGATTTGAGTGAACAATGGTACATCGAGTGGTCCATCGAGTAACTGATAGTTTTCCTCAATGTTTGGCCTTGTGCTGACAAGTGGCTCATCAATTAACTGGTAGATTTCCTCGTTGTTTGGCCTTGTCTTGACCAGTGGCGTGTCGTGTAACCCATAGTTTTGACTATGAGATCTTGTACCTTCAATTTCAAGCAATAGTTCTTGGAGCTTTAGGTCAACTTTGTCGACAGATTTGTTATTATCAGTTTTCTTTAGTCTCGGTTTTCGTGGTTTTGGCTTCTTTTTCTCAGCTAAATTTTCTTCAAATTCCACTATCTTTTCCAAACATGCACTGTTTCAGGAAAAATTTAAGTGGTGGAAATGAGTCAAATGAACAATGTTGTTGACATATATCCAAGAAGTAGTTCTTGAAATTATCAACACGCAAATCACAATAACAATAATGAAAATTATGCTTACTAGTTATTACCTCTTGACTAGATCACCTGGTACAATAGAGCTAGCAAGTCCATCAATGTCCTCCCACAAAACTTCAAAGCATTCTTTACCCTGAGCTTGTCTGCGCTTAACTATTTCAGAAATCGGACATTTCACTGGCATCTGAAGATATGATAGGTTCAAAACTGTCAGAAAACTTGATTTAAGACGGAATCCTTTCAAATTTAAGTAAACTCTAGAAGTTGCAATTTCAACCATATTTTTATTAATGGCTCGATATGGTTATCTCTTAGGATAGCAGAAGGGGGACTAGTTCACACATGGCCCAACAAAGAGAGAATAATGATTAGTTAGTTACAATAGCCGAGTATGATGCTTCATTAGGTCAACTTTTTAAAGAGAGTAAAAAGACACCTTCTCTTGATTTTCAACTAGAGTATATATACGCTAATAAAATATTAATATATTATTTTTTTCCTTTTAAGTTTTTTTTTTACCAAGAGAAATGCATTAGCTTCATGTAACGTGCATGATACTAGGAAGTGGAAAATACAGGATGCAAACCATATGTATTGGGGTGACAAATTGAACATGTCAGGCGGGCTGGGTAATGACTGTCCTTTTTGGTCCAGGTCAGGTTGTTACAACTTTAAAGGTCTTACATTTGTACCTTTATCACTACGTATCACCATCTTTTACCAATTGATAAGTTTTTTTTTTTTTATTATTTACACTGTGTGAGAGTGTTCGTGATAAATTAGAAGAGTGAAATTTCCAAACAAATTTACAAGAGTTTTATAAAACAAAATTTGTTTTCAAACATGCATCCATGGAGACACTTAGTGTTCATATAGAATTTCCTATAAACCTCTTGGTTTGACATAGCGTGTGGCGCCCTGCAGCGATAAGGTCCTTGAGGCTACAAGCATAGGGTGGCGAATGTGGCACCACAAATATGTAATTACATACATAGAAAGCTGGTCATAGCAAGCATTAATTACAAGGGTTTTCTAACATCCATCTATTCATAGGACCATTGATCCTCTGAATATCACACATAGAAATGCAATTAAGAATAATTACTTTGGGGCACCACAAAAATATAATAGCAAGCTGATCACATTATTTTGTATATCCACATATAACCAGATTTCCAAACATTAGAGCATGTAATTAGGACAAATTTGATGTTTTTGAGGTTCAAAATGAGTTAAAATGTGTTTTTTTGTCATAGGCAGGCTGATAGTCATGAACACTTGTTCTTTGAGGCAAGTATCTGTTTTTACTTGTCTATGGTTATTATGGTGTTGGTGGGAGACTAGAACTTTGTGTCATGTGTCCTGTTTGTCTGTCTGTTTTTTGGGGTCTTGGCTCTGGTTTCTCCTGGTTTTCGGTTGGTTTGGTTTTATTATTGGTGAATGGATTAAGGGGAAGATAGTTTTTTTATTTTTACATTTTCTGATTTTATGGTTGAGGTTTGTTATAATTTTGGATTAAAATTTTATGAAGCAGAGGGTTAGAATTATTTTCAAGGAGAGATTTTAGTATTCTGCATAGCAGAAATTGGATTTGGTATGGACGGATTGACTGTCTTAAGTGAATGGGACAGAAGTGATTTATGGAAGGTAGTAAGAGCAGAATTTTTAGTGCATTTATGTTGTAGCAAAGGGAAATTGGTATTAATGAGATTTACATTGAGAGAAATTGTTTATGTTGACAACAGCAGTGTGTATACATTTTCTGAAGGAAAGCTGACTCTCAAAAGTCAAAGAGAATTAACTATTTGGAGGGAATGGTTGTTAATGCTTAAGTTCTGAGGAATTTGTTTTTGGGTAAAGTTTGCTTAGATCATGTTATGAAGATTTGCTTGAAGGTTGTACTATTTGTGTTTAAGAATCAAGTTTGGTTTTCTGATTTCTTAGACATCATTGGTGCTAAAAAGGAAAAAGAGGTTATGTTTTGAACGGTTTTAATTATTCATTATCAGGGGTTTAAAGTTCGTTATGGATCAGTTATGATGTTAAGGTTTATGGATTGGATATATGATGCTTTATGGCTTGGTGGGCTAACTAGTAAATAGGATATTGGCCTAAGGGATTTTCGGATTAATAAAGAAAAGAGATGGGCCTATGAATGCAGAAGATTGTCAAATAATGGGCCTTTTAATGCTCAATTTTCATTTCTTTTTGTTCCAGTTTGTAATAAGGTATTTCATTATTACAAATTTTCTGAAGGGCATATGCCCTCTTATCGAAAATGCTAATCCAACTTATCGAGAATGCCATAATAGAGTGTACATATTTCATTTCTTTATATATAAATTTTCTAAAGGGCATATGCCCTCTTATCGAAAATGCTAATCCAACTTAAGAAGGTTAGAGTATTACCTTGTCTAGAGGAAGCTGAACTCCCAGGTTAGAAGAAGCAAATCGCAAGTTTGCAAATCGTCTCAATTCTCTTTCGGCAATCTTTGGAAGAATATACTCATCTAATCGACAAAAAACAATATAATGAGAGGAAAACCCTACTCTTTTGGAAGTTTATTTGAAAAACAGAAAGGATCATTTAAGAAATACAATGGACCTGTTTTCTCCGCAGGCCACTCAAAATATCGATGACATGTCCGTTGAAGCATGATCCGTTGAAATGGATGGACACCAAGAACCCTTTAACGAAAGTAAACCAAAAGTCACATGTTTACCGCTAACAGTGTTTAGATGTCTTTCAAAGTCACGATTACAACTCAGAACCATAATCAGTCGATTAGAATGAATAATCAGTATTTGACTAAAACTGGGAATCTATATGTAATTATAGGTTGATCGCAATTTGGTGTTCTTTGGTAAATTCTGCCTGATTTATCATTGTTGATCATTTGGAAGATTACATAATCATTATAACCAGAATCATAAACACTTAAACTGAGACATATAAAACAGCATGACATACCTCTGAACCATTTGAGAGTCAGCGGAATGGCATTTCGGTTTGAGATATGCATCCATCACCTGCTGAAACTGATTATTCCTTGTTAAATTACCTTTAGGTCCTACGAAAAGAACACGTGATAAATTAGACCACTCTTTTCATCTTATACTAAGTTAAAAAACTATAAATAAACTCTGGATGGTTCCTTGATAACTTTTGAGATTTCGAGTATTAGACATCGTATAAAGATAAACAATATTTCCTCTTTAAGAAGATTTCAAGCTAAAATCACTATTTCTCATTATTCATGATTTCTTGTCATTTCAATATTACCAGAGTCGAACACATAACAATCTGCTAGGGAGTGTTGACTATCTTCAAGATTTAGTTAGAGATAGAACTTAAACAATACGATAGATAACTTGTTTACCATTTTGGAACAATTAATTTTTAAAAATAAAAAATGGAATCATATAGGGTATTTACCATTAATGTTGGATGCATGAGGAGGGATGTTCTCTTTATCATTGAACACACATACTTGATTACATTTCTTGGAACAATTTGCCTTCTTTAAAAGTGACAAGTCTTCTGATGCAAGTTTATGAAGCACTGCAGCTTCACCCAACGATTTAACAATCTTGCATGCCAATTCCTGCATATCAGTCCATACTATTAGACAATTAGTTTATGTATTTAAGTATTATTATTCTTAGAGGTTTAGAGTGTAAATATTCACTCTATATATGTAACCCTTATTCTCCCGTTATCAATAATAATAAAAATTATACCTATAAACCTGATTCTTACATACTAATATTAAAAGCGATTAATAAAAAGTCATCGAAGAACTAACAAATACATGATAAAAGTTTCAAACTTACTGGACCAACCCCACGGACACCCGATGAGTAATCACTACCAAGAAGGACAGCTAGTGCAATCTGAAGACCATAGCAACTTAAGTGAGCTCAAATCTGTTCAGTAGAGAATAATTGTATCCCGAAAATATTTGAGATTTTGTCATTGAATTTCTTACCAACGAATTTCTTCCAAATCCAAGTTTCTTCTCAATGTCAGCCATTTCATAACAAACAACATAACCACCTTCTCCTACAGAAAGTAAAAATATTAGCACCATGCAACCATAATGAAAAACATACTCAACTCATATATAGTCCGTTTTGGATTATATATTTGGATGAGTAGAATATACAAAATTAGCTAACATTGTTTACACAACTATAAATCTATGTTACTGATTTCTAATGAAAAACCTTCCATATGCAATTTCATGTCGTGTGGTTCAAAGTCACATAATTGCACTTTCGATGCATTGAAACTTCTAAATTTGGTGTAAATATTACTGAAGTGTTGATGAACCACATCCGTACCATTAGACCAAAGGCCCTATTGTTATAGAAAGGTCATATTTATATGGTCATAATGGTATAGAGATAGTTTATCAGCAAAGAGGTTGTGGGTTCAAGTCCAAACGAGTAGAAATCTATGAGGAATTGACATTTAAAAAAAGACTTGTTTTGCCCCATGACCAACTCTCCTTGCCTGCTCTTTTTGCCACCTTTCTATAAGTATATGATTGAAAAAGAAAGTCACGTATGCTAACCTAGGCATATATCTCTGTACACTGTTGTTGCTCCAAAGAGAAAGGTATCCGAGTCTGAAGAGAAACATCCATCCTGGAAACCACGAATACTGTCAAAAATGTGTACTAGCAAGAAGTTCAGGTCAAAGATTATAATTTGAATACAAATAAAATGTGTTTTGCATACACATAATGACTCGGAGTCCAATAATGCGCACTGAGCTTCACCTTCCTCGATTCTGATTAGCAGGAAGTTGACAAGATTAATTCATTGCATTTTTATCTCCATATGGTAATAGTTAATAAATTTTGGATCAAAGGCTAAAGCATCATGTATTGTCATTGATTCTAGTAGTTTACACAAAAATCAGTTACAAAGTACAATATCCTGTTAGATCCAGAATGCAATATTTTATCAATGCGTTTTTCTAGAACGATTTAAAAAAAAAACAATTTACACTCTCTAGTTCATAGATAGATTAATGTTGAAACAATATATATAAACATTGGACAAAAAGTGTTTTGGGTCAACCCAACATGACTCTTTTACCCGAAAACTTACCCGTCTAAACATGGAACCCCTAACGCCGAGCCAAGAATCTTGGCCTCTTTTATCATACATGAGAATTCAGAGCCCATATTCCTCTGAAGTGAAGTAGTTTTGTCTGATAAAGGTTCTTCTCTAGTGCCCTACAATTCAAAAGTATTCATCAAAAAATAAAGACTACTCCACATATACAGCACACAGACGAAAACATAACAGTAACTAGCGTAAATTCCATCTTACCTCATTGTCCGACTGCAAGCGCCTCCTATATGACGATACTTTAATGCCCGGAATTGATCCATCTGTGCATCACCATAACAGATTAAAATACACTATCAATTCAGAAAAATACCAAATTCCAAAAATTAAGAAAAGCCACCAGGGTCCAAATCCCACTTCCTACATTTCTAGGAGTGGATTATTGGGGTGGGGGTGGGGTGTGTGGGTGGGGGGGGGGGGGGGGGGGTTGAGAGTACTGGTTTCATCCCAGATGCGTGGTTCGAGTTCCACATTCTGCCCAATTGAATGTCACTATGGTGTCTAAAATGCTAACTACTAACTCGCCGTTAAAAATAGATAAAAAAAAAAGTAAAAGGGAATTAGGGCAGGTTACCTGTAACAAAGATGATGCTACAATTTAAGGCAATTAAAGCCCGAATTCGGTGAAACAAACCCTTGAGATAAAGCTTATCTTTCATTGCACAATGGGATTTGTTTACATTTGCCAATTGAACCATCCAACATGATAAATCTATACATATCCTTTTGTTCCTACACAAACACAAAAAAAAAAAGTAACAAACTTTTTATCAGGAAAATTACGAGTATATTGATTGAAGAAAAGGGTTTGTGAGAAATCTCTTGAACTTACTGAAGATGGTGAAGTGGAAGCGTTTTCTTGCAAGATTCTAAGATGTCCCATAAATTCTTTACTCCCATTTTTATTTACTTTTTTGGTTTTTAATTATTCTTGTTGAAATGGTTGAAGAAGAAATGAACGTTAGATTTCAAAATGTTATGACTTTTAAATAATTTTTAAGTCTATATATTTTGCCACATAGAAAATGCGATTTCGTCTCCAAGCCGCATATTGCACTACTGTTCCTTCGTGAGACGGATCTGCGAAACATAAATTATTGAAAAAAACTCTCTTTATTTTTGCTGCTCGCTACTGGACTCCTTCTTCGAGTAAATTGGCCCAACTAAAACAAAATATATAAGTTAAGGATATTGGGCTTTTGTTCCTCCTGTGCGTTTCTATTTTCTCCCCATCCAAAGTCCAAACAAACATATTACGAGTACAGTACAGACTACCAAGACGAATGTGGTGCTGCGGCGGTGCTGCGGTGTAGCCATGCAATGCAATGCAACGGTGCTGCGGCGGTCACGGTGTGGTTATTAATGTGTGAGTAATTGATGTAAAAGGAGTAGTGTAGTTATTATAAGGGTTAAAAGATGTATCTTGTAAATAATCTCATTAAAAGTATTATAAATAATTAACTATATTATGTAAAAATATTTAAATTAGTGAAAAAACTAAGAGAAATAGTTTGGACTGATAAGGTTAGAAAATATTTTAGGGATATTTTGGGTAAATGTGGTGTGTGAGTTAAGAATATATTGAAAGTTAAGGCTATTATAGGTATTTTAGACTAGCAACGTATCCGCGCAATATAGCGGTGTTTGTGACGGCGACGGTGTGGTGGTGGGGGATGACTGTTGGTGGTAGAGCCCTAGAGGCGTCGTCGAGTGATGTTGATTATTGATATACAAGTAATTGATATAAAAGATTAATAGAAATTTTTTAAAAGATTAACTGATACTATAATATATCAGTGTAATATATCATTAAACGTAATTTGGATATTCCTTTATATAACTTTTAACACGAGGATTATTTATTTTATAATATAAGTATACACATATAGAAGGATGGATTATGGTTCCTTGCGGTCGGAACCCGGTGCCACATGTTCTTATTTTCATTAACGTCTTATTTCCTCAAGTTAGTGGGTAGAAACAAACCTACCTCGAATCATGTGAAGTGGTCGGTAGGTGATGTAAAAATTTATAAACATCTTATTTAACATATGAAGTCTATAAACTTATAAAAAAAAAAAAAAAAATCCCTTTTCAATGATCTATTTGAATCTGTGTTCAATTAAGAATTTTTATTATTACAGTTTCATTATTATTTTAGTACAATTGTGACGAATCTATAACTGCCTAATTAAATTTACTCTATCATAAATAGGTTTGCTCAAATAAAAATTTTGGTATCCAAAATCAAAAAATAAAATGTTTGAAGCTTAGTGTTTAAAATAACGAAATTCTTGTTTGGTGTTAGTGTCCAAAGCGAGAGAATAAAAACTTTAATGTTCATAGTGAAAAAAAATCAAATTTTGTTGTGAAAATGAAAAGTTTTGAATATTCATTATTCCATTCCATTTGTCTAATATGTACGATTTCATTTGTTAATTTAGTTTGGTGAGTATAATTACTTTCTAGGCAATCACGTGCTTGAGTCGATTGTTCATACATATTTTGAAAGTTGATTGTTTATATAATAAATAATTTAATCAGGATTATGTCAAATGCAGCTAATAGGAGGCCCGTTGACATATTCTTCTTACAAAAGCCAACCCGATTGACAATTATATATAGGTCCAAATTTGCATGCCTTGGTATTTCCGCCGCAACATTGGATGCGGCAACTCATATCTCATTTGAGTCATTTCATAATATATAATCAAGGCTCTACTTAGAATTTTTTAAGTTCATGTACGAAAATAAAAGGGGCCCTTAATTAAATCATAGAACTTTATTTTTTTTTACGTTTTTGAAAATATAAATAGTTGTTTATTAATTTTTATTATTGCAGTTGCATGGGACAGATAATTAATAATTTACTTTTCTTTTGAAATAAAACAGAAGGTAATTTTTGCTCATATGCAATATAACTTTTGTAAAAAATAATTTTGGTTCTGAATTATTTTTACAAATTTGGGGACCCCAAGGAAATGAAGCATATATAAGGTGAAGGTGGAAACAGGAAACGGATTATTATTTTGGTTATGACATAAACAAATCAAAACAGCATAGACGATGAAATTATAAGTTTAAAACTATAGCTAGATTATAAAATAGATATGTTGAGATATTTGTTCTTTATAACTAAATTTGGTTGATAATAATTATTAGCAACAACGACTTGCTCATCCGCGTTTTGTTAGCTAGCTAGCTAGGTACTACAAAAATACATATATGCATGGTCAAACAATGACGTACAACCTCACAATTCACGAACCTACGAGTGTAAGAATTGTCTTTAGTCGAATATATCCAAAAATGCATGTAGCCTAAATCCAAAAACGAAGACCTTGCCGAAAACGTACACTAACTACATAGTAGCATATACCAATGCCGACTACTTAAAGTTAAGTTTTACCTTTTATGGTATTTAGCCATTTAGGATTGATGTAAACTATACTTTTTTGCAAAATTATAATATTATTTTGAAGCTGTTTTTATACTCTATATTATAGTAATACTAATTCACCCTGACTCGGTCGTTGTATATATGTTACTACGTTTAGTAGACATATCAACCTGCATGTCTATTTTGAATTATTGTCGGCGACCCTATTAATTAACCTCTCACTTACCGTATATATGATTTTCGAGGAAGAAACTTCATTAAATAGACCATAAATCATATATATATATATATATATATATAGGAGTGGGGTAAAATAAAGTATTATTATAAAGTATGTAAGACACAACATGAACTTGACATGTGTAAATGTAGTTAATTATTTTTTTTAAATGGTTTTAAGGGTAGTTTTGGTAATTGTTGTTTTATCTTTATTATCTTCCAGATTACACGTATTTCATACCTTTTTTTCTCTGCAACTTCTCTCTTCATTTTGAAAACTAAAAGTTATCTTCTCCCTTATATTATTATCTCCATTCATGAATAACGCCTTCAAACCTCCATGTAGTTGCCAAAACAACGGAATACATTTAACTAAAAAAAGAAGATTACATGCATTTAACTTTACATTTAACGTCGGTATCTTCGATGTCTTATTTCTCATTTGCAATAAGGATCATCTTATTTCTTATATTCATAATATAAGTTAATAACCACCATATTAAGAGAAGATTACATTAACTTTACATTTAATTTATTATCGATGTCTTCTTTCTCATTTGCATTAACCATCTTCTTAATTTCTCACCCATGTAGTACAATGATGTACACACATCTTTTTATTATATTCAATTCATGCTATACTCACTTCACAAGACTCCATATAAAACCATCTACTCTGATTACACATAAGCTATTTTATGCTGCACCAAACATCACACTCCGCTTACACTTTAGCTATTTTTCATGATATATTATGCTTCACAACACTCTATTCAATAATATTACCAGCCGTGCATCATATTAAGAATTAACTCCATGAATCAAAATTATCACGGTACATATATTACATCTTAATGAATCTCTAAATTCAATAATATTATCAATCGTGCATCATACTAAGACTTAACTTTGTGAACTAAAAATATCAACGTGAATCGTTTTCATCTTAGTTAATCTCTAGACACATCAATATACTTATTTTAGATATTTAAATCTCTCTTACTTTTTAAAATATTTATCAACGCATATTCTTTTATATATCGATATATCTTAAAAATTATGATACATCAAAACTTATTGGTAGGTCAAATTATAATAAATTACAATAGATATGTATTATCAAAGATTATTTACTATTATGAAAAAAAATAAAAATAAATAAAGAGTTTAGTTTTGCATTCAGGTGTATAAAAAAAATAGTTAATAAACGATCATTTTTATATCAAGTAAAAAATTATATTTTATTTTTAACTTTATAAAAGAAGTTGAAATTATAGAAAAGGACTAGCTAGCAGCACGCACGTTCAAACTTCCACCTATTTTTTCGAACCGTTTGCAACTTCCACGTACCATCGAATATATCTTTCGATTTTACCTTCTTAATTTATCAGAATTACAAAACTGCCACTCTTAACTTTTAATAATAAAATCTAATCTGTGAACACATCTAACGGTTGTAGTGTTATCTTACTTATTTTACAATAATATTTGTTTTAATATATCTAACCTATATTATATATATATATATATAGGGGAAAGATAATTTGAGACCAACTAAAAAAAATTCAAAAAGGACCATTGATTTTCGTAACTTACACACCACCATCATGATCTACTACGATATACAAGACTTTTTTGTAAAAACACTAAGACTTTCCAGCGACGGGCCCACAGAAAAATCATGTGTAAGTACACTTACATAAGTGTACTTACATAAGTGTTAGTGTTTTTACATAAGTGTACTTACACATGATTTTTCTGTGGGCCCGTCGCTGGAAAGTCTTAGTGTTTTTACAAAAAAGTCTTGTATATCGTAGTAGATCATGATGGTGTACAAAAATCAATGGTCCTAAAATAAAAGGTGGTCTCAAAATTTAACTTACATATGTGTAAGAGTAACTTACACATGTGTAAGTTAACTTACACATGATTTTTCTGTGGGCCCGTCGTTGGAAAGTCTTAGTGTTTTTACAAAAAAGTTTTGTATATCGTAGTAGATGATGATGGTGGTGTGTAAGTTACGAAAATAATGGTCCTTTTTTGGACTTTTATTAGTTGGTTTCAAATTATCTTCCGCCTATATATATATATATATATATAGGACCAATTTTAGGACATTTATTTTTTTTAAGTTACACGTCACTATGATTATCTCCGACCACCACCATGATTTCCGGCCACGGCGTAGTGTTTTTGCAAAAAAGTCTTATATATCATAGTAGATGATGATGGTGGTGTGTAAGTTACAATAAACACATGTCCTAATTGGTTCTAAAATAAGAGGTGGTCCTAAAATAACTCACACCTATATATATATATATATATATATATACTAACCCTAAAAATCATAATCCAACAAATTCTTAAAGGGCATTCGACAATATATATATAACAAATAAATTTTTTTTCTTATAATTTTTAACCTTCGAAAATCAAAAATATCATTCTCCTTTATTTAGTAATTTAAACATCTTCACTAATGGCGGGATATGTGGTAGTCAAAGTGGCCATAACAAATTGACAACCCCATAATGTCTATAAAATCTATATTTTTAGTACTATTTTTATGTATTTATTTAGTTTGAAGGTAATTGGCAACTAAGACTAGTGTACCTTAAATATCATTCACTACCATCGTTGCCCCCACCTCCACCCTCACCAGTCACCACCGATGTCAATACTACCGCAGCCACCTGTCGCCACCATCTCCGACAACTGTTGCTGTCACAAGCACCTCCACCATCAATACACTGCGCGAGCATAATTCTAGTTAATCTATAATGGAGCATAATTTTATTTTCATCTTTAAAGTGTTTATTATAATTATACAACAATAAAACAGTAAATGTATATTATGCTTTTATGTTGATGTCAAATATGTTCAAATGAGTTTTATATGTTTTTTTTTAATCTGTTAGATTTGTTGGAAGGTGCGATATGTTGTATGTTTTGTTTAGATTTTTAATGTAACTATGCGATATTTGGCCGTCAGATATGATTACAAAATTCTTACACTCTACTATATATTCTTTATCTGTTTGACCAGAAGTCCTTATAAAAGCAGTCTCTCTATTTTAAATAAGAACAAAATTATCTACATCTTATCTTTTCTATACCTTACTCTAATAAGATTGGACACTGTTGTTGTATCAACTTTTGTCATTAAAATTTAAAGACAACATATATATTGTTAACTGGTTGGTGGTAAAAAACAATATCCAGCTAGCTATGAATGAAGTATGAACATGCATAACTTGTAGTCTTGTAACTATTTTTCATTTTATGGTATTTTTTTTTTTCTTTTGACTTGGTAAAGAATCTTCTATAATACGGAGTAAAATCTATTCTCTCTGTCAGCTCGTGGATTGGACAAAACCAAACCACAAACAACTGTGTATTGTTTTAATTAAAGATATATTCCAACGTAACATTCATGGTGCAATCTATGAGACTATCATCATCCACTAGAATTTAAATATAGAAATGTACAACAACTAATAGTTGATTTTTTTCATCAGTTCAAACGTTACGCTTATGATGTTTATATATATATATAACTAAAGTTTAATCATAACAATATTCGTGCACATATGATAAAAGAATCTAAACCTCCACATAATTATTCGTGTACATATGATAAAAGAATCTAAACCTCCACATAATTGTATAAGAGATGTAATTTATGCCTTCACACAATTATAAACTTCAAAATTACACATAAGTTATTCAGAAAACAATCAAACAATAATTTTCATGTAAAGATTAATCATCGGTTGGACTTGATTTGAAAAGTTATCAAAGGTTCTCGCAAAAAAAAATTCTCAATATAACTTTTCAATATATATATATATGATTATATTAATATATTATATTAATTATTGGTTTATCTCTAATATGCTAGCTCATTTTCATTTTTAATATTACAAGAACATCTACTCGTATTTTTTTAACAGCTTCAGATATTAATTATGTATCTAACCAAGAAAATTTACGCGTTAATATCAACTATAAATGTATAGCATTTCCATGCACTTCCAATTCATCTATCAACTATTCATTTACATAGTATAAACAAAACAGTTTCTTAAATGGCTTATTACACAAATCATTTTGCTACAATCTTTTTCTTGCTCTTTCTTTCCTCGTTTACTATTAATAATACACCATGCAATGCAAAGTTATCTTCTACATACTACGACTCCACATGTCCGAATGCATTACGTACAATCAGGACCACAATCCGGACAGCCATTTCTCGTGAGCGTCGCATGGCAGCTTCCCTCCTTCGACTCCATTTCCATGACTGCTTTGTTCAGGTACTAAAATTAATCTAAACAAGTAATAGCTTCAAATGCAAAATTATTTAGTCCTTTTTTTTTTCGACATTTTTAAAGCATATACTAATTAAATTTTGTTGGATGGTGACTAGGGTTGTGATGCATCTATCTTGTTAGATGATAGTCCATCAATAGTAAGCGAAAAGAACGCATTGCCAAACAAGGGTTCGGCTAGAGGTTATGAAGTGATAGAGGCTGCTAAGTCTAAAGTTGAGAAACTATGTCCTGGAGTTGTATCGTGTGCAGACATACTAACCGTGGCTGCTCGTGATGCATCTGAAATGGTTGGTGGTCCATCGTGGTCGGTGAAGTTAGGAAGAAGAGATTCAACCACAGCTAGCCTTGTTTTAGCAAATACCGGCGCTTTACCTAGTTTTAAAGCTCCTCTAGAATCACTTATTTCATCCTTCAAAGATCATGGACTTAGTGCAAGGGACATGGTTGCATTATCAGGTATGTATATAGGAGTATATATCTAGCTATATGACTATATGTACAATTTAAGTATTGATCATGTCTCAATTTCTATAAAATTGATATATAAAAAGATGCTAATTAAAAAGATATAACCATTTGTAAGATCTTTTAACCTTGGGAGAATCCACCTGGGTTCGAGTCCCACTTCTCACATCTATGGGGTAGATTAATAGGGGTCTTTTGAAAGTCCTGGTTAATTTCTAGGTATGCGTGTAATTTAGGATTGAAGTAGGATAAAATGCCGTTAAAAAAAAGATATATATGGCCATATATGAATTAATTAGCTCAATATTCATTACATGTATGGATCATGCTAAAGTATACTAATCATATAATTATATGACACTTTACCTATATGTTAATATTGGTGAATATAATTTACAATGCAGGAGCTCATACTATTGGACAAGCGCAATGCTCATTATTTCGCGACAGGATATACAACAACGGGTCAGATATACATTCTGGATTTGCTAGTATGCGTAGACGTCGTTGTCCTATAAACGAAGGGAACAACAATCTGGCAGCATTAGATTTGGTGACACCGAATTCATTTGACAACAACTACTTCAAGAACTTGATACAGAAAAAGGGTCTTCTTGAATCGGATCAAGTTCTTTTCAGTGGTGGATCAACAGACAGCATTGTGAAGGAATATAGTAAGAATCCTTATAAATTCAAGTCGGATTTCGCAGCTGCAATGGTGAAGATGAGTGAGATCACGCCATTACTTGGCGATAAAGGAGTCATTCGAAAGATCTGTAGTGCTATTCCATAAGCTACCTTGAATTGAATATATGTGAATTCTTTCCTTTAAAAAAAATTATTTAGTAAACACATACATGTTTTATTCATTCAGTTAATTCTTCTCAAGTGTATACAGAGAATATATATTATATATGGAGGTTAGGTATAGTAAAATAACTATTAATGTAAAACATGTAAGACATAATCTGGACCATTAGATCATTTAATTAATTAAATTATTATTTATTAGTTTAAAACTGAATTTCGTTCACTAAAAAGTAAAATAAAAGGATATAATAGGTATTGTGCATAATATTTAAAATCACATTTGTTTATGCAACTTGATTCACGGCAAGCAAAAAACTAAATTAGATATATTAGATTCAACTAATCTGGATTCTGGATATATTCTTCTTCGATCTTTAATCGTGGATGCTCATTATGATAGATTTTGATACACAATATTCCTGGATAATATAATTTGATATATATTGATGCACTGAAACAAAAAATTACAAACTAAAATTGGATTAAATTTTGATGCACAATACTCCTAGATGATATAACTTGACATAGATTGATGCACTGCAACACAAAAACTACATACTAAAATTGCATTTACAGTAATATAAATATGCTAAAACTTGATGCACTGCAACACAAATTTACAAACTAAAATTGGAATTTCATTGATATAAATATCTAAAACTTGATGCACAAAAGCACGGAATACAATTAACACAATACTTGATGCACAACAAAATACTAGTCATAAAAATAATTTAAAAACTAATAAAATCATACCTTCTAATAACAACATTCCACAAAAACCAAACCTTTTACAATAACAATTTTCTTGCGATATTCATTATACTAAAGAAAATGAAAAATGCCGTTTGATGTTTCCAAAAAAAAGGTTAATGAGAAATCGAAAACGGGATCTTGTCGTAGCAAAATGTATTTATTTTACACCGGAGAACAAAAGCATGATGGTTGTTTTATATCACAACTGGCGGTTGAAATGGCCGGACAAATCGATAAACATATGAAGCATGACAAACGGTGACCATAAATCTTGTTGAACGCGTAACTGAATCGCAATCGAAGATTTTATTCGCGGTCGCCGTTGTCGATCATCAACAATCGACTTCTTTTATGTGTGAATTTTCAAGCCACCGCAAACACCATGTTTGTTTAAGCATAAGTCTACACCCGTGTAGGTATAACATTTATCCTTAAGTACTGGGGGTTAATCCTTGATCTATAAGGTGTAATGGGGGAGATTAGATTGTTGCTACTTTGGTTGGCGGTTCCCAAATGGTGACCACAAGATGTGACGCCACAAGCCAAAGTAGGCTAAGGATTGTGTGAGAGAGAGTAAAGAGAGGGAAGAGAGAGAAGTCCTCTAGCTTGGTGCTCATTGTCATCTATTTATAGGGAGTAGATTCTAGGGTTTGATGATTTTGGGTCATGGGCTTTCCATCCTTAGGCCTAAATCAAGCCCATGACTTATCATGGATGAGGTCATGTTCAGGTCTCAAGGTTTCAGGAGCCTCCACAGCTTAGGTCCGGAGGCTACGGCAGGAGCTTCCGCAGCTTAGGTTCAGAGGCTACATCAGGAGCCTCAATGGAGGAGGGTCCGGAGGCTATGTCAGGAGCCTCAATGTAGGAGGGTCCGGAGGCTATATCCGGAGCCTCTCAAGAGCAACCATGCTCAAGTCCGGAGGCTACGTCTGGGCTGGAGTCTAGTAGCATCCATAAGGTAGAAGAAAGATTGTTATCCCAAAGCTATTAGGGAGATGTACATCATCAAGCCTCCCAGCCTAGCGTTGCATTGCAAGTAATGGAGCGTTAGGCTAGTGTTCAAATCTTGAGGCTTTGTTGGGAGCCTCCATGGAGGAGGTTTCGGAGCCTATGCCAGGAGCCTCAATGTATGATGGTCCGGAGGCTATTTCAGGAGCCTTTATGGATCAATCCGAAGGCTATATCCGGAGCCTCTCAGGAGCAACCATGCTCAAGTCCGGAGGCTACGTCTCGGCTGGAGCCTAGTAGCCTCCATATGGTAGAAGAAAGATTATTATCCCAAAGCTATTAGGGAGATGCTACATCATCAATGTTTAAAGGCCAATGGTCTTTGACCTTTTTATTTTTATGGTTACCATGAAATCGAATTAGATGGAGTGTCGGGTGAGATTGTGAGAAACAGATTTTAGTCATGAGTTTGATGATGACATGAAATTGAAAGAGAATGAAAAAGGGGGCTAAGAATTTTTATGGATAAAAAGGGTAGGTGTGAGCTATAGATGAGAGATAGTATATGTATGATACCCTAAACACCCTTAGAATTATTTTAAACGCTCACAACACGTGTCAAGCTCATATTTTATCTTATTTATCTTAGGTTAATACTTGTTTTATTGTACCCCTCTCCTATATATATATATATATATATAGGTTAGGTATAGTAAAATAAATATTAATGTAAAACATGTAAGACATAATCTGGACCATTAGATCATTTAATTAATTAAATTATTATTTATTAGTTTAAAACTGAATTTCGTTCACTAAAAAGTAAAATAAAGGGATATAATAGGTATTGTGCATAATATTTAAAATCACATTTGTTTATGCAGCTTAATTCATGGCAAGCAAAAAACTAAATTAGATATATTGGATTCAACTAATCTGGATTCTGGATATATTCTTCTTCGATCTTTAATCGTGGATACTCATTATGATAGATTTTGATGCACAATATTCCTGGATAATATAATTTGATATATATTGATGCACTGAAACAAAAAATTACAAACTAAAATTGGATTAAATTTTGATGCACAATACTCCTAGATGATATAACTTGACATAGATTGATGCACTGCAACACAAAAACTACATACTAAAATTGCATTTAAAGTAATATAAATATGCTAAAACTTGATGCACTGCAACACAAATTTACAAACTAAAATTGGAATTTCATTGATATAAATATCTAAAACTTGATGCACAAAAGCACGAAATACAATTGACACAATACTTGATGCACAACAAAATACTAGTCATAAAAATAATTTAAAAACTCATAAAATCATACCTTCTAATAACAACATTCCACAAAAACCAAACCTTTTACAATAACAATTTTCTTGCGATATTCATTATACTAAAGAAAATGAAAAATGCCGTTTGATGTTTCAAAAAAAAAGGTTAATGATTAATCGAAAACGGGATCTTGTCGTAGCAAAATGTATTTATTTTACACCGGAGAACAAAAGCATGATGGTTGTTTTATATCACAACTGGCGGTTGAAATGGCCGGAAAAATCGATAAACATATGAAGCATGGCAAACGGTGACCATAAATCTCGTTGAACGCATAACTGAATCGCAATCGAAGATTTTATTTGCGGTCGCCGTTGTCGATCATCAACAATCGACTTCTTTTATGTGTGAATTTTTAAGCCACCGCAAACACCATGTTTAAAGGCCATCGGTCTTTGACCCTTTTATTTCTATGGTTACCATGAAATCGGATTAGATGGAGTGTCGGGTGAGATTGTGAGAAACAGATTTTAGTCATGAGTTAGATGATGACAGGAAATTGGAAGAGATTGAAAAAGGAGGCTAAGAATTTTTACGGATAAAAAGGGTAGGTTTGAGCTATAGATGAGAGATAGTAATATGTGTGATATCCTAAACACCCTTAGAATTATTTTAAATGCTCACAACACTTGTCAAGCTCATATTATATCTTATTTATCTTAGGTTAATACTTGTTTTATTGTACCCCTCTCCTATATATATATATATATATAGAGAGAGAGAGAGGTTAGGTATAGTAAAATAATTATTAATGTAAAACATGTAAGACATAATCTGGACCATTAGATCATTTAATTAAGTAAATTATTATTTATTAGTTTAAAACTGAATTTCGTTCACTAAAAAGTAAAATAAAGGGATATAATAGGTATTGTGCATAATATTTAAAATCACATTGTTTATGCAGCTTAATTCACGGCAAACAAAAAGCTAAATTAGATATATATTAGATTCAACTAATCTGGATTCTGGATATATTCTTCTTCGATTTTTAATCGTGGATACTCATTATGATAGATTTTGATACACAATATTCCTGGATAATATAATTTGATATATATTGATGCACTGAAACAAAAAATTACAAACTAAAATTGGATTAAATTTTGATGCACAATACTCCTAGATGATATAACTTGACATAGATTGATGCACCGCAACACAAAAACTACATACTAAAATTGCATTTACAGTAATATAAATATGCTAAAACTTGATGCACTGCAACACAAATTTACAAACTAAAATTGGAATTTCATTGATATAAATTTTTAAAACTTGATGCACAAAAGCACGAAATACGATTAACACAATACTTGATGCACAACAAAATACTAGTCATAAAAATAATTTAAAAACTAATAAAATCATATCTTCTAATAACAACATTCCACAAAAACCAAACCTTTTACAATAACAATTTTCTTGCGATATTCATTGTACTAAAGAAAATGAAAAATGCCGTTTGATGTTTCCAAAAAAAAGGTTAATGAGAAATCGAAAACGGGATCTTGTCGTCGCAAAATGTATTTATTTTACACCGGAGAACAAAAGCATGATGGTTGTTTTATATCACAACTGGCGGTTGAAATGGCCGGACAAATTGATAAACATATGAAGCATGGCAAACGGTGACCATAAATCTCGTTGAACGTGTAACTGAATCGCAATCGAAGATTTTATTCGCGGTCACCGTTGTCGATCATCAACAATCGACTTCTTTTATGTATGAATTTTTAAGCCACCGCAAACACCATGTTTAAAGGCCAATGGTCTTTGACCTTTTTATTTTTATGGTTACCATGAAATCGAATTAGATGGAGTGTCAGGTGAGATTGTGAGAAACAGATTTTAATCATGAGTTAGATGATGACAGGAAATTAAAAGAGAATGAAAAGGGGAGCTAAGAAGTTTTACGGATAAAAAGGGTAGGTGTGAGTTATAGATGAGGGATAGTAATATGTGTGATACCCTAAACACCCTTAGAATTATTTTAAATGCTCACAACACGTGTCAAGCTCATATTATATCTTATTTATCTTAGGTTAATACTTGTTTTATTGTACCCCTCTCCTATTATATTTATCGAATTACGTTTTATGGAGTAGTATTATATATATGTATCTATAAATGATAACCATGGATTTATTCAACCTTCGTAAGCTTTGAACATCTCTTAAGCATTTGAACATTTAAAGTTCAAAGTACCACCACACTGTGTGGAGGAGTTATGGTGGCCATGACAATCCCACAATTTATATAAAACTCTGTATTTTTAATACTATTTTTATGTTTTTATTCAATTTTAAGGTAATTAACAACCCTACACTAATATAATTGAATTTTGAGGTATAATTTACACTTATTAGTATCATGAGAACTGTTCGACAACACCTAAGTAAAAATCCTGGCTCCACCACTACCGCCACATCATCGTACATACGATCTATCTCTACAATTTTTTTTACAACAAAAAAACTGTCACATTACCTCTCTTAAATGATAACATTTAAATTATACTATATATAATACCCTCCATCCCATTTTAAATATCCTTGTTTGACATTTAAAGTTATTTTTTTCAAACTTTGACCATAATAATTTTTAGTTGTGTTATATAATAGTTGATATAAAATAAATGAACGAATTGTGTTTTTAATCATGTATTTTTTAATGATATAAATTTCATCAACTGTTATATATATAATACATATAAAGATATTTAGGATCAAAGTTAATGTAGACTGACTCTGAAAATCAAACTGGGACACTTAAAATGAGACGGATGTAGTAATTCATGAAAACCATTTTTAAAACAGTAGGAATCCTAGCTTTTTAAAACCCTCTTTAATTTAAAACTATTTTTAAAATTTGCCACATAGGATTTTATCCTATGTGTCATCTCTATAATTTTCCACAATATTTATTTATTTATGCAATAAAAAATATTAAATATATATTGGTATGTAAAAAATAAAATTATGAAATTATTAAAATTTCCTAAAAACCAACATTAGTTTCATATATAGATTACATAATTGTGTCGACACATCACACCATTGTCATATTTTTTCTTTAAAGTTGGTTTTTGATTTCACCTTCAAATTATTTTCGACTTTTAATATGAAAAGTAATTGAGTTGTTAATTTTTATGTGCTTTATACATCATTATATTTCTCAAAAAATTTATATGCTTTAATGTATTATTATATATTAGTTCATGTTCATTTTTATTCTTTTTACGTGGGTTATTTTAAATAGCCGCACATCATGCGGGTAAAAGACATAGTGTATATATATATATATGGATACAAAAATTGTCTGAAAAAGCTTCATAAGAATGGTGTTATATGTAAGCATTTCCTGCGAGATGAGACAGGGTAAGATGTACTTATTAAAGTATTACACTAGCTAAATTAATACGTAATTATTGTCACAATATTGCGCCATATTAAAGTATTACACTAGCTAAATTAATACGTAATTATTGTCACAATATTGCGCCAGCTTGTATTATTTGTTTTGGGTTTGCTAAATACAGTCCTTAGGGATGTGTTTAAGGTGCATAAATTGTTTTTACATATATCATAAAAATCAGGGACGGACTTTTAATATGGAAGGTACAAGTTTTTTTATGCACGTTAAATAGCATTTCCCATTTGTTTTTTAAAGGTGGATTTCACTGAAAAATTTGTATCGTGGTTCGACAGCGGGAGGTCTAACAGCTAATCATTAATCGACTCATATACTACATTGTAAAGCATTAGATATAGAGTAATAAAATTTAAAATTAGAAAAAATGTAAAATTATTATATTACCTTCTGGGGCGGCTTAGACATAGGCCGATCGAGACCCGGTTTTTTAGGGGGTTGATTTTTAATTTTTTTAATGTTTACATATTAAATATATATATATATATGTTTTTAACTAAATAAATCTTAACAATTATCCAAAAATTATATAATGAGACTTAACCAAAAAAGTCTCCACTTACATATCTTTTATGTTTAAAAAAATAAAAATATTATTACATCTCTTAAAAAAACCTAAACATGCGCTACTATATTGTGTGTTAAAGCCTTGGATTCTGCAATCAATTATCATTGTCACAATTCATAAAAGTGTAAAAGGTAACAAACAACATAGTCATGTCTTTTGAATCCAAACTGATAAAAAGTCATGTCTTTTGAATTCAAACTGATAAAACTTAGGATATTATTCAATATTATGACCGGACTTATTTTTAGATTTAATGTCATAAAAGTTTGATATTATTCAGTATTTTGCTAAGTTTATAGATAATAATACTTATCGTGATTTTTATATCTTAGTTTATATAATTATAATTGTTACACCTATCCCCCGTGTCTTTTTATTTCCTCGGCCGAGGTCCATAAATCCTCAAAGACAACACTGTTACCTTCCCTATCAAATGAAATTTTCTTTTGTTAATATTATTTCCCTATATTTAAAAGACATTCAATTAGTAAGAAAACAAAATTTAAATCAATAAATAGAAAACATATACTCCATCCGTCTCAATTTAAATGTCATATTTTGACTTTTAAAGTCTTTGCTTTGTAACTTTGACCATAAATTATTTCGTGTGTGGTATACAATTATTAATGTAAAATATATGGATAGATAGAGCTTTAGATGTATTTTTAATTGATATAACTTTTATTAGGTAATATATTATACAAACAAAAATATTTACGGTCAAAGTTAGAGATAAGAGATTCAGCAAGTCAAATTTGGACAGTTAAATTGGGACGGAGGAGGATAATTTAAATATATGAATATATAGGGGTGAGTACAGTTTGGTTTGGATCGGTTTTTTACTAAAATCGAGAACCAAAATGTTATAATTCGGTTTTTGAAAACTAAACCATTTGGTTTCGTTTTTTTGATTTGGGTCTATTTCGGTTTGATTTTTCGGTTTTAGTCGGTTTTTAACCGTTTGTGGGTTGGGGCAACTTGAGCTAGAAAAGTTTATAAGTTTATACCATATGATTACAATATAACTTTAATAACTCTTCCAAACAATATTAGTAATAACAACACTACAACAATAACAACAAATCCATTAAAATAAATAGTACAAACTTCATATATATAACTATTTGTATCTTTTACGCGAAGTTTCTACATGCAATTAATAAATCGAATCAATCTTGTCGTACTTTCACCTAAAACATACAAATGATATTATTTTATACACATAAAAAGGCAAATACATTAACATATTTACCAAAAGTAAGTAATATAATGATATAAATATAAAATAAAGTAAAGAATACATATTTTTTGTTCGGTTCGGTTTTCAGAAAACCGAAACCTAAAACCATTGGTTTTTTCGGTTTTAGGTTTTTTCAGTTTGGATTTTTTGGTTTTTATGGTTTTTACAATTTTTGGTTCGGTTTTTTCTCAGAATATAGTGAATTAAAACTTAAAAGAAGGAATACAAAAACTAAATGGGCCATGGAATTGAATGAATTAACCCACCCTCTCCTTACAATGCAAATATTTTTGATATATTGAGCGCTGACCTGTTGAATTTCTTTGGACATTGCCAACAAAAGGCATTATTGGTCCGTGTAAGGCCTTTGCCAATGGAGGACATCTTCATCCCTCTTCCTTATTGCCACATCAGCTTTTCGCTCTCCTAAATCACCTCTTTCTCAATCACTACCAACTCCACCTCTTCCTCAACTTTTATTTGAAAATTTAAAATTTTTTTTTTCTGTTTTTCTCTCGGCTAGACCCACACACCCCGCGCCTCCACTCGTCCCCCCTTCCACCCATCAACCTTGCCCCATCGACGAAGCCAACGACACACTCCTGCCAACGGATTCGTCATCGATGAGCTTCACGAAGCCTTTGTCGAAGAGCCATTGGCACCGGCTTAGGTGTACATGGATGGACAAACCCAAAGGCGTCATGTAATGTGTTTTGATAATAAAACACACTTCTACCAACTCACAAAACAACTCATTAGTTGTTTTAATCATGTAATGTGTTCTTTAATTATGTCTTTTAATCATGTAATGTGTTTTGATGATAAAATTTGTTTGATTGTTAAAAAAAATAGTCGTTAAGGACTAAAAATGACACTTGTAAGAACTACTTATGATAAAAATGGCTGATACAGGGACCTGTTTTGCCAACATTCCAAACTTACAACTAGCCGTTAAATTCAAAAAAAAAAAAAAAAGGGAGAGAAAAATACCCCGCTCCTCTCGTCCCTGCAGGGACTAACCAACCGGACGAACCCATCGAACGAGTGCTGGACGAGTCTCACCCAATGGCGTGGACTCGTCCCTAGATGTCGAACGAGCAAAGAACGAGTACCATTGGATAGCCTCTAAGTGTACATGGATGGACAAAACCAAAAGCGTCATAATGATATGATTATATGAACTTGTGTGTTGCTGTTTCCTAGGAAAGAAAACTTCCCATCCATATTGACTTTTGTATTTTATGGCGTTCATTACAAGATACTCATAAACTAATGGATTTAATTCTTGTTTTAGGTTTTTTAAAAAGATGGTTAGCTGGTCCGTACATACATCATTTTCTTTTGGGAAGTGATATATTCACAACCCAAATTTGCCATTTACAACAATGGTTTACTTCAGACAGTTGTACTATGTGCAGTAAATACGTGTAATTGTTATAAATGACAAATTTTTGTTGTGAATATATTATTTCCCTTTTCTTTTAGCTACATGCAATCAAACGTGTTTGTGTTATAATGTGTCTAGTACTAGTCAAACCGGGATTTAAACCATAATAAATAACACCCCCAACCCCATTTACGAGTTGATTTGTTTAATTTAAGTGGGATTTTTTTAATGAACTTAATATTTATATGGGAAATGCTAAATACAGCCTTAAGGGATGTATTTAACGTGCATAAAAAAATTTGTATCTTCCATATTAAAAGCCCGCTCCCTGATTTTAATGGTAAATGTACAAACAATTTATGCACCTTAAACACAGCCCATAGGACTGTATTTAACAAACCCCTATTTATATTTAACTTCAAATTGAATATATTACTACTGGTTTAACATAATTGCGATTTTATTAGGAAGAAGTCAAAGTTTTACCATATACCATCTTGAATAATTATTATTGCTTAGCCAGAACACTATTTTTATACCTTTAATATGTATATTTACTCTCTCTTTTCCAGAACATAATGAGGCACAAGCACCATGATTACATCAAGTAATTAGAACATATATTTGTTATAATGACCAAACTATTCTATATATCTTTTCTATCACGACAATATATAGGTACCCCGCGTGTTCAAATAAAAACTTTAGTAGTACTCAATCAACTTCTATATATTTCGAACACGAGTACACAACCTCGATAGAGTAAAAAAGAAACCAAACCTAATCAAGATCATTTCATTGGTTGACCCCACCTAGATTTGAAATCATGAAAATAATTAACTCTTCTAACAAAATATCCTAAAAATCCTCTTAATTATTGGATGAGGACATGTGAAAAAATCATGAGACAAGACTAGGAAAGAGAATTAATAAATATCACATGTCACCTTCTTGTAATATAAGGAGGATTTTTAGTTTAATCTTTAAAAGTATTGATTATTTTTCTTGCAATTAACATTCAATTTCTGAAACATACAAAACATAAAAACCAAATTAAAATATTAATTTGTATGTTGACTTGGTAACGTTTGATAATATTATTCCATAATCAACATCCTATTCTTTAAGGAGTGTTTGGTATGATGGAATGGAAAGAGGAGAAAGTGAATGAAAAAAACTTTCCTTGTTTGTTAACATTGAAGAAAGGGAATGAGAAAGGAAAAGTGAGAATCAATTCCATTCTCCTCATGGAGAAATTTTTTTTTCTCAAGATTTTATATGTAATAAATGCATTATTATTTAAAATTTTATTTTTTATATATTCATTCTCTGTGGGTACCAAACAACGGAATCCATTCTCTTTCCAAATACTCATTATCTTTCTCACTATTTCCATTTTCTATTATATTTCCATTCTCTATGATTCCTTCCTACCAAATCCCCCCTAAGAGTTAAAATCTTATTTACTTATCTTGTTTTGTCTCTTGCACCTTGTTAGAGTAGCTAGTGCCATAGTTATCAACTCATGATTTTCGACTCGACTCGAAATCTGGTTTTTTGACTCGTGACTTAAAACGTGACTCGAATCGTAAGAGTCAGGATATTTGATAATATATAATTTTATAATCATATAGAAGTATTTATTGTAAAATATAGTATTTTATTGATATATTCAGCTAAAAATAGAAAATCACTATTAAAATAATATCAATTTAATAGCAAATAAGAGTTAATTTATTTATAAAAAAAAGAATTTAAAAAAAAAAGGTTAAAGTTTGTGACTCGTGACTCGACTCGTGATTCGGAACATGGCTCGGTCCGACTCGCACAACAAAACACGAGTCATGTTACGAGTCTGGAGCAAACACGAGTCACTCACCGATTCGTCTCATTTTCACCTTGTTTTGACTCGATTCGTACGAGTCGACTCGTGACTCGTACGAGTTTGACAAGTATGGCTAGTGCCTAATTATATACTACGGATCAGTATTTTCTGTTAGAAATAACATGAGTTTGGTATTATGCTGAAATCGACTCCTGGAAAACAAATTTAGTGAGAGCTTTTGAATTACGAAATAGCAAATTAATTAAATTAGTCGGTTAAACCGAAACGTGAAACATATTAGTACCAAAAAAGAAACCGAACAGCAATAAGTCATCTGAGGTGAGATAAGTAAAACATCAAAACCATATGACACAATAAAACAACAATGATACACAATCACTTGTTTTTTTAGATGGTGGCTGGGTTAATTGCTTTTTTTTTTGACTTAGTCGTTGTTTTATGAAACAAATATTTCGAAAGCATGCAATATAATATACTCCGTATAATTTTCCTTCCTCTTTAAGTTGTTTTTTCAAGACTCACAAAACAACTCATTTATTTGTTTATGCACTTGTTTGACCAAAGTACTATTCGAGCTTGCATCTAAGACAAAACCAAACCATGCATGCAATTATGAATTATCGCTAATTACATAGACATATAGAAAATGTCAAAAAAGCACTCACGTTGACATTAGTAATTATATACAACATGTTCTGTTTAGCGAACAAGAATTCAAATATTTCAACCTACTACTATACACGTAAAGAAAAAGGTTAATTATAACAATATATATACATATATTCACCGGGTGAACTAGTCAACCCGGCCAGCCTCCTATGCATGTACTACGATTTAGCAAACAAAAGACAACTTACGCGTTATATATATATAAAACACAACACTATAAATATAGGTCCAACTTTCCTTTCTTTACAATCCATCCTCTTATCTTTTCATTTCATTTAATTAAGCAAACAAAGCAAACAAAAAAATGTCTTCCCAAAAGGTTTTTACAACAATCTTCTTCTTACTCTTTCTCTCAATTAGTATTACCGCACCATCTAAAGCACAATTATCCTCTACATTCTATGATGGTACATGTCCAAATGCATTACGTACAATCAGGACCTCGATTAGGACAGCCATATCTCGTGAGCGTCGTATGGCTGCTTCCATCCTTCGTCTACATTTTCACGACTGCTTTGTTCAGGTATAAATTCAAATATTTAATATATACAGAGTAAGAAAAAAAAAAAGCATATATAAGCTATAAATTTTTCGGATCGTTGAATACCATTTATAATTAGTACTGTACTTACTAATCTTTGGTGTTGTGGTTTGCAGGGTTGTGATGCATCAATCTTGCTAGACGACGGTCCTTCCATAGTAAGCGAAAAGAATGCATTGCCTAACGTAGGTTCGGTAAGAGGATATGAAGTGATAGAGGCTGCAAAGTCTGAAGTTGAGAAACTATGTCCCGGTGTTGTGTCTTGTGCTGACATACTTACCGTGGCTGCCCGTGATGCATCTGAAATGGTTGGTGGTCCGTCGTGGTCAGTGAAGCTAGGAAGAAGAGATTCAACCACAGCTAACATTGTTTTAGCAAATACCGGTTCTCTTCCCGGTTTTAAAGATCCCTTAGATACACTTATTTCAACCTTTGGCAATAATGGACTAAGCCCAAGAGACATGGTTGCATTATCAGGTACTATACTTAATCTAATTAATGATTTACAATTTGAAAAATATATAAGATCATGTTGATTAATGGTGGTGAAATGGTGATGAAAATGTAGGAGCGCATACTATTGGACAAGCACAATGTTTCTTGTTCCGCGACAGGATATACAACAACGGATCAGATATTGATGCTGGATTTGCTAGCACACGTAGACGTCGTTGCCCTACAATCGATGGCAATGGAAATCTTGCTGCATTAGATTTGGTGACACCCAATTCTTTTGACAACAATTACTTCAAGAACTTGATACAGAAAAAGGGTCTTCTTGAAACAGATCAAGTACTTTTCAGCGGTGGATCGACAGACAGCATTGTAAGAGAATATAGCAACAATCCAAACTTGTTTAAGTCGGATTTTGCAGCAGCCATGGTAAGGATGGGTGAAATCAGTCCATTAACCGGTCAGGAAGGAGTCATTCGGAGGATCTGTAGTGCTCTTACCAGCTAGTTGCTTGTTACGGAGATCGAATTGATTTAATTAGTTGGGTTTTCTTCATCTTTGTACGTAATCATATCTTCATTCTTTTATTTTACGATTTCATTTGTAATCATCATATCTTCATTCATTTATTCTAATCTTTTCAAGTGTAAAGTAATACATTATTTTGTTTATTTTGTAACCAATAAATGAAAACCATATATATACATACAATTATACTTTCATTCCTTATTAATGTACGTAGACGAGTTACATGACTTATATCAACTATTCCTCCATATCAACAATTATGAAAAGGCCTCTTGAAAGAAAAAAGATTTTCAATTCGTCCTTAGTTTAACCAATAACAAGCTTCAATTTAACTAAAACACCTCCACCATTTATATATTCATTGATTTTTTGACAACAATGATTATATAAAAAGAATAGTCCTATGTTGAAAATTACATAGGCAGTGACAGAGCCATGATTTCCATTCCGGGGTTGACGAATAATTTTAATCATAATTACAAGCGTAAAACTAAACTACAAAATTAAATTACATGGGGTTGCCAATTACCTTTAGACAAAAAAAATATAAATATAGTACAAGAAATATAGAATTTTATAAACATTGTGGGGTTGTCATGGCCATCCGTGGCCACCACATAGCTCTACAAAATAACTTTCCTTTTTTCATTTATAGCCAATCACACACACGTAACTCTCTCTCGATATCTTTCTCTCTTTCTTTCATTAGCATTCTGTAAATGGTCTCCGCTGCAACGCGCGGGTACCAAGCTAGTATAAATGTATATTGAGTTAAGTGCATGAAAATGTAATTAACTATGACCAAAACGTTATTGTGTGCATGAACTTACAAAACATCTATTATATGCATGAACTTTGTAAAAATGTTTAAGTTATGTAACTAAATATAATTGACCAATCAAAAATTTGCATATGGTAGCTCATATGAGGTGCCACGTACACATGTTACATGACTTGAACATTTTTATAAAATTCTTGCATACAATTAATAGAGGTTCTATTTAGACTAAGGAGTAATCCAGATTGCGGTTTTGATAATGGTATGGAGTAATCTAGTTTGGCCAGTTTAGGGATGCGCCAACCCAGTTGAGGTGAAAGATGAGTTATGTTCTATAATACAGGCCGTGAAGGTACCAAAATTTTGTTGTTGCAATAATAGAGTGGATTACAATATATCGATAGGACAGTGATTTTATATTGTTGTTGCATACAGAGGCATATGAATGAGAATCGAGATTGATTTATTCCACGGTGGTCCAAATCTGGATGGGTAGGGATTTGATCAAGAAAGAGCCGCCACACATGAATGTTAACTTCGTGGGAATTGGAGTAGAGACAGTTGTAAGGGGTGATGAGCTGGTCGAGGTGTGGTTTTTGTCGATGAGTCTACGAATAATGTGTTCAAGTTGAGAGCCGGCCATAACACAAGACCACTGATGAGCAGTAGTATGGAGATTGACACCGTACGTCAGTCCGCCTATTGCATTGGGACCTAAATCAGATGGTCAGGGTTATTAATAGGTACAGAGGGAATGTTAAACGGCCCATTAGAAGGCAAGTTGGATGACTCTTTAGTTTGTAGATTTCATAACATATATTGCATAGGGAATTGAGTGGTATGGTAGGCAAAGTTAAAAGGAAAATGACTACAATGGTCAATCAGAGTATATGTTCAAATACGGACACCTACAAAAAATAATTACCACAATGGTCATGTATTCCTTACCACCTATTTATCTTATGATGCATTCTTGAGTTATATTTTTAATAAAAAGGGGAAGAAAGGATAAGAAATAAGATGAAAAGTGTATTCTTGAATTTTTTTTCCAAAGAAAAGAAATGAGAAGATAATAAATTAGGCACTTTTTGATCCAAAATTTCCAGCCCAATTTGGGCAGATTCCCCTGGAAAGGAAAACTTTTTATGACCAACTACTATTCTAGCCTTTGACCATAACCTTCAATATAGTATTATAGAGGATAATTTTGTAAAAGTATCACTTTTTCCTTTTCTTCCTCATAAACTCAAGAATGCATTTTCTTTACTATTATTTTTTTCTTTTCTATCACTATCTAATCATCTCTTTTCTTTTCTCTTTTTTTTTTAAAACTCGAAAATGAAGTGTTAGTAAGAAATAATAATAACTAATAAGATTATGCCAAGTGTTTTTTTTTTTTTTTTTTTTTTGTGTGTGTAGGCTTCATATATTGTACTAGCTTGTTTTTATGGATCACTTTAATAAAAAAATGGATAAAATTTTGTATAAGGTTTATCAATAGATTTATTTAAATAACTGCTTCCCATAAAAATTCATCAAACGTTAACAAATTTATGAATAATTATAATGGAAACAAATTGTATTACTAAATATAGTACTCATATTCTTGTTCTCTTTGTTATAAAATCTATCTCGAACTATTTAATATAGAAAGAATAGATAGATGCACTACTATGTATATCTAAAGAGAAAAAGTTTAAAAGTAGTTTGAGATAAATCTCTTATATAAATAAAACAAAATTCATCAGTACTTTATAAGGAATGCTTATTTGTCATTGCAAGACTTTTTTATATTAATTAATTCCTTCTTATCTTCCCGATTTATGATATCATTATATGTAAAGTTTAAATTATTTTCTAATTAATTTATGATTTATTTCTTTTTTAGCCTATGTCTTATGTAAGTTAAATGTAATTATTTAGTTTTTTTTTTTTTGAAAGGACTATATGTCAATTTTTAAAAATAGTGTTATCATATCTTTTCGTCTTAATATTATCAATCAGCCCATGTACATTATATAAAAGACAATTGTTATGACAACATCATTTTTTTAATAAGCCCAGATTGAACGCGGGTTAATAAGCTAGTTTATATTTAAAATAAAAACAAACTTAATAATATAATTTGTTTCCGTTATAGTTATTTATAAAATTTGTTAACTTTGATTAATTTTTATAGGAAGCAATTATTTAAATAAATCTATTGATTAACATTATACAAAATTTTCTTCATTTTTTATTAAAAAAGTGACCTATAAAAATAAACTAGTACAATATATGAAGCTTAAAAAAAACACTTGGCATAATCTTATTAGTTATTATATTTTCTACTAAGATAATTAAGTGGTAAGAGCATTAGTAGTGGTTCACACCACCACACCAGGTGGTGTGACGTATCATCGCCAAATCAGCACCACATAAAACTACTCAACAACCACACCACATCCGTAACAATAAATCCTACCACACCATATATCTTCAATATTAAAGAAATATATAACAATATTAAAAAACATAAACAATTGAACTATTGAAGAAATTGAGTGAAGGCCACCACCACCCCATGTTTTCTCGCCATCCATCGCTCCACTTTGGAATTTCCACACCGCATCCACACAAGAGTTGTAATGGGACGACCCCAGGTGGTCAAGGTCGTTCTCTTCCACGCCGGCAACCTCTTAACCATTACAAACCCTCTAAGGAACACATGACCGTTGTGATAATTTTCTTTGTAAGTGTCCATATTCGGACATACATTCTTAAATTTGACCACTGTAGTAATTTTCCCAAGTTAAAAAGGGTGTTAAGAAACCTCTAAATTTTTAATTATCACCCATCTATTTTTTCAACATATACCAAATTGAAATTAAAAATATCAATAAATGAACGGGTATTTGAGATTACTTGAAACTTTAAGTTTTTAGGTTCAAAACAGTGAACAAATAAATGCCATATCACTTGATACGTGGTTATTAAAATGACCGTCTTATAACCTATTTTTTAGACATCAAATTGCTTTTCTTCAATATTGTTGTGGCCATACCTTGTAAGAAAGTTTATTATTAAAATCTCTAAAGCAATACTTTTCCCTCTTTATGGAGAGAAGAAACGGTACATATACGAGTATAATAATACACTAGTTTGAAAAAGTACCACAAGCCACCCACATGCTGTCTTCCACCATATATAGAACAAACCAAACCATGCATGCATTTACAAACGTAGACCTAGAAAATGTCAAAAACTAAACAAATCCTCCATATTACATTATATTACTATATTTATATATGTATACAACATGTTTTTTAATATCCACAAAAAATAATATATTCCGACCTACACTTAATTAAGAAGATAATTATGACTAATTCTATGGTTTTCAATCACAAAAGTAACAACTAAAAAGAGTTTATACAAATGTAACACAATACATAATATGATAATATATATATATATATATATATATATAGAAAAGAATAATATGCATATGTGTAGTATACATACACTCGTACCATCACAAGGTGAACAAGTTAGACCAGCCCCCTATGCATGTACTATATTGTTTAATTAGCAAATTTGCAAAGAAAAGACAACTTACGCGTCATAACTTTTAACACTATAAATATATGTTACTTCCCATTCTTTACAATCTATCTTTTCATCTGATTCCATTTTAACGAAATGTCTTCCCAAAATGTTTTTACAACAATCTTCTTCTTACTCTTTCTCTCTATGAGTATTACTACACCATCTGAAGCACAACTATCCTCAACTTTCTATGATGGTACGTGTCCGAATGCATTACGTACGATCAGGACCTCGATCAGGACAGCCATATCTCGTGAGCGTCGCATGGCAGCTTCCATCCTTCGTCTACATTTTCATGACTGCTTTGTTCAGGTTTATATTTAGTAATAAAATAATCATATATAGCTATATATAACTAATCATACCGGGTCTTTGAATAACATTTATAGAAAAGTACTTACTATTCTTTGGTGTTGTGGTTTGCAGGGTTGTGATGCATCAATCTTGCTAGACGACGGTCCTTCCATAGTAAGCGAAAAGAATGCATTGCCTAACGTAGGTTCGGTAAGAGGATATGAAGTGATAGAGGCTGCAAAGTCTGAAGTTGAGAAACTATGTCCCGGTGTTGTGTCTTGTGCTGACATACTTACCGTGGCTGCCCGTGATGCATCTGAAATGGTTGGTGGTCCGTCGTGGTCAGTGAAGCTAGGAAGAAGAGATTCAACCACAGCTAACATTGGTTTAGCAAATACCGGTTCTCTTCCCGGTTTTAAAGATCCCTTAGATACACTTATTTCAACCTTTGGCAATAATGGACTAAGCCCAAGAGACATGGTTGCATTATCAGGTACTATACTTAATCTAAGTAGTTGATATTTATATCCATGAATTATCAATGATTTACAATTTGAAAATCTATAAGATTAGGTTTATTAATTGGTTGTGAAACGGTGATGAAAATGCAGGAGCTCATACTATTGGACAAGCGCAATGCTTCTTGTTCCGTGACAGGATATACAACAACGGATCAGATATTGATGCTGGATTTGCTAGCACCCGCAGACGTCGTTGCCCAACAACCGATGGCAATGGAAATCTTGCTGCATTGGATCTAGTGACACCCAATTCGTTTGACAACAACTACTTCAAGAACTTGATACAAAAGAAGGGTCTTCTTGAAACAGATCAAGTACTTTTAAGTGGTGGATCAACAGATGACATTGTTAGAGAATATAGCAACAATCCTAACAAGTTCAAGTCGGATTTCGCAGCAGCCATGGTAAAGATGGGTGAAATCAGCCCGTTGATCGGTCAACAAGGAGTCATACGGAGGATCTGTAGTGCTCTTCCCTAGCTAGCTAGTTACTTCTTACGAAGATTGAATTGATTTAGTTGTTTTTTTCTTTTCTTGAAAAATTATACTTGTAATCATATCTTCATTCATTTATTTTAATAAGTGTAAAGCCGTTCATTATATGTTCTTGTTAAACAAATAAATAAAAACCATCATATTTGTTCTATTCATTATATCATGTAGACATGAGCTACGCATTAAATTGTAGACTGGCAGCTAAACAAGCCACTGATGCCCAGGTATGATTATCGAATGAAGAATATAATTTATATAAAGAATCACACTTTATTGATATATATACAATCACTGTATATTTTGTTACACGGTTGGATTATAAACCGAATGAGTTCTACTTCTATTTATACTAATTACTTTTGGCGGTTATTCCCTAACCATCACGTTGCTTCGCGAACGGGTATGTCTTCTTGAAGAGTCATGTCTCTTTGTTGTGTGAGGCCTAAAACTGCCGCCTCTTTTCATGAACAAACGTCTCTTTTCCTCTTTGTCCTAATGACACTTTAAACCCATCGAGTCTTAAACTAATTATATTCCAACATTCTCCCCCCTAATTGTTTAAGACTTGCTCTTCTTCAGACATTCATCCGTCTTTGCTTCACGCCTATTTGCTTGCTAGACCCAAATCTTCTCGACTTGTAGTACAAACTTTGTCTTCCATAAATCTTTGATGACGTCACACCATCTTTTGTTTCTTCACGCGAATTTGCTTCACACAAGTCTGCGTCACACAAACTTGCTTTGTAGTTTCTCACCACTTGGCATCACACCATTTCTTTTGATCAATCACTGACCTTGTTCATCACGAACCATCCTTCACGGTAAACTTTGGTTATATCACACAACCTTTAATTCTTTCACAGAATTTTGATCCATCACGGATTGAAATCGCATCACACGAGTTTCCTTATAATTCAATCACTGAATTAACTACACCCTTCACAGGTTATCTCCCGCATCACACGGTCGTTGTCTTGATCCATTCACTGAATCCTTGCTTGCACCCATCACAGGTTACTTATCCGCATCACACGGCTTTGTCTTGATCGCGTCACACGATCAAGCTTTTAAACTTTCTAGTTTTCGTTAGTAAGGCACATCAGAAGTGCCGGTTCATCATCAGTGTCTATGGAAAGTCCTGCAAATCCCTTCTCTTTCTTGCTTGAACATTCATAAGCATAGTGCCCAGGTTTTCCACACTTGTAGCAATCTACTTGCGACTTATCAACATTCCTTCGCGGTTTGTTGTCGTTTCCTTCCGAATCTTCCGAGTTGTGTCCTTCGCCTTTATATTTCCCTCTGCCTCGTCCTCTCGACGAATCTTGTCCACGTTGCCCAAAATGCTTTCCTTGATTAAAATTATTGTTGTGACGTGTCAACAATAACTTGTTTTGATTGTCGCTTTCTTTATTCTTTTTAAACTTTGTTCTCTCCTCGAAAGCCTTCAATCTTCCTATCGCATCATCTAGCGTCATTTCGTCAAGATCGCAGTGTTGCTCGATGGATGCAACAATTTGTATAAACCTATCTGGTACGGAATTCAGAAGTTTTCGTACGAGACTTGGTTGATCAAATATTGAACCCAAATTCGCTGCCTTAGTGACAATCCCATTTATCTTCGCGGTAAATGCATCAATTGTCTCTTCCTCGTTCATTTGCAACATCTCAAACTCCGATTTGAGTGTTTGCAATCTTGACTTTTGTACTCGATCTTCTCCAACGTATCTTGTCTTAAGCGCATCCCACACTTCTTTTGCGGTCTTACACCTTGCAACTTGTAAAACTAGATCTTCTGACAACGCTTGAAATATATACGCCATCGCGGCCTTGTTTTTCTTTACATCGGTTTCAGTGCCTGGTTCTATAATTTCCCATATACCATTTGCTTCTAAAATAGTTTTGAAACGAATAGCCCAAACAGGATAATTTGTAGAATTTAAAACCGGACATTGAAAGTGTGTCAATAATCCCCCAAGTGCATTATTGTTGTTATCGCTTGAACCCGATATGTTTTCTATGTTTTTTTCTAAATACTTAAAAGTCTAATATGATTTCTATCTAAAATCAATATCAATGTTAAAATGCAAAAGTCTTAAATTTTCAATCTATTCTTCTCTTGATATATAACTTTTGCAATATAGTAAAAGAATTTAAATAGAACCTGTATTATTTGACTTTTTCTTTGTGTTCCAGATTGTACTCACAATCCCTTTTGAGTTTCGAGCGGCACAAAACACCCCTTTTCCTTCTTCAATCCCTTCGTACAACAACAATATCAACAATCGACCTTCCCTTATTTTTGATTATCACAATCAAATAACCCACAATAATTTTGTTCCTGGTCTTCTTCTTTAAGGAAAAAAAAAACCGCTGCCCTGTTCTTGTTTGCAATCGAGTCACTCGATTTCGTTTGGTATGATCGACTCACTCGATCTTTAATCGTCTTTGGATCGATCTGTAAAAAGTCTCTGGTTGTTTATCACAAACACCAGCCCTTTGTATCGATTTACTTCCCAAAATCACCGACTCTGGTTTCTGGTTTTTCTCGCACGGAAAGATCAACCACTGATCTTTTTTTTTCGATCCAATCTGCAACAATTCCTCAAGTCGAATTCTAACCTTTGCTCTGATGTCACTGATGCCCAGGTATGATTATCGAATGAAGAATATGATTTATATAAAGAATCACACTTTATTGATATATATACAATCACTGTATATTTTGTTACACGGTTGGTTTATAAACCGAATGAGTTCTACTTCTATTTATACTAATTACTTTTGACGGTTATTCCCTAACCATCACGTTGCTTCGCGAACGGGTATGTCTTCTTGAAGAGTCATGTCTCTTTGTTGTGTGAGGCCTAAAACTGCCGCCTCTTTTCATGAACAAACGTCTCTTTTCCTCTTTGTCCTAATGACACTTTAAACCCATCGAGTCTTAAACTAATTATATTCCAACAGCCACCATTTTGAGACTCGAAATAGATGAAGTGTACAAATTCCAAATATTGTATGTACTTAAAATACTTGTTTAAGCCATATTGAATTCTAAAATTTTGAGTTTTGACTATATTATTTTCGATTATCATATGTGCAAGGATGACTCAATTGCTTTTATGGAGCAGAAGTCTTAGGGCATCTGAGAGCCTAAATCGACTAAAAGTTATAAATATATGTTTGGCCCTTATGGAAATTTTAGGCTTATAAACTTAGTACCGGGTAGTAGTTTTCTGGTTGTTTCTCCATCAGTCAGATTTACAAAAAAATCACAAGACAGTTTTACAGCACTTTATTCTGCATAATCTATAAATTATTTAAGAAAAACAAACTTCCGGCATGCAAAAAATTTAAAATAAGGAATATATATGTTTATTGGATGATTTTTTATTTTAGGAGCTAAGGGATATTCGTTTGGCAATTCATATGTTTTCGGAATTCTGGGCAAGATCCATTTATGGCCGATTAAGGAGGCCAGGTACATGTAAAAATGGGCTTGGCCCAGCCCACTTTTTACATGCTAAAAGTATTGACCCGTTTATAAATTTAATTCCAATCCAAACTTGTTTATTTCCATGTCGTCTATATTTTCATGTCGCGGATCGTGTCAGGTGATTAGCTAACCTAATTAATAAGGGGATGAAAAACAGATTTAACTAAAATTAATCAACTTAATTAACACAAATCCATAATTGACAGCTAAGATTAGAAGATAGCTTCGGACATGATAACGAAAAGCAGTTCGAAGAGTCCTACAAACAAAAATCAAAGTTATATTCATAGTAATACATTATTTACACGTGTCATAACATACCTCCACGTGTCAACCCCAAAACACAACCAACTCTACATGCATACCGTCACCTAAACTTGGATATACAAAAACAAACACAAATGCATTCACAATGCAAAAATATAGTCCGATTAATTAATTATGGGGTGGTTCAAGGCTAGTGGCAAGAAATGGTTGACAGAAGGCTACAAAAAAGTGATGGGTGGTTTCGTGAACACAAAACAACAAAGGTTTGGGATAATTGAAGGTCATCCAGCGGCTCAAGACATTGCTCAGGCAAATGTTGGAGCACGTCATACCTTAAAAGAAAACATTAATGCTCTCAAGAAAGAGTTCAAAATCTATAGATGGAGCCCTGATAATCCCTCAGAAAAGCCCTTTCTCAAATCTTACTTTATTGATCTTACCACTTGTGGACCTATGGTATGTACGTATAATATGCAAGAGTAATTTTTTTATTTTGTATATTTAACAATAACTTATAGGGGTTAAGTGCTACGAAATACAATTAACTATAACCGAATGTCTATAGTATGTACAAACTATCAGAAACTATATTGTATGCATGAACTTATTAAAAATGTTTAAATTATGTAACTAACCATTGTCAGCCAATCAAAAACTTGTACGTGGTATACTCATATGAGGTGCCACGTATACTATTTATATGATTTGAATATTTTTACTAAGTTCGATGAGGTTCTCATCTTTTGTGCACAGTATAGACATTCGGTCATAGTTAACTACATTTCGTAGCACTTAATCCAACTTCTAGCTAGTATATATATAGATTTGGACATGCCTGCTAGACCAAGAGCTCATCGACATGTTTAGTACATATATATATAATAGTTACATATCACATGTATGTCAAGCTTTTAGCAAGATGCTTACAAATATAAACATTTCGTGTATATTTAATTATTTATTGATCATATGAATTTTTGTTGAATTAATTGTTAAGAATATTGTGTAGAAATAATTAGGAGTAAAAGATATATTAATGTACCGTAGTATGTGTTTTGGTTGTTTTATGGTTAGAAATTGTATAGGCTAATTAATTTTTGAAATTGGTATAAGGTATTGGATGCACTACAAAAGATAAAAGCAGAAGATGATTCAACATTGAGTTATAGGAGGTCATGTAGAGAAGGAATATGTGGGTCTTGTGCCATGAACATTGATGGGACTAATACAGTTGCATGTTTAAAACCAATTGATACAGACACAAGTAAGGCTACATATATTACTCCTTTGCCACATATGTATGTTATCAAAGATCTTGTGGTTGATCTCACCAATTTCTACCAACAATACAAGTAAGATTTATTACTATTTTTTCTTCAATTTTTGGATTTTAGTAATGAATTATATATGGAATATTGAGGATGTTGTGATGGATTCTTATAGGTCGATTGAGCCGTGGTTAAAGACGAAAAAGCCACCACCAGATGGAAAGGAATATAGGCAGTCACCAGCACAAAGAAAGAAGCTAGATGGTTTATATGAATGTATATTGTGTGCTTGTTGTACTACATCTTGTCCTTCTTACTGGTGGAACCCGGAAGAGTTTGATGGACCCGCAGCATTGCTACATGCTCATCGTTGGATTTCGGATAGGTAAGCTTTTAAGGGAGGCCCGACCCCTCAGTAGTGTAGTTTTATCCATATATAACATAGTAAGTGGTATAGAATTGTCAATTGTAGGCTTGTAGCATATTTGATGTTGATTATATTGGTTGGTTTTTATTTCCTTGATAGCCGAGACGACTACACAGAGGAGAGATTGCAGGCATTAACAGAGAACGACAAACGTTTGTACCGGTGTAGAATCATAAAGAATTGTACTGCAACATGTCCGAAAAGCTTAAATCCAGCTCGTGCAATTCGTCAAATGGATGCCATGAAGTCCAAGAACCCGATTTCTGCCAGCATAGCAAGTACAGCATGATCTTGTGGTTTCTAAGTGGCAGCTTAATGCACGAACTCAGAATTAATGTATTTGATAGTTCTAGTTGAATGCACAAATTTTATGGACCTCCTAGTAGTGATATTGAGTTGTGTTTGTTCATATGCTCCGAACTCACTTTTGGAAAACAATATAAATGGACTAATATAAAAGCTCTGATATTCTCTCTCATTATCTGTCTGAAAACTTTTGATCAGACCATATTCACTCGTAATGATTTTGATTATTTATTTGTTTATTTTTGAATACAAGCAGAATTGAAACTGGTGTAATGGTTTCTTTCAATTTTGGTTTTGATTTATTAGTCCACCTCAAACTCGATTAAGCAATTAAATTTTGAGATGACTTGATGGAAATAACTTCTAGCTGATATCTTAATTATATAATCCAAATACACATATTTTTTAAATACAACCATTGGATACCGATACTCTCTCGATTGCATCACCATGCCGATTTTCTTTTGTCAATGTCACATAATGCCGATTTTCTTACGTCAATGTCACATGCCAAATTTGCAAAAAGCAAAGAGGCAACGATATACGAGTAATATATACAATTTTTCATCGAAAAAATCATAGTTTTTTAAGTTTTGTGGTGTTTTTAGTGTTTGTGGAGAGATTTTTTTTTGTAAAATTAGGAACCAGACTTGTATTTATGACAAAATTAGCGTTTTAAATGGTGGACTTTTATTTTTTGGCAAAAGTAGTGACAAACGGTGAACTTACATTGAGTGGATGCCACCTGTTGTGTGAGTCTAAAGTAAAAAAAATCATACAAATTCAGTGTTTAAAACGTCACTCTTGCCATGAAAATACAAATCCGGCGTTTGAAATGTCGGTCTTTCTACTTTTACAAAAAAAAATTCACACAAACACCATAAACACCACAAAGCCTAAAAAACTACCCGTACAAAATTTTCCATTTTCATCCGAGAATAAAAAGAAGAATTCTCAATTAAGTGTGTGACTAAAGGAAAAAACAAAAATATAGGGGTTAGATTGTCACTACACAAAACAACATCCATCTATTTTGTTATGTAATCCCCCGCCGGGAAATCCATTCACCATCAATGGCGGCGACGGCGGAATCCGATCACCCACGTCTCATTCTCCACAACTTTCTCTCCCCTGATCTCTGTAAGGTTTGTCACTTCCATTACCCAGTAGTTTCATATGTATATATACTTATACTTGTAAAATATATGATTCTATATATGAACAGGAACTTGAATTTATACATAAAAGTTGCAGCACAATTGGATACAGACAAAATGTGTTTTCAACCACACTTTCTCATCTTATTGCCACCAATTCTTCTCATTTAATACTTCCCTTTATTCCCATTAGAGGTAAATCAATTATTTCTTTTTTTTATTATTATTATTTTTTAATATTTTTGAAGTAATGGGTTTGATATTGTGAATAACAGAGAAGCTTAAAGAGAAAGTGGAAGAATTTTTCGGTTGCGAGTATGAGCTTTTTGTCGAATTCACCGGGTTGATCAGGTTCGATTTTTATCTACTTATTTCTAAGGTTGTGCAATTGTACAAAATTATGTTGTAGCTTTATCGAAAATTTGGGAGTTCGGTTAATCAGTTTGGTATCATTGTTAGTTGGTCTTGGACAGGTTTGGTTCTAAAAAAACCATATCATGAACCAAAGTTAAATGTTGACTAGTGATTTTAGCTCAGTTTTTTTTATACCGAAACTATGAACATAGTTTGATAATAGTAGGAAGTAAAAAATGGTTTGTACACGACTGCACACACTAAAAACCGAATTTTTTTTATATCATATTGCCTTCGTCTCCCCATTTTTGCACACTCTTTGTCCCGAAACAGCATTAGGATTTATACCATATGTAATATAGTGATTTGTGACTTTTAGTATAATTACTAGTAATAAAAATTGTGCACTCGTGATGTTGTCGCAGCCAACTGCTAAGGTGATAGTTGGTGGTGGTGGCGGCGTTTGAGAGGGGTGATGTGTTACCTTTTTACTGGATTAGGATAAGGGGTGATTTTTTTGCTACCCATTTTTTTTCATTAGTTTCTTTATTGCTTATGATTATTTCTCAAATTTCAGTTGGACCAAAGGTGCAAGCATCGGCTGGCATAGTGATGATAACAGGCCATATCTCAAGCAACGTGACTATGCGGTAGGAGTTTGATTATTCTACTAGATATAGTTAGTTTGATTCATTTGCTCTCCGAGTAATATGTTTGTTTGCTCTATGTTTAAGGCAGTGTGTTATTTGAATAGTTACGGTGTGGATTTTGGTGGCGGTCTTTTTCACTTCCAGGACGGTGAACCTACAACCTTCGTCCCTATGGCTGGTGTAAGTTGTACTTTTTCATATTCTGTTTATTTTTATCAAAATACAAGTGTTTTCTGTTGGATAATCTTACACTTTTACCTGATTATCGCTAATGTCTCTCTTATAATCTTGGTACCTTATTAGGATGCTCTAATATACACTGCTGACAGTCGGAACATTCACTCCGTGGAAGAGGTATCTCACTTTATTAACTAGAAACACGAACTTATAAAATGGGATAAAACTCATTTAAGCTACAAAACTTCTTTTCTATGTTGACTGCAGATAACAGATGGAGAAAGGCTCACCCTTACGTTGTGGTTTAGCCGTGATAAATCTCATGATGAAGATATCAAGCTCATTTCATTTCTAAGTAAGCGGCAGTTTGATATTTCTGACACCAGTTCAAATCGATACCTGCCATCGCCAGCCTCACAAAACATGTACTGGTTTCCGCCTGAACATTCTTCAACTTATGAGTCAGGATTTGATATACGTTGTGCGAGACTACATGTTTTAGGATATGAACTTTATTCTGCAAATGCAAGGTCCATTGCCGATGAACATTCATCATGGGATATCTCTGACATTCTTCTTGAATCGCTACGTTTGGCACGAGGAAATGACTTATTTGACAAAGAATATGTCCATGTATCACATGCGCTTCAGGTGCCATTTCATTTCAAAGTTCCCTTATAAAAGTTTTGGTTGAGTTCGAAACTTTGAGATTTACTTATCGGCTGACATATATTATAGGATCACAAAAGACAGAATTTTAATTGCATTAAAACTTTTGAGATTTTGCTGTTTAAGTGCTTATTTTTTAGTTTTCCAATCTCGCATTTAGTAATAAAATATGGTATGTAATCTGAATATTCTTTTCTTTATTATTATTTTTTTTATGAACAACCCTAATATTCTTATTTGATTCTCTGCTTTTGGATGTGGAACAGGTGGTTCAGTTTTACCATTGGAAGGCAACCGAATTGCAAATATCGAATTCCAAAATGGATACCGTTAAAGTGATACCAATATCTGCATCACAGGAGGATGACATTTCCCGTTTGAAGCTTCAAGCTATAAAGGATCAACATTTAGCAGAAGCTATATTCCTGTATGGAACTCGTGGTGAGAGTGTGGAGCATGATTGGGTGAGTTTTTCTAACATTATTGATTTATGGGAGGCATATACGAGTAAGTTGTGGCATAATATGGTTTTGAGCTTACCACATTGGATAGAAAATCAATCTATTTTCTATGAACCCAATGGCGGAGCTTGAACTATTATGGTTTTCTCTTTATTAATTTTGTGTTTGATATTTAATTAGACAATATTTGTATTAGACAATCTTTATATGGAACTTAATCATTATAAATATTCAGTCCAACCCCGAATTTGGAGGCACTGGATGAGAAAATGGACGGTCCGATTTTACAATGGAACTTTTTAGTATCTAACCCAGATATAGACTAGGTTCATTGAGTATCAAGTTTGTGTTTCATTTAGTCAATATTGTCTCTTACTAGCTCAAATAATTGATGGACACCTTGTGAAAATAGACAGATATTTTAGGTTTAGTGAAAGTGACTTTTTGCTAGCAACCAAAAAAGGTTTGGTTGGACACCTTGATTAATAAATACTCATTGAAACTAGAAGCTAAAGGTTTGGCAACCGTTTTTGTGGCCTAAAGAGAAGTTATGAAAATGGGTCTTATCGACTAGAAATTTTACATATTAATACTCAACTATATTGAAGTTTAGACGCATATTATAATTATTTTCTTACAACTTGCCTAAGACAGAAAAAGAGGTCCTCAAAGGGGACTTAATTCCTTTTGGGTTGGAAACAGGCTTTCCATACATATACATGGGCATAAAAATGCGGCTTTAAAAATCACGAGCCTTAAAGCGCTAGCTTTGGTAGCTTACCCTTTAGACATCCCTGAGTCCACAATGTTCAAGTTTATTATGAAATGCACTTAAACCAAGCAAAACGCAAAGAGTAAAAACCACCTCCAAGGCTCCAAGGTGGCTTAGGTTCGAATATGGCTAGGTGTAATCTTGGAATTGGCCATGGAAAGGTTTCTGATTAGGGAAACCCACATCAGTATTTAAAACCCTGAGAGTAAAATGATAAGGAGCATACAAAGGTTCAAATCTGAGTAACCGTGCTTGGGGATTATATAATGGCGTTTATTGTCCGGGACCACTTTCAAACTTGAAGATTGAGATGTTAAATCAGAAACAGGACATGTTGCTTTTAGTATCTAACCCAACATGCATACCAGGTTCATTCTGTCCATAATTGCATACTAGGTTCACTCAGTCCTTATATGCTTACAGGTTCCATAGGCATCTTTTATTCCATAGGCATCTTCTAATAATTCAATCAATTCATACCCAATTTATTTCCTAGATCCCAATTAATCCATGTCCTTATCCAATGACCTCTTGGTCTGACCTTCTGCCAGAGATTCTGGATAAAATCTCCAGAAAATTTGATTTTTATGAAGATTTTGTCAACTTTCTTTGTGTTTGTAGTTCATGGAAGTCTTCTGTCACCAGAACCAGAAACTTCATTCAGTGTCTTCCTTCTCGGTTTCCAGCTTTGATGCTTGCAGAATCCAATACAGAAGACGAAGCGCATGATTGTTGCCGGTTCTTTCTTTTTTCTAACGGCGGAACCGTGCGTAAACATCGACTACCGGAGGCTCGCTGGCAGCGATGTATATCAGCTAATGGGTGGTTGTTGACCACTGGTGAAGAAGAGTTTACTGCCAGGCTTATACACCCACTTTCACGTACTCAAATCGAACTCCCACAACTTTATATGTTTGAAGAGTTATACTTCGATCAAGACGAATGGATTTACTATCGGTTTGCCATGAGGAAAGCGGTTTTTACATCATCAAACCCATTATTAAAGGACTCCTCCTTTCGGGTTATTATAATATGGGGGACAACTATAGGGTTTTGCAGACTGGGGGACGTTTCATGGTCTCAAATTACCGGTTGGGAAGGACATCCTTTGGATATCACATATCATAAAACACGAAAGCGCCTCTATGTAGTGGCCACTATGGGATCACTCTATGAGTGCGAAATTCTCAACGATGTATCGAGTCCTTTAAATTTGTGTCGCTTGTCACAATTCCCAGGAAAAGAGTTTGGTCGTTCCAACCTTCCATGGGCATATGTACTCGAATGGGGCTACAACAGTTTGCTACTTGTTACTCGTGAACGACATTATTTCAAAAAACATGATGATGAGTGTGCATTTCAGTGTTTTGTGTTCAATTTAGATGATGGAAAATGGTTGAAACTTGTGAATTTGGGCAATAAGGCGATCTTTCTGGGATTCAATTCATCATTCATGATTGATGCGGGTGGAGGGGTGAAGCCGAATTGTATATACTTTACAAATGATCTTTATGAACCATATCATGGTCTGCTGGATGGCGGCGGAGTAGATGTTGGCATCTATCATCTTTCTGATGGTAGGATTGAAGCCATCTTTGATTCACCAGAATCGGTTTTTCGTAATAGTCCAGCATTATGGCTGCAAACAAGCACACTGCATTCGGTTAAGGAAATTTAGTTAGCTATGCTACTTGTATGGTCACGAAATACAGATGCTATAAATAATCGATACTCTAAGTACTTATGATGTTATAAATGCAAGGTCTTTATTATCTGTTGTAATTACTGGTTTTAGAGGGTCACAAGTTAGGGATGCCACTGAATATTTTTGGTGTAAACGATTTAAGTCGTTATATGTTGAGTGATCAATGATAAGAGGGATGTCCCTCTACGTCTAGTTCTAGATTTCTAAATCTCGTGGAAGATTTTGTTAATTTACATAGGCATGCTAGGGAGTCGATTTTTAAGCCATAGATTATGGACACCCTGTTTTTTTCCCTATGGGTTATGACATATAACTCTGTAGCTGCATGCTTAGAGCCAGGGATGAGCATATGACCTGACAACCCGAGATTTGGTCCAGGCCCACCCAAACCTGACCAGAAGCGATCTATCGGTCCATATAGTGATGGTCACTCGTGTGTTGTTTATTTTTTATTTTTTTCAGAACGTTTGCATAACCACTACTACTTAATAACAACTTTGTTTGAGCGTACGAGCTACCCTTACCAAGAAATTATGACGAAAAAGTGCAAATGAAGTAGAACATGAAAATCGTAAAGGTTTGTGGAATATCTTCTTTGATTTTCTTTTTTCTAAGTATAGACTAGAGATTAAGAGTACTAAATGTTTAATTTTATGCAGCATCAAAATGAAAATTGAAATATTAGTCGCACTATTTTTACTTTAAAACCATTCTCACCGAAAAATCATATATATAGTCATTTTTTTCTTTAGTTCTATTTTTTAAATGTCTTTCTATTTGATGGTCACATAAGACAACCATGATACTTTAATTACTTATGGTTTTTCTTTGACAATATTGACAACACTGGAAGGTTTTGCTTGGAGTTCGATTCTATTTGTTCAACAATGTGAGGTAGGACTCTTTAACATAATTCAAAGTGTATGTGGAATTGTGGATTCTTTTAGCTAATTTACAAGCCTAACTCAACTAAATCCAAAGAGACTGCAGTTTCATATACTATCCAACTACAACTACAAAAATCAGTGTCCAAAAGTCTCAAGTCTAAACAACAATTTAATAGATCATTTTCGTTGAAGATAATAAATTACAACATTAATCTCTAGCTATAGGTAAAAGAGGAATAAGAGGGTGTTTGACCTAATTATTTTCTTGTTTGACTTACTTTTGTTAAGCTCCTTTTTATTTATTTTTTTTCAATTTCGGACGTAGCGTATAAACTTATTTTTCAACTTTTAAGTCAGAAAGCAAATCAAGATTGTAAAGTTTTATAATAAGCCAGAACAAAACTAAAACTTTTAAGTCAGAAAGCAAATCAAGATTGTAAAGTTTTATAATAAGCCAGAACAAAACTAACTAATAAAGTATTTTAGCCTTTGGTTCTTTATGACCTTCGTAGTGGTTTTGGCCTTGAGTAGCGGTAGGCCTAAACGGAAGGGGAATGTTACTCTAGCGTTAGACCCCAAAATACTTTGTCTGTTGGAGGACATGACCAATGAGAGTTTATTTAGAGGACTAAGATTAGTTTAGTGAATTCGAGATTTATATGAGAGGACTATGATTAGTTTAGCTAAACGACCTAATTTACTTTGTTTTATAGGTTGTTTAGTACCCGTTTTCTTTCTTGGGTCATCGGGCCCCAGAGATTCTTAGTTAATCTCTATTTATATGTATGTATGCATAGTTATATTCATATCACATGTTTGGTTTCTTGCAGAATATTAGGTTTATTATGTTTTTACACTTTTGTTATTTAATATGTTAAATATGGTTGCTTATGTTGTGTAAGTGCAAGAGATTGTATCGTTGTGTAAAAGAGAGTGAGAATTTATAGTTTGGTCGCATTTTTAAAAATGTTACTCGTACAACAATGTGTTTATAATATAGTGAATTAAGAATATAAAATGAAACATCTTTCCAAATTAGGTCACACTACCTAACTCGAACGAACCGGCCGCGCTGTCCACCACACCACATGCTTGTCATGCCCGATAAAACATCGATATCCTCTAACATGATATTTACATGTACATTAACATGATGCATATCTATTGATATATTAATCAATTATCATTTTTATTATTGCAACTTTTTTGACTGATGTTCATTATCATACGAAATCGTTTAGTAAATTTAATTAACTAATTAATGTATTATATCTTTTCAAAAAAAATTAATGTATTATATGATATTATTGGCTGTTCAATTGGATGTTGACCATAAATGGAAAGCAACCAAACATGACTACTGCACTCTCAGCAGCTAGCCATTATTTACACTTCACTTGTGTATTTTACAATTACTTTTTAAGAATCAAGCCACGGTCTTGTTGCAAGAATGTGTGTCATGAAATGCGTAAGAAAAAGGTGACGTGGAATTGTTGTTGATATAACCACGAAGAGGTTCTTGTAATCTTGTCGTATGAGGAGTTATTGTATATCCTAGCAACTAATTAAAAAACGATATGTTATATATATAATTTTGAGAAAATGATCTGTACTGCAGATTTTACTTAAGTTTAGGTACTGCCACTTTAAAAAAAAGTTACAAATTAAACTTTTGAATTTGATAAACATACATAGCCCATAAATTTTATATAACCTCCCCTAAATTTTACATAATCCTGTTGTCCAAAAGATAGATATATAGAATGTTTCAAAATCCTGTTATGATTATTGGAAAAATGAAATTAGCAACCAAAGATGACTGCACTTTCAGCAGCCATTATTCATACTTCACTAGTAGTGTACGTATTTATAATTAAATTTTTACAAAAAAAAAAGTCATCAAATTCGGTCTGAAAAACGTGAATCCCATCTAAAAAAATTCTTATACACACTTATATAGTTATATATATACATACACTCTTTCCTTCCACACTCCAATTCAATCCCACAAATTTGTATATGTATATATATATACAAATATTATGGCCACTTGGTCGGACCTTCTTCCAGAGATTCTAAATCAAATCGCATCAAAGCTCGATTTTTACGAAGACTTCATAAACTTTCATTGTGTTTGTAGTTCATGGAGATCATCATCCTCTGCCTCCACAACTACAAACTTCAACAATATTCGACATCGACTTCCATCTCGATTTCCAATGCTAATGTTAGCAGAATCATCAAAAATAATAGAAGAAGTCGATGATTCACAAGATTGCCGAAGTTTCTTCCTTCTTTCAAACCGAATGGTTCGTAAAGTTGAACTACCCGAAGCTAGATGGAAACTCTGTATTTCAGCCCATGGGTGGTTATTAACAACTGGAGAAACCGAATTTTCGGCTAAACTTTTACACCCGATTTCTCATACTCAAATTGACCTTCCACAACTTTACATGTTTGATAATTATGAAATGTATTTTGATGATCAACGTGATCAATGGATGTATTATGGACATTTTATGAGAAGAGTTGTTTTCACATCACCAAACCCTTTATCAAATGACCCATTTTTTCGGGTTATTATTATTTGGGGTGAAACTATTGGGTTTTGTAAACTAGGAGATGTTTTTTGGACTCGAATTAACGGTTGGGATGGAAATTTATTTGATATTACTTATCATAATATGCGAAAAAATCTTTATGTTATGGACACATTGGGCACAATTTACAAATGTGACATTTTTAATAATGTAATACCACGTTTATGTCGTGTGACAACGTTTCCGGGTAAGGAAATGGGATGTTTGTGTCTTCCGTCGGCTTATTTACTCGAATGGGATCGCGATAATTTGTTAATGGTTACACGTGAACGTAAGTATTACAAAAAACAAGATAATGGGTATGGATGCTACGGACCATATAGTACAAGGGCTTTTCAATGTTTTGTGTTCAATTTGGAAGATGGCAAGTGGTCAAAGATTGGGAGTTTAGGTGACAAAGCGGTTTTCTTGGGGTTCAATTCGTCTTTCGCGATAAAGGCTGGGGGTGGAATGAATCCGGATTGTATTTAATTTACAGATGATCATTACGAACCTTACCTTGACTTGCCGAATGGAGGTGGAGGAGACGTCGGAGTTTATCGTATGTTTGATGGTAGTATCCAAACGATGTTTGATTCTCAGGAATCGATTTTTCGTGGTAGTCCTCCTCTATGGCTTCAAGCAAGCACTATGCCTGCTGCTCAAGTATACTAGGAGAATAATGAATTCAAGTATTGTTAATTAGTAGTAATAGATTTTTAATAAGCTTATTTCCTAAATGTATCTATATAATGAAGTATTGTTAATGTACTCATTCGATGAATGCAGGAAATTTGTTAATTAATTTGAAAGTTCCACTTTTGACTGCTTTTTTTTTAATACTAATTTGACTAATTAACTACTGCATGTATTCGAAATGAGAATTGATATTCGTACCACAAAACTTGGTATATATATTTATCATATATTACAGTTATTAAGTACTGCATCTCACCGGAGTCATTTGACGTCATACACCGCGGAGACTTGTCGACTGCTTGACATAAGTATTAGCCCGCACTGTATTATATCCAATTATCCATTACTATTATTATTTCAAAATGGGCCTGGCCCTCTTTAAAAATAAATAAATATTAGCCCAGTGTTAATTATTAGGCTAAAGTTTGGGTACAATTCAATTTGCTTCTTCGGATAATTAGATGAAAAAAGCCCATCCACCTAGACCACCTATTTTTTTTCAACATTCGTGTCACGGAACGGCTAGTCGTTACGTTAATACGGGCAGACAGTAGCGACCGATCCACGAAGTCAGGGACCACAAGGGAGGGAAAACTCACCAGTTTAACCGCTACAGAAGGCACGACGTTAAATTGGAGGTAAAACCTCGCCTGCTTAGACTCGAACTCTGGTATCCCCGGATCCAAACTTTATTGCAGGACTTTGGAATGCCGCTATAGTTTATTTTCATTACGATCAATGGAGTCGATAATTAACTAGCTCTACATTTACTTCAGGGAAACAAAAACATCTGCGCATGTTTAGCTTATTAAATTATGGGTATACATTTAGTCCTCTTTTTTTTCTTTCTATTAAGTGTTGAGTGTATTAAGTGGTTGAATGTATAAATAATGTTTGTATCTATTAAGTAAAATATAGGTACTTCTCGGTTATTTTTGTTTATCAAGTCGAAAAAGAAACATGAAAATTGAATGAACGATTAAGGTCTTAATTGTTATATTTATTATGTAAAAAAGAAACAAGATAAAAAAAAAACTAAAATAAAAGTTCAGTTATATTAAACAAGATACTAAATAACGAATAGGAAGTTAGAAACACAAAAATGGACCAGATTAGTAAACATACAAACATTTCTTGTAAGAAGTAGCGAAGTATACACTAGCCAACTGAAAAAAGCTAGGATGCTGAACTAAATTAACAAACTAGTAAATTACCAGATAAGCATAATTATAGATTTGAAAGTAAACTAATAAAAGTATAAGATAAATTGAAATATATAAAATTATGGTTCGTATCAGTTTGAATGGTTCGGTTTTTCAAATGAAACCGAAAACCGAACAGAAATGTTCGGTTTTTAAATCCAAAACCGAATCCATTGGATTTTTGATTGGTTTGGTTTTCTGGTTTTGTTTTTATCGGATTTTTTCGATTTTTGAGTTATTGGTTCGATTTTTACTCACCTCTACAATCAACCACAATCCTTCCGAATAAAAAAAAATTATTTATTTATTTTTTTCCAAACCTCTACTTGAACAGTAAACACTTAGCCTGTTTCTTACATTAGCTATTATATCCTCAAAATTATGGAACATGATTTTAACTACATATATCTTCAAAAGTACATATAAAAATCAAACATTAAATCAATGAAAATATACATACAATAAGGTGGGTGCACCAACTCTTTCGTATACATATGATCTAATACTAATTACATATTATATCATACTTTTCTTTTAATTAAATAACCCCATTAAAATCAGGCCAACCACAATCCTAATGGAATCAAAGTTGGTCTACCACAGGAACAACAAATCTCATAGTTTTTATGTTACAAAAATATGTACTACTGTCTCTTATGTTTGTACTTATATATACCAATCAAACTATCAAAGCAAAGTGAAGTCGACAATTTTGGGCTGAAAAGCATGAACAACCATAGTTGAAATCGTCTATATCTTTGTTTTCTCTTTGTTATATATGTATAATAATAATCTTTGATCAACGAAACAGCCGGTCACTTTCATGGAGTCGTTGTTTTGTTTTTTAAATGGAAGCTTAACCGCCCTGAATGACTCGAGTATTCATCATCCGAATGGAAATCCAAATCGGCTTTGGTTCTACGTTGTCCATACCTCTCTGATAAACAAAAGTTTTGGTACCGGATTCGTGAAACTTTAACTTCCGTAGAGAAAATCGCCTTCACGGGCCTATGATCAGATAAACGGGTTTCACTTCTTGCATATAGAAGTTGCTTTAGTCCTTCCCCTGTCCAAATTATCCTATCACACCTATATAAACAAAACCAATTTTTTTAATAAAACCATGCAAGATTTTTTTTTTTATTTTTTCAAAGTTTTCTCTAGTGTGAATTTGCAAAACAGAAAATATTTCGATATAAAGCTCAAGAGAAAAAATTACCAGGCAGGAGCACGTTTCTTTTTGCCTTTGGTACCAAGATTACCACAACCATAGTATTCATCACAATTAAGGTGGTATTTGTAAGTAGGAGCAAAATTGATTGTTCCTTCATGCCAAATTTCAAATGCTTGACCATCCATGAGTTCCATTCGAAGCTTTTAGTAATTCCAAGGCAAAACGAAAAAAAATTAATCCAAGTTGAATTATAGGAAATTTTAGATTCGAAATAATTAAATATGGGATTCCAATAGATTACGAATTAAACTACTGCTTGGTTCACCGAATTTAAAAGAATTTGATGAAAAGAAATTCAAAATCATATTTTGCCATAGTAAGTTAACACATGGAAATTTCTAATTCTTCACCATATTTCTTTAAAATTTTTGAACCAAACACACCCCTAATTAAGGATGCGTTTAGTTCCAAAAAACAGTTCTTGTTTTTCATTTCCATTTTTTAAGAAAACATAGAAAATATAAAAGATGTTCAAATCTTAGTTTTCCAAAAATGTTTTTCAAGAAAACAGAAAACATTGTTTTTTATTTTTCTATGGGAAACTAGAAAACACTTTTTTATTGTTTTCCACTTTTCATTTTCCATTTTCTTAAATTTAAAAAACATCATATTATATTAACTACCCTACGCCCTGATCCTGGCCCCCGTCACCCCCAACCTCCCACTTAACCATGTATATTCGAATATGTTTTTTAAAATAAAAATAGTATTTCTAGTTTTTGAACGCGTTTTTAAAATTTTCATTTGTTTTTTAGAGATGGAAAACTCTTTTTATTTTCTAGAATATTAGAAATAGAAAATTAGAAAACATTTTCATGAATTAAACACACCCTAAGTGTTTAAATATTTCCAAAAGAGACTATACTTAAGCTTAATTAGTCCTACGATTACCATCGAGGTAATGTCATTTTTATAGTTACCTGATCATTCTCAAGTAGAGTATTCCAATCCTTCCTTTTCACTAGCAATCTAGTCTCCCTCTCCGGCAAGGAAATCCGATAATTGAGATCTCCAAGCAACACGACTCGACTGTCATTATAAAATATGTTTTGGTTAACTTTAAACACATATAAATTATGAATACACACCTTTTTTAGCCACATTTATGAAATCAGCCTCATAATCATCAAGGTAACCAGATGTTTGAGAACATCTAAAGTAAAAAGTTTTGAGGTGACCGGAAAAATGATACAATTAATTAAATACTTCAGTTAAATCGTTTATATCTAAGTAAAAAAAAAAATCAATATTACCAAATAACATAAAGCTTTTCTATTTACCAGTTTATTTATTAAATTTCAAACATAAAAAAGTTCAAATAAAAGCATACCTTTCATGAGTAATTAAAAAAGTTTGAATAATATTGTACATTTCTAGAATTCTAGGTAGCAGACGGAGACGGTAAATATAATATAAACATGTGAAAATACTATTTTGAACGGAAAACACTAATTACCAACCCCTATCCTATATCTCACTGACTCACAGGTAATTGGATAATATTGTCTCTTCTTAGTTACCAACTAATTAATCAGCTAGTCAATCTATTTACGCACATTTTTTTAGTTGAAGGCTTTATCTCGAAAAGCAATATTCTGTATCAATCAAGCAATCATCTCGTTGGGGCGGTTGTATATTAATTACGAGTAACTAATTAAACAAATGACTACCGACTTTGGCTTTTTGTCAAACAACCTAAAATATTATTATACTTTTAACGAAAAAGTAACAATGCGTTTTACAATTGAAAATCTTTTTAAATCTAGATTTGACTTGACCATTGAAAGAAAATGATGTTTTGAACAAAAAAAATCCTCTTAAAAAATTACTAATCTTTCTAATATCACAATAAAATGGAAATGTAACACACTAATCTCTTGAATACATACAGGTAAATATATCAAGTTCCTAAATATCTAATGTCACAATATATTATCTATAGTCCGTTATAAAACAAACTCAATATTCATCCTTTAAATTTAAAAACATGATATATTTAATTTATCATCCATCATAATATATCATTATTTTCATTTTATAAATTGTGACTAAAATGTCCTTAAAAAAATTCTAACCCTATATCTCCCTCATGTAGAAACAAATAGAAAAAAACACTAATCCACAATTCGTCCATTTCTCCCCCTTTCACATTCCACCACAAAAGTTTATCACATCACCTACCGCAATGAAATTATTTTTACGTTAATAATTAATACCGTCACCGTCTCACCGTCATTGCATTGCGCGGGCACCAATCTAATTCTTAAAAATGAGAATCACTCGCAAGAATGGTACAATTTTCCCAACATCTAGAAAGAATTTAGTTATAATTTAATATTAATAGAATTATCGATGTCATGATTTTCCAAAGTATTGATAACTGGAAAATATTAATCCTCTAAACATATATGACATATGAATTTTACTAACTTTTTTTTAATCTCATCTTTTAATTTTGTTATATGTTCTTGTAGTTAGGAGTATCAGTTAAGAAGATGTATCATTTCCTTATCATTGGGAATTGGGCATTCATAAGACTAAACTAGAAACAAAAAAAGATTAAAGGGGCTTATGTCAGGTTAGATCTTCCACATTCATTTCTTAGTTCCTAGATAGGCCAGTCAACCGAGTTTCATACGAATAAAGCCAGATATTCGCCTAGCAATTTGTCTTTAAGGCCCCTATGGATCAAAAGGTCCTTAAATCTGCCCCTAGTAGTCGGACATGTACACGTCAACTAGGCCGATTTTATCCCTAGCACTCGAATCAATACTTGGATCCGACCCTTTATACGTGACAGACTGACAATGTAATAAACTTTACCCGACTCAAGGTCTGATTCCCGAGAGTGATTCCGTACCAAAACCTTGTATTCGGCTATATATATACCTAGCAACAAGTGACTAACTCACACCCAAGCCCTTTGAACCCAAGTATGCATCAAGCAAATGGGTCGGGGTCTTGTTCGTGTTTATGGGCAATTCAATTATCCCTTACGTAGGCCCTTGTTCAATCCTCACTTGCATACACGAACCAAATATATATATATATATATATATATTATCATGGACGGAGGCAACTTGGGGGCAGTGGGGTCATCTGTTCCCACTCTAATTTTAGTACAATGTAATTTTTCATAACTTAAATGGTATATTTGTAATTATTTTCTAAAAGTAAGAAATAAATACAAATGTTATCTTCATTTTCATAAGCGTATTCTATGGAAGTTATTGGGCATCGAAACATTAATTTTGAGATAGATCTTTTCATTATGAGAATAAAAAACTTGAATAGTTTTTATTTTTATTAAAAAAAATGAATAAAGGTTTAAAAAAAAAGTTTTCTCTATTTGAATATATAAATGTGTAATACATTAATAGTGTAGCTATTTGTGAAAAAACTATTTTCCTTTCAAATTATTATATATATATATATATCATAAACAACTAATAATGATAATCATTATAGTTATGTAGAATTTTTCAAGCTAACTATTTCCTAAAAAGGTATATTTTTTTGGTTTCGTACATTATGATTGAATATGTTTTAATTTAATAAGACTTTTTCCGACACGTGTGATGTTTATTTATTTTTTTAAAAATTGTATTTTTAAATATGAGTGTTACACCCAGTGTGGAGAATAAATTTATTTAAGGGTCCATTTTTTTTCTCAAGCTAGGGTCTTTTTTTTTAACATTCTCGGATATGACTCTTCTAATTATAACAAACAATTTTTAAAAATTGCCCCTTACATCAAAATTTCTGGCTTCGTCCTTGTATATTATATATGTTGATACTTACTGGGTCGGAAGGTTTATGGGATGGTTTGGGTTTAGTCCCAACTGAATATAAATAATTATTTTAATAAATTTTTAAAAAATAACGGTTAGTTAAAAAAGCTTAGTATAAATCGAGGTTTTAGATGTAAACTAAATGATATAAATTAAATAAAATTTGACCTAGATGAGAAAAAAATTACAAGTATCAAATCCAGTTCCAGTACTATCTCGATCATGGTGCCGGGAAATGGTAGTCTGTCTCTAGTGGGATCGCATCGATGCCCACTTTTAATTAGTATTAGAATCGGGACTGATACGGTACTGGAAAAACCTCGCAAACACTAAAACATATCGATATGGTTGCGGCCCGTACTAATATTGGTTCAAATTGGGTCGGAATCAATATTGTATCGGGTACTTTTACGTCTGATTTTGAGGGGGAGGGGAGATCCTATCCCAATATTTATTTTGCTAGGCTCATAGCAAACAACGAAAAATATCAATATGGTTGCGGGCACTAGGGGTGTTCATTATTTGGTTTCATTCGGAAAACCGCCCAATCCAATTGGATTTGGGTTAACTGGGCTTGGGTTGTTTGGATTTGGTTGGTTAATTGGTTATAACCGAATAAAAGTATCGGGTATTGGATTGGTTTTGGGTAAAAAAATAAAATTTGGGGCCCAAACCGAAACCCGATAAGTTAATATTGATGAACTTGGTTATATATATCGCGTAGTCAAAATGCAAGTATTCTAGAATAATTGTAGTATGATATCATGAAGACAACACCATCACTATATTTATGTAGTTAATTTACTTAAGATATGTTACAAATTTAGTTCTAACTTACTATCCATGATAAGTCGTTATATATGTTTAGTTTAATTTTTGAATCATTTTACATATTCGGATTTATTGGGCCCCAATCCATTTAAACCGAATGTTTTTTGGGTGGTTTGGATCGGGTGTTTACATTTTTGGATTGGGTATTGGTTGGTTAAATTTTTATTTAAGACCCGATTAAACCAAACCGACTAACCTTATTAAACCGAAACCCGACCGTTTGAACACCCCTAGTTGCGGCCACGTATTTATACCGGTTCATATTGTATTAGAACCGGTACCAAGTTTTAATTAGTGGCTTTTGATTCTATCAATACCAAAACCGGGAAGTTTTTTCCCCTTTGTACCTGTTTGGTGGTTATCTAAAAGTTACAATCTTTTTTTTGTCATGAATGTTAGAGTAAGATACTTTTGTTTCTTCCTCTGTAATTTTCTGTATAAATGATAATTAATCATAAAGAAAAAACTATAATCATAAAGGTAGTTTTATATCATCCATCGACTACATACGATAGAGACAAGAAAACAACTTAAAAAATTCAATAAACTGTGGACCCGTTGATTTTTATTATGTCACATTCGTTTTCTTTTTGTTTACTACCGGGAACTTAACTCATTATTTGTTAATTAATCCCACTAGTTGGTTTAAAATATAAAAGCAAATACGAAATGCAGATTGGCCACATTATTAGCAAATTATATACTCATAACAGAAAGCAACTTATTAACTTTTCTAAATCGATATTCGTTTGTATATACAAATTAATGAATCTACGTATTATTTGTAATTCCTAATCGCTTGTTCTAGTGGTATTCTAGGTTTTTCTAGTGTTTAAAGATAATGATGGTTTATATATCCATAACAAAAACAAACATATTAAACAGTTTAAAAGTATAGTTAAAGACGTACTCGTGATCTAAAATTTTTCTTGGTAGATCAAGGGAAGGCCCCATGGCAGTCGGAAAACTTGTTCTAGACAATATCTCCGCGGCATTGGCGTTTCTTACTCTCTCGTCTCCCTCTCTTCCTCCGGATGCTAGATGGCTACATACAAAGCAAAAACTTGTCTCATGAAATTGGAATCGAACCGACACTGAGCCCTGTAGATGACAAGATTACCACATGAGAAAATTTAAAGATATGTGTCATATATATGCGTTCGATTGTCATTATCTACAATTGGGGATCAAGAGCATGCATATATACTCTTTTACATTTGATGTTTTTGAAGTGTGAACTCATCGTGTAAAATGAAAATCTTTGTACCCAACTACACAGTGACAGAACTAGGATTTCATATTAATCGGGTCAATTGTTTGATTGGAAGAGACTGATTCAAGAACAAATACTGATTTAACCTAGCTTTGTGAAAACAGTTGTTTTAATTGGACTACATACATGGTTATAATGATAGATAAAGACGACAACAAGTTATAAGAAAAAGACAGATAATTTTATATTTAAGCAAAGGTTAATTACATACCTCTTTAAAGCAAAAATAGTTTAATTACCTTGTTTCCAAGGCATCCCATGACACCGCAACCAACGCAAGAAACGCTAGGATTTCTGAAGAAAGGATGAAGATCACTGCGAACCCAAACGGATATCATTATCCCAACCATTTGTTTACTGATTAAACACCGAAACTCTGGTTGGATCATGCTACTTTCAATCTTTGATTTGTTGCTTTTTGCCGCAGCACGGAAAAAACTTTGTTTCTTGTCATCCAAGTTATCATTTTTGTAGCTTCGGTTGTTTGAGTTCTTGTTTAGAGTTTTTCTTATCAGTGAGTTCCATTTCATCGATATTTTCTTCTTCTCCGAACCAAGAACATTGGAAGCTCTTAGAGGAACCACTTCTTGAAATCTTAAAACATGTAGGAAGTTTGCAATTTTTAGAGAATTTCTTAGCTAGCTCCATAAGCATATATTTTACTTAAAAAATTAATTATCTTTTGTAAAATAATCCAAACTAGCTAGCTAGTATAAATAAATTATTACCCAAAGACATAGACATCGCACGGAGTATTGCATGTATCTAACAAATCGTCGATATTTAAATCTTCACTAGGTGAAACACCACCAACGTTCCATGTACTCACGAAGACCCTACATATTATATATAAAAGTCACAAACTTATGAAAACACAAAGAAATGTTTAATGTATGTTATGTGTGTAACTAGCTAAAGGTATATATCTTACTTGAACTTTTGTGTATGATGATGATTACTCAAAATTATCTTAGGACTCGAGACAGGTTCGAGATCCAATATTGGTAGATTAACAAAAGAATAGGTGTCGTTTCCAGGAAAATCCGCGACGAAGTTGTTAGATCCTAATGTTTTCCTTAGTAGCTTGCTAGCTACTAATCTTGGCCACATAATCTTAAACACAAGATAAGAATAATGTCAGCAAACCTTGTACGCATGTATAGATCGATGCATGTTATCATGTTATGTGTGTCTAACAATATATAGAGATAGATAGAGTTAGAGGGAGGGACTCACTTCTCCTCGCATGGTATGAAAGGAAAATGATGGTGGCCAAGTGAGAGTATAGAGAAACCCCCTCGCAAAGAGAATATCCAAAGAGATATAAAGAGATGAGGGGAAGAAATAAGGCGAGGTTTCGAAATTATAAACTACATTTTAATTTGATTCTCACATTAAAAAGTACTTTTTTAATTATTCAATTCAATTATATGACTTAGAAAAAGGGGGAAAGGCCAATGGGTTGATATCATCTCGGACCTCCAATTTAGGTTTATGTTTATTGGGCAATCAGGGTTCGAATCCAAGGAGACGTAGGTTTTACCGGGTCCAGGAGTTTTCCTTGTGATCTACCGCAATGGCATCCTACCCGGTGAGTGTAGAGACCATATATAAGATGAACAGGCTCTGATCAAAAAATGAATGTTCAAAAAAAGAAGAAAGGGGGAAAGTTGGGACTATACTCTATAGAAACAACAAAATGAGGAATGAGGTAATACGAATCATATGATAATACGGCTTAAATTTGTTATTTTGCGTTAAAACGCCCTCTGATTAGGATATGATGATATGGCTTTTGTTTACTTGATTTTGCGATAAAAACGCTCTCTAATTAATTTAAACTAGCCACACATTCGCACGATACGACAGTTAGTGTTGGTGACAGTAACGGTAATAGCAATGGGTGATGATGGCGACAGATGGTACAGTAGGGACAATAACAGTGTGGTTATTACTGTAAAAGTAATTGATATAAAAGGAGATAGTTTAGTATTTTTAAGAGTTGAAAAATATATGTTGTAAATAATTTCATTGGAATCGAATACCCCGGATATATTAGGTGGTTATATTCAAATTAGTAAATAAAAGAAAGAAATAATTTGGGTATATATGAAATTTAAAATATTGAGTAGTATAGATATATATAAAGTTAACTTTATCATGGATAATATATAACTATAGAATTCAAGAAAAAACTGTATCAATTATATTTTTATAAATTGTGTATTCTTGTTTCTTCGGGTGAACACATTAAATAATATTTTAAACTTGGATACTAGCTAGTGTCTATCTAATAAGCATGTACGTCGACATTAGGATATCCGATACCGTTATGTACTCCGTATAAAGGTACAAATTAAAGATTATCTCTAATTAACTCAACAATATTCAAATTGAATGCTAGTTATCAGAAACACTAGCTAGCTAGTAAAATCTTTTGTTTCATTTGTATTTTCTATACAACCATTGTCTATCACTGCTGCCAACAATCAAACACCGCAAGAGACCGATCAACGTATGTAGTTAACTAGGGGACAATAAATATTGGTTCTTTTCTTTGGTTTGCATCAGCTCTTTGGCTTCATTGTATCTTTTGTATCGGCAAGCATCAACATATTCCATCGGCTATATATATCGGCCATATTTGGCCGATCCTTGTGAACGTTGGGAGCGTGCTATGTGACCGTTTGTTTTTTTTAGTTGTGGCAAAAAGCATCCCACCGAAACATAATTTTTTTATTTGGGGTTTTCGATTTTGAGGCAAATACTATGGTTTCTTGGCTTCCATTGTTGGAAATGACTAGCCAATGCTCCTAACGTAACAACACCCTTTGCCGGTGAGATCCGAAATTCCTTTTTGAGGTTTCCGGTAGTCGCCGGCCAAAACATTCACTTTTATCATTGGCTACTTTTCTTTGGGGTTTCTGGTAACTGCTACAGTTGTATATGCTTTTTCGGTGAACTCCTTTTTTGGGGTTTCTGGTTTCCGTTGCTGCATGTTTTCTGGCTACTCCTTTTTGGGGTTTCTGGTGATGTTTCTTCGATTTTCTGGTGAATCCTTTTTGAGATTGGTCGACAAGAGCCAAAAACAAGCCAAAGAACCACACTTTGGCTCTACACCTTTGCCCCTTACATTGTACTATACCTAGCTACTTATCTTATATACTAAATAAATAGACGAATTAAATGTTGATTTAGTTTTTGTATTATGTTATTTATCTTCTCTCGTATTTGATCCTAGCGTGTTAAATTGTAAATTTGTAATATCAACGAGTAAGATTGATATATTGTAAAAAAAAAAAAATAGAAAAGTGCGTATGTACTTACATCAGGCAGAGAGAGAAAGTGCCGCCGTATAATATTAATATTGTTATATTGGCGAATAGGAAGGTATCTGTTTTCTAATGTTGATGAGACTGGATTTTAGTGCTTGTTTATGTTGACTTGAGACATAAACATTAATTTTACTTAATTGTACCAAAAACATGTGAATTTTAAATAGAAAGCATCTATGGCCCAATGGGAGGCCTCTTATCTGTGCTGCGTTGTTGAGAGACCATTGGAGTTTTGAGGCCACAAAGAACCAAAATGTCCATTACTCGTATACAGTATAATTTAGGCATTGATTTATATTAAAATTTACGTTCGGGGTATTTCTTTCACCATAAAGACTTCGTATCTTTTTTGTAACAATAAGTCGATTAGTATTTGATATTAAGATGCACTTTACTTTTATATAGTAAATTCGATTTTTCATGTACTTTAGACCGAGAGATATAAATTATAAGCCAACGGTATAGGTGATTCAAATGATAAACTCCCAAAACATATTATTCTAAAAGTCCAACCCATAATTTAAAGTAAAATCAGAAAAGACTTAACTAATTGATCTTGCATTCATTGTATAAAGACATCATAATATGTATCTATATTAATCTTTTTCCGGCTCATTTTAAATGGTTGTATATAATGTAAGAAAAAAAATATATAACATTAATAGTCTACAAAAGGATAATAGTTTGAATAATTAAAGCTGCTTGAAGATGACAAGTTTTTGCTATGACGTCATATGTAAACATTTATTTGTAAAGGATTTGTTCGTAAAATCATGAGTGGCTAATCTTTTCTGCACCAAACTTACTTGTCACAAAATCGACTGATAAATATTGTTAACAAATTAGCCATTATTGAAAAAATTAAACAAAAAAATCTTTGGTCATACAATTGATCGAGCTTTTTAATTACTATCTATGATTAGTTTAATCCTTGAGGAGAGACTGTTGCCCCTCGGCTACCGTTGAGAAAACGCAGAGTCAATCCCCTGTATTGATAGATTTGTAATATATTGGGATAATACAGAAATAGGATACGGGAAAAGATTATATAAGAACCCGCAAATAAAAAAAAACTCAATAATCATTTTTAACCACACATTCTTTCTTTCTTTCTTTCTCTTCAATTAAATAATAAAATTCACCCAAATCATTCAAAATGTTTTATCTCACAAACCGTAAATCGTTAGACGAAACAAAAAACATGGGTAGTCTTAGAATTTCGTCATCTTTCCTTAGAGATCAAATTCGATATACTTTTAACTACTTTTTAATTTTCATTTTAATTTCCTCTTGTACTTGTGTACCTAAACATGTGTAGGATTATTGTTTTCACATAATTACTAAATGAACATATGTACATAACAATGAAGGTTAAGGGCGGAAACCGTCAATCCATAGCGGAGCCATGGTAGCCAAAGGCGGAGCCATAGTGGCTAAGGGCGGAGCCCGTTAGGTAGATCACTCATCACCAGCCATCCCCTATGACCTATCACCCTCTATGACCTATCACACTATGACATATCACCCTCAATGACCTATCACCCCCACCAGCTTTGGTTTATGAATATCCTTAATGGCGAAGCCCGCTCCGAATCATAATTTTTGTTCAACCTACACATGTGTAAATTATGTATAAGTACCAAAAAGAAAACGAAAATTAAAAAATCGTCAAAAGTATATCGAAATGGATCTTTAATGGAAGATGGTGAAATTTTAAGACGACCCATGCTTTTTGTTTCGTCCAACGATTTATGGTTTGTGAGATATAGCATTTTGAATGAATTGGGTGAATTTTCTTATTTAATTGAAGAGGGAGAAAGAGAGAAAAAATGTGTGGTCTATAGTGGTTTTGAGTTCTTTTTTTCTTATGAATTCTCAAAATAACTCACCCCTATGTGTATATATGTATATATATATCTACCAATAAACTAAAACAGGATTGAGGTATTCTTGATGTGACATGTGGTACATTACTTCATCGACACATGTCAGTTTTTATTTTATTTTTAAATTTTTTTTTCCTAATTTTAGTCATATTTTAATTATAGATTTCCGTATTAATTATCAAATATAAATCCACTTACCATATAAATCGTTTGGGTAAATTAAAATCTTATCTATAAGTTATGAATATTAAATATAAATTATAAGAATATATGTATCCATTCTTGATTCGAACAGTACGTTTACTAATATTTTTGATGCATCTGTATTGTATAAACATTATTTAATGTGATCCTTGATGCATATATTTATTTGGTCGACTAATTTTGTATTTTGTATTTTTTTTCAGTAGGCTAGCCTAAGTATTTAATTTGTTAATAACTATTATAATGAACTTTATATTAGATTTGCTAGCTCTTTTTTTTCCTTAATACGAGTAATATTTTTCTATTGCAATCAAAACCATAACCTTTATATTTTGATTTTGTTTATAATGTCATTAAATCATCAACTTATAGTTAACGATGCATACATGATTACTTTATATATCGTATTATATGTTCCGTACATCGTATGAATATTAAAACTAGTTACTCGTATAACATTCAATTCACCATTAATTAAAAAAATTTCTAAAACTTTTATTTTTTAAATAATGCTACTAGCTACAGTAACTTAATTTTATATATGATAATTAGGTTAAAGTTACTAGATATAGATATTATTACTATATTTTCAGGAATTTATTACCATGTAATGATATTTTACAGAATGGTGACTTAGAGCCTCCCCAATGGTTACCACTCATCCACCAAAGATTAGTTCATGTCAACGCTACATCAGCAAAAAACACTCCAAAGATTAATCCCCTCAAAATGTACCCAATGGACTCATCCACAAAAGACTAGTCTTGGACCCACCAATTATTTAATTCTACCCATTTATCCAAACTTTACACTTTTAACCCTCTAAAATTATAACAAACTAAAACATACACAAATAAAAAACACTTCATTAAAAATAAAAACATTACACAATTTATTTATAAAAACACATTACAATACTTCAAATAAAGAAAACACACATTAAAATAAAAACATTAACAATAGTTTATTATAAAAAACACACATTAAGCTGGGAGGCGCCATACATGCTCCGTAAGATCATGACGAAGAGCATGATGCACAGTGCGATCTCGAAGCTCCTTGCCGGTATGTTGGTGAAGTGCAATCCTTTCCTCGAACGTACGCTCCGGTAAAACGATTGGATCAATGTCGTCTCCATCCTCAAGTGAGCTTATGGCGTACCCCGCGTCTTCAACCTTCATGTTATGCAATATAACACATGCGTACATTGTTCGAGTGATCCGATTCACGCTTTTTGATCTTGCTGGTTGGGTTAGAATGTGCCATGAGTTTTGAAGCCCTCCAAAGGCACGCTCGACATCCTTCCGGGCACTTTCTTGAAACTTTTTAAATTTTTTTCGCTTCTCATCTTGAGGGCATGAATATGCCTTTACAAAAGTCGACCATTCGGGATAAATGCCGTCTGCAAGATACTAACCCTTTTTGTAGTGAGTGCCATTAACAGTGAACGAGCTATCTGGTGCACGATCTTCAATGATTTCCCTAAATAAAGGCGACTGGTTCTGAACATTTATATCGTTGTTCGAACCAGTTGTGCCGAAAAAAGCATGCCAGATCCACCTATCGTATGAAGCTACTGCTTCAAGCATGATGGTTGGATGACCGTGATCACCACACGTAAACTGACCTTGCCATGCCTTGGGGCAGTTCTTTCAAGGCCAGTGCATGCAATCAATGCTTCCAAGCATGTCTGGGAAGCCATGAAGCTCTTCATGTCGAGCGTACAAGTGTTGTATGTCCTTCGGTGTTGGTCTACGCAAGTATTCATCCCTGTAAAGTTCAAACACAAACTTACAATAATAGTCTAGATAACACCTTGCTGTTTCTTCACCCATCTGTGAAATACTCGTCAAGCGAGTCGGGATTGTAGCCATACGCCAATTGACGTATGGCGCATACACACTTTTGGATGGTGCTGAAACCAGGCTTTCCTCGGGCATCAAGCTGCTTGTCTTGCATTCTTTTAAAATGCAAAGGCACAGGACTTGGATTGCGAGATGGGTATGATATTATGTCGTTGACAATGCGCATGAACATAGGTCTAGACATACGAAATCGTCGCTTAAAGCTCTTCAACGAATACTTTGGGTTTTCGTTAAAGTAAGCTGCCATTAGGCGCTCGTCAGCACCATATCGATCTCTTTCGACGATGTTACGGGGTATGTATGGTCTTGATGATTCACCTTGTTCAACCAAATCAACACATTCGGCCATAATACCAAAAAGCTCTTCATCATCGTCTCCCGTAGGAAATAAATCGGGTCTCGTGTACGTTGATAAACTTGAATGAAACTGGTTGTTCATGATGATTTATGTATACGAAAGTGTGTTTTGGTATAATATAGCTGAATATATGCAAGAGTGGTGTCAAATGGTGGTTCACTTGAAGTGTATATATAGCCATTTTGAAAAACTAGCCGTTAAGGACTAAAGTTGTCACTTTTTTGAACCTGTTTTGAACTATATAGCCGTTTAGGGGCTAATCTTGCCAAATTGTGAAACTTATTTTTGTCTCATTCCCTTTTGAAATCCAACCGTTACATTCAAAAAAAAAACAACAAAGAAGACTAGTCCCTGGAGGAACGAACGAGGCGGACGAGCGTGCTGGACGAGAAAGGAACGAGTCCCACCCAACGGTGTGGACTCATCCCTGCAAGTCAAACAAGGCCAGGGACGAACCACTGGCTACCCTCTTAGTCGCTATATATAGTTGATGATATATAGCTTTCGTTTTTGTAAAAGACTTTTAAGTCCTCTCATACGTATGGTAATAAGAGGTAGTTTCTAGTTAATATATACATTATCTATGATGTCTTTTGAACTTAAAAGAAGTTATAAAAGCGCAAGTGTAAGTATAGTACATGTATATATGTTGGATTGCGTTTATACCTCATCTTTTGTCATACATATCTTGTTCTTTTATATGATATATCTTAGTGCATGCATTAAATTACCATGCAACTTGCTCAATGAAACAGTAATATAAATCTATATACTAATATACATATGATTACATCAAATATAACCACGTACATGCATGGGTCCTGAATCACCATCCAGTAATTAAAAAGTGTATTATATATAGAGAGTTTAGTAATCTGATTAACTTCCTAATTAATTGCGTTTAATTTGTTGACATGTAATTGACAAATGGTTGTATTATATATGATCATTTGATCATTTTCATGACATGTATACATAGAAGCATGCAGAAGGCATATGATATTAAAATGCGTGCACTACATATAATCATGCATTTATTCAAACGCAACATTTTTTTGTAGTGGTGTAAATCATAGTTGTCTGAATCGAAATCTGATTTTTCGACTCGTGACTTAAATCGTAAAAGTCATAATATTTTAAATGTATATTTTTATAATTATCTCCAAGTATTTATTGTAGACATATTGTAATGTATTAATATATTAAGCTAAAAATAAAAATACTATTAAAATCAAATTAAATTTGATAGCATATAAAAGAGTTATGTTTTAAAAAAATTTAAAAATTAAAAAAATAAAAAAATTATTTTGTTACTCGTGACTCGACTCGTGACTCGGACATGACTCGGACCGACTCGCACTACAAATAAACATGAGACATGTTACGAGTCTGGAGTAAATTTAGTCATTCCATTGAGTAGCCTCGTTTTCCCTTTGTTTTGACTCGACTCGTACGAGTTTGACAGGTGTAAACCAAAATAAGTTTTAAAATTACAAACCATATATAAATGATTAGATTATATACTTTAAAGGAAATAGATTATATATATGTTGATCTACAAAATTTACATGTCATTTTTTTTAACAGTTAGTCGGTATTCGATATCATTAACACTTCACCGTATAATGGTGAAACCCTGCACGTACTTTAGACTACGAGATGTAGACCATAAGCTGTTACATGTGATTCAAGGAAAAAACCCACAGGTTTGTCACTCTAAAAGTCGAACCCAAAACCTGCTAAAAAAACCAGGAATGCATCTGCCAGTTGAGCTACCTTCATTTACTCTTGTCATGTTTATTTTGGTCTTCAGCTTGAACTCATGTCCCATTTTACGCATATGCATTTCGGGAAAATAAAACCATAATAAAACACAAAGGCATTTTGTTGTTTTTTCTAGCATACGAATTGAATATACGACACAGTTAGTACTTTCAGGTTTCCTTCTTCTTCTTTTTTTCATTCCTTGGGTAAAAATTGGTCAGAGTTATAATTTGCTTCATTTAACGAGAAAATTAAACCACCGGTGTAATCGTCGATCAATTTGTCATATATACTTAGGTTCAATAGTAGTTGCGCGCATGTCTGATGTCAGTTAATTGATTTTTTTTAAGCTAAAGTTTTAATTTAAACAAATCAAAGTTGGAAAACATATATTATCGATACTTATAAAGGGCAAGGGTATAGTGTCAATGTCTTGGCAAATTTTGAACTAATAGGAGTGTGACATGTGCACATGTAAAAATTTTTGCCGATTCTAGCCAATTCTTTGTCAAATTTGATGGTTTAGTTGCCAAAACTAGCCATAAAAAAGACAGAACAAAAACAAAAGGTGAATTTTTGCTTTATAAACTTTTTGCCAATGCTTGCCACAATCGGTCAATTTTAACCGATCCAACTTGTCAAAAAAAGCCAAAATAATTTGCCAATACATATGCTATATATAGTTTGTCAAATTGCCAAAACTTGTCAAAACCACTTGCCGATGAAATTTGTCGATTACACTCTTGCCCCTCATATAATTTTGTAATCGGTCGCTCAACTTAGGCCGTTGAAAGAATTAAAGGTAAACTTAATGTCTATATGATATGATATGATATGAAATAGGAGTAAACAAGTAGTCTTTCACTTTGAGGTACAACTTTGCTTTGTCGTCCTTAATGACAAAGACAACCACTAAGCTACTATATTTGAGCAACATTCCACTTATATACTTCCCCTGCCACACGACACTTAGTGACCTTTTTGATTAAAAGACGGCACAAAAATCATATTTGAATCTTTTGTGTCGATAACTTGATTACTTTTCGATCTGCCTTACAAGACGCATTGAATTATTTTCAAATTAGAAACCCATATCTAGGATGATATATCTCGCTAAAATCGCCAACTGTGGAAAGTATGTTGTTCACAATCGTTTTCATGATGACCATTGGCGACCACTGAAAGTGGGGCCCACACACGAAATAAAATGAAATAGAAAATCATAAAATAATTGGAAAATGTATTTTAATTTTCTTTTTTTAATAAAAAATCAATAATTATATAATTTAATTTTCTTTATATGAAAAATATAGCATTAATACTTTATATATATATATATTGTTGGTAGAGCATAGAGAAAATATTATGATTCATTTTTAATCTCCTATCATTCAAAATAAATTCAATACACAATCTTAACCATTAAAAATAACAAACGCAATTTAGGAAAGATGGTGTCATATTAAATGATGGTTTTTAAATAATGAAATTCAAAAAACAAATTAAAGAAGTAGCATCATATATTGACATGTTACGAGATTTCTCATGTTTTAACAACTTTTGTACATATTATAACCATAAATTGACATCCAAAGAGGTTAAATATATATAATTTTTATTGACCATTTAAAAAAATTGGGGTTGTGTTTTTTCAAGTTCATATACTTCTTTCAACTTCTAATAAAATATTTTATTAACCATTTTAACTTTTAAAAATATTATTTATTATTAAAAAAAACTAAAACTTTAAAACTTAATATCCAGTATTTGTCTATTTTGTTTACAGGTCAAATAACTACAAGTGTTTTTATGTTGTATTATTAGGATTGGAGTTATGTACATCATTATTGTTCATAAATCATGTAACTATACATTTCAAAGGTCATTTGGACATATCCCTATCATTTAAAAAATTAAATCATCATAACGCCGAATAAAAGAGTTAATACTTAGTAGAGTTGTTATTATTTATAATATACGGAGTACCTTTTTTCTCAAGTTATAAATAGTACTTTTTTTCAATTAGAGTTTTTCTAGGCTATACAAAGAATTACATAAAAAACCTCTATTTTTCACCAATTTTCATTCTATATATAATATACCAAAAAAAACACAAGTATCAAATATTCAATTGTAAACATTGTTTAAGATTTGGGGTGACGATGGGCCGGGTTCTGATTAAAAATATCTATTTTAAACCCGAAGTGATATCAAAATGGGTTAAAAATATCAATTCGGACCTGTCAATTCATCAATCCAAACCCATCCACCAATCTTCAAAAAGTTGGATTCACGGGTTGAGTTTTGAGTTGGCGAGTTGATATCGGGTCAAACTAATCATATGGGTTATCATTTCGTGGGTTGGTTGATTGATTTCAGGTCAAATGGATTGTGCATTAACGGGTTGGCAAGTTAAAGGTTTGGTGGGTCAACCTATTAAACATCGTTATATAAATTTAATTTTTTCTTGAGTTCGCGTGTCGATCTACATCTACCCCTTCCGAAAAATCAAGTTAGTGAGTTGGTTTTCAGCCAAGTGGGTCTACTGGGTCGCTAATAATTAGGTTATATGCGTAGACAGGTTGACCTAACAAGTCAATAAATCAATTCGAACCAGATTTGAGAAAAATTAGGTTAATGGGTTGACGGCTTAACTGGTCAAAAAAAACCTAACCTAAACTTGGTTTGTTTTTTACACGGTCACCGACCGAGTATTAATCTAGTTTTAATTGGCGACAACATTGTCGTCGGCTCGTCGTCAACTAATAATTTGATTTTCTTTATAAAAAAAGTTAATAATAATTTAATTTACGAGCCAAAATCAACTTATTTTTCTTGTAGTGCAACTTAAGATCTTGCAGTTCTTATGGTTATCGAATTTTCATGTAAAATGGATCGGTTGAACATTAAAATATTCTAGCTACTTATTTATTTTTTACTTTTTCTCCTTTTTGATCTCTGATAGTATAGTGTTGTGGTTAACAAAACATGCATGTATAAAATTAGTTATCAAATATCCGAAGAAATAACAAAATATTGATATTCATGTTTAAGACTTTAATCTTTGAAGTTGGGTGTCTTTGCACTTGAAATAAACTAAATCCGGCGTCGATCAAGGGCAAATTAGTGGCGATATTACGTAATATTATAACACATGCATGCATATCGATCTGAACTTGAGGGAAACTATATAAATTTGTATCCTAATTACAATTCTATAATAATAGTTAAGAACTTGTGAAACTAATTAACTTAAGATAATATGACGAATAAAGAAATTTATAGCTAGCTAGATTGGTCCCAATAAATTCATTGGGTGTTCATATATTCCACCAATAATACAGTGGTTGTTCGTTATAAAGATAATGTTAAATTCAACTTGTATTGAATTTAAATTATTTTATTTGTACTAAAAATCAAGCTTATTAGTTAGTGATTAAATTACAAAAGCTCATTCTTTCTTATTTTTTATGTTATATAATTTCTGACTAAAATTATATCAATGAAAATGTATTTAATATTAAAAAGATGTTGATTAATTAGTGATGGAAAATATTAATTTGTACACTAATTTCTATAATAACCAAAATTTTGTTATAAAACTAGCTATATTTGGTCACTATTTCGGTAAGAGACATTTGACGTGCTCACTATAGCACCTAGCTTCATAGAGTTTAATTGAGAAAAAACTAGATATATGTTCGTGCAATGCAGAGGTGTTGGAGTAGCAATGGCGGGGTGATGGTGGTGACGGTGATGGGGGCGACGATGATGATGGATGTAAAAGAATTTGATGTTAAAGGTGGTATTGTAATTATTTTAAGTGTTATGGGATATATATTGTAAATTACTTTTCATTAGTGAATAAAGGATAAAATTATTTTTTGTATTTCAAAGGCAAAAGTTTAAGGAAAAAAAAATAATTTATTTTGATAGATAGTATAGATTAAATAAGACTACTTTTTGGTTGATTACACTTTTTAATGAGCAGATTAAATGAAAATTTTTTTAGTAGTGACTAAAAAAGTTATTTGTGATCAAATTATAATTATCGTTAAAAAATGATCACTAAAAACCTTTTTTTCCTGTATTGATTTAAATTATCTACCAATAAACTAAAACAGGATTGTAGCTTCTTTTGATCGACATGTGTTGCTATATTAAAACGACAAGTGTCGTCTTTTTTTTTAAAAAAAACTATACTTAATGTTTCCCTATTTTATCCGAATTTAAACTATGAATCCTCCTCCATAACATGGATATATTTATTCTATTTGAAGATATCTATAAGATACATATATAATTAAATATAGTATTTATATGAATCTTTGATAATCCTCTTCCATATATTTTGATACAAATCCTTTTTCGTTTCCTATTTTTGATAATTTAAAATTTCTAATCTACCAATATTTTTGATAATTTAAATTTTATAATCTACCAATAAAATAAAAAAGGATTGGCATGTTTTGGCGTCCTTTTTATTTATTTATTTTTTTTAGTTGCATATAATTTCTATTTCCTTATTAGACTTAGAATTAAACTCTAACTCTTAACTCTTAACTTATATAAAACCTTATTTAATTGATCATTTTCTCATTAATAAAATTTCTTTTTTTCTTTCTCAATCTTCAACTCTTATTACTGATATTAATTATAATACATTACTAGCTAATCAACCCGCATATTATGCGGATAGCTGAATAAAATTTGGTGTTAAAAATCATAATATATAAATCACATTTGTTATATTAAAAATCTAATGATAAATTGATTATTCAATTCTCATATTTCTAACTCCAAAATAGTATTACAATAATAAATTTTAATCTACAAATTTATTTTCTATTTTAATATTAACCCTTTTGATAACACTTAACATTTTACTTAAGTTACAATGACATCAAAAGTAAAATTATATAATTTAAAAAAGATACTATGAAAAATTTAATTAATTATACGGGTTTTGTTTTTTAGTTTTTATTTCTCCTAAATAATTAAGTAAAATAAAAATTTTCCATATATATCTACTAAAATTATGTTAAAATCATTATATCTTGAAATAAGTTTGAAATTATTTTGTTTTGTCTATTTTTTTTATGATGTCATAAAAAATTAAGATAATATATTAACATGTTATGAAAAATTCTTTCTAAAAAGCATGACATCATCACAATCTTCTTTTATTAATATAAGAGATTAACATGAAGACTTCAAAAATTTGAGTTTACAATCTGAAATCACAAAGCTATTTGTTATCATCCACTATGCTTACAAGTTATGATTTTGATGTGGTTTTAAAACTTTAAAGTAAATCCAAAACTCTAACAAAACATATATTATATTAATCATTACTGTTTATTACAGTATAACTTATCTTCGATCATCAATTTACTTTAGCCATAATTTATTTCATACCCACAAATCATGTATGAGACATATTCGAACTTCTTTATAATACAATCTATATAACTACCGTACATCGTACGGGTATTAGGACTAGTAATACATATATATTCATATCTTTTTTCTGACCGGCCATTCATGTTATATTTAAGAGAAAATTACATTTTTGGTACCTCAACTTGGCAACTTTTGCACTTTTAGTCTTCAACTCAAAAAATTGCAGCTTTCATACCTAAAGTTTTGTGTTTTTTTTTCCAGTTTTGGTACCACGTTCATACGGCGTTAAATTTTGATGTTAACCCCCTCACGTGACAAACACGTGAGGGGTATTTTAGTCTTTTAACCCTCCCCTTTTTTTGATAAAATTACAGTTTTGATACCTCAAGTTGTCAAATCTTTCACTTTTGGTACCTCAAGTAGACAACATTTTTTTTATTACACTCTATAATTTTCATCTCATACATTAGCATCTATCAAATAACACACACTTAAAAATCAACACACATTCATATGAATCCATGTATACCTATATATCTTTATAACATACCAAATCCAATACATAAACATGCATAAATAGATTCAGATCTCTTATATGAATCATACACCACCAGAAAAGGTTGTCGACTATCTCCCTCCCCACCATGCACCAGATTCCGATCTAATCTCGTCTGTAGCAAATATATTCATCTGTAGCAAATTCCGTTAAGATCTCGTTTGTAGCAGATTCCGATCAAGTGTCGTTTGTAGCATATTCGAATAGAAGAAGATGGTAATTTAGGGTGAGAGGATTCAAATCTCTTATATCAATCATACACCACCAGAGAGGATTTTCCCGTGACATGAGTTTTTTCCGGCAATCGATCCACCAATGCATTCAGTTCCTCCACCATCAACCGTAATTACACCAACAACATATAATATTTCAAGAATAGATACACACCATTGAGAGTTTTTTTGGGAGTCGTTAAAAAAAATAAAAAATAATGTGTATTGATTTTTGAGTGTGTGTTCTTTGATAGGTGCTAATGTGTTAGATGAAAATTGGAGAGTGTAATAAAAATATATTGTCTACTTGAGGTACCAAAAGTGAAAAAATTGACAACTTGAGGTATCAAAACTGTAATTTTCTCAGAAAAAAGGGGGTCAAAGACTAATACCTCTCACGTGTTTGTCATGTGAGGGCGTTAACGACAAGATTCAACGCCGTATGAACGTGGTACCAAAACTAAAAAATACACGGAACTTTAGGTATGAAAGCTGCAATTTTTTGAATTGAAGACTAAAAGTGCAAAAGTTGTCAAATTAAGGTACCAAAAATGTAATTTTCTCTATATTTAATGAACCGTATATATAACTGATATAGTATCAACTAGATTAAAAGTCCGTGTTAATGTGAGTATACTGCGTATATATAAGGCATGTTATATATTGTTTTATATTACGATATGATATGATATTATATGTTAAGAGATGATAATATTACCATTTTTTCATATTTTATATTAAGTACGTATTTGAGCCGTCATAAAACACGGATTATATTGTATGCCTTTACATATTTATATATTGACATTTTATAACTGGGTCCATTTAACACATGCAAATAATTTTATTTTATCTTTGTAGTAACAAGTATCATACTCGTTTTCCGAGTGAATAACCAATAGCTTACTCGCTTTGTGAGTACAAAGTCAAAGCGATAAATATTTGCGGCCATTGGGTTTTTTAACCAGAGATTAGTCCCATGACATCAACTAAAAGTATGTTATTAGTTAAAGTTATACGAAGTAATAGGACACTTACGCGTATTTTCCAATTAAGAAGGTGGTATGGTGAGAAAGGTTTTTCAAGACCTGCTTAGTGTGGGACTTTTTCGTTGTGCGATTAACACACATCATACGCGTCTGAGGTAAAATTCACTTGTCAAAAAAATAGGTCAATTTAATAGTTTTTTTTTCTTTTTAAATGGACATCAATTTTTATATATTTATTTTATTAGGGAACGGACAATAACTTTAAGACAAACAAAAATAATAAATAAACCAATCAAAATAAAACGAAACTTAATAAACAAATCGATATTATCAAGCTCCAATTACAAACTAAGTTTTATATCAAGCATATCCGAAACGGTACCAAGCCAGGCTGCATCTGTATCCACTACCGCATACGATTAAGTTACATACATATTAAAATACAAGTATATAATATAATATAATATAATATAAGTATATAATAATACATAAAATTACAAGTATATAATATACTCGTAATATATAGTGTCATCAATTATAATATCGTGCAAATCGGTTAGGAGTTTATGGAAATTAATTTTCAGCCACATAAAGAGATTTGACCAATGCCAAGTTGTGTGCATGCAGACAATGACCCCACAATAGTTTATGTTCGCTAATTATGCCTTTTGATTGGCTGATATAAGCATTGTGAAAATAGGCCAATGGCAGGTCTTCTATTGATGCATGTAGCAATAATCTTTTTAGAAAAAAGAATACAATAAAATATAGGTTTTGTCGATGGTTAAATATAAGTATTGATTTATTATATTATTTTTTTAAAAATTACAGAGTAATAGCTTGAGTGATGTGCTATAAAAAAAGCGCTCTCTCAAAAACTTATAAATTTAAAGTATTACGGTATTAAAAATAAATGTCAATTACATAAAAAGGTTCACAACGCCCTCGAAAGCATCCGTTATCCATCCGTTCTCTGATGGAGAACGAGTACACACCGCTAAGTGTGACTCATCCATCTTTCATTTCCGCTTGTCTGTCCCCTCAGGGACGAAGCTCGTCTATGTTTTTATTCTTTATTTTTTTTAGGTATTTTATATATGTGTTATGTATGTATATATCGGTGTGTAGTGATGGCTGTGAAACAAAAGGCATAGCCATTTTTTTCGGCGAGTTATACTTGTGTGGTGGGAGGCTGTGAAGGGAAAAAAAACGAAGAAGTCAAGAAGATGCAATTGGTGTACTTATTATATTTATATAGTTTATTTATTATTATTATGAGTTTTTAACTTTCACCCCTATAGTTATATGTAATTCTAAAAATCACCTTAGAATAAATATATTTTCTATATTATTTATATTATTAATAATTATTATTATTATTATTATTATTTATTTTCTATATTACTATTATTAGTATTATTATTATTATTGGGTTAAAAGTATAAAATTAAATGAATGGTAGACTAGTCCTGACATTGTGAGTATTTTGAGGAATTAGTCATTGGTTAGTCACTAAGCTGATGTGGTGATGATAGAAACTAGTACTTAGAGGATGAGTGAAGGACGTTGTAAATGCTATAAGTACATGCAACAAAAGTGAATGGCTAATTAATTGACATTTTTTCAAGCCTTGATAGTTGATACTCAAATTAAATAATGAAATTCCTCAAGTTACTCTACTTGACTCCTCAAATTATTATTTTTTGAGGAATAACTTAAAAAATCTTCACCCTCAATTTAAGTGCAATCTGTTTTTATCTATTCACTTTAAAATTAAATAAGTTTGAGATACAAATAATCAATATAAATAAGTTCTCATACTTCTTACATATAATTGACGACTTGGATAAAGGGAAAATGAATGGACACTCGTATCTATTTGACTATTTCAATTAAGTCAATACATAGCTATAGTACATCACTAAACAAACGTGCAATTAACAAGTGTCTTTGAAAACATAGTCGTCTAGATAATAACTATACCGGATCAAAATTTGAATATTCCTACCAACATAGAAATTATAGTATAGTTGCATTTCAACAAAAAGTTAGAATATTCCTACAAACTATTTTTGTAAATTAAGGTTTCTTTTTTATATATATATATTAGCTAATTATCCCGGGTTAAACCCGGGTATTTCTAAACAAGTTTCGTAAATACATGTTTATTATCATAATGAAACATAAAAAAAACGTAAGTAAAAATGTCTATATTATAAAGGCAAGTAAGCAATGTTATTATACATTATGTTTATTTTACATTAGGCTTAAAAGATTTAAAAACTTTTAAATGAAGGGACTAAAAATTTTAATTTAAAAGATGATGTCATAAATTAATTATATAAAAAATAAATATTTAATAAGAAAAAGTCTAATGATGTCAAATAAGATTTTTTTAAAAACATATTATGTCATCACAATCTTACTTTATTTATATAAGAGATTTAGAGATGTTTGGATTTTAGAGTAAGTATTATCATATAATTTACATTGCAGTAACATTATTTTGGTTTTTGAATCAACATCTACATCTTTTTCATTACGATTAGTTCAATAACAACAATCGAGCTACTTTTTTTTTTTTTTTTTAATTTATATGGTTATTAAATAGGCCCCAAATTTAATCTCTAACTCATTTGAATTCTCCAAAAACTTTAAACCAAAATTAATCTCAGCTCGTTTGGTTCTTCAAAAACCTTAAACCGCTAATGCTAACTCGACTCTTATTTAACGGTAGAAAATTGTGACTATATTTCTGTTAGCAGCATAGTCTAGACAAACTTAACTGTTGATTCATTCAACTATCCCATTGAGTATATGGTCAAACTTGGAACAACAATAATATAATAAATAATCCGCCACAAATTAATCCCATTGTAGTAGCATGTTTCCGCAATGGTGGCCATATAGTGACAGATCATTAGAAAAAAGAAAATAAATATAATTTTTCATTATTATTTTTAAGAGTGTTCTTGTACAATTAAAAGGTAACATTTAACAATGATTTTATATATAGGAATGATGATGCGCTATAGATATTACTCTTTCTGTTTCATATTAAGTGTCCTATTTTGAATTTTTGAGTATTTTTCTTTTAACTTTAACCTTAAATATTTTTGTGTATATTATATAACACTTAAAATAACATATATTAATTGATTGAGTTTTAAATATAATTTTTATTGATATAATTTTTATTAATTAATATATAACACAAAAAAAGATATTTTCAATCAAATTCGGGAGAAAAAGATTTGACCAGTCAAAATAAGACAATTAAAATGGGACAGAGAGAGTATAATCTTGATCTTAACTCTTAAGAGTATGTTTAACCTCACTGCATTCGCTTATTTTTTTTATTTTTTTTTTGCGTTATTATCGCTTTCTCATAATAATCACCTTTTTTTTCTCGTCAATCCTTCATTACCTTCAAATTTAATTTCCGTCCATGACTCACAATGTCCCACAATATTCTCAACTGTCTCTCTTAAAAAAACAATTTCGCCATCAATTTCACTCCCTTTAAAAAAAATTCTCGTCAATTCTTCATTACCATCAATTTCACTCCCCTTAAAAAAATTTAAAAACAAAAAAGAAGAAAAAACAACATTTTCACTCATATAAATCATACCCTCCGTTCTATATTAAGTGTTCAATTTTGACTTGTCAAGTCTTCTGCTTGAAACTATGACCATAAATATCTTTTTTGTGTTATATAATAGTTTACGAAAGTTATATCAATGAAAAGTACATTGAAAACTCAATCCGTCCATATATTTTATATGAAGTGTTGTATAATATAGACAAATATTTTTGTGGTCAAAGTTTTAAACAAAAAATTTGACAAGTCAAAATTTTAACATTTAATATGAGACGGATGGAATATTATTTAAAGCTATTATAATCATGTGTCATGTATATAAATAGCATGCGATTAATAGTTCGACCTTCACTTCTTGTAAAATGACCGGAGTTTTACTGAAAAAAGACTACTTTGATTAACAATGTGTACATCTCATCTCTCTCATACCTTTAAAAAAAGTAGAATAATGTGTCATATAATTAGCAATCCCAATACAAATTTGCTTGGAGACGTATCTTCTTAACATTATATGATATCCAGAATATTCAAGTTGAAATAAGATTCAACGCTTGTAAACTATTTCTCATGTCGTTTGCAGACGGGATACCACATAAAAGTAACATTAATACATATATCATCTTTATAAACAACACAAAAGGTCCCCATATGTACCTGCTGCGTGAATCACATTCACAATAAACTTCTATTGTTAGTTAGTGCTTTCCATTTTATTAATGGACATACATACTTTTCTTCTTCCTTCTTTCGGTTTTCTTGGTTATAAATATATTATTCATAGTATTTAAAAACAACTCATAATTGATCTAAACCTCTTATATAGAAAAACAATCGCAAATATATTGTTTGACTTGTTCTGGTCATCTAGCTATATGTCCATTATATTGCCTACGTACGTCTAGTCACAACAACGACAACCATAAAGATTCTTCTACGAGTATCTCTTTATTTTTCATTTCCTTATTTTCGCAATTTATACAAACGTGTATACAAGGTTCAATAATTTAATCTAAAAAGTTTAATGAATTAATCTTTTTCACACTTGTATATATATATATGTACTACAACACAACAAGTCAATACTAAAAAAACAAAAACAAAAACAAAACAAAAAATGAGAAAAGAAAAAAAGAACAAAGTACAGAAAATGTGACAATTAGATAGTCATATCCCTACCTATTAATTGTTATTAGGACTGTTTCTAAAGAAATATTGGCACCTCAACGGCAACGTTAATATCTATGAAGCCTTCTTCAAGTTATATCAACGTTAAAATGTGTATAAGATCTTTACATTTAAGAATGCGAAGAAACTCATTTGTTTGTAACAAATTTAACACTTATACATGCGCCAAAGAAAGTTCATGCTTACATGTCTATAAAAGTATATAAATATAAATTATTTACAATTAAAATTGTGAAGTCAATTTGTAACAGCAGCAATAAGTCTCTCATGCAAGCTGGAACGTTAAAATAAACTTTCATTCAAATATTTTTCTTTCCTAAAAGAATAATATAACAACTTACATTATATATCTTTTCGATTATTAAACCACTTGTGAGATCTAACTAACATAAAAGTCATCGGTGTTATCGGTAGAACATATTACACTTACCGAATTGCGCAAACAATATGTTAATCCAACTTCAAGATTTTCATATTTTAGAATAAATTTGGCGGCCAGTTCTCTATATTGAAGCTCCTTTCATCCCATATTCCGAAAGTTAAACTAAAGTAAAGCTAAACTTTCGAAGCAAAGAGTTTGTAGTCGGATCCGAGTTTGAAGATATATACCTTTTAATGTTGAGATTAAGAATATGCTCCCCAGCTTGATCGCTGATTTACTCTTAAGTATTGCTTTCATCCTTCAGTCATGTCATCAATCGAACGTTATTTCTTGATTGGTTCAAACAATTAACTGCCCACAAGGTCACAAATTGGGCTTTAATAATATGAACGTGACCATTATACTATAAGCTTTGGTTGGATAAGAAAATCTCAAAGTCCAACAACTTAAACCATTACAGCCCAAATTGTAAAAAGACATTTTTAATCATAAAAAATAAGAAATAACCTTTTGTTTTAAAGACAACTATACAACAATCCACATAAATTTTATCTATACTAGTATATAAAAATACGAATTTTTTAAAATTTATTCATAACTAGAAAATGTGATTTTCATTTTCAATATTAAAACAGTTTAGGGGGAGTTTAGTTAGGGGAAAAGATTTATTGTTTTCCAAAAAAACATAAAAAAAAAAACAAAAAAAGCGTAATCAAATTATAATTTTCAAAAAACTTTTCAAAATATACCAAATTTTATGTAAATAAAAATTTAATGTTTTTATTATCTAAATCTATAAATATACCTTTATTAGATTAAACTTATGTGATGCATGGACCGACTGACATTGTATATAAAACAATTTATTTATGAATATTTGACCAACTGTCGATTAAAACTAATGTAAATAATAAGATTTTGATATATCAATATCTAATATATGTTAGATATGTTAAAATGTAACTAATGAAATATAGCCTTTATTATAAATAAATCATAAAAAATCTTCTTTAATGATCTATATTGTTAAATATAATGTAATAAACAACTCATTTGAAACTAATGATTTACATTGGATTATTAAAATTCAAAGTTTAAATTATATAAACATCATTTTATATAGACAATTTCAGACTATGATGTATAAATTTTTGTAAAAAAAAACTTATTTCAAGATATAGTTGATTATATAAGATATTGAAAGATAATTTTAATTAATAATGTAGTCACATAATTAATATATACATGCAAATCTGGTTACTAACGATAGAATGTAATATAAATATTAAATATACTGATAAAAATATATACAACATATATAAATATAAATATAAATTAAAAATATTATAATATGATTTATAATTTATAAATGAATATTATTTATCAATATTAATTCATTAAATATAAATCAAAAATAAAATATCTTTATCTTTGCCTAAGTATATATATCTTGAAAAAATAGAAATATATTTATCAATCCGTTATTTAAGAAATCCATAGACATTTACATTAAATATTAGATACACATTAGTATCATTAAATATTAAATTATATATTAAATGTGAAATATTAAATTAAATTATAAATGCAAATTAAGCTAGCTCAACTAATAGATGCATTTTTGTTTTTCTCCACATGTCTTGGATTCGACTCTTTGGACTTTTGGAGTGACAAGTCTGTGGATTTTTTCTCAATCACCTGTAACGGCTTGTAGTCTACATCTCGTAGTCTAAAGTATGTGCAAGGCTTCACCATTATACGGTGAGATGTTCCCTGATGTTGAATTCCGACTAACCGTTACACAAAATAAATAAAACTTTAATGTTTTGATACATAGGTAATTTCATATCATTTCTTAGTTATATATATAGAAACATATGTATCATTACTAATAAAAAAAAAGAGTGAAATATAAGGTTGGTGTCCGTGAATCCATTATTGAATCTAAATTTCGTTTATCATTCTTAACCTTTTTTTTAAAAAAATTACATTGATGAATTCTTTTTTTTTTTTTTTAAATTTGTTTCATTAGTAATCTTAACAAGAAAAAAGAAAGAAGAAAAAACAGCGCCAAGCTCGAGCCGAGTCAAGCTGACACAGTGCCAAACTCGAGCTCGACTGAGCCTTTATTTTCAAGCTCGAAATCGAGCTCGCCTTATAAATCGACACTTTTGATCTAGACTCGGTTCGACTCGATTAAGTATTAAACTAAGTTTTGAATCAAATTAGTCCTATAAACTCGAAGGTTTTAAGCTCGGCTCGGTTGTATTGTAATGTTATAAAAAAAATGTATAATATTCAAGGGTAACATTGTAAATAAGAACAAGCTTGAATAAGCTCATGAGCTTTTCGAGTAGGCTATTTTGAAGCTCGAGCGCGACTTGACTCAGACCGAGTTGATTTTGAATAATTTACAAGTCGATTTCGAGTAGTTTACAAACTGTCTCGTCTCGTTTACACCGTGTTTTTTCTTTTTAATTTTAAGGAAGGAGTACAAAACTACAAATATCAAGAATCATCATGATCTACAAAATTTAACTTAAAATCACATGGTTTATCCCGTAATTTACTAAAAATAAGATAAAATTTAAGTTACTTTAGTGGACCCAACAAATCTCATTTTGGGGCAAATCAATTCACACTCACCCACCGGAGTTCATCTTTACAAAATCATGTCTTCATTCACTACCACCTTCACTCACCAATTTCCATGGATGCAGTAACATTTGGCGTCATTATTGCCATAATTATCCTTTTCTTTATCATTATTTGCTATATAACTTTGGAAGCCACTTGCAAACGCCGTTCTTCTTAAAAAAATATAAACCCCATTATAAAGATCCCAACTTTTTATCATAAAAAAAAGACCCATTAAAAAAAATCTCAATTTTATAAAAACGCATTAAAAAAATCTCATCCTTATAAAAAGCCATTTCAGTTTAATCAAATATAAGCTGAAAATGAGTGTAATTTATAGCATTAAGACCCAGATCTATATGAAATTAATTATAATAATAATCTTGGTTTTAGGGCTTAATTTGGAATTAAGTTTAGGACAACAATGTCATCAACAAGCTGATAAATCACATGATCATAACCATCATCATGATGATGGATGTCATCATCATCATCATGTGCATCAAAATTATGAATTTGGGATAAGAAAGTTGCCTGAAGAAGTGGCTGAAGATGAGGATCTTAGATTGGGATATGGGTCCCACCATCATGACCATGATCATGATCATGATGATCATCATGGTTCAGAGCTATCTGGTGTTGGTAATGTTGCTTTTTGTTAGTTATATATTGTGTATATTAGTTTTTAAGGGTAATGTAGGTGTATGGATTGGCTTATTGTATATGGGAATATTTAGAAAGTCGAAAAGCTCATTTTTATCGGTTTATGAGCTTATCCACCTGAGTTTATTGCATATCGAAGCTCGCAAGCTAAATTTTATTAGCTAGCGAGCCGGTATAATAAATGTTCATTGTTTCCTTGAAATTTGAATAAGCTGATAAGGTCACTTTGGATTGCTTATTTTAAAGTGCTTATTTATTGTGAAATAAGCAGATGGTTTCTGATAGAATGTTTGTTATTGCTTATGTGCTGGAAAAACAAGCAATAAGCAGATAAGAAGAAACTAAGTAATCCTAAACACCCAACAAGCGAATTTATTTTGTATGGTTATTGTAATAATGAATTAGTTATTTTTCTGATATTGTAAATATTTTTTACTGACAGCAGTTATATAAGCTTGTAATGTCATTCTAACTGGTGAACCAATTACATACATAGTAGCAAGAATAGAAACTTACCTGGATTAGACTTTTTTGGATAAAATGGCGATTCACAATAAGTTAAGTGCATTTATGTGCACTTAGTGCTTGTTTTAAGTCATTTGTTTTCGTAAAGTTTTGAAGATTTATGAAAATGTTTGCGTTTTAGGGCTCTGGATCAATGCAATGGGGTGTTCGTTATTGGTGAGCTTGGCTTCTCTAATTTGCTTGATTCTACTGCCATTGATATTCAGTGAGTTGCTTAACCGTTGTGACTCTCGTTTATTGTTATTATTATCATTGCATAATGCATATGATATGGATTTGTGTTATATATAAATATGCCTTAATTTCTGTAAATTGTTGTAGTTCAAGGAAAACCATCAAAGGCACTTGTTGATTCATTGGCTGTATTTGGGGTTAGATTCCTTATAGTTTTCTTACCTCTGTACTTTTGTAGTATGGTCTCTTTGTACATGTAGAGGGTGTTTGGGATTGCATCTTGTAAGTACTTATGGTTTATTGTGATTTTTAAAGCTAAAATGCACTTAGAGTGTTTGGGTGGCTGCTAAGTTTTAGCTTGTTATAAGGGGAAAATCACTTCTTTTTAAGCTGGTTAGGTTGTGCGTTATTTAAATTCAAGCCATAAGCACCTTTTTTGAACAGTCCCAAACGCCCCCTGTAAACTCCCCCCCTTTGTTCTTAGAAGTAATTTTTGGCATTTATAGGCTGGAGCTATGCTTGGGGATGCTTTTCTTCATCAATTGCCACATGCTTTTGGTAGGATAAATACATTAATTCCAAATTTTTTTTTAACAAAATCATGATTTCATCTCGTTTCAGAACACACGTAATGTTTGATTGATGTACACAATGTATTAAAAGGTTGAGTATACAAATTAGGTGGTGGACATTCTCATTCACATGATGATCATGTGGACGATGGACATGATCATGGCCATTCTCATTCACATTCACATTCTATTGAAGATCTCTCAGTTGGATTATCCATTTTGTGTAAGTGATGATCTACTTGGAATGCTCGTTTATTTAAATCTTGAATGGGACCTAGATATGGATTTGATTTGTTCAGGCTTTTGTTTTGTCATTTTTTTCTGCAGTTGGAATTGTTGTTTTTCTTCTTGTAGAAAAGGCTGTGAGGTATGTTGAAGAAAGGTCGGGAGGAGATGCTTCATGGGGTCATGGTCATCATCACCATCACCATAAGAAAAGTGAACCATTGCAGGATAGTGATGATGACCAGAGTAAGAGGGAAACTCTTATTGATGGAGAAATATCAGAAACGACATTGGGCGAATCTTCTCTTCTCCGCAAGGTATAGCTTGATTATGCATTACATTTTAATCAGTTGATGGTTACTTCATATAAATTTTACTATCGTAATATGTTACTATTACAATAATCAAGATGAAGATATTAGTCTACAAAGCATGCCAATGAATGGAAGCAGAGACATAGGCTTATAGGAAGGCACCTGCAACTTTATGGGATCTATGCATGATTGCATGATGATCCCAAAAAAGTAACCAAACACTTCTTGAATCTTTTGTCTAAAATCCCTTGTCATTGAAAACTTAGTTATTGTATTTTATTAATTAACCCTATGTAACCCAAATCTTAGCGTTGTGTTAAATTAATCAGTAATAAAAGTTTGGTGGCTAAAGGGACTTGAATTGTCAGTCAAGTTTCAACAGTGGCTAAGGTGGACTCCTAGATCAGTTCACTATTATAAACCAAATGACTTTAATACCAGCAAAGACACGCCAGTTGTCTACTTAAGTATCCTATATAACTATATCTGACTGAGCGCATGATGAAATTTTCTTGAATAGGCTTGTGGCTAGTTCTTGGCTGGAGGTCCTTACCGTTGGGTAGAGGCAAGATTGTCTACATCCTACCTCCCCCATGCCCCTCTTTGGCAGGGATTGGGTACTGTTGTTGTTGTAGGCTTGTGGGCAGTTCTTATCTTTTCAGCCAGTTTAAGTTTGCAGCTAAAAATTTGAATTGGGCCAACTAATTGTACTAAAAAAGAGTTATTCTATGCATCGTTGAGGACTTGAAAAAACAGAAGTTTTCACGTATTCCCCCCTTCAGTTCATTGACACTTGTTTGATGAGCTAATATTGTTAGTGATACTTACCAATATTCTCTTGCAGAGAAACATTAGTACAAATGGTGTTGGTGACAAAACTGATTCAGCTGATGAAATTAGAACTGATAGTACTACGAAGTCCGTGATGGAGAAGGAACTTGAAAAGTCATCGAGTCTCGTGTTTGGTTATCTGAACCTGATCTCTGATGGTGTTGTATGTATTCTTAAACCTTTTTACTTGTATCCCCTTTAGTAGGCATGTTTGTTGCATATCAGGTATTATCTAGTACTATCATGATGAATGGTTTCAGTAACCGGTAGTATAATTGTAACATTAGCCAAAACAGGATGGAATGTTTTTTAAGGATATTAACAAATACGGACCACTGTCGTTTACTAAAATGATGAACATGACTTGGAGACAAATAGTATTTTAATATTATGAAGAACAATGTTTGTTCATTGGAAGTTTATGGCTTATGTTTATAGCTATATACAAAACCGGAAAACCTGGGTTGACAAAAGTTGAATGCATGTTTTTCTGAACTGCAGCATAATTTCACTGATGGCATGGCTTTAGGAAGTGCTTTCCTTTTATATGGGTCTGTCGGTGGGTGGTCGAGAACACTTTTTTTACTGGCACATGAGCTTCCTCAAGAGGTATGCTTCCTTCATATGCTTCTTACAGATTTTTTCTGTGCGCGCTAGTAAAATACAAATAGATGGAATACGTTACATCGATAATTTTGTTTCACTAACATGAGTAAGCTTGATGTTGTTAATCGTTGCAGATTGGTGATTTCGGGATCTTGGTAAGGTCTGGTTTTAGTGTATCAAAAGCCCTCTTCTTTAACTTCCTCTCGGCATTAGTGGCACTAGCAGGAACTGCATTGGTTCGTTACTCATTTCCTTTATATGAGTAAAAGTGATTCTTTCTTTTAGAAAAGTAACAAGAGTCTGACCATGAATGTATATATTAGGCATTGTCTTTGGGACAAGATCCAGGGCAATCGTCATTGATTGAGGTACAAGTTCTTATATCTTTCCCCATTGCTATAAAATCTTTGTTTATGAACTACTACAATGAAATTGACTAAATCAATAGTTTTTTTTATAATTATATTCGCAGGGGTTTACGGCAGGTGGATTTATATACATAGCAGTAGGTGTAATGGCAGAAATGAACAACGGCAGCTCTTCGTTGAAAAATAGCGCGATACAGTTAACCTCTTTGGTAATGGGCATGTCTGTTGCACTCTTTATATCACTTATAGAATAAACAGATTTTCTTTTGGTGTATATTTCAATAGGAAGGCTGATGTAGAGCCTTGTGTTTATTTGAAAATGTACCTTTATCTGACAGTTTTTTTTTATAGAAGAAGCATGTTTTATTTAGATATATTTTTGTGTATTGTTAGATTACATGTACATGTGTGAACAATGAGCTGCAAATAGATGATGAAGTCTTCCTTTTTTTTTTGGTTGGGATATGAGGCAACAGAGGCGGTACCAGAAAATAATTCCAAAGGGGGCAAACTTAGAAAACTTATGAAAAATAAATATAAAAGGGGGCAAAATGTTAAAAACCTATAGAAATTTTTTAAAAATTTATGAAAAATTTAAAAATATATGACAAAATTTAAATTTGGAGGGGGGCATTGGACCCCCTTGCCCCCCCCCCCCCCCCCCCCAAGTACCGCCCCTGTGAGGCAACTCTTGTTAGATCCACGTTTGTTGACCCAGAATTTAAATCTTAATTTCACCTAGCAGGCTTGCAAGACCAACAGAGTCAGAGGGAATTACCGGGAAAACATGATTTTCGATTATTAGGGAGAGAAGCTTGTTGCAGCTTGTGGGGATCCAAACATTAGACTTTTTCAAAACCATCCTGAACAACTAAATTTCTAAATTATAAACAGGAAATTATAAGAAAAACGGAATGGTTTTGTTGCATATAAAACTTTGAAAATGGTGGTACTACTTTCATTTTCAAATGAAAATGTTTTGCTTAATTATGTTGGGGTTAACAAAAGGAATTATACCTATTATAAAACCCATGAAAGAGGTGGTTTTACAATTTTATAGTCATTCTCACGTAAATAGATAATATTAGATATAATTGGATCTGTTCATCAAATTTTTTCATATATATTATACATATATGAATATCAAGTTATAATTTAAAGGTTTTTATGGTTTTTTCAAATCAAATGATTCTCACTTAAAATTTTTTCATATAAATATATATATATATATTTTTTATCATACTTGGTTTTCATTTCATGTTTTACTTTTTCTTTTGAGTTAATTGCATTTTTGGTCCCTATGGTTTATATGTTTTTATAGGTTGATGACCTTTTTAGGTTTCATTGCATTTTTAATCCCTATTTTCAAAACTTTTTGCAAATTTAATACAAATTAACGATGACCGTTAAATGGATTCGTTAAGTCATCCACGTGCTCCCCACATGAGGGAAATATCATCTGTTTACATATGTTAGGACCATTCTTGCAATTTTTTAAAAATCTTTTAATTATTATTTTTTGTTTTACACATGAGGGAGAATATCATGTTCTTCTCTAGGAATGACAATGGGTCGGGTTCGGGGAGGGTAATGTCAAACCCGAACCCGATAAGGAATAGATGAACCGAACCTGACCCAATACTCATCGGGGGTAAAACAATGCCCCAAAACCCAAACCCGACCCGATAAGAATAGTTATTTTTCAATAATAATTACCAAAATCTTGTTTAATTTGAGAAATGATACTACATGCTTTTGATGTTTTGAGAAATGGATATGCAAGTGTGAAATGTAGATACAAATTAGTTGATATAAGTGTGAAACATTATAATTACAAAGGTGAAATATAAATTCAAAACTAATCACTTATAAGTATATATATATAGTTATTGATATCGGGTCGGGTCGGGATGGACATGCCCCACTCCCTGTCCCGAACGGGTTCGAGTATCGGGTATTCTCGTCGGGTATCAGGTTTCCCCGTCGGGTCGGGTTGGTTTTTTTTTGTCATCCCTACCTCTCTCATATCTCTCTCTCCCTTTCTTTCTCTCTCTCTTCTCACACACACACACACAATCACCTCCCAAAAAACCCCCACCTACCACTCCACTACCACCGAAAACCCTAGTTGCCGCCCGTAAAATGGCCACCGGAGCACCACCCTCACTGCCATCTTCCGTGAAAATGGCCACCATCGTCGTCTTTCTTTCATTTACAACATTTCCGATCTATACATCTTATCTATATGTCTTGTATATATAGTTATATATCTCGATCTGTATATCATATATGCTAGTATAGTAGTGGGCAAATTTTGTTGCAAAAACCATGGTCGATGGATATGGTGTCTATCAGTTTGATATCAAAAGAAATAGGAGTGGATTTAGGAGCTGTGGTGGTCGTTTTTATTTTAGTGATGGTGGTGGCCGAATTTAGTTGTATTTGTAGTGATGGTTTTCGATAGATAGATGAGGCTAGCAGAGGTGGTGGTGCCGATGGAGAAGGTGGTTGCCGAAAGTGGTGCTGGTGAAGTGGCTGTCGGAAGTGGTGCTGATCTGGATCATCTGTTGTTAATTGGTTAGTTGTCTTTGATTGAATTGTTAGAAAGTAAGGAATAATGTTAAGTTCAAGTTATTGGTTGGAAATTTATATAGGATGTAACCAACTGGATGTATACCAGAATGTATATGTACATGCAAACAAACCAGATCTCTATTTAAATCTGTTTGGTGGTGGTTAGGGCTATAATGTTTGTATGAAGAAAAAAATGCAAGACAAAAAGTGTTAACGAAATTATGATTTGTCCTTTAGGATGGAAATGGACATAAATATCCCTCGGGTGGGGAGCACATGGATGGCTTAACAACTCCATTTAACGGTCATCGTTAATTTGTACCAAATTTGCAAAAGCCTTTCAAAATAAGGACCAAAAATGCAATGAAACTTGAAAAGGTCATGAGCACCCCAAAATTTGTAGTAATATAAAAGTTCACAGTTTGTAGTGTGAACCTTCATAATTAATTTGTCATATTACATTTGTTCACACTAACTTCATAATTAATGTGGACAAATATGGTGTGACATATAAATTTATATATCACAATTTTTAGTGTGGATAAAACACTTTTAATTTTATATATTTTTACACATATAAAAGCATAACAAAATTTTTAATTTATTCATACTAACTAAAATTGTGACTAAATGTAATATCATTATAGTGTTTTAAAATAAGTGATTGTTTTTTACGACTGTCCAACAGTTAATTGCATATGATATATCTATGGTAACTTCAACTTAAATTTCGGAACCTTAAATAAGTCCCATCATATCGTAGCATGATGTAGATTTTACCTACCTCGTTTATTACACATTACGTAACGTATGGCTTTATAGAACAACAATATATTGTATTACGTAAGATGACAGTGAATAGTCTGTTTGTCCAAGATTTTCTGTTGTCGGGTATACAAATTAACCTGATTTACACAAAGGGACCACATATATATTTGTCATCAATCATCTTAGTCTCCTGTAATTTTTTGTTACAAATATTAAATATATATAGATATAACTCCACGAATATTGAACAAGTTTTTGTTACCCTTTTTGGGGGCTCAAAAATAACACAAAGTTAAAGCAGTAGTCTCCTGTTTCTTCCTTTATTGGGCGTTTCAAACAGGTGAACTTTTTTAACATGCTGTTTCTCCTCCTCCTGGGTTATTAATTATATATTATTATAATTGTTTATATATATGTGTTTATTATATATGCATATATGCTGAGTTTGGAATTTGGATACATCATGCATGCTAGAACTGGCTCCCTTCTCCTTCTATTGTTGAGTTTTTCACAATTTATTCATTTATGTGGTTATTATATATAGGTAGCGTTAGATATAATGTCATTGTAATAATTGTAATTGATAGTATCTTATTGATATATTTTTTATACTATAAGTTAAAGTTAATTTTCAAATAGAGGAAGCAAAGAAAAAAAAACAAATACCTAGCTTAATTGAAAAGGAAAGAAAAACTTGGGTAAATGTATTTACTACTTTGGAAAGGATTTTGTGTGTACCTTTAATGGATTTTGTGTACCTACCTATTCAAATCAAATCTAGACATGGAAAGAAAGGAAGAAAATAAAGCTAGGCCGGATCCATGGGTATCGGTTTTCAAACTATAGTACGTTGTTAAATAAAGTAAAGCTTAATAAATAGATAAAAAGTGCAAAATTAAAGCATGTATCCATCTCACTCGATCTCTTTGTGTGCTCGTGAATATATGGTGTTTGTAAGTACTATGAAAAATATATATGACTACAACAGTATAACATATAATAAATTTGAAAAGTTTACTCTTAGATTAGAATATTAGGAGATAAAAGTGAAAATGTGAAATGATAAAGTTACATATGCTCAAGATATAAGATCGATAAAATGTGTTACATTTCGATACATTTTTTAGACAATCTAAACCGAGTGTTTTTTGAGATCATTAGACTAGTGAACAAAAAAATATCAAACACGAAATGGTCTTTATCTTAATCTTTATTATTATTATATATTATATATAGTTATAATTATATAATAACATATAACTGATCTAATTATTTATTAACCAATCACAGCTTTTCAATCTTCAAAATTAAACATTGATGATATCATTATTAATCTAATTATATTATTATGTTACTATTTATATAATTATTTGTGAAAAAACTCTCATTAATTAAGTTTTTTTTTTTTTCCATCAAATACATATCAAATTGTTAGAAAGTATAATCAATTATATATTTAACTTTAAGTAATGCTACTCTCACACACACCAAAAGTTCAATGTGTAAACTTAATAAACTTCAGAGAACAAATAGAATATTTTTGAAAACCACACGTCCGATCATTTCCCTTTCAAGTTTCTTTATCGATCATTAGTTTTTGAGTAGTGATATTTGTACGATTGTTTTTTTATAAGTACACTATACACCACAAAATACCATAATCTAGCTGGCTAGACATATCGTATAACTTTCACATAATATCAATAAAAATATCAAAAAATCATGACACTATACATCACAAAATACCATAATCTAGCTAGACATATCGTATAACTTTCACACAATATCAATAAAAATATCAAAAATCATGATACAAGTATAATTGCCATTAGTTTTGGTTTAAGTTAAAACCATGACATGCTACCCAGACTCCCAGAGTGTGTGGAAATGATAGTGACCCAAATATAGAAAGGGAAAAAAAAATGGTCATTAGCCAACAGCAGGACTAAAATTGATAATGAGGAATCTTTTTTTTTCTTTTTCCTCTTTTACTGTTGCCTTTAGCAGCTAGCAGTAGTCCCCTCTCTGCCCATTTTTTCATACACACTGCTTTGCTTTGTTTTGCTTTACTTTAGTGTTGTGTTTTTATTGTCATTTTTAGGTAGTGGTTTTGGATCTGTGTTATGATTTGTAATGTCAGTTTTCTATATGGGGTTTTCATTAGGTGATGACCTTGTAAGTCTCCTCTAACTACTATTTCACTCTGCCTTCTTTACTTTTCTACCATCCCAATATCTATCTTCATTCCCTCTCCACTTTCACTTGCATTATTATTGCACTTTTGTTTTTTTGTTTGTAACTCTGTATCTGTTTATGTGATACATTTTCTTGCATGCATTTCTTATACACTTGCATACTATTTTTTTTAGCCTAGAGTGTGTTTTGTGATGCTTTGGGTTGTGTTCTAGAATAAAATGTCAGTTCTTGATATGGGCTCTTCATTCTTGGATGATCTTGTAAGTCTTTTTGACATATGTTTATGCTATTTTACTCTTTTTTAGATCTGTTGTGTTATAATCTAAGAATGTCAACTCTTTTTATATAGATTTCTTATATATGGAAATGACTAATGACACTCTGCTTCTTTTCTTGGCATAATTTCACACAAACACCATTTTAAGACTAGTAATTTTTTGGCTTTTGCTACATTGTTAAATGTCAGATTTTAATATTGGTTCTACATTTCTTGGATGGTCAGTTGTAACTTGCATATCTTATTGACATATGTTTATGTTAGCCATTTAGATGTTTTGTATTTGTCTCATGATGTGATTAATACTTTTAACTATTATCTATAATTGGTAAGGACAATATACTTTTTACTTGTCTTACTTTCACACACACACAATGCATTTCACACTTGTGTCTCTTAATCTTTGGTTTTTACCATGTTATCATGCTCAATATATCTAGAACTTCAGATGTTATATAGTTACTTTTTGGGTAAAAGTGATTACTATTTTTATTTTTATGTATGTATAAATTGGATATTCTATATGATATTTTGGTTTTTGTTAATAAGCTATAATATTCAAGTCTTTATATTTATAACCTTTTTTTATCTGCCTTGGGGAATCACAGGAAATGAAAGAGGGAATGATGGTTCAAAAGAAAGATGAGATTAGGGGGAGTAGAAACAATGAGACGATCGAAAATGTGAGAACCAGCGGGTTTGATTTCGAAACTGAGTTTGAGTTTTGGCCAATTCAACACCCATCCGAACCATCTCATGAAGATAGACCTGTCGAATGTCCTATGCCTCATTCGTCCCACCTCATCAATGTAAGTCCTTCAAGTCATCTGCCTATTTTAATTGGTGTTTGGTTATGCGTTTTGAAAGTAATTACATAACGTAGCATTCAGTAATCAAATCACATAAATGATAAATCTATTGTAATAAAACGGTTCGTTGAGATGATCTATTATCAAATAAATACTAGCATTCAATAATCAAATCACATTCTGAGTGAAAAAATCATGTTTCTTTTAGACCCGGGATTGTTCTTACTTCTGGTATTGCAAATAACTTTTTATATACTACAATACAATATAGGATGAAAGAACACAGGATGATCAATTTTCAGAACGCAAGAGACCAGAAGCATCAACCGTTCTCCACAAAGAAAATGATGCACGGGAAGCTACAGAACCACGTCCCATTAGAACAGTCCGGAAGAGGCATCATGACCATACAAATACCATCACCCCATTGATGCAGCCGCCGCCTACTTTTTCTCAGTTGCCCCAAAACATGGATACAATGGTTTTCAGTAAGATTCAACAAGTTCACAAGTTCAAATCTTGACAGTTGCCAATTTTAGCTCCAACCGTCTCTTGCATAATTATGATCATTATGGTGTTATGACACTTAACCTAGAGTAATTGTGATCTTATTAGTGAACTTAAATTTGGTTTAGATGCTTAATTAAGTACTTTGGTGAAACTTCTATATCTATATATATATATGTATAATGCAATATGAGCTTTTTGTTGTACCGTGGCATCTAACTAATGAGCGTTGATTTCATCTAGTTTATATATTTCTATCACATTTTTTTCCCCGAACATTCAGTCGGTATACGACATCGGGGAAACCTCAGCGTATAATGGCGAAGCCTTGCACGTACCCTAGACAACAGATATTGATCATGAGCCGTTACAAGTATTCAGAGGGAAAAACCTCAAGGTTTTGCCATCCCTAAGGATCAAACTCAAAGCCTTGGGTAACACCCACCGGGAGTTTCTTTGACTAGTTGGACTGACCTTCATTGTAAATCAATCAGTTAGATCCTGCTCTTTACCCTTTTGGACAGTATTCATCAAACAATAGGTAGCATGTACCTAGAATATACGTAACTCAAAACGTTGACGGCAACTTTAGTTAAAACTAACTACCTAAATGAGAACAATGCCCAAACATGTACCTATATAATCGATCACCTCTGGTAGAGATCATATATGCGTTTGTACGTGAAAGTTTTTCTTTTTTTCTGATACTCCTAGAAATTACACTGAATGCATTTTGTTAGAATGTAAGTTGTAACTAATGTAATTTAACAACTAAAAGATTTTAACTAATCAAGAGAATTTGACCAATTACTCCGGAATTTGTAAGTTGTTAATTAAGAGGTAAATAAGTTTTTCACTAAATAAGTTTTCACCAACTAAAATGTAAGTCAATGATGCTATCATCATACCAAAAACATGATATTTTACTTGATGTGTGCACTAAGTAAGTTTTTGATGGGCCACAGCCCATTCGATCTGCCTTTAACATGATATCTATAAACCCGCGTATTGATTTTTTCTATTTTAGAAAATTCAACATTTTTTTATACCCAAAATACCCTTATTTTTTAAACTAAATTCTCCTATACACCCAATCTATACTTTTATATTATTTAATAAATAAAACAACCTTCTCTTTAGAAGTTATGGAGGAATTATATAAAATACCATTAAAGATTAAATTACAATATCAGTCATTTATCTAAAATATCTCCATTAATCTTTTATCAATTATCTTTACATCACTTATCTACACCACTCGACGCCGCCTCCACCACCAACAGTGACCCCACCACCACATCGTCGCCGCATTGCGCGGGTACCGTGCTAGTTCTAGTTAGGCACAATTGTATGCGCATGTTTGTTTATACACGAGTATCATTCCTCGTTTGGTAAATCAATGTCAGTATAGTTTTGAATTAGTCAAAAATTCATTTGTTAAAGTTACGATTATATTTTAATCTTATAATACTGTAAAGCACTTGCTCGAAAGGTAGTATTTCTTGGTGGTGGTTAAATTTGTGACACGGACCGGAACTATAAAGATATACGTAATGGGCTTGTGATTACCTGGCTTGGGCTTGGGCTTGGACTTAGACAATTGTTGGATTATCTATATCTTTAGTTTCAGTATTTTAGATCCTACTATCCTAGTCACTACTCTTTATGTATTATTTTCTTTTATTCTGATTAAACTCTTTCTTCTTAGTAAAATAATTTGGGTATTTAGATATTAGCTAGTCTTGTTGTTTATATTCAAAATGTCTTCACCATCAATGAATCAAAATTTATGATGCGACATTTTTATAGCGACACTCTAATACCAGCATGCTACCAAAACTAGTAACACGAAAGTGCGAAAATGAACAAACAAGTACTTGGGCTGTTCCATATCTAAGACAAACAATGAATTAAAAAAAAATAAGGCTCCAATACTTATATGACCAATAATCCAAACATGAAAATTAACTTCAAAGCCAGCCCAATAGACTACAGAAGACCACTGCTAGTCTGCTAGTCTGGCTCTGGCAGTCTGCTACTGCAACATATTAATGCTACGAACTTTGAATGATCCACCAAACTTGAGCATCTCTGATAAAAATATGTCATTTGTTCGACAAATGTTAAATTCTCTTATTTAAGCACTATATTATTCTACTACAGACCTACAGTATTAATTCATTTGTCATCTTATATGTATAACATAGCAATATCATATCAATTATTCTGTCAATATTTACAGAGTCTCACAAAAGCATTTTTCATAGATGATATTTCTAGTTTCTTAATTTGTCTCATATATATATATATATATATTATTTGAACAACGTGTTAGTAATTAGCTATTAGCATTCGAGACACCACAGTGACATCCAATTGGATAGTATGCGAAGCTTGAGCCATGCAAACCTAGGACTCTCCAAACCCCCAAATAATCCACTCTTACAAATGTAAAAAGTGATATTAGAACCCTGGTGGATTTCTCCAAGGTCAGGGGACGACCCAATGAGCTTTACGAGGTTCAAGTGAACTACATGATTTTTTTCCATATAACGAGCATGGTACCTGCACAATGAGGCGGCAGTAGTAGGGAAGACGGTCTGCTTTATAAGAGACTTTTGGGTAGTTACGTAAAGAAAAAAAAACAAAAAAGTCAAAGAGCAAATAAGGTATTTCAAAGACAAAATTTAGAGGGGTGGGGGATTTACCTTTATTAAAGAGTGGTAAAGAGATAAAAATAGAGATATGAAGTCTTCTATGCTATTAGTTTTTATAAAATGGGACAATTGCATATAGTATCTGTTCTAACTTGAGATATGCAATTTCATACCGCCAAAGAATGATATCCGCACCATCAAAAATTCAAAATCATGGCTTCTTTTTCTCTAAAGTACATAAGTTGTTATGGTGTTGAATCATATTCTAAATTATGTAATTATCATTTGAATTTGCATTTGTAAGGTGTAATTTGACGAAGTAACTAGTTTTTATATATTCCCTCTAAGGAAAAAAATCAAATTAAAAGAACCAAAAATCCATATGAAAGAAAATATCAAGTCCAATACTTTTTTTATTTTTTTTATTTTAAAGTAACTTTCTATTCATACTCGCCCTGGCAAAAAACACCGGCGGCCAAACCAATATTTACAAATAACTACAAGAACAAGAAATTACTTCAATCTTCCCAAGTAATATTCCTATATTTCGTTCTATTTTTAAACCAAAGAAACCCGAGAGTCTTAATGTTATGGATAATCCCGTTGGTCTTCACTTTCACTTCCACTACATCGAAAATACTTTCAGTGGAAGTATTTACAATGAGATAATCTATTGACTCATGTGTTTTGACTCGTGGGTCTTATTTTTTTCCGTAAACGGTTTCCGCTTTTCAGAAAATGTATGTTTAAACATCGACACCACACATGTAAAAACAATTGAACAATAAAATTGTTGCTGGTGGTCACGGATGGTTAGGCATAAGGTTGGTGGGTCGCATGTTTGTAGTTGGCTTGGTTCATGCCAATCATGTAGCATTTTAGCCTATTCGTGGATGTGGTAAGTCGCAAATGTGAAATAATGTAAAATTTATATTGGTTTTTAAAATAAGACTTTTAAATTATATAAATTTATCTATAGAATTAAGTTTAACTAGTTCAAAATGGTAGACAAACATAAAGAAAGAGATGGTCTTGATAATCAAAATAGGCTTTTTAGATATATTGTTTATTGTTTATATAATACTTCACATATATATTGTTTTATAAACCAATTGACCCCTTATTACTTTTTTACCTACTTAAATTATCCATTTTTTTTATTCATTAATTTAAATATCCCTATCGAATATATCTATAATACTCTTAATACAAATTATTTACAACATACATTTATTAAACTTTAAATAACTACATTACCTAGTTTAATATCCATTATGTTTATATTAATCATCAACCACACTACTACCACCACCACCCGTCTCCACCAACAGTCGTTGTCACCATCGCTGCAACCACCATCATCTTAGCCCTGAATCGTGCGACTATGTGTCTAATTATCTATAAATGATTTATCACACTCTTAAAAGAATATCATTTTAATCCAACTTACCATTTGTGAAAGACAAACTTTGGGTAACATTAACCATGTCTCGATACGATGGTCAAGGAGTAAATTCAAGATCGAACTCGAGAACTACTTCCATCTAATTCATCTTTGACCAAGTCAACATTTTGATGATATTCATATTACCAACCTTCTCATGGAGTCATAGTAAAAGGGACATTTTCAAACATCTGCAACAACTTTTGGAATTATATTATAGTCCTATATAAAGTTACAAACAGAATATTATATTTTTCGAAGTGCTAAAACAAGAAATAATATACTTTATAAATCGTGGAAGTAGTAAAACTAAAATAGGACGTGCAAATGCACGTGCGGCAGATAATCCACTCCTCAACTCCCGAAACCCTACATGGCTACATCGAATATTAGCTGCAGCAATTCCTTACTCAAACGACGTCGTACAGGCATAAATGATAAATCCAAAATGTTTCAGCTTTTCAGAAAAAAGTAACGAAACATGCGTGACCATAATTCAGTTGGCTTGAAATTATGTTTAAAACTACGTGTATTCGTTCATTTCTTTTAATCTTAAACCTTTAATACTTACTAAGCTAATCATATTTGTATTTTTCTTTTTAGTTTTTTTTTTTTTTTTTAAAATTAGTTTCGATTCAGACGTGCTAGAAACAATTTTTTTTTTAATATATTTTTTTTCCGGATAAAAATATGCTACCTTACATCACTTTTAATAATTATATATATTTTCCCTCTTAGGCAAATTAAAAGTTGTTATATTTGATAACCAGCGTCTTGCTAGTTATTCTGAATAGTGTTTAAAATAGTTAATATTGTAAAACTTTATTTTTTTTATAACTAGCGTCTTGTTAGTTACATTCTATTCAATATAATATAACTTTGTTGTTCAAAATTAAAAAAAAAGTTGTTATATTTTAGCTTTTCAATAATATTTAGAGATTTGCTAACTAGTGTCTTTAGGATGCCAGTTATCGTGTATTTAGAGGGTGTTTATAATTACGTTTTGAAGTATTTGATTATTACATCTTTAAAACACAAATAATTTAAAAAAGTGTTCAGATAGAAAATTGATTATCTACTATGAAAACGCAGTTTTAGAGAGTATATACATACATGTTTTTTCAAAACACAATTTTGAAAACGCAAAATCTATTTCTAAATGCACATCAAATATCCCTTTAATGAAGTCTAACTTCATCAAAATATGAAAATATGCATTTATACTTTGTATAAAAATTATAATTGTCATATTGAACTAATGAGGGTTTTTTTCGATTTTATGAAATAAAACTTCATTAAATGCATGATACCTAGTTTAGCAAATTCGTAATATTTAATTTGTAACATTTATGATTTTTGACTTGTTTGACTTGTGATAAACGTGATTTAACGTGGCTTATTTATTTTGAACCATTGACTTAAACGTGTTAGATGACTAATTAATTTAGTTAATTAATTGAAACATTTCATTTTCTTGATTTATGACTTAGAGACGTGTAATTTACTATACGGGGCTATGTGGTCGAATTTATTGATTTTATGACGAAAGGCGTCTTATAATTTAACTAGTAATGTAATTGGGTGATCCACGGGTCAACCCAATTGACCCATGAACCACCCAATTGACCCAACCCTATCCAATCACCCAACCTAAGCCTTCCACCTCCCACTTCATCCATTCATTCAATTCTTCCACCTACATCCTCTCTCTCTCTTTCTCTTTTTCTCTCTCTCACTAAATGCAAATATCTTTTCTCTCTCGGTCGTGAGATTTACAGGCTTTAGGTTTCCTGGGTCTTCGTGGAGCATTTACCGGGTGGGAAGGAAACAGGTCTTAGGTCCTCGGTAACCAGTCCGAATATCCGTGGCTAGACCCTTGTTGTTCTAAAAAAAGTATATTTTCTCTTTCTCTTTCTCTCTCTCTCTCTTAATTCTTAGCTCAATTAATGTTTTTCAAGCTAGATTAGTTCAAGATTCATCATCAATATCATCATTTAATCATCATATCAAAATTTAGAAAGTCAAAGTGCAAGGAATCACCATTCAAAGCTAAAATTCGGATTTGAACTTGTGGTGGCAGTTTTGGTAAGTCAAACTCCTCCTAAACTCATCATTTAATGTTATAAAACAGGTTTCTAGTCATGCTTAAGTGTTTTGGGTCGATTTTCAAGTCAAAATGATGATGGGTCAGATTTAGGGTTTGAAATGGGCAAAAACGCATCAAAAACCGAATCCTTCCTTTGTTTAATGTTTTGGATCAAATCTTTGGATGGGTTATGTGTGTAAACTTGTTCTTAACCTAATGTAAACGATTCTTGGTCGAATTTCGGGCTAAAATGCATCTAAATCGAAAACTAGGGTTTCATGGAAATAAAATTAGGTCAAGACTAAATTATGATTTATATTAAGATTAAGGATCGGATTTGGAAGGGAAATGAGTTTGTTTATGTTCATCTAAGTTTAACAAAACACATAAACGTATTTGAATCATCCCAAATCGATTGCATAGCAAAAATTAGGGTTTTAAGGCTTGTAGATAAGCATGAGCAACAATCCCAAAATACCGAAACCGAATATCGGTACCGATGGGATTCGGTATAGGTTTCGGTATTGAAAATTTAGAGAATTCGGTTTCGGTACCAACCGGTTCGGTACCGGGAAACCATATATGAGTACCGAAAGCATGGAGGCTTTTCTCAACTTGTTTGCTAATGCAAGTTTTATTATATTTTGCGATTGGAATCTATATTCTGTTTGAACACTGCCTGTTTTTCAAAAATATATTGCTCCAAGTGTTTGTTGTAAGTGTAATGTTACCTAAATACATTGTTATATTGTTGGAACAAAAAAAAAGCTCGTCTATTGGGTTCAGGGGGTTTTAATGGAAGTGAAACCTACAACTTACACATTATTCAACTCAATCTTCCGTTGGTAATGTTGATCAAATGTTCCAAATCATTTTACATTTGAATTGTTACAAATTGACTTAAAGTGATAATTTATAAAGTATTTGTTGTCATTTGAAATTGTCAACGATATATATCTAGCACGAAAAGGATAATGTCATATAAAGTTTGCTATGATGTAAAATTTGTTGCCAGTTTTCATCTTTAAGATTTGTTTTTTTAATGATTTGATGTTAATCTACTTTTGGTGGCGTTTTCCTTTAGCTCGAAACAAACCGATTCACCTGTTTATTCATTGGCACTATGGAATATGGATGGGAAACTTTCATCAGAACTTGGCATGAAGATTCGGTATTGTTCGGGACTAAACCGAAATACCGGTACCGTATCCATGTAATCAGTACGGTATTCGGTTTTCACTTTGGGTTGTTTTCGGTATCGGTACTAGTCGGTATGGTTCCGGTACCGATCTCATCTCTACTTGTATGTCAAGTTTGACTTTAAAAGTCAACTGGTTCACCACCTTGAAGTTGCCTAGATTTCTGCCCATTTCCGATGCACCGTCTACTACGCCTGTTGCAACATCTAAGACATTGCCCATTCTGTTCCAGCGTCCCTTATGGTGACGAGACTGTCTGAGACGGTGGTCCCTATGTGGTTGCTTGAGCTTTACGGTCAAAACTCATGTTTTACGCTAGAATTGATCGACCTAAACGCCAAAATAATGGTTTGCAGGCCACCGTCTCTTACGATGGATCTCACCATCCCAGACGCCACCCCTATTCTTGCCCACTGTTTGTTACGCTGGTAGGGAGCATCTCTTACGTTGGTTGTTTAGTGGTCATCGTAACCCTACGCTGCCACCACCGTAAGTTACGGTGGTGTGGTACTTGTGATTTTTCAGCTTTTCCTAGTTCGCATCCAATGTTCCTAGCTTCGAGTCGGCCCTTTTTTTACTCTTCCCTCAGCCCATTTTGTGATGTGTATGAGACCCAATCGTCGTCTAAAGTTAGAAATCACCTATAAAATATCAAACAAGATTTGTAATAAAAACATATTATAATTATGATAGGCGGTGCTCACGAGATGATTATTGGACGACTATAGATTGACTTTGACTCGTTGTTGCTCGGCAAAGGTGAGTCTCGTAGCCCCTACATTTATCTTATTTTGGGGTGGAAAGTGTACTTCATGCTTGTCGATTGATACATTTGATTACGACATAAAATGAGACGTTAGTTATCTAGTAGTTTTATTGTGATACATGTTATTTGACGTTTATATGTGACGAAAGACGGATATTATATTTATGGGATGACGTGACAGTGGATTGACGAATCCACGCCCATTATGATCATGGCCACATTATGATGATACTTTATTTAAGATGTATGACGTATATTATATATATTGTAAGACGTGGCGGTGGATTGACGAATCCACACCCAACATGATCATAATCTGGATTCGGGTTGTTAAACCAATATTATGGTGTTATTATATGTATTGACAATTATTGAGACGTTGACGTTTATTGTATTGACTTTAACGGGATTAGGTATTCTAATCCTCTCTTATCGACAACAGTTGATATCCCGACATTTGATTTTCATTACTTAAACCTACGAACTCATCAGCTTTATGTTGACACGTTTTAGTTTACTTTTCAGGTGAACAGGTAAACCAGAGACGTATTGGATGATTGATTGAATGTTTGCATGCTAGGATTGGACTTGGGCTACATTATTGGATCCGTGATTCATAGTTTCCGATTATGGGTTATGCTTAGGATCATTTGCCATATTTTATACTATCTTTTGTAAATGTTTGATGGTTGTGCTCCTTATGCATTTTTGTATGATGCGGTACTTGTATTTGATTGAATTATATGGATTGTTCAATCCTTTTAATGCATTTATATCGTCTCTACTTAATTTCCATGTCGTGCTGTGCTTAGTATGTAACCCCATAATTCTGTCTTGTTGGGGTGTTATAGAATGGTATCAGAGCCGTGGTTGTAAAGAATTAGATAGATTGACCTAGCCTATAGCCATTGCACCCACATTTCAGATTAGCATGCATGATAGGAAATTTTGTGTGTGATGTGCAAAATCGAGCTTTAAATTTATAAAACTAAAACTACCCAAACTCACTACTACGCACTCACGGGCAGTGGACCTGATCGTTTGTAATATAGTTAAGAGATAAGTCTGAGTTCGTTCTCAGGGATTGGAAATGATTAGTTGCTTATGAAATGGTTTGGAAAACGGGTGTTGCTTCGAAAATCCTCTTGACAAATAAAGTAAATTAATTTGCAAAATAATTGCATAAATTTAAAAGAACACTTCAGACAATATAATTAAAAGTCATCCACCTTGACTTCCCTCGACTTCAAATGTGATTGCATTTAATGAAGAAAAAATTCTCTAGAGTTTAAAGATAATCGTGACAAGATTAAGCTACTCACGTGGTACCACCAACCGTGAACAAATTATCGAATCACCTAACTACTAGTCGAATTACCCAAGCCGGTACCACCAAAACTAAGACAATTCTTCTAACAATCAGTTTTATTGACTATCAAATTATCAATTGAACCTATGTGACAATAGCGTGGTACCACCAATCGATATCAATCACGTTGACAAAATTAATCTTTTCTTAAAATGATATTCACTATCATACCATGAAATAGTGATAATTACATATAGACAAGTAACCGTTTTAAAATCACATACACATTCAACTGGTACCACCAACGAAGAATCATATGCAACCAATATCAAAATTAATTAATAAAAAGAGTTAACATCATCAAGATCACAGAACAACGATAATTAAATAAACCCTTTTTAATTAAAAAAATATTGCAATCACATTATCCGTTTAGTTTCATCAAGGTGGATGATTAAACGTTTAGCCACTCATGATCAATTCACAATAATAAATAAAATAGAAGAGAAACATGATGTACCAATCGTTTGAAGAAAATAAAATGCAAGACAATAAGTAGATACGATCTAGATGGGTGCCCGTGAATCTTCAACGAATCCGCCTAAGAAATAATCTTGATTGGAGGAAGAAGAACCCTTGTAGAACAGCTCCTAGAAAGATTTTTGATAGCCAACTTTCGACCTAGGGTTTTCTATTTATACTCCTCCAAAATCTGATGCAGAAACAAGGCAAGTCTGATTCTCCCGTGCACCCACTACGGCGCAGTGGGGTTGAGACTTCCCTCACTACGGCGCAGTGAGGTATTATTTGACTTTGACTTCGGCTGACTGCGGCGCAGTGGCTTGTGTGACCACCACTGCGGCGCAGTATGAATCCACGACCTCCTTTCTTCTTAACCAGACTGCGGCGCAGTCCTTCTGTAGCCATCCCCACTGCGGCGCAGTGGGGCAAATCCCACTAAATTCCGTGGATCTGGGCTGCGGCGCAGTGGGCTAGTGCATCCCCACTGCGGCACAGTGAACACTTGTACAGAGCCACTTCTTTCGATCTCGATTACTCGTCAAACTTTGCCGTCTCTTCCACTCAATTCAACTCTCAATATCATATTGCACTTCCAGGCCAATAATCATCCGAAAATGTACCAAATGAACGTGTATCCTGTTTAGAGCTTGTAAACACTAACAAACACTATAAACACGCCAAATGCATACAAAAACGACTTAAAACATATAGTAAAATGGTCAATAATGATGTGGGTAATGGGTATAAATTAGTCACATCAATGTGCAATGTGAATTGTATGACGCATAAAACTTGTTTAAACGGAGTTCGTAGGTTTCTCATGACTTGCTGGCTTGATTGTCATATGTATTACTGTCGGGATATCACCATAGCTTGTCAAATTGACGTTGACGTATATTCTTGTGAATTCTTGAATTATTTGATCCTAGCAAAGTGAAATGATGACATTAGCAGAGTATGACACTCGGTAACCCTAGAGGAGCCTGATCGACGAATCTATGGTTACACTATGTCATATAAAAGTTAATGATCTCGTGGATTGCGCATTGTGGATAAGGTATAATAGGTAACTCGGTATGTTTAATGAGTGTTGGTTGGATGGAGGGTTAGCAGCTGGTACACCTTGTATACATACCCAACCAATACTTAGAGGGCATAACGGAACCAAATTCTGACTTCGATTCAATAAACGGTATGGATGGAAAGCCGCTGGTATCACCTATTTACAAACATCTTTAATGTATTGAATGTTGAAGAAAAAGCTCCAGTATGAAACGTAACATTTCAGGAGCTTTTAGTTTGGATGAATCTTTTAGTTTTAAAAGTTACACACATATTTCTCAAAATTGCAGTTACAGCCATCATACCAAATATTTCGAAATAATAAAAATTCTAGCTAATAGCTTTATATAAAAGATACAACTTAAAGCTCCAACTAAAACTCTAAAAGCTACAGCTACCTTTATCAAACATACCTTAACTATAAATCTTCATAAATTATCTGACTAATTAAAATATCTTACATATATTTTAATTACCTAATAAAACATTTAAATGATTTTCCGTTTCACACTTTTTTCTTCGTTTATGTTTTGCATTCAATGATGGCGAATATATACTCCGTATGATGATGATAGCGACTTGGTCCTTTGAATTATGATTCTAGTTTTGTCCTGCTATATGACTTTTGATAATATTGTTGGTTCAACTATCTTTTCACTCAATTGTGAGACATTTTGTTCACCTAATTAGTCATTAGACAATATGTTAGTGTTACTAGTAGTATTTTAGCTTTAAAAAAGTATGTTAAAGAAATGTGACAAAATAATTTATGTAATCAAACAAAAAACTATAGTGAGAATGAATTATGATTATGATTTGAATCTCAAATCTTTAAGGTTTAAATATATCAAAAACTAATGGTGAATATTAGAAAAACAATAAAAAATTATTATGTATGATTTGAAAATGCAAGTTACAAAGAGAATTTCCAACTCTAGTGCGAAAGCCAAAAGTGATTGACCTCTCATGTCAGATTTCAACGTGATCCATATTGAAACGATGACTTGAAAAGCTTAATTGAAGCGTTCAAGTTGGATTCTTGTATTTGAAATGTTCTTTTAGTAGAAAAAAGGAGTATATTATTAACCATTTAAGGTTTACAAAAGTAATTGTGTTCAATTTTTTTTTTCTTCCGAAAGAAATACAGTTGAAAAAACTCATAGAATACGTTATAAAACTGCATTTATCTAAGTAAAAAAAATCATGATTTTCGAATAATCGGTTTTTGCTTTAGTCATCCTTTTCCAAATCCTAATAAAGTAATAAGCTTGATAGATAATTCATTTTACTAATAATTGTTCTTTTTTATTTTATTTTAATGTGTTACGGACGGATAGTCGTTACATAAATAGTTTTCCTAATTACATGATCCATATTCCATAATTACGATACATGGAAAAACAAAAGATAAAACGATTTAAAAAAATAAACAAATGTATTATACATATCAAATTTAATGAAATAAAAAATAATTAAATTAAAAAGGATAAACTTTTCAAAAAAAAAAGTTAAAAAGGATAAAAATTTTCCAATAATAATAAATTAATAATCATATGCATATTTCTTTCATCTTTTTTATATTCATTCATGAGTTCATCATTTTCCCCCCTTCATCTTTTTCCTTCTTCACAAATTTCCTGCAAACCCTAAAAAAACTCCCAAAATTCAATCAAATTTTCATTATACATACAAAAATCCAAACGTATACAATCAGATGGATCTTCAAAATCTCGCAATTGTTCTAAAGGCAGCTCTCAGTCCCAATCCTGCCGAACGTAAAGCCGGTGAAGATAACCTCAATAAGGTTCACTTTTTACACTCTTTCATTTCATTACTACTTATATACATATACTGTTTTCAACTTTGACCCGTTTTGACCTGACCCGACCCGACCCGGACATATATGATATTGTATTAAATTATCATTTCCTGGTGGACTGCATATTGTTTTGATGATAAAATTTAAGTTTATGCTTGATAAACTATTAAATTACTTGTCGTAATTTACGCGTATACTTACGAAAAGCTAGAAATGTTATATTTTTGTTTTTGTTGTTGTTGCTGTAGTTTCAGTATAGTCCACAGCATTTGGTGAGGCTGTTACAGATAATAGTAGATGGAAATTGTGATTTGGGAGTGAGACAAGTTGCTAGTATCCATTTTAAGAACTTTATAGCCGAACATTGGTCGCCTCATGATCCAGGTACTTTTCCTCTATCGAATTTAACGGTTAACGTTGGAGAAACGACTCGTATGTTGGTGCAGTTTGTTTTTCTTTATTCTAGTATCGATAAAGTTATAACTTATATAGTCTGTTGTTAACTGTTGTATGATACTTTTGGTAACCCGAGTATAAAATTACAAACCAAGTAAAACGACAAATGGTATGTACGATTATTTAGGGGTATTTCTTTAATTTATTTCTCAAAGGCTGAAAGGCTGCTTAGTAGCTAGCGACCCTGAGATTATGCAAACCATAAGCTTAAGCTCTCCTAAGGTTTTGTAACTTTTCGGTAAATACAGATGTTGTGTGTCACCTGAACGCCATGTCATCATTAAAGTTGTTTAATAAGATATCAACCTACACACTTACACTCAACCCGGAATGTAATATAATTGAAGTTGTTGAACGACATTGATATAACTCAACACCAAATGATCACCTCAAAATCATTTGTTTTTCTTTTTAATGTAGAGGAACAATCGAAGATTTCACCAAGTGATAAAGAGTTGGTGAGGCAGAACATTCTTATATTTGTAGCAGAAGTTCCTGCATTGTTAAGGTTAGAGAATGTTGCTTTAGCCATTTTATCTTTTTTTTTTTTGTGCATTGTGAATCAATTTATTTGGTATGAAATAAACCATCGTGTTCTGTAAACAGGGCACAGTTGGGCGAGTGTCTCAAGACAATTATTCATGCAGATTATCCTGAGCAATGGCCAGGTCTTTTGCAATGGGTGACACATAATTTGCAGGACCAGCAAGTTTATGGAGCTCTTTTTGTGCTACGAATTCTTGCTAGAAAATATGAGTGAGTCCTGGTATCTGAACATCTTGAGTTCCAACGTAGTTTCTCTATATGGCTCCACTTGTATCTTTCAGTATCCTTTTAAAGGATACATCTCAGTGTTTTTTTTAATTGGTACTAACGCTACTTATATAATTTTGAGACGTGAAACAAGGTACCGTGGTTTTTGTGATCTTTGATACTGTATATACTTACAATTACAATATTGCTATGTATAGGTTCAAGTCAGATGAGGAGAGGATACCAGTTCATCATATTGTTGAGGAGACATTTCCTCATCTGCTTAATATTTTTAGCAGGCTTGTTCAAATAGGAAATCCGTCAATGGAAGTAGCAGATTTGATTAAGCTCATCTGTAAAATATACTGGTCTTCCATTTATGTAAGTTAGCACGTCAATTCGTCAAAATATATATACACGTAGGCCTAATTTGTGGCATACAGAAGTTCTAGTTTTTAATTAAAAGTATTTTTGCAAATTTGTTCAGTTAGAAATTCCAAAGAAGTTGTTTGATCCAAATGTGTTCAATGCTTGGATGGTCCTTTTCTTGAATATATTGGAAAGACCAGTTCCTTTAGAGGGCCAACCTGCTGATCCAGAGTTACGTAAGTCATGGGGATGGTGGAAGGTAAAGAAGTGGACAACCCATATATTAAACCGCCTCTATACCCGGTTAGCCATTTCTTATATCTTTTTAGAGATATATAGTTTGAGACTTCGTAAACGTCTTTCTGATTTTGACTTTCTGCAGGTTTGGGGACTTGAAATTGCAAAACCCTGATAACAAAGCGTTTGCTCAACACTTTCAGAAGAACTATGCCGTAAAAATCTTGGAATGTCATCTGAATTTATTGAATGCTATCCGCATTGGTGTCTATTTACCTGACAGAGTCACCAACCTAATTTTGCAATATTTGGGCAATAGGTATGTCTAATGTGAATTTCAGTTATTATTATATGTTTGATGCAACTATTTATGTTTAACTATTACACGTATTGGGTATTTTTTGACTTGTCCATATGCACATGCAGTATTTCCAAGAGTGCTACATATAATATTCTCCAACAAAGACTTGATGTGCTTCTTTTTGAGATAATATTTCCTCTAATGTGCTTCAATGACAATGATCAAACGCTATGGGAGGAAGATCCACATGAGTATGTGAGAAAAGGTTACGGTGAGTTTTTATCAATGCATGTGCTTTTACTGTTCTAAGTTAGATCGCGACCGATCGTAATTTTCCCCTTGGTGTAGATATTATCGAAGATTTGTACAGTCCTAGGACTGCAGCAATGGACTTTGTGTCGGAGTTGGTGAGAAAACGTGGAAAACAAAACCTTCAAAAGTTTATTTTATTCATTGTGGAGATCTTTAAAAGGTATGCCTTTTTAAGGTTATCTTTACAGCACATTTCCAATGTAGAAAGCTTTAGTAATTTGTAATGTGTATTCCTTCTATCAGATATGAGGAGGCACCAATTGAAATCAAGCCTTACAGACAAAAGGATGGCGCACTTCTTGCTATTGGAACACTGTGTGATAAATTGAAACAGACTGAACCATATAAATCTGAGCTTGAGACCATGTTAGTGCAGCACGTATTCCCGGAGTTCAACAGTCCAGTGGGCCATATTAGAGCAAAAGTAAACTTCATTATGTGGTTATTTATTCTTTCTATTTTGAAGCTATCAATTTCCCCCAAAACACTTCATTTAAAAATTTTTTTTTTGAATGTTAGGCTGCATGGGTTGCTGGACAATATGCTCATATCAATTTCTCTGACCCGAATAACTTCCGCAAAGCATTACAAAGTGTTGTTGCTGGGATGCGGGACCCTGAGCTTCCAGTGCGTGTTGATTCTGTTTTTGCATTGCGGTGTTTTGTTGAAGCCTGCAAAGGTAAACTACGAATATAATGTATCCCCTTTATAAAATCCACCATTTGTTTATGCGTTTATTTATTTATTTATTGTTATGCAGATCTTGGTGAAATCAGGCCCATTCTACCCCAGTTACTTGATGGTAAGTGTATCAAATTGTATCAACTAATATTGCAATTTGGTTTGTCTATCCTTACACATGGTTTTTATTCAGAGTTTTTCAAGCTTATGAATGAAGTGGAAAATGAGGATTTAGTGTTTACCCTTGAGACTATAGTTGACAAGTTTGGAGAGGAGATGGCACCCTATGCTGTTGGCCTATGCCAGAACCTGGTGATTAATATTTTCATGAAAAATTCAAAATATATAATGTATCTTATTTTGGTCACTGGCTAATGGTCCTATTGATACAGGCTGCTGCATTTTGGAAGTGTATGAACACCGCCGAAGCAGATGTTGAAGCTGATGATCCTGGTGCTTTGGCTGCTGTTGGATGTTTACGTGCTATTAGCACGATTCTTGAATCAGTCAGTAGGCTCCCTCATCTTTTTGCCCAAGTTGAGCCAACTTTACTTCCAATAATGCGGCGAATGCTTACAACTGATGGACAAGGTAACATAAATATCTGATATATCTATAATTTGTATATTTCATTTTCTTGTAGCTCAAATATGAAATTCTTTTTCAGAGGTATTCGAAGAAGTTCTGGAAATTGTATCATACATGACATTTTTCTCACCGACTATATCCATGGATATGTGGAGTCTCTGGCCATTACTAATGGAAGCTCTAGCTGATTGGGCTATTGATTTCTTTCCGAGTATGTTAATATTCTTTTCATTCTCATTACTCATCTTCAACTGCATATGCTCGTTTTGAATATTTTGGCGTTTTCAATTGGCGAAGATATCCTTGTTCCTTTGGACAACTATATATCCAGGAGTACAGTGCACTATCTCACATGCAAGGAGCCAAATTACCAACAGAGTTTGTGGATTATGCTTTCCAACGTATGTTTAGTGTATTTAACTATTTATGTTTGTTCTTTATAAAATAATAACTTCTGCTATGCCAGATGCTTAAGAACCCTGGTTTACTTGATGATTTGTTGCAGGTAATGAATGATAAAAATTTGGAAGACAATGACATTGAACCTGCACCTAAGCTTATAGCAGTAGTGCTACAAAACTGCAGGGGTCAGGTGGACCCTTGGGTTGAGCCATATATTAGACTCACTGTTGAACGGTTGCGCCGAGCTGAGCGGCCGTTCTTGAAATGCCTGTTGATGGAAGTTGTAAGTTAAATCGAGAGCTATATTTTTTTTGTATGTTATGATTATGATCAATGATTTTGGATTACCGATAATGGTATTGTCATGCAGATTGCTGATGCTTTATACTACAATGCGACTTTGACACTTAATATATTGCAAAAACTTGGTATTGCTTCAGAAATCTTCAACCTTTGGTTTCAGATGTTGCAACAAACCAAAAAGAATGGTATTCGTGCTAATTTTAAGAGGGTAAGTGATAAGAAAATTTGCTGTTTGGGGTTGACATCCCTGCTTTCACTTCCTGCTGCTCAGTTACCCGGGGAAGCGTTGGAGCGTGTTTTCAAAGCAACACTTGATCTGCTTGTTGCCTACAAGGATCAATTAGCAGGTTTCTCCAACTATAACAGCAAGTTCTAGTTTGTTTTTTTCCGATGAATATCCAATTGTGTTATGGCTGTATATGTATTTTTATACTTAATTTACAGAAGCGGAGAAGCAAGAACCTGAAGATGACGACGACATGAATGATGGTTTGGAAACTGATGATGATGGCGATGAAGGGTATGACAAGGAAATGGGAGTAGATGATGAAGATGGTGATGAAGTTAATAGCAGGAGGCTTCAGAAATTAGCTGCACAGGTTTCCGAAAACTCCGTTATCTGACAAATTAAGCATAACTTTCTACTAATATGACTTGCAAGTTTTTTATCCTCAGGCAAAGGCATTCCGGTCAGCTGATGACTATGATGATGACTCGGATGATGACTTCAGTGATGAGGAGGAGTTACAGTCACCTATTGATGACGTGGATCCCTTTGTTCTTTTTGTGGATACTGTGAAGGGTAAGCCTTTTATTCACACTCATTAACCAATCTACAATCCATTTTCAAAACCTGATTTTTCAGGTCTTATATGTGACTATTCTGTAGTGATTCAAGCATCAGATCCAACGAGGTTCCAGATCCTATCACAGACGCTTGACTTCCGTTATCAGGCACTTGCAAATGGAGTTGCCCAGCATGCTGATCAGAGAAGAGCAGTAATTGTGAAAGAAAAGCTGGAAAAGGCATCAGCAGCTTCATGATATTTGTGTGATATAGATACATTGGTGTTAAATCTTTGCTGCTTGCCTTCAATATTAAGGTTATTTCTGTCCATTTCCCAATGGTTGAAGAAAAGTGACCGAAAGGAGTCTTGATGGGCATTCAGACTGGTTCATAGATGTCAGTGGTGAGTCACAAGTACTCGAAAAGAGTATATTTTTGGTTTGACAGCTGCCAGGGCTTTCTTTAAAAGCTTAGGTATCGAGTAAAGGTAAATCACAGGGTTATTGGAGATGGTTCATGTGGATCAGCTGGGCGTTGGTCGGGTGGTGTTTGTAGGGTTTTGTAGTCGTGATTGAGATGAAAGCCCTTTTCGGGGGAGCACTGTGGTGCATACAGGGTCTGGTTTAAATTGCTTGTTGAACAATTGAAGCTTACATAATTGGATGTTATATTTTTTCATTCATTTTTCTCAACTCTGTTTTTTCGTGGTCTAGGTGTCCGTCGACTCAAGTGGATACAAATTTTTGTTACGGATTTGTGTTACAATGCCCGTCATCTTGAGTTTTAGTATCATTTTTGATACTTCATCATAACATTGGTGTAATAATGTCTCCTTTTTACTGATCAAGTGTGTTCTAGCTGTTGATTACACATAATCTTCATATAGCTGTATAATAATTTTGGTTAGTTGTCAGTTGAGATTATAACTCACGGCCTAAGTAGATTTGTGTGATTGGTTACTTTTAAGTCAGATAGCAGCTATGAAGTATAGATTTTCACGTCTTATAATTAGTGATTCAATCATTCTGCGGTAAAAAGGTGTTGGACCTTTTGCTCTCAAGCTGTACTTTGGCAATTAGGGGATAACTGAGACTGTTTCTCGCAATTAGGGGATAACTGAGACTGTTTTTCAAAGGTGATTCATCGCACGAGTTTATCAAAGCTCTAACAATGATGGTATATATTGAGCAATGTAAGGTGAACTCTGGAAGTGAATTACGATTGAGCAAGCCCAGTTGTGCCCTAATTGTCCAAGTACTTGGGAACAAAATGTCTTTTAACACTTCACAAAATGATTGAATGACGAATCATACGACTTGGGACTCCATATACGCTACACAGTTGCTCTAAGTCACATAAAACTAAGAAATTAAACAATGACTCGTAGACCAGGACTTAAACGACTGATTAACAGTATGGAGTTTCGTCGACTATCGCCAAATGATGCATTTTACTACATAGATTACCACCAAATTTTAGGGTTAGTCGTGCAATTGATATGAACCAAATCTATGTAATATCATCAATGATCCTATCTATACATGTTATAATATATTATCTTATCGATAGTTATGCTTATGAATGGGTATGCTTTTCATATGTGATTGAGGGAGTATGATGAAATTATTTTAGCTAAGCCATATTGTTATCCGCAAGTAATCATCACTTTATACAAAACACCATATGTTGGTGTACAATTGTTAGGACGGTTTAAATTTCAGACAAATAATGAAATAAATGTCTACCAGTGAAAGAATAGCGAACGAGAAAATAAAAGAATTGAAAAAATAAAACAAAGAAAAACAGCAGGGGCATTGGGACAGAAAATGAGGCTGTGGAAAAAGGTTTCTGGAACGTTAAAAGACAAAACCAGTCTTTGTAAAACAAGACTCGGTCGTCGTTCAACGTTCCAAAATCCTGATATCGAGAAGGCAGTCATCAAGGCTACGAGCCATGATGAATCCTACATCGATTTCCGCCACACCCAATGTGTCTTTTCATGGATCCGTGTTTCTGATCATTATCTTTCGCCTGTGTTGTGGGCTGTCTCTAACAGATTGGAGAAAACCCACAACTGGGTGGTGGCTTTGAAAGGCCTCATGCTTATACATGGCATTTTCTGTTGCAATGTTCCTGTTGTACAAACGATCGGACGATTACCATTTGACCTATCAAATTTCAAACACGGGTACTCTGGAAGTGCTAAGAGATGGAGTTTTGAGGCGTTTATCCGTGCTTACTACGGTTTCCTCGAGCAGAAATCGATGTTTTTATTACATTATTCCAAACAACTATTTAAAGATCAAAATAAGAGCAAAAGATCTGTCATACTACAAGATCTTGTTTGTTTGCAAAATATCCAACATTTGCTTGACATTTTGCTCAAAATCAAACCACGATACGCAGCAAAATCAAACATGCTTGTTCTAGTAGCAATGGATTGTCTCGTGGTTGAGAGTTTTGATATTTATAGGTACATATGTAATGGGATCACTTCCATTCTTGATAGAATTGATTCAGGTAGGATAACAGAAGCCAAAATAATGTTAAGCATTCTTGAAAAAGCAACGGCTCAAGGCGAAAAAGTGACTCAATATCTAGACTTTTGTAGAAACATGGGTGTCATAAGTGCATCCGAATGTCCTAAAATCCGGCATATATCCTTGATAGATATTCAAGATCTTGAAAACTTTATAAAGTTTGTGGAAGAAGAGCCAAAACATGTGATTATGGAGAAGACATCAATGACAGAACCCCATGAAAGTGATGATCCGAGAAGTGGTTTGAAGACGATCATCACGGAAGAATGGGTGGTGTTTGAGGAAGATGATAAGAAACCATATCAAGAATTACCATTTATCAGTTTAGATTTCCCCATGGAAACTAGAATGCACAACACAAACCCTTTTCTTGATCAATGTCACACGTATGAATTGCCCGATTTGATTACTTTCTGACGGCCCAAATTTAGATCGAATTTACCACTTTTTTGTACAGTTTCACATCATTCAACTCATGACATCTCAGGATGATGTCCATGTATGTTGAGGGTAGGAAAACAAGAAAACTTCTTCAAAATCTGGTGCATATTTTAACTAATATACCTTCTAGCTTCCAAATTCTGTTCTATTTTACTAATTCATCTTTCACTAAAAATGACAAACTGATAACTTTGATGATATATACAACGAGTGTCAATACTGTCACAATCTTTGACAATTTTTACCAGTCGGTAATCTCAATTCTTAATCACAGTTTCTGTGAAAAATGATTCATGTGCTTAAAATGTGTCAAAGTATATGACAAGATTCTAGGTTAAGACATCAATCATACATATTATACATATTAGACATGTATTTAAGTCTAAATTTTTCACAATGCATATCAATCCTCGTATCCCTGTGATGTTTCATCGGCAAATAGCGTACTAATGTTTTTGTCACAACATCAACCTAGCTAGTCGATTTGTGTGGATTGATAAAGGTTCATCATTCGGTTTGTTCCAACTCCATGGTCATCTTTTCCTTCTTATTACACATACTTTTAAGTGAATGATAAGTACATAAATGCAACCATGTTTTCCCTTATAAAGGATTCCCATTTGATCTATATCAAGTGTTTAAGTACTAAAAGATGATCGAAATGAAAATTTTATCCATCATACATACAAATTACGCAACAAGATCTGCGCCACAATGTGAATTGAAGCAAAGAGACTAAATATTGAAAACTAAATCCATAAATCTACTGTTAGAGTTACCAAGAAACATCGATATTTTTTGCATAAATGGAAATTAAAAATGGTACCCCAAATGTCTAAACTCAATGAAAACCTGAAAATTCATGAACAAGTATACCTCTGCAACTGACCACCGATGCATATACATACAACATAATCTGAACCAGACACCACGGTGCAGCCAGAGGTCCAGCCATCTATCTGATCGTTACAAACTTGTTAGTCCCATGCTTAGCCCAATGTGCCCTCAAATCAATTGCATTAGCAAAATTGTAACCTTCGGAAGCTAACTTTTCTAGGACTTTCTTGAACGCACCTTGACTCATTTTCCTCCCAGCAATCCGTGCTCCACGACGTTTAGTACTCATTGGCAACGGGTACATTGAAATCGTGGTGGTACAACAAGCTGATTGCCACCCACCCATACCCCACCGGTAACATTGCTGAGGTGTCCCTGTACACGAACAAACCGGTATTGGAATTCCTGATATGTCCATATCTATACCGTTTATTACCAACTCCATACTCCGTTTCATGACTTTTGATCGTTGTACAGTCGGATTTCCATTTTCTTTCACTTTCTTTGGCTTTTTAGTTCGTGGGGCTTTTGGGGTTGTTGTCCCCATTGATCTTTTCTTACGTGAACCACTACCACCAACATCACCACCAACATCACCATCACTACCTACATTATCCTCGACGCTCATACCATGATCCTTCAAGGAATCAATCGACTGCATTATGTGCATTGAATTAGAAGCCGAAGTATCATGATGCATTTCATAACCAGGGTTTGCAGATTGCATATGAAGTTGTCTTTCTCTTTGTATCCAACTATCTCGCATATAAGGTACCGGTACAGGTGGCTGGTGGTGATGGTGGTGGTGGTGGTACCCTGCTGTCATACCACCACCACCACCATTCTGGTTTATCATTAACGGGCTTTCTCGAAATGGTTTTGTATCTCTATGGTCACCTATAGGAGACATCAATTGCAATCCCAAATTATCTTTATATGGACTAATAGGACTCACATCATAATACCCCCAATTTCGGAATCCATCATCATCCATGAATAAACCCTACATTTTTTACCAATCACAAAACATAATCATCAAATTTTAATACCAATTTATAGAACACCCTAAATTTGTCACATTCTATGCAATTAAAATTAATGGGTGGGCCAAAATCTAACATTTTATCCAAAAATGAACATAAAGATCAAAACTTTTTTAGATCTAATAATAATATATACAACTAACAAACATTATAAGCTTCAACAAAACCCATTTCAATTATAAATAGCTCAAACCTATATATAATTCAATTGCATTATCAAGAATTTCAGTATTTCTAAGGCACAAAAGCTAGATCTAACATGAACAGTGATTAAACATAACAGATCTCGAATAAAAACCATAACTTTATGTACAATAATGATAAAAAATGCAGAAAAGAATATACAAATTATGAAAAAATGATATAATTAAAAAACCCCATTTCGAATTTTATATCAAGGAATTATAAAAATCAGAACTTGGTATAAAAAGATGTGAACTTTGTGAAAAATAACATGAGCCCATTTGTATATATATATAAAGTCAAATATTTTTAGATGGGGAAAAAAGGGAAAGAGAGACATATAATAATTTGTATATGTATATATTGGAAAGATATAGATATAGAGAGAGAAATAAAAAGAAAGGAAAAGACTTACTTGTGTGGGTAAAAAACAGGTCTGTTTGGAGAGAGGAGAGAGGAGAGAGAGAGAGAATGGAAAGAAAGAGATGGGATAGGAGAGAGGAGAGAGAACAAATTGGAAAGAAGGGCTTAAAATAGAGGTTTGTTCTTGGATCAAAATAATATATATTCAAGAAAAATTATATAATAAATATAAATAGTATAAATAAAGCAAAATTCAGATGTTGTTAGTTGATGATGTTGCTTGCACTCACAGCAGCTGAAGCTCAAAGTCTTGTCAAAGCTCCTTTTGGCCATCCCCATCTTCTTATTCAATTCTTTTCTCTTCCATTTTTAGTTAAAATATATGGAGCAATGATGTATACTAACATCGAGAGTTAAAAAGATCGAACAACATTAGCTAGGAGAGTAAAATGATCGCCAGTTTAAAAAGAAGGGATAGGCCGAACTTAAATTGAGATGACAGCTTTAAGTTTGATTTAAAGGAGCTTTATAGTTTATACATAAAAAAGACATGATTTCGTAAATATTGATAAAGCCGGTATGGAAGATTAATTTATTTGTGATGTTGATTATACAAAGTTTAGGTGCAGCAAAGAAAAAGCAAAAAAATAAAAAGATGAGTATATAAATTGATAGAGTAAGATGTAAATTTGAAAAATAATACTCTAATAATAATCTTAAAATCTTCTTGCTTTTAGATGGGGACATCTGAAAAAATCAGGGGTGAGATTAAAAAAGAAAATTATTGGTATTCACATGTCACCATCTAAAGCTATTAGGAAGATTTTTGGACTAAATTTTTACAATGATAAATCATTTTCCATTTATTATACATAACATAAATTTTTCACATAATAAAAATAAAGTAGGGATGGATAGTATTTATCTATCATAAGTTTGTAGTGTGCTATTATGATCATCTCCAATTAGAAGTGAGCAAAAACTGGACCTGATAATCAAAAAATGAGAAAAACCCGATAAAATCAAACAAAAAAAAACAGAAAACCGAACGAAACTCATTGGTTTGGTTTTCGTTTTCTAAACACCGAACGGATTGGTTCAGGTTTCGGTTTCATATGCCAAAAAATTGATTAAAAACTGAACCGAACCAAATATATTTTAATTTATTTTATATTTATATCATATTACATTTATATCTGCTACTTATAATTTGTAACTATGTTAATATATTTAAACTTTTTGTCTTTTTAGTGTACAAATCTATATAAATTGTATGTTTTAAATGAAAACGTACGATAAAATCAATTTGATTTATAAAAGTTATACCAATTTTAACACCTTAAAATATAATTAGTTAATAAAAAGCATCCATATATTTTAGTTTTTGTATCATTTTTTTTCCTTAAAAATTGAAAGTTAAATATATAACATAATAAACAAAAAACGTAAAAAGAAGAATAATTATAACAAAAACCGAAACCAAACCAAACCGAACCGGAAAACCGAAAAACCAAACTAAACAAAAACCGAATCCAATGGTTTTGGATTTCTAAAAAATAAATGGATTGGTTTGGCTTTCAGTTTTAGGCAAAAACCGACCCAAACTGACACATACTCATCCTTATCTCCAACAGTATTTTCATGTCATTTGTTATATTACGTTTTTATAAATCTTTAAAATTTTAAATTGTATCTTTAATCATACAAAAATCTTTATATATCATTACATATTTCATATCACCATACATCTCTCATATACAGAAAAAAATGAAGTGTAAGGATTTTTCAAAAGCATATCCTTTTACAAACATTTTTTGTTAAGTATTTTTTAAGGATAGACATGCTTCAATAGTTGGAAAACAAAACCTTAACTAAAGATTTTATAAAACTAAACCATTTAAAATGATATTAGACTTACATAAACTAAAGTACTAAACCATTGGAAATGATATTAGACTTACATAAACTAAAGTACTAAACCATGTGGTAATGATATATCTTTTTGAATTTCTTCATAATTATTAGATCAAATATTTGGTACAATCAATATATGAAATGGTAAAAAAAAGAAAAAATTTTAATACTACATTGCACATGACAAATGTTTTGTGAAATTCGGAGAAAGCTTAATATAACTTCTTTTTTTTTTTAAATAATTATATTGATGCAGTGTTTCATTGTTTGTCTAAACTAGGTAACATTCGTTAAACTAACGAATTCCATAATAGATAATACATTTCTAACATAGTATGAATATAGTTTTTCCTATCTTTTACTAAGTTTGGTAAGTAAATCAACAATGGTCCATTTAAGTTATTTTATTTATGGCAAATATGAAACACCAACTTTTTGTTATATCTGATGGTGCAATTATATATATATATGACTACCACTATAAAGAGAAAAAAATAAGATTACTTTTGATCTAAGTCATTAAAAATAAACCTACAAATCAATCTCCACTATCTAAATTGAAAGTCAACTATGATATCTAATTATGTTAAATCTTTTTTGATATTTAATGTAACTATTATTATACCATTACATTAGAAATCTTGCCTATTAAAGTTTGACAAATGTTGTAGTGAGAAAATTTGCATTTCCTGAAGTTGTCTGGACATTTACATGCATACATTGATATTATATACCAATTTTTGTTGTCAACAATCCTTATTTATGTTAATGTTTTTTTTTTACGTGAAGTTAGTTAATAACTTTTTAAGAATGTTTTAATGATAGGTGGAGGTAGCAAAAGCTTATGAGAAAGACGTTCCAGCATGCCTGGGGTGTTTTAACAAATGCATAACATTCTAACATAGATATTGTATATAGGATTTCATTAATATTTATGATGTTTTTTAGTGTATAGATAGAAAACATAAACTTTAAGACTTTAACTAAGTTTTAAGGTATGTTTGGTAGAAAAGATTCGAGCTAGGACTGTAGCTAGGAGTTTGGAGCTAAAGCTTGATGATGTGGCTAGGAGCTAGAGCTTCTATTTCAACCATTCTTACACAATGTTTTATTTTAAAGACATTTTAGGGGCTTTTACTGCCTTTTAGGAGCTTTTTCGAGCTGAGACTTTTAATCTCAAATGCACATCCAAACAAGTCTATCTTCTTTAAAAGAGTTATTTTTTAAAAACTTAGGATTTTGAAGCTCCTAATTAAAAACTCCCTAAAAGCCTCATACATGTTTTTTTTTCCTGAATATAATGGTCTTACGTTTTAACAGTTTATGATAAAAATCAACACTATTAGTAGTATGATACAATGTAATAATAATAAAAGAAAAGAATAAAAATGGAAGGGATAGTGATTGTATATGTTAAAAAAGATAGTGATTGTATTAAAGGACCAATGGAGTGTGAGGTGGAATATATATATATATATATATATATATATATAGGGGAAAGTGAGTATGGGGTTGTGCCCCATCTAAGCTTAGATGGGGTAGATGGGGAACAACTCATTAAATATGATGGTTAAGATCCAAGACCTTAACCATTTTATATACTTCTATATTTATGGTAACATGATACTCATATTTACAGTATATCAAAAAGGTACATATGCTAATTTACGAGGACCATAAGTGTCATAGGCCAAATGGTTTTGTCAGCTTTATTGTAAACTAGGAATTACATGTCGCGCCATGGGCGACGTAAGGTTTTGAAGCGTTTATGTTTATTGGTAGGGTAAAAAAACCACAAATTTATGAGCGATAAAAAAATATTAAAAACCAAATGTTAAAAAAATACAAAAAGAATATACTAAAGAAAAAAGATAAAGAAGAAAACCAAAAAGACAAAAAAGAATACGAAAACCAAATGAAAAAGTTATATAAAAAAAATGTTACATTTGAAAAAATAATAAAAACCAAATGTTTAAAAAAGTAAGAATGATATATAATGCAACAAAAAAAATTTTAAAAAAGAAACAAAAAAATAGTACATACCAAAATATATAATATTTTAAAAAGTTATAAAAAAATGTTAAATGTAATAAAGGTATAAAAAACAAAATATTAGAAAAGTTTAAAAAAACCATAAATTATATAAAGTTAGGGGGTTGAAATAATAATAAAAAAAAATAGGAGGGACAAAAAAGTAAAAAGAAAAAAAAGAGGGGCCAAAGTGTTAATATTTATTATTAAATACAAACTAAAAAAAGGGGGGGGGGGAAGGTTTGAACCCGTGATCTCCGGGCATAGACACCAACCACTCTACCAAGTCTGTTCTTTGTTTCATATTTGCTAAATCTCTTATTTATATTTAAAATGCAGATTAAGACAAAAAAAAATATTGTTCACATGATACTCCTTTATTATAGTATGTAATAAATTCAAAGATAAAATAATTATATATATATGGCTACCACTATAAAGAGAAAAAAATAAATTTATTATTTAACCTTGATCATTGAAATTCAAAGTTAAATTAATCTTAACCATTAAAATTGAAGTCAAACTTTTTTTTTAAACATGATAACTAATTTATTTAATTTAGTTTATAGTTTATATTAATGGTAACATAACAATTAGTCAATTTCTACACTTGCTGTCTTTGTAAAAAACATGCAAAGTCTTCATGTTGTATGCATCTATTTTCAACCAAATTTATATACACATAAAACTTCAATTTTATCCATGTACAAAAATGAAAATAACAAAATCCCCCGAAACAACAAACGATTAATTATGAAGTTGGTGTAGTTATATCACTATCTAATAAAATTTCTTTTAATTTTTAACTTTCTTATTTATTATAAAAAATAAAAATTAAGTTTTAAATTTTAGTTTATAAATTAGCATTAGTCCATTAATATATAATAATAATAATAATAATAATAATAGTTTGATAATTATAGCCTTTTGCTATCGATAAGATGCAATAAAGTATGATAGTTGAAATTTTATATATTATATATTTGATACAGTTATTTTTATGTATAATATTTTACCTAGACCTATAAATAAGTTATATTAGGATCGGGTTGACACGTTGAAAAGTTTCTGACCCGAACCAAAGTTGAGTCGACCCAATCGTCTCGATTAATACATGGGTTGACATGTCAAACGAGTTGTTTTAGGTCAAATGAGTTATTTTTCGTTGACATGTCAAATTGGTTGGTTTTGGATCAAATGAATTGTTTTGAGTAATGTGGGTTGATCGGTCGAATGTGTGATACCCATGTAAACTTTTTTTATTTGGTCATCCAATGTGTAAAAAGTGAGGTTTGCTCTTTAAGTTTAAGTCAAATGGATTGTAGATTGTTGGATCAAATGAGTTGATGGGTCGATGTACTATCAACATTGTATAAAATTTAAATATTTTTGGGTTGACGGGTTAACTTACTGACCCAAAAGGTTAAATCGACCTAAAAAATCAAGTTGATGGGTTACTGCGTCTAGATATCACAACTCTAAACTGACTATATATATTATATTATAAAAAAATGTACAAAGTTGAAGATAATTTATTTTTTCTTTTTTGTTATGGGAACCATATATTTATATAATATATTAAAGGATTTAGTACGCGATAATGAAACAAACTATGCCCAAAAATTTATAGCGTGCACGAACTAACTTTTTTTTTTTTTATTGTATGCATAAACTTAGTAAAAATATTCAAATCATGCAATGTGTATAAGTGGCATCCCATATAAGCTATCACGTGGGGAAAAAAATTGAATATGCCACGTGTAAGGTTTTGATTGGCCGGTCACAAAAAGTTACATGATTTAAACTTTTTTATTAAGTTTATGCATATAATAAAAAACGTTAGTTCTTGCACACTATAACTTTCTGGGCATAGTTAGTTGCATTCCGGCGCACTAAACCCTATATTAAACCAACAATAAGTTATTATTTTTGGATAAAAAACTTTTAAATTACTTGGTAACCAGTCGGTCATGCTATAATGAAAAAAAAAATATATATATATATACATTCAAGCTTTGATCTCCATTTAGGGTAAATGCCTATGAACCCCTTAGTCCCATAGATAAATTTTTTCTCTTAAGCTATCTAAAATAATACACAAAACAATCATAGCCTTTAAAATTAAAAGTCAAACTTTTGGTAAATAAGGTAATTTTTTAATGTTATATAAATACATTTTCTAATTACGACATGTATTTAATTTTTTTAGTTTTAAATTTAAATATTTTACATAGCTAACAAAATTAAAATGGTGTTAGACTTGAAGAACCAGTAAAAAAGAAAGAATTTAAAACAGCGTAAACTAATTTTCATCTAAAAATCTTTGTGTCAAGTGTAGATTAGTTTTGTTGTGTGGGATTATCGGTTGAAACATATAGAAAGAAAGAAAGGCTTCATAAAATGAGATTTTAAACTTATAATTTCAAATCAAAAGTAAAAATAGTTTAAGTCATATATGCATTGTTATTATTATACTAAAAGGGTACCCGTGAAATACAGCATAGGTGACGGGTTGCCGTGGTGGCGTCGTGACGGATGGCAGCGGTGGCGATAGCATTGTTAGGCATGAGCATGGGTCAAAACCCGACCAGATCCGTACAAAACCCGACACCCAACAATGCAACAAAATTCAACCCGTCATTATCCTATTAGATATATGTTATGCCTTTTACTAATAAAAGTTGGATATTACACTTTTGTTGATTTATTTTATTTTTTTATATAAAGTTCAACACGTTTCGTGTACTCTTAAATATATATATATATATATAGTTTTTGGGGTGGGTTATTTTAGGACCACCTCTTAGTTTAGGACCATTTAGGACATGTGTTTTTTGTAACTTATACACCACCATTATCATCTACTACGATATACAAGACTTTTTTTGTAAAAACACTAAGACTTCCCGGCGACGGGCCCACCGGAAAATTATGTGTAAGTTAACTTACACATGATTTTCCGGCGACGCGGTGGTCGGAAAATCATGGTGGTCGGAGATGATAATGGTGGTGTGTAAGTTACAAAAAAACACATGTCTTAAGATTGGTCCTAAAATAAGTGGTCATAAAATAACTTGCATCTATAGTTTCTAACACACACACACACATATATATATATATATATATATATATATATATATATATATATATAGTTTCTAACCCGGTCAACGACCGGGTATAGATCTAGTTGGATTTGATTCATAACTAAAATAACGAATCCCCGATTATATTAAGTAAAAAGTTTAAGAAGAACCAGATAAATATATATAGTAAGTAAAAGGATTTCAAAAAAAACCAAAAATAAAGTTAAAGAATCCCCGATTATTTTTGGCCCCAATACCCAATAAGTCAGAATTTAGCGGCTCTAGGTCCAGGTTTGGGAGTGAGAATTTTAATCGGGTTCGAATTCGAAATTACCTAAATACGACCCATTGGTAAGGATAGGGGTAATGTGGTAGAATTATTCTCCTTCAAATTTATTAATTTAAGACCAGCTTATATGCTTTATAGCAATGCTGTCAATTAGGTAGACTCGTGTGTAATTGGTGGGTTGAGAATCTTTGGCCCAAACCCAATCCATTAAAAGTTTAATGTTAAAAAACTCAATCCAGCGACCCCCTGATTAATACATGGGTTGACGAGTTGACTTGTCAAATAAAATGGTTTCATTCAAGTAGGCTTAATGTTAATGCATTTAAGTAGGTTGGTTTTAAATCAAGTGAGTCAAATGAGTTGTTTTTAGGTCAAGTGGGTTTCCAAGTTGGCAGGTGAAATGTTATGGTTTTAGTAGAGTTCGTCGGTAATAATTAGGATTTTTGGATTGGCGGGTTGGCCTGACAACCTTGGTGGAGTTGGGGAATTAACATACAGAAAAGCTCGAACCCTAACTTGACCCATTATAAATTTCAATTTAGAACCTGGATCTATACGGGTTAATCAGGGTAGCCTTGAGTCGACTTGATTAATTAATGGGTTGGAGGGTTGACAGGTCAGATAGGCTGCTTTGGGCTCAAATGACTTACATGTTAATGCTTTCAAGTGGGTTGATTTTAGGTCATGGTCAAATTGGTAGTTTTTAGGTTAAAAGAGATGACAGGTTAAATTGATTGGTTTTAGTTAAGTTAGTCAAATGAGTTGTTTCGAATCCAATGAGTTAGCGGGCTGGTAAATCATATGGGTTATTTTTGGGTTAGTTGTTTTTGGTAAGTTGGATTTTGAGTTAGATCAAGTATTGATAGCTTTATAATGTTAGGGTGTTGAAAACATTTTATATGCAAGTGATTACAAAAATAATATTCATGGTTTCATACACATAACTCATTTGTAAACTCTTAGCTCAATATCTAATCTTGTATAATGTATCATGTTATTAGGACCATGCAATGTTTTTTGATCCAAATTTCGTCACGCAAGCGATAATTTTTTTCTTTAATTCTATTATATATATATAATCTCAAATAAAGTTTATAATCTCTTGAATCTAATTATTTGTTTATATATATAATCTCAAATAAAGTTTATATATATATATAATCTCTTGAATCTAATTATTTGTTTCATTTTATTTCTATTCTAATAATGATGAACTAACTCAAATAAAGTTTTCATAAACTATAAAATATATAAATATTTGTTTAACCCGGTCAACGACCGGGTATAGATCTTGTTAAAAAAGTTAACATAATTATGCTTATAATTAGAGAAACATCACATTGATTTATTTACATATTAATTACAAAACATTCTTGACTTGTACACGAGTACCAGGTTTGACATTAAACACATAAAAAATGTTAAATATGGTCAAGTACCGTAGTTAACATGTATAAAAATTTATTTTTCATATTATAGTCTACCGTTTAGATTTTATATCAAAGTACAAAAAAAATTATTTTTCATGTTATTGTCTACCATTTTGATTTTATAGTAGTATACAACTATTTTAAACACATTAACAACAATCCTTAAGTTGTAGTTAGCAAATCCCATAACATATTGGATTACATAATTTTGATGACTTATATTTTGACAGAAACATTGAAATTTAATGTAATGAAATTAAATTCTGCCAATATATTTGGTTAGCATAATGAAAAAAGAAATAAGTTTCTTTGACTAAACTCAATTCAATTCTATATTTATTTATAAATCATGTTTAATATGCAATTCTTTTTAGATAAAAACATAATACTCGTACATATGTATACATTCGACTAGCAGCAATCTTCGATTTTGATATCATATTAGGAGAGGGGGAAGAGAATCTGTAACACCCCGACTACGGTAGAAAACTCGGGATGTAAGATAAAGCACACGCGCACATGGATGTTACATAGGAATACTAAATGAGCGCATAGATTAAGCATAATTAATCGATTACATAGTCAATTAAGCAAAAGAGGAGTCATCACACATAGGTTAAATCAGCAATCAAATAAATGTATGAAAAGTTCCCACGCAGGGGTAACGGTTAGGCATATTGCCATCAAGCATAAATGAAAGCATGCAAACTCCAATCCTAAATCCTGAAGTCTGCTATGAGTCCCATGCTACCAATCCTAGCCACGATTTGCTTGATTTCCTGAAAGGAATACTTAAACGTGTCAACACAAAGGTTGGTGAGTTCGTAGGTTTGAGAACATTAATAAGTTGTATAAGTTATGATTTATGCCGTCAATAGAATTCGAGAATAAAGTAGTATGATGTGGCTAGAGACCAACTTTGCACATGAGTATGAGAATGTGTATAATCGTGCACTTACAGTACTTGGCTAGTATGTATCAATTGTGCACTCACAGTCATAAACATGACATGGCTAGTATTTATCAATCGTGCACTCACATTCATAAACATGACATGGCTAGTATGTATCAATCGTGCACTCACATTCATAAACATGACATGGCTAGTATGTATCAATCGTGCACTCACAGTCATAAACATGACACGGCTAATATGTCACAAAGTAGTCTAACAGCCATAGAATAACAATAGAAGCAGTTATGGCATATATAAAAGCATATTTTGTATTACTTTCACCCCAAAACATAAGTAAAGAAAAAGGGGCTACGAAGACTCACAGTGATCCGGTACAACGTAGTTTACAAGCACAGAGAACAAGCACATATATAAGTAGGTTATATCTATTTGAATCCAAGTACTTCTTGATGTCAACCTAATCACAAGTCATTGATCATAGATGAATACATGTATTAGTTCTTGTGATTAATTATTCACTGAAATATCCTTGATGAGCTAATGATTTGGTCCTTTGAAGATCTTTAAACGTTTTGACTCAAAAGAGTTTCAATGAACTTTAAGTACGTAAACTGGACTCGAACTGAACGTCTTAGAACTCACACATAAGTACTTATCGTATTAATGAGTTGAACATGTCTTTAATAATGCACTTTAGCCTTGAGAACTCAATTTAACTGTTCATAGAACTCGTACTTTAGTAATTTAGATAGCACATATCTTATGTGTACTCAATTAGGGTTTGCACTTTGTTCGTTGTTTTAGATTGTCTCATGAACTAGCTCGATATTAATAAGTAGCCTTTAATGTGTTTAATCGAATGATAATGATGTTATGAACTTGGTTTGGTGTTAAATGATTAAGTATGGTGTGTTATAGAACATGTACATGTTGTTTTATGATTGCAAGAAGTCGTCCTAGGGTTTTAGGGTTTCAAGATCGTCCCTCTGGTGCAAGATCGTCCTAGCTGACCCTAGTTCAAGATCGTTTTAGGTTAGCAAGCTCAAGATCGTCTTATGGCTCAAAGCTAGGTTAGGATCGTTTTAAAGTTACATAGACCAAGATCGTCTTAAGGGTCAAAGAACACGAACATGAACAAGACCTGATTGATTTAAGTTCAAGTATGCCAAGTTATAAAACAAGATCGTTTTGTGTCAAGATCTTCCTGGCAAGGTCTTCCTGGCAAGATCTTCCTGGCCAAGATCTTCCTGGGAAGATTTTCCTGGCAAGATCTTCCTGGCCAAGATTTTCCTAGCGCCAAGAACAATTGTTTGAGCAAAACCAATCTAGAAGATTAGTTACCCAAGAGGTGTACCAACACAACATCACAACGCAAGATCAAATGAGCAACCACGAAGAAGTGCAAGATGGCAGCCCTAGGACGGTCTTGGGGTCAAGATCGTCCTAGTGCTTCATGAACAAGATCGTCCAACACTTCAAGGACGGGCACGAGTTCGACAAAAAAGCCTAGATCGATTTCGGGGCTTGTTAGAACAAAGAACTAGTACATATATGCACAATAACATTAACCATTAACACTTTAAACGATTTCAAAACCATCTATAACATGAACAAGGTGTGGCACATCAAGAACAAGTTTCCCTTCATTTTCAAAAATGGGTTTTGTAGATTAAAGCATGTTATGACCCAAATTTGTTTATAAAAATGTTACTAAACACATTTAGCCACAAACCCATTAACTATTAACACAATTTTCATTCAAAAATTGGACCAAATCATCATGAACATAAACTTGAAAAAGTACACTTTTAATTTGATCAAAACTCAAAATTTGTTGTTGTTACCTGAGATTTGATTCTAGAAATATGTTTTGATTATCACAAGGATGCTAAAAGTACAAACGATTTTGGTTTAACAACCCAAAATCAAAAGATAAATTTTGTGTGTGTGAATGTGGCTGCAACTATGTGTTTTTAGAGAGAGAAAGAAGAAAGATGGAGAAGGAGGTGAATAGTAGTTTTCTCTCTCAAGGGTTTCCATCATTTTCTATTTAAACCTTTCCCATATTAAATGAACTCAATAAATGTAAGGACCATTTGCGAACATTTTGAACTAGAACTTTTATGAACACAAACGTTTACTACTCGAATTCTAGTATTTTATCGTATTAAATTATAGACTCGTCCTTTAAGTCAAGATTTAAGCTCAAATGGGTCTTCATGTAAACATATAACTGAGTCTAAAATATATCAAGAACTTGAATTGAATTGGACTGTCTAATCGTTCCAATGGCGAAAGTACGATTCTAGAAACTTATTTAAAACATTTCTATGACGGTTGTTACAAAATCCGAATAGAATAGGTTTGCAAAAGACCAAGGTCTTAAATTCTGCATGTGCCTCTCGCTTCTTGACCACTCTTTACCTTTAAGCCATCACTTTGTTGTGTGGCTGGTGGCGGAACTGGAGTAGTAACTCCACTCCGAAATTATGCAATCTTGGGTGACGATATAGTCATCTTGGACTCGCTAGTTGCTGCCAAATATCGTGAGTTGTTGGTGTTATCTATTTTTTTTTTATTAATGAGATGAGTTGAACATTTTTTTCTTCATGTATTTTAGGGCTTTGCCTATTTCTAATCCTAAAAGGAATGTAAGCCGTAGGGATCCAGATGGAATGAGAACAAAAAGTTATCACATGATCACTCAAAAAAATAGGTGTTTTGGTTCAACTATACTGGTTGAAGGATCGATAGAAATCTGTATGTGCTGATAAGTCTTTTTCTTATTTATTTAAAGAAAAATATTAATTTTTTTTTGTTTTTGGACAAACGATATCAGTTCAAGTCTATAGATGGATCCAGATCTAGGGGCCGAAAGAAAATGATACTATAATCTATTTAGAAATAAGGAGATTCTTCTATATCAAAAATTTAGTTTCTAAAATAATAGGAAAATTCCTAAAGTCGTAACAAGCTAGCCGAACTGGAAGGTGCGGCTGGATAACCTCCTTTTCAGGGAGAGCTAATGCTTGTTGGGTATTTTGGTTTGACACTGCTTCAAAGATATATTTATATATATACACGGTTACGGTTATTTTGGACTGTGTTCCGAAAAAAGTAGCCTACTTGAGAAAGAAGAGCACGCAAATTCTCTTTATCCCTACATCATGATGGTGAGCGAAGGATTTAGGAAGTTTGAGCTTTATGCAAATGGCTAAAAATATCTTTTGCGCTTTATATGATTAGTATTCCATATAAAATTATATATATATATTGTTGGTAGAGCATAGAGAAAAAAATAAAAAACAACTTTTAATCCTAACCATATAAAATCATAAGCCCTTACATCTTAGCCCTTGAAATTCAAAATGAAATTTCTAAAAATATAAAAGTCAAAAGCTAATAAATATGACAACTTTTCAATTGTTTTAAATACTGCTGCTCAAATTTTTTTAATAGTTCAAAAATACACGACAATGATCAGTGCATAACAACATAGTCACAGATCAAAATCTCATAAATTGCATATGATTAAATCTTTGATAACTTATGGTAGATTTGAGCTTATCATTATAAAAAAAACATAAACACATGCTTCTCAAAATAACTTTAAAAAATACTAATACTTAACTTTTTAATCTCAACCTTAGAATGAAAAACAAAAATCTAAACCTCGACATAGTATTTACATTTGAAGAATTTTTATAAAAAATGACCAGTATATATAAATTTAGTCCAATACAAGGATGTTTTAGCTAATCTAATTTTAGTTCAATACAATATATTTTAGCTGTCCGGTACCTACATTAGGTATAGAAGCTTCTCACATACTAATATTTTAATATTTATTGTATGATAAATAAATGATTGACCTCATGTTTTTATGGATTAAAAAATTAGCATGTATATATATATATTGTTGGTAGAATATGAGATGTGAAAAGAAATTCAATATCGAAAATCAAGAATCAAAATCGGAAATTATAGATACTATAGATATTGAATGTATAAATGCGATACGACAATAAACATTAGAATCGTACCTCCACAATGTGCAAAATGGTTAATGATTTATCAAAATATCTAAATTTTGACTTAAATCAAATTTAATAATGATGCTTATAAACTTTACTTATGAAAACGGGTAAGGGTGATGACGGTCCACTTCACCAACTATGGACTTTAAAATTTCTACTACGCGAATAAACAACTTTATATACAACAATAACTAAAATAAATACAAGTATAATTATAATATAATTATAACAAGTTTAAGCTAACTGGTTCGGGTTAGCGGGTTGAAAATACTCAACCCAAACCTGACTAGATATCAAAATCGACTTAGAAATCTCACCAAAAGTTGTTAACTCGTCAACCTGAACCAAACCGCCAACACACAAAAAATATTCAAATGCCTTAGTATTGGGTCAAGATTGGGTGGTTTGCATATCAAATGGGTTGATTTTGGGTCAGGTGAATCAAATGGGTTGGTATAAGTATCATTTAAATTTAAATATTTTTTATTTGACGGGTTGACTTTTTAACCCAAAAATTCAATCTGACCCCAACCCAACACAAAAAAATCAAGTTGGGGGGTTACGAAATTTCACAACTTTAACCCAGTTTTTTGATTCGATTTCAAGTCGAATTTCCGGTAAGGTCAAGTATTGACAATCTTAATATATAATAACCCGACTCTATATATATTATACCGAAAAATGTACAAAAATAAGTTTACTGGGTATTAATCTAGTTTGTTTGGGACCAAGAATCTTTATAAATACCGCTACCATGAGTCCATGAGACACCACCAAATACGAAAATAGGAAAATTATAAAAAGAGAATTAAACACAACATTAAAGAGATCCTAAGTTAAAGAAAGTAAATAAAAAATGTATCAATTTCGAGAAGGTTGTTATGTGTAGCAGGAATGGTTATGTGAGATGGCGGATGGTGTGGCATTGGTTGTGACTTGTGAGATCATCCCCATCGGTCAAATATATATTGGTTGGTTTCTATAAAATAACTATTTGGTATTATTTTTGAATAGATAATAATTATATTTTGACAGTTTTCATTAAATTGTAACAAATTTTGTAGGATATTTCTAAAAGATATTAATTAATTAAATTAGCTGTATCGGCCGATATTTCTCGTAATACTGGAAACTATCACCATACTAACTAGCTTTATACCCGGTCGTTGACCGGGTTAAACGAATAATATGTACTTACAATTCATGAGAGGTGTATTGGAGTATGGGTTAAAAATACAGATAAATTAAGAATTTACAGATGAGTTACGTGTATAAAAGTCATGAATAACAATTTTGTCATCAGTTGCATGTAAAATATTTTCAGACACCGTATAGATTATATATTAATATTGCTCCATTTGACCACCTCCCCCAAAACGAATTCATTTGACCTACCAACCCACTAACTCACTTGACACAAAACAACCCATTTGACCTACTTGACCTAAAACCAACTTATTTAACCTGTCAACTCCTTTACTCCAAAACTATCCATTTTACCGTGATATAAAATCAACCCACTTGAAAGCAATAACAATTTAACATTAAACCTGCTTAACCCAAATCTAACTATTTGACAAGTCAACCTTCCATCCCATCTATTAATCAGATCAACTCAAGTCAACCTGAGTCAACATGTCTAAAGTCAGGTATAAAAATTATGAGCTAAAATTTACAGTGGGTCGGGTTGGGTCAAATGTTTCCAATCTGCTAACACACCAACCCTTATAAGAGTATTCTAATTAGGACTTTCAACCCGATTAACTAATAAACTCCAAAATAGCCTCGTCATTTTGAATGAATATTCAAATAAATGTTTAGTCATAACGATTTAAATATCTAATTAGCTCAAAACATTACCAATATCATGCAAGATAGTTAATTGAAATAAAAATATCATTTAAAACGTGTCAAGAGTTTTGTTAGATAAGTTGTCAAGTAGAACGCATGAAATCATAGTGTCATTCAATTGGATAATATGTGAAACTCAAATCACGTATGACTGTGATGAAACTCAGGACTTTCGACCCTCCCTAATAATTCACTTTTACAAATGTAAGAAGTGAAATTCGAGACTTAATAAATTTTTCTAAGGTTACTTTATCAATGAGCTACCAACTCATTAACTAAGTTGTTAATAACATTCAAATACATTTTGGCTTGACTTACAAAATTATGCGTTGAACACCAATATGTCTCCAATGAATTCTTGTAGTTTTATATTTAATAAAACAAAATGGCAAATTCTATTAATCGATTTTTTTTTTTGTTATATTTTTTAGGGTTTTGCTAAACAAAGTCCCGAGGGCTTTCATTAAGGTGCATTAATTAGTTGTATATTTACCATAAAATTCAAGAGGCCGACATTTAATATGAAAATGTACAATCTTTTTACGCACGTTAAGTGAAGTCTTAAGGACTTTCTTTAGCATTTTTCTATTTTTTGAGTGGTAAACTTTATTTCCTTAATTGTGTACACGGACCTATTTTAATAATAGTAATGATAATTAAAAAAAGAAGTGCATGTTTTTAACATTCAATAGTTACCATATATAAGTAGTCAACTTTGACTTTAGTTTCAAAGGCCTAGATTAATTTGGTTATTAATTTAAATGGTTAGATTAAAAGTTGAATTTATTTTATTTTCTCCACTCTACCGGCAATATATATATATATATATAATACGATTAAAATATCAGTTTTTAAAACATTGCATTTAATACACGATATTTTGTATCGCAACTTCACTATCTTTTTTCCTTTTGAATGTACAATAATTTACATATAGTTAAACTTAATCAAATAAATAAAGTACATAACATCTATAAGAAAATCTCAAATACACATAATTTTTCCTTCTTTCTATAGACTAAAATATTGAAATTTGTTCATAATTCTCATTTTCTATTCTTAATGTTTTAAAACAAGAGATATTTTTAATAAATTTTAAACAAAAAATAAAGATAGTGATATATCCTTTCAATAAATAATCTAACAATCCTCTTAAACCTTAAAACATGACAAGTGTAATACATTAATTTTCTAATCTAATCTCATTCATTGATTTCACCAAGTGTCATAATTTTATAATTAGGTGGAAGGATTGATTTGAAGGATTTTAGCATTGGAAAGAACATAGAAATTAAGTTCCTTTATAAAGGCTTGGCTTGAGTATATCCAGGTTCAAGTTTGAAGGGGCAGGGTTTATCCTTATTAATCGTCGTGTCTTCGGGCGAATTAGTAGCGGATTTCTCCCCATCGGGTATTTGAAATATGCATTTCTATTTCGAGTGAGCTCTCTAGCAAGGACCCGGTTAAGACAACATATACTAGACCTCTCGCTGTCGAATCGCGACACGAAGTATTCAGCAAAATACACCTTTCAAAAAAAAAAGATTTTATCATTTTCCCAAAAAAAAAGCTTGGTTAGGTTGTTAATGAAAATGTAAAAATTAAATGTAATTGGTTCAATTTAGGACGATCCGTTTAAATTACTCTGTTTTTTTTTTTTTTTTTGCCTTTTCAATTTTCATTTACAAAACATAAATAACTTCGAAGCATATTCTCATACAAACTCATGAAGAAAATAACTTTTTAATCATAATTCATCCCCTTCACTCCTTTTTTTCTCTTCTATTCTTTCGGTTCAATAGTGATCACTACGAACTAAACTCCACAAGTATTTCACTATTTCAGTTTAGTTTCTAATATTGAAGCCCATTGGGCTCGTTATTCCAAGTGAAGTCATGGGCCATTTTTTAGCTAAACTCCATCATTCCAAGTGAACTTTTTTTTATAAACAAAAAAGGTATTAAAAGCTATGAAGATCGAAGAACATAATACGAAAGATTTTAATACAACACAATCAGGTGATAGATACCAAACTCCGATCTACTTTATTGGTATTGAAAACTTTCTGATTACCATTAATTTTTTATACCATACAGTAGTTCGGTATTTATTTCTTGAGATATAAGTTTATATGTAGATATATTGGTGGGACGCCACAGTTGTCAATAAACCTTTAATTTGTTTAGTTTAAGTTGGCAAAATATACTTATGTTCTAATAATGTCTGCAAAACTACCACCGAAATATACAGTGTTATTTAAATGTTGAATACAAATATCCAAAACATATCAACACTCAAAATTTGATACACCTTAACTAATATATCAACAAGCATATACTCTTTTTTGCTTTTCATGACGTGTGTACACAACTATAACTAACATATAGTTTTTTTTAATGGCATTACAATTTTATTGAAAAATACTAGTAAGAAACTAGTAAAAAAAAAAACAGGGCTACCCTATTACAAATGCAATCATTTTTTTTTTTGCTCTTTTACTCGTATAAAACTAACAAGGTAATTGTGAATATATTCGTTCTAGAAATTCCAACTACTTGTTAAACGTTGATTGGTAGACACCATAAAGTAGTAATAGTAATGTGTATCAGAATTATATCCCTTTCAAATAGTTGAAATAGAAGAACAGCAGCTGTGCTCAAGTACCTGCATGTTTCTGCACAGTAAATCCAAACAAAATGGCAAACGTACGGTTCGCATCCATATATTATGGTCTAGCCAATAACTTCAAATTAGTATCCAAGGTCATTGACCGTATAGATACGAGTGAGTATTCATCAACTTATAAGTTGTCGGCTCAGTTCAACAATGGATTGGACAATGTTTTGAACTTTGGAGATATAGATAATTGTTTTTTTAAAAACAACAATTAATTAAGGAAAACCTCTCATAAGTTCTGTTTTGACCCAACATTGGCTAGCCTAAAATCCGTGACGACGTTCTTTCATAAACAGACACCACAATAGTATGATCTGTTTAATAAGTTTTTCCTAGAGACTAATTCGTTTTAATGATATTGTAAATGTCAATGTCCAAGAGAAACATGCATGTCCATATAATTTGTACCATAAAAAGTAATTCGACTGATATAATACATAGTAAAGAGTTTGTAAATTATAAATGTTAGTATATGCCTAGTTAAAATCAAATTAATTTTGTATTATTTTGGTAATCAACGTACCCATAAAAGAATGATACTCACGAAACTAAATATTTTAACTTGCCAAATTGAGATCATGAATTATAGAAATAGCTTTATTTGTGGGGCTTCTTCCGTTGAAGATGTGAACCAAAAGTTGGCCACCAATACCACAAATATGTGCTGACCCAAGAAAATATCAACGATTTTACTTTACAATTCTAACACGATTGTCACTTACACCATTCTTATCACTTTTATTAAGTAACGATTTAAAGACCGCATACATGGTAATGTGTGATCTCAATTTGTTAAGTTTCTAATCATATCAGTTTTTAAGGTATAGTACTAGTATATATTATTTGTGTCTTTGTAGTCGAGTTAATTATATGTCGAAGAATAATATAGATGGATGAAAATGATGGGTAGAATGATATAATGTGGAAAATTTGAGTCTCTCCGACACCATGTTATGATTGTCAGCCCTATCTTTTCTTCTGTAACAAACAAAAGTGTAAATCCATCAAGTGTTCCAAAGAGTCCATCCGAATCAAAATATTCTCTAATTTTCGTTTTTTTGTGTACATGTGTAATGTGTGAAGCAATAGGACACTTACTTGAAATTTTGTAAGCTAGCCAACAGCCATCCGTAGGGTTGTTTAAATTTCGATTCATGAAACCGACACAATTCAACCATAGAATATTTGAGGTTACAACTCCTCAAAGGCTAGAAACTTATGTGGAAGGTTTTAAACTTAATCAATGGTAGTTCAGTACTAAGGACCTCTTTGTATTTTTTTAATGAATAAGTGACTGAATGGATAAATAATATCTATAAGAGTATTATAAAGTAAAGGCGGAGTTAAATTTGAAGGTGACGGGTTATAGAATTAATGAAAAATAAAGAGAAGGTGTTGGAGGTGAACCGTTTTGTACTACCATTCCACACTATTCGCATTAATCGAAGCGTGGAATAAACTTGTAAGATCCAAGGTGCGTGTAAGTAGTTTAACTAGTGTGGTTGTGGGGCTTGAATTATTTTGTACTAAACACACCAAGGTCGTTAGTCTAGATAAGTTTTATAGCCTGGTTGAATACAATCTTCACCACATATATATTTTGAGTACTTAATTTTTGATATTCGAAACACGTGATGAAAATAATGATATCTTCACAAAAGATGCATGTAATGTATGTGCTTATGATCGAAGACCTGTATTTTAAGGTTACTCTCGCATGTTGCGTTTGTTGGATCAAGAGTATCTGATCTCCCTCAAAGATTAGGAAAGAGCACAAGAATCTCCTTGAACCATATATTACAAAAATGTTGGGCTTGGACTAATTAAGTATTTAAGTGTCATGATATTGCCACCTGAGTTAGTTGGCAATAGGGTCGCCCTAATTGCGGGGTGTCCTCCCCCTCCCAAATTACCTTCTAAACTAAAGTCACCTCAATTGAGGGTTGTCTCACCTATGGTGGCCTCAATTGAGGGTTGGAAATAGGAACCCCGTATTTAAGTTACATTAAAATAATCATGGTTAAATCTGAAAGTTTTTTTTCAATATGGACACATGAGTGAAAGTTTTTCTCCATAAAGCTATATATATACTCGTAGACTCGTAGATGTAGTGGATTCTAATGTTTCACTTACACTATTGGAGTTGTTAGTTTAGATTGTACTAGCTAGTAATCGATCGATCTCATCTAGATGCATGTCAACATGAAATGTGGTTGATGACTATCACTAACACATATCTAGCTAGATGGCAACAAAAATAAACCAGACAAATGCCCCAGCTATCAATTGGAACAAAAAGGGGCCATCACTATTGCACCTTACCCGACCCATCATGGAATTATTGAGGTGCACATGCATAAAAATGTTTCTAATGTTTGTATTCCTCCCCCATTTTGTTCTTAAATACCTCTTACTTTTCTGAAATGATTAAAAGGAGAAAGAAGATAGACCCATGAAAAATAATTAATTTTTAAGCAATACCCAATATTATTTCAAGAAGAATAATTATTACATGGAAACATCTCTTGTATCCAAAAAAGTGAATGGATTGGATTCACTCATTGGTTCCTCTTTTTACAGTTTGTGTCTCCCTCTTTTTGTTTTTTGAACATGCTTTGATTGTCCATTGTTACCAACTCCTTAAGAAATGGAGATTTATTTTTCCGACAAGTTGAAAGGAGTCAAATGCTTTGCATTCATGATCTAGGATGAATTTTGGTGCATTCAATTAAAAGTTATAAATATATATAAACATAAGAGAAATTACCAGGGCAACTAGTGAATCCTATATATCAAGTAAATTTATGTCAATTGAACGAGTGTGTGTTATGTTTTTGTGTGGGAATGAAGGTTTGGAGAAGATGTGATTGGAGAGCATTTCATATACACTTTTCTTTCCAATGGATTTTCAGTATGTCATATATATATAAAGGTTGTTACAATTGCAACTAATTAAAAAACAATCCTATTCATACTCGATGCCTAGCTAGATTCATTGAATTGGTATGTTACATATTTACAACTAATCAAACCACCTAATTAAACAATTGTTATCTATATAATATAGCTCTAACATTCTTTCTCTATGTAACGATAATAGTCTAGGCGTTTCGATAATTCCTCAACTCTGAATTCAACTCTTGAGCTTGAATGCCGATCGAGAATATATTCCACCTTTGATTTTGAATTCTCCACAACCATTCTTGAAGACGAATCTTTCTTGAACATTTGATCGATCTTTCGATTTCATTATGCTTTAACCTATTCTACAACCTTGACGCTTAATTGGGATGCATCGTCAATGCCAAGTCAACATGAAATGGCTCAGAAGTAACATGGGTGATGAAAAGGCAGTGTAGCAAAACTCTAAAAACCGTTTTTGCATAGAGTATCTAATAAAGATTTCTAGCTAATTAACTTGTATTGATTATATATGTTTCTTCAATAATTACAGATGAGTAAAAACATCACCTGTTTATATGGCTATGCATCTCACATTGATTGTTCTAGTAGGTCCAGACTTAGGATCGAACACTCGTATAAGAATTCTTATCTAAGCTCTACAACAACAGCAACTAAAGTTTAGGCTTGTTCAATTGTTTCATTATAAAAAGTATATAGTGGATCCTACATTCAGAAAAGAATCCTAGAAATATGGAACAACTCTAGTATTTTTAAGTGAACTCAAATTCCCCTTCTTCGTTAAAAATATTTGTACGTGATCTAGTACGAATCATGTATACATGACTATAATATGGCTCAACCACTCGTAATTTCGTACCACATACACGTATGTACAACCCTTATAATGTTTTGATTCACATGATCAACGCCATTAACAATTATTCTTCAAAAAGAATACTGAAATAAGAAAAATTTACAATTACACAGTAATTGTAATAAGAGGAAAATAATTTTTCATATGCTTGATAAATGAATAGGCCCCCATGATTACATGAATATATAATGAAGACAAATTTGAACGGGCCTAAAAAAACAAGTGGAACGAATATAGTGACGAAAGAGATGTAAAAAAACCGACATGGTGCATAAAATGTCTAATAACTCATAGAAATGTGCTCCTCGTTCCAACAGTCGTTTCGAGTGGTCATACGAATATTTGAAAATTTGGTGTTTGTTTATAGTTTTCATAGTATTCGAACTTCGGATATTCTAAATTTGGGATTCGGATAATATTTTTGAAAATCTCGGGCATTCGAATATATCCAAGAATATTTGAAAAGTTTGGATATTGAAATTCATATTGCGAAGTTCAAATATCCAAAAATCAGATAGTTGAAACTTGGATATTCCCCTCAAAATTTCGGATAAAAGATTTCAATATCCGAACATATTCAAAACTTTGGATGTTCAAAGTTTTTGGATATCCGAAGTATCCAATTTTTAGAATAAAAATAAATTAATTGTCCTAGATATTTTCGTATTGAGACTAAGTTTCAAACATTTTTGTAAAGTTTAGAATATTTTCGGATATTGAAATAGTCTTTTTCGATATGTTTTTGACAATTTTAAATAATTTTGGATTTAAGAAAAAAAAAAAGATACTGAAATTCTTAAACTTTTTCAAAAGTCACTATCTGAATTTAAGTCTAAAATATAGGATATTCGACTTTTTGACGAAAACCGGATCAGATTTTCGGATAACATGTTCGGATATAGATAGTTTTGAGCATCCTTAGGTTTGTATAGGTTGAAAGACATTAATATCACTCACGTGTTATTCACATGGGAAACTTAACGACATTAATTAACTGATCCGTTAGAGAGTGACTACCGTTACAACTGAAACATGTCTTCAGGGACCATTGTTGCTAAAAATTAAAGAGAGGGATTGCCTTTGCAAAAAATGACAAACCACATGGACCATTTTTGGATTTAACTCTTGAAAATAAAAGTATAAGATCATGAAATCTATATTTCCTGTTATTGCTCAAGGCATAGATGTTTAAGGACATGCGAGACTTGACTACTTGAGTGATAGAATCAAACACCACTAAATTGTGAATCATTTCGCAGTCCCAACACACACCATAATATATAAAAGAGAACAAAAAAAACCGACTTCATGAAGGGTGACTACTTGAAAAACATGTGCCCCAACATACAAATTTCCACTCTTTGCTTATTTACACATCATGTTTTCTACTTACTTTTTGATGCAATTCTTTCTTCAAATAAATATATATATATATATACTATATCTACTATGCTACTACTCATAATCATGTTTTTTACTTTCTAACAGTAGTAGGGGGTACTTTTGACAATGGGAATCACCTTTCCATCACTATTTTTTTTAACCCTTTATCAACTTTACAGTAGAGAAAAAGAGTAGGTCACGTGAGGTATCTCAGTAAGTCACGTGTCCTGCATTTATTCATGCAAATCATAACATTTCACTTTCTTTCCAATATTTGTAAAAGAAAAGATAAAAACAAACAAATAAATAAAGTAATAATAAAAAAAATTTTAAAAATGAAAAAATAATAATGACTCCTTTGTTTGTTTTTTGTTATGTGGTAGGGATGTTTTTTTGGTTTCATCTGCTGAGTTTTTTCTTTCTTTGTGGGCTCAAGTTTCAATTCATTTGATTGGGGTTTAAAGAAGCTCTATCTCTTTCATTCTCAACCTAAGCTAAACCCCACATTTTACAACTATATGTGTGTGTTTTAGTGTGTGTATTAATCTCATCTCTCTCTTTTTTTCTTTTCTTCTTCTTGATTATTATTCCACTGTATATAAACTTTTTTATATAGAAGACTTGGCTCAACCTTACCTGCTCAAGGTTGAGGGGTCAATGAGGAAAAATAAAAAGCAAAGCAAAGAAAGTTCATTGAAAAAGCTAAAAGTATGTAAAAGCTTAAAAGAAAGCTGATTTTTCTCAAAGCAAACTGCTTTTTATTTTCTTTCTTTTTACCCTCATCTCCTCTCCTCTCTATATCTCCCCTTATTCTTTCATCTCATAAAGCTGAAACAAACAAACAACTTACCCCCACTTCAACATCTGTGTACTACTGAATCAATAAGATTTCTGATAGATTTTGCACTATACTTATACCTATATCTGATTCCAAATCCAAATCCACCCATATGTTTGACAACAATCACAACAACAATCCATCTTCTTCTTCTGATCCCTTTCTTATTTCACCAGATAATGGTCTTTCCAACAAAAGAAAAAGACGTCCCGCTGGTACCCCAGGTACGTTTATTTATCGCGTTTTTATAAAACAGATAAACCGTGCTTTTTCATAACTGTTTATATTATATTATTTTAAACAGTTCTAAAAAAGCACGTTCTTTGTTGCTTATTCAGAACCGTCTGTACTGAATAAGCAACTCCTATAGTCCTACCCCTATACTATGATTTATTTTTTAAATAATATATGTATAAATTTTTTTTAAATAATATATAGATCCGGATGCTGAAGTTGTGTCATTATCACCAAAGACATTGTTGGAATCAGACAGATATGTATGTGAGATCTGTAACCAAGGTTTCCAAAGAGATCAAAATCTACAAATGCACCGGCGCCGCCATAAAGTGCCATGGAAGCTCTTAAAAAGGGAGTCACCGGAGGTTAAAAAGCGGGTTTTCGTGTGCCCGGAACCAAGTTGTTTGCACCATGATCCGTGTCATGCACTTGGGGACTTAGTAGGGATCAAAAAACACTTTAGAAGGAAACACAGCAATGATAAACAATGGGTTTGTGAGAAATGTTCTAAAGGATATGCTGTTCAATCTGATTATAAAGCTCATCTCAAAACTTGTGGCACTCGAGGCCATTCTTGTGATTGTGGCCGAGTCTTTTCCAGGTTCTTTTTTTTTTTTATTATTATTATTATTTTCCTTTCGATTTCTGTATCTGTGATTGCGTTTATAAAATAGATTATCTGTTCTGATAAGCTAGCTACTTTAATTAGTAACTATTAATATTATTATGTATGATCATTTTTTTTTTTTTTTGCTATACAAATGTACACTTTATTAAACTATAAAAAAGGGATAATGATATATTTTTATCAAATTTTTACCCCTTTGTATTAAAGTAGCTAAATAGTAAAAGTAAATGAGTAAAAAAATGGCAAAGACTGGAGCCTATGCAAGCTAGGACACAGTTTTTTATCCTTGTGTTTGTTTTCTTGTGCTTATACATGGTTTTCAGCAACAACTGATAAGGAACAAAAATTCCCTTATGTGATTTTTCTAAGAAAATGTGGACTTATGCTTATATTTATTATACGAGTGGATTATTTAATGTATTTCTGTTTGAGTTTCTGATTATGTTTATAATATTATTATGCTACTTTGACTCTTGACATTTTATATAGTAATAATAAAGTATATATATTGAACATTAAATCACCCTCTAGTGTCTATGATCTCATGAATATTTAATTGTATGTTAGACTTTTATTAACAGATTATTGTTTGCTATTATCCAACAATAACTTATGATTAAGCTGAAGTTTAAACTTGGATTTAGTTCATTATGAATTAAAAAATGTCATTTTAACCAAGTCATGTTCTCATAAGTTATCAATTTAATTTCTTTGTTCTATAATTGTCTAGCCCTACACGAGAAAAGGTTAAATCTCTTCATTTGATTAGATACTTTTGTCTTATAGCACTTGATCTTATGTCTCCCATTAAATATCATATCATGTATGTAAATTCTTTTGTCAACCTTGTAATGATCGATTCTAGTACGCTAGTACCAATTTTTTTTTTTTGTCTTGACACTTTTGTCTTTGTAGAGTCGAAAGTTTCATCGAGCATCAAGATGCTTGTACCGTCCGACGTGTCCACCCGGACCTCCCGATGTTCCAACCGGCTTGTTCATCTCGAACCGCGTCAAGTACAAGTCCATCAAGCGACACGAATTTAAGTAACATTCCGACGTTGCAACGTATACCACATATCCCTCCTCAAGAAGACACACATACTCAAAACAACTTAGAGCTTCAACTTTTACCATCTTCTTCGTTATACGAACAAAACAACGATAACCAGACCAATTTGAAGCTATCTATTGGAAATGGAACTAGCTTTCACAAAGAAGAAAAAATGAAGATGGCAATTGCGGAAAATGAGTTGGCAGAAGAAGCTAGGCAACAAGCTAAGAGACAGATTGAAACTGCGGAGTTGGAGTTTGCAAACGCTAAACGGATCAGGAAACAAGCTCAAGCGGAATTGGAAAGGGCTAAAGCTTTAAGAGAACAAGCTACTAAAAAAATTAGTTCCACCATCTTAGAGATCACTTGTCATTCGTGTAAGCAGCGGTTTCAAGCTAGTAATAACGGTGTAGTCACTACGGCTGATGAGATGTCATCTGCTGTCACCGAGGGCGATGGAGATTAACTAGTAATAATTTTTGCAAACCCGTCTCCGTTTTTGGGATCTTTTTCTTCCTTCAAACTTTATTTGTTTTGTATGTTGTCATTTGATTCATGTCTTTGCTTATTCCTTGGGGAAACAGCATATATATATATATATACACATATGTATGTATTGTATGTGTGTATATAGATTTTGGTACTGTAATGCTACATCTAGGATTCTACAACATATATAGATTTTGGACCAATCTATATACAGCCAACTGGTTATAGATGAAACGATTTATATATGGAAGTATATGATTGGTAGTTCTTGTAATTAGATTCCGGCTTCCTGAAGCCATGATAATGTATTAGTACATGTACATCTGATTCTTGAGTTTGTTTTATATTTCAAGGAAAAGAAAGGAATCAAAGATGCATGTTAGTGTTTGGCATTTCCAATGTGTGGGTTAGTTTAGAATTTTAGTGAAGCATCAAACAGTTTGAGAAATCTTGCAATACATAGAAAATTTATATGACCAAATAAACCGGGTAAACCTTGCCCATATTTCAGGAAAGGGATGATCAATGAAATCATATTCCATTCTCTAGGCAAATTAATTAAAGGACCCATTTCTATAAATAGAGGCTCAAGATGTATGTACGAATCATCACAAAAATGTTCATTTGAAAATTAACTTTTTTGTGAAAACTGGTCAAAACACACTATGATTTGTTTTTAACACAGTATGTTTTAATTGTGTTTGCGTGAAAATCAGAAAATTGTTCAAACACACTGTGATATTAAATTAACACAATGTGTTTTCTAAAAACACATTGTTTTAAATTCAGATCACGGTGTGTTTGAATAGTTTTCTAGTTTTCACGAAAATTTCAATTTTCAAATGATCACAACTCAGATATCAATATTCTCAATTCTAATTCTTATCACTACGCTGCTAGCTCCCAAGCTAGCCAAACGTTCAAGCAAATACTTGCGTAGAATTTGTTTATCCATCAATGTGTGACCTCAAACCCAAATTAATTACTAAATCGATCGGTTGCCCACAAGGTGTGGAACTCGTGTTTCGGAATTAGATGGGCAAGAGGTAGTTGGGATATTTTGAAAACTCAGTTGTGGGAGAAAGCGGATTGGCTTTTTAATATATAAAAGTAAACAATTATGAATTTATAAAGGTTAAATGGGTGGGAACCCTCTGGTCCCATGTACAATTTTGGTACTCAGAGCGCACACCGCATAGAATTAATGCCCGATAAGTCATCATTCTCATACATGGGATCACAAGATATAGTTTCTCCACTTGCCTTTGGCAAGTTTTGAACTTGTGACCTCTAGTCTTCATCTGTAAGCTCATGTAGTCATATTATGGCGATACCACTGAGGTTTCACCCATTGATAAAAAATTATGAATTTATATGCAAACATTAATACTTTACTTTAAGGTTCAACCAATTATCATAAATTAACTTAAACCAAATTTAGGGTTATTACAATTTGTTAAAAACAACGTTGACCTTAGTTGATCCGAGCCAGCCGATTTTCACTAACCGATTTTAACCTGATTCTAAGTCGTTGACTAATTTTTAGTCCGACTTGTATCCAGAGATGGCCGATCCCCAATGCGATCCCAATTTTTCTGTAGATCCGACCGATTTTTACAACCAAGGTTGCACATTGTGCCTCCATTTCAAGTGTAAAATAAATATTAGTCAAATTACAATTCTAAGTGTACAAGAATATTATTTCTTATAGTCCAAGGTTACACCGATTTGTCTAACAGTTAAATCTGGTTTGTTGTTGGGTTTTGCATATGTGAACTTATCAGTTTGGTAAAGAATTTGTAAGGGGTTAGGTTGTTGGCAACGATGGGTGTTCCCGGTAGTGAGTGGTGGGACGACCCACTCGCACACCGCCGCATCACCTAAGCACTCACGAGTGAATGAATTTGAGTGGTCCGACCACATCGGGTGATAAGTGAGTGGAACGAAAATCAAGGCCGTAAAGGCTCTTTTTGTCAGCAGATTTAATTTTCTTTTTTTGTTTCTTCCACCCAAATGAAATTGTTTTAATATATTTTAGGGTTAAGTTCACGGAAATGTAATCAACTAAGGCCGAAAAGTTATTGTGGACATGAACTTACAAAAGGTTTATTGTATACATGAACCCTGCTAATTTTCTATTGTATACCAAACCGGCTAAAGGCTTGATGTAGGCCGGTTAAGTGCATGAAAATGTAATAAACTATGCTCAAAAAGTTATTGTGTGCATGATCTTACAATCAATATTTATTGTATCAAGATTTTTACAATTTACACTTTTTTTTTTCTCCCACATATAGATAAAATAAATAAAATCAAAGAGAAGAAGAAAAAACAAAAGACATTAAAAGTTGACGACCAACATTTCCCACAACATTTTTAGGCAGCGGGGTGTAAGAGGAATTACTTGTTTGTCGGTTTCATGATGAAATACAGAAAAGGGAATATGTGTGATGGTTTGACATTGTTTTTCATCAATTGATTGTGTTTGTTATTTATTTATTTGACATCATCATCATCAAGATATAATATCCGATCTTTTTTTAAATTCTTATGGTTCTAGATTCTGATGAATGTGTGTAGTTAGAACTAGTTTTTTGACCCCGGAGGGACGTTGCCAGGGATCGACACTGCATCATGCAAACATTTATACATATAACATTACCTAAAAGTTTGGACACTTAAAATTTACTATAGTTTAGTTAGAAATCTTAAAATAAGAGATAAAAAGTAAAGAAAAAAAATTTTGATGATTAAAGTTAGAAACTCAAAGTTATTTGATAAAAATTAAAAACTATAAAACTAAACTATAATTAAGTTTGTATACAAAAAGTTAGACTAAAGTTAAAAAAAACCAATAAGTTAAGTGGCTGGTACAAATTAAATAAGTTAAAAGCGTTAAAATAAAAGATAGAAAGTAGAAAAAAAATTTTTTTTTAAATGATGATTAATGTTAAAATCCAAAGTTAATTGATAAAAATTAAAAACTTTAAAAATAATTATACTTGTATATAAAAAGTTAGACTAAAGTGATAAAACCTAAAAGTTAAGTGATAAAATAAGAAACTATAAAAATATACAAAAAAAAATAAAAATAAAAAAAATGCAGAAAATGACAAAATAAGAATAAGACAAAATTGCTGACGTCATGCTGACATCAGCAGGTAGCTAAGAATTCATAAAAGTTACCGGCTAAGGGAATAACAGGTCAATCGTGTATGCGATAACGTTTTTGATTTTGTTCATGCATACAAGAAACGTTCTGTAAGTTTATGCACACAATAACTTTTCGGCCTTAGTTGATTACATTTTCGTGCAGTTAACCCTAAATTTTAAATATATGTAGTGAGTGGTGGCAATGCCAACAAAAATTGAACGAGTGATGAGTGAGTGGTGCATTTGAGGTGGCACAACGTGATTGGTTGCCAAGTGAGTGATGAGTGACTAATGAGTATAGCGGTTGCCAATACCCTTATCCATATTCTGATACTGGCTTTTTTCCCCCACAAATGATATTAGAACCTATGTTCCAGACTTCGAATAACTAACCAAATTAAAGAATACTTTATCCGTTTACCGTTTTATACATATATATATATATATATATATATATATATATATATATATATATATATATATATATATAGGGGTTTCAATGTTTCTTCTCGGAACTAGATCGATGTTGTTATATTTAACAAAGTTGCTCAAAAAGAAAAAAGACAATTACTTTTCGCTAAGAAGGACCTCTAATAATGGACTTTGAAGATCTTTTAAACATTATTTGTAGGGAATGGACCTTTTTTAAATATCAAAGTGATATGCATACACTTAAAAAAGTATGTGGGATGCTTTAACTTGTATGATCAACCAATTAAGGTCTTTATATAGTTATCTTTGAATCAAAAATTTTAAACATACATGTAATAATGCTCTCGAAATTCAAAGTTCGTAAAACCTCATATACATTTTTTTTGAACATTCAGTCAGTATACGACGTCGGAAAAATTTCACCGTAAAATGGTGAAGTCTAGCTTGTACATACCCTAGACAACGAAATGTTGACCATGAACCGTTACAAGTATTTAGAGGAAAAATCCCAAGGTTTTGTTATCTCTAAGGATTTCAAAACCTTGGCTAAAACCATAAATGTCTCTGATCAGTAGAGCTGACCAACAGACTTTAATTTTTTCTCATGATAAATTCTTCTAATTAATAATCTTATCCTATTTAATAATATGATCTGGGTCATGACATTTGATAGTTGCAATGGGCTTTTGTTCTAATTAATGATTCATAAGGAAGTTGGAAGACTTCCCCGATTTAATTAACTAATAACAATTGGATTTTGTTAAACAAAGCTCTAAGGGCTTTCATTAAACTACATTAATTAGTTATATATTTACCATAAAATTTAGGGGCCGACATTTAATATAGAAATATACAACTTTTTTATGCACGTTAAGTGACGCCTTGAGGGCTTCTTTTAGCATTTTCCATAACAATTAACATTTGCCAATTAAAAAAATCTACATTTTAACTGGTTTGCTTAATCAAATATTCATAGAATTTAACCTACATAACTTTTGGTTTTGGGAAAACAATAGTAATTTATATTTTGCAAAAAGATCCGCAGAATTACACTAGCTTAGGAGAGTGAGAACTCGTGAATTGTTTACTTAGACGTACGTACCAAGAATGAGATAAAAAAAATAATAATAATAACAATTGATATCAACAGAATTGGTAGTATTATTAATGACTAATGATAAAAGCAGCCAAGAAAAAGAAAACGTACAAATAATTAATGGAATGAATGTATGTAGTAGGATTGTGCTCTGATAATATCTTTGTTTTCACGTGATTATTCACAGAATAAATGCACGCAGAAACCCATAAGATCATGATTTTCAGTGCCATTGTTGAGTAGTTAAATGCAGGCACTCGTCGCTCTCAAACAACTCATACAAGACACAAATACCTTCTTTAAATTTACTTCTCTTTTAAATTTGACTGCACCCATGTTTTGGATACATGACATGCATGTCACTTTTATTCATTTATTTATTTTTTTGTACATAAATGGTTAATGCAATTCTAACATCAATATCCATGATTGAGCTTGTCTTTTAGTTTGGTAACGAAGTAATGATCGATGGTTGTTCAATGAATATGATTGAAGCAAAATGTTAGAAAGAATGCTTAACCTATATAACTCAAGATTGCCGCCACCATTTTGGTGAAGTGGTAAACACTTTGCCTCCTGGTATAAAATACCAAGATTAAATTTTTGGTGATGGGGTAGTTTAGGATTATTTGGATTATATATACAATTTGCAATATTTGTTGTTAACAAGAAAAAACTTCTAACTCGAACGACATCATTTATATTAAGAGATTAAGGTTTGTATTTTTTAACGAGGGCGGTACTACATTGAAAACAGGGGTGATGTGGGGAACGGTCAATCCATGCATGTAATGTAATTTTTTATAAAAATGGGTGAAAGTTTCATACTTAAACATAAATTTGGGACAATTTTATATTCATTTTTTCTTTATATATATATATATATATATATATAGCATAGAGGAAACTAAATATCTAAGCTTAGGTGTGTAACTCTTCAACCAATAAATTTTTAATATTTATTGTATAATGCATCAATGATTGAACTCCCGTGTTAATTTTTTATGAATTTAAAATTAAGTATTTAAGAGTTTAACAACTAAGCTTGGGTGTCGAACAACTTATATATTAACAATTGTAGCTAATTCTAAACTTCTAAAAGATTTTAATAGCAATAAAACTTATGAAGTTAAATTTGTGTAACTGAAGGAAAAACAAAAACTATCAAAATAAAAATCTTAAAAACTGCCAACAGTATTTAAATCTACTAAAAATGATACCAATTAATCCTACTAATTAGATACCTTGTTTAACTTCACCTAGGATATGAAAGTTATACCCGGTTTGGCGAAGAAAGTCCATGGTATTTCGGGACAAGAACTTAAGGTCGCGAAACATTCAAAAAGCAAGGTTAAGTTTGAAGCGCAACATGAAATATGTTGTCAAAGAGGACGAAGAGTAGTTTAAAGTAGAATCTTTAGGTTATTATGTAATTTTATGTAATCTCTAGGTTTATCATTAATCTGCTTAATTTTCTTTTTTATTTTTATTGTTGTAGTTTTATTATTTGTGTGTTTTTCTTGTATTTTGATTTATATTTACAGTATAAAAATTCATTTAAAACATAACTTATTTAATTTGTAAAATAAATGAGACAAAAAGTTGCTATTGATCAGCATTTACATATGTTTATGATCCAAAACTCATAAAATAATGAAAGTTGGTGTGATGCATGGTTAGCTACTTGTCTTACATTCTAGGTGAATTCATATCCTCTATCAGGGTGTTCGTCAAATCGTAAAAATCGGATCAAACCGGGTTATTTGGATTGGTTTGGTCGGATTGAGTTGTTAAAGTCTGGTCCTACGGTTTAAATTTTGGAAAACCGGGTTCCTTGGTCCGGTTACGGTTTGAGTAAAGAGTTAACCGTCAAAAACCGGACCGAACCAAAAATATATATGAATATATATATATACACTAATTTATTTATATAAATCTACTTTTACTTTCATACTTTCTTATTTTCACTTTATACTTTTATCTTTTCAGCTTCATTCCTTCATTATGTTTCCACTCAAAATCAAAATATTAAGCCCTAGGTCCTTATCTCCTTTAATATTTCATATTTTGTAAATATAAAACACAAAGTATTTGTAACTTTATCAATGTTTTTATTAACATTAAGATTGTATGGTTCCTGATTCTATATGTGTGATAAAAAAAAATGAAAAAAATTATTGATACGAAAAAATGCATAATTTATTTGGAGATAAAAAAAAGATCTTGAAACCGTCGAACCGGGCAGACCGAACCAGTTTACATGGTTTGGTTTAATCTGGTTAAACAACATGCTTGGTCTGGTTTGGTTTAATATATGTTGAAACCGAAAATGCCGGTTTGGTTTAAGATTTAGTCGAAACCAGACCACGAACACCCCTACCATCTATCACACCTCATGATGCTCATAGAATCACAAAGTGTGCTATGGTTCCAACAAAATGTAACAGTTATTTATATATTGTATTGATTATCTGAAGCTTGCCAAACGCTTAACGTATTACTAGACGCATGACCGCGTGATACGACGTTGTGGCGGTGGTCATGGCTTCGGCGACGACTGGCTAGTGGTGACGGTAGCAATGTGGTTATTAATGTAAGATAATTGGTTTAAAAAGGATATTATACATAGTCGTTATTTTAAGAGTTGAGAATTTTATGTTGTAAATTACTTGATTGAGAGTATTATTGATGGATATATTAGGTGGATATTTTAAAATTAATGACCAAATAAATGAACATTTGGAGTTATCAATCTTTTAATTGGATAAAAAAGATAAATATTTTATAATGTAATATAAATAGATATGATATACCTTCTTAATTTGATTCTTTTCTCTTTTATAAGATACGGTCTTGGAGAATCGGTTGTTGTCATTTGCAATGTATTTGGCTATCTTCTCCATGGTAATCATGTCGAACATGTGAAGAGTCCTTTATTCTGATTTCCTTTTATACTCCTACGAGCATTCTTTATATGTTTTCTTTATTTGATCTGACCTCGCCTTAATAAAAAAGAAATAATAAAGCAACCAATGACTAAAAGAAATGATGAGTTACATATTCTCAGTATGGCAAAAAGAATGAATATAAACTTGGGAGATAGATGTAATCTCGTTTTGGTAGTCCATACTGCATATATTGTTACCACAATCCATATATAAATATCCTCATGAATTGGTGATTTATTGTTAGGAATATCATCGGGTGATATTACTACTAATATAACGATATTCCATTTATCTGTTAGTGATTTTACCTAACCGTTAAAAAAATCGTTATCTTATGAATTGAAGCTTACATAAGCATGGATTCAATTATGTCAATATTTTTTTTTAAGTTATTAATAGCTTGTATTTAATATTCATTAGATTAGCATTAAAACTAAATATTAAATATGAGTAATTAATGCATTTTTCATGTATTATTTTTTTTTATGATAAATTATTATATTTATACCCTCAATGCATATGAATGAACTAAGTTCTGTTTGGTAGAAAGAATTATGAAGAATGTAAATGTAATAGAGAATGGAAATGAAGAGAATGAGAATCAATATGAAAATGGGTAATTCATTATCATGTTTGGTGTGAGTAAATAATCAAACTTGAGAAATATGACAAAAAAAGATTCCCTTGTTTGTTATGTCAAGTGAATAGATTTTTTTTTAATAAAAGAATTTTATTTTATATAAACTTAACACTTTTACTATGTCAAGATACCCATTATACATAATAGTATGTTACGACAACACAATATTTCAATTTTCATGATATATGTTCGACAAAAAAAAAAGGACAATAAAAAAAGAAAAAGTGGAGTACCATATAAAGATAAACCTATAGAAAAGGATGATATTTGTTATGAAGAGCATGATATATATTTGTTATAGATATATAGCCCTTTTACTGATTTACAATAGAAAATAATGGGAGAATGAGCCTTTGTAAAATATCAATTCATTTTGTTTCTTTACTTTTTTGAAGAATTGAAAGTAGGGAAAAAGAAAGCTATAATACATTTTTGTTTCCATTCTTTTTTCCAAACAAACAAGGGAAGTGATTCTATTTCCTTTTCTCATGCCCCCATTCCATTGTACCAAACAACACCTAAGGAGTTTCAAATATATCCCAAATATTTTTTTTCCATCTAACCCAGAAGTAAGTCTTGATCAAACCCGAATATCTGAACGCTCATTAACACTTTCTTTCATGACACCTGGAACATCTTGCCTACCACGACCACACTATCGTTCCTTTTCCCATGGACTCACGACTTGTTTTTAAAGACCAAGTGAGGATTTTGTTAGAAAATAATCATTGTTTTTACTCACTCCGTTTCATTTTAGTTATCCACTGTTAACTTTCAAAGTTTTTTTGTTTCAACTTTGACTGTAATTATTTTTTATTATATTTTATAACACTTAATATAAAGTATGTGAAAAAATTTGATTTTAAGCGAACTTTTCAATGATATAACTTTCATCAAGTATTATATAATACAAACAAAAATATTTACGGTCAAAGTTTGTCACACCCCACCTTAGGCGGAATCGTAGGATATGACGAAAAGATATAGCAATAGCACATGGACTTTATAATAGAGTCATACTAAATAAAATTCAAATAAATGTAAATTCCACAAGCGGAAAGTCTAGGCAACACGCCTCAAATATCAAAAGAAGTAGCAAATTGCAAATAGAGTTCAATGTTTCAAATGCAATCTAGGAGTCCATGAAGGATCTCTTTATTGGTCTTCCTAAAGTCCATAAGCTTACTCTCCTTAAGCATTGTTATTACCTGAAAATGAATGCTCGAAAATGTCAACATAACATTGGTGAATTCGTAGGTTTAAAGGAATACAAATGAGTTTGTTGTGCATGATATATGAGGTTTGGACAATAGTGTAAATATAAACATGTAGTAGCATGTATGCATACCAAATACCGATCAATGTCATCATAGTTTTCCAACAACACAAACTCATCACTACTTGCCAACAACACAATCACATCACTACTTGCCAACATCTCAATCATACACTGTAATACCAACAACTACCAGCTGGAGTATATAGTTGGTCGATGGATTTCAAATAGTCTTCAATAGATATCAACAGACATCTATTGCATCATAGAATCAACACAAACAAGCTAGTATACATATTTCATAATTACACGTATTTGTCCAAGAAAACAAACAAGTTTTGGCACAACTAGTAAAGAAATGAAAAGTGTTTTGAGCATCATTTTCCCCCAAACAAATAAAATAAAAAGGGGCCACGAAACTCACCTCAACAAGCAAATGGTTATGCAAAGTCCAACAAGGTCGCTAGAATCTACACAACATATATATATGAACAAATTACAATTATGGACATGGTCAAAAACCATCCATTGTAACCCGTATATGATGAAATACACATATGGCTACTTTAAAAATATTCACAACCTGATTCTTCATATATTATTAAGTTACAAGTCACATAACTTAATATAGAGTATTTGTTTTAATGATTTATAATTATATTCTACAAGCTTATATTCACTGGGATTTTTTGGTAACTTTATCAATTTTTATTCTAGACCAAACGAACTAACCAAGACCTTAAATTTTTACCACTGTAGCTTTTATATGTTAGTTACTTACATGAATTTTTATGGAATTTGTTTTGTACTTAAAACTATTTTTAAAAATTCGGTAATTACAGACTAGTCAGAAAAGTCACTGTTTGCGCACAGAAAAGTTTACAAAAGTTATAGACTTTTAAAGCTTCAAAAAAATCCATTCTTTTTTCTATAAACTTTTAACACCTTAAACATGTTCCTGGAAAAGCATAAACTTCCAGATCTCAAAATTGACCAAGTTACAATTATTTGAATTCGACTCAAATCTGTTCAGAAAACTCAGCTTTGCGCAGTTTTGTTATAAAATTTGTTTGACAACCTTAAACTTCATATTTTTACACGAAACCAATTCCACCAGAAAGTAGACTTCCTGAACTTAATTTTAGACACCAAAAACGTGATTTAACCATCTTCCATGACCAAGATACGACCTTTCAAAATTAACAAATTGAATATGTCCAGATTCTAGAATAACTCAAGCTTACTGTTTAAAGACTACTACAAATAAATATTTATATATAAACGTTCAAGTCTTTCCAACACCTATTTAAATATGCTATTATGATTTCCATGTCTTCATAATTTGATTTCTTAGATTATATTAATTACTACACTAAAATTAATACGTAAACTTTTAAGACTAATGCGATCTATACTTCAAGCTCTTGATTTAACCATAAAAAGACATTCATTAGTTATTATAAATTTTGCCATAATATATATTCATCAAATAGGCTACTTATAATAAAAGATCAATAAATAAAAAGATATATTTATATATATGAAAAGAAAAGATAAGTATATTTTACCCCAAGATTGATAATCACTCCTTAAATACTTTGACAAAATAAAATATAATCTATAAGAATTTTAACCGTAGATTTTTATATAATAAGATTCTTTTAAAATAATAATAATAATAATAATAATAATAATAATAAAAGTTAATTTAGACTCATCAAATCCAGGAATTCTCTAGGATGAATGCTTTGAAAAAATAAGTTTATAAAACTTTGCCTTGATGATGTGCTTAGTCGACGGCAGGAGCAAACAAGGAGAAGTTTGTTTTGGGCTTTTGTTTTTTTTTATAACTAATAATCCATATATATCTTATATGGTAGAGATAAGTATTTGATTTAGTTTATAGTTAGGATATAATAGTTTATAATCTAGCAAGAGTTTTAAATGGAATATTAATTCCTCACAAGTTTGTGAGTTTTTGAACTTGCTGGAGTTGGATTACAACTCGTTTATTTGTATTTCACTTACATTTATATTAATTCATGGTAACTTCTAATTTGGTTACTAATTATCTTATATTTTAGTACTATGTTAATTTGAGTATATTTCATCAATAATTATTATTATTATTATTATGACTAATCTAGTTTCTTATAAACTTTAACTCACCGCTAAGTAGTGTATAAAGGTTTATAAATGTCTAGAAATAAATATGACGAATAGCTACACGACTAGAGATAACGGAATTAATTATAACCGTCTAAGTTGATGAATATAAAGTGACTAACTCTTAAGATGTTAGAATTCAAGTAATAGGAGTTACATATTGGAATGATCAACATATCTCTATGCTTGTTATACTATATAGACACATTCACTAGTCAAGAATTTAGAAATTCAAGTTAGAGGCCACAATAAATTTACCGATTTTGGTGACGGATGTCACAAAGTTGAAGAAAAAAGACTTTGAAAGTCAACAATGGACAACTAAAATGGCACGGGGGAGTATGTTATAAGGCCTCTCCCTAAGCTATCCTCATCAACACATCTTCCATACCTCTTTCACACTGTCACATCAGCTTTTTTCTCTCATCATCCACCTATTCACACTCACTCATAATAACCCCTTTTCCATACCTCTTCCACAACTCACAAAACATCTGACCCCACCTTCTCTCTCTTTCTCGTATTCCTCTTCGATGCAACGAAAGCTTGGGATGAAAAAGGCGGTCGACAAATCACTCCCAATGCCTTCTTAGTCGATGAGTGGTCGAAGAGGGGTTGACGAGCCCCTTAATTAGTGATAGGCCTAATGATTTCCATCACAATCCTATCTAATTCCAAGTTCTGAAAAGTGCATTTTGCTTAAAGTGACGTAACATATCACTTAATTTTAATCCTGTCACATTCCTATCTTTTTATAACTGACCATAAAATAGATTATTATACAACAAATCTCATGATGTATTTCTAAAAAATATATAAATAACGGATACATCCTTGACATGAGATACTTTTTTGGCACCCGACATTATTTCTCTCGTAAAAATTAGTTTTAAATAGTGGCGGAGCCAGGATTTCGAGTTTAGGACGCCAAACAGTTATCATGATACTAACAAGCATACAGTTAAACCTGAAATTTAAGTTACACCATTCTAGGGTTGCCAATTAGTCTTAAACTAAATAAATACATAAAACCGGTACTAAAAATATAAAGCTTTGTAGATATTATTGGATTGTCATGACTACCCCATAGCTTTAATACAATAGAACACGTTATACACTTAGGGTGGACGGAGTGGGAGACGCACCGGGCCGGTACCGGATGGCACACCGCCCCGACCCCCCGGTACCGGTTGGGTGGGGAGCGGACTGGGCACCATGGTGCCGGTTTGGGTGCCGAGTATTTGACCGTTAGAAAAAAAAAAGGGAGGGGCCCACACTTCCAACGTCTCTCTCTCTTTCTTCTTCTTTCCTTTCTTCTTCCATTCTTTTTTCTTTCCTTGTTTCTCCATTCTGCAATTCTGTTTAATTTTTTTTTTCTTTCAACACACAAATCACACACACAAATAACACACACATATATCTATATTTTTGGAATCATGAACCCTTTCTTCAACAATCCTTTATTTCTTGACAATCACGGCCCAACACCCCCAAATTTCCAATCGGACTCGAGTTCATCCGACAAGACGGAACGGTATATTAATCTATTCACAATGGCGCATTATGCGATTCAACAAGATGTCCGTGATACTGCCTCCTCTTCAAGAACGTATACAAGACGCGACGATCGCAGTGAGTCTCACAACCGTCTTTTTCGAGATTATTTTGCCGAGGAACCAAAACTTAATGAGACTTTTTTTAGACAAAGGTTTCGTATGAGTAGACGGTTGTTTGTGAAGATAGCTTCAGATTTGGAAAACAATTTTAGTTTTTTTCAAAGGAAGATCGACGCTCGTGGTAAATGGGGGTTTTCGGCTTTATAGAGATGCACATCTGCAGTTCGCCAGTTAGGATACGGTAGTAATCTCGACAGTTTAGATGATTACCTAAATATGTCGGAAAGATCGTCACGTGAAACCCTTAATGCTTTTTGTGATGGAGTCATTAAGTTGTATCGGCATGAATATTTGCGTAGGCCAACGCGTACTGATACGCAACGCATTCTTGATCATCATGCGTCTTATCATGGTTTCCCCAGCATGTTAGGTATATCTTTACTTAATATATCTTTACTTAATGTATATATGTATATATATTTTACGTAGTTTAGTTAATAATGTATATATATATATATTACGTCGTTTAGTTAATAATGTATATATATATATATTACGTAGCTTACTTAATATTTTCGGTCTAATAAATGTGTTTATAGGGAGTCTTGATTGTACACACTGGGCTTGGGATAATTGTCCAGTAGCTTGGCGTGGCCTATACACGCGAGGTGATCATCACGGGACGACGATATCGCTTGAAGCAGTTGCATCACAGGATTGTTGGATTTGGCACGCATACTTTGGTGTTGCCGGTTCAAACAACGACATTAATGTGTTGAACCAATCTCCTTTGTTCAATCCTTTTGAAGACGGCACAACACCGTTGGTTCCATTCACTGTAAATGGAACCGAATATCAGTACCCGTATTTTCTCGTGGATGGGATCTACCCAAGATATGCGATGTTTGTGAAAACGATTTCCCATCCAACCGGTGAGAAAAGGATTCGATATGCTAAGGCACAGGAGGCTGCAAGGAAGGATGTGGAGCGAGCTTTTGGTATTATAAAAAAAAAATGGAAAATACTTAGAGAACCGGCACGACAAATGGAAGAAACCCCCATCCGTAAGATTATGTATGCGTGTTGTATTCTTCACAACATGATTTTAAAAGACAAGGAACACGCTATAAGTCCTGATTACATTCCATATCCCCCTGTTGCGCCACAGCCATCGGATGAACGACTGTTTGAGATACAGAACCCAAACGTTCGCGACGATCTTAAGATGGATCTCATTGACCATATTCATCGCACATTCATCTCGGGCATCGATCGCTAGTTTATTTATGTATTGTGTTGTCGTTTCGTTTAATATTGTACTTTGATGTTTTATTTTGTTGTTTGTTTTATATTTAATATTTGTATTAGTTTTAATTTATAAAATAAAATGTTTTAGTTTTAAAAATAAATAGAAATTAAATTAAATAGAAAAGGGTGGGAAGGGGAGGGGAGAGGTGGTGAAGTGCTCCTAGGTTTCGAGGAGGGGAGGAAAAGAAAAATCAGGGAGGGGAGGAGTGGAGAAGCCCTCCCCCCACCCTTATACCTCTTTATTTCTGAAAAATCTCTTCAGTTGATTCATTTGTATTTTAGATGTACGTGGATAATACCTGGGCTATACTCAAATGATGCTTATATAGAAAATGTATGTAATAACTTTACCGTGAAATTGTCGAATAGTTCCCCTACTTTTTTGTTGGACGAGACAAGGTTTGGTTGCTTTTGGGACCATCAAGACGCATATTCCCATTTCTTACTTAGCTTGGTAAATATGGCACTTGTCTTTAAAATATTCCTCACATAAACAATATTTCTTTTTGATTTTTCCGGTCATATGACTCATATCTGCAGCTTCAGAATTATTTTGAATATATCAATATCAATATGACAATATATGATGTGGGTTGAATGGTTATTGACTTGTTTCAAGGAGTTTATCTTGAGACGTGAACATTCTCAAAGTTTAAAAAATTTTGGCAACTTAAATATAGAAATATCAGTTAAAAATAATTGTCCGTTGACCCATAATTTTTAATTAATTAATCAGATGCTTAGTTTATTTATAAGTGTATAGCTTTTGTAATTTATTAAATTTAATTTGAGCATATTTACCTAAAATTAAATTTTTTTATCCAAAAAATCTATAGAAATTCTTAAACATGAATAAACAAACTTGAGTTTATGATACTGCTTTTTGTGCATACTTATTACTAGTATCAATACCCGTACGATGTACGTGATTATTAAATATTATACTATTAAGAAACATTTATCATGAAAATATCAATAAAATTTAAAAACATACTTCATAACGTAAAAATTTATCAAGTTAAACCAATCATTAATGTGTTATTAGTTTCTTTTGTTTGGTAACTATAGCATAATGTTAAATGCTATAGAAACTAAATACAATAATAGGCGTAGACAAAAATTTTATAAAGTAAAATAGGCGTATCAATTTGAAACATGAAGATGACAATAAGATACCTTGTTTTGAGATTTCCTAATGACGATTAGATATAAAAAAAAAAACCATGATGATGACAATGACAATATAAAGAATGAAAATTAGAGTTTTAAAAGAAATCATCTTCGTGATAAGATTATTAATTAGTTTTTAAAATAGGAAACTTTTTTAATTAGATTAAAAATTACACGTGTCGTTTAGAGAATTTACCAAGTGTTGATAAAAAAAAAACCTTCAATCTTGTTTTAGTATATTGATAGATATCTTTATTACCATGTTGGACAATTAGATGGAAGCAGATTTTTTACCGTTGAGTTAAGGTATAACTGTCTACATCTCATCTATTCTATACATTGATTTTAACGAGATCAAGTTTTGTTGTTGTACAGAACAATCAAAATCCATATTTCCAACCTAACTAGCTCTATTCTTCATCTAACCGGCTATGTTTATCTACCAATAAACTAAATTAGGATTGAAATGTTTTTGAAACGACACGTGGCGTAATCGTTGATCGACACATGTCCTTTAATTTATTTATTTTATTAAATCAGCTTTTTTAGTTGTATATAGATTCAAATTCCTTATTAAACTCGAACTCTTGATTTATAGGTATAAAACTCATTATAATCTTATTTGATTGATCGTTTTTTCACTAACAAAATTTTCTCTTTTTATTTCTCAATTCTTCAACTCCTATTATTTATATTACTTATAATAAGTAATTAATATGAAAACTTCAAAATTTTGAGTTTACGATCGGAAGTCACAAGGCTATTTGTCGTCATTCACTATGCTTACAAGTTCAGATTTTGATGTGATTGTAAAAATTTTAGATAAATCCAAAACTTTAACTAAACATATATTATATTTATCAATATTGTTTATTATAACTTAGATGCGATCATCGGTTTAATTTAACTCACAATTTATATAAAACTCATGGATGAGACATATTCGAATTTTCTTTATGAGACAATTTATATAGATATTGTACATTATACGGGTATTAGGACTAGTAATGTAATATAAGTCTCAAAATTAATGTAAGTCGTATTTAGTTAAAAGCGGAAATATAAATAGGCTTCTATTTAGGGAGGAGGGGTTATTTGAGAACTCTTAATAAAAAGAACCCAAGAACTCCTCTACACCCTTGGATCAAAGAAATTGGATGGACAAGATTAAAAATAAAAACCCCTCTTAACACTAGAGTAGTATTTTCATCAGCTCTTTTTTTTCTCTCTCTTACTTTAATAGAATTCTATCTAATTATGTATTAGGGGTAAGTACAACTTGCCCATGGGTAAGTACAACTTACACATGTGTAAGATAAACATAATAAAAAAACAACTTCAAACCCTAAACCCTAAAGCGTACCGTTTACCCGCTCTAAGGTTTAGGGTTTGAAGGTCGAGGGTTAGCCGATAGGCTAACACTCGGGCTTCAAACCCTAAACCCTAGAGTGGGAACCCTCATTCGTTTTAGGTTTTTAGGGTTTAGATTTTCTTGGGTTTTTAGAAAGTAGCCTCCCCCTCAGATTAGAAATTAAGCTTTAGGGTTTAGTATTTAGGATTTTACAATGCGTCCTCATCATTTTTGAACTTTATAAGTAACTTACCCATGTGTAGTTTGTACTTACTCATGGGCAGGTTATCCAACTCACAAGTTCCAGGTCTTTCCTACACATGTGTAGGTTGTACTTACACATGTGTAGGATGAATGTGATGGGAAAAAAAACAACATTTAAAAAGTCGTCAAAAGTATATCGAATCACATCTCTAATGAAAGATGACGAAATTTCAAGACTACCCATGTTTTTTTTTCCCGTCTAACGATGTACGGTTTGTGAGATTAAAGTTTTTTTTAATGATTTAGATATTTTTTGATTTAATAAGCGGAGAGAGAAAGAGAGTGTTGGACAATTTTTTTAATAATGACAAACATGCTCTTCCTGATCTTGGTGAATGGATGGCTGAGATTGGTTCTCTCGTTCTTTTTTTTTTAGTGGTTTTCAAAATAACTCACCCCTCTATTTAGATGGGTTTAAATTTGTCTATGTGATCGTGTTTTGTGGGCCTTGTGGAAATGCTATTGGGTCTCAGTAATGACCATCAATTTACACGAAACACTTGTTTGAGCCCATTTAGCTTTGATATTGGCCCAACGTAATCAGCTCAAAATACTTTTGCTGGGGGCCATTTATTTTTGATATTTAACTTTAACTTTACTACCGACATAAGTCCATGGCGTATGACTACAAAAGGCAATGTGTGTATCGTCATCTTGTATTTGTTGTTTTAATCTTTTATCTTGGTTTCAGAAGGAAAATAAATCCTTAATTTCATTGAGTTAGTAATTTAATCAATTGTACTTTAATATCATTTTAACCTTTTATTATATTAAAACACAGTTGCTCTAATAACTTATCGACCAATCACAGTTCTCGATTTTTTAAAGTTGACCATTGTTTTCAATTTTGACTTTATTTTACACTTTTTTTTTGTTTTTTATCACAAATTTACACTTTTTACCCAATAATATTAATATATTAAATAAATAATAATTGTTAATCTATATCTAATTAAATAATAGTTAATATTTATCCAATAAAATAAGAATTAATATATATTCAATTGAATAATATATATCCAATAATATGTTTTATCATATAACCATAAAATTAGTTAGTTAAAAATATATAAAATTTAATGTAAATATATTAACACTTTAAGAACAACTGCGATGAATATATTTGAAAAAAAAATTATTTTAATATAAAACTCAAAATGTTGATATATCGATCAATTTTAATTACTGAAATAGTATATTATGTTTTAAATTATAATAAAAACATTTAATATTGATAACATCATAAGCCTTGTGTATTAGACACGAACCTAAAACAGTTGAATTAATGACTTATTGACCAATCATATCGCTTAGTTCGTTAAATTGATTCTCGCTTATATTATCATAATCCTAATAATCATCATTAATATTTCTATCAAAAGTTTCACTAATTTACACTTTTTTGTTTTCCATCAATAATTTATATTTTTTATCCCAAAATACTTAATTTATACTTTTTATAATATTTAGTCACATTAACTTGAGAATATTTTTTATAATATTTCATCACTTCATTAAATTGTTTATTAACCAATCACAACTCTCGATTTTTCTCTAATTTTTCACAAGTATGTTTAATATCACATTATGAGTATAACTGGTTTTAAAAAATTTTATAATATAGAAAATATTGTAACATTTGCCTTGTGGAGTGACTATGGCTAACAAATCCATCAATAGGTCTCATGTAATTATTGTATTACAACTTTCAAAGTATGACACTTGGAATCGTATATCTTCAAAATTGTAAGCTTTTATGACTTAAATAGTTAAATGTATAAAGATCTGATATTAATAATATCGTAAGTCCCGTGTCCAGCGTTGAACACGGGTCTAAAATCTAATATATACTATAAGACAGTTGAACTAATGATTTATTAACCAATCAAATCGTTCAATTTTATCAAATTGACTTTCGCTTATGTCATTATTTAGATTAACTATAAATTAAAAATCCTAATAATCATTATCCAAATATATTATTATAATAGTATTAATATTGTTTTGTAGTATAAGTCTCATTAATTTACACTTTTTTGTTTTCCATCAATAATTTACACTTTTAGCCTGAATACTTCATTTATATTTATTTTTAACCGTCAACTTGAGAAATTTATTTAATCATCTAATTAGTTAAAAAAAAATTCAATATATTCAATATTGTGCACAAAAAATTATTTCAAAACCTAATGACTTATTAACAAACATTAGATTAGATTTTTATAAATTATAAATATTAATATTTAGTTTAATATTTAATATAAATACAATTTAAACTCTAGATACATATCCAAAACATAATAACAAATGACGATACACAACATTCTTATCCTAAACACAATAGGAATTACAAAACATACATGAGACGGTCATAGAACAAAACACTATTTACAACACGGGGTTACTTGAATACTAAATCGAAGTCAATATGAACTCTATTCAAGATTCATCATATCTCTCAAATCAAAAAGGTACATACTTTATTTTTTTTTGTATATTAGGTTTGCGTATTAATGTTTAAAGTTACAATTGTCACTCAAATCAAGAAACCTAATTGTTATCAAAGAGTATGAAAACAATCTTAATTGTTATCTAATTATCATAGGACAGGTGATTGAAAATAAACCGATGCGTGTTATAGGTCCGCATCATGATCACATGCATATACTTGAATGTCGAATACATGATCAAAAGTATGTTTATATTTTAATTCTTAATTATTTTTCATAATAACACATTATGAGTACAATTGGTTTCAAAAAGTTATATAATAGAAAAATTATTATAACCTGTGTCTTGTGGAATGAATACGACAAACAATTTTATCAATATGTCTTAGCTAATAATGACAGTGACGAACATATGATTATTGTACTACAATTTGGAAAGTGTAACACTTAAAACCCTATATCTTCAAAGTTATAAGCTTTTATGACTTAAATGTATGAAGATTTAATATTGATAATGTCGTAAAACTCGTGTCCAGTGTTGGACACATGTCTAAAATCTAGTTTTATCTTTTAAAAGAAGATAAGTATACAAAGTTACAAACAATCGCACAACTACCACATATATTTAAAAAATTTTGTCAGCATACTCTTCATGTTATTATTTACTTATTAATCAATTTGTTTTAGGAAAAATTCTAATTACAAAAGAACTATGGCTGTTGAAAAATGACAAGAAAAGTATGATACATTAGTATTAATTATTAGTTAACTCATTATACAAGTCATATTTTCATTGAAAGAAAACTATACATTATCTTAAAACTAAACTATACATTAGCCTAAAAGCATACCGGGGAGTCAGGGAGCATCCATTTATTACTTTCTCTCTTTTACCTAGTTAACGGCACCACATGGTGACCATTTCACAATACTTTATTCATAAAAAAATAGAATAGATGAATGCCCGCACGATGCGACGGTGATGGTGGTAGCGACGAAAGTGTGACGACGGTGGCAGTGTGGCGGCAATATGTGACGGTGACAGTGGTGACAGCGTGGTGGTGAATGTAAATTAATTGATGTAAGAGATGTTAATATGGTTTTTTAGGGGTTGGAGGATCTATGTTGAAATTTATTTCATTAAGGGTATCATAGGTAAATTATTGTATAAAGAAGATGGGTAATATGGTCATTTCAAAATCTTAATTAGTTAAAGGAAAACAGTAATTTGCTTTATAGAAAAGTATAAATATAGATAATTATAAAGGGGTTAGGTATTGTAAAATAAACATTAACGTATAACAAATAAAACAAGATCTTAACCTTTAAATCATTATTAAATTGATGCATGAAGATTCACGAAGCAATTGATGCACGATAGTTTTTATGATGGAAGATAATTTTCAGTGAAAAAAAACCTATTGTTTTATTTGTCTTACATTAATACTTGTTTTATTTTACCTAAAACCTAATTATAAAATCGTTATAATAAATTTTAGTTTCATATATGTGGTTTAACTTCATACCTAACTCCAAAGTTTTGAATTAGGGTATAATTGGTTTGGTTTTGGCTCTTATATATCTTTATTAGTATAACAAATTTCTTTTTTCCTAGCTTTTCAACTATTTTATCGTCAAAATACTAAAAATGTTTTTATTAATATAACTAATATTATCCATAAACCAATTGAATATCTAATATACCTTAATAAATTTAATTTATAATATTTACCCTTGAATTTCTAACATAATTATACTATCATTTTACATTAATAACCTAAACTACTCATGCTGACACCAGTCGTCGGCTCGCCGCCATTATCACCACCATCGTGTCTGCATCGCGAGTTCTTCTAGTGTCACTAAGTTCAAATGGTTTGAATAAGTAAATGATGTATTACATAGTTGTATATTTATCATATTATTCATTGATAATCTTTTGATATAAAAGATATAATTTTATATGCAATTAAATTTGTGATGAGAGTTAAAAGAGTATATAGAATGATTTGTGAGCAAATCTCTTTATCACAAATCTCTTGTGGTGTTGTAACGAGGTCTATATGTAACTCTATACTGTATGTCACAAATCTATTGAGATCTTAATTTGGTGGGTTAACAATCATTGCTTGACCATCCCACTAGCCCCCAAATTCCCCAAAAAGGAAAAAGATTTCCATATCCAAATAAATGGATGAAAGAATACTTTAATCAAGATTTTTCTTTAATCAAATTAAGTTACTGTACGTTGTAAGTTGTCATTAAAAAAAATGTGATGTTCGTATCACTATCTTTGATTAATGTATCAGAATGTACATATCATATGACTGACAGTATAAATCGGTTTTGCACAGTTATGATACAACCATAAAATAAATGATATGAATATCACTTCTTTCTAAGTGGCGTGCATTGTAAAAATCAAATACGTTGATAACTCGAGATATTGATGAAAAACTAGTTATAGTTAAGTAGTTAACTGACATGTGGCCGGAAAAATAAAATGGACAAAATTCATCATTAACTTGAATTAAGTAAATATATAATATGTATAAACATTATAAAAAATTTATTTTGAGTTTTAAATTTTAAAATTCCAAATATTATCAAAATTACCATTATCCATTTATCTTATCTTTTAGTATTTATATTTAACTATATTTAAATTATTTATATATTAGTATTTTTTTCATTTTTAAATATATTAAATGTCGTGCCTTCGGGCGGTTTAGTTGAAAGTTTTTTTCCTACTAGCTATTAAGGTGAGATGGTTTTCTAGCACGGATCCGGTTAATTTTAAGACAACATAAGCTAAATATCCTATTAGGAACAAATGATACCCACCTTTTAAAAAAATAAAAAATAACAAACACATTATTATATACCCGTGTAGTAGAAAATTTAGTATTGGGTCGATCAACTACCATCAATTTTTGATATATGGGCAGATTAAAATTAAACACTATGGGTATCCCAACCACACTTTTTGGTATCCCAACCAAAATAGTGTGAACCTCCATGTCTATAATGGTATATATGATAGGGTAAAAAGCGAGTCCCCTGTCATTAGTAATCTGATCGGGTTACCAAAATCATGGTCGGGATACCAGGCGCCAAATTAAATTTACAAATTTTATGACACTCCAATTTAAATTTTGATAAACCATTCATTATTCCGTATTACGTTTGTGCACTTTTAGTGTGTAATTTACAAAGATCTCAAAAATGACCTATAACTTTGAAATTAACCTTTTATATTATCTATAACCAGTGTTTAACTAACTTTATTTTGTATTACAATCATTCGGCTCAACTAATTAATCAAAGTTGCCATCTTGAATTTGTTGTATACCTCACTACCATCCACAAAAGGTTGAAATTTTGCATAGCGTACGTCAATTAATTATCCAATTTGAGTAAGTAAAGAAGAATATATAACTCAATATCTACTTTTGATTATTATTTTTTTTCATGTAATAGTAATATAATTTGTCTTTTTCACATACTTATATAGTTATACGCATATAATTCCAATGTATTACACTATCTATAGATTAAACTTTAAGAGATACCCTACTTGATTAATGGCTGTTGATTTACGTAAAGTATGTTCAATATATTAATTTCGGGGTCTTTGACTTATTAATATCGGGGTAATTCATCAATTTAAAAATTATAGTTTTTTGTTTTATTTGAAATGATTGGTATAATTATTTCAAAAAAGTTATATGATAAAAATTTGAAATTTAATGTCTTGTAAATTATCACTTATAAGGGTGAACGGAGTTGATAGGCACGAGACCGGTACCGGTGTGAACACCTCCCCGACTTACCGGTACCGTTGGGGAGGGGACGAGACTGGGGAGCGTGGTGCCGGATGTGATGCCGGTCAAATCCGAACGTTGCAAACCAAAAGAAAAAAAAAAGTGGGTCCCACATGTAACGGCCACTTTCTCTCTTCAGTCTTTCTTTCTTTCTTCTCTTTTTCTTCTTTCTGCCGATCTGTTTCTTTTCTTTTTTCTTTGAACACACAAAACACACACACAAAACACACATGACTTTTTGAGATATATGACTCAAACGTTCACGAAGATCTTAAGATGGATCTCATTGACCATATTCATCGCACATTCATCCCGAGCATCGATCGCTAGTTTATTTATGTATTGTGTTGTCATTTCGTTTTAATATTGTAGTTTGATGTTTGGATTTTTGTTGTTTGTTTTATTTTTAATATTATAGTAGTTTTAAATTATAAAATAAAATGTTTTAGTTTTAAAAATAAATAGAAATTAAATTAAATAGAAAAGGGTAGGGAGGGGAGGGAGGGGTGGCGAGGTGCTCCTAGCAAAAGGGGAGGGGAGGGGAGGAGAAGAAAAATCGGGAAGGGGAGGGGAGGAGTGGGCAAGCTCTCCCCCCACCTAAGTGAATCATGATAAACTACTAAGGTTTGGGCCCCATTTTGCGGGGCTCCAATTATCATGTTGATACAGTTTCGTTATATTAGTCTACTTAAGTTGAACCAACTTAATAATCCAAAACATAAAAAGTGTGAAAAATCAAGAAATAACTTGAAGAAAACATATAATGTTTGTGCGAGAAAGCTAAGAAAACCGCATCAAAAAGTTTGCAATATCTAATACATGCATACTTTTAGTTTGTGCAATTAAAAAAGAGAACACAAAACTTTGAGTAAAAGTTTTCAATATATTAGTTGAAAACATAAAAGCAAAAAAAATATTAAAAATACTGAGAGAAAAAAACTCCAAACGGGATACGATATGGCAAAAAAAATATAAATAGTGATGCGGGGTATAAGATAAACCAATAGAAGAGAACACAAAAGCAAAAAAATTGTATAAGAAACCAAGAAAAACCAAAAGAAAAAAACCCGAACGAAATCCGATATGACAAAATTCGAGTAGAAGCGCGAGGTGTAGGTAGACCGATAGAACAATGCCACGTGACGGTGGCACTGTTTATTAGCCTCACCTTTAATGATGTGCGAGAAAACTAAGAAAACCGCATCAAAAAATTTACAATATCTAATACATACTTTTAGTTTGTGCAATAAAAAAAAGAAAACAAAATTTTGAGTAAAAGTTTTCAATATATTAGTTGAAAATACAAAAGCGAAAAAAAATATGAATAATACCGAAAGAAAAAACTCCAAACGGAATACGATATGACAAAATCTAAATAGTGATGCGGGGTATAAAATGAACCAATAGAAGAGAACACGATAGCAAAAAATTAAAATTGTATAAGAAACCAAGAAAAACCAAAAGAAAAAAAAAACGAAACGGAATTCGATATGACAAAATTCTAGTAGAAACGCGGGGTGTAGATGGACCAATTAATATAATAGTGCCACGTGGTGGTGACACTGATTATTAGTCTCACGTCTAATAACACAAAAGTAAAACTATGAAAAATAACGAAAGAAAAACTCCAAACGGGATACGATATGACAAAATCTAAATTTATAGTAATGCAGGGTATAACATGAAATAATAGAAGAGAACACAATTAAAAATTGTGCAAGAAACCAAGAAACGGCGAAAGAAAAATATTCAAACGGAACCCGAGATAGTAAAATTCGAGTAGAAACGCGGAGTGTAGGTAGATCAATAGAACAGTGCCACATCATTAATTAGCCTCACCATTAATGAAATTAATAACGGAATCCGAGATAGCAAAATTCAAGTAGAAACGCGGAGTGTAAGTGGACCTATAGAATAGTACACGTGACGGTGACACTTTTCATTAGCCTCACCTTTAATGATATAAATAAATTCATAATTACAATTAATTACGAGTAATACAGTAAAGGTACTACTCCCTATATATCTCGATAAACCACATCGCTTGAAATTTGAAATATTATTAAGTTAATGGACGCTACATTGTTTTTCGCTTTGACATGTATATTTGGATGAAATTATAAGGGCTATAAAACAATTGACTGGACACTCAATGTTTAACATGACAAATGGTTCACAAACGTACAACCAAATATAAAACTGTAATCATGTTTGGTCATTTGTGTTTTTGAACGAACACAACGTAAATTTGATGTCACAAAATATCCAAAGTCAGAATAGCTATTCAACAAGTTTAAATGAAAGTTTAATAATTAATAAGGTTTATAGACGCTAAAGTCGAGTTCATCTTCGTCCATTTTGTTATAAAAACTAATACAACGAGCTTTTGTTCAGTTTATTTATAACCGTTGACGGACATATAAATCAGTAATGTAAAATTCTAGTTCTCTTATCCTTTAGAACAACGCATGATTAACAATACAGTTCGTTTTAAGTTCATAGATAACTTTGATGGTTTTAATTTTCAAGGACCATTATAAATTTATAAGTATTCCAATTAACCATTATAAGTTTTTGGACAACATTGTCCATCTTTTAGGTGGTAGCAGGAACATGAAGTTGACTGCATGTTTCTTCCACTCACAAATAATATTTTCTTGTAGTAGATACGAATATCATTTTATTTCGGTTCTTTACTTTTTAAAACACGAGTTACTAATTAGCAGTTAACATTCAAGATACCATAGTGACATCCAATTGGATAATATACGGTATTCGAACCACGCATGTCTAAGATGAAACCCAAGATTCTCGAAAACCCTCCTTAATAATCCACTCCTACAAATATAAGAAGTCAGATTTAAATCTTGAAAAATTTCTTCAAAGTAAAAAACAATGAGTCACCAATCCATTGGTTTTATTTCAATTTTTTGAACGACAAACCAATATCATAATGTTAAATGTTTACCTTCTAATGTTGTAAGTAAAACAATTTTCATAGTTTATATATATAAACAGTGGCGAATCCATAAATTTTTTTTCGGAGGCATTAAGTAACAGAGGTGATTAAAAAAATGGGTTAGACAACAATTCAAAATAGGTTTGGACCACTTTTAGGTTTTTTTGCTTGATCAGCTAGTATAATCGGTTTGGTTCAAAATTTTATATCCGGCTACGGTTGACAAATTAAGGAATACAATTAATTGGGTGGGGATTCTTTCAAGTTTCCAACTTGACTAGTCAAGTTGGAAACATCTTGACCATCAAATTAAAATTAATGGTCAAAATTCAAAAATGATCTTTAAATCTTGACCATTGATTTTCATCCAATTGTCAAAATTGTTAACTTGACCTCTCAAGTTAAAAGCAACTTGAGGGGATCTCTTCCCATACAAATAGGTAGACGTACTAACTCATTGTTATCATATTCAATTATATTATTCAGGTGTATTCTGGGAGCTTAATTCACATTTTTTTTTCTTTGAGAGAAGGTCTGCTCGACGAGCAGTTATCAGTACCGTACTCAAAGAGTTAATTGGTTGACGGAACGTTATTATAGGAATGCCGAATGACTTTGATCAATTTTGGTTGGTATTGACTCATTAATAAGGTATTTGACCTTAAGGTATTTATTTATTTTACGTGGCTCCATCTCATTCTTCATATGGATGAAGTATTATATCATATAAATCATATTAGTAACAACTTTCCAATATGACATGCATATTCAAATCTTGCGATCGTTGCTTCAGACTTCAGAGGCATTACTTGATTGACATATGATCGATTTGATACCTTATATATATATATATATATTAATAATTACTATTTCTAGCGATAAACGCTTGACTTTATACTTTGTACAAGATACAAACATCTATCCTCAGCTCATAATATAACATATGTATATATAGATTATTCTCAGTTTTTTGTCCTGATAATGGTGATTGTGCCCCTCCCATGAGTTTGAATTCGAGTGAGAGCCACCACTGCCTTCCCGGATAGCCCTGGTCCGTCTAGTGAAACCAATCGTCGACAAGCAAAGTCTCCGACCGGGTGCCTCACGGGTCTAGTCGGGGGCATTAAGATCCTCTCATTGATGTCATTTAGGGTCATGTCTCCTTTGAATCCTCCGGGCTTCACCAATGCAAATGGATACACCACTCTTGTTATCACCTTCTTTTTTCTCTCATCTATTCCACCTGTTATGTATTCATCATCTAATTAATTAATTAAACGTCTTATATACATTAATTACTGTGAATAGCGTAATTATACGTAATATTCGATAAATTAATCAAGGTTAATAGATATTATAAACCCACATTATTATTATTATTATGTTTATATATATATGATGGTTTAAAGTGACTAAAGTGAACCATAGTTGGATACAATTCAAATGGGTCATATTCAATAATTAATGCTATTAGAAAATAAAAACAGAATGAAAACAAAGTGTCGTTGTCAATGATATTAGTTTAAGTTAACCACTATCGTTTACTTTTATCTAAGACAAATTTCAAATTTTGGTAAGATATATTTATATATATAAACTTTTCTAATTATTTTTATCCTAAATTAATTGTTTACTAGCAAAATAAAAAAGTTGCCACTATCTAACATGATCTTTTTCAGCATGATCATATTTTTTATACTTATATCTATATCATGTAAAACAATATGACAAATACTTTATACTATACGTACGTATTCGATGACTTTTTTGTGCATGAAGTCAAATATAGCAAGAATGGTCAAAAGCATGCATGGTTTGTTATTGACTCATGCAAGTGAGGTTCCCACTATATCAGTAGTACAGACCACTCACTATAGTGTGTTTTGTGTGTGTGTGTGAGAGAGAGAGACACGTACAGCTAGTGACTTGGTCTGATGAATTGATATTTTCTTTTTCAAAGAAATTGTTGTTGTTGATAGAACTACTCTTGCTTTGTGAAGATGAAGTTGAATTGTCATCACCACTTACTGTAACATAAAAGTCATGCATATATACTATTATTAATTGATGATAAATGAGCAAATAAGTCAACCTAAATAAATATATAAAAAGTATAAATAATTATAGTGTTCGTACCATTAAGCCCACCAAAATTCTCAATTTGATCATGTGTAGCATTGAAATCCCAATAGCTCTGTTGAAATATAAGATCCATTAAGACATGAAATTAATTTGGATGATACTAAAGTATGATTGAAGTACGTAAAATTATGAACATTTAATTAATTATCGGTGACAGCTCTAAACTTAAATTTTTAGGGCCGCCACTTAGTAAGTATACATTGTTAGAAAAAATTTAACTATAAAGATTTTAGAATTCTTACTGGAATTGAGGAAGGTGTTGAATTCTGGTTGTTGGGTTGAAAAAGGTCATCATAAGTCCTTGTTAAACGTCGTCGTTTGGATCTAAATTCGAATAAAGCATCCTCTAAATAACCCGATGAGAGATCGGAATCCAACATTGATTGATCATAGAATTGTGGAGTGATGTTAGTCTCCATACCTACAACATAAGAAAATGTCAAGTAAAATATCATGCACCATGCAAAAATAAAACAAACTCAACAACAAATTAAGCATACACATAGTTATAGTTATAATAATAGAAATAGATATATGAAATATTGTATAATTACAATGAGAGATGTCATGAGTGTTGAGAAGTTGAAAATTGTGGAAGTCCCAACACATGGAAGACTCATGGTTATTTGGATGATTGCTAAAGTAAGTAATAGAATGAAGGTCACCCATCTTGTAAGTGTAAGAAATGAAATGGATACAAATTTGTATATATGAAGAGGTTGTGTAGCTATTAAGGGTTGTACTTTGTGCTAGTTTAGGTGTGCGCCGATAGCACGAATTTCGAGAACCACAAAGGCAAAGTAAGAGTGGGTAAAGAGAAAGGAAATAGAGAATAAAGTGTAGAAGAAATTGTCAGTGAATAGAGAGAGAGAGAGAGTAAAATAAAAGAGAAAAAGGAAAAAAAGACAAAAGTTTAAGGGGGTTTATTGGGATAATCAAAATGTTAGAGGACTACTTTTGATCTTTTGGGGAAGGGTGTGGGAGACTAAATAATTGCGGTGGTTGTTATGATATGATGTTTTGTTGGAGTTGCTCAAGGAAAATTCCAATATGCAAGTGCAATTAAAGCATTTGTGCACCAGACATGCTTATAAGACACAATTCAAATCCTATCTTTTTTTTTTGTGTTTTATCTATCATGTTATACAACATGTATGTAACTTAATTATGTAACTTGTGGAATTTGTATCAATTAAACACACCTAACTCATTGTTGCACTTCATTGTTGCAATAAACTTGAACCAGTTAAAGTTTCCATAAAAAGATGTTTAATTACAATGTCTTCAAATCTAGTTATATTTAACTTTGTCACTAGGTGTAGCTTAACTTTATAGAACGATACTCAATAATAGGTGAAAATTATTTAGGGGTTATCTTTTGATAAAGGTCAATTGATGAGAAGGCACACAAAACCAAAAGTTTATTCATCGATTAAAAACCTTTGTGAAATTTGAAACACGGTCATAAAGATGATATGAGGTTTTGCTTAAATACAGCCCTAAAGTGTATAAATTATTTGTACATTTAGCATAAAATTCAAGGGTGAACTTTTAATATAGAAAGTACAAGTTTTTTATGCACGTTAAATACAGCCCTTAGGGTCGTATTTAACATTTTCTTGATGATATTAATCTTCATTTTCTTCAAAGATTTGAAACTTAGAGCAATTACATAACTTTTCGATACAAAATGATCAACTACCAAATAAATAAACACTTCGTAGTAAAAATAACTTAGATATCATCATCATCATCATCATATTATATATATCCATATTTTTTATAACAAAATCCATATGTATAATTTGACAATTTGTTACAATAAAAATTTAATACTACCCTACAAAACAGTGGTAGTTACTTCATATTCATTTATAGTTGCAATGGTAAATTTCTTAGTACTTTTGATGAATTTGAATGTAAGAATATCTATATTAATACTAAAACCTAATTTCAATGTTTTATCATAAGTTTATAATGTTCTAATTCTAGAAATGTATTAAAAGTTATTTTAGATGACAAATAAGTGATCTCTGAATGATGAATTTTCATCACTATTCACATTTTATATAGTTCATCCATATATAATACGTTATCACAGATAAATCAAATTGAAAGGGTATATATATATACACTTAAAAAAGTAATTATTGTCATCTCTATTCTAGCCATTAATTGAAAGAAATAGTATTGATTCCTAATAAAAATTAAGAATACGAGTATGTGTATTAAGCCCATCTCCATATATACGCTAAAGCACTACTAACTTTGGTATTTTGGTGTAAAAATATCTATCTATAACTAAGACACATAATTAGGTGAGCATTTTACTCCAAAATTTGATACAACAGTAAACATTACACCGAATGTTGATACCATTTATCTTAATCATTATAAATGATGTTCTAATTTCATATTGTAGATTAGTTAGATATGAAAAGTCATTTTATAAAGTACTAGAATTTAAAAAACTCAAATTTATTTTATAGAAATGTTGAAGAGAAAAACAATGTAGAGTAAATATATTTATTATATTATTGGAGTGAAAAACAGATATACAGTCAAACCTTTATAAATTGATACTCGATAAATTAATAACCTCGATAAAACTAATAATTTGTCTAGTCTCAACTTGAAACCAATACAAAATTGGATCTCAATCAATAAAATAATAATATAATATTTTTTTTTTAAATCCCAGTGTATTTATAGTGGTCTCAACGAAACTATATATAATAATAACTAATAGGAGCTTCCAAATTTGCAGATTGCTTAGTAAAAAGTCGCTTGTTTTTTTGTTTGAACTTCAAATCTATATTAAGTTTATCTTTAAATTTTCTCATTGTACTCAAGAGTAGCTGCATTATTTTTTTCGTATTTCAACAAAAAGTTGAGAAGAGTTGTTGTCCTTTACATTGCTTCCTTTTAAAGCTATTGGACATCCTTGACTTTGTCATCAACCAGATTTTGAATGATTTCGCCATAAATTCTTTAATACTTTTTACCTCATAACCTTCATTATTTACATCACGATAATGCAAGCTTGTACAAGTTCTCAGACTCATGAATTTCTTATCCACAACTTACATCGTAAAACCTATTTAAGTTAATAAAATATTAATTTATCGATATAATAATATCTTGTTAAATTGATAAAATATTCCGGTCCTGACATTATTAATTTATATAGGTTTACTGTACATCAATCTTGATGTACTATATGGTACATATATTAGAGATGCTAAAAGTTTAAATTTGGTTGAAAATTGTACCATAAGGCATACTCAAACTTGGGCATGGCAAACTTATCTATGCCTTTCAAAAATCCGTGTTGATTAACTAAAAAAGGCAGTGGGAATTGGTTTGGACCCAAGACGGTACAAATAATGAATCGTACCATAATACTGAAAGCCAATTGTTTGTCAAAATAATTGGTATGGACTAATTGAGTACATAACGAGTATACTATGGGCGATGGGCCAATATGGTACACATGGTTTGCAATTGCAATCCATATTCGTAAACTGACCACATAATTGTCATGGGTTAGAAACTTAGAACTTATCTGTTGGAGTTAGGGGTGTCAATTTCTTATACAACCCGTGACACGATACGTAGTAAATGAGTCGTGGGAAATAAATGGGTCGACATGACTAAATATTTAACATATGGATTGAATTCAAGATAGATTATCATATATATTTGAGTAAATTACACTTTTCGTCCCTGAAGTTGGCACGTTTTTCACTTTTCGTCCCTTAAGAGAAAAAATTACAATTTTGACCTTAAAGTTGGCAGATTTTTTCAATCATCGTCTCTCTCCAAACGTCGTTAAGTTTCTGCCGTTAAGTCGGACACGTGCAACACACGTGAGGGACTGAAACTGCAAAAAATGACAAGTTTATGGAAGAAAACAGAAATTTACTTTTCTGTTGTCATCATCTTCATTTGCTCCGGCTGACTTTCGTTGGAAAATTCTTCGAAAAACTTAAAATGTTGATATCTCACTCGTTTTTTCGAATTAGATCACGAAACCACTACCAAACTTCTCAAAATTAATTTCCGCACGAATTAATTTTGTTTAGGATTCATGCGTAAATTAATTCTGAGAAGTTTGGTGGTGGTTTCGTGGTTTAATTCGAAGAAACGAGTGAGATATCGGCATTTTAAGTTTTTCGGCGAATTTTCCGACGAAAGTCAGCCGGAGAAGATGAAGATGATGACAACAGAAAAGTAAATTTCAGTTTTCGTCCCTGAACTTGTCATTTTTTGCAGTTTCAGTCCCTCACGTGTGTTGCACGTGTCCGACTTAACGGCTGAAACTTAACAACGTTTGGCGAGGGATGATGATTGAAAAAATCTGCCAACTTTAAGGTCAAAATTGTAATATTTTCATTTAAGGGACGAAAAGTGAAAAACGTGCCAACTTTAGGGACAAAAAGTATAATTTACTCTATATATTTAAATGGGTGTGATATTTTCACAACATATTTTAGTGTTACATAACAAATCTATATATTTTACTTCATAGTGTAAAGTTGTAAAACATATATTTTTGTATATGGTTAATTTATGGTGTGAGTATATCATCCCATATCGCTAAAATATCATGAGCTCAACAGTTTTACACGACTAACATCTTTAGTAAGTAGGTTGGCTTAATTCAACATATCAATACAATTATAAAATGAGAAGTTTTTATTAAGATAGTCAACCTACAATTGGTTAACCAGCAGAAAAGAACAATTGCAACCTCTATAATTTATACTCCACGATCTACAGCATTATTATGATATGCCAAATATAGTATTTCATTAAATGGAATTATATTGAATCATTTGCACACGGGGAATGGTTAATCTTTTTAATTTATTAGCCTAAAAATCCTCTAAATTTATTAAATGATGACATGTGAAAATTCAAAGAAGAGATTAAATAAAATACACTTGTCACATTGATAAAGAGTTAGAAAGATCTTTTAAGCTAAAATTTAATACCACTTTGTATAACAAAGACACACTGTTTAGTTTGACTAGTGATTTTGTACATTGACTCGGTAACTTTTACTTTTGACTATTGAAGGTGAATGATTGGAGGGGGGTCGTACTCTACTGCAACAATTTATTCACTTTTATGTTGTGTGGGCCAGACATTCTTTTGCCATTGTGGGGTCAAATCTATAAGAACATATCTTGTGGGTTGGGCCCATCCCATATGCGTGCTGGACTGGCTGAGAATTTTGGATACAAAACCAAATCATCACAGAGTCTTCGGTTGGTGTATGTGGGGTCCAGTACCTTCTAAGATTCAAATTAAAATTGTTTTTGGTCCAATTAGGCATTTAGACCTTTTGTAGCCCATGTGTAGCAACTCTAACATATTTTTAAAAATAAAATAATGAATGTAACATCAGTCTATTTGATCGTTGTGAACCATCTTTCAAGGTTGTTATGATATCATAAAATCTTATAATTTTATGATGGCCAATATAAGTAATTAATCCGAATCTGTAATGGATCTTTGAATTTATAGCATTATAAGATCCCGATCTTAAAAGATCGGTTTGTTACTATTTAATAAGCCCATTCCCATTGGTGACTAATTGGGTTAAGTGACTTAAGTCGGTCGCATAAATAGGATAAAGAAATATTAAAATATCTAACACCACACCAAACGGTTTGGTCGAGCAAACAAAGTCGGACTTTTTAAATATATTCTTTGTCAAGTTGTCCGAACAATAGTAACATTATTACACTAACTTTTTAATTTATTATATTTCTAAACTTTTTTATCTAATAAAATAATTGTTTAAGTTTGGTTGTTGATGAATGTAAAATTTGGTTTTAGTTGAGTTGGGCAGATATAGGAGAGAAATTAGTTTTTGAATAAATAGTATTAATGGGTTGGGTTGTGAATGAGAATGACCTAAAAGATATGTAATAATAATAATAATAATAATAATAATAATAATAATAATAATAATAATAATAATAATAATAGTATAATGTAACGTGTCGTAATGCAAGTCTAAATGAAAAACATAATTACCTTATAGACACTAGAAATACTATTTCTTCTATACAAGTGTACATTAAACAAAACTAATAAAAGCAGCTAGTATGGTTTTCGGCTCCATTCGATCAATTTCATTTGATGACCATTCTGGATTATTTGGCGTGGCTTCGCTTGGCAGCGCCGGTCTTCCATGTGGATACGTCATGTTTATTCTTTTCCCACATAATTTTCATACACATAAGCTGCAAAGTTAGATCAAGTGGTTAACATCTTTGCCTTTGAAGACAGAAGTCATGGGTTCTATCTTCATCCTTTGTTAGGCCGGAGGTCATTTTCTATCTTTAGATAGAACCTTGAAGCAGCCTCTCTACGCTGTTGTGGTAGGGGTAAAGCTGTCTACATCTTAACCTCCCCCATACACCGTTGAGGTATTGTGACCCAAAACCCGTGGAAGAAGGCATTGGACGTTACTTAATTACTTACTATAATACATAATCAGAGGCGGTACCAGAAAAAAATCCCAGAGAGGGCAAAATTAAAAATATGAGAAATATAAATATAAAAGTGGTCAAAATATTAAAAACCTATAAGAAAATTTTTAAATCGATGAAAAATTTAAAAATACATGACAAAATCATTTTTAAGGGGGGCATTTGCCCCCTTTGCCCATGTGGTCACGCCCCTATATATAATTAATCCAACGTGTTTTTAGGTTGTCCTTAATTGTTCTACTTGAGACAAATGATACTAACCTGACATCATGGGTTGTCTCTATGCGCTAAGGGCATAGAGAGACTCGTATATAGGAATGACAATGGGGCCGGTTCGGGATGGGTAGTACTAAACCCGAATTCGAACCCGATAAGAAAAATGGTACTCGAACCAGACCTGATACCCATCGAGGATCTTAATGGAGCACCTATCGGGTCAGAAGGTTCACCCAAAACCAACACCCCGTTATTGAACCCGAATCCTGACCCGAATTTATTGTCACTAACATGTTCTGTATGTGTTTCCTCAGCTTAACTAAAAAACACTCACCATGAAATCTGTGAATGCTTATTCAAGGACTATGGTATAGTACATGAGTGTAGTGACTAAATGCATAGATCTTCATCATTGAATTAAAATTAAAGGTTAAGATTTAAAAATATTTTTTTAATTTTAATCATTGATTTTAATCCAATATAGAGTTCACATCCATCAACTTTACCTATAAAGTTGATATTAACTTTAGGGAATCTTAATCCAAATGCATATGGCAGTGGCGTCGCCATTAATGCTAATAACTTCTTTGAAGTTTTTAAAACTATATGATATATATACTATATATAATAGTCCGGGTCGGGGTAGACATGTCCCAGTCCTTGTCCCGATCTTTTTTATTTTTATGGATTTCGGATTTTCTTATCGAGGCCAGTTCTGGTTTAATTGTCATCCCTATATATAGCACGTCACTCAAATAAGTTTTAATATAGGAAAATTTTCCGCTTAATGACATTATGAAGTGATTAGTCACTAAAAAGTGATATTCGTAATAATTAAATCATGAATGGACCTTGCCTTTCTCATTAATTTCTTTGTTAAAAGAAGAAAAAATCCCAAATCCACTAACTACTACTCAATCTCATATATCCGGGTCTATCGACCGTTTGACATCCATTTATCTATGACTTTATTGTTGTTTATTCAATATCATACATATATTATGAAAGTAAAAGATAACTAGTTTCATTAACCATAACGTGAGGATAAAACGATTTCTTTTATCAAGAAAACATTATCTCTATTTGACATAAAAAGAAGGGATTAGTTTCCTGGAATGTAACTATCTTTGACCGAATGTCTATAGTAGGAAAAAACTAAAGTTATGTGTATTGTATGTAATCAACTCGAAAAAATGTTTATTGTATGTAAAAAAACATACGTAACAACCATATACAGGTGCCACTTGTCAGATTTTAATTGGTTGAAATGAAATGCTTACATACAATAAACATTATTTCAAAGTTGTTTACATACAATACACACAACTTTAGTTTTTTCCTACTATAGACATTTGTTCAAAGTTTCTTACATTCGAGGAAACTAATCCCTAAAAAGAAAAATTGAGTATGATGTTGTCACACAGCCAAATTAGGTGAAAAATCAATCATATCTTAATCTTAATATTTTTGCAATCTTGTTTTGTTTTTTGTGCAAAATATAATAAAAAATCAAATGAGAAAGGTTTTCACCAAAACTTGAAATGTTACAACACCGTATTCATTTCCCCCATATATATAAGCATCAGCCTAATCCTAGCTTATTTGATCTCTATAATATGGTTTCTTTTTTTTCTGTTTCTAGTCGATCAGGGTATTCTTGGTCGAGCCAAAGAAGGAAAAACTGAGGTTTTACTTAGGTTTTTCCTTGCAAGATAGACTAAGTGTTAGGAAAGGCTTAACTAGCTCGACTTGGACTAAGGGTGTGAGGGGGCATTCAATCAGCTTAAGTAAGGGTGTTTAGACATTTAGTTTCTTATTAAGCTCGGGTCGCAGCAGTGTAGGTGTTTGAATGTTTGAATTTGAACTTCAAAGTTGCAGACGGTTATATCCAGGGCGGGATCCTTGGCAACTTTCTGATTCGGTCAATGGTCTCGGTGATCTCTAATATCCTTGAAAAGGCTTAAATTTTAGGGGGCAATGGCAACATTAAAAAGGAGGCCGAATTTGAGTATGAAAGGAAGCTTGTTGGGACTTGGGATGTACAATCCATGTCTTACAATGAGGGAAAAAAAGTATACTTTTAACATCTATATAAGCTTGTGAGCTAGACTTATTATCATATTATCTGAGAGTAGAATTTCATTGAACTTATGTTAGGCTTGAAAATTAGCTCTAAACTGGTGGCAAGATTTGACTAAAAGGTATTATTAATATTAAAAATTAATTGAAATGATCGTGTCTATAGTTTGTTAAAATTACAGGTTTCATACCTACATTTCAAAAATTACGGTTTTCATCTCTAACTTTGAGCTCCATCAATAGTTTTGGTCCAAAAATGTTTGACTCTTTTTTTACCAAAAGTGATGACTTTGGCCAAATTGTTGACTTTTGGAACAAAAATTGTTGACGGGCTCCAAAGTGATAGATCATAAGCATAATTTATGAAATGTAAAGATGATCTTTATAATTAACTCCTAATATAATAAAACTTCGACAAGATACCAAAAAGCAATTCTATCCCCTCAAATAAGTTGGACTAATGAGCCACAAAGGTCACAAGAAACTAAACTTATGGATTTATGATAACGTAACCAGATAAAATTAAGATAGGAATACTACCGAGCGAAAAATTCCCAAATTATCATCTCGGTTAGTGGAAAAAATACCAAGCTATAACCGATTAGGGTTTTAAAACTTGGAAATGGGTTATGCCGCACATAGTTATATTTGAATGATATTGCTAAAGGTATTTGAATCCAATTAATATTGTCAATTGAACACGCATGACAAATTATTATTCGACCCATAATTATGTTACTAGTTTTGAAGAAACACTCGTGAGGACATCTATTGAATCAAAACTTCAACATTCACGGTTTCTTCACTTGCACATTTTGTTCAATACCATGTTAATGCAAGTTATCAAAAAAAGAAAAATCACACGCACATAGCCACTAGACCAAATGCAAGTTGTTTAACAAAGTTCATAATATTATTATATTGTGGTTTCTAATAAACATTTCACATAATCTTAAAAAGCTATAATATAATTTTAAAAAGCTATACTTGTAAAATATGACTAACATAATAACAAGATCAATTGCAGATTTCATTGGCAATGTCATCTATTTGTTTAGCAATATGAAGTTATAGGCATACTTCTTAGTCCTGATATGATTTATTGGCTGCACATGTTTGAATTAAAATGTAACAAAATAAAGAAGATTATGATCCATGTTGCAAGAAGTATAGATCTTGTGTGCTTTAAAGACTTAAAAAAAGGTTAAATTATGATAAGCATGTGGAAAAAGTTGCGGTTACCTTTCATTATTATGTACTGAAAGCACGTAATATACTAATATCTGTGCTTCTAACGGCACGTATTGTTTGAAATGCTAAAGTACGTAACTAAGCAAATGGTCCTGATTTTTGGGCCAAGCCGCCATAAGGCAATTTCATGACTTCTGTTCTGTCAACACCTTTTTGTTTGATTGTTCACAGGCCCCAGTACTCTCCATAGATGAAAAGTTATGGGAATTTGGATTTTAAAAAACCACCTAAATATATGAATTTTGATCTGTATAAATGCATATACATCCAATAGTTAACTACTATGTAGTCACATTGTAACTTATCTTACATGAACTAATGAAGACGGAAATAGAAGTCCAGTATGAATCAAATATTCAAATAAATTCACTGTTTTATCATAAGAAGAGGATGATATCATAAAAGAAAAAGACCTAGAATACAATATGAACAGATTGTGTGGCAACATCATGTTATGACTTGTGATCATGAAGCTACCTTCGACTTGTATACCTTTGCACATATGATATAAACCAACATGTTTAAAAAGCTAAGCCCGGCCAAAAGCCAAAAGAAGTAATCAAGATGACCTTCATTCAAATTATCTGGTATCCAACCGGGCTTCCCACCCCGAGAAGTAATATATGTAACGACCGTCAAAATGAAAGAGCTAAAGTAATTACCTAAAGCAGTGGTCAATAGTGACAGCGCACTACACAAGCTACGCATGGCATCAGGTGATTGGTCATAGAAAAATTCTAGCTTCCCGATGATAAAGAAAACTTCAGCAGCGCCTAACAATATATACTGAGGTGCTTGCCAGAAGACATTCATTGGTACTGCCACACTTTGGTTGACCAAATCATGTGATCTTGCAATATCAAGACGCTTTATCTCGACCAATGCTGCAGCCGCCATGCAAATAATGGAAAGAAAAAGACCAATACCCATTCGTTGAAGCTCAGAAAACCCCCTTCCTTCACCTGTGAATTTCCTAGCTATGGGTACAACAAGTCTGTCATAAATTGGTACCCAGATGATGACACTGATGAAATCAAAAGTCGTAAGAGAAGCAGCAGGCAAGGTGAATGACCCAATACGGGTGTCCATCGCCATTCCTTGCTCCACAAATAGTGTTGACATTTGCGCATAAACAGCAGCGAAAACGATTCCTGTTGCCCAGATTGGAAACATCCTGATCAAGATTTTAAATTCTTCTACCTGTGTTACAGTGCATAGCCTCCATGAATTTGAGTATAATTCATTTCCATGTTCCATAGATGACACAATCGCAGCTTTATCAAGGCACCTAGAAAACAAATAACAGAAAATTTCAAAGGACAATCGATTTTGAAATCTCGACAAACACCCATCTCAAGAAAATTACTTCAACTCATCAGTATGCATGATTTTCCGACTCCCACCAATTGCAGAGACTTTTTCTGGAGTTTCAAACAAGAGAGAGCTATCGATAGGAACTGGCATATTCCTTTTGTGAAATGATGCAACCAAAACCTGGCAAATTCTTGTAATAGGGCTGCCCCCGGGCTTCTGAAATCTATAAAGAGGGGTTCCAGCAAAGAAACTAAAGATAGCAACGCCCATAAAGAATGCAGGGATTGCAAACCCTAAGCCCCATCCTTTGTTTTCTTGAATCCATACTATATATGTACCTGATACCAAGGCCCCAATGTTGATTGAAAAATAAAACCAATTGAAGAAGGATCCTTTCCTCACCTTCTCCTTTGGATCAGTGTCATCAAACTGATCAGCCCCAAATGACGAAACACATGGTTTGATCCCCCCGGTTCCAAGTGCAATGAGGTAAAGCCCGGTATAGAAAAATGCATACTGAGAAGGGGTAGCTGAAGGGCACATAGCACCTACACATTCAACGGGCTTCAAAGCAGGGATGGATGCCGAGAGAGTCAATGTGCACATTCCCTGTATGGGAAAATTTGGTCAGATACGATTACATATAAAGTTTTTAAAAATAGAAAAAGTTAGAAGTTTAAAAGTTTGATACTTACGATGAAATATATTACAGAAAAGACAGCAATAGTCCAATATCTTCCCCAATATGCATCTGCCAAGACAGCACCAATAAGTGGAGTAAGATAGCAAGTTCCTTGCCACGTTGTCACATTACTGGCAGCAACAGCATTTCCTTGATGCAATTTTTTGGTGAGGTAGCTGATGAGATTAGTGGATATCCCGTTATAGGCCAGACGCTCACAACACTCGTTACCTGTTTTTAACTCTACATTGTTAATATACGAATAAACTTAATAAATACATGAAGCACAAAGACAACGAAAGAGTACCAAGTATAAAGGGGCATGCTTTCCAATTTCCAGAATTGCTTTTCAAAACAGGTTGTCCTTTAATGTCGACTGACCCATCTCCTGTATACAAACTGTTTTCACTCTACATAGGAAATCAGATGTAAAGGTCAGGTCTAAGTTTGCACTTATGATAGTCAAGCATAAATATTTCACTGCTACTCTACAAATTGCTAGTAGAAGAAAATCATAGCTATAATATTCGTATACAACATTTATAATCTACAAATCTTTCATAATACCTAAAGGATACTTCCTATATGTCAACCATATTCAAAACTATGTTGTAGAATCTGAATAGTTGAAAATTAGATTAAGGTCAAAGACTATATTTTGGCACTTAAATAAAATATAGATATATCACAGCCCACCTGGACGTTTGTGGAAATGTATGTGATTAGGTGCCCGTATAAGTCCATTGTAATTTAGAAAAGATGATCGCTTAAAACCTTCCCTACATTCCCAAATAATAACGTACAATTAGGACTGTCCATCTGGAAGAAGCATCAGTCTTCCGACTTTGTGACTATTCTACTATTTGATCGTGATACGCTTCCTGTGTAAAGAGTGAGTATACCCTCCCAAAGTCTTGGATCAAACTTGGACTGATAACTTGAAAACGTAACATCTATGATCTAAATAATTTTACTGTAATAGACAAATAATTTAGCACGACTTAAGTCCTCCACAACGTTAGCTTAGCAGTCAGAATCACAAACATGCAATACAAGTTCACGGGTTCAAATCGCAGCCTAGTACTATAATTTGCACAATTTATATTCTCCACAGACACCACGGGACAGGTCAATGTGGCCCGAAAGGTGGATTAGGATATCGTTTTATAATTCAATTCAACTTTGTTTTCTTTAAAACTATCATTTTTACACTATATATATATATATATATATATATATATAACAGATCAGATCTTCTCATGTTGTCTAAAAATACAGTGGTCCCTTTTATTTCAGACCAAAACCGAGTTCCTTAATAAGTCAAAAATGAGAAACTAAGATCTAAATCTAACATATTTTTGTAAGCAGATAATGCTATTGAAGAAACCTAGAGCATTCAGAGTGGAGCCTTGATCACATTGTGATCACAACATCAATATCACACCGAACCTTTTAACGGACCACACTGACATAGTGTGGTCTCCTTCACACCCACCGAGTGGATCACGCCGTGACAGATCACATTGTAGTATGAGAAAGACAAATGAATCATGATCAACAACAAATATCTAACTATGAAGTAGTAATCAAAACCAATGCCTTTGGATTCTAAGTAATAATTATCAAAATACTCGAACAAAAAGTCAAAATCCAAAAGTTAATAAACAAATATATATGGTTGAGATAAGTAATACGAGTATTATTATTCAACAGTAAAAGTAGATATTAACTAACCTCAATCAGACCACCTTCCAACAACAATCTATCTTCTTCATGGCGCCCCATCAAAATATACGTAAATTTTGGTGTGTGTGTGTGTGTGCGCTTTTGTTTAATGTAGATAGGAGGAGGGAGAATCTGGGTGTTTTGTCTTTTTTAGTAAAATAAAGGATAAAAGATTTTCCCATAAAATACAGCAGAGTGAGAGGGACGTCTCAAATTAACTACCAAATTTTATTGAGGGAAAAATGTGGAAAGGATTCCTTTTAATCACATGACTAGAGTCATTGTCATGAGTCATGTTAATGTTAAGATGTTGTTGACCCTCAATCAAAATCAATGGACAAGATTAAGATGTCTTTGAATCTTTTCCATTGATTTTCATTCAGTGGTCAAGATCTCTATAATTTGACTCAAATTGAGAGGTCAACTTGAGAAAATCCTCTCCCAAAAAAATAATGATGGGAAAATTACATAAATGGTTTAATCTTATAAATTTTATCAGACACTTTCATAAAATTTGTCTATATATTTTCTCTTATAAAACAAGTTGTCTCGCTTGTTAATAACTTGATATGTCTAAATTATCTAATTTTTTTATCCATTAGTTTGAATATTATCACTAATATACATATAATATCCTTAAATCTCAACAATTCATTTTCTTTTATCTCCTTAAATCTCAACCACTCATTTTTTTTCCTCTCTCCTACATAAAACATTATATACCTCTAATTCATTCAAAATCTTTTATTTCAAAACCATACATCGATAAATTATAAAAGATATATGAGTGTCTTTAAAATTTCATGTTTTTCATTAGAGAGGTCATTCAATATATACTTTCGACGAATTTTTAAATCTGATGCCGGAGCCCGTATTTGGTTATCATACTCTATGACTTATCAGCACTTATGGCCTATCACTCTATATGACTTATCACCACTTATGGCCTATCACTCCTACCATATCACCGTCGCAACGCGTGAGTAATTTCTCTCGTTTGATTAATAAATTTTTATTACTCAACTTTTCAGGTAAGAAACAAAACTACTTAATCAAATTATGACAAGTGTAATGGTGTTTAAATTTTGTAACAAAAGTTTTCTATGTAAAGTAAAAAAAAGTTTATGAATTTGTGGGTTGAAAAGAAACAAAATCTACGGGTAAAAAGAGCAATTTTCTTTGTGATATTGTTGATAGCATTTTGATTAGTTTTTTTCATTCATTACTTGTTGAATGTAAGCGACTAAATATATAAATAATATCAAATAATAGGTAATTGGCGGTTATTAAGTCAAAAGAAAAAACATGAAATTTGATAGAATGCATTAAGTTCTTAATTATTAAATTTATCTATATTATCTTATAAAAGAGGAACACCTTTTTTTTATATGAAAAGATGATTTGAACCGACAAAAATACTCATCTTCTTTATTCACTAATCTAAACATTTCCACCTAATATACCTATAATACCCTTAAATCTCAACTACTTATTTTTTTCTCTCCTCAAATTTCTACCACTCATTTTTTTCTCTTTTCTCCATAAATCATTATATACCTCTAATTCATTCAAAATCTTTTATCTCAAAAAACCGTATATCGATAATTATAAAAATTATATGGGTGTTCTTAAAATTCATGCTCTTTTATTAAAGATGTCATTCGATATACTTTCGACAAATTTTTAAATCCGATAGCGGAGCTCGTACGGCTAAGGCATTTGACTATCACACTCTATGACTTATCACGTCTTATGACCTATCACCCACCATCTCACCGTCGCAACGCGCGAATACTATCTCTTGTTAAGTAAAAAAGAAACGGTGCCTTATATTCATCTTTTATGTTGTTGTTCATATACATATATAGGTTTATATATTATAAAATATAGTTTTGTGTGTGCATGTATAACTCAAGCCAATAATCATAATTGTCTTTTTTGTTTTTCCATCTTCTCGATCTGTAAAGTTTTAAATTTAGGTAGAAATTAATATTATGTATATATGGCCACAATATCTAAGAGAAAAAAATATTTTAAATTTTTGATCTTGGTCATTGAAAATCATAAGCTTTTAAATCTTGACCTTTAAAATTCAAAGTCAACTTTCTAAAATCTAAAAGTCAAAAGATAATAAACAAGGTAACTATTTAATTGCATATTAATAATACTAATGCTAATTATTCTTAGAAGTTTTGAATTCGTGTACCAAAAAAGAAACACGACAATGATCAGTAACAACATACTCATCAATCACAATTTCATAATTAATTACATTATCCTTAACAATTTATATGACATTTGAGTTTATATCATTAAAAAAAACATAACACTTCTCATTTCAAAGTACCCCCATAAATATTTATAATAACATAAAAATATGGGGTTTGCTAAATACAATCCTTAGGGCTGTGTTTAAGGTGCATAAATTGTTTGTACATTTACCATGAAAATCAGGGGGCGAGCTTTTAATACTTACTCTTTATTTTTTACCTTTCAAAATAAACTAAAAAAGTAAACCTCAGCATAAAAATAAAAGTCATTTATAGACTAATATTGGAAAGTTAATGAATATACAACTCTTTTAGGTTTATATATTGATTAATTTTATTTATTTATTTTTTTAATCACAATATTAATTTAGTACCAGTAGACGTATTTAACTAACATAACTATGTTGTAAACTGTAATTACTTAAACGTATGGTATTTACAATTGAAATTTTTATATAAAAATTGACCAGTATTTAAGGTATTTAATGTACTTTTATTAAATTTAGAACCATGACAATATTAAAAAAACATGCCTTTTAATTTTAATACCATTTGGAACTTCAACATAACCTTATTTCTCTATTAATTGGTAATTCCATCTGAAATGAAATACAGGTAAAAGTAAGGATGTTCAATTAATAAACAATAGCTTACTTCAATTTAGAGTTAGGTCAATTCTACAACATGAAATGTGAAACCAAAATCAATATCGAAAATCAAGAATCAAAATTGGAAATTATAGATATTACAGCTACAATGTATAAATACAATGCGAAAATATAAACAAGAATCGTATCCCCACAATGCGTAACATGGTTAATAATTTATCAAAAGATTTAAATTTTTAGTTAAATCAAATTTTAAAATGATGCTTATAAATTTTACGTATGAAATCGGGTGAGGGTGACGATGGTGCACTTCACCAAAGATCGACTTTAAAATTTCCAATGCACGGATAAATAACTTTATATAGAACAAAAGCTAAAATAAATATGTTTATAATTATGTAAACAGGTTTAGGTTAACTGATTTGGATTAACGGGTTGAAAATAACCAACCTGAACCTGACTTGATATCAAAATCGACTTGAAAATCTCAACCTGCTGTCAAACCGAACCCGCCACCAACACAAAAAAATCTGGTTTGCAATGGGTTAGTGGGTTAATTTCATATCACATAGATTGGTGGGTTGACATGTTAAATGGGTTAGTGAGTTGACCTCAAGTAATATAGATTGGTGGGTCGACAGGTTGAATTGAAATCAAAATGAGTTATGGGTTTTGGATCAAGTAAGTTGATGGATTGACCTATTAAAAAACATTATATAAATTAAATTATATTTAGGTTAACGAATTGACTTATTAAACCAAATGGTCAACTCAACCCTGACCCACAAAAAGTCAAGTTGACGGGTTACTAGGTCGAGATTCACAACCCTAACCCAGTTTTCTGAGTCGGTTTTAAATCAAATTTCGGGTAAAGTCGAGTATTGACAATCTTAATATATATCAAACCGACTCTATATATCTTATATCAAAAGTTGTGCAAATTTAAGACTTTATTTAACATTATACTCGATTTCATAATAAATTTTATTTCTGAATAAAATGCTTATAAATTTACTTGGTAACCCGGTCGCCGACCGAGTATTAAGCTAGTTATTTGATGGTGGTGACAGATGATAGTTATTTTGTTGAGTATATTGAAATGAGAAGGACTTAAAAGAAAAGTATTGAGAAATTTAATGCGTATATATAAGGTATCACTGAAACTTGATATAGTTTGATTGGGTAATTTTGTTTTCTTATTAAAAAAATTATGTGGTAAGAATTAGCAGGCCAAATTGGTAAATTTTCTTATAAGTGTATATAAATAAGATTAGCATGGTGCTCACGCAATGCGGTGGTGGTGGCTGAAATGCGGTGGTGATGGGTGGCGGTAGCGACTGACGGTGGTGACGATGAGTATTGTAGGCTATTGATGAAAATGTAATTAATATAATGGTTATATAGTTATTTTAAAAGCTGGGGGACTGATGGTGTATTTATTTCATTTATGGTAAGGGTGTATTGTATTTAGGGTATGTTGTTTTAATATAGGGTATTTTTAAGATTTTTCCCCTTATAACTTTCAACAAAGGATTTATTTTTTTTAATAGGGAGAATAGATATATAACTTAGAATTAGATTATTCAAGTAACTTTCCCAAAAAAGATACCACTTAAATAATTCTCATAAATATTTTTCTAAAACTAAATTGGACTAATTTTTGTCCTAACCTCATCTTTTGATGTTATCACATATATATTACGATAGTTAGGAAATTTATATTATGATCATATAGTTAGAAAGATTAGTTGAGAGGTTACGAGGATGTTTGGGATTGAGTTTTAAAAAGATTATCTAATTATTGTATTTGCATAGTGCAATTAATGGAAAAAAGTGTTTTGCAAAGAAAAGTGATTATTTGCGTTTTCACATAGACAAACCACAGTTTTGGAAAAACAATTTTTAAATACAAAATCTTTCATACATAATCAATTCCAAACACCCCTATATCATTTCTCTTTATAAAGATATATAAATATATAGGGGCAAGGATGTAGTCGAAAAAACCATAGGCACATTCTATCGGCACAAATTGGCAAATCGGTTTCTTACACCATCTTCATCGGCACATTTTGGCAAAGAGGTATCGGAAAGGCAAATCGGCTATGGAGCCAATAACATTTTTTTTTTCTTTTACTTTTTAAATTTTTACCCCCTTTAACCTATAAAATACACTAAAATAATAAAATCTTACACTTTTACTAATAAAAAACACAATACATTACTTAAAAAAAAAAACACATTACACTTATTAAAAACACACAAAGAATAAAAAGCACACTTCTTAGAGATAAATAAAAAAGCAACATACATTAATCACGGTTTCTTTACGAACTTCCTAGAGCAAAGTTCTCCAAATTCTTGACATACCAAGGTTTTGGCCAGCTAGGGTCGTATGTCGGATAATTAACTTCATCGACGATTTTGTCTTCACTGCAGTTTTGATAGTACATGTTTGCCCAGGTGGGTTGGTCTCCGAACGTCTGACCAGCAGACCCAATGTTTTCAATAGTAAGTTGCAGCCGGTTGAACTTCTATAAGTAGGTAAAGTTGTGTTCTTCGAGCTTGGAAACCTTACGCTTGGGTGCCTGTATTTCAAATATCTTTTCTCCACACCATTTCCGTTTATCCTTTTGTTTTTGTATCAGCTCTGACATTTGTGCTCAAAGGAGGTCGTCCTCTTCGATATCTCGAGATAAGCGCCTTCATCTCGTCGACGATGATACGGATCGGCGAGCATAGTTTAAAGAAGAAGAAGAAGCCATTTGGAAGTGGAAAAAAAAGGAAGTAAAATGTTATAGTAGAAGACTAGAGATGTTTGTGAAATGGTAATGAAATGTATGGCGAAAATTATGATAAGCATGTGGAAAAAGTTGTGGTTACCTTTCATTATTATGGACTGAAAGCACGTAATATCTGTGCTTCTTAACAACACAGATTTTTTGAAATGCTAAAAGTAAGTAACTAAGCAAATGGTCCTGATTTTTGGGCCATACCGCGATAGGCAGTTGCATGACTTCTATTATGTCTATACCTTTTGGTTGATTGTTCACAAGCCCCATTAGACATGGGTAAAAATTTCGGTTCCTCATGAACCGGAACCGGAACCGGTTCTGGTCAACAAACGTGGGATCGATTTTCACCAAGGACCGGAATCGGTTCGGAACCGATTTTGCTGAACTTTGACCAGCTTTTTTTTTCCCGAGAACTGGAACACGTAAGGAACCGATTTTTGGTACCGAAAATTGGAACCGGTTCCAAACCAACGGTTATTCAGGAACCGATTTTTTTACCCATGTCTAGGCCCCATTACTCTCTACAGATGAAAAGTCATGGGAATTTGGATTTTGAAAAACCACCTAGATATATGAACTTTAATCTGTATAAATGCATATACATCCAATAGTCATACTACTATGTATTCCATTGTAACTAATCTTACATGAACTGATGAAGAAGGAAATAAAAGTCTAGTATGAATAAATATTCATATAAATTCACTGTTTAATCATAAGAAGATGATATCATAAAAGAAAAAAACATATAACACAATATGAACAGATTGTGTAGCAACATCATGTTATGACTTATGATCATGAAGCTGCCTTCGACTTATATAACTTTGCACATACGATATAAACCAACATGTTCAAAAAGCTAAGCCCAGCCAAAAGCCAAAAGAAGTAATCAAGATGACCTTCATTCAAATTATCTGGTATCCAACCTGGCTTCCCGCCCCGAGCAGTAATGTATGTAACAACTGTCAAGATGAAAGAACTCAAGTAATTACCTAAAGCAGTGGTCAATAGTGACAGCGCACTACACAAGCTACGCATTGAATCAGGTGACTGGTCATAGAAAAATTCTAGCTGCCCGATGAAAAAGAACACTTCAGCAGCGCCTAAAAATATATACTGAGGTGCTTGCCAGAAGACATTCATCGGTACCGCAACACTTTGGTTGACCAAATAATGTGATCTTGCAATATCAAGACGCTTTATCTCGACCAATGCTGCAGCCGCCATGCAAAAAATGGAAAGAAAAAGACCAATACCCATTCGTTGAAGCTCAGAAAAACCCCTTCCTTCACCAGTGAATTTCCTAGCTATGGGTACAATGAGTCTGTCATAAATTGGTACCCAGATGATGACACTGATGACATCAAAAGTTGTAAGAGAAGCAGCAGGCAAGGTAAATGACCCAATACGGGTGTCCATCGCCATTCCTTGCTCCACAAATAGTGTTGACATTTGCGCGTAAACAGCAGAGAAGACGATTCCTGTTGCCCAGATTGGAAACATCCTGATCAAGATTTTAAATTCTTCTACCTGTGTTACAGTGCATAGCCTCCAAGGATTTGAGTAATATTCATTTCCATGTTCCATAGATGACACTACCGCAGCTTTATCAAGACACCTGAAATAGAAACCAAATAACAGGAAATTTCAAAGGACAATCGATTTGGAAATCTCAAGAAACACCAAAGTCAAGAAAATTACTTCAACTCATCAGTATGCATGATTTTCCGACTCCCACCGATTGCAGAGACTTTTTCTGGAGTTTCAAACAAGAGAGAGCTATCGATAGGATCTGGCAGATTCCTTTTGTGAAATGATGCAACCAAAACCTGGCATATTCTTGTAATAGGGCTGCCCCCGGGTTTCTGAAATCTATAAAGGGGTGTTCCTACAAAGAAACTAAAGATAGCAACGCCCATAAAGAACGCAGGGATTGCAAACCCTAAGCCCCATCCTCTGTTTTCTTGAATCCATACTATATATGTACCCGAGACCAAGGCCCCAATGTTGATTGAAAAATAAAACCAATTGAAGAAGGATCCTTTCCTCACCTTCTCCTTTGGATCAGTGTCATCAAACTGATCAGCCCCAAATGATGAAACACATGGTTTGATCCCCCCGGTTCCAAGTGAAATGAGGTAAAGCCCGGTAAAGAAAAATGCATACTGAGAAGGGGTAGCTGAAGGGCACATAGCACCCACACATTCAACGGGCTTCAAAGCAGGGATGGATGCCGAGAGAGTCAATGTGCACATTCCCTGTATGGGAAAATTTGGTCAAATATGATTACTATCTTATAAAAAAGGAGAAGGTTAGAAGCTCTAAAATTTTGATAATTACGATGAAATATATAATAGAGAAGAATGCAATAGTCCAATATCTTCCCCAATACACATCTGCCAAGACAGCACCAATAAGTGGAGTGAGATAGCAAGTTCCTTGCCACGTTGTGACATTACTGGCAGCAACAGCATTTCCTTGATGCAATTTTTTGGTGAGGTAGCTGACGAGATTAGTGGATATCCCATAATAGGCCAGACGCTCACAACACTCGTTACCTGTTTTCAACTCTAGATTGTTAATATACGAATACACCGAATAAATACATGAAGCACATAGACAACGAAAGAGTACCAAGTATAAAGGGGCATGCTTTCCAATTTCCAGTATTGCTTTTCAAAACTGGTTGTCCCTTAACGTCGACTGACCCATCTCCCGTATACAGACTGTTTTTACTCTACATAGAAAATCAGATGTAAAGGTCAGGTCTAAGTTAGCACTTATGATAGTCAAGCACAAATTTTTCACCGGTACTCTACAAACTACTAGTAGAAGAAAATCATAGCTATAGTATCTACTATGTTAGACATAAAACATCTATGAACTACAAATTTTACAAGATACCTAAAGCATACATTCTATATTTTAACCATTTTCAGAACTCTGTTGTAGAATCTGGATAGTTGACAATTAGATTAAGGTACCTGAAAGGTCAGGTTAAAGAATATATAATGTCACGTTAGAGAATATAAAAATATATACTGGACGTTTGTGGAGATTTTTGTAATCAGTTGGCCTTATAAGTCAATTGTGATTTAGAAACACGATAGCTTAACATTTTCCTTACGTTCCCAAATATTATCGTACGAATGGGACTGTTCATATCAAAAAAATATCAGTTAGTCTTCCGACTTTGTGACTATACAACTATTTGGTCGTGATAGGCTCTGTCCCGTATTATTACCATTTTCGACACTGTCCTATCCATCCTTCTTCTAATACAGGTTTCCTGTGTAAACGATGATTATACCCTCCCAAAGACTTGGATCAAACCTTGACTGGTAACTTGAAAATGCAACATCTAAATGATTTACTGTATTACAAATGATTTAATACGACTTGAGTCCTCGACAATGTTAGCTTAGCAGTCAGAACTTACAAACATGCAATACAAAGTTCATGGGTTCAAATCCCTGCCGAGTATCCCTTAGACTAAAATTTGCACATTTTATATCATCCACAGGGACCACGGGACCAGTCAGTGTGGCCCGAAAGGTGGATTACAATATCGTTTCTTAATTTAATGTATCTTTTTTTTGTTGCTACATCATTTTACGGATCAGATACTCTCATATCTACACCCGACTAAAACAAACTAGCCTCCCATTTTAAGCAAATTAAGCATTTTCTTAAATATTCCCAAAATACCCCTACTCACCCCTAACACATCAAACAAACGATCACTTATCTCTTTCTCATACACAGACATCAACACCACCACCGTCCATCATCACCGCCGCCCCACCGCCACCACCAATCGTCGCCACCGCCACTACCGCCTTACGCCACCAATCCTTCATCCACTCTTTGACCAAACTGTTGTCTCCCTTATGGTCGACGTTCTCTCCTCTCATCCTTGTCTAAAACTAAAGTGGTCCCTTTATCTCAAACCAAAACCGAGTTCCTTAATAAGCCCCACTTTTTATTTTTAATAATCAGACAACATCATGACACTAAATCCCCAACTGCTTGGCATGCCGCAATTAGGGGTATATTTTGTAACATCTGTTTGTAAGCAATTAGGGGTATATTTTGTAACATCTGTTGTTATCACAAATTCACAACATCAACATATTTTTGAGATAATCTTTCCTATTCAAGATACTAAGAGAAAGTCATATAAATCATCATCAACAAATAGCTAACTATAAATCAGTAAATCAAAACCAATACCTTTGGATTCTAATAAACATCAAAATACTTTAATGTAAGAAAAACATATAGTTGAGATAAATAATATCATTATTATTATACAGTATAAAATAAATCTTTACCTCAATCAGACCACCTTCCAACAACAATCTATCTTCTTCATGACGCCCCATCAAAATATACACAAATTTTGAAAGAAAAAAAAAACAAAACAAAAAAAAAGTTATCAATTCGTTTTGTTTCTTTTCTGAATTTTGTAAGTATTAGTATTAAAATATATATTCCAGCTTTTGCCGTCTAAAAAAGGAAAAGACAGGAGGAGGAGTGAGAATGTTGGTGTTTTATTTTTTTTTAGTAAAATAAAGGATTAAAGATTCTTTCGTAACAGCAAGTGAGAGAGACGTCTCAACTCTCAAATTAACAACCATGTTTTGTAAAGGAAAAATCAAAAATGCTTCGCAAATATTCTTTTAAAAATTCTTTTAAATAATACTATTAAACAGTAAAAGTAGATTTTAACTTCAATCCAACCACCTTTTCAGTTAACAACTATCTATCTTCTTCATGGCGACCTATCAAAATATACACAATTTCTTTTATTATTTTTTTTTTTCGTTTTGTTTAATGTAGATATAAGAGGAGTCGTGAGAATCTGGGTGTTTTTTTTAGTTAATTGCAAAAATGGTCCTTGTGGTTTGTACCTATTTGGAACGGGCGGTCCCGTTTCGATTATCGTTACAATGGGGTCCCTGTTTTGACTATTTTCACAACTTTGGTCATTTTGACGGATCCGTTATGAAAAGGCATTAACTGTGCACGTGATGGACACGTGCAGGGGCATTAACGTGATAGACCACCCACTATCTGGTTCCTTAAAGTAGTACTACATTCGAATTTTTTTGACGTACCCTAGTTCTTTAAGCATAGCTTCTAGCTCGTGAACAAAAAACTCATCCCCATCTACGGAGTCCACATAGTTGACCTTACCATGGATGAATTTTCTCATTAGACCCTTCGTGAACCACCAAGCGTGATGGATTTTCAAAGAAAAGTATGTAAAGGTTACACCTATAAAAAAAATACAAATGTACTTATAATTTTAGTATAAACAATCACATACATGTATTCAATGTATACAATATATTATATACGAACACATACATTCATGAACAATTTTGTTTAAAAAGAAAACCAAAATCATTCACGATATCCAATCCGCATTCCATGAGGCAGTAGTTTTTCGAAGTAACCATGGCATTGTTGAGCATTAATCGATTTATGGGGGTGATGATTTAGAGAGGTTTTGTAATTGTTTTTTTGGTAAATAGAATTTATGGTTTTACTTTCGGGTATAAAGGGGGGGGGGGGTACGGACACATATATTCATGAACAATTTTATTTAAAAAGAAAACCAAAATCATTCACGATATATCTAATCCTTATTCCATGAATCGGTAGTTTTTTGAAGTAACCACAACATTGTTGAGCATTAATCGATTTATGGGGGTTTTCATTTTGAGAGGTTTTGTAATCGCTTTTTTGGTAAATGGAATTTAGGGTTTTACTTTCGGGTATAAAAAGGGGGGAAAGGGGGAGTAACTAGATAGTGGGGTGATCTATTACGTTAATGACTTACACGTGTCCATCACGTGCACAGTTAACGCCTCTTTATAACGGATCCATCAAAAATGGACCGAAATTGCGAAGAATAGTTAAAATAGAAACCTCATTGCAACGATAGTTGAAAATGGACCACAAGGTACAAACCACAGGGACTAATTTTGCCATTAGTTTTTTTTATTTTAACAAAATAAAGAACTAAAAGATTCTCCACTAAAATACCAAGAAACACACTCCACGTATCATGTGAGCTATGTGGGCCTTACGTAACTTTCTTATATCAAATTGCTCCTTTACTTTGACTTTTAAGTATTTAACTTAAATTTTTTTTTTTTGTATATACGTAAAATATAAGTTCGAAGATATGACTATTTTCATATTTTACTTAGAATGGGTGTTCACAGATATGTGTTTGACAAATAAAAAAATATGCATTTTGTAGTTAAAGATAGGTATATAGTGAGTGATAAAGTATTAAGTATTAATAAAAGAAAGATATAAATTGAGAAAAGAAACACATGAGGCTGGTTCTTATAGCACTTCTTCCTCCACATCCGACGCCGTCTGACGCGTTGGAGGGGAAAGTTGCTATTAACACGGGGTGCGAGTGTCGGCTTAAGGTTTTTGGAGGCCTTAAACGAGATTAGTTTTGGTACATAGTTCATTAGCATATAAACTAAAATAAACAAAAAAAGCAAATTAAAATGGTAGCCCGACTTATGGTATTGAACTACTAATAATAAAAAATGCAGATGTTGATGCAAAAATCAATAATAATTAAAAGGGTGTTATTGCAATGCAAATTATATAATAGAACATTGTCCAAAGTCCAAACATTAAGTTTTGTATATAAAATATTGAGGCCCTAGATTTTTGGGGGCCTAAAGCAATCGTTTAGTTCCATTGTACTGTTGAGTCACCTATGGGTGCGTCCAAGACGGCGTCAGGGATTCTTCTAACTTTAGATGCGCATTCAAAGGTGATGTGGGGTCCATTTTTGCGTTTGAACAGTTGGGAATAAAAAAACTTTTTCAAACATATTTTTAAAATAATGAAAGAATAGAGGGTTATAAGGAAGGGTATGTTCTTGGGGTGTTTTAGGAGAGAAAAAAATTGATGAATAATGGAAGAAAAGAGTTATAAGGAGTCACTTGATATGTGTGAAAAATTTGATGGATTAAGTAAAATAAATGTTGTGTATATAGATGAGACATTTGCATATGACGTACATTTCCTAATAAGGTTTGTTCCGTTAAAGTGTGAAAAAACTTTGATACGTTCAAAAGCAATATATGTTTATTATAGGTAAACTTACAAGGTTTGCTCAAATCAAGTTATTAGAGGAGTGTATTTTTTTTTTTAACATCAATATAATATATTTAATAGAATGAACCAAAATACATGAATGAAATATATGTATATATGCAAAGCACATGAAGGAGGCAAAAGTCAAAAGAGTGAAAGACACGAGAGGTGACAATCACGCCCATCATACATCTAACTCTTACGTCACGTTTGGTTCACATAATATTTTTGGAAATAATAATATGTGTTTAAGGAATTAAAATCTGAAAGAATAGAATTTAACGAAAAGTTTTTGATTTTTTGAAGATTCAAGTAAGAGATGAAATGAAATTCTTTCTCCCATCTCCAATGAATGGAGATTCCATCAAATGTAGGAATGTTTACATTCTAACGGAATGTGATTCCTCAATCTTTAACCAACCAAACACGTTAAAAAATGGAATTCAATTCCAATTCCATCAGATTCCATCCAATTTTATAAACCAAACGCGACCTTACATTTCGTAACTTTAGAGATATATTGTCTAATCGGAAGTAATATTGTACTGTTTTCTTTTAATTTCTCCGACCAACCTAAAATATTTACTAACAAATTATGATTATCAATGCTAACCTCGTGAATAACCAATCATCTGAATGGAATTTCAATTATATTAAAAGGTGTTGGGAATGGCTGAAAGTATTTTCAGAAGATGTTCAAATGTTCATCTTTTGACGGCCCATTATTGCTAAATGAACCCCTAGCATGGCTGAAACACAAGAAGCAAACTTTAAAATTGATATCGAAAAGGCATTTGACTCTCTTAACCGGGTTTTCTTAGACTCCATCTTGCTTCAAATGAGCTTTTCAAAAAAGTGTGGGTAAGATCCATCCTATCTTCAGCTCGGGCCTCGGTTTTAGTGAGTGGCTCTGCTTTGCCTCTAGTTTATAAAGGTTAACTTTACCAAAAGTAAGAATTTTGGTGTATATATTCAGATGAAGACCAGGAGCTAATGGATCTCGCTACCTCTATTATGGTATGTATCATCAGCGTGCTGTTTCTATGACATGGCTCCAAACACATCGGAACATCTGTTCACTGCGTGCCAATTTATTGATAAGGTCTAGGCATTTGTCTCGGCTTGGTGTAAGATATCAAAGATATATACGCCTTTGGGCTCAAACATCTGCTAGGCTAATTAGTTCAATGATCTATTCTTTGGACCTGTGAGCATATTGGCGAAGATATTGTACTACAAGTATTGCTGTTTTCGCCTTTATCAAAATGATCAACTGTTCACATTGTTCATTTATTCTTACTTCTATTCCTTTTTAGACAAAGAAGGTGATAAATGTTTACTTTCTTATTGTCATTGCGAGTTCATGCACAAATATTTACGCGCATTATATGTAAACATGATATTCATGGTGTGGATATTAATTGGTCTTGTACAGTATCTGATAGCAGCATTAATAACCCTCCCGATTCCTGCATTCTTCATGAGCTGCTAGCATCGTCTTATCTGCTGTTTTTACCCAACTGTTAACAATGTTGTGGAACAAGGAGTAGCACTGGTCACCACTATCGGGTCATTAACCAATCAGACTTTGGATGTTATCAGCAACTCAGCGTACCCATAGCAAAGAAATTCACAGGTCAACACATGCCTTTTTCTGAGCTGCAACAAATGTATCTCTTTAGTATTTTCAATTTTTTGGGCGTCATATGCAGCATTATAATGCAAAATAACAAACGAATGGGTTCATCACATACACAGGAGAGCTGCACATTTAAACATAAACACACATACTTTGGATATGATAAAACATAGTAGCAACTTCAATCCTCTTTCACATTCTAAGACAAAATACTAACAAACGTCAAATAATATACACAGGATACTTCAGAGGTAATAAAATATAGTAGCAACTTCAATAGTCTTACACGTCTTAAAACGTAAACTGCCCTTCATCGTATAAACCGAAATGGAACGTGAAGGGTGGAACACAAGCACAGAAAACAACATAACTTTGTTTATTCGACACACTGACCCACTGACTCCAGAACGACTCCACACATACTTAATATTACTTGAAAAAGGAATACTGAAAAGAACGAAATGCATTAGATTCACGCACAAACTCCTTCTCTAGAAAAGGATGTTTGACCTGCGTATAGGCACTTCGACACCATCTCAAAGCTATCAGCCTCAAATGAAAAACATTGTATCCTTCAGGCTATCCTCAAGCTTCTCAAAGTACTGATTAAATGGGACCTGCATTTCAATTTCCGCCTCTTGAAACATCCGACCCCTATATGCCACAAGATCAGCATAGTACACTGGTGGAACTAGAGATACAGGTTTTGTGCAGCGAGCAAAGATATAGCACAAGTGATAAACCAGCTTCTGCATCTTATCTGATGTAAACCCAATCTCATCCCATATTGCAGTGTAGTGTGTCGGCTTACTCGTTCCAATACCTCCAAAATGGCTACAAAGGTAAAAGTCAAATTCAACCGGATGAACAATCATTGTATCGACCACTGTTCCCGGAGACACATTACCGAAGTCTTTACCATTATTTGGAAACAAACGTGTTGTGTGCCGTTTTTGAGCCACAACAAAAGTGACAAATGGACGGTAACTTTGAGTATAGATAGCTTTCTTCATAGCAACCATCTCTTTGTTGAGAACCATATCAAACTGCCCATCACTTACACCATCACGAAACACCACAATCTTGTTTGGTTTCACCCCATTAACCTCAGCATAAGCATTGATGAGGTCCAAACACACGCTCCCAAATTGCTCAATCTCTTCCTTCCGGTGGGTTTGTCGGGACATGCGAGCAGCATAACGAGTTGCGGCAGGCCAGTTCACTGAACCTACAATGGCTGCAATGGACGGGGCTGACGTGTTTGATGGAGCCGGATGATTGACATCAGCTCCAATGAACATATAACGATCTTTATCACTAAAACAAGGGAATCGCTCAATGAGTTCCACGTTGCTACCCCCTAACTTGGCATTGATCTTCATACCTAAATTGGCAAGAAACTGATCATTCGATTTGTTGGCATTTTGTGACAAACAACACTGAGTCAACACACCAATTTTGGTCTCAGAAACCCATTTAAGATACTTGTAGCCTTCATGTTTCTCAGACATCACACAGACAATCATTTGAGGTCGACCCTTAGCTTTTTCACAAATATCGACAACCCGATTAAGAACATCAGGGAGTCCATACTTATTGGAGAAAATCTTCATGTGGGCCTCCTCCACCCAAAGAGGTTTATCCATTTGTACCCCTATACTTTTGCATCGGTTCATCAATTTTGGAATGAACAATTCACGATTTAGCTGATAACGACGATCACCAGTAGTAAAATCTATCAGTGCCCATCTCTGAAGTGCTTTGCCCATCACTAAAGTTTTCCCTTGAAGAAGATTATAGTGACATTTTTGTTTGTCCACCGTTATGCTGTTGACTTTACCACTCGAACTGCCCAGCTTTAGTCGAGGAGCTTCCAATACTCGACCATCGACCTCTGTCATGTTCATTCCAACTCCGAGTTGAAAATTCTCGATCACTGCCGCACTGCAAATGTAATAAACACAAATATTAAAGCCATTAGCAGAAACATAGACTATGCGAGATTTCCTACTTGTTTGACCGAATTTTTTCCCTTCGCCTTTTAGCTATAGGTTCAGCGTGACCCATTTAAGATAAATACAAAACCTAGATGGCCAATTCCATCTAAATGGGTCAAAACTGTCACCTCCAACTATATAGAACAGATATTGATATACTTAATGGATGGAAATCTAAAATGATCTTATCATTATGTAAAAATTTTCAATATAAAAAGAAATCCAAATAAGTTGCAACATACCCGGGACGGCCAACATCATACTCTTCACCAACCATTCTGCAAATCTCGCTTCTGCGGATATCAGGAGCGAGGAGACACAAATCTTTTAGTTGCCTGGCAGCGTCCCTGCCCAATTGCTCCTTTGGAAATCTTCTATCTTCAGCCAAGAAACAAAACTCCATTGGAACATAGTTTGGCTTTTTACTATGTCCCAATGTCAAACAAGGGATACCCTTGTACTGTATCTCCTTACCCCATTTGTCACGAAAATAATCAGTAAGCTTGACCACTTTAGATTCTTTCCCTTCAAGATCTTCTAGCTCAAAAGAAATATCCCTTGTAAGTTTTTCAGTCAGCCCAGACACAATGTACTTCTGGTTTGTACGACGATGAGTCACACTCACCCTTAGTCCCCTCAACGCATACACAATTTTGCTCCCAAACTTTGTAATGTCACTAATATCATTAATCTCCCAAACGTACTCCTTAAGAAAATCAATAACGGGCATCCTCTTACGAAAAGGTATGGCAGAGTAGTCTGAACACATTACCAGCCCATTTGAAGTAACCTTTAAACTCTGTTGTGAGCCTCTATATGCAGCAACACCACAACGTAGGTCGTCTCCCCTTTGGTACTCACGTGGGTACATGCCTCTCCCAACCGAAACCTTCTCCCGGAAAAGATTTGCCTTCATTACTACATCGAGCGCCTGCAACACATCACGTGGGACTTGCATAGCATTTCCTTTCAAAAATTCCTGGAGCTTTGAAAGGTTCAATTCGTTACCATACTTGATGGTGCATGAATAAGACCGGCCAAATAACTCAACAGTGTAGGTTCCTGGTTTCAACGAGATTGCACTGTAAATGTTCTTTTCTCCATCATATGCAGTCTTAAGTTTAGGAAATTTATCAGGATATAAAGAACATAGCTCCTGTTGAATCAAACGCAGATCAGATTTTGGAATCGACTTTTTTAGGGGTCGGGAAGAAGATGACGACGCCTCTTGTTTAGCCTCGTGTTTGACATCTACATCATAGCGTAATATACACATTGATGGATCAAACTTGACTGGGAAGTGGTTAACAAGAAGCTTCACTTTGTGCATTGCAGCTGTGCCCCCATTGTCCGGACGCTTAATTGGTACATTAGCATGTTCGTTTGAAACTTCCTGAATCTGAAGATCTGTAAATAAAAATCTTAAAATTAGCGTACAAATTCTGAAAAAAAAAAAACAATAGGAATGTTTTACAAAAACAAACTTTACATGCATTGGGCTATAAATGTATCATACAGTTATTAAAAAACATATTCTCCAACAACTTCTCACACTTAAAGCTGGATAAAATTTTTTGAAACATGACAAAAATACCTCCCCTTTTTATGATAATATAGAAGTTATAATCAATATATAACTTTACCATGCCTCTCTATAGATGTACAGAGTTTTTAATGAAAAATTTCATTTTTTATGAGCGTATTTTATAATTGAAACAACAACATAGTGCATTTTAATCAAATTACAAAAATTTAGCATCTTTCTAAGATGAATTGTGGTAGAAAAATCTCTATTCTAAGTTATAAATACAATTTGAGAAGCTTCATTGCATTAAGCATTGTTTACTTCAAAATTGAAAATAAAACTACTAAAAAGCGTTTTCAAAGTGACCAATGATCTTCCAGAGATAAAAACTATTCTATAACTATTTACATACATATTTACAGCAAAAAGAACTATGTATATGGGTTTTATCTATAATGTTAGATTTATAAAAACGGTTTATCTGCTATAGTGCATTCTATATAATAACTAATCCAAAATATCTCGTTATAAATATATGCAAACTTAGCTCACCTAACAATCAACCAAATAATCGTAAATATACATACATATATATATATAGAGAGAGAGAGAGAGAATTAGTAAAATAATATACCAGCTACAGGATTGATGATCTGAGAAACAGTTGGTGGAGACCGATAGTCAACTGTAGACTGACCGGATCCAACAGACCGATCCGGCGCCCGATGATCCACCACATTCTGCCTAGTATTAACATAACCCGAATTCCGATTATTATTATTATAATTCTGATAACCGCCACGTGATGATCCTCTGCCTCGGCCTCCACCATAATAATCCTGTGGCGCTTGCTGCTGTGCTTGTTGATTGTAAGCGTTGTATTGTGACTGGCTTCGGCCACCACGTTGACCATAACCGCCGCGACCACCGTCACGTCCACCGCCGCGACCACCGTCACGACCACCGCCGCGACCACCGTCACGACCACCGCCGCCGCCGCGGTAGCCACCACGGGGATTTGAACCCCGATAACCGCCGCGATTGTAGGAATTCTGTTGTTCCATTGAGTGATCAGTTGTTTTGGATTAGTGTGTGTTTTTGTGTGTGTCAGAGAAATTGAGTTTTGATAGATTCGTGTGTCGGGTGTGAGTCGATTGAGTGTCCTTTATAGAGTGACGAAGTCTTCGGGGAAGTTTACGAGTCAGTCAGTAAATGACGATAATACCCTTATGCTTTGTTACCAAGAAAAGCAAAACATATACTAGAACCTTCGGTGCAAACAAAGTATAAGTGGGGTAGTTTTTTAGATAAGTACGAGTTTTTTTTTTTTGTTTTATTTTATAATTGATTGATTGTAAAAGTGCGGTTCGATGGATCAAACCGCACTTATTAAAATGGAGATTCCGATATGGGCTCTGTTTGTGGAGATATGAACAGATGGATGAGGTTTTAGGATTAATTGACGACTCACCGGCGCTAAAGAATATTGTTAGGGTTTTCAGCCGATTGTAAATGGTGTCATTGAATGAGGGTTACCTCTCCATATATAGGAGATGGTAACTTTGAGAGAAAGTTAGGGTTTTAGATTTCCTTTAAAATTTTGGCATGTCTATGATTATATTTATCTGATTTAGTTGTCATCTATATCCCTTAATATTTGGGATATGATTTATTATATACTAGGAAAGGATTTTGGTCTATCCTTTAATTGTGTAACCACCTTTGGACTTTTGAGTCCTTCAAATGTAGGCTTCATACACATTGCGCTTCGTATAGCCATTCTTAACAGTTTATTATCATGCGGAATCCACATGAATTCGTTTAGTATGAGGCTATACATAATGCATACATATACATATACAGAACTAAAGGTAACAAACATAATTCCTTTATTGATAGTTGAATGATTACAAATTTTTATGATTAACATCATGACAGGAACAGATTACAATCTATCGAGATAACAATAATGAATTAAATAATGACGGAACGATGAGGTATTGATCACTACCTCATATCTCTTAAATGATCCCTAAGCTATATGGTGGGTAACTGAATAACCAAACTCGTTAACCTAAACCCAAGACATAACCAAGTATATATAGTAAACACAATTACATATAGGTTGACCTTCGTATGGGCTTGAGTCTCAAATGAACTTCATAAAAACCTTGAAGTTCGTTTGACTCTCCAGGTTTGTATGGCATAAGCTTCTAATGCCATCATCTTCGTATTGAGCCCATTGATTAGAATTGCATTGCAACAACCACCATTTTATGAACTTACAATAACCGTGTCCAAAACGGAACTTGGATAAATAAGATGTTGATGCTCAAAGTTGTGTTGTGAGTTAACTAATGAGATGAGATATGGGAATCCCACATTATTCACGTGAATGGTGTTCTTTGGTAACTTGAAAGGGTGTTCCTTGGTGACTCGAAAGGGTGTCTTTTGGTGACTCGAAAGGGTGTCTCTTAGTGTCTCGAAAGGGTGTCCCTTGGTTTCAATTATGATATTATAAAAGTTTAACATGTAATTTTTTTTATGTATTTCACGGATAATAATTTAGTTGGAACGAAAACTGAAGTTTTATATTATAGTTTGACCTGTTAAAGTTTTTATGTTTTATATTATTTTTCATTATAAATTCATATTTTTTTTGTAATTTAAAGTAAACATCTGTGAAATCACACTTAAAGCTTGCATATTAGTAATATTATTATGGTTAAGTATCTGAGAATATATGTAACTTGTATATTTTTTATTGTGTGAAAACAACTTTCATCCGATTAATATGTAATTAACTTGCAAAATTAAACCAATCGTGTAAGTAATGGAATAAATGCTAATGTGAAAGTCACTAATCGTGCCACGTCTCATATGCCAGATGATACTACGTTAGTAATTAACCGATTTCTTATACAATTTGTTCAATTCTGCAAGTTAGGGGTGTAAACGAGTTAAGCCTGCTCGCGAAATACTCGAACTCGATTCGTAAAAAGCTCGTTTCGAGCCGAGCTTAAACGAGCTCGAGCCGAATTCGAGCTTAACTGTTGACTCATTTATTAAACGAGCTCGAGCTCGAGCTTTGAATCCATAACTCGATTAAGCTCGCGTGCCTAAACGAGCTTTCATATACTAATCGAGCCGAACATAAACGAGCTTTTTTCACGAATCTCTCATAATCGAGCTTAGTTTTTGATCACTTACCGAGCTCGATCTCAAGCCAAACTCGGACTTATTTAGTTTTTTTTGACAAATGAGCCGAACTCGAGTCGAGCTCGAGCTTTCTTAACAAATCACGAGCCGAGCTCGAGTTTATATACTAAGGCTCGAACGAGCTCGAGCCCGAGCTCCTTAAACGATCTCGAGCTCGAGCACTATCGAGTTCGGGTTCGGCTCGGCTCATTTACACCCCTACTGCAAGTTATACTACATACAGTGAACCGGATGAAAGTTTTTTTCACACAATAAAAAAAATGTGCAATTTACATATATATATATATATATATATGGATCCTCTAAAGTTGCTTAGAACTTTACTAGTAAAAGTTGAAAGCATCTTGACCTTTGGATTGAAATCAAAGGTCAAGATTCAAAGATCATCTTTGAATCTTGACTCTTGATTTTAATTCAAGGGTTATGATTAACAACTTTACCAATAAAGTTATAAATAACTTTAGAGAATCTCAATTCATTATATACATGGATCTTCAACATGCATAAAAAGGATAGTTTCATTGGCGTATATAACACACTTATTTTTTTAATACTATAGTTTTACTTTTCAATAGTTCGCCTAATAAATTGTTTTGCACTTAATTGAAAAATCTCATTATCCTCATGCTTTAGATACTTCCCATATCAAAAAAGGTAACTAACAAATGTAGAATTATACATAAGAAGATAGCAATCATGACGATATGACATTAAACACAGTTTTCCATAAAGAACTTGGCTATTAAGGGCTGGTGGCATATTCGGAACAGTCCAAATGATTCATGTGAGAAATGACCCAATTTAACCTGTATTTGTAATTATGGCCTTCTGGGTCATAAAATATGTAAGCGGAATTAATGGGCCTGGAGTCAAGTACTGACTGATAGACTTACCCAATTGATTGTTTTAGGTTTTTTTTTTTTTACAAAGATTTATTATATTAAGCTTAATAAAGTTTGGGCATTGGATTTAAACAGACAAACATAATAAATTTTATTATATTAAGTTTTTACTAGCACGGTATTCTCGTAATGCGACGGTGGACGTGACGATGATGGTGCGGTGGTGGGAGTGACTGTTGGTGGTGGAGGCGGCGTTGAGTGGTGTATATTATTGATATAAATTGTTTTAATTTAAAGGGTTAATGGAGATATTTTAAAAGATTAAAAATTAAAGATTGATAGTGTAATTTAATTATCAATGTTAAATAGGTAGTATAGCTGGAAATATTTTAAGATGCGTTAGGTGAAAATATTACATATTTTTTAGTTTCCAAAAGTAAGGGGTTTGTTTTTTTTTTTTATTAGATAGTATGGATAATTTTATTATTTTTGATGTAAATGTTATAGTAAAATGATTCAATTAAGATGACATTTGGAATAGAGATATAAAATGGATTTTGGGAGGATGAAAATAATATTAAAAATTTTGCTTCGAAGGGAATGGATAAAGAATAACAATTTCCATAAATATTACGAAACAAATATGTAATATGGTCTATTATTATCTTCAAGATAATAACAATTCTATCCGTGCGTTGTCACGGAAAGCACTAATTATCATATTTAACACTTTAACACTGTTAATGTAGATATAAATATAACCTATTGAAAAAAAGAAACTCAGTTACGACTGGAGCTGAAAACTTAATTTAACAAATTGCTGAATAATATATCATAAAATTTGAAACCTAAAATCATTGAAAGTTTAAAGAAAAATCAATACAATACCCGCTACAATACCATGAATGCTTTAGGAGTTTGTACATCATGCTTAAGCGAGTGTATTCATTTATGCTTTAGAAGGTTGTACATCATGCTTAAGGGGCATACTTTTAGGAATTATGACATTGTACATCATGCTTTAGTGGGTATACTCATAGATGCTTTAGAAAGTTGTACATCATACTTAAAGGGGTGTACTTTTAGCAATTAGTAGGTTGTAGTGTTGTACAACATGGTTTAGTGGGTATACTCATAGTTGTTTTGGGAAGTTGTACATCATGCTTAAGAGGGTGTACTTTTAGCTACAATAACATTCCCTCATAAACCAACTTTGGTTTTTAATATTATATATATAATAACTAGCAATTTCATGTCGCCTGCGCGGGCGGCGTAAGTGTTTTTTGAAAACGTTGCGTTTATGGGCAGGGTTAAAAATACCACAAATTTATGGGCGTTAAAAAGTGTTAAAAACCAAATGTTAAAAAAAAATACAGAAAGAATATACTAAAACAAAAAAAAAAGAGAATAAAAAAAAACAAAAAGGAATACGAAAACCAAATGAAGAAGTTATAAAAAAAAATGTTACATGTGAAAAAAGTATAACAACCAAATGTTTAAAAGAATACAAAAAATATATAATGCAACAAAATTATTTTAAAAAAAACAAAATCTCTTATATATATTAATAAAAGAGAATTGTTTCTAGAAGCTCATGTCTTTTCGTGCTTTTAAAAAATTATGACATCATATTTGTTATTTCATTTTTTCCTTCTTTAATCTTATTTAACCTTAAACATTATATCTTATAATTAATTTAAGAAAGATATATCTCATTAAACAGATAAATTGAATATATATGATATTGTTTCCTAAGTTTAAAGGAAAAATATATAACTATATACAACTAATATATATCAATAAGTCTTATAAGATTATTGTAAATTTAATACTTAATTTATAGTGTTCATTGATTCATTATTATTCATATTAAATTTCCATAAAGAAAACCTTTAGTTATTTTTTAATAAACATTATTTATAAAACTTTTAATTAAAATACCCGGGTTGAACCCGAGTTAATTAGCTAGTAGGAAAAAAAAATATATAGCATTGTAAAAAGTTATAAAAGAATAATATGTTAATTGTAGAAAAAAATGTTTACAAAAATACAAAATAACATATAATGCAACAAAAGAAATCAGAAAAATAGAAAAAAAATTATAGAATAAAAAGCAAGATATATTAGGTTTGAACCTGTGACCTCCACCCCTAAAAACTTAGAGACCAACCACTTTAACAAATCTAATTTGTGTTTCATAATTGCTGATTCCATTATTTATGCATAAATCGCAGATAAAGATAAAAAAAAAAACTATTCACAACTTATTCCTTTATTATAGAAGGTAATGAGAAAAAGTTGTATTAATATTAAAAAATTAAGAAAAAGATATAGCTAACTAATAGATATATGTTATATATATTTTTTTGGATATACGACAGAAAGGTGCACGTGTGTTGTGGCGGTAATGGAGGCGGCGGCGGTAGTGGTGATGTAACGGCGGCGACGGTGGTGGTGGTGAACGACGGTAGCGGCGACAGTGGCAACAGAGATTGGTGGTGGTGGCGCCGGTGAATAGTGAAAGTTATTGATATTATGTGGCTATAATATATGGTATATCATGTATTAGAATGTGTACATTGTTGAAACTTAAAATCAATATTGTAATTTTAAGTTTAATGTCAAAAATCAGAAGCATAGTTGTTTTATAATATAGTACTAGTCTTCAGTCCCGTCTGATGGACGAATAATATCAATATATATATATATATATATCAAAGGTATATATCAAAATAATAAATAATAAAACAAGTGAAAAAAACAAAACAAAACATGAACAAAAAAATTTTAAAAAGATAACCCAAGAAAAAGCCATAATGAAATTACAATTGACAACAAAGTAAACTAATGGAGATCAAAAATAACAATAACATAATAATTCAATATCAAATAATAAACAAACATGAACAAAATATCAAAAATTTAATTAAAGTGATTTTAAAAAAAAGCGTATGTTTTTTTTGTGATAAATTACTGAACTTAATTTGTTTATTAAAGATAGGAAGGAGAATAATAACATAAATGAGAATGATTAATAAAAATTTCAGTTTTATATATAGTAATTTTTTAAAAAGGGTAATTGGATAGTAATTGTATATATTGGGAGAGTTTTAAGGATATTAAAAAAAAATTTATGATAGAGTTTTAAATATAAGTATTTATTTAATAAGCAAATAAAAAATAAAAAAATCTAAAAAAAAGAGAAAGTTTTAAAGCAATTAGAATAAAGTTTTAGACATAAAAAGAGTTTCAAGGGGTGCCAAATGTACCTCAACTACTTCTTTTAGTTATACGAGTAATATAGATACCTAGATAGATAGATATAGTTAGATTATAAATAATTTATTTATAAATTTAAATAATTTTAAAGGTTTTTTTAATTAATAAAATCAAAGGGACATACATGTTTTTTTAATGAGGATGTTACTATTTTTGTATATTGATAGATGACTTTGTTGTTTTTTTTTTTTTCCTAAGATTTTATGTTTGTTTTATATAATTATTTTGTGACATTATGTTTAGTGTTTTTTTTTTTTTTATTGAATTAACTCTAAAATATATATAAAACTAGATATAAAATAAATAGAGTGTCATCTGATAGTTGGGGATCGACATAAGTTAACCTCTAAATCTAATTTATCGACAATCATCACCTCCCCAAAACTTCTCAAACACATATACAGTACTTTCATCCCACACACAATTTCCCATTAACCACCGTTACCTATTTATTTATTTATTTATTATACAAATAATACTTTTATTTCCATTATTATACTTAAAAACCAATCGAACATAATGAAGAGTGATGATCATCAGCAGCAGCAAATTATTTCTTTTCTTGAAATTGCTGTAGGCCAAACTGCTGATACTGCCAGACAGTTCTTACAGGTCAATTGTGAATCTATATCTATATCTATATGTATATATGCTTTTTATTTTTTGTGGGTATATGTTTTTTTTGCTGGGTATTTTTGTATTTATCAATTGTGATATTAAAGTTTGAAACTTTCTTATGATCATATGATAATTTAGCCTTTTCTTTAATGTAGAATGCGCTTAGAAGCAATAACCTTTCATGGGTTTTTTTAAATTTTTTTTTAATTTAGTATCTAATCTAATTATGAAGTTTTTGGATTATAGCTGATGAATTGTAAATTTTATAGTATTAGTATTAAGGTTGTGGAGCTATCTAAAGATTAGGGATTTTAGGGCTTTTTTTGCATTTTTTTAATTTGCTTTATATGTAGTAAATAATGATTGTATTATTCATTTAAATTGAAAAATGCTGAAATTACATGAATCTGGCATTTGAAACCAGAAAGCACTGGTTTTGAGTCCAAGTTAAAAAAGGGCTTTGTTTAAAGATACAGTTTTTAATCTAATGTTACATGTTATCTCGATTTATGTTATTTGGTTTTTTATTAATCGATTTTGGTTCTGTGAACATGTAGGCCACAAGCTGGAAGCTTGACGATGCAATTCAACTTTTTTATGTAGGAAATGAGGGTGCTACGGCAGCGGCATCATCAGCGTCTGCTCCACCGTTGGAAAATGACGAGCTTTTGCCAGCACAAATCACAGGGTAGGTGGATTTCAAAATGATTTTATGTATTTTCTTTTCTATGCATAGAGCGGCTTATATATATGATGGATCTTTCCTAATCTTGCATCAGAAACCTGGAAAACCAGATTGGATCTGAAAATGTTGTTCAAGGTGATGGCAGTGAAGTTCGTGCACCTCTACCAGTGAAAAGGGACGTTCTTTATGACACTCCAATGTTCTATGGGTATGCTAAGTTGCTCGTAGTTTCTTATGTTATGTTGTTTTTGATAACTATAAGCTTTTTAATACACACGTGAATGGTGTGTGGTTGTTAATGGTGTTACATTTTTACCATGTCTTTAGGTCAACAAGATTGGGGTACAATTCACATGAAGCTCGTACAGTGGTTCCTTTCCGTAACTTTGATGAGGAACTAAAACACCCCAGAGTTTGGGAAGGAGGCCATGGTGCTAGTACCGCCGATGCGTCTAATCTTGCTTCCTTGTATCGTCCCCCTTTTGCTTTGATGTTCCATGGTCCCTTTCAGAAGGTATATTAAGAATCCTCTTTTCTTTCCTACTACTGTTGTCCATAGCAAGTAAATAACCTTTTGGTTAGAGATGACAAAACATGCTGGTCCGGTAACGGTTACTTTTTGTATGGGTCTAACTGGTAGAGTTGGGTTGACCCAAAACACTTACGTTTTCTCCAAAATTAGCATCTCAATTATGATTACAGAATTTGGTGTTAGTATATCACATATTGCATCTTTTCTTTGAATAAAATGATTAGGAATTTTTATGTATCAGTTTGGACAACTTGTGAACTGTTTAACCTATTCAATGCATATTTTATGCCATTTAATCTTATTATCCGATAATCGATAAATTTATGTTTGAACGGATTGATATCGTGACTGCTACTTTTGGTCAAAGTAATAAAAGTGGTTGCTTGTGTTGAGGTGTGAATCATCGTATTCACGATTACATACTTTTGGAAATAGATAAACTAATCATAGCATTCCTAAATCTTATTTAGTTACATAGATGAGCTAAAAGTTTTACCAGTCACACATCCTTATTATAGTTATATTGATTAATTGATACATCAAATTCATCCAGATGCAACTATAATACTTAACCTATATGATCAATGATGGCTGGGATGTTAAAATAATACTCTCTTCACCAAAATTTCTCATTTTTTTCATCCTGACCTGTATTTGATGGTTAATGTTAGCTAGATTGATTGAATTCTATCTGTATGATATAATCAATATGTTAAAAAAATATAGGTATGTCATTGATGTATCTTTTTGTTCAGGTATATAATTGAAAAAGATAGAAGCAGAGTAACATACTTTATTATCTACTTTGCGTTTATTAGATTTAGCCACTTTGCCTAATAGTCTTATGTAGTTCCCATAAGTATTTCATATCTATTTTGTCCCCAAACATCTCATAGTTAATGTGAGAATAGATTTCTTAAATCATTTGCAAACTCGTCTTGTATCATAATCAATGTTGACATGGCCCTAAGAATTTGTTATGTATTTAAGAAATGAAAACTACAGAGATGTCAGGTAATCATTTGCTCGAAATCTAGAAACCCAAAACTCTATTATACTCATACAGAATTAAAAGCCAGTAGATTTATTTAACTTGGTATGGAAGAAGTATTTTACCGCTTAGATACAGTAACCTGATGAGATTGAAACATCAAGGAAATTATTTTTCTGGATGACAACTATTTTGTCATATAATGAATTTATGTTTTGGAGGTTACTTTTATGTTCAAATTTGGTTTAGTAGCTAGTCATTTAATATTTTCATATCTATGGTTCATATTCATTTTTTTTGTTACCGTGCTAGGCAAAAGAAGCTGCTAAAAGCCAAAACCGATGGGTTCTAGTGAACTTGCAATCTACCAGGGAATTTAGCTCCCACATGGTATATTTACAGTTTACACTCACACCAACATATTACATACACAGTCTTTATGTCGTTGGACACTATGATCATGTTTTGTTTTACAATTTTTCTTATGCAGCTTAACCGCGATACATGGGCCAATGAAGCTGTTGCTCAAACGATCTCATCCAATTTCATCTTTTGGCAGGTTATATTTTCTTTTGGTTAAATATTTTATATTACATTACTTCACATTATTATATCCTGTTTCTGACAATCATGTTCAGAATTCTTCTTCCTCTAAGTATGCGAACATTGTCTATATGTATCCGTTTTTACAAAATAGACATAGTATCTGGAATTCTGGATAACATATTCACATACTAGGTCACTTCCATATATTTATAAAGTGGACTTCCATGTCACCAATTGTATGTTGATATAAATCATATAATTCTTCTATCTTTAGGTTGATTTTTTAGTTTAGCTGTGAGTTATCTAGATACATACCTCCGCCATCTCCTTTATATCTACTGCTATGCTCAGTCCAAAGCTGTTTGTTGGGCTTAAATTATAAGGATTAATGGTTACCAATATGTGACTGGATTTGCAGACCAAAGTTCATATACACTATACATGTATTTCACATATCGGTGTCACCCAAGTATCAAATTACAAATTTTGAGTCAACCCTAAAATACTACTCTGTATTGAACTAAAAAAGCTGTAATCTTTGTAGTTGTGTCTTCTGTGGAATTCACTTCATTGTATTTTAGGTCTCATAATCATTTCTCTATATACATTATACAATATTAATAGGCCTGAAGGTTAAATCTGAACAAGGAAACTGTTTTTTTTTGTTTGTGTGTATTCACATTGTGACGTAATCACCACTTTTTATGTACAATATAAGGTAAGAACTAAGAATGGTAAACCTAAACAGGGGAGCTATAGCACGTTGAATCAAATCATTGTAATGGATAAACTGTTTAACTTAAATAAATCAGTATGATATAAGATAATAAGATATCTCAATTTTATGTAAAGTTGAAGCCAAAATGTTATTTATGGTCAACTGTTATGAATAAGATGAGTTTGTTCTTGAATAATCTGTGTTGGTGACTCACTCAAGAACATTCCTCGAGTGAGATGATACATGGATGCCAAGAACGAGGCTACGCAACTCAATAGCATGTGTGAGTGACATAATGTATTGGAGGCAATAATAAAATGAACGTCATCACATATGTATTCTTGACAACCGTTATTTTTAGATTTTAGATATCCCAAGTTCGTGTAAAAGGACTGAAAAGTAACTTTAATCATATTCTGGTGTTATTCTTGGTGAGGGCCGAGTCACCATGCTTGCTTATGAAGTAGCAACCAAACACTTAGCTAGTATGGGACAGTTGGCAGGGAGGGATAACTTCAGGTGCTCTAATGTCTTCTTTGTGGTAGCATAGTTTTTGTTCGGACGATGCTTATAACATGCAATCTTATTTCATTGACGATTCAGATTCCACTGTCAGTAAGCTTTCATTCCCTGGTTTTAGGTTCTGGAGTTGCTGGGTACCAACTCATATTAATAATTAATCATTTTTGTCTGAACTTTCAAAGATTATTTTCAAACTTTTTTCACCCTGCCTGATTCGCTGCTTAAACAGCACCCTTAAAATTAAAATAATAGTGACTTATATGTGGAATTTTTAATTCACTACAGTTTGATTTGTTGAACTAGAACTCTGTCCCTTAGATACAAAGCCAGATTATGGTCAGTCTGTTAGGCATTCTGGTGGTTGCATGACCACACACAGCTGATGTTTTTTGGATTGGAAGTCTTGGAACAAATACACAGGAAGATGACATGGGTTTTGTCACACGATGACAGTTGAGGTTTTTTCATTCTGTAAGCATAGAGTAGGGTTTTGTCTCATTACTGACGACATGTGGGGTTACTGTTTTGTTGCACTGCAGGAAACTAGGGTAGCGTCACACCACACTAGAGATGTTGGCGGCTAGGGTACCACCAAAATACTTACATACCTAGTAAAGATATATGTGTATTCTTTTATGTTGTTTTACATTTTTCACCTACTTTTGCCGACCACTTCGACAATTACGGCTACAACAAACTATATTTATGCTAAATGATACGGTATTAGGCCTAAACAAAGAAATTAATATGAACCTAATCAAGGAAACTAAATTAACTCATATAATATCACCCTAACTCGCATATATGTATGCTATAGGATACATAAATTTCTTTGATAATCTTAACACCCAGAAGTTGGAGCATATATGTCAATTATTAATAGCATGCACATATAGAAATCTTCATGGTTTTGTTAATATATTATCCAAATTAAACCAAATCATCCAAATGAACCCTTAATGAGGTAATAATTGAAGATTTGGAGGTTTAAATGCTACCTTTTCATGAAGAATGACCACTTGACTCATTTTTTATATTCGTTCTTGGAAAGTATGATTGTTTGAAACACTCATGGAAGCTTCATCATGGTATTGCATTTTCATCAATTTAGGAAGTGCTTTTCAACTCTTCTGTTGTCATGCCCCAACCGGGTTTGGGTAGTCACTTGATATTCCGTGTCATTTCCATATTAAGAAAGATAGAAAGACCAACTTAGTGATGAATGATAATGACATGGTTGTATAGAGTTCAATCGTAAATGTACACACAAGTGCTACTTTTAAGTTCCTTAGGTAAGAAAAATGGATTGGCAAGTAGGGTTGCGTATGATGATGACGACATTGGTTGCATTGAGAATCTAGGAAACTACTGAATCATTAACAACCATGCCGACTATGAGGCTAAACGGAGGAATAGTACATGTAGTTACTAAATGCCAATAAAGCATGTGAGTTTGTCTAATTCAATTAGTTATGTCATTTTATGAAACCAATTCTATCATACGGACGCCAGTATCTAGTATTCTAGGCTAGAATGTCGAGGATCTTGTACTTCAAAGTTCAATAGAAATGCATTTAGTAAAGTATACTAAAACTGGAAAAGTTAACATATTTGTGTGTTGCTAGTAAGAAAATAGATGGGTACAAGATTTCTATTAAAGCCGAGTAAGGTTTAGCGGAAGGTATATAATAAGTGTATAATATATAAGGAAATGATCTATCCTCTATTTATTATTACTGTATCACTTGGGGTTTTTGAGAGAGACAGTGGAACCCATTGGTACTTAGGGTATTTGAGAGATACAGTGGAATCCATTGGTACTTGCCGAAGTTTTCCATCCTATTATCAAAATTTGGACTTCCTTTTGCTTGCTTTCATTTTGGATTGGTTATACTTTCAATATCCTTTCTTCCTATTGCGGTTTGCATGCTTTTAGAGTTTTTTGGGCATATTTCCTATTTACAAGTTTAAATTTCTTTTTTTTGGTATGTAGGTGTTTGATGATACAGAAGAGGGCAGCAAGATAAAAACATACTACAGATTGGATTCCGCCCCTGTAACTCTTGTCATTGACCCTGTCACGGGTCAAAAGATGCGCTTATGGCGTGGAATGATTCAACCAGAAAATCTATTGGAGGTATGCTTTTAGTGTTTTACAAGTGCTGAAAATTGAAATACACAGAATTTTTAACACTTGGAATTCTAAATTGGAAAGTATTCTTATTTTATTAGGATCTGTTGCAATTCATGGATGGTAGCCCCAATGATCACCACTTCAGCTTGTCTCACAAACGTCCAAGAGAAACTTATGAAGCTCCCCCTCCCAAAGTCCAAGCAATGTCAGGTATTATTAATTATTATTGTGTATTTCGTTCACTTAAAAAAAATTTCGTTGTCACATCACATGAAACATGTGATCAGTTCTTCATATGAACTTTTTGCTTTTTAAGTATAAGGATCCTGATAATGACATGAAAGCTTTTGATTTTAGTTATGGCCTGCCCCCAATATGGTTGTTTTTTTTATTTGTTTGTAAATTGTTTCACTTGGATTTTGAGGCATAACTGACTTAAAAAAGGTGACAATTTCGACCCAGTTTTCTATAAGTCGGTTGATTATCTTTAACGGGTCAATCCTAAAAAAATTAGTTTAAAACAGATTGAACGAGTCAACAGTTGCTTTAAGTGTATTTTTGATGCAGAGGTTGCAAATCAAACTAGTGAAGAAGATGAAGAGATGCAGATGGCACAAGCGTTATCTATGGGGACAATGAAAAATACCGTTGGAGAAGCCTCAAATGACTCAGATGCCATAGATGCTAAACAAGAAATCCTCAAATCTGAGAAGCCTACTTATCCACCATTGCCCGAAGAACCCAAGGTTGATAGGAATTTACTTTGCAGGGTTGGTGTCCGTCTTCCAGATGGACGCAGGCTTCAGCGAAACTTTTTACGATCGGATCCCATTCAAGTAAAATTCTTTAACATCTGACTTTTAATATTTCATTTTTGGATTTTGACGCAACTGTTTGCTTTTGTTTGTAATCTTCAGTTGTTGTGGTCCTTCTGCTATGCAAACCTGGAGGGTAGTGATGGAAAGCAGTTTCGACTGACTAATGCAATACCTGGTGCGGTGAAGGATCTGGACTATGACAAAAAGTCAACTTTTGACGAGTCAGGGCTCGCCAATTCTATGATATCAGTTACCTGGGAATGAACGTGGAATGCTCTTGAATTGAATAGTTTTTGGTTTCAACTTCTAGACTCTCCTTTGATCTTTTTAGTACCTTCAATGGAGCTTGTCGTATTTAACGTTTCTATCTGTTATGTTCTCTGTCTATGTATATATGGTTATATATACCATCTGTACTTTGATTAGTAAGAAGATGATGCTTTTTTTGCCCTTCCTGCTGATAAGCTACTGGTTTAACTTATTACGTTTCCGCCATCATAACTATCAGGTGAAACCTACTATGTTTGCCAACGAAGTGTCAGCAATCATCAGTTTATGTTAAAACTTGAATTTTTAGTGGAAACAAGTGAAATAGTTTAGGTAAAAACTAAAAACATTGGAAGATTGCTCTATAACTTTTTTCATTTCGATTTGTAGAAAATAAAGTTTTATAAACTTTTAACCCTCTTTCATCTTCATTGATAGCGGCAGTCAGATCTGTAACACATTGTTTCAGACATGTGTGCTCTATGACCAAAGAGAAGAGTAATAACGACGTCACCTAGTTTATCGTGCTACCAATCTAACAAGTAACGACGAACAGGTGTTAACCGATTCCAATATAATTGCAAACTTGAAATCTATAACGAATGGTAAAAAAGAACCATAAGATAGAGTATTAGTTTTTTTCAATCGTAGGGACGCACTATTGAGCAAACACTTGGTGTTAATTTTAAAAGGAACATATAATATTGGTCAAGCAAATTATGTGTAAGACGACCTTGGTTTGACATTTGCAATAACTTTCAAGAAGTTGTACCCACAATGTGTTGGTGGAATTAGACTAGACTATCACACAATAACAATTGTCGACAAATCTACACCATGTAAAAAAAATTAATTTTAATTCTTTGTGATCAGTGCTTCAAAAAGAAACAATTAACAAACATATTGACAAATTAATAACTATACACCAAACAACACTTTATGCTGTTTAATCACAATTGTTTAGTAGTAAGGTACATTTTCTTCTATACTATATCTTCTTTTTGACTTTGTGTTTACACGTCTTACATTACAAATTTTGTTTATATAAACAAACATAATTATCACTATCGAGGTGGCCTAGTGGGGAGACTTCTTGATTTCTCACTAGAGGGTGATAAAACATGTTAGGGTGATCAGGCAAATGTTCATTATTGCTCATAAGATCGATATCCGGTTCGAGTGTTAGACAGTGTATATCTGAGTCAAAGGCTTCTGCTACATGGTTAACTTAAAGGGAGAAAATATCTATTATTATATAGTTTATGGCATTAATGTTTATTTTATATCATGAACACAAACATGATAGTATGATTAGTATTTGTCCTTTATTTTCCCATTTTGAATGTTAATTTTTGGAACCACTCGTAGTCCATCCATGATATCTGAAACCTTTTGACTAAACTAGTTCATGTGGCCGGTCTATGAAAAGCGCACACAAATGACGTCCACGAAATCATGGTTTATCTGCCGATCTAAATCTTTTGCTGGAACCAGATATAAATATTGGAATTAATAATACTTAATAGCTCTCTATTCACCTTAACAAGATCTAATTTATATATAGATATATATAGAGTCACAAGTCATTGTTTACTCAATCTCCATTTGTCTACTAAATTCAATGTTAACCAAAAACACAATATTAAATCTAACATCCCTTCAGCTGAATTCTATCCAATTTCTCATCACACTATATAAAGTATAAAACACACTGGCAAGAAAATGGCCACATGCCAAAACCCGGTGCAATGAACTATCTTCACGTATGCCAAATTAAACCAGGTGCCACAACGAACACTTTTAGAGACAACGTTTTGACTTATAACGACGTGCCATCATTCTCCTTAAGACCAATAATAATTTTTCTTTAAATACGATTTTGAATTAATAATGAAAACATCACTCTCGTGCGGTTCCTTTTCACACGTCTCATAGAGATTAAAATTTAAAAAGAGCTACACACAGGCGGCCACTAACAGTAATGGAGTTTTTAGATTCTTATCTCATTATTACCAATAATTAATAGAAATATTAGGCACCAATGTTTGTCTATGATCTCACCTACTCTTGCATATATACACTATTGAAATATGAAACTTTCCATCACTTGAATTATTTTGTCTACATATATACATATATATATGTATAGGTGTACGTGGAAATGGGACTATATACAGTATATACGAAACATGTTTATCACTCTCAGTGTTTTGTGCAAACTATATACTACAGTCACTACACGAAAAAGGAGGTTCTCCAAAAGCCCTGTATGTTTGTCTTCGCCAAAGACCTTTAGCAACGCCAATAGTCAGTATGCCATCATTGAGGATTTATGGACCTAGGCCGAGTAAAAAAAAAAGGCTCATATGCTAAGCACAACACATTATTGGTATAAATCAAAGAGTCTTATTGCAAGAGAGTATTCATTATTGATGTATTATCATATGTATCTTTTTGTATATAGAGAGCACTTAATTAGAGTTACGGAAATTGAAGTGTCCAATAGTGATTTCCATCGGTGACATCCCTATATCATCATAGGCCAATGAAACCATATTTGAAATTACACATGCTCACAAATGAGGCGGTCACATTGCTAACTGGCCGGCTTGGTTGCTCATCAACATAGTCACTGACTCTAGCTTGACCAGTTTGCCTGATATGCTATGGATTGCTCGTAAGACCGAGTCTTAGACCAATGAATTGACCCAATACGTTCAAATCAAAACTTAAAACTAATGACAATATGAGACGCATTTCCATAAAACACGTTTATGTGTTTAATAACCACTCAAATTAATTACAAACAAGCTAGGTTTCAATCTTAATAAAGTATAGTACTCAATCATATCATTGTCTCTTAAAGCCATTATATTGGCATCAGAATCTTCAAATTCATGCCAAGCTTGTGCTATAACGACACGCAACCAAGAATTCAGATTACGACCACAAATCACAGCCTTAACTCCATGGCCAATGTTTTTATCCACAAGATAAATTAATTAGTGGCTAGAATTTTTTGAATTTTTGATATAAATTTGCTTGAAGGCCTAACAAACAATAGCCAATATTAAAACCCAAAAGTTCTGTCATAGATAATATATTTCCTAAAGAGCTTGAAAAGGAAAGCTGGTTTATTTGGCTTTTAGTCGTCAAGCCAATAGGATACCAAGTTTCTCTTAACTAACTTGTCCATTTTCTACCTAATTAAAGGCTTAATATGTAATCCTATTCAGCAATTTCATATTAACAAGGTCGTTAAAAAGTAGGGAAAAAAAACTCAACTTTTTAAAAGCAGGAATGAACTTGATTATCTCGGTTGTTTGCTCAATTTATTACAGTAGTTTATTAACTCATTTGACCTAACTGGATTTAGGAGGCTGGCCATGTGTCTCATTAGTAAAGTTGGTTAATGAAGGGATATGATTGAAAACTTCATCTATACAAATGATAAAAACTTCCTTAAAATAGAAAGACCTTGAGCTCGAACTCCACGTGTGTGTGTGTGTTTGTGTACGTATTAATTACCTAGTGAATTATAGGGATTGTGCCAGTGATCGATGATGGATGAGTACCACCATATATGGATGGTATCTCAGTGTCTTGAGTTAAAATGATATAGAAACTTATGAATTATCAGGATAACTATTACACAAACCCGGAGTGGAAATGAAAGTGTATGGATTATTGGGTCTAATCAAACAAGTAAGGTTGCAAATGAGTCGACACAAATGACTTGTTCAATAGATTGGTTGGCTTTTGAGTCTCTTAAGGCTTTTTTTTTTTAGTTTCTTAAACCATAAACATGAAAACACTACAACAAATATGTTATTTCTTAACACACATTTCTTCGCACTTTTTAAAAATATTAAAAAAATTGTTTATTTGTTCACACTTATAAATGTGTGAAAAAGAACTCACATTTAAAACTGTGAATAAAGCTAAAGGATCAAAAAAATTTCACAATTATATATGTAGAAACAAAAAGTTCGCATTTTCAATTGTCTAAAAATATATAATTGTTCACACTTAAAAGTGAGAAAGTAATTTGTGACACCAAATTTCCTCACACAAGAGGAAGTGCGAGGAATTCGAGTGTGATAAATTAGCTCTCACACTTTTAAGTGTGAAAATGCTTAACATTTTTTCACACTTTTAGAGTGTATTCTTGAGTTTTTCTTATAAGAAAAGAAAGGGGAAGATTGGATAGGGGAAGAAAGGATAGAAGATTAGATTTATAAAAGCCATTCTTGAGTTTGAAAAGAAAGTGAAAGAAAAATAATCGGAAAATCGTCGGAAACCTGCAACCACTGCCGGAAACTTGCAACCACCGCCGGAAACCTCCAACCACCGCCGGAAACCACCCTTTCCACCTGCAACCACCCCTTCCACGCAACCACCACCGGAAACCTGCAACCACCACCTGCAACAACCACCGAAAACCTGCAACCACCGCCTGCAACCACCCCCTGCAACGCAACCACCACCGAAAACCTGCAACCACCACTTCCACGAGTTTCCTTTCAAATCAGGCCAAAATAGTCAGAAAACTTTTGGGGGAAAAAACCTTGATTTTTCCTTCACTTCACTTTCTTTTTCTTTTGGAAAAAAACTCAAGAATGCAAAAAGGTGATTTTTCTTATCTTTCCCTTTCTTTTCCTTTGGAAAAAAAACTCAAGAATGCAGCCTTAAGTGTGAACATTTTGTTTATACATTTACACATGTGAAAAAAGTATGACTTTATTAATTTTTTCACACTTCTAAGTGTGAAAATTTTTTATACAATTTTAAATGTGAACAAATTAACAAATTTTTTCACATTTTTTAGAAATGCAAGGAAATAATTGTGAGCAATTGACATTCTTTGTTGTAGTGAAACCATATATTTGAGAGGCACATATATGTGGCCGTGATACAAACTTATCCTTTTAGGCTAAAACTTACAACAGCATTCACGAAATTGTAGAATTTTCTTACTAAGATATCTAAAAGTAGTCGAATGAAAGACTAATAATACATAGCTTATGGGTTTCGTATGGACTTTAGTTGCTTGTTCACTTCTTGTTTACAAAAGGAAGCACATAAAAGTGTATCATATCATGTCTATTTGTTTTTGTCCGTCTAGCCAAATGCTCGCGATAAGAATACCATCTAGCTAGTTGTACATTATTCGTTATTTTTTTTTTGTCTACTCTTCCATGAATGGTCTTTATGTATGAGAAGTTGAAAGGATGACTTTCTTACATTGTAAGTTCATGTTGGCCCAGGCATTGGTATATAATAATTGTCCACCATCTAAGTGGAAGAACTGAGGTTGCATATATTAGTGTATGCACTGTGCACTTACCCATAGATATATCATTTTAGTAATTCATAATAGAGTTGCAAGACTCATATATATTATATCCACGTACCCTTTTTTATTCCAAAGTTCCCTATGCCCCCATCTTTTTCTTCCCCATCCCTCATTCCCAATCAACTTAAATTTCAGAGCTCAATGGATAAGTGTATAATGGCTGAGCAATGTAATGAAAACTCGATTGCAACTCATTCATCGGCCGCTAAATGGTGGCCAGATGTTCATGCAACTTCCATATGTTCATGGACCGGTGATGCTAATTATTCAAGTAACCCAACTTGCAATAATCCTCATCAAAACCCAAATTCCAATTGTTCTGGTGGCGAAGAAGATGTTTCTATCTCTACTTCTTTTACAACTAACGCTTCAAACAACTCTGGGATTAGCATGGAGTCCTCTCGTCATCTTGTAGAAAAAGCTTCCACTAATGATCCCTATGGAGAGGCAGTTTCCGATAATCATCATCTTTGGAACCAAGTTTTCTTGTATGTTATTACATCAAACGATTTAATACTTGATACTCATACTTGCATACAAATATATATATATATATATATATGATAAATAGGGCAAAAATTGATTTTTGAGAAAAATACAATTAGCCATTTATCTTTAACATTGTCACTCAATTAGCTAGAAATTCTACTGACAGGCCTTGAGCCTAGCGGTATCAGCCTTAATTTGCAAGTCAGTGGTTAAGGAGTCAAGCTTCATTGTAGTAATACTCATCATATCGTTAGATTATTAGTGTACGTAGTAGTTTAGACCGTTTTTTTTTTTTTATAAAAAAAACAACTAGAAATTCGACATGTACAAAGAAAATGTAATATATTAGAGCTTTCATTTATCGAAAAGTTAATCATTTTCATGGAAGTCATAGATTTTCTTTAATTTTATTAATACTTGTACTATCTTGCAATGATGAATGCTTGATTAAGCAGTAAGAAGAAAAAGGAGAGAATCCTTTTTGAGGAAGAGAAAACCAAAAGTGTTTCTTTTAGTGGATTTCATTTGTTCTTTCCATTCTTCTACTTTATTTTACTTTACTACGAGTATATATGTAGAAACCTAACATCTATATCTATATATGTATATATATATATATTTTATGTTCATTAGCTTAGAATTTTAATTAAGTTTATATGTAATATTATGTACTATACTATCTGTTAACTTTTTCTTTCTGGTTGTAGAGGTATAGGAAGTACCGGACTGCAAAACATATCGACTCAGATGTTTGAACCAGCCTGTGATTACTTGAAGAAAATAGACAGTGGATGGGAGTTTTCAAGCCCCACAAATCTTAATCAGTTTCAAAAGAATTACACCGAGTTCAACGATGGCCTATACCAAAGCAAGAACCCGTCAGATGTTCAACTAAGTCCACAGTTTAATCAATACGGTGGTCCATTCACAGCAATAAAGAATGAGCACACCGATTGTGACATTGAACGTCAAGGGTCGCTATTTAGGAGAGGATTAAGTAGTCATGCAGTTGATCAATATCAAGCAGGGAACAATAACAAGGACTACTTCAACGGTGTGTCGGACATGGGATGTAACAATGGAAGGGGTTTGTTTGATTTGGTTGCGTTTGGTAGCTCCTTAAACAAGTCACCATCGGAGAGTAACGTGTCTAATAAACCCATGGCCTTGATGAATACGATGAATCTACCAGACCGAAGGAAACCGGGAATCCAGAACTCTAACTATCAGGTACGATCGTATATATATCTCTCAATCCTTTCATACAGCACATACTAAAATGGGATGATAGATTTTATACTAATATATAATGAAGCTTCGTATTATTTACTTTCGCTTATCTTCCTTGGTTAAAAATAAAAATAAAAAATCTGACATTCTATTTTAAAATCATTTCAAATCTTTTCCTTTCTACCCGAAAAATATGCTCAATGACATATGGCTGTCATGTCAATTCCTTGATCAACATAGATCGATCATACATATGTATAGCTATATACATGTGCCGCCACTTTCCAGGGGAGATCTTGGGTTCGAGTCTTGTGAAAGGCAAACTTGAGATAATCAGGGGAGTATTAAGTGGTTGAGAATCACCTTTACAATAGCCTGGCTGGGGGGTTAGTTGATACCAAATGGTACATGGGATCAGAGAGTTTCCATCCAATTACCCTTTTTTTAAATGTGTGTATGTGTCTGAGATTTACCTGGACACTAGTCTGTCTGGGGATTAGTGGGTATCAAATGGTACATGGGATCATGGAGTTTCCATCCAATTACCCTTTTTTATAACGAAAAAGTTTAGGACTAGGAGTCAGATAGTTTGACGCTCTAAAATAAAATAACCATATACCTTAATTAGGTTGTGTAATTACTTACTTTTTCACCTGTTGATCACAAAATTTGCAGCCAATAAGACCAAGAGGCAGCACACCTGCGAAAATCAACGGGAGAGGAAATGGAGTTGTTAATGAAGGGAAGAGAAAGAAATCAGAAGACCAATCTGGGTCATTTATAAAGAAGATTAAGCTCGAGACTTCTACAGTCTCATCAACTAAGGTATAGATATTGCCATGATCAGCTTGTTATATCTACATGAAAACATTAAGTTTACATCCAATATTGATATATGGTTTTCCATATACTAATCATTTCATATTTTACATCAAATTCGTAAAGAATCAGCTTCCTAAAGCAAAGCTCGGGGATAAGATAACAGCACTTCAGCAAATTGTTTCACCGTTCGGCAAGGTAGCACATGCATAAAGTTTGTTAATCGAATATTTCTTTTATTTTTTCCCCTTGTGATCAAATATGTAACTACAGTTAATTTTTCAGACAGATACAGCTTCCGTGTTATGGGAAGCAATCGGTTATATTAAGTGTCTTCAGGAACAAGTACAGGTAATAACATTGATGATGCAATACATATATACATACATACATAGTTAACATCAAATTTTGAAATTCATCATATATATTTCATATATTCATATACGTACGATTCCCTTTTACAGTTATTGAGCAATCCATACATGAAGACCAATATCATCAAGGTGAGTCTGATCAGGATTACTAAATTCTCCTTCAATTAGTACAAATATACGATTAGTAATTAAATTCAGAAGCGGAAATAAAATTTTGGATGTTTTATATTTCAGGACCCGTGGGTACGATTGGAAACGAAAGATAGAGGAGATATGAAGCTTGGTCTTAAGAGTAGAGGTCTTTGTTTGGTCCCTGTCTCATGTACTCCACAAGTATACCATGAAAACACTGGATCAGACTACTGGACTCCCACATACAGAGGATATTTCTAGATATATATATTTGGATAATATTGAGATTTTATTGTATATTAACATTTTAGTGTTTGAATAATTATGGACTTTTATCTTGTATATGGAGATTCAAGCTGTATAATATAACTTTCCTGCAGAGAAAGATAGAAGAATACATTGATACGTATATAGTGTTTTATATCGTGATTCATATCCATAATCCATATGACCATATATTACATGAGCATCATTGTGACGCAGGAGCATTGGCCTATGCGAGCTTGTACGGTACATTGTCAACCAAATGACGATATCGAAGATTTTTTTTTTTTTTTTAACAGCACGTACATTGCTAGATAAGGGTTACAATAAAACAAGAATTAGATTTGAAATCCAATCAATGGTAATTGTGATCATAATTCACATGACAAATGAGGTTAGAAATGAGACAAGATTCCTAATTAGAGGTTCTAACCAAGGGTATTCACTAATAGACCTAGGGAGTCGTAATTTGACTAATGTCACGAATAGTTAGGAGCTACTGAGATAATCAAATGAGATGAGTAACTGTGACATATATATGAGACACGCATGGATTTAATTAGGGACCATTGATGTTAGTAATTCCCTACCCGGCCACTGATGGAAATTGCATCCCTAGAATCTAACTTAGAAATTTGTATCTCTTCGGGACCAGTAATGTAATTATATATATAGGCATGCAGGAATATTACATCAGAAAGTAATAAAACCGTATGTGTATATGAATGTATTCAGAAAAACAAAAAGAAACAAATGCGCAGAGATATACTACATACGAGTATTAACTTGTACTGACTAATGTTTTGACCCTATGTTAGGTTTACGGAGAAAACCTACAAACTCCCAAAGATAGATAACCCTTAGCTAGAGGGGGTCAAGCTCCAAGACATTCCTTCAAAACAAACTTACAATGCAATTTAAATAGAAAATATGTTACATGTTCAACTGCTAAGAAATGGAAACGTGAAAAACTACTACTACTAAATGCATGCTTAATAATATAGAACGTGGATATATATCTATTAATTAACTAATATAGATCATGGGGTTGTTTTGTAGACTGGGTCGGACGTATCACGTCCTAAATGTGACAGAATTAATCGGGGTTACATGTTAGGATGTTCTTACTTATGATGGGTTTCTTTTGGAGGTGAAGTCCTGTAGATGATCTGGTTGGCTAGTTTGCCTTTAAAAAGACTGTGACGTACTATATATATATAGACATTAAAATGAAGAGACATGACTTTTCTAAATGACTATGAGATTGTGGTTTCCCTAGTTTTTACCCGTCTTCGGTTCAACTCTCTAAAGTGACAAGCATCTGGGTTTTTTCCATGAATCTCTGTGATCACATCGTTGTTCACAGGATCGAATGTTTTAACAAAAAAAATGCTGTGATGTTTCAGTTTTGATAATAAGAACTTAAGCCTTATAAAACTGCTTAAGAGACTTGACGGTCTAAATGGGCTGGGCTATTTTGGTGGCTGTAAAACAGCGCCTGTTCCGACCAAAAATGGCCTTTGGCCCAACCAAACAAAACTACTAGGATAACATAAAATCTTAATCTTAAAATATACTATAAGACAGTTGAACAAGACAGTTGAACTAATGACTAATTAACCAATCACATCGTTCGATTTCATCAAATTGACTTTTGATGATGTTATCATTTAGATAAACTACAAATTAAAAATCCTAATAATCATTATCCAAATATATTATTATATTAATATTTATATTAATTTGTAGAAAAAGTCTCATTAATTTACACTTTTTTGTTTTCCATCAATAATTTACACTTTTTAGCCTTGAATACTTAATTTATATTTATTTTTAGCCATCAACTTGAGAGAATTTTTTAAAATTTACAATTATTTAATTAAATAAAAAAATTAACATATGTAATATTTTCTACAAAAAATTACTTGAAAACCTAATGACTTATTAATAAATATTAGAAGAGTCCTAATTGTTATCAAAGAATATAAAAACAATCCTAATTGTTATCATATTATCATAGAACAAGTGATTGAAAATAAACATATGCGTGTTATGAACGTGCATCATGATTAAATACATATACTTGAATGTCAAGTTCGGGATCACAAATATGTTTATATTTTAATTCTTAATTATTTATCCTAATAATATCACATTATGAGTACATCTGTTTCAAAATATATTATAATGGATAAATTATTATATATAGCATGTGCCTTGTGAAATGACTACGGCAAACAATTTCATCAATATGTCTAGGCTAATAATGACAGTGAGGAACCTATGATTATTGTACTTCAACTTGCAAAATATAACACTTAAAACCGTGTTTTTTTTTTAAATTGTAAGCTTTAATGATTTAAATGTATGAAGATCTAATATTGTTAATAACGTAAATCCCGTGTCCAGTGTTGGACACCGGTCTAAAATCTAGTAATACAATTATAAGATGTTCAATTAAATCAAATAATTGATTGGTCTCTATGCTTGGCTTTATACGCCACTTCTTACACTTATGACACACGACATTTGTTTAAATTGAGAAACTTTGAAGTTTGAACTGATTTCATATTTTTTCTTACTTGTTATCTTACTCATACTTGATTTTCTACGTGTTGGATTGTGACTCACAAAATAGATAAAGATCGATGACAGTTATTTGGAGCAACTGAGCAAGCAATGCAAGTAAAGGAGATATATAGTTAGAACTCGAAGTCTCAATGCAAAATGTCAACTTTCATGTAAGACAAAAAATAATGAAGTCATTTAATGTTCATTTTAGCAAAATAAGGAGTGGCTTTCTAATGTAATCTATGCAAAATGTCGTTTAAGACGAAAATAATGAATTTATGTACATTTTAGCAAATGATATATAACCCACTTCTGGCAAATTAATTAAACTATATGTTTAGAAGGGAGGAGCTAATAGGGGGCCAGGGGTGCTTAGCCCCCGCCAACCAGTCAAGAATTCTATTACAAGGTTTGTTTGTCGCCGGCTACTAGGAAGGTTTTTCCAATCGCTAACCATCTGAAAGTTGCCAATCTACTTTCATGGATATTAGCATCGAATCAATTTCCTTTCCCCAGTGATTCTTGAATCTTAATTGGCTTATATGTGGCTCATATCAGAGGTGTTTGCAAAAAAGTACTGGTTTCATTCCATGATGTATTTTACTTTATGAAGATAACAAGGTTGAGATCTAAAAGATGTACTTCTTCAATATATTTACAATGTTTAAGGATATTGTTAGAATAGTATATTCGTTCAAGTCCTTTTGACCTGAAATTCTAATTCCGCCTCCGTTTAGAAGTTGTCCTTAACATTACAAAGGAAGTTTTGTATATATAAGATTTCATATACACCAATTCACCCCAATTATATATATTGTTAGACATTAGAAATCAAATTATCCACAACCCATTAAAAAAATGTTGAATCCATAATACACTTAAGTAAAAAATAATTAGAAAACAAACGAATGTAACAAACTGATAAACATGAGATGATCCAAATTTAAAAAAAAAAATACTTTTGCTATGTCCTATAAATGTGTTTAATTAAGTATTTGAGTTTGATTAAGTGTTTATCTTTGAAATTTCAAATTATAGATAAAGATAATATATACATGAATAACTTTCAAATATTTAGATAGATAAACGACAATTTATATCTATCTAAATCATAAATTTTTCTAGTAATTATCTAATCTAACAAAGCGATAATACTTTAAAAAAAGAAAAATTCACATTTCAGTTTATTTTAATCCTAGCCGACAAATTCACCTAAATTCCATCTAACCATCAACTGTACATCTCGCATTAAAACTTGTACAATCACAAGGTACTATAAAAACCACCTCACATTCTTCCTTTTTTCACTTCTGTAATTTATATTCACACTTCCATTATTATTATTAAATATATAAAATTCATTCAAATAAAATTATATATATATTTCATAATAATAATGAGACTTAAATCACCGGAACCGCCACATATGTTCCGTCGCTACATTACGGAACTCAAACCGTCCGGCGAGCTCCGCCGTGCGCGCACCGCGGCGTTGTTTCTGATATTGTTCGGTTTTTGCTATATGATTTTGAGTAGCGCGTTTGATTCCTGCCGGATCCGGTTGCCGGAATATGTTATCTCGTCGACGGATGTATTTTCTTCTGCCATTTACTTTGATTCTTCGGTTAGTTTAGTTTAATATGCTGTCATTGGTAAAAAAAAAAAGAAAAAATTTGTGTTTATTTATATGTAATTATAATATGTCGTCGTTTTGATATAATTGATTGCGTGTTCATTGATATAGGATTAGTTTAGTTTTATTTTTTGATTATACGACGTCGTTTTCATGTAATTGTATATTGCATGTTGTTTTTAAGAGTTTGTTAGTGATGTGATTGTTACAAGTTTATTTTTCAATTTATATATGTTAGTTTCGTAATGTGTATTTAGGAGCAGATATGATAGTTATAAAATATCGGTTTGAAGAAATTGTTACAAAATATTTTTGTTTCTACCAAAGGATAGACCTATTATTTGATTTTCAGAGAGCAAGGTTAGAAGAATTTAGGGAGTGAAAGTAGCTTTTTGAGGATGAAATTCGCTCTGTTGCGATTTGGTAAAATCGGTGATTACAACTTACAAAGTTCAACCTATTACGGAAATTGGTTGACTATTACATTTATGACTTATTTAATAGTCAATGATGACTTCCCTACTGCGAGAGATTGCTTCCTTCCGATTGTATTCATTTATACTATCTATCTAAATAGTATCTTCTGAACATTCTGTTAAGAAACAAGTGTGATTGAGATTCAAATGGATATAAGTGAAAATGACAATACTGTATCAAAATGTCTGGTTGTAAGTTCTAATAAGCCTCACTTGATTAGTTGATTATACGTATTATTTAGTGTCACTAGTGTCAATTAACTATTAGAATTAGTATCTGCGATTACTTAAAAGTCATCATTCACATAGGCAATAGACCACCCTTTGCTTATTTGACTTTAATGAGACAAAGGATGCCGGCATGCTGAGTGTCGCATTATGATAAACTAGTAAGCAATCAAACAAGGATCAGTGGATTATTGTAATACACCTTTCCTGATGTATCCCTTGTGAAAATAAAAATTCTAGCTTGAGCTTCATTATAAACGGTTGATGCAATTAAATTGGTCTAGAAAAATTTGGCACATAAACTTGCCAACTGTCTTAGTAATAATCATATGTCATGTCTGCAACCGGATGTGTATTCAACTATTCATCTTCTGTACTTCAATAATGTCATTATCTAAGCATTCCGCGGTAAATGCTTGTCTGAATTCTGAATGTGTTCTATGGTTTACTAGTAATAGGATTTTGTGATGGTGTAATTGTTTGTTGGCAATTATTATGTTTGACGTTACATAAAACATACTGTTTAAGAATTTAAGTGCTTATGACAAATTTGATATGAAAAGTGTTGCTATTGTAGGACAGCGCTGATACTAGTCTGGAGGCAGTCTTAAAGGAGGCTTCTATGGATGATAAGACAGTTATCTTAACAACCTTGAATGAGGCCTGGGCGGATCCAAATAATTCAATTTTGGATCTCTTTCTGGCAAGCTTTAGGCTTGGTTACCAAACCAGTAAACTTTTGAAGCATCTGGTCATTATTACTCTAGATCAGAAAGCATATGCGAGTTGTAAGCGTGTACATACCCATTGCTTTGCACTCACTACGGAGGGAGTTGATTTCTCTCGGGAGGCCTATTTTATGACCCCTGATTACTTGAAGATGATGTGGCGACGCATCGATTTCTTACGTGCTGTGCTTGAAATGGGATACAACTTTCTTTTTACGGTGATCCTCTCTCTCTCAATCTCTTTTTTACACACACACACACACACACAGATACAAACTATAATGTGGTCATCAAATCCAAACTGATGCCTAAATGTTTATTTTGCTTGCTAAAGTAATCTATATTCAAGTCAAATAATGAAGCCCACTGGTTTGTGCAAGATACGATATGGAAAATCCCTAGCATCCAACATATAGACCAGTAAAATGCATATACATTGGATTATTAGAAGTGTGCTTAAATAAGTCCATCGATTAATCTTATCAATGTAGAATGTATTTTGATGACCTGTGTGAAGTAATAGCTGTTCATGTATGAGGTACAAGGGTCGTGCCATAGAAATTGACCATAGGAAGTCTGATTGATCCTTTATTATTGAATCCTTACCTTATCTGTCAATTAGTACATATCATAGAACTTTATTGTTGGATTTGCTAATATGAACTATAACGAAAAGTTATAAACAATAATACAATAAGACAACCACAAAATAGCTAAAAATGTATATACTTGTGAGAACAACTATTTTAGTTCCTACTCATTAAAAAGGGAATTAAAAGATGATTGAATTGCATAAAACCAATGCTCAGTTAGTGAAAGATTTTAACGCACATGTGAGAAGCATTAATCATAAAACTCGTCACCCTTCATTCCTTCAAAAAGAGTTCAGAGATTAATAGGAGAATATAAGCATTTGAATGATACACTTTAGATCACTTGCGACCCATTTGACTTGTTTCAACCTATTGCCAGTTTTATAATTAATAATGCTGGTTTTACTTCTTACAGGATGCTGATGTCATGTGGTTCAGGGATCCGTTCCCACATTTCGACCCAGATGCTGATTTTCAGATTGCATGTGACCATTACTCTGGAAACTCAACCGATGTCAGGATCAATATACCCAATGGAGGGTTTAATTTTGTTAGGTCAAATGCCCGGTCAATTGAGTTTTACAAGTACTGGTACTCTTCAAGAGCAATCTATCCAGACATGCATGATCAGGATGTCCTCAATAACATCAAATTTGACCCTTTACTTACAGATATTAACTTGAAGTTAAGGTTTCTAGATACTACGTATTTTGGTGGATTTTGTGAACCAAGTAAAGACTTAAACAAAGTCTGCACAATGCATGCAAATTGCTGTGTCGGTTTGGAAAACAAAGTTCATGATCTGAAGATCATGCTTCAAGATTGGAAGAACTTTATGGCCCTTCCATCTCACATGAAGAATTCATTAAGACATAGCTGGAGTGCTCCCAAGAACTGCAGGTACGGTTATCTGAATCCACACCCTAATTAACTTGTCGTTGCAAGCAACAATGACCTCTGGCCCTTGATTACGCGTTCCAGTCTTCCTGAGAACAATGTGTTTGTTGGATTGTATCTGCCTCCAAAATATTGCATAGGTTACACATGGGCCACTCCAATTACCATATGATTACCTTTACACCAGATCGCTGGGGGCATTACTATAATGGTAGAAGCATAATCATATAAACTTACGGGTCAAAACTTTCTAAAAAGCCTTTGTCCCGGAGGACACAGGGAAACACATTAGCCTTTTAGATGAAATTTGGTTAAAAAGAGGGTGATGACGTGACTTCTTAGTTAGCGTAGCATTCGATTACATTAATCCTGATGAAAAGGAACTTGGATATGTGATCTCTAACATGATTTCTATCTAACTTTGCAATTTCAGCCTTGCTTTGCGTCGTCACTTTGGTTTGTCTGCAGAAGGAAGGAGAATCGAAGGAACTAGCTAACATATTGTATATCTAGGTAGTTTTTCGATGTAAAGATATATCTTCAACAAACAGGTAATTATTTTGTAGAGAACGACATTATTTAACAACATGCTAGTTCCATAGCATGGTAGTGCAGTGGTACCATGAGATATATAGATGTAGGGGTGGGTTCATTTGAAACCACTAGGAAACTGTGAGATTAAGAAACACCTTTAAACTGGAAAATGGATGATCTAGAGCGATTAGGAAGTTTTGGAAGATCACATGTGAATGAAATTTTATCTATTTCAATTGTATGTTTATTAAAATAATATTACATGTGATTTGCGTAGTTTCCAATGTCATCTAAGAGCTATTCTGTTTATAAGCCTATAAACTCGATTGAAGATGAGTCACCATGTCTTTACTTTATCGTTCCTCCTTTTAGTTCTATTAATGCACAAGTCCATACAAAGTATTACTCACTTAGAAAGACAAAAATTGAATGTGTTTTATCATCATCATTCATCTGTGATTCTTGTTTAAGATTTAACTGTACGGAATTAAAGCATTATCTAGAGTGACACCTGTGATACTTTGTATCCCTGTTTTCTTTCTTCATGGTTTCGGATCCCTCGGAAATTGTTTTGAGCCTCATAAATTGTTTGCCCTTAGTGTGATCTGGATATCGATGTTAATTAATTTGTTTAGAAATATAGTTCCCTGAAGATTTTTTTTAGGGGAAAGGGTGTGGTACCGATTTTGGTAAATGGACAATTTTTGGCTTAATTTTTAACCAATAAGAGCACACTATGTGGCATTTCAAAAATTTGCCAAAATCTGCTAAAATTTAACAAATTTGTAGGTGCAATCGGCAATTTGGTATATTGGTTCAATACTAATTAATAATTAATTTGTAGGGTGCGTGTGGCACTTGTAGGGTGCATGTGGCACTTGCCTATCGTTCACTAGCATCAGCCAAAACTAGCCGATGTAACTTGCCAAAACTTGATGATGTAATTTGTCGATACTAGTCATTTCACATGCTATAGGCTTACCAAATAGCCAATGTTTTTTGCTGATAAAACTTACCAACTACATCCTTGTTCCCTTATAGTTTCCTACTTTCTAAATCGAATTAAAAATCCATTTGATTTAAAATCATGAATTACCCTCTTGCTTGCAACTACCCTAACCAACTCTCGTTGGTCATTTACTATATTGATAGTGCATCTAATGCAATTGTATAGGCGATGACAATGGAGCTCTTATCACACCATTATATTTTCAATCAATCCCTTTATAACAATTCAATTTTACTTCTTTCAACCCACGTCTTTTAATTTTGTTGGCATCACTAAGACACTAACTCATACTATATCTCAACCCACACTATATTTAGAAAAAAATTCTCACACGTTTAATAGTCAAAATGTTCAATGGTCACAATTATTTCCCCAACCCACTATGGCTTCACAACCCATTGCTATGTAACCCATTTCCAATCCATGTGGGTGTTCCCACCTGGGTTGAGTACAACCCACACTCCAAATCACATACGCTGTAATCGTCCTAATCTCTTTATGTGGAATTGGGTGACCTTGTTTTTGGTTAGAGATGGAATGGTAATTGTAATATGTAACAATACATTTTGACATACTATCGATAGTTACTTAAAACAAATGAACTTTAAAATGTAATTTTTTTAATGAAATTAACCTAAAAACATCACAACAATAGCGTTTGTAAAAAATAATTGAAGTTTTAATACTTTAAATTACATTTATTTTATCTATATTATTTTATAATAATTATCTCACTACTCATTTTTGAAAAATATTATACATTGTTTACATGCGAAAGTATGAAATTGCCCTTAATAAACAGCCCCTATGGAAAGGGTTATTAGAGATTAGCAACTTTGCCCTAAATGAATTAATTTACACTCAAAAGCCCTATTTTGTTAATTTAAACTCTAAGTCTTTATCTTCTAAAATATTTTCATTTTCATTTTTACATCAACTTACATCACTCGACACTAATAGTTGATGGCAAAAATATCTTATACTTCTTTTTATGAAAACAAGATATTAGCAAATATATCCTTTTTTTTTCTTTCTTTTTTGAACGTCATGTATCTCTCTTTTTTAAGTTCTCTCGACTATAGTCATTTTCATGGTCTCCAACTCTTTGTCTTAATCAAATGGCAATGCATTCTTAAGATATTATCTTCTTTAGTTACTATAAAATAGCAAATAAACTTGAACGGGTTAAGCTTCTTTTTATATATATAAACTAGATTATTAACCCGCGTAATACGCGGGGAACATATTAAAATAATTATATATATAAAAGAAAATGGTCTTCAGGCCCGTCAGATAGACGGATAGTCTTAAATATATATATCAAAGGTAAATATCAAATAACAAAACATGTGAAAATAACAAAACAATTTTAAAAGAATAAACCTTTTTATAATAGAAGAAAAAATCATAATCAAACTACAATTGATAACAGACTAAATTAAAAGAGAGGAAAAATAACAATAACATAACAATTTAATGTCAAATTATAAACCAACACGAAAAAAATACCAAAAATAAGTGATATAAAAAAAACCGTATATTTCTTTTGTTGGAGAATTTGGTTAACTTAATTTGTTTATTAAAGATAGGAAAGAAAAGAAATAATATGAATGAGGATTATTAATAAAAATTTAGGTTGTATATATAATTATCTATTTAATAAGTAAAAAAAAGAAAATCTAGAAAATTAGGGGTGCAAAGTGTATCCCCATCCTCCTCTTTAAGTTATAGGATAGCTAGATTGGAAAAAAAACATGTGTAAATAAAATTACATAAATACTCCGTATATGGTTTATTATTATATATAAATGAACTTTTATAGTTTAGATACATGCATTTTATTGGTATTAGTTAATGATATAACTTAGACTTATCAATTAAAAATTAAGACTTGTTAAAACTGTGTTATTCATAATGTTCTACAAAGAGTTTTTTATAAGCTTTTTGAGTTTTTTTTGGCAGCAAAATTATATTATAAAAGTAATAAAAGTAGCAACTAGCACTAGAAGCATTTTAGAAACTTTGACAAAAGATAAATCAAACAAAATATTAATTAATATTAATATAAAGAAAAACTTTGACAAAAGAACAAATTATACTCCGTATATATATTATAAATTTAAAGAGAAAAGACGGAAAATATAAATTAAGGTTTTTTTTTTGAACAACATTTTATTCTACTTTTACTCCTAAGTTTCAAGGGTTTTAAGGGTGTCAAGTATACCTTCAACCTTCCTATTTAGTTATACGACAGATTATAGAGTAATAGACATTGTCAAACTCTTTTTTCTACATGTACGTTATCTTAATATATACTATAAGACAGTTGAACTAATGACTTATTAACCAATTAAATAGCTCAATTTCATCAAATTGACTCTTGCTTATGTCATCATTTAGATTAGCTATAAATTAAAAACTCTAATAATCATTATCCAAATATATTATTATATTAGTACTTATTTTAATTTGTAGAAAAAATCTCATTAATTTATACATTTTTTTGTTTTCCATCAATAATTTACACTTTTTAGCCCTCAATACTTAATTTATATTTATTTTTAGCACAACTTGGGGAGATTTTTTAAAAATTTACAAAAAGTATTTATATTTAATTTTTTAAAGTTTCAATTGTCACTCAAATTAAAAATCCTAATTGTTATCAAAGAGTTTGAAAACAATCATAATTGTTATATAATTATCATAGGGCATGTGATTAAAAGTAAACCTATTCGTGTTATGAGTCCGCATCATGATCAAATACATAAACTTCAATGTCAAGTACAGGATCACAAATATGTTTATATTTTAATTCCTAATTATCTTTAATAATAATATCAAATTATGAGTACAACTGGTTTCAAAAATTCTATAATAGAGAAATTATTGTAGCATGTGCCAACACTGGTAATAGAGAAATTATTTGCAAAGTATAACACTTAGAACTGTATACGTTCAAAATTATAAGCTTTTATGAATTAAATGTATGAACATTTAATATTGATAATACCGTAAACCCCGTGTCCAGTGTTGAACACGGGTCTAAAATCTAATATCATATTAATTTAAACCTTTTCACACAAATAAAGATAAAGTTAAAAAGGATATAAATTTATTATATCTATATTTATTATTTTTAATAAAACCTTAAGAAGATATATTCTGAATTTTTAAAAATATATTAATTTAAGTCAAATATGCCACTTGTCTTATAATTTCAGAGATTTTAAGAGATGTCAAGTATACCATCAACCTCCTCTTTTAATTATAAATTTTAATTTAATACTTTTTGTAAAATGTATAAATAACTTGGTCTGTATATTCTAAATTGAAAATATTAAGATGTGAGGTTTCACATATAAACTTAAATTTTTTTGAACGACTATAAATTTTATTACCAAAACTTCGGCAAAACGCCAAAGCGAGAAACAATTACATAAATATTACAGTAAAAAAGACGGGCTCATTGACCATAACGACCAAGAGAAGTTATGTTAGAGACCCATATATAAACTTAAACTAGTTAGTCTTCAGGTCCATCCGATGGACAGATAGTCTTAAAATATATATATCAAAGATAAATATCAAAATAATAAATAACAAAACAGGTGAAAAATAACAAAACAAATTTAAAAGACTAAACCCTTTTGTAGTAGAAAAAGAAGTCATAATCAAATTATAACCAACAACAAAGATGACAAATAACAATAACATAACAATTCAATATCCAATAATAAACAAACATAAACAAAATACCAAAAATAAAATTAAAGTGATACAAAAAAATGATTTTTTGTTGAGAAATTTATTGAACTTGATTTGTTTTTTAAAGATAAAAGGAGAAGGAGAATATGAATGAGAATAATTAATAAAAATTTAAGTTGTCTATATAATAAATAATTTATTGAAAGAGTATTAAAGATATTATATATTTTTAAAAGTTAAATAATTTGTTTTGATAGAAAAATTTATTAGAGAATTTTAAATATAATTATTTATTTAATAAGCAAATAAAAAAATTAGAAAAAAAGGAGAGACCTCCAGAGTATTTAGAAGAGAGTTTTAGGCCTAAAAAGAGCTTTAAGCGGTGTCAAGTGTACCCTCAACATCATTTTTTAGTTATAACGAGTCATATGTTTGCGCAATGCGGCGACGATAGTGGTAGTGGCACGGGTGGCGGTGATGGCGGTAGTAGCGGCGACGGGTGACAGTGGCGATGGCAGTGGTGACGGGTGGTGGGGGTGGGGCAATGATAGTGAATGTAAAAATAATTGATGTTAAAGGATGTAATGTGATTATTCAAAGGATTGAAGAATTCATGTTGTAATTATTTCATTAAGAGTGCATTCTTTAGTTTTTTTTACAAGGGGTAAGAAAAGAAAGGATAGGAAATCTTTTATTTTTGCATTCTTGAGTTTTCTTTATGAAAGAATAGAAAGGGGAAGAAAGGAAAAAATGACCCTTTTTTGATTCAAAATTTTCCTGCCAATATTGGTCTGATTGTGAATGAAAACTTTCTTTTCTTTTCTTTCCCTATCCTATCTTCTCTTTTCTTTTCCTTTAAATTAAATTCAAGAATGCACTCTAAGGGTATTATAGGTATATTAGGTATAATTATTTAAACTAGTGAATAAAGGAAAAGGAGTATTTTAGGTACTTCAATTCTTTAATTGAAATTTTAAAAATAAAGTTGTTGTTTTGTTATGTATTATATATATAGATAAGTAGATTTGTGACAACCCCGTATCTATAGTTATGTTCATGTAAATTATGCTAAAATGTGTAGTGAACCTTTAGTTTGATAAGAATGTAGGTATTTAGAGAGAAAGTATGTATTAGAACATGCAATGATTAATTGGTCAAAAAGGTTAAGTTTCATTACATGTGGGGGGGGGTTTATATAGGCATACAAATTGCACTTAAACCCCCTTCATAATTACAAACAAGTACATGGTAAATTACATGATAAACCCTTTCATCATATCATAATAAACACAAAGGACAATACAAATACTAATATACAAAACATGTACTACAATATATAAAGCTAACAATCTCCCCCTTAGTGCTGTTTTGTAAATGATCATTGGTGAGCTCTCTTCTTCTTCCTTTGACGTCTATTTCGCTTCTTTGTTGATGATTCGGGTTTGTCATGAGTGGCAGTTTGAGATTTGAAAACTCTTTTTTCGTACTTGTGTTTTGACTCCTTCCAGAACTTCTTTGGCACAAAATGGTATTTTGGATCTTCAGGGCGGTCTGGTGGTTCTATGATGTTGTCGGCAAAGTTATCTGAAGGCATATTATGAATTCCTTGTTCGTTATTCGGTGAATATCTAACTCAGGTGCCTTCTGGAACATGAATGACCCCTTTCAGTTCTTTTGGAAGTCTGGCAGCAATGATTCGTCTTGATCTTTCTCTATGTTCCAGCCTAAACTTGATCTTTCCTATCACTTTCATCAATCTCTTCTTTTCCTTTTTTGACTCTTCGAACTCATAAAGGCTTTCAAAAACATTTAAGAATTGTAACAGAGTGCCATCTGAGTACTTTGCAAGTTCGTCGAGTCGTACAAAGATCTTATGTCCTTGATCACTTTCAAACACAAATCCTCTTGGGTTGTCAAACACTGCACCGTTGTTGAAGTTTTCTAAATTGATGCCCTGGATCCTTTGATTTGGTATGGTGAGGTTGAATTTCTTTCTTCTCTTTTCAATGGCCAGTTGGAAGTCTTTTTGAGTTTGGCTAAGAATGAGACTATCCATGTATCTTTTAACTGCATAATAGGCCTCTTGATTTTCAGGATCAGGTTGAATAAGCTTTCGAGCAAAATGATGAAGGAGGAAGATAAGATCATCGGCAGAAAGATAGTTGAAGTGAGCTTCCCCAAACATATATTGACGATCATCCTCATGTCGAACCACTAACCAGATCAAGCCAGGAGGTCTTGCAAATCCAGGATCACGCCATTCTTTGAAGTGAATACCCACAACATCAACAATCTTGAGTTCAAATTGCTTCTTCCATTCTTTATTAGCTTTGATGTTTTTGGCAGTGACGAGATCTTTCAAATACTTTGCCCTATGAAGCTCTAAATCATATGCTCTACGAGCCCTTAATTCGTCAATGTCGATCTTTTTCAACTCTTCTTTTTCAGAGAAAATCTGCGAAGCTTTTTCTTCAAGAAACTTAGTCAATTTGAACAAATGAGGATGGAGGGCAAGATAATTGACTCTGCTTCTTTGATTTGATTGAAAACCTCCTTCATTGATTTGTATAGGTGGAATTCTAGTGTGATCTTGAAATTGAGGATGATTGAGGTGGTGAATAAGTTGACGAAGATTTAAATGGTTAAGGGATAGATTGGGTTGAGGAACAGTTGGATAGTTATCAAAGCCAGGGGGAGGAAGATCATCATTGTCAGAAGAATCATTTTCATCATTTGGATCAACATCATTGCCTCCAACTTCAAATGTATCATCATCTTGGATTTCATCGTTAACATCTTCAACAATCACAGAGGGGTCAAAATTGAGTTCTCGAGATATAGTATCATCCCTACCAGCTGAGCCAAGTATAACCTCTGTATTAGCACTTGCTCCGATCACAGACTTAACAACATTGATTTCCTTAGTGTGCTCTATATTCTCATTCATTTGTTCATCAACATTTCCAGCATCATGAGGGGCATCTCTAGATTGAGCTTCATCTCCAACAACTTCGTTGCTTCCAATAATATCTGTATCAGCACTAGCCCTTACTTCAGTCGTCGCATCTTCTCTGTTCTCCCCCTCGTGTTGATCCTGATCATCAGGGTCATCACGTCTACGATGGACGACTGCAGCTGCTTTGCAAGATTCTTCTAATTCAGTAATTCTTTTCAGTGCTGCCTCAAGTTGAGCGTCAGCAAGAAACTTTTCTTTTTCGGCATGTTGTTTTTGAAGCAAGAGTTGATGTTGATGGTCAAAATGATCTTGAAGAGTTGCAAGAATGGCTTTGTCAAATGAATCGGCTTGATTATCTAGAGATATAAGGGCAACATATAAATCACCATAAATGGCGTTGACATTGGAGCGAAGAGATTGAGTATGTTGAGGAGAGGAGCTTTGAGGATGACGACTGTGATGAGAGGAGGATGCGGGAGGTGACGAGTGTGGTGGTGATGTTTGAGGATTGGTATGAGGAAGAAGTCCAGCAGCTTCAAGATCCATAAAGAGTTGTCGTTCTTCTGGATTAACTTTACGTCTAATGCCATCTAGATTTGGAGGAGGGCTAGAAGTTGATGATGATGATGGAGATGTGACAGGGGCTTTTCCTTTATGAATAGGAGGACGAAGCACCGCGGTTGATGGCGGTTGAGTTGAAAGAACAGGAACGACCGACATAGATGTCGTTTGCACACTTGTAGGCTCCGTTGGGTTTACAGTGTGGCCTGAATGGTGTTGGCCACCAAGACTTCCCAATGATTTATGAAGCAAATGCTCTACATTGGTTGTTTCAGAACTAATTGGCTCAACACAAGTGTCAGGCTCAATGTTCCGGATGGTGGGACTGCCGGGTTCTCCAAGATTGCCCGTTGTGCTGGGAATTGTATCCTCAGCGCCTGTCATATTAACATGAGCAGGACTTCCAGACACTCCTTGAGAAGGTGGAATCACCGACTCTCGGTCTGTTGATGCAACATCCAAAGGATGTGCATGCTCAGACACATGTGACCTAGGAGATCTAGATTCAATTGTGTGAGGAAATGAAAGTGGGAGAGAGGCAAGAGTCTCCACTACTTCAATATCGACATCCTCCGAGCGAGGAATTGATAGTGGACATGGTTGGTGCCTGTGCAAAAATGAAACTGGATCCTATAAAGAGAATCCAGAGTGGCGAGTAGGTGAATCATGCGAGGGTGGGGAATCCTCGGCTTCTATCATACTGGTGTCATCCCGGCTAGTTGTTTGAACTATCGGAGGGCCATCGTTTTCTTTTTGCCCTATTCTTAGCCCTGACCTCTCATCCTCTCTATTATGTTTTTCAACCCCTCCCTCAGGACCACCTTGTACCTCCGGAATATCGAACACATCATCACAAAAAGGAATATCATCTTGAATATCGTCGTGATGAGAGGAAGATCGTTCATCATGTGATTCCTCAGGAATTGGTTGAAGTGAAGATCTCACAACAGTAGTGGAAGAAGGAGAAGGTGATGAAATAGGATCGGAGGAAGAGGATGGAGGAGTAAGAGGAGAAGGAGTAGAGAATGTTGATGAAGTTGTTTTTGATTTTGATTTTGATTTAGATTTTGAGTGATGACGAGTTTTGCGTTTCTTTTGTTGAGGTGCCGAAGATTCAGGAATTTCGGTAGGATTAGAAGAAGGAACAGATAAGCCAGGTGCCGAATCATCAACTAACCCCTCTTTTCTTTTTCGAGACCTAAAACCCTCACTTGGTGACCTATGCGAGCGTGGGGAAGGCACACCTCGGTGTTGAGTGGCCATACGCTCGGCTAAATACTCTCTGTAAGTCCTGAGATCAGGATTATCTATGGGCACCTGGCTGAGCAGAGATTCAGGAATTGGCATGAAGTTAATGTGAGCAATCCGGTTGTTCGTATATACATGACTGAAGCTTGAGATAACGACACATCTTGAAGCAGGAAAACGTTTGATGTTGTTGTGATTGTTGACAAAATGCTGCATAATAACAGACAAGAAACGGATAAACGCGATATATTTCTTGTTGGCAGTATGTTTACCGTTAACTTGAAGCCGAAGATGATCAAAAACAATGGCAGCAAAATCAAGATAGACATTGAACGCGATTCCAAAGAGATATGTTAGAGTGGCCTTGGTGAAGTCATCTTGACCTTTTCTTGATGGTGACAAGCAGTTGTTGATGATGGAACAAAGAGTATGCCACCTCGGATGAAAATCCTTCGTTTTAATGTCTCTTAGAGTAGAGACGTCACCATCGTAACCCAAGTCGTGTACTCGATGAAGCATCTCAAGAGTTGGTGGAGTTTCAACAAAGTTTGATTCTCATGATCTTGAATCAGCAGCTGGAAAGCGAAGAATTGTTTGGAAATCATCCAGATTGAATGTAAATTGATGTGAAGCTCCATCTGTAGTTTGAAGAGAGAACCGGAAGAATGGACGAGCTCTTCCTCTTGTAGGAACATACTCGATTGTCCGCCACATTTGATATAGAAGTTCTTCTTCAATGCCTTCGGCCATGATAGTGAAGATATTGATCAACGGGTGATACGTGAGCATGACTGGAATGATGTCGAATGGACAGGTAAACGGTATCATAAGACGAAGATTATTCGTCATTTGTTATGTGGCACCATCTTTAAGAAACTCCATTCTGAAATTAACAAGTATACGAATGGGAAACATCGTTTCCAAGGTTAGAAAAGATTAATCATACACTGTTTTTCACAAAAGATGTAAAGGTAGTGCAACAAGGCGTTCAATACCTCACGTCTTAGGGAAAATCAATGTACAATTATGAAAAACAGATTTTATTAAAAGAATTAGTCACACACCTTGTTTCACAGAAGATGCAAAGACAGTACATCAAGGCGTTCAATGTCTTGCTTCTAAAGGAAACCCGATGTATGAAAAATATAACAAGGTTTGAAAAAAAATGTTAATTATACATCTGTTGTTCACGAAAGATGTAAAGGTAGTACATCAAGGCGTTCAATACCTTACTTCTTAAGGAAAACAGATGGATAATCAAGAGAATGAAGGTACAAAAGGAGATTTGGCAACAAGAGTGTCTGTGAACCCAAGAGATTTTATGAGCATTAGATTGTTCACAAATAGAATTATTTGAGGTCACACAATTTTGTGTAGCAAAATATTTGAATTATTTTTGGAAAAATTTGTGACGTATATATGGAAAAATGATTTTATTGTGACAAAAACTAGTATGTTTTGGTTGAAAATCGAAAGATTTGTATGATTAGAGAAAATTTGGGCAGAGTGACATTTCATAAAAATGTGTTTTTAAGAACGCATACTGGTGTTTTAATTTCTGGTATGTTGCAAAGCATCAAGATATCAAGTCGAAACTAGGTATCGATGCACTTGCGAAATCTAATACACCATAAAGTGAATGCAAAGCAAGATAAGCACATATAATCATGCAGATGAGAGAAATAAGCATGCAGAGCAAAAAAAAAAAAAAATCACATAAAAGACACATAAGACAATTAATCATTGAGTAAAAGAAATGAAAATAGAAGAAATAAAATACCCGAATACGTAAAATAAGATGATAGACAATAATGAATCACGTAAACGAGAAATAATCACCCCTGAAAGATAAAAACACAAATTCTAAGAAAACCAGTATTAAAGAGTTGAAAAATAGGAAAAACCGGTATTAAAGCATTGAATAATAGGAAACCGGTATTAAAGCAGTGAAAAGGAGGAAAAACCGGTAAAAGTAAATAGAAAAACCTGAATGCCGGTTTTGAAGAATAGATGAACTAATACCGGGAATCTAAAACTTAAATGTTAATGCTGGGATTCTTTTCTGATGAACTAAAATCGGGATTGGGTGTAGAAATCCGGTTTTGACTGAGAGAATACCGGTATTTGTGAAGGTTAAGAATACTTAGAAAATTTTGTGAAAGGGTCAAATGACTTCAAAACCGGTTTATATAGTGGTCAAAACCGTTTTTTTTTTTTTTATATGTAAAGTTTGGAAAAGTTGGGAAACACATTATCAAAAGAAGAGCACAGATATATACAAACTCCCCCTAGGAACATGCATACAGATAAACAGATAGAAATCTACAGACTCCCCCTAGAATCATGCAATCTACCCTTGTTCTCCCCCTCAAACATTGCATGTAAAAGCACGTAAACATACATCAATTGTTTGAAAAAGAAAATAAACATAGATAGCATGACAGGATGGCAATTAAGCTTGAAGATTTAGCATACCCAACTTGGTTTTCAAAAAATTAAACCTTTGTTCATCTAAGGGTTTAGTGAAAAAGTCCGCAAGTTGGTAGTCAGTAGGGACAAAGTAGAGCTCGATGTTACCTTTTTCGACATGATCTTTTATGAAATGGTACCTTACATCGATATGCTTTGTCTTTGTATGCTGAACGGGATTGCAAGAAATTGCAATTGCACTTTTGGAGTCACAGTAGATCGGAATACGCTCATACTTAAAGCCATAGTCAGATAGTTGAGTCTTCATCCACAGAACTTGAGAACAACAACTAGCAGCAGCGACATATTCAGCTTCAGCCGTTGAGGTAGAAACACAAGTTTGTTTCTTTGAAGACCACCCAACTAACTTGTCACCAAGGAATTGCACACTATCAGAAGTGCTTTTGCGGTCTAACTTACACCCTGCATGATTTGCATCTGAGAAAGCAGTTAATTCGAAACCGGTTTCTTTCGGTTACCATAAACCAAGGTTAATAGTACCCTTAAGATACCGAAAGATTCGTTTAACAGCTTGAGCATGGCTGTCGATAGGGTTAGCTTGAAATCTAGCACACATACATGTTGCAAACATAATATCCGGGCGACTAGCAGTTAGATATAGTAGGGATCCTATCATACTGCGATACAATTTCTGGTTAAACGGTTTTCCATGTAAATCAGCATGAATTTTGGTACGAACCTCCATGGGTGTCCCAATTGGTTGACAGTGAGACATATCAAACTTTTTCAGCATGTCAATAATTATTTATTTTGACAAATAAAAATACCGTTTGACAATTGTTTGACTTGAAGACCAAGGAAAAAGTTTAATTCACCCATCATACTCATTTCGAAATGTTTAACCATTAGAGCAGCAAAGTTTTTGCAGTATGTAGGATTAGTAGACCCGAATATGATGTCGTCAACATAGATTTGGATTAACAGAATATCATTACCTTGCTTTTTAATAAACAAGGTGGTGTCAATGGTACCTTTGGAGAATCCATATTTTAGAAGATAAGTAGAGAGAGCATCATACCATGCACGAGGGGCTTGTTTTAGACCATAAAGAGCTTTATCTAACTTGTAGACATAAGTCGGATGTTTTGGATCAACGAAGCCCTCAGGTTGCTCAACATAAACTTCTTCTTTCAAGATTCCATTGAGAAAAGCAGACTTGACATCCATTTGATAGACTGTAAAGTTCTTGAAGGCAACATAGGCAAGAAATATATGAATGGCCTCAATTCTAGCAACAGGAGCAAAAGTTTCATCGTAATCCACACCGTCTTGTTAAGAGAAACCTTTGGCTACAAGTCGAGCCTTGTTACGAACAACAACACCACTTTCATCTTTCTTGTTTTTGAAGATCCACTTTGTCTTAATTGGTGCTTTGTGAGAATACGGATTTGGAACCAATTTCCACACTTCAAGACGCTCAAATTGTAATAATTCATCTTGCATAGCTTTCACCAAATCGGGATCTTGTAATGCTTCTTTGACGTTACTGGGTTCGACCATACTTAAGAAGTTGACAAATAAGCATTCGTTAGCGAAAGCAGCACGAGTGGTCCGACCAGCATTTGGATCTCCAATAATTTGACTAGGCGGATGAGGAAGCATGGAGCGAGACCACTTTCCGGAGTGAGGAAGTGGTGCAACCGGTGCATTGTCCTCATCAGAATTGGTAAAGCCTTGAGAGTGTTGTTCAGTAACTTGCTCAAACGTAGGTTCATCAGGTAGAATCATGGTTTCTTCTTCGTCAGATCCAGTGCTACTTGTTTGAGAGGATGCAAGAGGTGGAGAAGCCATTGTAGAGTTAGAAGAAGATGATGCGATTGGTGTAGGAGAATTTTCAATGGGTGGAGGAGTTAACACCGGTGAGGTAGATGAGGGAGATGAACTTTGTTGATCAGAAGATGAGCTCTCATTTTGATTGATATTGGTGCGAGAATTATCGGACATGGATGATGAAGGAAGTGTTGGAGAAGGATGATCATGAAAGAATTCATCAAAAACAGTATCTAACTCGGCGGGCGTTGGAGTTGGAAATGAATTCATTAGAGAGGAGAAAGAGTTAGGAGCGGAAGTTTGTGGATAAAGATGAACAGGAGGAGAAAGGTTTTGTTCAAGAAGCATTCTTGAAAATTCGTCAAATTTAACATTCATACTTTCCTGAAAATTCGTCAAATTTAACATTCAAGAAGCAATTGATTCCCTAGAATAACCAATAAAGTATGCTTCATCCCCTTTTGGTTCAAACTTTCCAAGATTATCATGATCGTTCAGAACATAGACACACAACCAAAGGTATTGAAGAAATTCACATTTGGTTTTCTATTGTTGATGACTTCATATGGAGTTTTATCAAACCTCTTGTTGATGATTGATCTATTTTGGGTAAAGCATGTTGTAGCAATAGCTTCGGCCCATAAGTTAGGAGGAAGACGGGAATGGGCAAGCATAGTTCTTGCAGCTTCAACAAGAGTACGATTACGACGCTCAACGCCTCCATTTTGTTGAGGTGTACGCACAGCGGAGAATTGATTAGTGATGCCCACTGAGGAGAAGAAAGTTTCAAGAGTGGCATTCTTGAATTCGGTACCGTTGTTAGAGCGAACAATACGAACAGTGGATTGGAGGTTAACTTCAGTTCGTTTTATGAAGTCGATGATGACTTGAGGAGCGTCACTCTTTTCATGAAGAAAGTAAACCCAAGTATAACGAGAGTAGTCATCAACAATGACCAGAATGTACCGTTTCCTATTGATGCTTTGAACACGCATGGGACCACATAAATCCATGTGGAGAAAGTGAAGAGGGGCTTCAGTGCTCAAGTGTTTCTTTGGACGGTGAGACGCTTTCTTAAGTTTACCAACGGCACAACGGGTTTTGGATTATACTTTGAACCGTTTGTTAGTTGCTTGGTTGTGTGATGCATGGAACATGAGTATGCGGTTTGATGATGAACAATTATTGTGAACTTGGTATGGTTGTATGGTACATAACGACTCCCCTAGAACATTAGTACTTTTGCCTTAGTATAAAGATATGATTGATGCATGGTATGTCGACATGAGGGCATTCACTACTTGTGTGACTAACATGTGAGCATTTGAGGCTAACTTTTCAAGTCGACATGTTTCTTGTTTTATAGTAATGGTGAGACCAAGAAGAGCCGGAACTACTTATAGGGAAAATTCTCAAGAACCCCAACCCGAAGTTCAAGGAAGGGGTCGTGGCGGTGGTAGAGGTAGAGGTGGTGGTAGAGGCCGAGGTAAGGGCCGTGGAAGAGGTCAAGAGAGAGTTCAAGGTAGTGGGGTAGCACCAACACCCGACTTGGCAACCGCTATCGCTCAAGCGGTCACAAACATCATGCCTACTATAGTTGCCCAAGTCACGACATCTCTTCAAGCACCCAACAAGCCGGTACCAAATGTTGAAGCTTAAGTAAATGTGAATAATGAAAATGTCCAACCGGTAGTGGTGGAAGAAGAAGAGGCACCGGTGATGCAAGACAACTACATTCCTATGTATAATCAACATGGAGTGTATCGTCAAGGGTGTTCTTTCAAATATTTCAAGAGTTGTGGAGCTCCGGAGTTTAATGGGGATGGGGGTCCCACGGCTTGTATAAGGTGGCTTGAGGAGATTGAAGCGGTGATTGTTAGGAGCCATTGTACTTATGATGATCAAGTTACTTATTCAACCGGCATGTTTAGAGGTGACGCATTGAAGTGGTGGAACAAGGAAATAGGGGCGGGCAATGCTATACCTTGGGATCAATTCAAGATCTTGGTGAAGGAAAGGTTTTGTCCACCCTATGAACTTCAAACTCTAACCTTGGAGTTCGTTCAACTCCAAATGAATGGGGCGGATTATAAGGGGTACATTCGGCGATTCCAAGAGTTGTCAACACTTATCCCGCACTTGGTGACTCCCGAGGCCCAAGCTATTCAAAAGTTTGTTATGGGCCTAACTCCAAAAGTCCGACACTTGGTAAATAATATCATGCCTACCTCCTTGACGGAAGCCATAAACCGTGCTGGTAGTGTTACCGAAGATCTACTTAGAAGTGGTGAATTGAGCAAACCATCGTCATCAAAAAAGAAGGATGCACCCGAGTCAAGTGGGGTGATGAAGATGGGTAGGTTCGACCCCACACGCCCTAACAAAGGAAAAGTGTTTGCGGCAATTGAACCGGCAAAGAAAGCTTATGTGGGTCCTCATCCACTTTGTAATAAGTGCTCCCGACATCATGCTCCAACCACTCCTTGTGGGACTTGTTTCAATTGCAATCAAATTGGTCATCTTGCTAGAGATTGTAGGGCCCGAGAGTGGCTCCTACTCATGCGGTTCCTCTCCAAACCTTTCCTCCTCAAGCTAACAATCAAAGGGGTCAACGGGGAGCTTGTTATGAATGTGGAAGCACCGATCATTATCGTAATGCTTGTCCTCAATGGGTGGGACAAAATGTTCAAGTGGCGGTTCATCCAAATCAACTCCAAATCGCCGGTCCTAACCAAAATTGTGGCCAACAAGGCCACCAAGTGCAGCCTAGGGGAAGAGCCTTTGCGGTGAATGCAAATGAAGCCCGCAATGATCCAAATATGGTGGCAGGTACATTTCTTCTTAACGGTCATTATGCCACGGTGTTATATGATTCCGGAGCCGATTTTAGCTTCGTGTCCCATAGTTTTGTTCCTTTGATTGATGTTCATCCATGTGCCTTGAACTATGTGCTTGACATTGAGATGGTCAATGGTGCTTTAACTAGACTTAGTCAAGTACTCCGTGATTGTATCTTGACTTTAAACGACGTCGAATTTTACAATGATCTCATGCCTTTCGATATTGGGAGTTTTCACATCATTGTGGGTATGGATTGGATGACGGAGGTGAATGCAGTCATTGATTGTGGCGAAAGAGTGGTCAAAATACCATTGTCAAACGGTAATGTTCTTAGAGTCCAAGGTGAAACTTCCGATTTTTCCAATTCCAAGGTTTTTAGTACTACCGTCACAAAGGTAGAATTGGAAATCGTCCCCATTGTTCGTGATTTCCCCGATGTCTTCCCAGATGACCTACCGGGCTTACCCCCGTCTCGTGAACTTGACTTTCGCATTAATTTGATCCCCGGAGCCGCAACCGTGGCTAAGCCTCCATATAGACTTGCCTTGACGGAAATGCAAGAGTTAAAATCTCAACTTGAAGAACTTCAAGAGAAAGGGTTCATTCGACCTAGTCAATCGCCTTGGGGAGCTCCAATCTTATTTGTAAAGAAGAAAGATGGGTATTGAACAAGCTCACGGTGAAGAACCGGTATCCACTTCCTAGAATTGATGAACTTTTTGATCGTTTGCAAGGTGCCAAATACTTCTCAAAAATCGATCTTCGTTCGGGCTATCATCAACTTAGAGTTCATGAAGATGACATACCAAAGACGGCATTTCATACAAGGTATGGCCACCATGAGTTCACCGTTATGCCGTTTGGATTGACCAATGCACCGGCGGTGTTCATGGACTTGATGAACCGGGTGTGTCAACCCTACTTGGACAAGTCGGTCATTGTCTTTATTGATGACATACTTGTTTACTCAAAAACAAAGGAAGAATCGAGCATTTGCGGGAAGTGCTAAAGTTGCTTAGGAAGGAAAAGTTGTATGCGAAATTTTCTAAGTGCGAGTTTTGGTTCGAGACGCCATCCGAGATTCGTCAATTTCTTGGATTGGCGGGTTACTATCGGCGGTTCATTGAAAACTTCTCCAAGATTGCGCAACCACTTACTCTTTTAACTCAAAAGGAAAAGAAGTTTGAATGGGGCGAGAGACAAGAGAATGCTTTCCAAACTCTCAAAGATATGTTATGTGATGCTCCTATCTTAAGTCTTCCGGATGGAATTGAAGATTTTGTGGTCTATTGTGATGCTTCGGGTCAAGGATTGGGCTGCGTACTTATGCAACGGGGCAAGGTTATTGCTTATGCCTCTCGACAACTTAAGGTGCATGAGAAAAACTACCCTACTCACGATTTAGAATTGGGAGCAGTTGTTTTCGCTTTGAAGTGTTGGAGACATTACCTTTATGGCACCAAATGTGTAATCTATACCGATCATAAAAGTCTCCAACACATTTTTAATCAAAGTGAGTTAAATATGAGGCAAAGAAGGTGGATTGAACTTTTTAGCGATTACGATTGTGACATTTGCTACCATCCGGGCAAAGCCAATGTGGTGGCTGATGCGTTGAGTAGAAAGGGAAGGGTCAAGCCAAGAAGATCAAGAGTCATGAGTCTCACGGTGGGACAAAGTATTCGTGACCGCATCATAGAAGCTCAAGTACAAGCTACTATACCGGAAAATTTTGGTAATGAAGGGCTAGATGGCATGGAAAAACTCTTCGATAGGAAGGAAGACAATGGGCTATACCTAGTTGGAAAGCTTTGGATTCCCATTTTTGGAAATTTGAGAACAATTCTTATGAATGAAGCTCATAAATCACCCTATTCGGTTCACCCGGGATCGGATAAGATGTACTTTGACTTAAAGGATTTCTATTGGTGGCCGGGCATGAAGCGTGATGTGGCTAAATATGTGAGTGAGTGCCTTACTTGCTTACAAGTGAAAGCCGATCATAAGAAGCCACCCGGTTTATTGGTGCAACCGGTGATACCGGAATGGAAGTGGGAACATATTGCAATGGACTTCATCACGAAGTTACCGAAGACAAGAAGTGGACGTGATACCGTATGGGTGATTGTGGATCGGTTGACAAAGTCAGCTCACTTCTTAGCTATTCATGAGACCGATAAATTTGACACCCTAGCTCGTTTGTACATTAAAGAAGTGGTGTCGAAACATGGAGTTCCGGTTTCTATTATCTCCGATAGAGATAGCCGGTTCAAATCAAACTTTTGGGAAGCCTTTCAACAAGCAATGGGTACTCAAATTGACATGAGTACGGCGTTTCATCCCCAAACGGATGGGCAAACCGAAAGGACCATCCAAACGCTGGAAGACATGTTGAGGGCTTGTGCTATCGAATTTGGTGGAAGTTGGGAAGATCATTTACCGTTGGTCGAGTTCTCGTACAATAATAGTTACCATGCGACTATTGAAATGGCACCATTTGAGGCACTTTATGGTACGAAGTGTCGTTCACCACTCGCTTGGGCAGAAATTGGTGAAAGCCAACTCATTGGGCCAGAGATAGTGAGAGACAACAAAGGTGATTTCACAAATTAAAGAGAGATTGCAAGTGGCTCGTGAGAGGCAAAAGAAATACGCCGATGTGAGACGTAGACCGTTGGAATTCAATGTTGGTGACCACGTACTTTTGAAAGTTTCTCCGTGGAAAGGGGTTGTTCATTTCATAAAGAGAGGCAAGCTTGCACCAAGATACATAGGACCTTTTGAGATCATTGAACGAGTAGGAAAAGTGGCATACCGATTGAAGCTACCTCAAGAACTTAGTGGTGTGCATAACGTGTTCCATATTTGTAACTTAAGAAAGTGTTTGGCGAATCCTACACATCATGTGCCCATGGACGAGATTCAAGTGGACAAGAAGCTCAATTTTGTTGAAGAACCGGTAGAGATCTTGGAACGAGAAGTCAAGAAATTGAAGAGCAAACGTTATACGATAGTCAAGGTTCGATGGCGTGCTAGGCGGGGAGCCGAGTTCACTTGGGAGCGGGAGGATCATATGAGATCTAAATACCCGCATTTGTTTAGTGACTAGGGCTCTATCGAATTTTGGGACGAAATTCCCTTAACGGGGGAATAATGTAACAATCGTGATTTTTGACTATTTGACCATGTGTACATTTTGACTAAGTAATAGTTAATCAATATATATATATTCAAGTGCAAATTGAGGTTCAATTTAGTGCAAGGTGTTAATATGGGCCAATTTTTATGATTTAATTTGTATGATTTAATTTGAGATTTATGTGCAAATTGAGGTCATTAGCTAGTGCAAATCGACTCTCATTTAATTAACATCTAAGTTAACTAGTAGAATGAAAATGGGTCATAACCATGGGTTCAAGCCCAACCCATGACCCATCTAAGAGATCCAACCCTATCCTTCTCTCTTTCACTCATTCTTCCATCCATTCAATTCTCTTTCACTCTCTCTACACTAAATGCAAGAACATTCAAACATCTCTCTCTCCCTCTAAAACTTTAGTTCATTTAATGGTGTTTCAAATGGAATAATAATAAAATCATCATTCTTATAATCATTCTAGCATCATATCAAAAGTCCAAGTTTCAAAGTGCATGAAAACTCTTCATCTAGGTCAAATTCGGGTTTGGGTTCTTGTGGAGGTTTTGGTAAGTGTTTTCTAGCTCAAATTCACCATATCAAGTTATTATATATGTCTTTCATCTAAATCTAAGCATCCTTGGTAGTTTCAGGCGTAAAAATCAGGTTTGGGTCAATTTGAGTTACAAATGGGTCAAGGTCGAATTGAACAAGAAAATGTGTTAAAGGGATGGATTTGGATGTTGAAACATGTTTAGTTATGTCCAATTATGTTTAACTATGCGTAAAAATGGGTCTTGAGGCTGTAAGAATCGATTTCATGGTCTACCTATCAAGAAATTAGGGTTTTGGGTCGTGTTTGGGTCAAGAACACCTGCTGGTGTGTATCTGTACAGAACCAGGCGTAACTTACGCCCCTTTAGGCGTAGCTTACGCCCCTCTCCATCATCATTTTTGAAATTTCCTTCTGTTTACGCCAAAACTTGGAAACTTTACGCCAAAATACACAATTCCAGGGCACCGTAACCTACGCCCCTCCCTAGCCGTAGCTTACGCCAGTTGAAACTTGCCCAGCGTAGCTTACGCCCTCCCCAGCGTACCTTACGCCCTTTGAAATGTTTCCTAGCGTAACCTACGCCCAGATGGGCCGTAATTTATGCCCCCTCTAAAGTTCATTTTTCATGTTTTGATTACTAGATAGACTTCTCGTTTCCTTGGATCGAGTCGACCTTTAAAATAAGTCCCTTCTTGAGTTCTAAGGTATCCTACTCGTGTCTTAATACGTATTCAAGTCCCGAGTCCCATTTAAAAGTTCATAAAAGATAAAAGAGAACATAATTGCGTATATATTGATACGTACATGTATGTTTTGATACGTTGTGATCGATTGACAATTAATTGACGTCCTAGCTCACTTTAAGTCCGATAATCAAGGCAAAGGTGAGTTTTCGTAGTTTCCCTTGCTCTTTTAAGAGTCGGGCTGAAGAGTGTACCTTGTGCATTGATGACATTTGTGATTTACATGTTATGTGATGATTTTGTAGTCGTGCAAGTTTGTGTTTTCATTGTATGGTTATTGTATGTGTATGTTGAGATGTATTTAGGATAGTTGTGTATATATGGAAGACGTTAATGCCTTTGAAAGGTTGGAGATGTGGTGGGAAGGCTGCGGGTGACCCTATATATAAATATCAAAGGCTTTTCAAAAGTAGTAACGTACAAAGTATATACGCAAGGTGTTTCATTTTGTGTAGACAATGACGATTATGTTACGTGCAATGAGCATAATGGGGTGCATGATGACATTTCAAACGGGTACTTTTAGTACTTGATGACATTATACGGATACGATATGTACTTGATGACATTTTACGGGTACTTTTAGTACTTGATGACAATTGTTAATGATATGTGGACGATGAGGGACATTGGGTACAAGTGTGCAAATCTTAGGTCATGTACGATGTTAATTCTGTATTGAATTACATGGGTATGTGTTCTTGTTCATTCTTCCCTACAAACTCACCAACCTAGTGTTGACATTCTTTAGTACACTTTTCAGGTAACCAAGAGAACCCAAGAGTTTGATGTGCTTGCTAGATGTCGGACTTGACCATGGATCCGTGATTCATTACCCGTTGAAGGGACCTTGCTTAGGATCATGAGCCATCTTTTGATATTGTTTTGTAAACTTTTGATGGTTGTATGCTCCTTATGCTTTTGTGACATTGTAAACTAATTGTTGGGTTCACGGAATCCTTTTAAATTCATATAGTCTCGTTCTACGATAATTCCATCTTGTGTCATGCTCTTCAGTGCATTTCGAGCCTAGCTCGGGGTGTTACAGAGAGAACAAATACCGGTTTTGGTGTAAACCAGATATTTTTATTACAATTAAAAGTAATTGAGACAATGAAAACCGGTATGGAACCCGGTTTTAGTACAGGCAACACCCGACAGAAACCCGGTTTTAGAACTACTAAACAAAACCGGGATAATATCCGGTATTTGGAGCAGAAGCTTAAAAATTTGATTTCAAGACATTGTGATTTGAGTTAGGATTTGATACTTTATGGGTGATATCTAGGGATGATAATGAGAGGATTAGTACAAGAAATTCGATTACTTTAACATGGTAAAGGGGAAAAGATTGAGGATTTCGAAAAGGAAATAAAAACACAAATTAGCACAAGGATGAACAAAATCAAGCAATGGATCTCTCAAACGTTGTGATTTTGCTCTGATACCAAGTGTAAATTATGCTAAAATGTGTAGTGAACCTTTAGTTTGATAAGAATGTAGGTATTTAGAGAGAAAGTAGGTATTAGAACATGCAATGATTAATTGGTCAAAAAGGTTAAGTTTCATTACATATGGGGGGTTTATATAGGCATACAAATTGCACTTAAACCCCCTTCATAATTACAAACAAGTACATGGTTAATTACATGATAAACCCTTCACCATATCATAATAAACACAAAGGACAATACAAATACTAATATACAAAACACGCACTACAAAATATAAAGCTAACAGTTCACGATATTCATGTGATGTTATATTCACGATCATACAATCTATTCTTTGACATATTATTTTAGTTACTTTGGTAAAAACAAATGAACTTCAATACATATCCTTATAAACTATTAACCAATTAAAAAATTACATAAAATTATGGTTAAAAGATAAATGAACCAATTAATAATCTACTATAGATAAAACTTACTAAAAACAATTTTGTTTATAGAAAAAAACTTAGTAAACGTTGTTAGTGCTAAATTTTCAAAACATATATTTTCAAAATCTACATCTCACACTCCCATCACATTTACACTCATTTTATGGGACTTTTATGTATGTTGTAAAAATCGATCAGAATCAGAATAAGATCAGGAATTGGTTGTCTCAGAAGACGAGTCGGAGCGGACGAGACTAATAACCGGTCAACGGTTCAAAACGGGTCAACATCGGTAAAACTCGCTCAATTTGGTAAAAAATTAGTTGACTCGGGTCAACTATGATCAACTTTTTTTTTCTTTGATAATCTTTTTCTAAAATATCTTAAATTGGTTAAAGTTTAGGTTAATTGTTTAAACTTTGAAATAGTATGTTAATGTTTCGAAGTAGTTATGTTCGAGTTTAAAGTTTATTACATACAAAGTTTAAAATTTTTTATCTTTTATTTATAAATAACCCAATTCGATTTTTCTCCGATCTGATCTAGAGTTTTCTAAAATCCTGACTTCCCCTCACCGATGCTATCCCAAATCACGAGTTTCCCAGCATTGTTTATAAGGGGCCATGAGGTGTGAATTACTCGTGAATATCGACACATCTAGCTTACGTTATTTTAACCGAGTATGTGGTAACGGCCTCCTTGTAGAATAGATTCCTAGTCTAACAAATTCTTTGTGTATTGTAATTTACAACTCAAACCTTTTCAATCGAGAAATGATAGATCCTTCTTACAAGATAGCTTTATATTTCTACTAATCAGATGATGGTAACATGTGAGAAAACAATGGATAAGATTAGAAGAAAAAAAAATAGTAGAATTTACATGTTATCATTATATATATTAATGGCTACCACAACTAAGAGAAAAAAATAATTTTAACTATTGATCTAAACCATTGAAATTCATAATCAAAACAATCTTAACCCTTAAAATTAAAAGTCAACTTTCTTATTTTATATATGGTAACCATTTAAATACTATTTAATCTACACTTTTTGAATCATGTATACTATATACAAATAAGTTACTTACCTACGTACAATTAGCAAATTCTTATGTTTTATATTTTTATATAGAACGACACGTACAAATTACCAATGGATTGAAAATATTTTGAAGTTCAACATTTTAGAGTGAGTCGAGCACTTTAAAATATTGCAAACAACCTTAATGTCTGATATGTATGGTGAACATTTGAGTTTCATGCTAACCGATAGATTATAAGTATTATACGAGTGGTGTACCCTTATAATGCAGCGGTGGTGGTAGCGATGGGTGGTGGTGATGGTAACGTGTGGTTACTAATGTAAAAGTAATTGATATAAAATGAGGTAGTGTATTTATTTTAAGGATTAAAGTAAAAGAATGTATATTGTAAATAAATTTCATTAAGAATACTATAGATCTATACCCGGTCGGTGACAGGGTCAACCCACCAACCCATATGACCTGAAGTCAACCCGCCACTATTAATCCATCAAGTCATATGACTTGAAATCAATTCACCTATCCATTTAACCTGTTAACCCAATTTTTTTAGGTTGGTAGTTGAGTTTGGGTTTACGCCTTTACGGATTGACATATTTAGATTGAGATTTCAAACTCAATATTGATATCAGGTCGGGTTTGTGTTGGATATTATCAATCCGTCAACCCCAATTAATTATTTTATAACTATACTTATATTTGTTTTAGTTACTATTTTAAATAAAGTTATTTTCCCGTGCATAGAAATTTTAAAGTTGACAGTTGGTGAAGTCAACCATCGTCACCCTCACCCGTTTTTCCTGAGTAAAAGTTTATAAGCATCATTTTTAAATCTAAGTTTAAGTCTTTTGACAAATATTCACCAATTTACGCATTTCACGATCCCAATGTACAATTAGTGCTCGGGTAACAAAAGAAACCAATATATGTATAACACATTGAAACTCGACCGAACCAGAAATTCGTCCTGAAATCGTCATAGATTTTTAACCCGCCAACCTAGTTTTCTTGGATTGGGTCCGAGTTGGGATCTTAGTTTTTTAAGTCGACCTGTAAACCTGAACATTTAAATTTAATTTAGTTATTAATTAACGTCGACCTATATGACCCAAATCCAACTCATTTAACCTACAACCCCGCCAATGCACTTTACCCAAAAACAACTTAATTGACCTACCAACCCGTCAACCCACTTGACCAAAAAATCAACTCATTTGACCTAAAACAAACCCATTTGATCTGTCAACCCACATGACCCAAAAAAACAAACTCATTGTAATTAATTAGGTTAACTCTGATCAAGTATAAATTTAGATTTTTGTCTCAAATATTTTAGTGGTTGGTTCACAACTAACTTTGCGCCATAAATAATGTGTTATTCCATACTTCTATTATTTGCTTTAAAAAAAATATCTTCATTATTTTAAATGGTTATATTCTTTTATCATTTTATAATTATAGATTTATATTTAATTTAATTATTATTCTTTAAAAAGTTGTTATCATGATATTTTTATTCATATATAGATAGATAGCCATCAGACAATTCCATAAATATATTGCACACCAAATTTCACTTCAACGTATTTATATTAACCAGACATTACAACAAAATGGGTTATTTGTCCACACATATTTCTTCACACTTCATTAGAAGTGTGAAGAAATATGTTAATTTATTCACAATTTAAATTGTGTAGAAAAAGTTTATATTTAAAAGTGTGAATAATTTTCAAAAATCATAATTTTTACAAACTTATAAATGTATTAATAAAATGTTAACACTTAGAAGTGTGAACATTTGTCATTGATTTTTACACTTAGAAGTGTGAAAATTAATTTGTAACACCTAATTTTTTCACGCTCCTCTCGCATAAAGAAATTTACCGCTCCTCTCGTGTAAAGAAATTTAATGTTACAAATTGACTTTTTACATTTCTAAATGTGAACATATAAAAATAAGTGTGAAAAAACTAAAAATTTTAAATTTTTTTCATATTTATAAATGTGAGTTCTTTATATACCTTTTTAAGTATGGAAAAGTGAACAAATTTTTTCACCTTTTTTAAAGGTAAATGTCGACAAATGACATATTTGTTGTAGTTAGTATTAAATTAGTATTTATTTAAATACAATCAAATTTTCCATATGTTTTAATTGGACTTTATATGAACTCTTTTTATTTCATAGCTAATAAGCAACATAATTTTGGATAACATAAATTTATTATGAATGCATTTTTTTTTAACGCCAACTTGATGCACCATAATTCTCCACAATTTATTTCTTAATGACTAATTGGTTTTTTAATTATGATGAATGCCTTATTTATATAATTAACTATTAAAGTTGACTTTTAATTTTAATGGTGGAGATTAATTTCTTGGTTTATTTTCAATGGTTTAGATCAAAACATTGTTTACTTTTTTCTCTTTGTAGTGGTAGCCATATATATATATATATAATTTGAGATATCCCATGGTTCTTACCAAAAAATGGTTATCAAAATAAGGAAAATTATATATATATATATATATATATATGTTGTTTCTAACCTGGTCAACGACCGGGTATAGATCTAGTTTTGTAATGTTAGAAGGCTTTTTAAGACTAATTACTTTCAAAAAAAATTATCTTTTTTCTTTACTATATACTTTTTTCTAAAACAAGCACCATACACGTCACATACATATTTTTCATGTTCAATGTATTTTGACTGTAGTTATACTCATGGTGTTCATGTGTTTGGTCAAATTTTAGTACATTCTCACCATATTATCGGTAGTTAGTTATAATAATATTAAATCTCATTTTAAATATATCATGTATAATTTTAAAATATTATTTAATTAGTAAATAACTTTAATTCTTATTATTACATTATTAGCATATCTATCAAGATTTAAATTAATTAGAAATATGCTTTATTGTGAATTATTTTGGATGCACATTAAGTGTTTGATGAGATGTGTATGTTTATTTTTGCTTTGTTCACTCCTACGAAGTTATGGATCATTTAGTTAGGCAAAACTGTATAACTTATCATAAAAACTCAATAGTACATACTGAAACAAAATTTATAAGACATCTTTTAACCACCTGTCTATTGGACGGCCTGGAAATTAGTTGTACATATATATCGACAATCCGTACATGCATGATTAATATGTACATGCATGTTATTGTAAAATAAGTATTAAAGTGAAACAAAATCATGATAGACTATAATGCACGAGGATTCATAGATCACAAATATATACACAGTACTCATGCGCGAAACGAATACATATATATTTATACATCTTTTATGGATAAGTCTTTAGTCCATATTAGTATGTGTGAAATGGCATACACATGATAAACCTTTCAGTTCTTGTCTGTTTATGTTCACAAATGGCTTTAGTAACAAGAGATGCATGGATGTAAAGCATGATCGATATGTGAAGGATCACACTATTCATACCTGTTATGGATTTCACAAAGATCATGAGATGCGGTACGTAGAACGTAGATTAATTTTTAAAAAAATTTTTATAAAAAAATAAAATAACTCGTCATCACCACATAACCAGAACAAAGAAAACCTCATCTGTTTATAGTAAGAAAGCACACATGAACAATGAGAGATTGATTTAAAAAGAAAGATGAAACTTTTTGTGCCACGTGTAACTTCCTTATGCAATCGAGAATATAGCCAAAATGACCTATGTTCATCAGCTCTTTCTGAAAATTTTGTGTATATATATGTACATGTGTATAATACGTGTCTCGGAAGAAAAAGAAGAAGAAGAAGGTTCAAAACATGGCTTCAGGATCATCTTCATCATCAATGTCTCATCTTGTTGCTCCCATGAAGCAAACTGGTAATCAACCTGAACAGATATGTTCATGTTCATAAATTGATATTGCATTTATATTTCTTGATGACAAAATGGATAAGAAATGCATAAAAAGAAAGAAAAAATAAATAAAGAGAAGCAATTTCACAACTTTTTTTGTACTGTCTAGTCATAAAAGTCTAGAGATTCAAATGGTATTTTCTATTAATTAACTGATTAGAAATCCCCTTATTTTATTTGTACATGTATAGATATTTACTTAATTGGAATTAGTTTTTTTCCATTGATGACAGATCCAAATACAGATGTTGTAATAGCAGTAACTGCCACCACTCTACTGAAAGGAAACAGATATGTTTGTGAAGTATGCAACAAAGGGTTCCCAAGAGAGCAGAATTTGACACTTCACGGACGAATCCACAATCTTCCGTTCAGTCTCAAGACAAGAGCTCCAAAGCATCCGGGGGCACGAAAGGTGTATCTATGCCCTGAGCCCACTTGCCAACACCACAACCTTTCTCACGGATTAGGAGACTTCGGTGGTCTTAAGAAACATTATTTACGGAAACATTGTACTCAAAAGAATTTTCAGTGTAATACCTGCTCCAAGATGTATGCTGCTGAGACTGACTTGAAAGCGCATTTAAAGGTTTGTGGTAAAAGGGGATACGTTTGTCGTTGTGGTGCTCGGTTTGCTAGGTACAACTAACTAGACAACTTTTACTGTACTTGCTTTCAGTTATTCTAGTTTTCTACGTAGACGTCACGCTTCGTGTGACGTTGCGTTCGTACGTTCGCTATATATACACATTTATTTTCTCTCATTAATACATTTTTACCGTTTTCTGTAATAACTTCCGTGTCTCTTAATCTGTTCAAATTATATATATTGCAGGGGTAACAACTTCTTTGCTCACCAACAATATTGTGCCACAAAAGAGCTTGAGGCTCTAGCCGGGCATTCACCAACACTCCAGATGGGAGACGGGTCACGCAAAATCACTACCAATAGCAACAACAGCCACTTCATGGGCTCAACTACACCATATGCACCAACATTTAACATGGGGGATAACTCAATGGGAAGCACCAGGAATGACAACCCGAACGGCCTCATAGGTTTGTATACATCACATCCGGATCCTCACATTTCTGCCTTCCAAAATCTGTCCAAATCATACCATTTTGCTACACCTGACCAGTCTCAGTTTTGTCCTTCTGGAATAGACAATGAAAGCCTTATGACTAACCCTTCCATCGGCTCAAACTTTTGCCAGTTATTTCCTGATACCTTTTCTCCATTATTACCTCACCAAAACCAACCTGAACTTCAAGAAGATTTGGATTCAATGTTTTACACAGATCTAGTAATGGGCAAAAGCCCATTAGACAATGTGAACATTATGGGAGATGGTTGGAATATATATGAAAATGGGGAAGGATCAAACACTAATACTATTAATGGTGTTACCGTTGACCAGTCAAGCTCTTATAACTTGTTACCAGGTGTACACAACACTAATAGTCTGAATGGGATGCCAAATTTTGTATGTGGTGAGGGATCCTCTACTGTCCACCAAGAATTTGATGGCAGTTATGATAAAGGAAGTAACTACGATTATGGTGATTGCAGCGGACAGTCTGACAACGGATATGGAATGGAAACGTCCAACTATGAAACATCAGCTGCAGCAGCAGGAACGGTAGCCCCATATGGACAGATCTTGAACCAATTCCGTGGATTTTGGTTTTAAAAAGCGCTAATGATATTTCTGGATTTTGGTTTAGTTACCTTGAAAGGATGTGGCCGCGGATAATATGCTTAAGTAGTTTTTGTTAGTTCGTTGGAACTTGTTTCTTTTGAGTGTGTCTGGTATCGGGCAACTTGTAGCCCGGCCAATATGTTGCTAGTTTTTTTTTTCTGTCTGTTTCTTTGTGTTTAATGTTTTCAGCAAGTTTACTTGCTTAAATGGAGTCAGTGTAATAATCATAAGATATGCCAATCCTAGATCCAGTCTTATTCAATCTAGTGTTCATTTGTTTTGACATAAAATCACAAGGAGTCGGTTACATTACTGAATATGACAAGTTTTCCAGTATATTTAGTTCCATTATCATTAATACCATCCACATCCACCTAAAGTGAATCGGATGAGTGGCTATTGGATGAGTGTATACCCACCCAATCGGATTACGTTGCCATACGTAGGCACGTAGCTAGTTCTCTCATTCAATAGAAATGTAATAAGCTATTTTGCCTCGTTAGCTCACACTCACGGCGGATTATTTGAGAAACTAACGCCCAAATATAAATTTATCAGCTATTCACTCAATCGCAGTTTATTATTTTTCTTATAAAAGCATTGAATTGTACGAATTTAGAAAATGATTCTAAAAACATGTCATATAGAAAGATAGATAGCAGAATAAAGAATTGTATTTTCAATTATGGGTTGTAAACTTGTGATCAAATGAAAAGTAACAAAAAGGTTGAAAACCAAAGGATAAATCTTAGCTACACATTTTCCCCTCTTCTTATTCCCCTCCTGCCCCCGACCCACCACCAGGCAGCTCGTGGGGTGATAGATTTGTGATGGTGTGATCTACCATACTAGCGGGTGGTGGTGGTTATCGTGGTGGTGGTTGTGGCTGAGGATGGTGGGTAGAAGGGGAAGAAGAAAAAAAAGAAAAGAATGTGTGGCTGAGATATGTCAACTTATATGGTTTTCATATAAATATTTACCATTATTTTTAATCGTAATGTAGTAATTGTACAGTTTATTGTGATCTGATTACGTGTTATATGCATTTCGTTATATGGTTTTATATGATTTCTTTTTTGTATGCTTATAGAGTGCTCGATGAAACGTTTGAGAAAATTTTGGATAATTCAGTTTCATATATACTCGTATATGTAACAGCAAGTAGTATAGGCGTTTCCTCAAATGAGCGAAAAAGTTAACCAGAAAATATAGGAGGGGAGTTTGCAATATGGGTAAGGATGTGTTTGGATCTACTAATTGGAAGCAACTGTTCAGAGACATAGGCAAAGTATTCTTTTTCTCAACAAATTGGCTCATTCTTTTACTTGAAAAAAAAAAAACCATTGTTTTTGAGTTTCATTATTGTTGAACCCAACCCGCCAACCCAATTGTTTTTGCTCAAACAATTTATTGTTGATATAAAAATGGCTTATGATTATGATTTTTTAGGTGATTAATTGTATAAAATCATGGAGTTGCAATATACCTTTTAATTGCTTCTCACGTATTATGTTGGAATGGTATTTTCAAGCTACTCAAAGATTTTAGACCATTGAAAGTAAATTTTTGTCTGTTTGACTAGTATGTGTGATTTATCTTTCTTAGAGGCCATGGAAGTAAATTTGTGTAAAAGCTCTGCAGTTTGGCACAAAATAGCAGAGTATTTTGTTCTTTTTCTTTCACAACACCATTTTGAGGAGTTCAATTCTTACTTATTCTCCTCTCTTCACAAATCTGATTTGAGTAAACTGTCACTCATGATTTTAACCAATTCACAATTTAACACTTCCATTTATGAATTTGATTACTAATTATTAATCAAATAAAAATAAGACTAAAATAAAATTAAGATTAGGATTGAAACTAAATTCAACATACAGTTTCATTATTGTTGGTGTACCAAAAATTGTTTTGAAATAACATTTTGACCAAGGCAACCAAAGCAAAACCGTTAAAATTACTTTTGATATATACGAGTATTTACTATTTTTAGCTATACATTTTATAGAAAAGTCTTTAATCCGTATTTATACGTGTGCAAGTGCATTTGATCACATGATAAACCTTCGCATTCTTGATGTTTATGTTCACAAGTGTGTGTGTGTGTGTGTGTGTGAGTCAATCGCTTTATTTCATAATATAGAATATTTGTGTAAGTAATTAATTCTGAGTTGTAACGGAAAGATGGATGTAAAGCATGATCGATATATGAAGGATCACGTTATTCATACCGGTAGTGGATTTCACAAAGATCATGAGATTTACTAGCACGTGGTTCGCGAGTGATAGTAAGAATCAGCATGAACGACGAGAGATCAATCTACAAAGATAGGTAAAACTATTCATGCCACGTGTAGCATCCTTATGCAATCGCGAATATAGCCAGTAACGATGTTTATCTGCTCTTTCTACAAAACTTTGTGTATATATACGTGTATTTGTATACGTCTGAATGTCCAACATCAAGAAGATTTACTAGAACACTCGATAGAGAAGAAGAAAAGAGGAAAAAGTAGACTCGTAAAAAGATGGCTTCAGGATCCTCTTCATCATCAAAGTCGCCTGCGCTACCAACCTCACTTGCTCCTGCTCAACACAGTCATCAACCTGAACTCTCATGCAAGTTCTTTCATTGTTTTTATATATATTCACTAATTAATCTTGCATTTATATATATTAATGAGAAAGTAAATAAGAAATGGAAAGAAAAAAAAAATGAAGAGCAACTTGACAACTTTTTAGTATTGTTTAGTCTTTACTTCTTAAGAATTTTAGAGATTCATAAAGAATTTTCTATTAATTAGTAAGAAACCCCCTTATACTAACTGTACATTTATAGTTATTTTCTTATTTGGATGTTTTTCATTGATGACAGATCCAAATGCATCTCGTGTTGTAGCGCCATCTCCGCGCGCTCTACTGAATGAAAACAGGTATGTCTGTGAAGTATGCTTAAAAGGGTTCCTAAGAAAGCAGAATTTGTCACTTCACCGACGAGCCCACAATCTTCCATTCTGTCTCAAGTCAAGGGCACCAAAGGATCCGGTTGGAAGAAAGGTGTACCTATGCCCTGAGCCCACCTGCCAACACCACAACCGCTCTCGTGCCTTAGGAGACTTTGGTGGTCTTAAGAAGCATTATTTACGGAAACATTGTACTCAAAAGAATCATAAGTGTGACACCTGCTCCAAGAGTTATGCTGCTGAGACTGACTTGAAAGCGCATTCAAAGGTTTGTGGTAAAAGAAAACAAATTTGTCATTGTGGCGCTCGGTTTACAAGGTAAAACTGAGTTTTAGCAACTTTCAATTGCTTTCAAAATTCTATAAATGATTTCACTTGCTATTTTATATTGTCACATTAGTACTTTTAATTTCCAAGTCTCTTAGTCTTTGCAAATTATAAATTTCAGGGGTTACAACATTGTTTCACACCAAGATTGCTGTACCATACAAGAACATAAGGCTGCAGTCGGCCATTCACCAAAACTCCAGATGGGTGACAAATCAGGCAAGAATAAGTTCCCAATAGGCTCAAGTTCATCATATGCACCAACATATAACTTGGAAGGCAGCTCAATGAAAAGCACTAGTGATGACAACCACAGCAACCTCAAAGGCTTATACACATCACATTCAGATCCTAACATATCCGCCGTCCAAAATCTGTCCAAATCCTACGCTTCTGGTGCACTTTACCAGTCTCAGTTGTATCCATCTGAAAAAAGCAATGGGAGCCTTATGACTGACACTTCCATCGGCTTAAACTTGGGCCAGATATTTCCTGATTTCTTTTCTCCATCATCAAGTCAACAAAACCAACATAAACTTCAAGCAGATTCCGATATGAGGTTTTATGCTGATCTGCTAACGGACAAAATCCCATTAGACAATGTGAACCATATGGGAGATGGTAGGAATATATATGGAAATGGGGATGGATCAAATTCAAAGTCAAGTGGGGGAGTATACAACACTAATAGTCTGAATGGCATGCCGAATTTTGTATGTGGAGAGGGATCCTCTAGTTTCAACCAAGAATTTGATGGCAGTTATGATCAAGGAAGTTACTATAGTTATGGTGAATGCAGTGGACAGTCTGACTATGGATATGGAATGGAAGTGTCCAACTTTGAAACATCAGCTGCAACAGGAGGGATAGCCCCATATGGACAGATCTTGAACCAATTCCGTGGATTTTGGTTTTGAATTGTGCAACTGATATTTCTGGATTTCGGCTCAGTTACCTTCAAAGGATGTGGCTGCGGATAATTTGCTTAAGTAGTTCTTGTCGGTTTTTAAATAACTTTTAGAACTTGGTTCCTTTGAGTGTGTCTGCTATCGGGCTACTTGTAGCCCGTCCAATATTTTGGCAGTTTTATTTCTATGTCTGTTTCGTTGTGTTGATGTTTCACAATATGTTTCTGGTTTTCAGATTAGTTGCTTAAATGGAGTGTAATAATCATTAAAATATGCCCTATATCCAGTCTTTTTTAATATAATGTTTATTTGCTTTGAGATAAACTCACAAATGAGTCAAGTTACATCACTGATTTACTGCATATGACAACTTATCCATATAAACTTTATTAGAACCAATACAAGTCAAAATATGTTCTGCTTAAAATGAATGGGCGACCAAGGAAGTAGCCCGTTGGTTATATATATTATCATTTGTTACTTACAAATTTCAGTATGGGATTCGCATTGCATCCAACAGACTTGTATGTTGGGCACACTAACCAAGTACGCTTCGCTGTGATAGTATGAGGCGGGGAGCTTAGCGCAAAATCCTTGTTCCCAATTAAGCTTCTTTCTCTTTCTTACAAATTAAATAACTTTTGTTTTTTCTTTGTTTATTGTAAAGAAAGTACTATACAACATAACCATATATCACACATTTTTGTCACAATTAGGTCTAGAATTTACAACCCCTGCTTGTTGGGCCAACTTGATAACCAAAATCCTCTTGCTACAAAAGTCCTGTTTTCTCTTTTGCTAAAGCTATACTGAAGTTCGAACTAATAGGTTAAAATAACATATAACAAAGCAAATGCTTAAAACAAATGTTTAACTTTAACCTTCCTTTCCATTAAACTAGAAAAAACAGTTGATTCGGTATATACTTAATAATAATACAACCCAAAAGACCCATTTATATTATAGAAGATACATATATGATGGCTGCCCAGAACCATCTATACAGATACCTTTCAATCTACAAAAACTAATTAGTGGAAAGAAAATTTCTGGTAAATAAACTACTTGTAAACATTAATTAGTGGCATAGAGCAATAGATAAATCTAGATTTACACTACATTTGTCCGAAGAGTGATCACTTAGATTAAGCCTTGAGTGTGCCTCCTCACTGATTTCGCTGGTCGAGGAACAACCATTGCTCATCTGGACCAGAGGATGGTGTAACGAAAGTGATAACGCTAATCCACACCCACTTGCCTCGTCCACTTCTTCCTTAATATGTCCCAATTTCTCAAGTTTTATCCCGGTTAATGACCCACGTTCTGGTGTGGAAATCTGCGTAAACAAAACAAACCACAAATCATTACAAAATATTTAATGGCACAAAAGTTCCGTCCAAAGACATGATTCGTTTAATCTTCCAACAAAAAATTATGAATGATCAAGCATTACATACAATCTTAACCAATCATATTAGGAAACTGAATTTACTAAAAGAAGACAAATCTTTTGTAGCTAATTTAAGATTTTAAGTGTAAACATATATACCTCGCGCCTAGCGCGTAAATCAGTTAATTTATATGTATAACAAAAGTTCAAAAACTGTAAAGCTATATGTCAATTTTATATATTTTTGATAAGATGTTATTTGATGGTCAAAAGATTAAGAAGGTGAAAATAAGACAGATATGTAAAAGATTGGTACTGTCCTTCCCCAACTGCATTTAATTTTTACAGAATTGGACCACAATCTTCATATTCTTCTCTAACCCCACTTTTGCTCAATCTAGTACACATGTAACGGAAAGTCTTTGGCTTTTCTGAAACCATATTCTCCTTAATCAAGCTTTTTAGATTTTCTATAAAAATAATTATTTTTGAAGTTTCAACTAGTTCCAATAATCAAAGGGTATACTAATACAAATAAATCATTTGAAGTTTAACGCATCATAATTGAGTGGGTATTGTAGCTAATTGGTGTTAATAGTACGTTTATTGTATACAGTTATACGTTTACATACGAGGAAGATGATAAATTCACAACATTTGATTCACTCACCAAAATGTCACATCTACAACAAATGTACAAGTGGTTGATGTATAACTATGCGTGATCAAATCAAAAAGTGTATATGTAAGTGTAATACATAACTTATATTCCATAAAATCATACAAGTAGTACATTGTATAACACATGTCTAGAAAATGAGTAAAGAATGAAAGTGTTGTACATAACTTATTTTCCATAAAATATATATTGACATATATTGTGAAACGAAATGAAATATTAATTGCCTTTCAAAAAAAAAAAAGAAATACTAATTGATATTATAATAGAATATATTACTTTTATGTATGTACGTAGAGAGGGAGAGAGAGATTGTACCTTTAAGTTGTCAGATTCTCTTTGATTGGTAAAGAGAGGATTGAAGTGAAAATGTGGAATAGAAAAGGAATGAGGCTGCTGCCATTTGTGATCACCAAGGTCCTCCTTACCCTTTATTCTTCTTTCCCAATATCCAAGCATCCCTGTTGTCTCAGTTCTACCTCTGTATGTATATATGTACAAACATTAAAATTACATAAAGTTTTTACTATCTAGTATAAAATTATAAAAACTAAAAGATCAAGTAGCCATTAAAAAAAAAACACATAAACTCTCAACTTTTTATTTATTCATTTTATTTATCTTTGAATAAGTGAATAAATGCATGACTTTCCGTAGGGATGAAAAATTGTGTGAGTAAACATTTTTGTGAATAAACGTTGTCTTTTAAAAAAAATCTCATGAGAAGGAATATTGTTGACTTAGTCATCCTTGTCACCGTTTTCTAACCTTTTACCTAACCATCCCAAGATGTTTACACGTTAAGATTCAAACCTTGGACCTATATGTGAGGACATTAGGACGTCTGACCACCAAGCGACCTTGTTGTGGTTTCTTTTATCTTAAATTCTTAATTATAGAGTTATATATATATATATACTTTTATTAGCCTAAATCTATCAATTCATACTTCTAAAGTGGCCTTCAAGTTCACAATTTCCTTCGGAAAAAAAAGGGACAACATGTTACAAGTTTGAAAAATAAATAAATGCCTAGGAACCCCTTATAGTCCCGTAGAGGAATTTTTCCTCTCAAGCTAGCGACCCTGCAACGCTGCTTGGCAGTGAGACCCCAGAAACCTTGGCTGGTTGAATATGTTTTTGCAGGGATTCAAACCTGGGTGGTGTTCCCATCAAGTCGCTTCGTAGGGGCAGATGGCCACTGGGCTGTAACCCAGATGGTTAACATGTTACAAGTTTGTGCCTCAAGTATTTTATATAAAATAAAACAAAAAAAAAAAACAGTGTGTGGTAAGTTTGAAAGGATGTACTAGTGATTGGCTAACCTTTTATAAGGTACAGTAAAGGGATTTTGAATTGGAGTGGATGTATGTAAATCCTCATGATCAATGCACCCATCATTTTGATCCTCAACAGACTTCTTTATGAATCCAACAACTTGACCAACAACATCATCATCATCTACAACATCATCTACAAATTAAAGAGTTCATGAAACATATTCAGTAACTAGCAAGTATAAGTGAAACAACACAAAAACAAACAAAAAGAGACAATATAAAAATAATAATAACAATAAGTCAAACCAAAAGGCTAACTTTTTCTCTTTCAAGCATGTGTGTTTTGTGTTGTTTGACTAAGCTAAAATAAGACCAAAAATCATTACTTTAATATGAGTTTGTTGTAGAATATTCATTCAAAATACCAACCTCAACTTTAATTAATTAATTAAGGAAAATGATAATGACAGCCCTAACTAACAACATATTACATACTTAAAAACTTGTACATTATATATTAAAAACCGCTCCCTGATTTTTCTAACAGCAAGGTACAAATTTTAATGCACCCAATTAGTTTTTACTGACAACCTTAAAAGGGCTGTCAGTAACAAAACCCATTAATTAATTAGTACTTAAGAAGAAAGGAATGTTTTTCAAATATTTATACTGTATCTATGCCACAAAAAGAATGAAGGCCAGAGAATGTGTATTTCATATGCTTTTGTTCTATTTTTGTAAAAGTAATACTTTTTGGGAAGGAAAATCATAAATAATGGAATACAAGTCTTTAAATTTTTTTCCCTCATGGCTTTCAATTGTTGGATATTGTTTGTGATGGTTTTAATTTAAGGGGTTATCAATTTTTTGAGTATTAAAAGTTGAAATTTTTTTTTTTCCAAAAATAAACCAGTGATATAATAGGAAGAAGAAAAATGTATACCTTGGAGAGAAACATTATCATCACCACCCTTGATGCCTCTATACATCTGCAAGTTCCATTTTTACACATTAAAATGAAGTATTCAAAAATATATAAAAAAAAAAAAATGAAAAAGGTGATAAAAAAAATGAAAATAATAACCTGAAGATGACTTTTGACATGAGAAATAGCAAGTCCTTTTACATCCATTTTTTGAAGAATAAGTTTTGGTGTTGCTTCTGCTTAATATACATTCACATTCACATTCACATTATTATTACAAAGGCCAATGTGTAATACACACATATTTATATATGTTTAAAAAAAAGAACAAAAAAAAAAAAAAAAACATACCACGAGGACCACCAAGAGTATGAATAGCATGAACAAAACGTCTATGGAGTTCAGGAGTCCATCTAAGCCTTGGAACTTTTGATCTTATGTATTGTCTCACAGTTCCATTCCTCTCACAACCCCCCATCTCTAATCACTACTATATGTATACGTATATATTTATATAGAGAGTGTACTATATAATATATATATATATCAAGTTAAAGAAAGATATATATAGGGTGTTGTTCAAGAATCATGCAAAAGAGAAAAAAAAAGATCTTGATTAATTTTTGTCTTTGCCAATCTGGTTATAATTAATAAAAAGACTACTGTAGGTGAGTAAGAGTAATTCAATATTAAATAGTTGTTGATTAATTGGTTAGTAGGTATTGGATCGGGTCGGGTACGGATGGGTGAAAATATTACCCTCTGCAAAAGAGAAAAAAGGAAATGATGATCGCCAGGATTTATGAATATACGTGATATGCCTATAGCTTTGATCTCTCCTTTCTCTTCAGTCTAATTTTAAAAAAATTCAATATATATAGGTAGTAAATATATAGAGTATGATATTTTGCTTTTTTTTCTTTCTTTTTCTGTTGGTTTGACCCTGCTGCGCTGCTGTTCTGTGCGATCTGCTCCTGTTTTCTCTCTCTAGAATCGTAGGAATAGTGTGATATAATACGCCAAAGTCGTCATGATTATTCAAAGGCCACCATTTTTTTTGTTTACATATAAACAATGTGAACTTGAAATACATGCACTGATTTTATTTTATTTTTTCTATGTACAAGGAAGTTGAGAGCTTAATTAATTGATATAAAATTATTAAAATTGTTAGTAGGAGGAAATACCGTTGAGAGTCTGTATCGGAGTTTAGGGTTGTATTCACATAGAACCTTAAAAAAGATGTAAACCAAGGGACTAATTTAAGCTCTTGGATCAAACAATCATCAAAATCCAATCAAACATGATTAGTTACTCCGGTGAATTACTCCGGCGACATTGTCCAATCATATTTGATTGGTCAAGTTAATCAAGCTAGATATATTGGTTACTCTACTCCGATGATATTTTCAAATCACATTTGATTAGTCAAGCCAAATCAAGCTTGATTGGTAATCACTAAGACACTAATGCCATCGAATCTTCTCCGGCTAATCAATTTCGTTTTCGGGTGGATACGGAACGGGTCAGAGGCCCTTATCCGTTCTAAACTGGCTGTCAAGGGACGCATATGGGAATGGTATGGATTTGATGGGAGACGATCCAAGAGATGGTGGAATGTGATTTTTCCGACGACACTGTGATTTTTCCGGCGAGCTCGAAAACTGTTTATTGGCTAGAGTTTGTGCGGAATGTGTTTCTGAGTGATTTGGTAGAAGTTTCATGCATTAATTCGAAGAAACAACAAAGCTATAGTGTTTTTAATTTTCCGGTGAGTTTTTCAAGTTTTCCAGCGAGTATAGATCGGATTAATTTTTTGTCAAGGTTTGTTCGCGGTGTGATTGTGAGTGTTTTGGTGTAAGTGTGATGTTTTAATTCAAAGAACGAAGGTATTATCGGTGTTTGAAGTTTTACGGCGAAGTTGTGTGTGTGTGTTCGATGGGGGGAAGGAGACGAGGGGAAGGGGGAGGGGAGATAAAGGGTATGGATTTATTTTTGAAGGGATAATCCAATGGCTAGGATTTGTCCCTTGATTTCCATAGAAAAAGTTAAACTCAAATGAACAAAACTCTCGGAGTTTATTATCATATTCGTATATGTGTAATGTATAACGATATAGTCTATCAAATATTTAAAAATATTAATGAGAAGTCGTTACAAATGTGAATATATTAGGCTTAAAAATAACAAAACCTGGCATGAGCTGGTTTAGAGATTAACGTACTACTGTTAATGGTTTAATTTGTATCAGTCCCAGTGATTTTAAAAATCTCCAAAACTTGGTACATAACCAGTTTTGGTTCCCATTCTTATCACTTACCGCTTTATCAGTGTCGCAATTTCAAATCTTGCGAACAAATAAGATGGATTTTCAAGTTTTCAATCAAAAGACTATTAAAAAGTATTAACAAAAACTCTTAAATACCAATATACCATTGAGTTAACTATGAAAGTAGAGTAAAAAATATGGTGAAATGGGATTGTGAATTAACTCAAAATGTTTACTTAATAGTATACTACAAATTTACAAGTTTATGAGAAAACAAAATCATTAACATTTACCTCTAGATCACATATTGTGAATTTAATGGGCAAAGGTGTAGTCGGTTATTTTTGACAAATTGGCAAGTTTTTGACTAATCAAAGTCGACACGTGTTATCGTAAAAAACTAGCCAAAACTTGCCAAATTACATGGTGTAGTGTACAAAACTTATCAATTTACCAATGCTGGAAAACATATAAAAGGTAAACAAAGTTGCCGGAAAACATAAAAAGTGACCGTTTTTTTATAAAATAAAAACTTGGGCTAAAAATTTGGGGGTTGGGAATTTCGGAAGTCGGAGACGCCATGTATGCTAACCCGAAGGGTTTACCTTGCCAAGATACTCCCCGGATCATCCGAGTCCCATTTTACGAACATTTTGTATCATCATCACCCATTTAACGTAACACCGGCAACCTAACTGTTCAACAATACCATTATCGGCTAAAACTACTTTTTCCGGCTACCTATTGCTTTAATGGAATAAAATACGGCAACATCACCAAGGAAAAATCCGACAACGCTACCGCTAAGTTAATACTACCAAGCTAATCACAAACATGCGATTAATGGCAATGTAAAGATATATATATATATATACATATATATATATAAGCAGCAGGAGCAGTTCACCGTAAAAACCCAAGAAAAGGCTCGCTGGAAAACCACAGCCACCGTAAGCGAGTAGCAGTTAACCGGTAAACCCAAGAAAGGGCTCGCCGGAAAACCGAAGCAACAAGCAGCAGCAGTAGTTCACTGAAAACCCAAAAGGGCTTGCCGGAAAACCGAAGCAACAGGAAACCGTAAATCGATTAAATTGATTAAAGTAGCCAAATAGCCAAGTACACCTTTGCCAAAGCCAAACAAAGATTTGGCCGTAAAAAAAGTGAACATTTCTGGCCGGCAACCACCAAAAGCGGTTTCCGATCTCACCAGAAAGGGTGCTATATAACGTTAAGGAGCATCGGCAAGTTTTATCGGCATGTATTCCGGCAATAGAAGCCATGAAAAACATAGATCTAGCCTCAAATCGAAAACCCCCAAAATTTCCGGTTAGGTTTCCGGTGAAGTCAAAAGATTTGGCACAAGAACAAAAAAAACGGTCACACGGCACGCTCTCAACGTTCACAAGGATCGGCCAAAACTAGCCGATTAAACTTGTCAAAATTAGCCGATGCATGTACTATAGAGTTGTCAAAGAGCCAATGCTAGCTGATGCTTTTTGCCGATAGAAATAACCGACTACACCCTTGCCTCTAATTGGAGAGGAATAATATTGTATTTTTGGCGAAAAAATTGTAATATTAAGTTGAATTTCGTGTTTTAAAGCTAGGAGTAGATTACTGAAAGGCCCATATTAATGGAAAGGGAAGATGGAGTTTGACGTAATGGGAGTTTTTGTTGGCTGTGGCTATGACTGACAGCAGATTACAATTACATACTGTGATCAGAGGAATAATTCTACTAGACTCTTTACCATTGATCACTTTTTTCCTTAGCAAAGTTACTGGGTAAAGGAGGTAGAAAATTAATAAGATATTACCATTCTAGTGAAACAAAAATTATAAAATAGTATGATAGAAAGATAAGGTTTGTATTTTTCTTTTTAGACTAGTCGTACAATTAGGACTTCGATATGGGTTTATTCTGTTTATCGTTTCGGACCTCTTTCTTGTTCGAGGAATTGCTTCAAGGGAAGAAAAAGAAGGACTTATATTCGTGCAATGCGATGACGGTGGGGGTAGTGATGGCGGAGGTGGTGGTAGTGATGGTGGTGAGGGCGGCAGTGGGGAAGTTGATGGGTGCGACGATGGTGGTGAATGTAAAAGTAATTTATGTTAAATGTGGCATTGTAGTTATTTTAAGTGTTGAGCGATTTATACTTCATATTATTTTATTAAGGGTATTATAAGTATATTAGATAGAGATGTATAAATTAATGATTAAAGGAGAAGGTATTTTTGGTTTTCAAACACATAAAGTTTATGAAGAAAAATGATGATTTGTTTTATTAGATAGTATAGATGAATTATGTCAACATCAATTTAATTACACTATTTTAACAGGAATATTTAACCATTTTAATTTTTTTAAAACTTTTCTATTGACACATTTTATTAAGAAAATAATAAAATAAAATAACACGAATAAGCGGTGCCAGATTATTTTCTTTTTTCTCTTTATGACTTTATGTAAAAGAGCAAATTTAGAAGTTGTATGTCGTACTCATCAAAGCCTCCTCAATAATGTAAATTTTTACGTCAAAACCGGTTCAACTATTTGACTAGTCAAACCTCTCAGTATTTATGCGTAGACTAATGTCCTCTATAATTTACGCCCCAAGGGCCATGGCCCATATGACCAACATAAGGCCCTTCCTTATAAGTTATAACCACTTACTTCTTGCACTATTCATCAGATAATCTTTCTTCTAGACACCCCAATAACACCCCCTCCTTATAATTCATATTCTTCCCATTTCTTCTACTATTTATTTATTATTTTATTATTTCATTTTTTTTTACACAAAACTAAATAAACAACACTTTTTATTATATAATTAATAACAATACCTTATTAAAAAAACACAAATAAAATAACAAAATGTAAAATACAAAAAAGTAAGTGTAAAGAAATTAACCTCAAGGCTAAAGTAAAAAGTTTACAAAACTAATACAATAAATCAAAAAATTGATAATAGTTCACGAGCTAAATTTAAAATATATATCATCCCCACCTATCAAACACACCATCATTTTAAAATAAAAAAAATACCTGCAAATTTGAGTGAGAAAACAAAAAATAAAAACACATTTATGTAATTTTAGCTTTTCTTTACAAATAGAATTCACCTACAGATCCAATCGGCTATATATTTAAAGTTTACTACTCGTACACTTTTAGTTTTTTTTTTTTTAATTTAGAAACGGAAACAAAATAAGTGGGCCCCATTTTTATACCTTTGACGTGCTTATGAAAAAGGAACAAATCGCTTGGATGCAAACTAAGACAAGGTTGTGCTTATGGTGTCTTCTTTCGGTTGGACGTCGGACGTAGAAAAGAAGTTCCTATAAGGAACGACCTAAATAAACAAATACAATATTTACCCAAAATTTACCTACATATATTTATCTAAAGTTTCATGAAATTTAGTTACTACATCCACAAATATCTCTACCTATATCAAATTTATAATACTTTTTCAATATAAACATAAGTGACTTTCAAACATCAAACAAAAAACTTCTGACAATGAAGGTATTTTCTATTAAATTATATATATATATATGGGATAATCTAATAAAAACAGTTTTAAAATAAGAATGGTGAGAACACCTTAAAAACATCATTTTGATGTATTAAAAGTTTATAAAACTGACATAGTGCATAAGTAATTATCATTATTTAAGTGTTTAACAACACATTGATTCATCAAAAGCGAAAAAATCACGATTTTTGTTAGATGCATCATTTTGATGATTATGCATCCAAGATGGATGCACAAAACAAAAAACATGATTATTTCGATTTTGACGGATGAATGTGTTGTTAAACACTTAAATAAAGATAATTAGTTATGCACTATGTTAGTTTTATGGACTTTTAATGCATCAAAATGATGTTTTTAAGGTGTTCTCACCGTTCTTATTTTAAGAGTGTTCTCACCGGAGTGTTACCATATATATATATATATATATATTTCATGGACAAAATTACAAAATATACTCTTAAAATAAAAAAATTTACATTATGCCTACTCAAAAAAATCTCGCTTGGGGAAAAAAAAATTATACTCACTCAGTTATCCTCACTGCCCTCATGCTAAACTCGTCATTGTGAATAAAAAGTTTAAGTATTTTGTTATTATTTTCTTATTATTTCTAATAAACCAGTTACTTCAATTTTGATCTTTACCATATCTTATAAAACACATTTAACATTCTTTTATTTTAGCTTAAGTATTATACCTTTTGGCCAAAAAAAAAGTCTATCTTTTTGTTCATAGAAATATAGAAATCAGATTTAGACCTAAGTATTATCATATATGAAAACCAAGTTTTTCTTTACTATATTAACAACGATCATCATTTTCATCTGTGCTTATTTGTTCATGATCAAATTTATTTATCTTTGAGGAAAATACCAAGAAAAATCAAAATAAACTTTTTAAGGAAAAATAATAACTTTGAACCTGGTATATTTGTGGGGGTAAAGAAAGTAATAATGAGAACTACAGGGTGGCTATCTGTCACCAAAATGACAGCCCAACGAAAAGACAAGACGGCGTAGGAGAATGTTGAGCTACCCCTGTTTCGCTTTTCTTGCTCTATTCTTATTGCCGTCCTGCAACAATTGGTCACTTCATCTTTCTTCTTTTAACATCCCCACTTTATTACTATTGTATTTACTTTTATATTTCTTTTTAACAACACTAGAAAATTTTAGTTTAACCAGAGTTATTTTTATTTTTTAACACCAGTGATGATTAGACCTAGCAACATTGTCTCTTCATTATCGGTAGAGATCGACCACGTCACCAACACAGTCAACCTGAAGGCATGACTGGCATTTGAAAGTCTCACTACCTTTTTAGAGGAAACCAACTAAATGTTAGAGAAAACTCCAATGACCCACTACATTGGTAAAAACTTTCTAATATGTCTTTCAAATGTTTCGAACCCATGGCCAACAATTGGCTGAAAAATATAAGAGGTATTAAATGTCCCATTGGAGCTAATATGTAAAAGTATGAGACTTGACAGCCGGTTATTGACAAGTTTAATAAGAGACTCTTGAAATGGAAGGCAAACATGCTTTCGATCGGTGGCCGCTCTGTTCTTATTACTTTTGTGTTAGGAGCGGTGGGTACTTATTTTATATCTTTGTTTCGAATGCCGGTCAGTGTTAGGAAGAAGCTTTGATCTTTGCGAGCAAACTTTTTTTTGGGAGGGCCTAATGATCAAAAAAGAATGCATTGGATTAAATGGGATTCCATTTTTGGCCAGTAAAGCGCAAGGAGGGCTTGGAGTAGGTTCTTTGGATGCATTTAATTGCGCTTTGGTTCTTAAATGGAGATGGAGATATGTGTGTAACCCCTCTTCTCTTTGGGTAGCGGTTATTAAAATATTTATAACCCTGTCTCTTTTCAAGATTGGACGAGACGGGGTCTTACTAAGGCTGGAACTTGGCATATGATTAACAACATTGCTTCTCAACTAGATTCATCAAGTATTATACCTCTTCATTCATTTTCGATTAAGGTGGGAAATGGTGCAAACACATCATTTTGGCATGATGTGTGGAATGGAAGTAACAACATGGCTTCTAGATTTCCCCGTTTATATAATCTAAAGAAAAATATAAACATTTTGCTTTGTGATAAATGGAGGAATAATAGTTTGGTCTATGAATGGAGGCGACAAATTCGAGGAGTGGCGGAGAAAGTTGAACTTAGTAGCATTATGTCATTGTTGAATGCAGTTGTGCTTAGCGATGTTAATGATAGATGAGTGTTTTCTACATCTAACTTGAAGGAGTTCTCGGTAAAAGGGGTGTGAACATTGATTGATAACAAATCATTTCCCATCACTATCCTGGCGACTAGATGGAACATAAGTGTTCCGCGTAAAGCTAACATTCATATGTGGCTTGTTAGTTTGGATAGGCTCCCAACTCGAAACAACTTGGCTTATAAAGGTATGGATATGCCGTCTATTCGCTGCCCCTTGTGTGATAACTTTGTTGAGACTTGTGATCATGTTTTTGATTCATGTGAGTTCGCTTCTTATGTACGGGCGGGTGTCTCTAATTGGTTACAAATTGTTCTTTTGGCTTTGCATGGACCAGCCGAGTTATTACACTTGGTTGATACGATGCAGATTTCTATGGAAAAAAAACGTGTTGTCGAAGCTATTGTCTTTTGTGGGTGTTGGTCTATTTGGAAATTCCGTAATGACAAGGTGTTCAACAAGGGGAAACAAAGAAAGGAGTACATCATCGATAACATCATTGTTTATTCATACTTGTGGTTATCTAATAGAACTAAAAAGAAATACATGTCGTTGGTGGAGTGGCTTTCCATTCCCCTGTCTTTCGTTTAGCTTGTTTTGTTTCTTGATAATATAAATTGTTTTGTAATTGTACCGTTTGTAATTGTCATGTGACCTTCTAGTATCTTGCTAGAGGTCCATGTATATGTATATATATATATGGAAAAGTGAATATAAGGTTGTTTGGCTTCTAAGCTTAGACGTGGAGCCCCTCACATACTAATTTTTTAATACTTGTTGAATTTTAATTAAAACATATGACCCCCTGATTTTTATGAATTAAAAAAACAATATGTGAGTGTTCCACATCTAAACTTAGCTACCTAACAGCCTTATATTCTCATCCCCCATATATATATATATATATATATATAATTTTGATGTTGTTAAAAAAATGTTCAGTTGGGCTAAATCCCAATGATGGTTATAGGGTAATATTTCTAAGACTCGGGTATCAAAATAATAATTAAAAAAAAAAAACAAACGAAGAAGAAAAAAGATAGTGGAATTAAAACGAGACGCAAGCAACAATGTATATTAAACGTAAGTTAGATGTATAAACCAACTAAAAACATACTCGTAATCTTAAAATATACTATAAGACAGTTGAACTAATGACTTATTAATTAATCACATCGCTTAATTTCATCAAATTGACTTTTGATGATGTCATCATTTAGATAAACTACAAATTAAAAATTCTAATAATCATTATCCAAATATATTATTATATTAGTATTTATATTAATTTGTAGAAAAAGTCTCATTAATTTACACTTTTTTTATTTTCCATCAATAATTTACACTTTTTAGCCCTGAATACTTAATTTATATTTATTTTTAGCCATCAACTTAAGAGAAATTTTTAAAATTTATAATCATTTAATTAAATTATAAAAAATTTTAACATATGAAATATTTTCTACAAAAGATTATTTCAAAACCTAACGACTTATTAACAAATATTATATTAGATTTTTATAATTATAAATATTAATATTTAGTTTAATATTTGATATAAATACAATGTGAATTCTAGATACATATCCTAAACACGATTGACAACAAAGGGTTACTTGAATCCTAAATCCAAATCAATATAAACTACATTCAAGATTCATTTTATCTCTCAATAAAAAAAAAGGTACATAATCTTCTCCTTTTTATATATTAGTTTTACATATTAATGTTTAGTGTTACAGTTGTCACTCAAATCAAGAGTTCTAATTGTTATCAAAAAATATAAAAACAATCATAATTGTTATTATATTATCATAGAACAAGTGATTGAAAATAAACCTATGCGTATTATGGACGCGCATCATGATTAAATACATATACTTGAATGTCAAGTACAGAATCACAAATATGTTTATATTTTAATTCTTAATTATCTTTCATAATAATATCACATTATGAATATAACTGGATTCAAAATATTTTATAATGAAGAAATTATTATATATAGCATGTGGCTTGGGGAATGACTACGACAAACAACTCCATCAATATGTCTAGGCTAATCATTACAGTGACAAACATATGATTATTGTACTACAAATATAACACTTAGAACCGTATTTCTTCAAAATTATAAGTTTTTATGACTTAAAAGTATGAAGATCTAATATTGATAATATCGTAAAACTCGTGTCCAGTGTTAGACACGGATCTAAAATCTAGTAGAGTTTACTATAGATGTATATATCATTCATCGTAGTAATGATAATTCATTTATTTTTCAAACGAACCAAAAGCTAACATGTAAATTAAAATAAATAAGTAACTTCCAATTTTATATATATCAGGTTATCGGTCTCAATGATGTTTATAACTATAATAAAAAGTTAAGATGCAAACAATCTTATTCTGTTTAAAATAAAGAAATTGTTTTCACGTTATACCTAAAATACAAAAATACCTCTAGCCTTGAAATGAACAAATATTGAATTTGAATTGGTTTCCAAAAATAAAAAATATTAACTACTTGATTGAAGTCCTTGAAGTCCTTGTTGTTGACTCAAATGGTAACATGGATGACTAAATATGTAAGACTCCTGAGCTCATTGGTAAAAATTTTATATCTTTTTTTTTCAATCATTTATTGAGTTTTTATATAAGTATATTTTATGGATAATAATGAATCAACCTAAATAATATGTCTAAACATCAACCTAATTATAAAATGATAACATGTAAAAAAATTAAAGAATAAGATTAAGAAAAAGATTTAGTCACGTGTCAAAGTTTTAAGTTGTTTTTGACATTTAATTAGGTCGATTGATCAATTATTTATTTTTTTAACAATTCCTTTAAAACTATATAGTTCTTTTTTATTTTTAAACTATATTAGTTAGGAAGATATGAAAAAAAACAAAACAAAACATGGATTAAGGGACATCAAACTGATCAACGAGATGAGGATTATATCCTTTTGCCTAAGTTATGAAAGAAAACTTGTTTGTGATTACTTTTAGCTAAGATCCGTTGCAGAGAAATCAAATCAAATGCTTAAAAAAGGACTTTTTAAGATGTGATTGGGGAGTAAAAATTCGTTCCTGTATAGAGTTTATTCCCTTGTCATATCACTATCCCCACAGGGTCAATACCTACAGATTTTGTATTTCCACATTCAATACCAACTCTACTAAAAAGTCAACTGAGACTTCTCATACCTTATTTTGACAAGTAATTTATAATTTTGACAAAACCAAATATACCTCATTTTGACAAAACCAAACCAAACCAAATAATTTTTTGGCTTAAAAGTTAACTACTTCAATTTCAAAACACATTCAAGCATTTTATTTATTTTTCCTAAAAAAACGTTTGAATACTGAGAAATACCAATAAAGTTACAGTATTAATATTTTGAATTAGCGAAAGAGACAAATGGGAAAGCTGAAAACCAAAGTTAGGAGTTATGATGATGATGGTGTATAGTAGAGAATGATGATGGGTTTTCCTGCAGAAAAGGAATGAATGTGAAGACAATCCTCTTTCTATTCCTTTTTGCCTCTTTGTGTCTTCTCAAAATCTCTCTACACATTCCCCCATTGAACCTTTCTGTTTTTCAGATTCCAAGTCTTTAATAGCGATTTATGAATGAAAAATAATAAATCAAAAATTAAAACAAGCTTAATAATATAAGAGAAGTAATATATCATTTTAAACTTTAACCTAATAATCTTCTTAATTTATTTAAAATTTGACATGTAAAAACTCTCTTTCATCATCCCATCAATTAAATTACATATGTCATGATCCTATAAATTAAGATAATTAATAAAAAGAATTTAATTTTTCATAATATAATATGACATTTCCATAATATAATTTATATTCGTCACGTGTTAAATGTCAAGCTGATATTTAAATTATATAGAGAAAATAACCTGAGTACCTAAATTTTAAAACAATTATACCAATTTAGCCAACTTTTTTTGGATTTTCACAAAATACCCAACAAAATCGCATTAAAAAATAAAAATCGCAATAAGATTTTGAAAATTGCTATGAGATTTGTAAAATCGCAATGAGATTTTGGAAAATCGCATAGAGATTTTGTAAAATCGCTATGAGATTTTAAAATCACATAAAGATTTTGAAAATCGCAAAATCTCTATGAGATTTTGATTTGTTTCTGATTTTGACTTTTTTTTAACTTTGACTTGTTATTGAGATTTTGATTTTTACATTTTGTTTTTTGAATTTTAAAAAAAGTTAAAATCTCATAAAGATTTTGAAGATCTCTATGCGATTTTCAAAATCTCTATGAGATTTAAATTTCTCATTGCGATTTTACAACATCTCTATGAGATTCTCAAAATCTTTATGCGATTTTACAAAATCTCTATGCGATTTTGTAAAATGTCATTGCGATTTTGTAAAATCTCATAGCGATTTGTTAAATCTCATTGCGATTTTCACTTTTTATTGCAAATTTTGTTGGGTATTTTGTGAAAATCTGAAAAAAGTTGGCTAAATTGGTATATTTTCATATAAAATTGGGTTCTCATGTTATTTTCTCTATTTTTTATACATGTCAAGCTGATTTTTAAATTGATTTATTTTGAATATATTGTGAGATATATTGTCATTCAAAAGAAATAAGATAGAAATAAATATGCTAATTTTTAATTTATTTATCATATATTTATTATTATTATTATTATTATTATTATTATTATTATTATTTTTATCATAAATCAATAAGTAATGCATAGTTTGGTATACTAATGAAATGAAAAGTTAAGAGCATGGTACTCGCACAATACGACGACGATGACAGTGACAATGATGTGGTGGCATCAGGCGACATATGTGTTAAGTGGGGTAGGTATTTGATATAAAGATATTTTAATTTAAAAGAGTAAGTGAATATTTTTTTTTGAAAATAATGAAATGATTCTGTAAGTTACATTAAGGGTAAGATGGTAATTTCGCATGTCCTAAAAATGTTAACTTTTCAAAATGAGGGTATAATTTTTATATAGTAGTATAGAAGTATAGATAAGTGAATATTTTTTTTTGAAAATAATGGAATTTAATGATTGTGTAAGTTAAGTCATTAAGGGTAAGATGGTAATTTCGTATGTCAAAAAAATGTTAACTTTTCAACATAGGGGTATAAATTTTATATAGTAGTATAGAAGTATAGATGATATATATTTATATCATATATAATTATATATCACATTTCATTTCAAAATAAACACTATGAACCGTGTGATCTCCTTTAAAAATATACGATAAATTACTATATATATTATAACTAGTCCTAATATCCGTATGATGTACGGTAGCTATATAAATTGTATCATAAAAAAATACGAATATGCTTCATACATGATTTGTGAGTTTGAAATAAATTGTGGTTAAAGTAAATCGATGATCGAAACTAACTTATAATAAACACAGTAATGATAAATATAATATATGTTTAGTTAGAATTTTAAATTTACCTTAAAGTTTTAAAATCAAAAATCAGAACTTGTAAACATAGTGGATCTGGATGATGGCAAATAGCCTTGTGACTTCAGATCATAAACTCAAATTTTTGAAGTTTTCATGTTAATAGTTTATTATAATTAATATAAGTATTAGGAGTTGAATAATTAAGGGAAAAAAGAGACAATTTTTTAATGATGACAATATTAGAGAGTTCTATTGACAATAAAATTATTTTAGAAAGTTGAATTGAAGGTTGACTTCTGTTATTCTTTGCTCGAATGGAAGTAACTAAAATCAAATTTTCCTTTCAATTCTTGATTGACTAATAGTATTGTTTTAGTTTACTAGTTAATCAACCCGGATTCAATCCGGGTAGTTAAAATATGTTTTCATTATAAATATAAGATAAAAATATTTGTAAAAGGTAATCCTCGATCTTAACATTATTATGCGCTAATACGAGTCAAAATACTCAACTTACACAAAATGTAAATCCAAATTAATCAAAAATGATAAACTTATGGATATATATAAGTCATTATGATTGATAACAACACATAACTGTAAGTAAATAAAAAAGAAAGATAAAAACGAAATAATGAAAACAATACGATCTCAAACAATTGTTAAAACTTAAATATTGATGCTTTAATAGTATATACTTTACAGCCCAACACATAACTGTAATGTATATCCTGTTATTCATATCTTTTAAACTCATAAAAAATACGGAAAAATATTGATTTATAAGAGAAATAAGTGAATTATGTCTCTAAATTTTTTCCAATGACTAACCAGGAAAAATATATACTCACTTGCTCATTTTATTGAAAAACTTGTATGTCACACAAATAGAATCTAACAAAATGACACGATTCTTAGATTTGGGTAATTGAAAATATATAAAAGAATATAATATAGTCTAAAGTTGAATAAGGAAAGAAAGGAAATTAAAAAGCAAACATATTTTAGTAATATGAATATATGATGTCATATTTTTTAAAAATATTTAGGGATTAATCACGGGAAGACCAACGTACTTTCTCATTTGTACACGGTTGCCCATTATACTTTTTTATTGATGAGGTTTACCCACATACTTTTTTTTTGTACACGGTTGACCAATATTACCGATTATCACAGGTAAACCGGTCAACTTTGGGTCAACCATGTACAAAAAAAAAGTATGATGGGCAACCGTGTACAACTGGAAAAGTACGCTGGTCTTTTCGTGATTAATAAAAAAAAAGTAATAAGTAGTGATGTATGGCTAAAAAAATATCTTATGGATGATCCCACATACTTAATACATGCGAATCTTTCTTACTAAAAAGGACTAACAACCAAATATTTCATACGAAACCCAAAATATAAAATATTTGAACATTTTGACGTTGTGGATGTTGCATATCATTGCAACCCAATAATAATGAATGTTGGTGCCCGACCTCAAAACTTGTTTTTTCTTTGTAACGAGGTCTTAAGACCCGTGCGTTGTACATCCGGAATGAATTGTATTATTTTCATTTTTAACGTGTGGTTTAAAAATGATCTATATTAGAACGATGTTGAGTTGTGTGTAAGAGTATAGTTATAATATGGACATAATTATGAAGATAGAATGTAAGAAAACAATTGACAATATAATATATAGTTGTGTTGATTAAAAAGTACATGTTTACGAACGTTGATTAAATTTGGATTAATCACGAGAAGACCAACGTACTTTCCCATTTGTACACGGTTGCCCATTATACTTTTTTATTGATAAGGTTTACCCACATACTTTTTTTTTGTACACGGTTGACCCAAAGTTGACCGGTTTACCTGTGATAGTCGGTAATATTGGTCAACCGTGTACAAAAAAAAAGTATGTGGGTAAACCTCATCAATAAAAAAGTATAATGGGCAACCGTGTACAAATGGGAAAGTACGTTAGTCTTCCCGTGATTAATCCCTTATGTGTAGAATATTTTTAACTTGCCACATTAGTTTTTTTCTAAAAATAACTTTTGTAAATAATCCTCTTTTATTTATAATAGAGATAGAGATATAAATTTGTAATGGAATGACTTATTACTTTAAAAATCTTATTCCTTTATAAGCATTTGCATTTCAATATTCATATGGATGACTATTATTTTTCCATTCCATCTTATGGGGTAATCATGGATTCATGGGCTCAAGTCGCTCAACCCCGTCTCATTTTGACATATTTACATATGTTGTGAGGTCCACATATAATCAGAAAATAGTTGAAAGCATAAAAAAATTTAATCGTTTACGGTTTAATTATAACAATTAAATCCACAAAACAAATAATTTTAATACTACATTGTAAAATATTTGTTACACTAGCTAAGTATCCCGGGTTTAACCCGGGAATAGTAATAAAAGTTTTGTAATTAAAAACATATATTTGATACTTAAGTTCTCATAATCTCGTAATACTATATCTTATGTTTCAAATAAATTTAATTAGTTTATTAACCTGTATGATATGCCAAAAGTTTCAAATTATGTTATTATAAAATTACTTATATGATGAAAATATAAAAGTCCCATGTATAAAATATTAGAGTTTTTAAAAGAAAATAAAAAAAAAACCATCAAAAATAACAAAAAAAAATGAAATAAACTTTAATTAGGAAGGTGTTTTTGACATCATAAATAAATTAAATAAAAAAGAAATAGTTTTAAGAAAAAATTTAGAGGTGACAAGTTAGTTATTTTTGTAAAATATGATGTCATAACAATTTTATTTTATTTAATATAAAGATTTGTAAAGATGGAAATAGGGATAAAAGAACAAAACAAACTTTCTGCTTTGTTTTGACGACATGGAACAAAAAAGAAGCGGAATGGGTATATTTATATTTAGGTTCAGATAAGGTTTAGATTTCTAATGGATTATGGAAACTAAATAAATAATGATTAATTATTATAATCATAAAAATAAGATTTTGATATAATAGAGTTTGATATATTTTAAAAAAGATATGGGTCGTTTCAAGATTGTGCCACATGTCATCATAAAAACTCCACAATGCTGTTTTAGTATATTAATAGATAAGTATCGTTTATCAAATAAAATACCATCCATACATACACATACTTCTATATATATATATACATCTACCAGTTTAATCTATTTATTATTAACATCGAAGAAAAACTCATTTTGGTCTTCATAACACCCTTTTTTTTTTCTACAAAGCTAATACTCCGTTTTTTTTTTCTAACATATCTTGGGGTACTGCTTGCAATTAATTGCTATCTCCGTATTTTTGTTCTATTCTTTAACTTCTATCGTTATACTTTAACATGCAATTCTCAATGGGTCCATTATGTTTCTTTAACCGTGCTGGGCAACATTTTTTTTTCACGTTTTCTAACAATTAATATATGGGGTAACAAGTATGCTGCTGGAAGCATCATATGTCAATGATTTTGTGAGAGAGAAATTTTGTATTTATACATGTAATTTTCATTTTGAAGGGGAGGGGGGGGGGGGGGGGGTGTGGGAGGAAACATGTTTCTTCCCTATTGTTAGAAGGATATTGGTTTTTCCCTTAATATATAATTCCAAAGTGTGGTAATCATAACCTTTGGCAAATATGAGGTTGACAAAATGTATAGAAATCGATAGATGACAGATGATATAATGATTGCAGTATCTCATATATCTTTTAGCTTCATAAGTAAAGTGGGAAGACGTATTTATAATTCTCCCAATTATTATATCATAAGAGCGTGATATATATGTTTTGTACGTGGGTTACTATATATATGAGACTTTATTGTATAAATTCGAACTTCATAAGATAATACTCAAAAACATGTTGTCATTAATTGACTGTTTATGCGGTGTATTCTCACCCATTTAATGATAGAATGCTTATCACTGATATAATACTTTTAATTGTAAACTGATCATCTCATTAAACAAAGGTAAGGCCTTAAATAGAGTACATGAAAAAACTGAAAGTAAAACTGAAATAACACGAAATACTAGAAACTGGGAAACGTTCCTAAAGACCTTGACATTTAGGATGACTACGTTTAATACACTTGCAAACTGCAACTTATTCTAAAACACGTGGAAAAGACTAAATCAAACCAACTTCAGCATGAGTCACGTATCCAAAGTGCTGAGTTATCAGGTTATCCAACAAACCCTCCCTCAAACTTGACAGGTATTAGCTTCAAGTTTGTCATGAACAAAACATATACCCAAGTGGGTTCTCATTCTTAAGAAAGCTTCACGTCCCAAAAGTTTGGTAAAGCCATCAGCCAATTGTTCAGTAGTACCACAATACTCTAACTCAATTTCATCATTCTTCACCAGGTCTCTTAAGAAGTGAAAGCGTACCCCAATGTGCTTGCACCTTCCATGGAATACAGGGTTCTTCGATAACTTGATGCTAGAGGTATTGTCACACTTAATCTTCATGCACCCATGCTGTTTCAGACCGAACTCTTCAAGAACCTCTTTGAGCCACAACGCTTCACATGCACAAGAAGCTGCTGCTACATACTCGGCCTCAGTGGACGAGAGTGCAACAATATCTTGTTTTTTTGAAGACCATATCACTGCTCCACCATCCCAAAGGAATAAATAACCTGAAGTGCTTTTTCTGTCCAAAGAGTCACCTGCAAAGTCACTATCCGTATAGATATCCAGTGCACCTTTTCCTCCTCTGTTGTACCAAATTCCATAATCAAGAGTACCCTGTAGGTATCTTAGTACCCTCTTTGCTGCTGCCAAGTGCAATTCAGTAGGGTTTGACATGAATCTACTAATAAAGCTCACCACATATTGAATATCTGGGCGAGTCGTGGTGATATACATCAAGCTTCCCACGATCTGTTTGAACAGAGTAGCATCCACCTTCCTTTCGACATCTGAAATTAGCTTGTGACCAGGAACTATAGGATTCACGACAGGGTTGCAGTTCACCATATCAAATCTCTTTAGAATTTCTTTAGCATACTTGCATTGTGATATGTGAATTCCACTATTAGTTTGTGTCACCTCAATACCAAGGAAAAACTTCATCCTTCCCAAGTCCGACATCTCAAACTCTTTGGTCATTAAGAGTTTAAAATCTCGCAGCATCTTGTTACAATTCCCTGTGTATATCAAATCATCAACATAGAGATTCACGATTAATATACCTCCTTTTTCATCCTTCTTTATAAAAAGAGTGTGTTCCTTCTCGCTTTTTTGAAAACCTTCCTTTAAAAAATAAGCTTCAATACGACTAAACCAAGCACGTGGTGCTTGTCTTAGTCCATACAGCGCCTTGTGAAGTCGGTACACCTTGTGCTCACACCCTTTAACCACGTATCCTTCAGGTTGCTGAACATATACCTCCTCTTCCAGATTTCCATACAAAAAAGCTGATTTCACATGCATTTGCAGCACATCCCAGCCTTGTTGAGATGCGACAGCAATCATTAGCCTGATGGTGTTCATACGGGCCACCGGAGCATAAATTTCTTCATAATCAACACCATGTTCTTGGCAGTAGCCTTTGGCCACCAATCGAGCCTTGTGCTTGCTTATTTCTCCAAGCTCATTTAGCTTAGTTTTGTACACCCATTTTACTGGTATACACTTTGCATCCTGTGGCAAATCAACAAGCTTCCACGTTTCATTCTTTATGATGGATTGAATTTCAAGATCCATTGTTGTTCTCCATTTGTTGCTTTTGGCAGCCTCCTCATATGTTACGAGGTCTTCATGATTGATCTCCATGACATTCAACTTTTCTTCATCGACACTGTTTGTGACATAGTCTCGTAAGTAACCCGGTGCACGTCTGTTTCTTCCCTCCCTTAAACCTAAAGTACTGCTTTCAGCCTCTGTTATGACTTGATTTGGAGTAGTAGCTTGCGTGGTAAGAGGTTGAGCAGAAACCTGTTCACCAGTTTCAACATCGCTATCAAATTGGGTATCATCCCAATCTGTGTTACCCCATGTTAAAGCGGTTTCCTTTTCACTTTCACTTATCTCCCAGCTACATGCTTTATCTTCTTCAAACACTACATCTCGACTCTCAATAACCTTCATGGTGAGAGGGTTAACGAGCCTGTAAGCTTTCGACTCCTTGCTGATCCCACTCAAGATACATGTTACACTTTTTTCATCAAGCTTGGTGCGTTTTTCTTTGGGAATAAGCACATGTGCAATGCACCCCCACACTCTGAAGTGATCCACAGTAGGCTTGGACCCGCTCCAAGCCTCTTGTGGTGTGATGTTATTTAATGCTTTGGTTGGACAGCGATTAAGAACATGAAAAGTCCACATGACTGCTTCAGCCCACAAAACCCTTGGTACTCCTTTAGCAGCTAACAAAGTGACTACCATGCCCACCACTGTTCGGTTCTTTCTTTCGGCCACCCCATTTTGCTGTGGGGTGTATGCAGTGGTAAGTTGTCTATAAATACGGTTTTCCTTACAAAAATTATTAAAAGCCTCAGAGTTAAACTCACCACCCATATCGGTACGTAGAGCTTTGATCTTTTTTTCAGACTCATTTTCAACTTTGATTTTGAAGTCCTTAAAACATTCAAGTGCTTCTGATTTTGTAACAAGCAAGTAGGCCCAGGCCTTCCTACTGTAATCATCTATGAAACTGAGAAAATACACATTCAAGTGCTTCTAATTTTGTAACAAGCAAGTAGGCCCAGGCCTTCCTACTGTAATCATCTAGGAAACTGAGAAAATACCTGTTCCTTCCTTGGGACGTTGGACTAATGGGACCACAGATGTCTGCGTGAACAAGCTCTAAAGGTTTCTGAGCTCTCCATGTACTCGCTCTTGGGAAAGGTTTTCTTGACTGCTTCCCTACAAGACAATCTGAACACACGCTATCCTTAACCTTGAAACTTGGCAAGCCTGAGACCATCTCCCTCTTCTGTAGAATTTCCAGGCTTGTGTTGCTTAAGTGCCCGTATCTTTCGTGCCATAATTTGGGAAAATCATCATCAGTAGAGTACATACATTTGGTTGAGCCCTTGTTGTCACTGACTTCTACAGTCTGATGAGACAGGGGGAACATGCGATTGGCACTCATCTGGCTCTTAAACACCAAACCCTTTTCTGGATGAAATACTTTGCAAATACCGTCTTGAAACAAGAAAGACATACCCTTATGTTGCAGCTGTCCAACGCTAAGCAGGTTTTTCTTCAATTCGGGTATGTAGTAAACATCACTTACTACATACGGGGTTCCTTCAATGACCAGCTTCACTTGCCCTTTCCCACTAACATTCATTCTCATGTTGTTTCCAAGTCTCACGGTTTGTGAGAAGCTTTGATCAAAAGTAATGAATGGCTCTTTATTACCACACATATGGTTTGAGCACCCAGAGTCTAGAAACCATGACGAGTTGTTTGCTTCATCTGTTTGTGCCATCAGCAGCATCATGTCTTTACCTTCAGCATTTGTAAAATTGGTTTCTTTCCAATCTGGGCATTCATATTGGAAATGTCCCAATTTATGGCACTTAAAACATTCCACTGTTTCCTTGTTATAAGAAAGACGCCCTCTGCCTCGTCCACGTCCTCTACTTCTGATTCGTTCACGACCACGACCTTTGGAACCCGAGAAGTCATCATAGTGTACTCTTAATGCTTGTTCCTCTTCCTTCTCCACTTTCTTGAATTTCTGCTCGTGCACACATAACGTGCTTTGTAATTCATTTACAGACATCTTGTCAATGTCATTGGACTCCTCGATCGAGACCACCACATACGTGTATTTCTCAGGTAGAGTCCTCAGAACTTTCTCAATAATCTTGGTATCACTTGTGTTTTCACCATTACTTCTTATTTGATTGACAATACCCAAAACTCTCCCAAAATACTCAGCAATCGTTTCACTGGTCTTCATTTCCAACAGCTCAAAATCACGACGTAACTTCTGCAACATTGAACGTTTTACACGTTCATTCCCCTGGAATCTCCTTTTCATGCAGTCCCAAACTGCCTTTGCTGAACTTCGGTCCAAGATTTGCTCAAAAGTTACCCTATCAATGGCTTCATATAGGTAATGCTTTACTTGCAAATCTTTTGACCTCAGTTCCTCCAACTTCTTCTTCTGAGCATCTGATTGTGCGACACCCAGGGATGGCTCCACAATTCCCGTCTCAATCAAGTTCCACAGTTTCTTTGCTCTCAGTAAATTTTTCATAACCTCACTCCAATGCTCAAAATGGCCATCAAAAGATGGAATTTTCAACTTTTCTTCACTCATTTTGTGTTCTCTCGTGATCGTTTACTAACCCGCTCTGATACCAGATGATAGAATGCTTATCACTGATATAATGCTTTTAATTGTAAACTGATCATCTCATTAAACAAAGGCAGGGCCTTAAATAGAGTACATGAAAAAACTGAAAGTAAAACTGAAATAACACGAAGTACTAGAAAATGGGAAACGTTCCTAGAGGCCTGGACATTTAGGATGACCACGTCTAAGACACTTGCAAACTGCAACTTATTCTAAAACACGTGGGAAAGACTAAATCAAACCAACTTCAGCATGAGTCACGTATCCAAAGTGCCGAGTCGATCAGGTTATCCAACATTTAACATTCTTTTTTTTTTTTATTTTTTGATTTTGGAGAATGGTTGGTTACTTGGTTAGGTCAAAAACTCAAAATGACCGTGGGGTACTGGGTTTAAGATTTTCTCGTCCATATATAACATGATATCGCATACGAGTAAAAAGTTAATTAAATGTGATAATGTACGTATATCATTCATGATATATATATATAGTTGTACAAAACAAAAAATGAATGGAAACATACCCGATGCTAAAAGTTTAAAAATGACAACGTATATATGTGATCTGTGATAGTTGTATCTAGAAAACGAGAAATGATAGAAACATACCCAATGCTGTAACTTTATATAATTAACAAAAAATAAATAAAATACAGCCCGATAAGCAACTACGCAACTAGCAACCCAGAAAAAAGAGTGATTCACTATTCATTTGGAAAATGCATGTATGCTAAAAGGATCTCATATAGTTGAGTTATTTGTTAACTTTTTTTTTTTTAATTTTTTTTATCAAGTTATTGATTCAATAGTAAAGCTTTAAAAAAAACTTTTAAATATTTTATTAGTAACAAAGCCAAGAAAAAAAATGTCAAAAACTTAGAAAATCTTCAAACTATTCATAAAAGTTTTTCACTTCTATGAGAAAAAGCTTGTATGTCAAGCTTTTCTAAATAAATAAAAAAATTTACAAAAAGATTTGTAAAATATTCCATTGGTGATCTTTGATAACGATATATCTGAGTAAGTTCATAAGCCCAAATATGTGTCAATAAATATGGAACAGCTGACACAAGACAATTTAAATGTTAAAATTTAAGTGAGAAAATGAGTTTTTAACCTTTGATATATGATGTGTCAGTACTCGGTTTTTATTGTATAGTTAACTAGTTATTATCAAATTAGTAATTAACTAGTTATTTTTAACCGCGTGTTGCCACATTATACGTATTTTACACGATAAGGTTTTGAACCCAAATTTATGTCAAATATACGACCACAAATCTTAACAAAGACAACTAACTATGTAGTAATAACAATTAAATTTTTTTTAAGGAATAATATAATAATAAGATGTCATACAAGAAAAATGTCAATTAGTGACCACTTTGTTTAGTGACAACTAAAATTTGGTCACTAATGAGTAATAACCTTATTTAGTTACCATTAAAAAAAAGTGATCACTAACATTTTGTTGTCTTTAAACAAAATTAGTGACGGACCTTTAGTAACCAAATACAGTGACCACTTTTTCTTAATGGTAACTAAATAAGGTTATTAATAGGGGTGATCAAAATACGGGCCAGCATGTGAAACCCGTTGAATTGGCCCGGGAAAAAAAAACCCGAAACCGACGTATTGATGTTAACTGTGAAATTATTGTATTAATGCTATAATTCGGGTCTTGCAACTTACCATAAAATTCAGGGATGAAATTTTGATATGAAAGATACAATTTTATGTACGTTAACATTAGGGCCGGCTTTAAAGAACTTTGGGCCTAGGACTAGCAGAAAGAAAAAGACCCTAGGCTAGGAGCGACGAACTTGACCCGACGAGTTAAAAACAATTATACGTGCATACGTAGCATCTTATTTACCTAATCAGAATGCTTATAGTTAACTATTAAAAATATCGATACTGCATATACTAATGTGTATATATATATAATTTTAAAAACGGTCCTTGTACGGTCGCTCACCTCGTTCTATGCTAAGCCCCCCAATTAACAACAAATTTTAGGACATTAATTAGCACTTTTTCTATAAAAATTAGGGTTTAAATAAAATGTGGATAAAAGATTAGGGAGAAAATAAAATTTTCGTTAAATATTGGACTGTGGAGAAACTTTTTTGGGCTCTGTTAAACCCAATGAATCCAGTACCACTTCTGCTGGGCCCTGTTTCTCTAAACTGTTTATCATTTCGATGGTCCTAAATCTTAACTCTTAAGTCTTAACTCTAAGTTTTCGTGGTTTTATGTGTCTCTAATTGGAATTTTGGAAGTATTGTCTTTTAATAGGATTCTGTTTTATTTATTTTTTCGAAAAGAGGATTCTGTTTCAATTAATGTCCAAAAAATTCCTGTTCTGAAAATCATTAATTTATGGAAAATGATAATGATAGCCCTTAGGGCTGTCACTAACAACTTATTACATACTTAAAAACTTGTACAATATTTATTAAAAACCGCCCCCTGATTTTTCTAACAGCAAGGTATAAATTTTAATGCACCAAATTAATTTTTACTGACAACCATAAGGGCTGTCACTAACAAAACCCTTTATTTATTAATAAAGTTTAATTATTTCTCATGTTTTTTTTAATGATAGGTGATAAAATTATTAACCTAACCCATTTTTTTCACTTTAAATTCCGGTATAAAACCAGCATCACATTATCTCCTTTTAATTTCATAATTCAAAATATACCACTATCAATTACATCTCTTTCTATCCTTTTTTATTGTTTCTTCTACTTTATTATCGAAAAAAAAAATAAAAATCTTTTTTCTTTTTACTTGGTTGAAAAGTTAAAGGCCTCAGCTCCCACTCTCATTCCTTGTCAAATTTCAAATAATGAGACTGATTATTGTAAAACATTATTCATATAAAAAACTAATAAGATAATAGTTTAACCATTTAGTTATATTAAAACTGATGTAAGAATTTTTTTTAATAAACAACAATTTACAGTTAAAAGAAAATAATTATACAATTTATTTTATTTGAAACCATAAAAAAAAAAAAAAAGGAAAAAAAACGCAGTATGACAATAGTGAGAAAATAGAGATGCCAGCGGTGTCTTTTGAGGACAAACCCAAAAAATGATGAAAAAATATGGTGTGTTGGGTAAAGGCTAAAGCCTTATCGCAATTTTGATTATTTAAATGTTGCTTTTGACCCAAGATGGGCCGACATCTTGGATCTTTTAAAAACTCTCACACACTAATTGAATAGTTAAAAGGCTATCCGGATCAAAGCCTTAATAGAAAGTCTTTTCTAAAGGTAGGGAGTACCTCGCCCCTCTCCCCTTTCTTCCCCGATTTTTCTTCTCTTTCCTATCCTCTCCCTAATGCTAGAAGCGCCTCGCCACCCCTCCCTACCTTTTTCTATTTAATTAAATTTCTACTTATTTTATTTAAAATAATAACTAAAACTTTTTATTTATTAAATTAAAACTAATACAATATTAAGCTAAAACACCAAACTAATACAATATTATTAAAAACATTACATTAACTTAAAACTCGAAATAGTCTGAGTCCACGGTAATGTCGTCGTCGTTACGATGAATGTATTGATACGGTTTAGGAGACCCGATAGCAACGCCTGGATGACGAGATACGTACTCCTCCTCCGGGTCAGAATAGTAGTCTACATGCTGACCACCACCGACATTGCCTTGCATGAATAACGCGTGGTCAAGTGTGGCTGTGAAAGTGGAAGAGACAGCGGTAAGCTGAAAAATAATTTGGTTCAGCCAGTCGATTTTCTGTTGAAGATATACAATATACTGAGCTTCAACAATGTTTCAAGGCCGATCAGGAGATTCAATTCGGTTGATTTTGGCTTGGTAAGTCGCCTTCTCGTTGGATACACTCTGAATAATGGTGTTCACCTCGGATCGGTGTTTGTCATCGTTGAGCCTGTGAGCTTGCATCGTCATCTTGATTTCCCTTAGGTCCATATGTGTGGTGTTATGAGAGAATGGAAAGAATGAAAGAAAGAAAGAAATGGTGGAAAAAAAAATTAAGAACAACAAGTGTGAAGAGAAAAAGAAAGAAGAAGAAGAGAAAAGTTAACGTTGCATGTAGGGTCCATTTATCTTTTTTTTAATTGCATAACGGTCGAATAACATAGGCACCACAACCGGCACCGTCCTCCCCAAAACGCTCTCCACCCTACCGGTACCAGAGGGTCGGAACGGTGTCGGTCGAGTGCCTATACGCTCCGTCCACCCTAAGAGCATCTCGCGACATGTGATAGTTTAGTTATCAAGGGGCGTTCTTTACTTTTTAATTGTGGGAGTGAGACATCTATTAGAATCTCCTCTAGGGGACCCACAATTTATTTAGTTATATATTATTAAATAAATAAATTAAATTAAAAAGTGGGGAAAATAAAAGAAAGTGGGAAAGTGACGGATGAAAAGTAAGAGGGGACAATGATTTTGCACAAAGCCATAGGTAACAGAAGGTATTCTAAATGTAACGGACTAACGTTTTTCTTTGTCCGAGAACGCCCCTTGGGGAAATGTGCATGGCGTTTGATGGCGTTCTCTCGCGTGAAAAGAGAAAAGTAACGCCTTGCTCTGAATAGTCTAATACTATTGGAGTGCTTTTCGTGAATTCATATATAAACAAAGAGAGAAGTAAATATTATATATCTAATCTAAGTTTAAATATAAAACCTACGTATATTATTTTTTAAATATTTAATTGTATAATATAATAAATGATTGAACTTCATACTTTTTATGTATTAAAAATCAAAATGTGAGGAGTTATATATATATATATATATAAGGTTAGGTATCAAACAACCACATATTCAAATGAACTTTATAGGTAAAGTTAAAGGAATCTTAATCCTTGCATTAAAATCAAAAGTTAAAATTTAAAGTTGATTTTTACACCGTATTGTTTAGTTTATTTAAAAGTGGAAAGGAAAGGAGAAGAGAGAGGAAAATTATAAAATACATTCTTAAGATTTTTTTAAGTGTGTGAAAGGAAGGAGTTGAAAGGATCAGGAGGGGGAGTGTAGTTGTTTTTTGCTTCAAAAGTTTTCCTCTCATTTTTGAGGTGATTAGGAAGGAAAACTTTCTTTCTCTCTCTTCTCCTTTCCTCTCCTAAATTAACCATTGATTTTAATCTAATGTTCAAAGTTTTTTAACTTTACTTATAAAGTTCATTTCAATCTTAGAGGATATTAATCCATTTTCATTACTGTTAAACAAATTGCGCAAATCTTTTCCTTATAAGAAATGTTACATTTAACAACATGGTGTTACTTCTCGAAGTAGAATCTTATGAAATGCTTGAAAAAAAATGGCTAGGAAGGTTTTATTTAGAGAGGTGATAAACTAACAACAATTTTTATTCATCACAACATTGTTTGCATTATAAGTTATACCGTATAACTTTATGATACTAGTATTATTATTGATGGGAAATAAAGTATTATTGGTTTTCCATCTATCTAACGATTATATATCCCACAACTCAACATAAGCAATGTTATTGTCCCATCAATTTATATCCTCTTAAACTTTGATTCTCCATGAGCCAAAAAGGCATCATTTTGTTCTCAATATGTTGGGCATATACGTTCTCATTTTATAAGGCGCTAATCTTTTGTTTTTTTTTTTTAACTTAATAATTAATAAATTAATACATTCAGTCAAATATCATGTTTTTTTTTGACCTAATAAACAGAAATAACCGTTAATTACATGTTTTTTACTTAATACATAAAGACATTATTTATACATTCAGTCACTTAATATATTTAACACTTAATAAGTAAAAAAAAATGCACCTTAAATTATTACTGAGTAATTTTGATTACCATGGGTCAACAATTTATTTTTGTTTCCACACAATTAATTCATAACAATTTTTGTTTTTTAAACCAAAACGTTTTAAAACGACATTATGAGATAAACTCTTGTTTTTTTAATACATCTCAGAAATGCTTTGTGAATTATACAACATTTTTTTATGGTACAACGAAAGGATACAACTTTTATTTTACCTAAGCTAATTGCAACTCATCAATTACTACAAAAACATATGCTTGTGAACATTTCTTGTGCCGGGTCCATCTATTCAGCAGATGTATTCATTTGTTTGTGAACAAAGTCCCTTATTACAGATATAACATGTGTGGCTTCAGACACTTCTGTAAATGCATAAAAGCCATGAAACATGTATGGATACTCCTCCAAATATGCATCTTTTTTTGACTTTTTCAGCCACTCATAATACATTTTGTGCCGATCCCTGAGGATATCACGTCCTCCCAGAACGATTAACGTTGTTGGAAAGTCCAAACCAGTTATGTCAGCTGCCCTCGGCCCAGTAACATTGATCACTTCATTGTCTCTGTCCCATTTTTCGTCGGTTGAAGAGGAGAGTGGCTTGAACACATTCCAATAGAAATCGGTCTGGTTCAGTGCTAGGCCTATCGAAGTATCAGGTGATAACTCTGATTCGGTTCGTTCCTCTCCTCCAAAGAAAGGTTGTAGCGCCACCAGTCCAATAACCTTCAGTTATAAATAATTGAGGTATTATATGTAATAAAATTTTTATTGGTGCTATGGGTCAAATATCTTTAAAATTTTAAAAGATTTTCCTAACAATGTGCAACTAAATGAGAAACGGAAACTACCAAAATACCAAAAACTGCTAAAAATTGCTTAAAAATAGCCCAAAATTCTTAAAAAGGCTAAAAATTGTAAGACTCTAGTCGTTATCGTCACTATACGCTCAGTGATAGAAAAATTTGTGCTATGGATGACTTTGAATACCGGCTCCACCACTGGTTAGAGATATCATATGTAATAATTTGATTATACATACAACCATAAAAATAGTGGTGAAAGTATAAGAAATAGTAACAAAACTTGTATAGAGTCAATTTACCTTAAGATTGTGAAACTTGTTCTGAGAAGCTCTAACACAAACATGATGGGCAAGGTTTCCACCAGCACTGTCTCCGGCAACAAAACAATACCGCAGGTCAGCGTTCTCTGGCAATTTCTCGACATTGAAACCATCATCAATAAACTTCAAGACATCAAGTCCATCATCATACTGAGAAGGATACCGATGTTCTGGAGTCAATCGATAACTAACAGAAACAATAACAGCAGGAATCATACTAGCAAATCGTCTACACAGCACATCAAAAGGACTGCTGTCCGCGGTGTAAAATGAAAACCCGCCCCCATGGTAGTACACTATTACGGGCAATTTGTCATTGGTTACAACAGGGGCAAATACACGGACCCAGAGATTACGATTCGGGTCAATGGAAACATCATAGGACTTGACACCTTCAACGGGTGTTGGTGTCGTAGAAGACTTGAAGTCAATGAGGTTGCGAAAGCGCCTATCGAGGGTGCCATCGCGTCGGATGCCCCAGTTTGTGAGAGTGGAAACAACCCAAAGCTTGAAACGGGTGATTAGTGGGAGTGAGGGTGTTTCAGGTTTTTGATCCATAATGATTGGGTTGGTGGGAGTTGAAGGAAAGAAGTTAGGGATTAAATATCTTTTTAGGACGGCAATTATTGACTAAAGAAATAAATTGTTAGTTGTAAAAGTTTGTAGGCGGCTTATAGAATCTATACTATATTATAAAAAGAAATAGCCCTTTTTATTTTGTAAGTGTTGAAAATATGTAATATTTTCACTTAGCACCCCTTAAAATATTTCAACATACACTATCCCATAACATTAATGATTAATTTATACTACTAATCATTTATTCTTTAATATATTTTCATTAATTATTTACATCAATTATCAACACCACTTGACGCCGTCTCCACCACCAACACTCGGCCCCCCACTACAACGACATTGTCACGACCACCGTCGCATTGCGCGGGTAACGTGTTAGTAATTTTAAAAATGTTTAATGAGATACTCCTCATTGTTACAATGGTACAGAGGTTTAACAATAAATAAGATCAGATAAGACACTAATCTATAGTTTTATACCATATGAAATGTGTGTGTAAACTATTTATATAAATAAAATATTAAAAGTCGAATAATAACGACTGTCTCATTATCGAACGTAACGGAATTATCAATACCTCGTACTATGGCTATACGTCGAATGAGACAATGGGTCAGAGCCTCAATACAATCACATGGTCTATATTATCTATTCCATACATATTCTACTCCGGCCCATTTGCCAGGGTGGGAGGGCCAACTCCCAATAGTTCATCACTTTTTTTTCCTTTTCATTTTTATATTTTGTTTTTAGTTTTATCAAAATACGTGCCTGAAGAAAGGCCATCTCCAATGAAAAAAACAACTTGCCCAAACATATTAGCCAACTCAGTAACATGTATCAAAACTCAATACATCATTACATTGCATCTATTTTGCCTCCAACAAACTCAATTTGTCCATGCCACATCATCAATTGATCATGCATACACACACACACACATATGTTTTCCAAAAAAGCAGTTGGTCTAACTTGGTAAGCTAGATTTCATGTAAAAGGTCTAATGATTATAAAAGTTATGTTAAAAGACTGGTGCAATGTCGGGAAGGTACACTCCAGTTGGTGTCTCCTGTTTAACGAGCTAATATGATTGCATGGGTCGGGAAGGTAACCTAACCCAACCCGACATATCCCGACCCATGCAATCATATTAGCTCATTTTTTCTTGTAGTGTATCTGATCTAACGACAGAAAATCTCTATTCAATACCTGAGGTTACATTCCACTGGGAAAGATAATATATAGACAATAGGTTTGTGGACATGGTGAATGATCTAAGCCCATTTTCAGATCAGGATAAAGTTCATTTCACGAAAGGAAAAAAAAACAAACAGAAATAGGTAAGTTCTTCATGTAGTACTAGATATATATAGTTGCTAGATTATGGACTTATGGTATATCTTATCTTTCCACTCATGATATATCAATAACACATGACATAATGGTTCAAAAAACCAAGTTACTACTAGTTGAACAACTAAAAATAGTTATAGAAGACTTGGTTGCTACTTGTAAAAGAAACAAGCTTGAATGGAAATGGGTCAAATGGGCCATACTTGTCAGCCGGGTAAAACGTCAATCATTTTTAGGCCACCTGTTTAAGCCATAACACTACAAATCATATTGCATTTGTATACATTTTTAGGTGAGTGTGAACAAATTAAAAATTTTGTCATGCTTTTTAGTGTGTAAAAATATATTGAATTAAAAGTGTGTGGAAATTTCGGTACACACTAAAAAGTGTTTGAAATAAAAGTTCACACTTTTTAGTGTGAACTTTCATAATTATTTTCTCACACCTCATTTATCCACGCTAACTAAAAAAATTACCGTGAACAAATGAGGTGTAACAAAATAATTATGAAAGTTCACACTAAAAAGTGTAAACTTTTATTCTACACACTTTTTAGTGTGTAGAAATTTCCATACACTTTTAATTCAATATATTTCTACACACTAAAAAACGTGACAAAGTTTTTAATTTGTTCACACTCACTTAAAAATGTGAACAAATGCAATATTGTTTGTAGTGTAAGTGAGGGGTTTTAAAAACAAATGGACCCAATCCGTGTTAATCATTATACTCTCTGAGTAAAAGTTCAAATCCAACATTTTTTTTAAGAATCTGTAGTTGTTAGAGATCAACCAAGAAATGACTGTCAAACAATGGTTGCCTAGTATATACTGTATAAATGTAAAGATATATAAACGAATCTGTACTGAATAGATTATGTAACATTTTCTTAATTGAGTCAATAATATAAGGTTCCAATTTGTTTTTTTGGATAGATCAAGTACATCTTTCTGTAGTATTGCCTGTTAATTATTACTTTTCCCATAACTCGACATAAGCAATGTCATCAATCATATCCTCTTCGGGTTGATTCTCCACATGCCAGAAATCTATCATCTCGTTCTCAAATACTAATCCAGGAAAAGTGTAAGGCGTTTCAACAATATCTTGGGCAATCCAGTTATCAATATCGTGTATTTGATTGTCCTGATCAAACAGTAGTCGAGACTCATGATCATGAAAGAAATAAGACGAGTCCCCTGCCTTTTCTTTCACGGGCAACACATTGTCAACTACCGTTTCCACGATTGAAGTTTGATCAATATGGTCATCATTAATCTCTTCGAGTAATGCCTTGAGTAGCTCTTCATCTAACTCCATGTGTGGCAGGTCTTCAAAATCATCTTGAAACATAGCTTTTGACAACTGGCCTAGCATTTCTGAAGACATAGCTTTATGTCAACCAATATGGAATTAAAGAATTAATCAAGTGTATATATAAAGTAGAAAACGGGCCAACATTTTTTATCCTTTGCTGTATATTTATGTTTCTTTAGTTCTTTCGTGAAAGCTTGGTTGAAGGATGCTTAAAGTCGATGAAGAATGGGCCTTAAGTAGATAAATAACCCGAAAAATATGTTTACCTAACTTTACTACAAATAGATAAAGAAACATGTGATGGCATGTGAGTACAGACCAAATAGGCATGATACGAAAATGATCAAGATCTAGATCTCCATTTTTGTTAATACTCTTTCCGAAACGTGCAGATTATCAACCAGTTGGGTGGAATGTGGGTCTTATCTTCAAATTATTGAAAGAGACGTGTATGCAAATCGATTTCCTTTATATTCTTACCAAAAACATGTAAAAAATCTTTGTTTGAGTTTTGTAAGGACGACTAATGAGGAAAGTTCGGGTGATGTTAATTAGTTATCATCACATGTGATATGTCATTGTATTAAAGCATTTTAATTCACAACATAAAAACATGTTAGATTCAGAAAAAAACATATGTACGCTGTCAAAGAAGGCGGAAGAACTCATACGATTTCTGGAATTAGGCAGCTGGATGGATGCTGTTAATATCGATTTAGAAAACACGAGTGAAGTTATCAACTAGAATTAGGCAAGTTCTTCACATGGTGATTTATAAAGTTGGCAGATACTGGCATATATATGTTGCTTTTCTACACATGTTAAACGACTAACACTTGACATAATATTTCAACCAAGCCATTCAATTCTCCTTATCTTGTTGCCAGTGAGTCTCGTATTAACTTGTAAGTACTAGTGTAGAACATATAAAAAGTTAACAGTAGTTGAACAAAAGTATTCTTTACAAAACAGAGCATTTTCTAATACAGAAACAAAACACTTAATTTACGCCACATAACGATGTGTACTTGTACCATACATCTTCAGAATTTTATGGCAATAGTGTGTTTTGCAAAAACCGACGTTCAAATAGAAATTTTTTTCTAAGGTTTTGGAAAAGAGTTTCTTCAGTGACATGAACTTTCAAAATGTTTAACATCTGAATGAACTTTTAACAACATGTGCTCTAATGTATAATTTTGGATTTTTCAAAGTTATTGGAAAAAAAAAAGTTTTTGCAAATATGATGAACCTATGTATGTAATTATATAACTAATGAGTGGAGTGAAGCTAACAACGTGTTTCTTTTTGCATCTAAAGCAGCTTAATACAGGTCTTTTTGTTGGGTTGAACGAGGGTCATGTTGTGACCATGGAGTTGGCTCCTCGCCCATCTGATAGGAAAGGCGTATGTTTGTTCTTTTTTTACTGATGCTTTTAGACCGACTATATATACATATATACATTTGGGGTTTATGTTAATACCGACTGCAAAGACTACTCGAGGTTGTAATATCGGGTCTTCCACCTCCTCTGTTAACAACACTGACCGACCACATGGCATGTCCACGTCCTCAAGGACCGCTGGTGCCATCTCTGGTTTTCAACGCGTGGATCCATTTCAATTCCAGAGTAACTCGTTTTACAAGTTTTTTATCTGAACGTCCAATTTTGCACAACCTTATACAGAAATATTATGCCAAAAAATTCTACATCTTCAGAATCATGTAAGTTTTCAAATTCAACTCAACTAGTTTCTAAAAGCTAAAAAAGACCAAAAGATTGTACCAATACTAAAATGCAAAGATTAATTCTGAGATAAACATTGTTCAGTCTGATTGCAAGAGTAGAGCAATTATTTTACCAAAGCCACAAGAATCAAATTTCAAAACTAACACAAATCAAGAACTAAGTAGCTTTAGGCCGATCACAGTCATCCTTGAGATTCATTGTAGCTATGGGGGAGGCTCGAGGAAATGCTAATAGCTTGTCAGCAAGGTGTAAGAGATAAGAAGATCTATGACGGCTTTTGTCGCAATAAATAACCATCTTCTTTAACAAGGAACAATTAGCAAGTAGAGACTTGATTAAACATAGTTCAATCTCTGAGTCTATAATAGATCCATACTCCACAATCTGAAGCCTCTTCAGGTTACCCATTATAAAGCTTTCCACTTCCAAAGAAGTAAGAGGAACTAACCACGGAGGATACTGGTATTCAGCCTATAATATTTTAGATTATTAGATCCTATTCAGGTAAATAAGAACAAGAGGTTATTCTGAGCAATTATGAACATGCTAATAAAAACTCACCATGATCTTAAGAGTCTGCAAATTTGGGGAGAATTGAATCAAGTCAAAAGCAAATATGACCATTGAGCGACTGCTCAAATTCAAATTCCACAATGAAAGAGACTTGAGGCTAGGTAAAGCGGACAAGGCCCTCTTTCCAGCAGTATTTTCTTCCATGAACTACATTAAAAGTGGTAATAAAACCAATTTTAATTTGCTATAATATTTATAAATCATAATCCTGATCCACAATATATGTTTTCAAGTGAATAAAGACCCAACTCAAATTACCTTGAAATTTTCAAAATCCAAAGCAAGAGTCTGAAGTTTCCGAAGAGAAGCCATTAGCTGAAAAATATCCGAAGCTGTGAACGCTAGGTTGTCAAGTCCATATAACGTCAAGGATAAAAGTTTGAGATTTTGAAGTTTCGCAATCTCAAAAAGTTTCACAATATTGCCTGTCCGTTTGGCAGTATTGAGTTTCAGAACCTCAAGGAATGTACACGAAGTTATCAGTTCCCCAATTTTGCTGTCTTTAAACCTTACTCGATTAAATTCCAACTCCAAAAGATTTGGAAAACCACAAAAAATAGTCATATGGCGTAAATAACAGTTCTGGAGCGTTAAATGTTTCAAATCCGTGCAGGATAAAAGATGGGTGGATAACTCAAATGGTTCTGCATGCATATTTATAAGAGTGAGCTCCCTTATCCCTTTTGTGGACAATAACATAATCCAATTATTAATATCCTCAAAATCCATCCTCGAATAGTAACAATATGGCATATAGAGGACAAACTTTCTTATGTTGCCTCTAATATGAAGAAGAAGTCTACTTATTATTCTTCCATATTGTATAAAATCACTGCCTCTTCTAAATTGCTCAACAAAGTTGTCATCAAATACGAGCTGAGTGAGTGCAGTCCACTTATACCTCCATTTTCTCGACAAGATACTAGTCCCCACTGCATCTTGTATCGGTAAGCAATCAAGAATATTAGTTATCACACCCTCTGGCAAGATGCTAATAGCATCTTCTGGTGTAGCTTTACACTTGCCACGGATATATTCCATTACTCTGAAAAGAAGACAAAAATAAGCTGTTATGTTTAATTTGAATCAGTATCGGATCAATGGGTCTTATTTTCATTCAACTATTTCTAATTGTTTATGTTCGTTTCAACATGATACCATCCTCTAAATTCAACAAAAGTCACTACCAAGTAAACAAGTTGGAAGCGATTCTGTATCATGTAAAAATACTGTCATTGTGGAAACTACCAAATACGTATTGATAATCACAACCCGGTTTTTATATCTGAAAAATGGGTTACTTCAGAAAACTGTGAAAATAAAAATTAAAAACAACAAACGAACGATTATATAAGACACTTATAAAAATGCTAGCCTTGAAACAGTCAGGGTCGTCCTTGTGTTTTGGAGGGCACCTGTACCATTAGTACAATGTAGGCATTCTAAGCTCTTAACATGAAAATTGAAAGGCTTCTTATCTAATCATTCTTCCTCAATTTAAGTTTTACCTATTCGGGTTGGAAGGCCGAGTCTTTTTTAATACTCAAATGAAGGCCGCCTAACCAGGATATCTTGTAACCAGACCTTTCCCGCCATGACCATCCCTCGGATTGCACCTTGCGGGTTTTGAACGTGGTCCAGGATGTTAACTACCTACTAGGCCACCTTTAAAGGTGATTAATATGGCGGTAACCAGCCGGGTTAGATCAAGTGATTGGATCTTTTGCCTTTAAAGACAAAGTCAAAGGTTCGATCCTCATGCCCAGGCCGGAGGTCCTTTTCTGAAGGGGTAAGGCTATCTACATTCTATCTTTCCCATACACGTAGACGGTATTGAAACCCTTAACCCATTGAAAAAGACATTAAGTGTTACTTTGCTTACTTTTTTATGAATTATGTCGACATCGAAGTATCTATTAATTACTCATAATTATACATACCACTGGATCCCATTACTTTATACCACTAATAAATCATCAGCATTATATTCTAGTTGAATGATTAAAAAGATAACATATTATAACTAAATTCGAATATAAAAAACACAAAAAAAAGGAACACTTTAGAAGATGCATACCTGATAAACAGCTTTGGTGTGACACTATGATATCAAATCAAATTATACATATTAACATATATACTGAGCCGCCTGAGCGTACTCTGAAGATGATCAACAATAAACACGATTTTTTTTTTTTTTATACTTATTCAATAGAAGAAGAAAAATAAATTAGGTCACTAAAATTAATGTCGAATTTGTACGTAGATAATAATTGATTGGGCCTTTAAATCGGCTAAACTTATAGGCCCTATGCAGAGCTTTCAGCTCATGGTAATCGGTTAATAAAAATTGTATTGCTAGTCATAAATAAAAGGGGCGTCAGCGTCATTACATGCTTAATATGATCAGAAAATTTAGGTAGTTATCAAAATTTTGGAGACTTAATTTTATTAAACATGTAATACGTGAGCCACCATTGGTGACATGAGAGGTTAACCATAAGCTCCGCAAATCACCCACACAAGACCCATGGACCGAGTCCTAACAAATCGATCACTAGTCATTCATTCATGATTATGATTTATTAGGCTTGGGCCGCATGGCCGAAGGAATTGCAGTTTTTAGCACCGTAATTGGAGCTTCAGTTTTAGATGGAGTACCTACATGTCTGCTCGGAAAGTAACTTAGGATGTGTATTGATATATCCATTTCCTTAATTTGTGACCCTATACCAGAAACATGTAAAAAAATCTTTTTGTTCACATGATCTTAAATAGTTATCACATCACACGTGATTATGTGACCGTGCTAAAGCAATTTAATTCACAACATAAAAACATGTTAGTTTCAACAAAATATATATGGTCAGGGTCTCAGGGATGGACATGGTAGACAAAAAAAAAATAAAAGAAAAAAATTGACGATAGATGAGCGTCTCGTAAGTTGTTACTTGCCTTATTCTTGTTCTTATTGTGATTGATTGACGATGGTTCCTTGTGACTTTGTGAGTCACTACTACGAACTCACTAACCTAGTGTTGACCTTGTTTAGTAAACTTTTCAGGTATTCAAGAGAATCCAAGAGGTGAAGTTTGATTTATGCTTGTTTCGGGCCCAGACTTATGTGGATCAAGGATTCATTTGCCCATTGCTTTGCATTATGCTTAGGATCGATAACCATCTTTTGATAGTCTTTTGTATACGTTTGATGGTTACTTGCTCCTCGTGCATTTTGTACTTTATATTTGATGTTTGGATTCACTAGATCCCTTGTATCCATTTAGTCTTATTCTACGATAATTCCATGCATATGCTATATCTTTTCGGTAGTATTTTGAGCTTAGCTCGGGGTGTTACATAGCAAAAGTAAGCAAAGTTTTTACCAAAACCACAAGAATCAAATTTCAAAACTAACTCAGGTCAATAACTAAGTAGCTTTAGGCCGACAATACGAGTCATGACCTCTCATCTGACTTCATGGGTTGAATTATACTCTTGACAGTATTCGAGGCATGTCTCCCATGTTAAGTATCCTTACGTCAACGCCTTTTGATTGGAAGGGCACAGGCGTACACACAATGTCGGCTCAATGTTTTTAGGGGCCTTAAGCGACATCAAATTTAGGGGCCTAGTTTATTAACATATATTTTTTTTTTATCAAAGGTAAGTTAATCTACCCATACTTCTAAATTACATGTATGTATGAAACAGAACCCAGGATTCTCGAACAACTCCCAAATATTTATAGTAAACAAAGAAGCAATAAAAAAGAAAAGCTCAACAGCTAGTAAAAAAAGTGTAGGTAGATGTAAAAATCAATAAGGGTGTTATTGTAATGCAATTATATGTTAGTACCTAATACAAAGCCCAAACAAGTACGAAACCTAACTATACAAAAATCCCTTAATATCATAGACTCGGCCGTCTCTGCATGCACGGAATCAATTTCAACCATGGGTTGGGGGGGGGGGGGCTTGAGGGAATGCATTTAACTTTCCAACAAAATTTAACCATTTTTCATGCCGCGGGACGTCGCAGTAATAAATTACCATCTTCTTTAATGAGGAACAATATGCAAGTAAAGACTTGATCAAACATAGTTCAAATTCTGAGCGTATAATGATTTTACACTCCACAATCGGGGGCTGCTTTAGGTTACCGAGTATAGAGCATTCCACATCCATTTCCCAAGAAGTAACAGGCGTTATATGACTCCAGTATGCCAGCTACAATATTAGATTGTATTCAGACAAATAAGAATATATAGGAAGTCATTAAGAGCAATTAATTATAAATATGCAAAACACTCACCATGATGTTAACAGTCTGCAATTTTTGGGAGTATTGAATCAAGTCAAAAATAAATAAGACCATTGAGCGACTGTTCATATTCAAATTGCACACTGAAAGAGATGTGAGGCTAGGTAAACCGGATGAGACCCTGTTTCCAGTATTAGTTTCTTCCATGAACTGCAAAAAAAGTGGTAATAATAAAACCAATTTTAATTCTGTTAAAAAAAAGCAATTATAATTTCTCAAAAAAATATTTACGTAAGATTCCGAAAATATATTACCTTGAAATGAAAAAAAATCTAAAGTAAGAATCCGAAGTTTCTGAAAAGAAGCCATTAGCCGAAACATATCCCAAGTTGTGACCTTCGGATTGTCAAGAGTGTAGATTTTCAAGTTTTGCAATCTCAACAAATTTCACTTTGTCTGTCAGTTCAGCATTATGCACTTCCAAAACCTCAAGTAATGTACACAAACTGATCAAATCCCCATATCTGCTGTCTTCAAAACTTACTCGATTAAGTTTCAATGTCAAAAGCTTTGGAAAACCACGAAAATTTGTCATATCGGGAAAATAACAGTTACGGAGAGTCAAATGTTCCAGTTCTGTGCAGGATAAAAGATGGGTGGATAACTCATCAAGTGGTTCTTCATTCATATCTTCAAGAGTGAACTCCCTTATCCCCTTTGAGGACAATAACATAACCCAACTATTGATTTTTTTTCAAAATCTATCTTTTTGTATAGTAAGAACCATATGGTAAATGGAGGATAAACTTTCTAATGCCGCCTTTAATATGAAGAAGTCTACTTAGTATTCTTCGAGCAACAAAACTTCTACGGTTTTTAAATTTCTCCACAAACTTCTTATCAAATACGAGTTCAGTGAGATCAGTCCACTTATTAAATTTCTCGAGTATTTGCGCAGGCCGACATCCCACGACGTTGCCATGCTGTACAATGCGCATGAGGAGCAACATCATCTACCAAGTATGCTCGGTAGCCTTGATTGTACGCATGTTGTATGGAGGAAGTGTCCTAGGGGCGAGAAAGGGCAATACACGCGAGGGGATCACAAAGTGCCAACTATCATGATTGAAGCTGTTGCGTCACAAGATTTGTGGATTTGGCATGCGTTTTTTGGTCCCCCGGATCAAACAACGACATTAATGTGTTGAATCGGTCGCCGTTGTATGATACTACTAGAAATGGAACGGCTCCAAACACGTCATTCACTTTACGCGGCCGCTTGTACAGACGTGGGTATTTGCTTACTGATGGAATATATCCTAAGTGGTCTACATTTGTAAGAGCGTATCCACATCTAGTTGATCCAAAGGAAGTGAAATTCAAGCGAGTGCAGGAGGCGTCGAGAAAAGATGTAGAACGGGCTTTTGGGGTGCTTAAGGGAAAATGGAAGATTTTGGAACGTCCAATCCAGATTATGGATAAGGAGAAGATTGGGAAAGTCGTCGACACATGTTGTATATTGCACAACATGATCATAAAAGACGATGGGAGGACTATCTCATCGGTTCATATAATGGATCCACCGGTGCCTGCAGCTTACGATCCTAGAGTTCTACGGGAGTTACAGGACGAAAACGTCCATCATCGTCTTCGGTATGATTTAATGGAGCATGTATCTACGTTGGATTTGGCATACCTCGATGAGCCAGCAGCTCAACCACCTCCTATCGAGGATTTGATTTAGTAATATGTAGTTTAATCATTTATTTTAAAAATATATTGCATTGTATTTTTCTTTTTCTAGTTTATATAATGTTATGTTTTTTAATATTAAATAAAATGTTGTGTTTTAATGTTAAATTGTTTAAGTTAAAAAAAAAAAAGAAAAAAAATATATTTTGGGAGGGTTGAAAATTTATCGGCCGCCAGTAAAAAGGGTAGAGAGGGTTGGTTGAGAGGGTTTAGAGGTTAAATTGAGTTGGAGTGATTTTATTGGTGGAATTTGAGAGGGTTCATAAATTTGCTCCCTTCCACTCCGTCCCCCCTTACGAAACAAACTTGTTTCTCTGAACCTTTTAAGCATATCACACTCTGAACCTTTTAAGCATACCACACTCTGAAGTTGCGACTGCCCAATGGGTGTCGTCCTCTAAATCTGAAGAACAGAGTGCAGGTTGTGGGGCCAAGTTTTTACCACTAACCCACCACCCTTGTGGTTAGAAAGACCATCTTTTTTACCCTTAAAATCTTTGAATATTTCAATGGGCCAAAATAATTTACAGTTTCCAAACAGAAACTTAACTAGAAAAACTTGGTGATGGAAGAGAAGGTCAGAGGTTGAGTTATAACATACCGTACTGGAAGGAGCAATACATACCGTACAGTTGAGTGTGAACATTACTATATATTTGTTATTTTCTGTTATAACAATTTCTGACAAGAACTAACTTTCAGATATATAAACGACTACTAAATAGAAGGAAAAAAAAAGAAGCTATCTGACAAACATTTTCACAAAGAAAAACTTAAGGGACAAAATCTGCCTATTGCCGAATATCACGTACGAGATAAATTATGGTGCATTAAAGGATAAATTTAGACCTGCTGTCATACTCAAAATTAAAGAACTGTGATAACAATTATTTGCAAAAGCAAGGTAGCAGCTGAGTGTCGCTGAAGTCAAAAGGCCAACCAAGAAACCAGGCAATGTAAGGAAAGTTCAACAAAAAAGAGAAAAGAAAGAAAGCTGAAAAACTAATCTTCGTGGAGAACAATTTTGACTTTGGGGTAGGCTTGCTGGAGCTTCGAAAACTTGTTTGATTCTTCTAAATGAGCTTCAAAAAACACATCCATCTTCTTTAGCAAGGGGAAACAAGTAAGTATTGCCGTTATCACACGTAATTCATTCTCCGTGTCTTGTAAATTTTTGAACACCACTTTCTGAAGTTGTAGCTGCCCAGCTATCGAGGGGTGTACCCCTGAAGACGGAAGTGCACCTGATGAGAAGTCTTCCATTCGCTCAACCTAAAAGATTAAACAATATTCAGATGCAAAACTTTGAGACATGTGCTTTCCACTAATCTCACTCTATGAAATGACACTAAAATCTCATAATTGTGAATAAAACTACTCTTATGCGTTTCCACTACGTGTTCTTCAAAGGAATACATACTTCGATCATATGAAGAACATGGTACAAACAGTGGGACCAGATTAACTGTAGTTTGTTAGAGAATTGTTTAACCCTTGCCACGATATATGATAAATGAGCATGAAAATTTACAATTCAACATCACCTTGCACATCGAAGAATCTAGAGTAAGCTCCCGAAGTTTTGGAAAAAGCCCCAAAAGTTGAAGGATACTTAAACCTTCAAGACTATTACCGGTAATTTCCAGAATCTCAAGTAATGGACTTTGTTTGAGAAATTCCCCACATTTGTCACCAGCATCTCTTACCAGAAACAATTTTAAGCTCAATAGGTTTGGAAAACCATAAGAACCAGACACCAGAGGAAAACAACAATCTTCAAGCCTCAAATGCTTAAGCTTTTGACAAGAGAAAAGATGGGTAGGCAAAATAAGTACTTCAGCAGATGCATTTCGAAGAGCGAACTCCTCAATTCCTTTTTGAGACAAGAACATAACCCAATTACCAATATCCTCAAAATAATCTTCGTCTTCTATATTGATGGAAAACTTGGTTATTGCATGTTTGTGCAGAAGAAGAATCCTACTTATAATAATCCTCCCATGATAACTTTCCGCTAAATTCTCAAAGAAATCTTCGTCAAATACGAGTTGGCTGAGCATGGTTGTCCATTTAAACCTCCAGTTTTTCGACAGCATACTAGTCCCCACTGCATTTTGGATAGGCAAATGATCGAGAATATTAGTTATCACATTATCTGGCAAGGTGCTGATCACATCTTCTGATATAAACTTGGATGCTTTACTTTTATCATGCACTCTCCTGCCGGCTGGTCCGCCGATTGGTCCTCTACGACACCCACCGCGAACGCTACAACATCTGATGCAAACTTGGATGATATTTTAGTAATATGCATTTAATATTCTAGACAATTTATCATACCAACCTACATGGTGGTTATACAAAAAAAAAACATAGAAATTACACCACTTTGCTAAAAAAAAAAAGAGTACATTACACAGAGAAAACTTTGCAGAAACAGCTATCTACTTACATTGCCCAGCAAAGTTGTCGTTGCCGTACATTAAACATAAAAAGGGAATATTTCATGATTTCATCATTATTTAACCATCATCATGATTTCATTAGCAAACATGATTTGTACATAACAACTCTGTTTTTGATACATTATAAAAAATAAGGTGACTTTTGATCAATACATCTGATAAATCAAAGTTAATTCAAACGTTAATTGAGAAGAAATATAATAAAAATGAACGTAGAAAATAATAGAAAGTTTGCATAAAGTATGAAAGATGGAAGAAATATAACCTCCTCATAGCTGATTAGCAGGTTGCAGCCGGCCGCCGTGGATATTTATGATCGTTGTTTGGAGGGTATAAATTATTATCAATAATAATAATAATACTGTATATATAATCCCTGACCTAAAGATCATCATGTACTCTTTAATCATAACACGGCCCATTAAACAATGTTGATGGGCCTCAACTTTCGGGCTTTGGATTTGGTTCTAGTTGTATTTGTATAGATGATTACAGAATTTACAGAGAGTGTGGCCGGATTTGATGAGATGGGAACACAATACATGGAGTGATGATAGTGAGGATTAGAGCGCGTGGGTTGATGGGGTCGATAGGTGGTTGTGGTGTGTGGTGGTTTTGGGGAGTGAAAATGAAAGTGGAGATCAGCAGATGGGTGAGTGAACGAAGAAGTATGTTGTCTTTTTCTTTTTTTTTTTTTTTTTTTTTTTTTTAAATTTATAAAAAATTTCTTTTAATTTTTAATTTAAAAATAATTACCAGGTCCCACACAGGCATACACATCATCCCAATCAATTTCTCCCCATTTTGTCATATCTCGTTCCATAAATATTCCTTTTCAATATAACGAGATTTTGAAGAGAAGTTTATTGTATAAATTTAAACAATAATCGTAAACATTTATACCCACAACTATATTAATATAGACAGTCATATATTCGCATAATGCATCGCCGATGGTGATAGCACCACGAGGTGACGGGTGGTGGGGGCGACAATGGTGGTAAATGTATAAGTAATTGATTGTGTAGTTATTATAAGAATTGATGATTTATGTTGTAAATTTTTCCATTAAAGATATTATATGTATATTAGATAAAGACATTTAAATTAATAAATAAAGAAAAGAGATATTTTTGATAATTTGTGTTATAATTTAAGATTTGGGAAAGAAGTTCTTTTATATAAGATTATAGATAACAACATTCTCAAATGAATGTTATAATGTCTTCGAGGTCATGCAATGATAATCTATACTTATAAATCTATATCTATATCTATACTATATAATAAAGAAAATAGTATTCATGTTGAAAGTTATATAGTGGGAAATGGCTAAAATACCCTTATGAGTATATAACATTATCAACTTTTTTTTAAATATCCACATTAACCCTTTACATAAAATAAATTTTGCATTAATTATGTAACATTACTTGATGCCGCAACTACCACTAATAGCTGCCCCCACCACTACAATTTCGCCGCCACTAACAATGGTTACTTTTGGTTATTTATGTTTATTAAGTCAAAGAATAAACATGAAATTTAACTGAATGTATCAAGTTTTTTCTATTAAGTCTATATTATAGGTATAAAGAAACAAGACCTACAAATTAAACATTAACAGGTTTTTACTATGGACATGTGTGTCGGCTCCCATATATATATATATATATATCCCATATATATATATATATATTACTAAGATCTAAGCATTTAATTAACAAACCCAAGACAGTAGAAATAAAGACTTTTGACAAGGGAGTTGAATGCTATGCCTTTCAACCCCAATCCAAGATGGACTCTGATTTCTACTAGCTGACACACATAATCCAAGGGCCACTAGTTGTAAACGTCGAATAACAGTCATCGTACATTCTAATGTTTAAAACTGAACCTGGAAGGATCTATATATACATACAGTACAGTTAAGTGTGGACAACAATCATATGTGACATCGATCAAGAGCACGATCTGCTATGAGAGCAATGTATTTGTTGTTATTTTCTATTACGAGTATATTATAGTTTTTGAGAAGAACCAAAAACTGTGTATCTAATTAACCATGTCGATCAATATGTCATGGTGTTCTCTTGCTACATGTAAATCGTAATCTTTATCTTCTACGTACACAGACACACATAATCCAAGGGCCATTATTAGTTGTAAATGTTAAACTACAGTTATCGTACATTCTAATGTTTCAAACTGAATCTGGAATGAGCAATACATACAATACACTTGAGTGTCAACAACAATCATATGTGACATCAAGAGCATGGTCTGCTAGGAGAGCATGTATCTGTTGTTATTTTCGATCTATTAATTGTACTATATCTTAGTTTTTGAGAAGAACCTACTTTCAGATAAACTCATAAACCTCTACAAGATAGAAGAAAAGAAAAGTTGTCTTACAAAAATATGCCTATTGTCACTAAAAGAACGCAGTTCAAAAATTAGTGGAGGACAATTTTAACTTTCGGGTAGGCTTGTTGGAGATTCAAAAACATGCTAGTCAGCATAAGGTTCACATCGCCACCATTAAAAACGTCCGCAAACACGTCCATTTTCGTTAGCTTGGGGGAACAACTGAGTATTGCCTTTATCAAACACAATTCATTCTCCGAGTCTTTCAGATCTTTGAACACCAGTTTCTGAAGTTGTAGCTGCCCGGCTATTGTGGGGTGTACCCCTGAAGGAGGAGGTGTGCGCGATGAGATGTCATACTCGTTCATTTGCTCCACCTAAAAGATTAATTAATAATTTTCAAATGCAAAACATTGAGGCTTTAAAATACAAAGTGCAGATAGTGGAACTTTTAAAAGATGATAGTAAGGCTTTAAAATACATCATCATATTCAGCCTACAAATATAAAAGATGATAGTATACTGTGAAAGAACTTTAAATTTACAGCTCAACATCACCTTGCAGATCGAAGAATCTAGAGTAAGCTCCCGAAGTTTTGGGAAAAGCCCCAAAAGTTGAACGATACTTGAACCTTCAAGACTATTACCGGTAATTTTCAAAATCTCAAGTAATGGACTTTGATTGAGAAATTCCCCACATTTGTCGCCAGCATCTCTTACCTTGTGCAAATCTAAGCTCAATAGGTTGGGAAAACCACAAGAACCAAACATGAGAGGAAAACAACAGTTTTGAAGCTTCAAATGTTTTAGATTTTGACAAGAGAAAAGATGGGTAGGCAACATAAGTTCTGCACCAGATAAATTTAAAAGAGTGAACTCCTCAATTCCTTTTTGGGACAAGAACATAACCCAATTACCAATATCGTCAAAGTAAGATTCGTGTTAAAATATGAAATCAACTCCAAAATAGACCGAATCAACTCAGACTTTGATTAATCAATCCCAAATACAAATACAGACTCTATGAAGATGAATTGTCCACAACTGTGTGCAATTCTAAAGGACTGGGATCATCCACAAACGTGTGTGATCCTAAATACAATCAAGACTCAAGACAGAAAATAAAGGATTACAAATAGGAGAGAAATTACTACATCTTAAGTACAAAACCAGAAAACCCTAAGTTATGCGCCCAATTTCTCTGAACCCTAGGAACAGTGAATATGATGCTTATATAGAGACAAGGGGGTATGAGATAATTACGGCTTCAGTACCTGCACAATAGACTGAGACAGAAATAGACCCTATACTATACTTTAACAAATAAACAGGTTTAGACCTTGAACAATATCAAACTTTATAAGTTTGACATGAATGTAAATATATATATTTTAACATCCTCCCTCAAACTTATAAGTTTGAACAGAGGAATGAAAAATTAAGACCTTGTAAACATGTCACACAAATTGAGTTTCTTACAAAGATCCTTATGATGAGCCTCCCCCAAACCTTTTGTAAAAATATCAGCCACCTGGTCATAAGAATCAATTTTTACAGTTTGGATCATACCTGAACTTACCTTTTCTCTGACAAGGTGAACATCAATCTCAAAGTGCTTTGATTTTTCATGAAAGACAGGATTAGCAGCCAATTGAATAGCAGAACTGTTATCACAGAACATACTTATAGGAAGCAAATCTGTTAACCCAAGATCAGACAAGACACTAGAAATCCAGATAATTTCACAGGTAGCTGAAGCCATGCATCTATATTCAACCTCTGTAGAGGACCTTGAAATAGTTGCTTGCTTCTTGCTTTTCCAAGAAATTAAAGAATTTCCAAGATAAACACAAAATCCAGAAACAGATTTTCTGGTACTGGGGCATTTTGCCCAATCAGCATCTGCATACAAGTTGATGGAGGGGAACCTTATAAGAAGGCATTTTTGACCCCATGGTTACGCTGTGTGGGACCCAAATAGGCAGAAACAATAATTTTTGAAATTCATGAAGGAATCTGCGGACTACACGCAGGACCCAGGTCAGTGGCGACAAAAGCGCTACGCCTAGGGTATTTTTGGCCATCAATGCACAGAGATGCAGCCAAGCTTTTGCAAAATTGTGAAGCAGGTCAACTGCACGCAAACGTCCCCAGGCTACCAAAGCAAGATATGACATCGGTGACATCTGCATGGCCATTTACAAAGTGGGGAATTGACATAGTGGGGCCACTACCAAAAGCACCAGGAAAGGTAAAGTTTCTAATTGTGGCTATTGATTATTTCACAAAATGGGTAGAAGCAAAACCTGTGGCAACAATAAATGAAAAAACAATTGAGAATTTCGTCTGGGAATATATAATATACCGATTTGGGTTACCACAAATGATAGTCTCAGATAATGGAAAATAATTTGCGGAGGGTACATTCACAGAAATGTGTCAAAGGCTAAACATAAAGCAATCCTTCACATCAGTATATCACCCACAAGACAATGGACAAGTAGAAGCAATCAACAAACAGATTGTGAAAGGCATGGAAAAAAGGCTGGGACGTAGCCATAGTGGCTGGGTGGATGAATTACCATTGGTACTCTGGGCACATCGTACAACACCCAAGCAAAGCAATGGGGAAACCCCATTCTCCCTAGCCTTTGGATCAGAAGCAGTCTTACCTGCGAAAATACAAGTCTCCACGTGTCGTTGCCATACATTAACAATGAAAGACATAAGTCTTAATATAAGAAGGAGAAATTTGATCATTATTTAACCATCATCATGATTCACTAGCAAACATCATTTGAACATAACAACTCTGTTTGTGCTACATTAAAAAAAAAGGGGGACTTACTCAATACATCTATAAATCAACCTTTATAATAAGGGCAATTGATTAATTTCAATTTGCACCCATTTTCTATTCTATTGAATGCATTTATCTTTCAAACCTCATATTGTATGCATTCGATCTTTATCCTACGACATTAAATGACTAAAACTTACGGAGGCCAACGGCGAAGCAGATCAACCCTTAAATTTCTCCAGGAATTCTTCGTACGAGCCATATATAGTAGGTTACAGCAGACGGTGAATTTATGCTCTTTTAATTTGGGGGTATATATATATAGATATATAATAAATAATAAATATATATATAAATCCCTACACGTAAAGATCACGGACTCTTTATATTATGGCCCAGTAAACATTTCTCGATCAATTGCAATAATATATATTTATTTTCTAGCTAACCCAATTTTGGGCTTAATACTTGGATTTGTTAAATGTTTGGCAAAAATGGATTAAAAACTTAAAATTAAAGCATCTTGGGCTGAGCTCTTTTGTTTAATAAATCCCATCTCTTGCTACTTATTACTCATATTTTTTTTGTAACGACTTTTTTTACTCTTCAAACATGTAAACTGTAATTAATCTTCTGTATCTCTATCATCTTGCTAGACATCTTATTATTAATATAATACGGCTTTCCCGAAGTAATATGGTTCCAAATCCGGGTATAACGCTATCTCAGCTGTGAAAGCTCGATTGAACCTCAACAACTTTGTAGCAAGCGTAAACCTCTCATCGGGCCCCAGAGACAGGCTGGGATAAATTTCCATCTTCTTTAGCAAGGGTGAACAAGCAAGTAAAGACTTTATCAAACCAACTTCATTCTTTAAATCTTCGATTGATACCAACACTATATTCTGAAGCTGCAACGTCCCCATTGCTCTGCCGTTTACCTCTGAAGAAGCCTTGACATGTGGTGGGTTGTATGCACTCTGCAGTTAAAGAAAAAATAGTATTCAAATGCAGAACTATGAGATTTAAAAACCATTAATTAATTAATATCTTATATATATGCTTCCCACTAATTACCACGATTTTGAGTGTCTGCAAATTTGAAAAGCCCCAGATCATTTCATAAACATATGGTAAAATACTACCACGGCCCAGATTTATTGAATGCAATTCTAGAGTCTTGAGGCATGGAAATGAAGTAGGGACCCATTTTTTAACATCAGCTTCTGTGTGATTCTATATGAAGAGTTGTACATACAAATCCATATCAATTAGTTAGATGAATTCATAAATCTTTAACAGAAATAATATATATGTAAAAAGTGAATTTCAAATACCCGGCCAATTCATCAGTCTTACCGATCTATAAAAGAGATAAAGCTCCACAAGTTTTGAAAAAGGAGACGTATTCTGAAAGACGTTGGAACTTCTTATCGTTGTTGTATTGTCAAGAAAACACGGCGACAAAGATAACTTTTTCAGGTTACCAAGTTTTGCAATATCAGCCAATTTCACTTGGAATTGAGGTTTGTGATGGTTATCATTAATAATCAGAATCTCAAGTAAGGGACACGAACTGACTAATTCTCCAAATGTGTAGTCTCCAAAGTCTACCACATACAAGTGTAAGCTCAATAGGTTTGGAAAACCACGGAAAGTAGGCGGAGGATGAAAGGAACAAAAACAAAGCTTCAAATGTTCCAAATTTAGAGATGAGAAAAGATGGGTAGGTAACTTAAACGGTAATTCAGCTTCATTAATAAGTGTGAACTCCTTAATTCCTATTCTTGACAAGAGTGTATAACAACGATTAATATCCTCAACAACCAAGTCGGCCTCACCTGGTATATGGAGATAAATTTTTGTAATGGCACCTGTAAGATGACGGAGAAGTTTAATTATTATATCCCTCATATCTAATTGCTCAACAAATTCATCATCAAATATGAGTTGGCTAAGCAGGCCCCACTTAAATCCCCAGTTTCTTGACAAAATACTAGTCCTGACCGCCTCTTCTAATGGCAAACGATCCAAAATATTAGTTATCACACTATCAGGCATGCTGCTAATAACATCTTTTGGTGAAAATTTTGCTGCTTTACTATGTGACCCATGAACCTGTTCCATTAGACTAAAAACAAGACAAGTATAAGCTACATATATCCAAGTACATATTGATATTAATGGTATGAATAAACCAGATAATTAAGTAGATCTAGGTTGTTACATCTATACGACATGTCATATATATGAACTGATATGACATTCAGCCATATCACTTGTACTATACTAAACTTATATTTGTTGTGGTATAAAATTCACCAGGTCACCGGGATAACCCTTTACCAAATAGAATAAATTAGACAATTAAGATGTCATTACATTCAAAAGACCTGACAACATGCTTTTATAGGATATATATAAAAAGGAACCAATTACTCATGACCAAACAGGGTAATTTTCTAAAGTGCCCCAAATTGTATGTCAATCAGTCAATGTATGATCTCATTTTCATATATCCTCATGGTACCTATCATTTTCACTAAAATCTGAAATCAGGTAAGTGAAGCTAGTGCTACAACGTGCAAATCTGTATAATAAAAACATAATTTAAAAATACAAACCTTAACCTTCACAATCCTTTCCGGCGAGTGTGAGTGATCAGTTAAATCGAGTTTCAAATCACCCAAAGTTGCTATATATACACGTTTGTTGCTCCGGTATATGAATAAGAGCCGTGCACGCAAAATATATCATACATTTATGACATTAAAAAACAAACTAAAATGTAAATATGTTCACATGTTTGACTTTTTTTGACACACATAAATATAATCAAAAGACGTATACGTCACGTTGCATGGGAAGAATCGGCGTTTAATGCGGGCATGGTTGCAAGTAAAAAGATTTCTTTCCGTCCTATAACAAGTGTCTATACTTGACTAACAAATGTTTAAGGTAAGTAGATTGAGTGCTTTTTTAGTTAATCAAATTATTTCTAAAACCATTATAAGTAATTGTATGTAATTATCTTGAAAGTGACAAACTTTTTTGTTGTATGTAATGATTATAATGGTATTATTAGAAACTAGATATATATGGGCCAAGGGATGGAACAGAGGCCTATCACAAATGAAGAGCTATAAGCATGTCTTCAATGAACAATATATACGAGCCAAGGGCTAACACTGTTAAACTAAGATAGACATTACAAATATATTCTATCATTAAACCTGGTCGATCCAAAAGATATATATATATATATATATATATATAGAGAGAGAGAGAGAGAGAGATCCCACCTTCATCTACCTGCCTATTCATAGACTTACCAATTTCAAAATGCGAAAGAAAATGGATGATAAATAATGGGCACACCATTAATCTACAGTCAATTTAGTATCCCATCTTCAATTATCCTCAAACATATTCATAAGAAAACTGAAATTGCTAAATGTGCTTGTTTCAAACATATTCATCTAATTAGCATTACACTACTTGACATTTCATCAAATATGGCAGGCCATTAAAAACCTAAACCAGAACCACAGTTATAACCAAACATAAGTTTCACTTTGATAACAATCATATGCATAAGGGCGGTAAGAGTGGTAAGAGTATCGTAGGATATACAAGGGGTCAACAATATAAACACCACGGAATGTAAGATAAGAGTATCGTAGGATATACAAGGGGTCAACAAATTAAACACCATGGAATGTAAGATAAGTTCCAAAAGGCCCAACTAATTAGTGTAGGACTATTTCAACTTTGGGGTAGGCTCTTTGGAGCTCCAACAACTTGCTAGCCAGTACTTTAATACGAGTAGCATTGCACCATGTGAAAGTATAAACATCCATCTTCTTTAGCAAATGGGAACAAGTATTGACTTTAACAAACATATTTCGTTCTCCAGGTCTTTTATACTTTTCAACACCACTTTCTGCAAATTTGCGCAGCCACGAATCAATTCATAAGCACATGATACTGAGTTAGCGCAACTTAAATCCCTTCCTTCCAGTTCAAGAGTCTTGAGGCAAGGAATGACATTCGTGACTTTCTCACCAGAATCTGCCAATATCTATAAGAAAAGTTACGTAAAAGTCACTTTATTCATCAATGGATAATAATTCGCAAAAACTGGGTAGCAAAAAGTTATAAAAGTAAATTGAATTAGAATATCAAACTTGAACTCGTGATTATTGCCATATTTTTAAACTTGCATAACGGAATATCTAAAATTATGAGATTTTTAAGTTTTGCAAGTCCGACTTGTTTTATTTCACCTATAACACTGGCTTCGCTAATTTCCAAACCCCTGAACAATGGACAGTGAGAAAGAAACTCCCTACAATAGTATTCGAAAAATGTAACCTTATGCAAATATAAGTACAATAGATTTGGAAACGCATGAAAAGTAGGTACGGGCGAACTCAAAAGATAGTTTCTAAGCCTCATACGCTTCAAGTTTAGACAAGAAAAAAGACGGGTAGGCAAGTACAGTGGTGTTTCAGACATATTTTCAAGAGATATCTCCTCAATTCTTTTTCTAGACAAGCACAAAAGCCAATGATTAACTTGCTCAAACTCAATTTTTTCATACATTTGTATGCTAAACCTTGTTATGGTACCTTTAAGATTAGCAAGAATCCTACTTACAATATACCCATAAGATTTTTTGTGTCCTTTTTTCATTAAGTAATTATAGAATTGAAATTCAAATGTGAGTTTGCTGAGCATGGTCCATCTACTTCTCCAAACTCTCGACAAGATGCTAGTCCTCACAGCATCTTGTATTGGCAAACGATCGATGATATTAGTTATCACATCATCCGGCGTGAGGTTAATAATATCTTCTTGTGTTCCAAACTTGGCTGCTTTACTACAATATGTCTCATGAAAGACTTCATTTATTCTAACAACAAAGAAAGAGAAATATAAAAAATCATAATTCAATCCATCATGATCAATGGAATGGAACACCATTATATTTGAATATATTTTCTTATTTTATGGTGTTCTCAAAAAAAAAAATAAAAATAAATCTTGGGAGCTATCCAAACACTTCAAAGTGCCAAGTAGAATTTTTTTTTTTTTTAAACAACGATAGATAATAACCTTAACTATATGCAGAATCCTGACACAGAAGATAATATAAATAAAAATTTAGAATACCAGAAAATAAGAATAAATTAAAGAAAATCATACCAGAAGCAAAAGATATATATAATACGATATATAATCTATACCCTACGATGTACGAAATATATAATACTATGTATAATCTAATCATGTATGCATCTTTTGAAATATAAGAAAATGATCTAATGACATTTAAGCAAGTGAAGGTTATATGGTTTTGATTATATGATGAGCGTCCATTTTGTGATAAAAACCCCTAATGAAAGGCTTCATTTCTATGCTTAAATGAGTTATTATTCCGGAACTATTGGTACTTAATGAATGATGTGTTTATGCAGGTTCACGGAAGATGCGAGAGAGGGTAAATGACATCAAGTGACTCACGAAGGAAGCCTATAAAGCTACGAGACACAAGGAAGTGATTCGAGAGCCATACGAAGACGCAAGAAAAAGAACAGCAGCCACCAGCGCTACTGGCCATCACCAACGCCGCTCCTTTAGTCAACAGCGCCGCTAGCCCAAGGAAGCCCAGGACCAGCGCCGCTGGTCAGCCCACCAGCGTCGCCGGTCGGCCCAGATTTGAAACCGACTTTTATCACTATTTAAGTCGAACTAACCCTCAAAACCTTAGGAGAGAGCCGATTCAACAGCCCTAGCCGCCCAGCAACAACCCTAGGTCGATCTTGCAGATTCCAAGAAGGTTTTGGAGCTTCTAACACCTTCTGATCTTCATCCACGGTCTAGATCTTTCATCTTTATTTACTTTATATTATCAAACAATGTCTTTAATCTTTTCAGACTTTGTTATTCCTTTAATAATGCTAGGCTAGTATACTTGTTTGGATCGATGTGGTCATGTAGACGTTTATTGTTTTACTGTGTTTGTTTAGATTCTGTTGGAGTGTGTTTTACTGTTTATCGTAGATCCATGTTTATTAGTAATTCATGTTGCTATTGGTTTTATATCTGAACATATTAGTTTAATTCTGATGGTTGTCTATGATCATATACTAGGACTAATATGTTAGGACAGAAAACAACTAGTCAGTCTATAACTAGAAGTAAAAAGTGATTCACTTGTAACCGAGGGATCCAGAACCATAGTAACTAGGATGAATTGAACATGAAGCTTAACAATGCCAGACGCGATCCTTTGACTTGTAACCGAGTACTGTGGTCACCGGAGGGAATTATATTTGATCATGGCTTAAGAGCCGGGTAACTAAAAGATGAATTAGTAACACAAACTTTAGGTTTTTAATGCTTAAACAATGAATCTAGCGAGAATTTGTTTATAGGGTAGTGAGAGTCTAGCGATAACACTAGTAACTAGGCAAAGTAAATCTAACGAGAATCTGAGCCATGATTAAGTTTCCAACAGACTAGCAAACCAGTAGGATAGTATTTGGTCGTACCATGAGATCGGAGATGTCAAACAAGTATTTTAATTTAATTACTGTTATTAGCTTTTCTTCAATATTTTCAGATTAGTCTCTCGCTGAAAAACGGTTGCGGCTAGATTTTTTTTTTTACTGTTAAAAGTATTAGTTTATTAGGAGTTAGTGACAAACCCCCAAAACAAACTAGAATTACACATACTACTAGATTAGGTAAAACAACGCGTCCCTGCGAATAATCATGTAACTTACCACTAGGCTATTTTACACTGACCGGGTTCTCTACTCGTTAAAGTGTGTTTAGGTTAGATAGTTACTTATACAACATAAATTTAAAGACACAGAATAAAAACGCACATCATTATAATAGACAAATATCTATATCTATGCTTACATATAAAAGAAATTGACTACTTTATTTTTGGAAATGTTGAAAGTTACCTATGTAACATGACTAAAATGCCCCTTATTAAATCATCTTTTTTTTTTCATTAATTATTTATTTTCACTAATAGACCTAAAATACCCTTAATGAATTAAGTTACACCATCAATCTCTTAACTTTTATAATAACTACACTAACCATTATTTTAATTAAATACATTTACATGAATAGCCTACATTGCTCGTTGTCACCACCATCAGATGTCGCCGCCACAAGTCATCACCGCATTGCTGCCAACACCATGCTAGTTATCAATAAAAGCTAGCTACTACTATAAAAAGTTCAATATAAATGAAACTTAATATAAATAAAGCAAGTAACATTATATAAATAATTATTAACTCAATTAAATACTTACACTGTATTCTTGAGTTTTTTTAGGGAAGGATAAGGAAAGAAAGGATAGGAAAATAACTATCTTTTTCATTTTTGAGTTTTTTTACCTGAGAAAAGAAAAGGAATGATAAGAAAACTCAAAGGATTTTTGTTCCAAAGTTTTCCAGCCAAATCTGGCCTGATTTGGATGGAAAAGTTTGCATAAAAAAAAGTACTAATCTAACATTTCAATTTCTTGCTGCTGCAACTTCTTGAGCATGGTAGGGGATTGAATTTCTTTGTGGACAACCGTGGAATTCAAAAGGCGGAGGAGCAGAGTAGGTGGTGAGGTTTTTTAATCTTTTTGAAAGATAATACTAATAATAGTTATTTTAATTTAATTATTATTGATGGAATCAATGATTCAATGGATAAGAATGCTAGCCGCTTGGATCTCTTTTTATGCGATAAAATTTTCTCAATTCCAATTTTATCATTTCATCCGATATTTAATATTAGTTAGACAAAATGGATCGGTGTTTATTTTTTCAAGTGTATGAATTTTTATTAGTATTATAGATATAATGAGGGTATAATTGTAAAATTATATATGTTTATTTTTTCTTTTTTTATCTATTCTATTTAATTCAAGAATGCCTTTTTTAATGTAATTTTCTATCATTTCATCTCCTATCCAATCTTCCTTTTATTTCTTTTAAATATTTTTATTTATAATGTATAATATTTGATAAAAGTTTTATGAATTGATAGAGGTTTCGATATGTTTTCATTGAATATAACTTTAATCAAATATTATATAATGTAACAAAAATATTTACGGTCAAAGATACAAAAGAAAGACTTTGACAAAATAAAATTAGACAATTTTAATGGGACGGAGGGAGTAGTAAACGTTATTATGTAAAGCTCACATGATTCATATATTCTTATTTTTATTTATTCTATTATCCATAAGATTATGTACATATTTAATACTTAATAATTAATATTAAATATGGAAACTGACAATTACAATTTAATTAAAATTAGGAAAACTATTTTTTTAAATTGACACGTATCGATGAAGTAATGTGTCACATGTCACATCAAAAATACTTCAATCATGTTTTAATATATTGATAGATTTAATACTCTATTAAAACTAAAAATAGTCCCCAGTTGGGCCATCAAGTCAAAAATAGGCCCAATATCAGCATAGTTGAAAATTTTAAGTTAGTTCAACCCTGTTCTACAATATCTAATGAATGCTGTGGGTTTACTACTTGATAGAGATCACAATCTTTCACATATAAAACCACTTATTTTAATACCTTACAGGTTGATTTATTTAATACTTCTAATACTATTTTATAAAGCATTTCCCCGCCCCCCCCCCCCTCTTTTTTTTATGAAAAGATGATTTGAATTACCCAAAATACCCTTATTTTTTATTACAACTAATTTAAAAATCTCTATCTAATATACCTAATAACCTTAAATCTCAACCACTCATTCTTTTCTCTCTCATTCATAAATCATTTTATTCCTCTAATTCATTCAAAATCTTTAATCTCAAAAACCATATATTGATAAATTATAAAAAATGTATGGGTGTTCTTAAAATTTCGTACTCTTTCATTAGAGATGTGATTCGATATACTTCGACGAATTTTTAAATCCAAGGGCGGAGCCCGTACGGCTAAGGCATTTGGCTATCATACTCTATAACTTGACCTGTCACGCCCACCATTTCACCGCCGCAACGCGCGAGCACTATCTCTCATCTAATACAAATAAGTTTTCATTATATTATATTTTATTTGGAGAAAGGTTAGGTAAAACATGCAGTACCTATCTTAAGTAAAGCATGCAGTACCTATCTAAGGTAAAGTAGGGGGACTATGTATGTTTATTAAATTCAAAGGTTTAATTTGTAACTTATTTTAAAGTGGCAGTTGCTAAGCTTAGACAAAGTCTGCAGTACGGATCATTTTACCATTTTATTTAGAGCTATAGGTAACCATCATAAAAACAAAACAAAAACGTTTACCATACTAAATCAATAGTTTCAGTTCATTAATAACGTACCGAAATTAATCCAATAAAAAGTTCAAAATATTACTAGTAAAATAAAACTAGAGGAGGTCCACTTTGGCTGTGCGGGAGGCTCGACTAAGCTTCAACAATGTTGTAGCAAACACCAACTTTTCATCTGACATCATAGATGAGTCTGAATGGATAACCATCTTCTTTAGCAAAGGGGTACAATCAAGTAAATACTTTATCAAAGATACTTCACGGAGAGAACCTCTACAAGATCTAAACACCACATCTCGAAGCTGCAGTCCCCTATATGTCTTCTGGTTTGAATCAGTAGAGCGAAAGACATATGGTAGGGAAGCTTGTGTGCTAGCAACCTACAAGAACAGTTGAACAATATCAATAAGAGAATTTAAGACGATGATTATGCAATTATGCATGTATGATAAAGATCAAGTCACTCACTGTCATATATAGGGTCCGCAGATTTGGGGAGCCACAGATCATTTTATAAGCACTTAAAACCTCAGTAAGATTACCAACATTTATTTCTGAAAATTTAAGAGTCTTGAGGCTGGGAAAGACGTTAAGGAGCAATAACTTCCTGTCATGCCATTCTTGTGGGAACTGCAAGAAAAATGCACATAGAAGCTCAATTTAATTAGTTAAGAAAACTAATACACGCTTGCTATGATAAGATGAATCACTAGCTTACAGAACCAAATTAGAGTTACCTTGCAATTTCGTAAATCCAAACTGAGCTCTTGAAGTCTTGGAAAATAGCTACCAATCTGATGGATTATAGAATGTGTGATCTCCGTACAATCAAGCTTACACAATGGCAGAGACAGCACTCTTAGATTTTTTAGTTTTGCAATCTCAACTAATTTGACATTTCCAGAAAGATCATGATGATAACCAACTTTCAGATTTTCTAGTAGTGGGCACTGAGTGATAAGTTGTCCACAATTACCGCTTTCAAAAGTTACCCGAAACAAGTCTAAGGTCAAGAGATGTGGGAAACCAGAAAAAGTTGGGGCTAGACTAATAGAGCAGTTAACAAGCTTCAAATGTTTCAATTCCATACAAGAGAAAAGATGGGTAGGCAGCCTAACCAGTGTTTCATGCTCATTTATAAGAGTAAACTCCTGAATTCCTTTTCCGGACAAGAACATAACCCAATGATAAATATCCATAACATCCAATACCTTGTCATCTGGTATACAGAGGACAAACTTTGTTATGGGACCTTTAAGTTGAAGGAGAAGTCTGCTTATATTTCTCTCATCATAATACTTCTTAGTATCAAATACGAGTTGGGTGAGCATAGTCCATTTGAATCGCCAGGTTCTTGACAAGATACTAGTCCTCACTGCATCTTGGATAGGCAAACGATCGAGAATATTAGTTACCACATTCTCTGGCATGCTACTAATAACATCATCTTCTGATGCCAATATTCTTCGATGATGCTTTATGTGTCCATGAATTGGTTCCATTCTGTACAATCGTCATCATAACAATTTAGGTTAGATTGAGGTGATTAGTGGTGGATTTCAAGTAGTGTGTTATAGGTGAGAGGTCAGTAAGTAAAATGGCATTTAATAGATTAGGGTGAGAGAGATCAGGAAAAGTGTTTTACTACTGCTGTCAAATGTGATCTCAGTTATATATTACAGGATAAATGGAAGTATTTATACTTCTTAAACTTTGAAACATGACAAACAAACCCCCTATAATAGATTATGTATACATTGAGCGCAAAAATGGAGCAGGAAAACAGATTAAGTAAACACTGAGCGCAAAAACTGATGACAAAACAGATTATGTTAACATTGAGCACAATTCACCGAGTACAACGAAACACAAAAAAGGAAAAAAAAAAAAAAAACAATCAAACAAACTGTATCTAAACAATGCAATCTCTACTGACTAACACTTAATAAAGCACCAATCAGAATTTTTGCCAAAACTTGTAATCATCCAATACCATATAAAGCAACAACCAATTTTCAGCAAAAAGTAAACACCGGGTAGATTTAAACTCAAAAACAGCGAGCCTAATGTGAACTCTGAACAAAAAACCAAGCCTAATGTGAAAACACCGTAATGTAAATACCAAGCAGATTATGTAAACACTTAGTACAAAACACTGAATAAACTAAGTGAATACACTAAACACCGAGCCTAATGTGCACCAAATATAAACACCGAGCGGAATTCAACCGGCCAAACACCGGACGCAATATCAAGCTAAACTGAGTAAACAAGTGACAGCTAAAACTGGTAGAACACAGAGTAGAATGCTTAACCACTGAGCCAAAACAGTGTACAACTAATCAAAATCTGATCAGGTATCAGATTACTATCTCTGAGCAGATTTAAACATAAACAGATAAAAATGATTATTGGTGACTATCAAATACCGAGCAAGTTGGATGTTGTGCTTACAAAGAGTGAGTGCAAATTTACCACACTAAACACAGAGTTTCTCTAAACACTGAACAGTTACCTAAACATCGTGCGAAAACCACACCGAGCAAGTTGGATGGATGTTGTGGTTACAAAGAGTGAGCGCAAATGTACCAGGCTAAACAACGCTCGAATACAGTTTCAGAGTTTCTTTAAACACTGAACAGTTACCTAATCACCGAGTCAAAAGATACTAACACAATACCAATGTCCAGGTTTTATTCACGTATAACTCGTAGCATACTATCCATTTTAACTCCGAGCAGTTAAAGCAAACACTAAATCGATACACGTAAACAAACAGCCGATTAAGCAATTGAACAATTAGCAACACTGAGTAAATGAGCAAAAATCAAGTAAAAACAACACCTAGTAGCATTTATTTTCTTTCAGGCATTTGATCAAACAGTTTATGAGCAATCTGGTAAACTAACTCGATTTCGAGTAAAATTAATATCAAACTAATCCAAAATCATCTCATTTTTGTATCTTCACACAATTAAGCAACCACGAACTAAGCAATTATTAATATACATATGATTTCAAAGCAAAAGGATATTTACCTAATTGGATTGGATGAATATCAAACACAAAAATCGAAACATTTCTGAACTCAATAATCCTCACTTCCAGCTGAACTTTAATTCGATTCCTTTGTTCTCATTCCAATATAGGTTACATTGAGGTGATTAATGTGTATAGCAGTTCAAAAACAAAAAACAAAAAAGAAGAAAATAAAAAAATGGTGAATTTCAACTACTGTGTGTGTGAAATAGCAGTTTTTTTATACTTCCTTCTTAAACTCTGTAACATGACAAAATAACCCCTATAAATACAAAGTATTACCATTCAATCACTAAAATATACGGAGTATTTGTTCTGACGCATTAATATTACTGTATTTTTTAGGCCCAATAATATGTCTACACCATACAACATGACACATGTTTTTCATATCTATATTTTTAATCTTAGACACATGGCATGATCTTTATTTTATGCCTATTTTTAAACACATTAATCATTTTTCTATTTTATATTACTATTGTAAAAGACGTGTACAACTGTATAATTATTAAGTACAAAATCATGTTAAAAACAAAGAAGTAATGAACTTTTATCCCATAGAGAAGGCTATAAATTACACCAATGTTACTTGATTTGTTTTTTAAAATGTTATCAAATTATTATTATAAAATTTAGGATGAAATTTCGAACTTATGAAAAATTTCTAATAATCAGAATAAAAACTTTCTCAACATGTCACAGCCTTGTTGGCAAGTAGTTACTTAGGAGAAGCCTTATGCCCAAGGACGAGATTAGTCCTCCATTCGTTCTCCATCCAAGGACGATAGAACACAATAAGGTTGGACTCGTCATCCATTACTCGTCCCCCCATGGACGAGTTGTCTAAGCCTTTATTTTATTTGATTTTATTTTTTTTAATTTTGTGAGTGTATAATTAAATAAACGGTGGGTCCAAGACTAATCCTTGATATAAGGTTGATTTTGATGAGATTAGTATTTGAATGATTTTTTGTTGATGTGACACTGATTAGGACTAATCCTACTAAAAATGAGTCTACATATGAAAATAATAATAATAAAAAAAAAACCTTAGACCTTGATAACGAGATTTTTTTTTTTTTTGGTGTGTGTGAGGAATTATAAATTAGTTAAAACTGATGAATAAAAAGGGTAAAAAGTAAATATATTGCAGATAATAAAATTAAGATGGACACATGTCGTTGATTTCAATTGGCCAAATACTTGCCAATACACTCTCCAAACAGAAACTTAACAAGAAAAATTTAGTGATAGAATAGGTCAGGTTAGAGTAATGAAAACAAGTTCTTTGCAACAACAATAAAAAAGATACAAAGGAGACCTAGACAAAAACAAGATCATCTAAGCAATAAACCTAGTCGCATACTGATGTTTGAAAGTGGACGCGAAGAAGCAATACATATGGTATAGTTGAGTGTGAACAATACAATCACCTCCTTATATGGTTATATCAAGAACATGGTCTGCTATGTGAGCATATATCAATGATATCATAAATTTTGAGAATAACCAACTTTCAAATAAATCACTACTAAATCAAAGAAAAAAAAAGTTCCACTGTGATAACAATCATTTGCACAAGCAAGGTAAAAGGCCAACCAAAAACCAGGCAATATAAGAATAGTTTAAAATAAACTAAACTAAGTGGAGGGCAATTTCGACTTTGGGGTAGGCTTGTTGGAGCTTCAACAGCTTGCTAGCCATCTTAAGGTTCACATTGCCATCATTGCACACTTGGGATGAGTTGAAAACAGCATCTATTTTCTTTAGCAAGGGGGAACAAGTAAGTATTGCCTCTATCAAACATAATTCATTCTCTGAGCCTTTCAAATCTTCAATCACGACTTTTTGAAGTTGTAGCTGCCCTGCTATCGTGGGGTGTACCCCTGAAGAAGGAAGTGCGTGTGATAAGAAGTCACACGTTTGCTTAACCTAAAAGATTTAATAATATTCATTCAAAAGAAAAAAGATTAAATAATAATCTCAAGCTATGAGATGAGACTAAATTCTCATATTTGTGAATATGAATACTATTATCTGGTCCCACTACGTTGTTAGTCGAAGATATACATACTTCATATAAATAACAAAGGGCTCTAGTCTACCTTTGAGGAACAAAGTACAAATGGTGGAACCACATCATCATGTTTAGCCTACAAAATAAGTTGCAATTATACGTATTATCATGAGATTCTAATATATATACATGCTACTCACTTTGATCTTAAGGGTCTGCAATTTTGGGCATCCACAAATAAGTTCAATAGCACATGACACCATGTTAGCACTGCGAAAATCTATTCCTTCTAATTCAAGAGTCTTGAGGCAGGGTATGGTGGTGGCAACCTTCATTCGATAATCTGCCAATATCTATCAGTAAAGTTACACAGAAAAGCACTTTAATTAGTTAGGTAAATTATGGAAGACTTACTGAGATAATATGTAAAATGAACTTTAAACATCCAACCTTATCTTACCTTGCAGCTTAGAAAATCTAGGGTAAGCTTTTGAAGTTTGGGAAGAAGACCGATCAATTGAAAGATACTTGAAGTTGAGATCACTTCCATATTGTTAAAAGGACATAATCGAACATATAAAACTTTGATATTTTCATTTTTTGCAAACTCGCTTTGTCTGATTTTGCTTGTAAGATTGAGATTGCCAAATTTCAAAGTCTCAAGTAACGGACACCAAGAGATAAATTCCTTGCATTTGTCATTTTCAAACATTAACGAAAACATCTCTAGGTACAACAGATTTGGAAACCGATGAAAACAGCGGATGGAAGGAAAAATACAGTTATGAAGCTCCAAACGTTTCAAGTCTACACAAGAGAAAATATAGGTGGACAATTTAAGTGGTGTTCCACACAAATTTTGAAGTGTAAGCTCCTTAATTCCTTTACCAGACAAGAACAAAACCCAATGATTAACATCTTCAAAGCAACACTCAGAAAATATCCAAACAGAGAACTTTGTTATTGCTCCTTTGAGATTAAGAAGAATCCGGCTTATAACCCTCCCAAAATATTCTGTGCTACCTGAAGCTCTTTCTGTACATCGAAAGTAGGCTATGTCAAAGGTGAGTTGGGTGAGCATGGTCCATTTAAACCTCCATTTTGTAGACAATACGCTGGTTCTCACAGCATCTTGTATTGGCAAACAATCCATGATGTTAGTTATCACATTGTCAGGCATGCGGTTAATAAACATCTTCTTGTGTTCCACTTCCACACTTGGCTGCTTTACTACATGTCCCAGGAACCGGTTCCATTATTCTAACAATAAGACACATGTAAATCATCAAATTCTAACATATATCAGACAATAAATATTCTCGTATCCATCGCCATTTTCCTTAAATGACATATGTAACATTATTTTTTAACACGGTGGTTGATATTTTTTATGGTTTAGTGATGTGCAGGCCGGTAAGCAGTTCGTGTGGCCATGTTTAAGGTGTATTGGCACATAATCATTTAACAGGATCTTAAGAGGGCTCCCTATGGTACACTTTTCTTCCTCTTTCAATTTTGTCATTTCAGCTCCACCTCATCACTTTTAAAACTGAAATCCAACTAACACACCACTACATATACCACCTTAGTAACCACTGGGTAATAGCCCAGTGGCCACCTGCCGCCACTTCCTAGGAAGGAACCTGGGATCGAGTCTTACCAAAGGCAAACTTGAAATAATCAGAGAATTATTAAGTTGTTGAAATTTACCTGGACATTAGCTTGACTGGGGGATTAGTGGGTACCAAATAGTACATGTAATCAAAAGTTATCATCCAATTATCCTTTTTTTATATACTACTTCAGTAGTACTCTTCACCGACATTCCTCTATCCTCATCATTTTATATTTTATTAATTTATACACATATCCACACACATAAATAAAATTAAAAAAAAAAAAAAAATAACATAAAGGACCCAACACCCCACTTCTTTAGCTTGTCCCTTTTCTGACGCGGGGGACAAGTTTTAAAATCAAACAAGGGCGTGCCTATGGTGTTGATTTTATTCTAATACGGGTGGGGGAGAGCTTCCCCACTCCTCCACTCCCTTCCCCGATTTTTCTTCTCCTCCCCTCCCCTCCCCTTTTGCTAGGAGCACCTCGCCACCCCTTCCCTCCCCACCCTTTTCTATTTAATTTAATTTAATTTATATTTATTTTTATTTTAAATATTAACTAAAACTATTTTTAAATAATAATAATTGTAATAATAATAATAATATAATGTATAAAAAACAAAAATAAAAACAAAAAGGACTTTTGAACCAATATTATAAATAGTTTAAACTTTAGGGTATAAATTGTAAAATTGAATTGAATTAATTAATATTAATAGTGTACTGATGGACATGTGGGGCGTCCGTCTTGTTTCTCCTGCAACATCTACATACAAAAATGTGTATATATGTATGAAAATGGTAGCTTGTTTAAAAAAAAAGAAAAGAAAAGAAAAAACAGAACCAACGGTCACTTGTAACGTTCACAACATCGGCAGCAAAACCGGCACCACTCTCCCCATTTCCCTCCCCACCCCACCGGTACCGGAGGGTCAGCGCGGTGTGCCAACCGGTACCGGTCTGGTACCGGTTCCCTCCCCTACCCACTCCGTCCACCCTAAGTGAGGAGCAACCGACAAGTGCCATAGGGAGCCCTCTAACAAGATTACCTAAAAAGTCATGAGCCAAAAATAAATCAATGAAAACATACAATTTGTGAGATGAAGACATGAGATGAAGACATGTTCTTTTCTATACAAGTACTTATTTAGAAATTTTCCACGGAGACTATAATATGAATAATGAGCCAAAAATTAATTAATCTTTTTTATTCTTATTTAAAGCAATTCTAGTAATACATAATTGCATACATGTACTGTATATGAGATTAACTAAAAAGTAAAATTGGCTTTAATTTATTAGTATTAAAAAAAACAAAAACAAAAAACATAATAATGAGCAAGCAATCAGCCAATTACAAACACCATGAGAATTAGTACTGATTAATCATAACTAATTAATTGTCAAAATTGATAGTACACGGAAAAAATATAATATATACATATACATAGATACAGTCATATATATTTATATAGATTGATAAAGAGATCGATGTAGGTAATAACACACCTTTAAAGACGGTAAATAATGTTTGCCAAACCCTTTGGGGGTATCTGTTTATCCACCATATGTTTCAATTTGAAACCAAACTAATAAAATAATAAAAAACCCCAAATCACTGATGGGATTGGATTGAGATGTATTGCAAAAAAGGCGCCAAGAGTTTTCAAAAAGAAAAATAAAAGGCGCCAAAAGGTATTGGATTGGATGGGCCTCTTTTTATGGGTCTGGGCCTGTTAGAAAAAGATTGTTTGGACACATAAATCTGTCTAATGTTTGAGGCCTTCACTGGGCCTAATTTTCCTGGATAACCGATCCGCTATCTAATTATAGTCAACAAGTAAATCACGTACGATTAGGATCAAAGATTCAAAGAAACATGGGTTGGAGTTTGAACTCCTAAATTAAGCTTTTATGTTGCATGCCTCCACAAAAGACGATTCCAAAAGAAACTCACAAGAGACATCCAATGCATCTTTTACGAGTAAGTTTTTAGCAATAGACAAATTAATTTCATACATACACATATACTAGCATGATATTTACACAATGTGACGATGGCGGTAACGGCGGTTTGTTAGTAACGACAATTACTGGCCGGGGTTGGGTGATGTAAATTGATATAAATGTAATTTATGTAAAAGATATATTAAAAGATAAAGGTTTAGATTGTAAATTGATAATACAAAGGTATAGTGTGAAAATACCTTTCTCTCTCTCTCTCTTAAAGGAATCAAGCCTTTTTTCCAAATAATTATCACTCATTGAAATTCAATCTACCCATTTTCTTATGGGATTTGCTAAATACAACTTAAATCTTTTAAAATTAATCAATAATAAATCAAAGATTCTCCTAATTACTTCCGTTCCTTATATTCCATCCCTGCCAATCAAAAAATCGACCTGCCCAATCTTCAATTCATCACCCCCTTTTCTTCTTTTATCTTATAACACATTACAATTGACAATTAAAATTATAATACTAATATTTAGATATTAGATTGACAACTTATTGAAACGATATTAGATATCACCATCATCATTACCATCACCATCAATTTTGTATACAAGTACTGGTTTATGAAAACATACAATTTGTGAGATGAAGACATGTTATTAAGATTTGGAATAACTAATATGATGACTTTCTAAATTTTCGTTTGATTTGGCTGTATAATAATTTTTTATTTTATGAATTGTGGTATTTGATCTTATTATCTATCTAATAATAAACAATATAAAAAACAAAGTCAATTGATTTTATTTTTTTTTCCCTCTAAAATATGCATATTAAAGCAGCATGGTTAGATCAGTGGTAAACACCCTTGCCTCTTGAGACAGAGGTCAAAGGTTCGATTCTCATCCCATGCAAAGGTTGGAGGGCCTTTTCTACCATTTAGGTAGAAACTGGAAGCAGCCTCTCTACTTAGATAGAGGTAAGGTCTGTCTACATTTTAACCTCCCTCATACACCGTCAAGGTATTGAGGCTCAAAACCCGCACAAGTTGACACTGAGCAGTTACTTACTTCCCTCTAAAATATGCATATCACATATATCAATATTAAGTGAGTGAGGGCAAATTGGGTGGACCTAATTATGGAGAAGTAATGATTGAAATTTCACAAGACATTCTACTTGAACACAAAGGTGATGCTATTGATTCTATATTGCCATGTATTTATCCTGATCTTTCCGACTATGAACAAGAGGCAGTCACTTTCCCAAGTGATCGAGTTTATTTTTAAAAAATCGATTTTAATCATAGACCATTATATGTAGTCGTTTCACGTGTCAAGAGAAAAAAAAAAGAATTAAAGATGTTGATTCATGATGAAAACAAGCCATCTAAAAGGACTAGAAATGTGGTCTACAACTAAATTTAGGTTTATTGGGTTACTTTTTGGTAGAATAAAAAACAAATGATTTTCTTTGTTTTTTGATTACAAATAAAACATATAAACAGTGGCTAACAAGTAGTGTTTACGTACCGGTCAGTAGGTGTTCTTATTTTGAGTTAGAATAATAGCTCTAACAAGAGATATTAGTTTGCGAAAATATTACGAGTAAAAGACACCTCCCATTGTATGGGTTTCTTCTATTTTGACTCAATATTGGAACACCGCCCATTGTTACTTTGCAAATATTGAAATCATTCATTGGTTTTCTACTCACATATATAACTTTTAAAGAAAAAACTTTATAAAACTCGCGTGTTAACGAGGGTCAACATCTAGTTAATTCATTAAAAACAATATGGTCATGGGTGGATAATTTTTATTTTCATGATAAGACAAATTACTCCATGTATGTAACTGACCTAGTACTTAAAAAGTTCAGGACCAATACTAGGACTCGAGCACCAAATTTATTCGTTGAATTAAACTTGAAATGTGTCTGTAGCTGAAGGGAAACTAAAACTACTAGTATATACTGTATATAGGTATAGATATAGATATAGATGAACCATAAAAACAATACAAAAACCTTCACCATATATCTAAGTCAATAGTTTCACTTCACTAATAACGTAGTACCTAAATAAATCCAAGATAGGTCAAAAACAACATTAAAACTAGAGGAAGTCCACTTTGGCTGTGTGGGAGGCTCGACTAAGCTTCAACAATGTTGTAGCAAACACCAACTTTTCATCTGACGACAGAGATGAGTCTGAATGGATAACCATCTTCTTTAGCAAAGGGGAACCAGCAAGTAAAAACTTTATCATAACTACTTCAATTCGTGAACCTTTACAAGATCTAAACACCACATCTTGAAGCTGCAGTTGTCCCAATATGCTCTGGGCTGAATCAGTAGAGCAAAAGACGTATGGCAGAAAAGCTTGTGTATATGCAGCCTACAAGAATAGTCGAACAGTATTAATACGCACAACTATGAAATTTTAGGACAAAATCTATATATATTATACTACGACTACATGTCAATTCACTCACTGTCATATTTAGGGTCCGCAGATTTGGGGACGTCGAAATGATTCCCATAGCACATGCCACCTCAGCAAAACCACTAAAATTAATTTGTGATATTGTAAGAGTCTTGAGGCTGGGAAAGGTGTTACGGATCATTTTGTAGTTACCATCCAATTCTCCTGAGCACTGTAAGAAAAATGTACTTAGAAGATCAATTCAATTAGTTAGACAACTAATTAATACACATGCACTTTCTGTGATTAAACGAATAGTGAATTTTACAGGACCGAATTAGAGTTACCTTGCAATTTTGAAAATCCAAACTGAGCTCTTGAAGTCTTGGAAAATGGATACCAAACTGAAGGATTATAGGAACTGTGATCACCATATAGTCAAGCTTACACAATGGCAAAGACAGCACTCTAAGATTTTTTAGTTTTGCAATCTCAACTAATTTGAGATTTCCAGAAAGATAATTATGATAACTAACTTTCAGATTTTCTAGTAGCGGACACTGAATGATAAGTTGGCAACAACTACCGCTTTCAAAAGTTACCCGAAACAAGTCTAAGGTCAATAGATTCGGAAAACCACTAAAAGTTGGGGTAAGACTTAAACAACAGTTATGAAGGTTCAAATGTTTCAAGTCTAGGCAAGAGAAAAGATGGGTATGCAACTTAAGTGGTGTTTGATGGTAATTTATAAGAGTGAACTCCTGAATTCCTTTTCCAGACAAGAACATAATCCAATGATTTATATCCTTCACATCCAATACTTTGTAATTTGGTATATGGAGGACAAACTTTTTGATGGGACCTTTAAGTTGAAGGAGAAGTCTGCTTAAATTCCTCTCATCATAATACTTCTTAGTATCAAATACGAGTTGAGTGAGCATAGTCCACTTAAACCTCCAGGATTTTGACAAGATACTAGTACCTACCGCATCTTGGATAGACAAACGATCCAGAATATGAGTTACCACATTCTCTGGCATCTTGCTAATAACGTCAACTTCTGATGCTGATATATATTGATGATGCTTTATGTGTCCATGAAATGGTTCCATTCTACTGAATAAAAAAAGACAAGGACAAGTATTAAGTACAAAAGTATGGTAAAAACAAGACCGAAAAAGCAACGAACTCTTATCCCATAATGAAGACTGTAAATTAGCTATGACGACCTTAATATAAATGGGCATCTTAATAATTTGCATCTGCATTGCAAGTACTTAAGACTAATGGCAGATTATTCACTATATAAATTACAAGGAGAAACGAAATGAAGCAATGAACAGATTAGTTATTTATTTAGCATACAAAAAAAAAAAAAAAAACCTTGTCATATCTTAATAAATGCAAATGAAAAAATTAGAAAATTTTTTCTACTTTTCTGTAACTAAACGCATCTTAACTGATTACATAGATCATCGAAACTCTGTTTCTAGATCTGATACTAACCTTAATTACTTTAATATGTTATTTAACATTACAAAAAACCAACACTGCCTAATGAATGAGGAGCTGGTGACATAATGAATGAGGAGCCAGGGACTGAGGCCCCAATGAACACTAGCCATAACTATAACGGTCCTATGGGTTGTCGGGTTCCGCATAAAAGTCCTAACAATCCAAGCATGATCATATCAATCCGGTGAAGGGCGGGGTATAGAGTATGTAAAAGTGAAAAATATGATCAAGTTACCCGTTAACTAAACTCTAGTGCAATCAAAACATTTATGTAAAACCAGTTACAAGTTACAACATATATTATTAGAATTAGAATCCCCTATTCTCATTATGCCCTGAATAAAAAAATTAGACAGACAAAAGAGTTAGGAATACCTCAATATAAAGTAATTAGTTATCGACAATCAAAACGATCGATTAGGGTTAACTTCAATTATTTTGACCTTCCGTTAGAATGAGTGTGTGATACTGTGATTCTGTTTCTGTGTATTGTGTAATACTTGTATTTATCCCCTAGATTTCACAAAACTTAACATTGACTCCCTTATATAGTTATACTAGTCCTAATACCCGTACAATGTACGGTAGTTATATATGGATTGTATCATAAAGAACTTCGAAGATACCTTATACATGATTTATGAGTATGAAATAAATTTTGGTTAAAGTAAACGGATAATCAAAACTAAATTATAAACAATAATGATTAATATAAGATATGTTTAGTTAAAGTTTTATATTTACCTTAAATTTTTAAAATCATATCAAAATTGGAAATTGTAAGCATAGAAGATGACGACAAATGACTTTGTGATTTCGGATCGTAAACTCAACTTTTTAAAGTCTTCATGCTATTAACTTATTATAAGTAATATAAGTAATACAATTGAAAATTTGAGAAAGACAATAAGACAACTTTATTAATGAGAAAAACAATCAATCAAATAAGGTTATAATGTGTTTCGTATTTATAAGCTTAGAGTTAGAGTTTAATTCTATGTTTATTAAGGAAGTTGAATCCATGTACAATTAAATTAGTTAATTTAATAAAAATATATAAATTAAAAGGACATGTGTCGATCAAGGATTACGTCACTTGTCGTTTTAAGAACATCTCAATCATGTTTTAGTTTATTGGTAGATGGTTAAAAAGAATTTACTCTTTTATATCTTCTGATAAAAGTAAAAATTAAGTTGGAAAATTTATGAGGCCTTTATCTAAAGTCTCCAACAAAAGCCCTTTTCCGAAAGTGATAAACTAAAGATAATATAAATGAGGTTGTTTTAAAAAATCCACTTTTTCTATGTGCAAAAAAAAAAAGTTTAGAATACTTATACAGTTTATTTTAGTTTTTTTAAAAGTAAATATACAAGTCTTAACCTATAACGTAAACGTAAGCCCAAAACTCAAAAACTTGAGGTGTTCGTTAATACTTGCAATGGTGATGACAATCAATAGCATCATTGTACACGTTTTACCTACACTGTCTATTCGTGATGTCCTATCCCGGTTCATATTAAAAATATATATATATATTTAAAAAAAAAAATTATCCCAGTCTGTCCGAGAATAGAATGTTAATGTTAAAGGGGTCTTGAGTTCGATCCTTAGGAATGACAAGTCTTGGGGTTTTTTTCTCCGAATAATTGTAACGGCCCATGGTCAACATCTCGTTGTCTAGGGTACGTGCAAGGCTTCACCATTATACGGTGAGGTTTCCTTGATGTCGCATACCGACTGAATGTTCGGAAAAAAAAAATAATCTTAAAAGGAGATCAGTTGGAATAGAAGAATCAAGTGCTGCACGGATAATTAAATATGGTCAGTATGTCACCGTTTCGAAAGGAAATTAAGACTGTAAGGGCCTGATGGATTCATTTTGTCTATTTGTTGCCCTTTTTTGGTTGTTGAAATGCACTGTTAATGAATGTGTATGCTGCTGAATTGTTTATCTTTGTTTGTTCAACAGATTATATATGAATCAATCACTCAGGTTTGTTTTTTTGTTAAGAAAAAAATTTCCCTTTGCTTCTTACCACATCTACAAAATTACTATCATAAAGACATACAGAAACTGTAAATCATACTATGAAACACTTGTCCTACCTTAGTAAGAAAATACAAACATGGCAAAAAGAATAACCAACTAAATTGAAAGAACTAAAAAACTACTATCATAAGTACAATGGAGCAAAACAGAAGTGTTAATAAATACAAGAACCCTATTATGTTAGATAGAAACCTCTTGATTTCAGTGTAGTGATGACCTGAACACCACTATTTTTTCAAACCACCAAACATATTTCACATCATGGTACAGTACAACATGATAAAACATGTTTGGTAGTGTACAATATACATATCATATCACAAAATACAAAATATCACCTTAACACAACACATGATATTGAACTATTCTAGAACTGAGGGCCCATTACACAACAACTATAGGAAAAAAAAAAAAAAACTTACAATATTAAAACTAGTAGAAGTCTATTTCGGCTACAGGGGAAGCTCGATGGAGCTTTAACAACTTTCTAGCAAAAATCAAGTTCTCCTCTGACGACAGGGATGAGACAGGATGGATGGAGACCTTCTTCAGCAAAGGGGAACGAGCAAGTAAAAACTTTATCAAACATACTACATCCTCTGTATCTATAAAACCTTCAAACACAATACTCTGTAACTGAAACTGCCCCATTGAGTTGCAGTCTACCTCTAAAGAAGTAATTCCAGGTGGTGGGACATGATTATTGTGAGCCTACAAAATTAAGAGTTTTCATAAGCACAACAAAGAGATCTCAAGACTCAAGATATAATACATATGCATTCACTCACAGTGATCTTAACCGTTTGCAAATTTGGGCAGCCACAGATGATATCAAAACCACATGATAGCATAATACTGTCTGTCATGTTTATCTTACTTAATGTAAGAGTCTTGAGGGACGAAAAGACGGTAGGAAGTCTGTTTCTAGTACGTGCTTCTGGCACAACCTACAAGAAAAAGAGAACAAGTAATGCGTTCGATAATTCATGAAGTCTTGCTGTATCTTTCATAAAAGGACTTACGTTAGCCTTACCTTGCAACAGTAAAAATCCAAATCAAGGTTCTGAAGTTTTGGAAGAAAACCAAAAAACTGAACGATACTGAAACTTGTGATAGCTATAATTTCAAGCATACATAATGGGAAAGCCAACGTCTTTAGATTTCTAAACTTCGCAATCTCAACTGATTTCATTTTGTTGGCAGCATCATCATCACGAAATTTCAGAATCTCAAGTGAAGGACACCAGTTGATGAAGTCCCCAACAACGACGTTTTCATATCTCATACACGTCAGTTCTAAGCTCGACAGATTTGGAAAACCACGAAAACTAGGTGGAGGAAAAAAATGACAATTGCGGAGCTTCAAATGTTTCAACTCTAGACAAGAAAAAAGGTGGGTAGGGCAATTTAAGTGGTGCCCTAGTGAAATTAAGGAGAGTCAAATCCTGAATTCCTTTTCTGGACAAGAACAGAATCCAAAGACTAACATCCTCGACCTTGAATCCCGTGGGATATGGTAAATAAAGGACAAACTTCGTGACGGTACCTTTAAGCTGAAAGAGAAGTCTACTTATATCGTTCCCCGTGTAACATTTTTTGCTAAAATAAATGTTATCGAATACAAGGTGGGTGAGCATATTCCATTTAAACCTCCAGTCCCTGGACAAGATACCAGTCCTCACCGCAAGACGTATAGGCAAACGATCAAGAATGTTAGTTATCACGTTATCAGGCATGTTGCTAATAACATCTTGTTCTTCTGGTGCAAATTTGGATGCTTTAGGATGTCTCCGTTCAACGGGTTCCATTATTCTAACAAACAAAACAGACTTAAGCTATAACTGTATGAACCCATCCCAAATCAACAAATTATTAAGGCATGTCATTGAAAATGAAAGACGTACAATAATTATTGATTAATTTTCATGTTCCTAATAATAATAATAATAAAAGACGAATTATTAAGCAGATTATTAAGGTATCCCAAATTATTAAGCAAAATAGGCACTTATAAATAAACAATCTGAAAATTCCCCTTGAAGTCAATCGATTGAGAAGCTCAAACTTAATCAATACGAAAGCAGCTTAATTGGTTAAGATACTACAAATTAAATCAAAAGTCCGAAACAAACCCTAATTAGCTAAATTTCATTAAACCTACAATTAAATATCAACTAACAAATAATAATTATTTTAAAAAAATAATGCATATTTGATTTGATTAATAATCAACGTACCTTTGTGAGGAGTTAAGAGATTCTAATGCTTGATTGATCCGTGTGACTAGTAGTAGTATATTAATATCATATCACTCACTCTCACTCACTAGAAATTAGGAAACCATGAATTTACTCATTTAGGGGATGATTCATCAGAAAATGGACCCAGGCTTTCTAAAGCTGGTGCTGTAAATTTGGGCCACATATTTGGGCTTTCGTTATTTGTACTACTACGGTTTCGTTATAGGTTAAAATAAACTTTAAATATAGTTCACCCAAGTATTTCTACCGGGGCGTTACCCGAAAGAAAAACAAAAACTCTAGTAAACATTAAGCCAAAAAATAAATTTTTTGTGGCAAAAGTGAAAATCAAAGTTGTGGTAAAAACTAAAGAAAACGAACTTTGGTAATAAAATTTAGAAACCAAAAGTTATGAGGTAAAAAGCAAAAAAAAAAAAAAACTTTCGGAGCGAGAAAAAGTTTCCGTGATGAAAGTCTAAAAATTAAAAGTTATGTGATAAAAATAAGAAAGAAATAAATTTTTCATGAGAAAAGCTTATAAACAAAAAGTTATGTGACAAAAAGTAATTAATGCAAAACTTTGGTGGCAAAAGTTAAAAAACTTAAACGTGAAAACAAACTCCGTTAAATATGTTTTTGTAATTAACGTTAGTTAACCAAGTAACATTAAACGGTCGTTAAAGGCGTTAGTTGTTTTGGTTGTGCAATAACAACTTGTACTTTAAGCACTTAGGGAGGTACTTTTAGCTACAGTACTCCCCCCTCACATACCCAAGTTACATTTTAGTATTTATATATAGTTTAATCTTGCTACGAATCGAGGGTTAGTCTCCTCGTTTATAAAATATAACACGTAATGCTGTCTTTCACGAGTTTTGAGTGCTAATACCTCGATGGTGTGTGAGGGAGGTTGAGATGTAGACAACCTTACCTCTACCTAGGTCAAGAGGTTGCTTCTAGGTTAGTCTCCTCGTTTATAATTTTAAGTAAATAGGTGTCGTATATGTGTTAGACGACGTGCTATTCTATTCTTATTCCTAAATTACACGAATGCTTAAGATGAAACTCACACTCGAAAACTCCCTATTAATTCATCCCCACAAAATAAAGATATGGGTTTGAGATGAGACTCGAACCCAAATAAATCTTTCAAAAGTCAAATTCCTTATTAATGCGCCACTAATCTTATTGGCTTTTCTTTATATGTGATCAAAATCAATATTTTATACAATATTTTACACTGCTTGAAAAAAATCATGTGATTTACATGAACACTCGAACATCTTTATATCTGCCCTTAATCTCGAACATAATTTGAGGGTTACCTTTAAATCTCTGAAATGGATATGTTCTTACTGCTACTTATTTGATCAACAGGTTACCCTCTATTGTCTTAGCTGGAAAGTCACCTTATGAGTTGCTTTTTAAAAGTAAACCTAATCTCTCCCATTTAAGGGTTTTTGGTTGTCTTTGTTTTTCTACTATTCTCAATAATCATGATAAGTTCTCTAGTAGGGCTGAAAAATGCATTCTCATTGATTACTCAAATGTGAAAAAAGGTTATAAACTATTAAGTTTGGCAAATAAAACTATTTTCTTCTCAAGAGTGTGAAGTTTTATGAGAATGTCTTCCCTATGAAGATGATTAATAATGCTCATAAAACTTTCACTCTTGAGAATAATAATAATGACTCTTCTACTCAATTTGAATCTATTTTCTTAGAAAATGAAAATTCTATCAACCTAAACCCAAGACCCAATGATGAAAGGAGACATCATACTCCTGAAAGTGAAGGTAGTAACCTTGTTCCCTTTTGTAGCAATCAAGATACTGCCAGGAATCAACATGATTCCTTTGGTGATATCAATATAACTGCCAAGGAACAAGTGCAAACTGCAACACTTCCAGTTGATGAAAGAATCAACTCTGAGGGCAACTTTGAGGTAACTCATACTGATAACATTGAAACAACTCATGAGGCTGATAATCCACTCCCTTCTATTCCTAGAAGGTCTGACAGAACCTTTAGAACTCTCAAAAAATATGGTGATTATGTTCTTGGAAAAAAAAATTAAGCATAGCATTGCCAACTTTGTTTGTTATTCTAAACTGAATTCTGATGTTGCCTGTTTTGTGTCCAACCTGAATAAATTATATGAACCTAGTTCTTATCTTGATGCTTGTAAAGACCCCTAATGGGTTGATGCCATAAATTCTGAAATGGAAGCTTTGTACAAAAATGGGACATGGGAACTTACTGACCTTCCCTCTAACAGAGAACCCATTGAGTGTAAGTAGGTTTATAGGATCAAATACAAATCTACTAGTGAAGTGGATAAATATAAGGCCAGACTTGTAGCCAAGGGCTACTCCCAAAGAATGGGGATTGATTTTGATGAAACCTTCTCCCTGTTGTCAAAATGGTCACTATTAGAATCCTTATTACCACTGCTGTTAATAACCATTGGCCTATATATCAACTTGACATCAATAATGCCTTTCTGTATAGTGATCTTGAAGAGGATGTCTACATGATCCCTCCTCCTGGTTATCACTCTAAGTCTAACCTTAGGGTTTGCGAGTTTGTAAAGTCCCTTTATGGACTTAAACAAGCTCCTAGAAAGTGGAATGAAAAGCTTACTCAAGCATTGACTGAGTATGGCTTCATTCAAAGTAAAAGTAATTACTCCCTTTACACCAAACATGTTGATAACAATGTTACTATTTTACTTGTTTATGTGGATGATATTGTCATCACTAGTAGTTGCTTGAATGAAATTGAAAATTGCAAACAGTTTCTTAACACTAAGTTCTCCATTAAGGACTTAGGAAAGGTAAGATATTTTCTAGGCATTGAGGTCATTGATACTAAAGATGGTATATGCATGTCACAAAGAAAGTATTGTTTAGATTTGATTTCTGAATTTGGGGTGCTTGGATGCAAACCATCTCACACTCCAATTGATTGCAACTTTGTGTTTTCTCTTAATGATGAATCTGACAAACCATTGGACAACATTACTGAATATCAAAAGCTTGTTGGTAAACTTATTTATCTTACTCTCACTAGGCCTGATATATCTTATGTTGTGCACATATTGAGCCAGTTTATGCATGATCCACATGAAACACATCCTAAACTTGCTTTGAGAGTGCTCAGATATTTGAAAGGCTCACCAAGCAGGGGTGTTCTGTTTAAAAACAATACATCTTTGGTTCTTAGTGCCTTTGTTGACTTTGATTGGGCCAAGAATGTTACTGCCAGGAAAAGCATTATTGGGTTCAATCTTTTCTTAGGTGGTTCCTTGATTCTTGGAAAAGTAAGAAGCAATCTACAATATCCAGATCTTCAGCAGAGGCTGAGTTTAGAGCTCTAGCCTCTGTTACATGTGAGATCATTTGGGTATTGAAAGTCCTTATGGACTTTGGTATTGATTATCATGAAACAGTTTAAATCAAATGTGATAGTAAGGCAGCAATGCAAATTGCTGCCAACCTTGTATTTCATGAAAAAACTAAACACTTTGAGCTTGATTTATTTTTTTACTAGGGAAAAGATTGTTGATGGAATTATTGAGATCACAAAAGTTATTTCTGATCATAATATTGCTGACATACTTACAAAGGGTTTATCTAATGCTCAGCATAACATTTTGTGTTCCAAACTTGGGCTTGTTGACATTTTCCACAATTAAGTTGTAGGGGGTGTTATTTTATCAACTTAATTGTACTTATTTTATTGTATAAGATATGCAGGAACTCTTGCATGGACTGGTGTTGTTGCTCATTGGACTTTCAAGGACTAAAGATGTCAAGTTCCAAAGCTTATAGAAGAAAGGGACTGGAAAGCTACAAGTTGAAAGAAGGAGGGCTGAAGATGTTATTTTTGTTTCTATATATATGTCGCTTTGGCAACCTAGGAAAATCCCGTTCTTTCTTTTTGTTACCGTTGTGTTAAATCACAAGTATTTTCGATGTAATCGTCTATGGTAGCTAGGGTTTGTTCATTCAAAACATTTTGTATTAAACCTTTTATCTTGATTAATTAATCTTTCAGCTCTTTCGTTAATTTATTCTTTAATATAAGTATTTTACAATAATATCTTTATATTCTATAAATCTTTTTAACAATGTCTTTGAAATATCAAAATAAAAACGTGTAGAATAACTATTATAATTAATCTCAATATTCCTAATTGTAAAAGACGGATGGGCTTAATGGGTGTTTGGGATTGCTTAGGGTGCATTTAGTTCATGAATATGTTTTCTAGTTTTCCCTTTCCAATATTCTAGAAAATGAAAAGGGTTTTTCATTTCTAGAAAACCTTTGAAAATTTTGAAAACGTGTTCAAAATAAAAGATGCAAATTTCATTTTCCCATCTTAGAAAACTAGAAAATATGTTCAAATTCACTTGTTTTTGTTTTCTATTTCTCCATCTTTTTAGCTTGAAAAATAATAAAACAAAAAAAAGTAGTTTTCTAATTTTAGTTTGAAAAGTGGAAACAAGGATTTTTGTTTTCTTGAAAAATTGTTTTAGAAAAATGCAATTTGAGGCAGTGGCGGATCCACCTTACAATGAGGGTGGTCCCATGCCCTTCTTCAAGTTTGCTTAAATGTTATAAATTTTTCGCATTTATATCAAATATTTCGATCCTACGTATTCAGTTTGTATTTTGTATTGTTATAAAAGGGTCTCTGCCCAAGAAAAAAAATAAAATTCCAAGCCCACTTGCTAGTTGAAATATCTGGAAACAGTTCCCCTCTTTTACTCTTTTACCGTTTTACGTCTTGTAGTGCTGGAGGTTAAGAACTTAAGATACGTTGAATATAAAATAAATCACCAAAATAATTTTATTCCATATTTTTATCAAAAATTCTTATATAGCGCTTTGCATAGGTATTTTGTTTCTATTATTCTAAGTTTTTTTATAAATAAATTAACAATTGGGCCTTTAACTTTTATTTTGAGTTTTTTTTAATAATAATGATATTTCTTTAAAATCATTTAAGATTTAAAAACTAAAAGTTAGTTTTAATTAACATTTAATTAACTAATGGGCAAATACTATTTAACTATGCATATACTATATGGACTATGGAGTATCATTGTATGACACGATATTTTAATTTTTCTTTTTATTTTTTTACAATTCGTTAAAGTGTATGTCGTTATTGATTGGTGCCCTTTGCGAAAAAATTAACTAATGGGCAAATACTATTTAATTATACATATACTATATGGACTATGGAGTATCATTGTATGACACGATATTTGAATTTTTCTTTTTATATTTTTTTACAATTCGTTAAAGTGTACGTCGTTAATGATTGGTGCCCCTTGCAAAAAAAATTTCTGGATTCGCCACTGAATTCGAACGCGTTTTCTGTTTTCCTTGTTTTCTTGGTGTTTTCACGAAATAAACGCGTCCTTATTTTTCTGCTAATTTCTTGATTTATTAAGAAAATAAGCAATAACAAAACCTACTGCTCATTTTTTTTATAACTTAACTTTCCGACAAAAAAGCACTTATATATAAACGATCCAAAACATAATCGAATCAGAAGCCCCTAATATAAAACGAAAGTATCTTAATCAACAGTCCCAAAAAAAACCTAATTAGCTAAATTTACAAATAGGTATGAATTAACTAACAATAATAAATAAAAAAATGCATATATGTTTAGATTGATTAATAATCAACGAACCTGTATGGGGAATTTGGAGATCTTAAGTTAATGCTTGATTAATTGATTTGTGTGATATCATATCGATACTACACTGACTCACCTAGAAATAAAAAATGGAACTTGAGAGTGATAATAAACGCGGGTTTTTGGAAACTACATTTGGGCCACTTATACCTGGGCTTTAGAAATGACATTAGAGTATTACCATCCTTAAGGTAAAAAAATGCCTCTCTCATCTGGTGCATATTTTTTGGTGGGTTTATATTTCAAAGTTGACATACTCATACGTTGCAGCGGTGATAGAGGTGGTGATCCATCATATAGGGTGATAGGTCATATGGGTGATCAGTGATAAGTTGATCTACTTGACGGGCTCCGCCTTTAGCCGTACGAGTTTCGTCATCAGATTTAAAAATTCATCGAAAGTAAATCGAATGACCTTTCTAATGAAAGAGTATGAATTTTTAAGAATACTCATATAATTTTTATAATTTATTAATCTATGGTTTAGATAAAAGATTTTGAATGAATGAAAAAATCCATAAAAAAGTAAACTTTTTACCTAAAATTCTTAATAAAGGGAGCCTATTTAGTTTTTGTTTATTAAAAGGATCTCATTTTTTAAAATTTGTCAATAAAATAACATTGTTAGTTTTTAACGTTAACCCTCCGTTAAGTGTCACATTGACTTTAAAAATTGCTGACGTGGACCTTTAACTGAGAAAAAAAATCTATATAACATCATAATTATATGGGGGAAGGGAATATAAGGCTGTTAGGCACCTAAGTTGGGTAAAAAACTCCTCACATACCTTTTTTAAACCATAAAAAATCATGAGGGGCCAAACGTTTATTCAAAATATTAAAATATTGGTATGTGAAGGTTTTTCACCCAAATTGGTGCAAAAGAACCCCATACTCACTTTTCTCTATTTATATAGCTATTTACATATCTATTAGGCAGAAGTTATTTCTTAATCAGTTCAAATTGGGCAGAAGTTATTTACACACTAATCCGTTTAATAAAATCAAGGCATGCAAAGACATATATATTTGTCTTGTATAAGTTTTAATTAAACTAACAGATTTTGGGTTAACATACATGTCACATTATAGACAATTTAGTGAACTTTCATATTTAATTTGTAAAACTACATTTGTCCACACTCTAACTAAATATCTGGCATGGTCCAAGTGGACAAATGTGATGTTACAAATTAAATATGAAAGTTCACGATAAAAAAGTGTGAACTTTTAAAATCCCATAATTTTAAGTGTGGATTTAATTATCCAAATTTTTAAACACATAAAAAGCGTGACAAATTTTTTAATTTGTTTAAGCTAACTAAAATTGTGAACAAATACAACATTATTTGTAGTGGCAACAATGTATAAATGACTAACATTCCTCATACAGATGCGTTTATACTGGTTCGATTTCTGACAATGCGCCCAAGGGTAATGGGCAGAGGCGGATCTACATACAAGAAGGTAGGTCCTAGGACCTACCTAAGTTTTGGAAGAAATTTAGAGGTTATATGATAATTATTTCAAGGACATGCCTAAAAATCTGATTAGGACCTACCTTGGCATCTTATTGTTGTATAAACATTCAGGTTTGGTGGTGAAATCAGGGACGGAGCCAGGATTTGGAGTTGGCGGGAACCGAGTGACGACATATATACTCCTAACATTTTTAACGTAGTTGGTTTATGGTTGAAGAATGTGACATTTTTTTGTCTCTTCAACCTACGCATCTACATGTCCGGTACATATATCACTATAGTCGTGTGAATAGTTGTTAGTTGTGACTCATATGTTAAATCGTTTTGTAAAATTTTTAATCTAGACTAATATCGTAAAAATTATTATATAAATAAAATTTTATGACAAAATATATAACGTTTTATTGACAAACTTTTCCTGTGAAAAATAAAACGAAAAAACCCCAAATAAATCTATGTTTAATTGTTTGACATTAACAAATATCTAACTTGTTATTAAAAACTACAATTAGAACAACACTTTTTATTTGAGAAAGTAATTGTTTCTAACATAAAATATTTTCTTAATTATATTTATAAAGCTAAACATATAATTCTTAGTTTTTTTTCTCCCAAGACAAATGCAAGTAATATTTAAACATAATAGATAATATTATAATTAATATAATATGTAGAGTTTAAGGTCTAATAGGTATTTTTAACTTGTGATGCGAAAGGTGTTTTTGGCTGCTTAAATTTGAGATCAAAGTAGTGTAATATAAAGTATAAGGTTTAAAATGTATTTTTATTCATATTTAAGGGTCTTACTAATAAAGTATAAAAAAATGTCGTCTTCTTCACTGAGCTAGTTCTTTTCTTCCATTAGCATATACAACTCCAATTTGAAAAGAAAAAAAAAGCATTTCATACCTAAAAGAGAGAATTTCATTTTCATCTATCAGCCATGAAGGAATATTGTAAAGAAAAATATGAGTCATTGAGGGGGACCAAGCACCCCCGAGCCCCCCTCTCCCTCCCTCCCTGGGTGAAATGTTTTTCTCCGGCGACTGTAAAAGAAGAAACTAAGAAAAGGGATGAAGATGGCATGCCGTTTAAGAAAATGAAAGAAAGAAGATGCAGTAGTTATTATTTAATACTCCCTGACTAGAAATATGGTGAAGCACGTGTGACTACAAAAACCAACAGAGTGCTATTTTTTCCTTTTCTTTTAATAAATTTATTAAAACTTAGAAGTGCCCCAACGGTTTTTTTTTTTTTTTTTTGTCTACGAGTAGTTGCTTACCAACTTATGATGTATATTTTTCTTAGCTAAAAGTACAAGCTATAAGAGCTAAGGTATAAAGAATGAAACAAGATTTGATGTTTTTTTTCTTTTATCTTTGTTAACATGTAGCAATTATTAATTTAATATTACATTTATTAATTTAAGCCTGAAATTATATAAAATCGTTCAAAACAAGATCTGATGTTTTCTTTTAATCTTGGATAACTGCTGAGATTTATTAATTACTATTATCATTTATTAATTTAAGGCCCCAATTATATAAATTTTTCAAAACATGGATTTGTATTGAACATAAATTAATTTTAAAGTAAAAAACATATAAAAAATTGTTGTGCGTTTTGAAGGGCCAATTTATATTTGAAAACAAACATGATAACATTATGTTAATTTTAGTAGTTTTCATATATATTTACGTATTTTATATGAAATTTATAATGGTTTTGGTATTATGCATTATTAATAATCTAAAACTGCCTTTGTATAGAATTCATGTTTATATATATATATATATATATATATGCATTTGTGAACCGATAATTTATCATGTGAAGATTAGTATGAAGTATTATATTGGTATCATATAACTTATACGAGGTATTGGGGTTAGGGTTCTCTCCATTACTTTTTTTCTTTCATTTGTGACCTGACCCATTTAATTTATTTTCCATCCCAGAACTAAGTCGTCGAGTCAAAATTAAGGATCTACGTAATTTGAAATCCTGGATCCGTCACTGGTAATGTCCGGAAAAATCAAATTAATACACCCAGTGTGGAGCCGGTCAGGTGTGGCAGTCAACAAAATCATTTCCAATTTTCATTTTTTGAGATCCACGTACATTTATCGATGATTTACGTGTACCTCGTTTTGGGAGCATGCATGTGATGGTAATTACTACGAGCAATTAATTATTAGTAGTCTCATTACATCAAAATGAGTATCGGGTAATCGGGTGAAATTTCAAAATATTCGGGTCTATCTATGAATCATTAGAAAATAATGACGGCTATAAATAGATAGTTGAGTTACCATACTACCTCACAATACAAACACTTTCCTTAAATAGAAATATATATAATATTACTAAAAAGGAATTATATAATCATGAATAACAATAATATGTATGCAATGGTGATTTTTCTACTTGTTATATCAAATACGATCAGTTTGGTATTGTGTTCTTCTTCCAACAATGATGAGGTGATTTCCATGGTCGTGGAAGAAAAAACACCTTACATGCAGCCATCAGGGATTATGGTCAGTACGTGTGTATATATATATTTCATTAATTACCTATACATCTTTTACAATAACATATATGCATGTTAGTTAGCTTACTATATATAGATACAACAATATGCATATGTTACTATTATTGTATATTCTTAACACTTCCTCTCGCGTTATATATCTTTAATTTGATGGAAAATATACAGTAATATGTATTGACATATGTATTAATTATGTTTTTTTTTTTCTACTACAATTTCTCGATCTATCCAGGATCAGAATCCGGTTCAACTTGGACGATTCAGTTTAAAAGATGGGAGGTTAGTGACACTATCGCGGCATGTGAACGGAAAAGAGAATAGCTGCGTTCCTCCTGACGATCCGTGTGGCGCGCTTGATTGGTGCTGTGAAGGCCTTACATGTGACGGGTACTTTGACGGAAGGTGCAAACGCGACGCAGATTGCCTTCCTGCCAAATCTGGGTGTGGCGGACTCACCGAACCATGTTGTTATCCCTATAGGTGCAATGCACTCAAGTATGGACAATGTGTGTAGCTATCTAGCTAGCTAGCTATATAATGACAAGATCATCATCAGTTGTCTTTTTGTTGTACGTAGTGTTTAATAAAAAACTGCATTATATTGCTGTATCGGTATATATCAATGAATTAAGTTCATTGATACATGCTGTAATCGAGTAGTCTTAATGACTCTATCGCGTGTACGTCTTTTGATTGTTTTTAATAAATAATAATGCAGTGATCTTTCCCACCCCCGCATTTTAGTGTATTATTTATGCAGTATTGAAAGTAACACATGGGTATATTTGTGGTCGATCGATAACCGGCCACTCAAACCGGACAATAATTCGCTGCCTATGTATAGTATAAAGCACTTATATATAAACTATCCCAAAAATCATCGAATCAGAAGCCCCAAATATAGAACGAAAGTATCTTAATCAAGAGTCCAAAACAAACCCTAATTAGCTAAATTTATAATAAGGTATCAATTAACTAACAATAATAGATTGAAAACATGCAAATTTAATTAGATTATTGTTTAATAATAATAAACGCACCTGGTACCTGTGTGAGGAATTTGGAGATTAATGCTTCACTAATTGATTTGTGTGACTACTGACTAGTATAGTAGTATAATATCATATCGAATTATCGATACTCACCTAAAAAAAAAATATGTCTGGGGCCTTGGGGCCTGATAAACGCAGGGTTTTTGAAACTATATTTGGGCTTTTTAATGAGTTTATATTGAGTTGGCTTATTCTCCTGAAAGTGTATTTATCATCGTCACGTATAAGGTATAATAGTGTTTTTAAGGCAATAATTTGGCCAAATTACCAAAAATGTGGGGGAATAGAATTATAGGTTCTAAAACTACTCAAGTTTAACTTGCGCGAGGATTTTGATGGAGCTTTGGATCTGAAGAGCTTTGATTTTTTTTGGGTTATCTACTTCAAAACAGTTTATACATTAAAAAAAAAAAATTCATTTGTTCATATTTGGTTATAAAAAGTGTAAAAAATTTATAAATTTAATCACATATAAAAATGTGTAGAAAAAAATTACATTTAAAAGTGTGAACAAATTTTAAAAATTATAATTTTTTCATACTTATAAATGTGTAAACAAAATAACACTTAAGAGTGTGAACAATTGTCAAATATTTTCACACTTAAAAATGTGAAAGCCAATTTGTAATACATGGTTTCTTTACACTCCTCATGTGTGAAGAAAATAGGCGTTAACATTCACATTTTTAAGTGTGAACAATTGACATATTTTTACACACTTGAAAGTGTGAACTTTTCTTTCTCATATGTATAAGTATGTAAATATTGTGATTTTTTAAATTTTTTCACACTTTTAAACGTAAATTATTTCTATACACTTATAAATGTGATTAAGTTAACACATTTTTTCACACTTTTTAAAAGTATTAAAAAACAAGTGTGAAAAAAATGACATATTTGTTGTAGATGCACAACACAGAGTTTTAAATGATGGTTAACATGTGTTGGCTTAACATCTTCAAGATTAACTAATGTGGTCTTATCTTTTGTTGTTGAAGAAGAAACTATAACGAACCAATAATGCAAAACAAACTAAATTAAAAGGGATAATAATAACAATAACATAAGAATTAAATGTTAAATAATAATAATGATTAAATATGGACAAAGTATATAAATAAAAAAGCCCTTTTGATAGTCGATCGTAGGTTTCTTTTGTGGTAGGTTTTGTTTTGTTGAGAATATGTGAGGGTTTTTGCTAAATAACTTTAGTGATTTTGAAACATGTATTCAATATCTAAAAAATGAAATGGCTAAAAGGAATAAGAAAGGAGCCACTAGAAGTTCCAACCTGTTGGAGATAGTTTACTCTGAAATTCGTAGCTCCTATCCCGCATCCATCTCAAGACATACATCATTTATTACAATCATTAACAATTATTCGTGTTATATGCACCTATATTTGATCTAAACCCTTAGAGACTTTTATTGATCTTAAAACTTTGGTTTTAAACCAACTTGATCGAAAAATAAAAGTTGCGAGATCAAATAGAGAAGGTAAGAATTATGGTAGACATACTAATATTGGTTAATTAGCTCCTGATCCTTTCCATAACGGTTGAAAAGAACATGACATAAATTAACCAATACACCATGATTGGTTCTCCTCAACGAAATAATGTTTCGAAAAGGATAAATGGAACCTTAGTTGTAGACATGGTGAAAAATATGTTTGCCAACACGAACTTACCTACTTTCTTTTGAACATAGGCCTTAAAACAACTTTTCATATACTCAATAAGAGTTCCATTATAATCTGTACCTAAGACTCCTGGACAGAAATGAAACCGAGTCTAAAATATATGAAAGTGTGAGGTTGTTTTGCCAAAGCATAATTCTATCTTAAAGAAACTGGATCCAAAATCCCTTACATGTTTCTTTATTGGTTAACTTGATAACTTATCATAAAAGGTTATTGTTTTACTGTTTTTCCTACACTCCTAGCATTATTGACACGTAGCATGCCACATTTCTCAAGAACTAAGAGATCAGTGGGAGCACGATGAATCATAACTTAAGATTTGCAAGAAGAACAAGAAGCGGGGGAAACGACTTGTCAGTTATTATTAAACCTCCGATAAATCCTCTTGTACCTAACGCTGCTCCTAATTACACTGACTTACTTTCTCCTAATCAAAATCCTAACCCTCCTAATCAGGATACTAATAATGCTAAAGCATCTTCCTTACTAAACCTGAAAGTCAACTTAGGAGATCATCTAGGTCACGCAAGGCCATCACTTTGATGATTTCATAACTTAATTTACTGAAGTTGAAACATTGGAAAGCTTACTGATCCTACCTCTTATTAAGAAGCCATTAATAGCAATCGAGCCGCTTAGTGGAATGAAGTCATTATTTAAGAACTTAATTCCATGTAGCATAATGACGTTTGAGACTTGTCTTGAAGAATCCAAACCCGTAGGTTGTAAATGGATCTTCAAAACCAAATTTGACCCGAATGAAAACGTCGAACGCTATAAGGCAAAACTGGTTGCGAAGGGCGTTACTCAAAAGGAACGAATCGATTATCAAGAGACCTTATCTTTTGTCTCTGTTAAAGAATCCTTAAGTATTATCATGGCATTCGTATTATGATTAAGAGTTACATTAGATGGATGTTAAGACCACTTTCCTAAATGGTAACTTGCGATAAGACGTATACATGTGAACCTGAAGTTACAGTAGGTATATAGCACATGGTCTGCAAGTCGAATAAGTCCATGTACGGGTTGAAGCAAGCATCACTAAAATGGTACCTTAAGTTTAATGAAGTCATAAAAGGACAAGACTTCCTAAGTAAATCGAGTGGATTAATGCACCTATCTTAAGATCAATGGGAGTAAATTTTCAATCCTTGTTTTGCACGTAGATGATATTATACTTGCAAGTAACAACTTGGATATGTTGCGTGAGTCGAAGCGTTTACTTTCGCATAATATCGACATCAAAGATCTCGATGATGCCCCTAATGTCATAGGTATCGAAATACATCAGGACATGCGTAATGATGTTCTGAGTCTTTCTCAAAAGACTTATAATGAACACATCTTAGAACGCTATAACATGCAGCACTACACACCCACTATAGATCTAGTAGTAAAAGAAAACATATGTGATTGTTTCTGAAGTCCAAAACATTGAGATTAAAAGGGAGCAAATGAGGATGATACATTACTCACAATTAGTTAAGAGCATTATGTACACTCAGGTCTGTACTCGTCCAGATATCGCTTATATAGCCGATATGCTTGGGAGTTAACTATCGAATCCCATATTAGCATACTGGAAAGTGGCTAAAGGTTCTACGATATCTGCAAATAACCAAAGACTACACATTAACTTAGAGAAGAAGTGTTTTGGTCAAAAATTACCTAAGATAATCTACGTTGAAGACTTAGATCAATAATGTAACCAAACTTTCGTTCGTGAGGTTGTCTGCCTAAAGATCTTGAAAGGTTAGTTTACTGAGATGTTAAAATAATTGCGAAAATGTAACGTATTTGCTAAATATTGAATAATCACGTAAAATAATGCTAAAATGAATGTTTTTATCAAGATAAGACTGTAAAAGTAAAGATCTACTTGTAAAATCTAATAAATGAACATATAAAGTGCCAAGATCTTGAATAAAAAACGTTAAAACATGATGATATTTAACAAATTCGTTAAGAAACAGTATAAAAGCATAAAATATGAGTAATTAATGTACTTGAACATAGATAAAATGATTACTTTGTAAAAGTTGATCTAAAGTAAGGAAAACGTAAAGTTATGAGCGATAATCGTAAGAAAAACGCTATATAAAATATATATATAAAGTAAAATGCATAAAAAGAGTAAGAACACGGTGATTTGTTGACGAGGAAAAACCCTTAATCCTTCTGGATTACCGGCATAAAAACCCCAGGAGGAAGCAATCGTCCCTCTGTGCTACTTTTATTATTCTAAATCGAAATTAATTACACTTCGAGAGCGCAAATGATTGATCTAAGTGTTACAATGATGAAAAGTGTTATGTGGAATGTGTTTATAGAAGAAACTAGAGAGAAATATGTGTTTTTTCTGGTCTAAGACGAAGTGCCTAAGCCTGCAATCATTTGCCCCTTTTATAGAGAAATTAACCAACTAACTATTCTAAAAATCTGGGATCTTGGAGCTGAAAATCGGGGATCTTGAGCTGATTCTTCTTTTTGACTTGATTACTTGGTAAATGGACGTTATGGAGCCATTTTCACACGTTTCAACCATAAATTCCGACTTTGGGGGCAAGTCTTCCATTTTAATCGTTCCTATACAGCTAAATCACAGAAATAACGGTCAGATATCTTATAGCCCCAAGATCTTGAACCACGAAGATCTTGAACCACAAAGATCTTGGACCACGAATGTAAGTCCCAACTCAATAGATGGTACTAACTGAAAACACCTCAATGTCAATGGTGAGATTTCTTTGCAATATAAACATTGAACTGGAGATGACCAGTTACAGTGAATGTATACCAAGTCCTTGGTTAGATTACTTAAATGGTGACAATAAGTAAATGACAATGCAATAAGTAAATACGATAAAGTAAATATGGTGAGACCAAGTTGTAATTTTCAAATGTATTTTATTTATTGATGTGAAATAAAATAAAAGGTTGTTCCGGAACCAAGATAATACATAATTGTAAATATCTTAACAACCTATGAAATACAGTTGATCTATACTTGGAAATTCTCTTTCACAATCGAAACACTTAAAGTTGTGAAGTGTTCCCTTTTACGATTGAGAGAATATTGCACAAGTTTACCAAGAATATTGCAAAAGTCTGAATATGCAAAGTTATATTCTTGTTGTGCAAAGACCTCTATATATAGACAAAGTTGGCATTGGGATTCCAACTTTGTAGTATAGATATGGTTGACAACATTTAAGGAAACTAGTTAAATTCCTTTGAAATGCTTGATAAGGTAAGTCAAGATGTTATTTTATCCAACCTGCTTTATGCACTTTTATACTTTAATCATACACAAATGATATTGTCTTGTATAAAGCTGCATAAAGCAGAAAGGTCTTCCTCGTAATCAGTGTAAAGCATTGTAAAGACTTTAAACTGATGGTCTCCAGTTTGAGTAGAATGCCAACTGGGCTTCGCTGCCATTGTCATTCTCCATCTTCCACTTATTGTCTTCAACTCCAACCGGAATGTCTTCAGTTTTGTTCAGATCTCAACTAGAGGAAGTCATCAGTTGCATAACTGTATATTGCAACTGGACTTCTATATTTCAGGACAATTCTTCTGGACTCCAGTTGCAACTGGAGAGGCTCCAGTTTTCAGCCAAAACTGGACCTAACAAATTTCCCCTAATTGTCCTGAAATATTGTCAAGTATTTTCAAACTTGTTTCTATACAAGTTTAAGTTTGAAAAACTTCTGTGTGATAAAACCTATTAATTTTCCAAGGCATTTTTATAGATCATCAAATGCCTTGGGTACTAGTTTTAATGTTTGTAGATTTTATCAACTATCTAACTTGTGGCTTACAATCTGGCAACTAGTATATACAATAATTTTACAACAGATACAAGAGATTTAAATAAAATTACAAGTAGATAGATAGAAGGAAAACTTAAACAGATGGCCCTTCGCCAGTTTTCCTTCTCTTGGCAATTGAAGAAATTGGTTGTTTATCCTCTGGATCAACGTTCAATCTTTCCTCAACGCTTTCCTTGAACTTGATCAGATTTTGAAGCACATGGATCCAACCTTTTTTAGCCTTGTTCTTTTGTTGCCGTGCTTCCAACAGATTCAGCATCTCCACATGCTCAAAATGACCATATTGATGAACATCAGGGTTCTCAATTGAGAGCTTTGGTCCATTGAAGTATTGAATGGTAACCACAAAGTGCTTTGCTCCAGGTTTGATAGATACACTTATTTCAGTAATCTTACAAGGATTATATCTTCGCTGCTGAACTTCAGTCAAGTATGCACGTGCTTCAGATTCATTTGTTAGTTTGATCTGATCAGTGCTTAGTTTGTATACAACAGTTCAGATATCTTCAGTTGATGGCCCATTGGGTTCTACCCAAGTCCTCAGAATTGTATCCCTTGGCAAGGGTTTTGTCTTTGATTTACTCTTGGACTTGGGTGGATTCAACACTTGTTTAACCACCTTCTTCACCTGCTCAATTCTTTTTAGAATCCCTTTAGTTCTCACTTCCTTTGCCTTCTCCACTGAAATGTTCAAATTCCTGGCATCATGCTCAGCTTCATCATCTTGATAATGCTTATCCAGTTCAACCTCCAGCATTTCTTTCAAGGCATCAACAATTTTTGCATCATGTTTAACCTTCTTGTTTCTACAAGTGTCATGCCCAAAAGATGAGAATCACTGGCATCAAGTAAAGTGGAAGGAAAGGTTTTTCTAGATTCTACTTGATTGATTTTCATTTGTTTCTTCCTTTCCTTAATTTCATTCCCAATTCTTGCCAGTCTTTTGCTATCACTTTCTGCCACTGGAGGAAGCTGATCAACATTGCCAGTTTCAAGTATTGGCATATCAGTAGCTGGCTGGGCAGATTTATCAGATGTAATACCTTTGCCCTTATCCACATTCCCCCTATCTCCCACATCCTCAAACTCTTCAATGTGCCCACCAGCATCAGTACTGGTGGCAACAACAACATGGCTAGCATTAGTACTAGCCCCAACAACCACCAATTCTTTCTCAGTACCTGGAGCTTCAACAACAGTGCGGGGTGCATGAACAGATCTTTCCCCCTTGGCAGCATCTAGTCCTTTTCTTATGGCTTCAAAATCACTATGAGTAGATGGTAAGCGACCTAGAGGCTGCCACGACTCCATGTTCTTGCACTCCTTGAAGAATCCACAAATCATGCGAACTGTCCTCCACAAATGATTGATTTCTTGAGACTGAACCAAAACATTGCCACTGGTGGTGTCTTGACTCATTTGAATAGCTTTAAGTATGTTCAACTCATCTGGAGAGAGCCCAATTGCAACCACTTCCTTAACAACCTCCTTCACAACTTCCTTTTTCTTTTCTTTGCCAGCTTCAGTTGTCAGTTTGTCAATAGTTGTTGTATGATCAGATACCTTGGTGACTAATGTATCAAGACTGTCCCTCAACTGGTTGATCTCAGATGTAATTGGAGTTAGATCAATCCGAGGCGCGACAATCTTGGTGATCTCAGACATCACTTTTTCAATTAATTGCTGTTCTTTGGTAGCCAAAGTATCTTCAATCTTCTGACCAACTAAAGTGGCCAACTGTTGCCCAAGCTCAATCACATCCAGACCAAGTTTTTCAACAAGATCCTTAACCTGTCTTTCCAATTCTTTCAAATCAACCTCTGAAGATCTAACAATTGTGGTCTACAGGTTGGTGATAGATGATGTGACATTGGGTTGACTTAGTTGAAAAGTGAAAGTGCGGTTTGGACCCATTAAACCATGATCTAACAACATCTAAGTGTGCATAATCCACTTAAATTTGTCTTTGAGGTTTCTGATTAAATCAAGACATATATGCACGAATTACATGAAGAATAAGAGATAAGAACAGATGTAAAACTCGTGAATATCATTACTCATATGGATATTACACCAAATCAGTATACATCTGACTGGCACGGGGTATAGATCTCTACCCCGTGCGTGTTGAATAGTTTCTGTTGCAACTCAAACCATTAATCTACAATTGTAACCTAATTCTAGTATATATAGGCTGCTTCATGGGCTGGGCTTCCATCTCGTTCGTGGGCTCCGCACATCTTCACACGAACTAGTTGCCTCGTGCTGACATCATCACGAGGTGATGATGATGTCATCATGACCTTGATGATGCCTTCTCTTACATCATAATCAGCCCTTAGAATTGCATTGCAATGGACAATAAAAGGTGCTCAGAAGTTGCATCTACAAAAAGCTTCTCTTAAAGATGTTGCAAGTAAATTGGAGCTGGTAACTAACTCATTGAGTTTCTTGAACACCAAGTCTTCATTATCAGAAAACTTGTTGATCCCCAAGTCAACCACTTTGATGTTTGTCATATGTTCTTTGTGGTACTTGGAGAGTGACTTGGTGTTTTTATCTAGTACCTTTTGAATATCCTCCACCCTCGTAAGAAGGTTTTGGATATCGGCTTGGAAGGCAACAAATTGACTATCCCATGAGGAGGGGAAGGTGTCACTGGACCAACTCTGAATGCTACAGATGCAACTGGAGGCGGTAGAACAATATTGGGTTCTCCAGTTGATGTAGCACCAGATGAAAGAAGAGGAGTTGTTGTAGAAAGAAGCTGAGGAGAAGCAAATTGTCGTTCATGCTGAGAATGCTCAGGTGTGAACGATGGCGACGGTGGTGTTAGAATATGTCTATTTCTAGGCACATTCAAAGAGTTTAATAGTGCTCGGGAGGCATATGGTGGAATTTTAGTGAGCGATGAGTAATCTTGGGAGACTGAAACTGGAGGATCTAGGGGCCGATCAGAAAAGGAAGGGGGCTGATCATGTACAGATGCATCAGCCATTTCCTGATCAGATTGGTCTCATCTGAATCCAAAGATTCAAGTTGAAACTCACCCTTATTTATGCCTAGATCCATAAATGATAGGGGTGGCTGAACAACTTCTTCAGACTCCTGATGACCAGTTCCAGTTACCTGGATGGTTTCATCAGTTGGGGGATCCATTGCCGAAGCATTTTCTCCCTGGAAAGAAGGTTACTTGTGCCTCAACAACAACTGCTCGATCGTCAGCTGAAGTATCATTGGCCGAAGAGTCTGGAACCTCGATCTCTAGTTGTGACTGGCCAGAGAGTTCATCAGTTCATGCAATCAAAGTGCCAGAAGTTTGGTTCTCTAAGTTGAGTGCTGACATGGACTCTAATCTGGGTTGGGTTGACCCAGTTGCATCTTCACCACCTTCACTTAGAGAAGTTTTGAGGGTGGTTGCTTGCGGTTCATCCCTTTGACTATCTTCAGTTGCTTGTTGGGAAGCAGCTGAAGGGCTGGCTTGGGTACTAGTGTCAGTGGCAACTGCTGACAAGTTCCTAGAACGTTGTTTCTTTGACCTTCTTGCCTTTGGAACTACCTGGACACCTGTTGGGAGGTCTCCAGGGTACACAGTCTGGGAAACAGACAAACTGGAGCTGGCGAGGTTAGACTCTTGCCCAGGTTCGGCAATTGTCACAATGCCAACAGACGAACTGGTGGGTCCCTCATTGTTTTGAGGCCCGCCCAGTTGTCTTTCTGACTCACCTGGTATTGGTGCATCAGTTTTAGCGAATGCCAACAACATTCTTTGTGGAATCTGGACTTCATTCACAGTTGATTCAAGGTTGTCCAGATTCCTAACTAATTCTGGGACAAAGTAAAGTGATTGTGTGTTTTTGTATTCATCTCTGCCCAAAAGCAACTTAAAACATAAAGAAAGAAAACGCGAAAATGGGATACATCGTCCCCTGTTGCCTTTCAATTTGAAGACAAGGCTTCTAAATAATATATTCGCGAAATCAACGCTTAAACCATTCCACGGGCAGTAAGCCATCCCTGCCTGGAAGGAGTTGATCTGGTCTAATCCACCAGAACTCCCACCCATACTTTCAACCAAGTGTATGAGGAAGTACCTCTAGGATGGCGTGTGGCCTTTCATCGTCATCGGACCTTTGGTTCTCAAAACCCAATTCTCAAGTACCTCCTTATTCCCCATATCAAGGAGTACCTGACGAAAATTAATGTTTGGGGATATTGTAACTGGAGACTCACCCTGTCTCTAGTAGTTGAGGTGTAGGGCGTCCCTTAACGTTTCAGTTGTGATGGTACACCTGACAGACCCATCCTTAAGAGTGAAGGAAATGGATGAACTGTCATCGGAAAGAGTGGCGGTGTACCAGAACTCACACAAGTAATCATGGTACATCTTGTGTGGGTTCAAGGAAAAGGTCTCGCCGATGGGAGAATCACGAAGAAAGGATTGGATTCTCCCAGTGAGGGTATCGGCGGCCTGTTGCCCTTTTAAACTGGCCATGGGGTAATATTGGGTTTAATTTAATTAATTTTGAATTGATTGGGGCACCTACGGCGTGCTTAACATTTGAAGATGGATTGTACTAAACGGTGAGCAAATTCACATTGCGAGTACGGGAGGATGAAGCTTTAGGAGCCATTTGATTTAAGAAGGAAATTGAAATTTGGGATTAGGGTTTTTTTATTTATTTAAGAAGCAAAGAGAGAAATGAAGCAATTTTGATGATTGGAATTGAATGAAGGAATGTGAAACGAAAGTAAATATGTTCGAAGTAAATAAGGGGTATTTAAAGGTTGGATTCATAATCCCAAAGAATAACCAAGAATATTTAATTACCAAAACTCAATAATTAAAAGATATTTATAAATATTACTTTGAATTTTGAAGCAAAAATTTAATTCTTGGTGTCAGCATTAAATGCTACGACGGCTTATATACCCACCCGCCCACTATTTTTTCACAATCCCCATTAAAAGTGCCTCTTTTTACAACATGGTGTTGACATGTCATGTGACAGTTGTGAGTGGGTTAAACTACTCGAGCGTCTTCATGTGTCACAAACATTGACCAAGTATTATTACCATTATGAAAATCTTGTTAACCTCCAGTTATAAGACACGACCAAACATGTGCATTGGAGGATTAGTCCAGTGCCTGCTTCAACTGGAGAGCTCTCCAGTTTTAATTTTTTTTCAAACAAAAACAATTTTAGTCAGAAAAATATTTTGAGTCTTTTCCCCTAGAATGATGACCCAGAGATCAGTTAGTGCCAGGATAGTCTCACAAAGGCGTTCGATAGCCTGGCGAGCAAAGATCATCTGGACCTCCTAGTCCGTCCAGCTGCGCTGTCCAGATACCAGATATGCTTCTTTCGATCGCCCTGCACACCCACGAAATCATTAGTTATTTTTGTGAACCCATCTTTTCTTGATGGGTTCACTGGACTTTACCTGAGAAGCCACAGTTGACTGTTGTGGGGTGGAACTGGAGGCTGAATCTGGAGCATGTTCAACAGTTCCAGATCCAGGAGTAAAAACAATTGATACTTGGTCTTTGTTCCCCTTTTTATTTTAAGTTTTGGTTCCAGTTGGAACCTTTTGTTTATGTTTTTATTTGGAAGGGGTTTTGACACTTTGTTTTTCAACTGAAGAAGACGAGGCTCCTTCCACATTTTTGATTCTGGCAGTACAACTCTGAACCTGCCTAGACAAAAGTTGGAGTTGACTGTCCAGTTTCAACAAAATATCATTTTCAACAGACATCTGAACCTTTTGTTTCTGTTTTTATTTGTAAAGGCTTTTCACTAGCAACCTTATTAACTAGAGCTTTAGCCTGTTTAGCTCTAGTTTTGACCTCAACAAGGGTGGTCTCAACAGATTCAGTTTTCACAGTCTTAGGTTGGTCATAAGGTGTTTCAATTCTAAGACTTGGAGGCAATACATGAAGATCTGGTATGAGTGCAGCCATTTGCACATCTCTAGATGTCCATGCATTTTTTTCTGGGCATCAATAGTTTTAGAAAATGCATCATAATTCTTTCCAGATGCCTTTACCCATGACTTAATAACCATTTGTTCCTTTTCCAGATCAGATTTTAATTTTTGGTTTTCAAGTTCAAGAACCTCAAACTGACTCCTTAAGAGCCAACTGGATGCTTTGTAAATCATTCAACTGGGTTTCAAATTATTTGATTCAGTTAGAACTATCTCCAGATATTTTTCACAGTCAGTTCTAACAGTTTCAACAAACAATAAATCACCATTGAGTGATTCAGCAATGTCCAGTTTTAGTTCTGGGTCATCCTGGTTGTTATAATCACATACCTTCTTCAAAATTATGTCCACCCATCTCCCTGCAATAAGATCATCTTTCACCAAATGTTGCTGTTGATCTTCCAGTGACATGAAACACATATCCCTAATCTCTTCCTCATCATCTAATGAATCATCATAGAGTTCCCACTTCCCTTAAGTGTTTGCCATCATGCATTTGTTCTTTTCCTTTTCTTTTTCAATAGTGTTAGAAATCCAAAAATAGTGATAAATTGTAATTTAAGTTAGTGGACTTAGTCGTTGTTAAGACATGGTGAAATGATTTCTAAGGTTGAGGGACTAGGAGTGTTAATTAGCTTAATTGTAGATTTAGACTATAAATACCCTCAACTCCTTAAAAATCATAAGCCTTTGATTCATTTTTACACACACACTTAATACATACTCGTTCCTCTCTCTCTCTAGAAATCACACACACTAAACACAACAAGAACACACACACTTGATCCGCCATTGTTGAGATCGAATCAAGAGCAGAAATCGTGTTATAACATGTGGTATCAGAGCAAAACATCACTTTGATATCGATCCATAACTGATTTTGATCTCAGTTTTCATCCAAAATCAAATCAAAAACTGTTTTTCACAAACCGTCCCTGTTTCATTATCATTCATCGTTCAAATCACATGAAATCATCAATTTTTGTTCACCAATAGATTTCTCATAGCTCAAAACATAATTCTGTCAAGTTTTAAGTTCCAATTCATTCGAATTCTCAAGATTGAATTTTTGGTTTTTGGCGCTCAAAATTTGGATTTTGATTATGTTGAGTTATTAGCTGAATTTTGTTCAAGGATTTGTTTCGGACATAATTACAAACGTTTTGCAAGTGATTTCAACTTCTAACTCCAACTAAATCGAAAGATATTGAAGTTTTAAAAGTCATCAATGGAGTTTGTTAAAACTGGTATAATGAAGAAGACGACCACAGAACGATCTTCACTAGGACGATCTTCTCTAGATTGTCTCAGTACTTGATTCTTCAGTTTTAATACTTTCAGTGTTGTGGCTTGTAGGACGATCCTCACAAGATCGTTCTAGCAAGTGGTTGTTGAGAAAAGTGGTTGTTTGTGTTTGAAAAGTTTGGCAGAAACTAAGACGATCTTGCCAAGATCGTCTCAGTTACCTGACTCTAGGACGATCTTGACCAAGATCGTCTCAGTGTCTGTTGGTTGTTGGTTTGTTGTGATTGATTCTTTGAAGTTGTTGTGATTAGGAATCACACACTTCCTGGGTAACTGATCATTATTGATTGGTTTTGCTCAAATTAATTCCTTCCAATTCAAATCAAAACTCTGTCCAAATTTTCACAAAATACTTAGAAAATCTTTCTGTCACCCAAGACGATCTTCAACAAGACCGTCTCATTTTTCTTCTTCAAAATTCCAAGACGATCTTATCAAGACCGTTTCATTTCCAAGTTTTTTTCTCTTTTCTTTTTCATATTCAAATCTCTTTAATTCAATTTCAGTTTCCATTTCCAAATCACAAAATTATTACTCAATTTCAGTTTCATTCCATACTTAGCCAAATTTCAACAAATCTCTTCCAAGACGATCTTTATTGAATCATCTCTTTATTTCTAAACCTAAGACGATCTTCCCTAAGTCGTCTTACTTCTTTCTTCTAGGACGATCTTCCAAAACGATCATCACCTAGAACGATCTTCTCCAAGATCGTTTTAGTTCCTGAATTTTCCAACTCTTAATTCATTTCAAGTTTGAAACCAAATTCTCTTTCAAATGGCTTCTTGTAAAGCATTGGCATTGGAATCTGAGACAAGACCTCCAGTTCTCTACCGTGGTTCTTATGGACTATGGAAGAAACGATTCATGGACTATGTTGAACGTCAAACAAATGGTCACATGCTTAAAAATTCCATTCTTAATGGACTTGTCGTTCATCGCCATCCCACTACCAAAGAAATTCTTACTCATGATCTTTTGAATGTTGAACAAAAGGATCGAACTGCTGCAGACAACAGAGCTAGATCATGCTTATATCAAGCACTTCCCGATGAGTTCTATGGCTCAGTTGATTCATTTGAAACTGCAAAAGAGATATGGGATGAGGTGGCTAGACAAATGGAAGGTTCTGACATGACTTTTACAATTCGATTGACCAATGTTTTGACTGAGTTTGACAACTTCTACAAATCACCAAATGAATCTCTTGAGAGTGTCTACTCTAGGTTTTGCATCATTATCAATGAACTAAGAAAGAACAATGTCAAGAAAATAGAGATTGAGTCCTTCAAGCTCAATGAACATCAAGTTCTAAGCAAGTCATCATCCAGCAAAATGCCAAAAGTTGTATCTGCTGATCCTTTGTCATTAATTGTTGAAAGGAAGGTTTCTGAAGCTCTTAAAAAGCAAATGGTAGTTGTTTCTTCGTCTGATGATGAGGGAGATGATGTATTGGCTCCAAGAGATGGTATTTCTGACGAATTATATCAAGCTATTGCCACGGTTACCAAGCACTTCAAGAAAAAGTTCTACAAAGCGAGGCCAACAAACAATAATCTCCGCACTTCTTCCACAAGTGCATTTCCCAAGAAGGAACAATATCATTCAAAGAGTTATGAGCATGGTGAAGGATATGGATCAAAGCATGGTGAAAAGAAAGAAGGATTTGAGAAACCAGTTGTTGAGAAAGGGAAAACATCAGACAAAAAGTGCTACAGTTGTGGGATTCCTGGTCATTTTGCAATTGATTGCAAGCAAACTCGTAAGCGGAACTATGAGTACTACAAGCAGAAGATGTTGTTGGCAAAGCAAGTGGAAGCCGGTCATGCATTGCTTGCTGAAGATGACAAATGGCTGTTGCTCTCGGATGATGAAAATGAAGATCTCTCTGCAAATGTGTGCTTCATGGCGAGGTTGGCCAAGAACAAAGCTTTTGAGGCTGAAAGCACTGATGAAGAGTACCCGGATGATGAGGTAAATCTACACTCTACTTTTTCAATAGTTAAAGATAAAGAGTCATTTGATTTAGCTTTATCAAATTTGACAACTCATATTACGTCTTTAACCAATAAAAATAAGAAGTTGAAAAATAGTATTTCATTCTCTAAAAGTGAATTTTCAAAACTTCTTGAAGAACATTTGAAATTACTTTTTGAACATGATGCTATTAAACAAGACTTTCAATCATACAAAGATCAAATGTTGGTTAAAGAATGTGAGTTGAATGCCTCTCCTGATTCTAAGTTATTACATAAATGTCACAATCTTGAAAAGACCATTCATGATCTTGAAAAAGCCAATCAAGATCTTGAAATTCAAAAGACCAATGAATGGCTTCAGGCAAATGCTAGACAAATGGATGTTGATATTCTTGATAAAAAGCTTCAAGAATCCAAACCAAACAATGTTGAACTAGAAAGAAAGATTTCTGATTTAAATCATACTTGTTTTTTGAAAGGCGTTGAGATTGAAAATCTTGAAAACCAAATTGAGGAATTTAAAAAGAATATACTTTTCTATCAAGAGAAGTTATATAAAGTTGAACAAAACGCTCTTTTGGATTTTACCGCCTATTTCAACAAGTCGAAAATTGATAAATCGGAACTTCTTCATGGGTTGGGATTTGAGAATATCTCTCCATTACAAAAAGCCAAAGATCAAATTGAATCTTTGTATGATGAAAAATTTCTTCGACTTGGTATGGTACAACAATTTATTCGTCCACTGGATGACGAATTTGAGACTGATGATGTTGAGAAAATTCCTCAAACTGAATTTTTGGTTAACTATGATGCTATAAATGCTTCTTACACATCTAAAGATTTTTCAATTTTCAAATTGGAAGAAATAGCATCAATTTTTCAAAACCAAGAGTCAGTTGGTACTTCACCTAAACCTACTAAAATGTATATTCCATCCACGATTTTGGAAAAAGAAATAGAAGGTTTGAAACAAAAGGTGGAATCTCAACAAAATGTTATTGATCACTTAAAGTCTTAAAGTCCGAATTCGGAGGATAAATTAGTTGTTGTGAATACTAAGAAAGTTTGTATGGATGTTTCTACTCAAACTGACCTAAGTGCTTTAGTAGACCATTCCACTCAGACTACTTGTGTTTCATCTACTGATTCCTCCACCCAGACCTTGACTGATTCTCTTGAGTGTTCATGTCAAAATCCTGCTACTATTATAGCTGATGATTATGTGCAATCTGATTTATCTAATGACGAACTTACACATAGTTTAATTTTGATATGGTACTACTATAGGTTTTTCACTTGTGATTCTCTTGATGAGTTAGTTGTTCACCCTAAACTTAGTACTAGTATAGGTGTTGATACTTCTACGCTAATTCCCATTCACAAAAGATGATTTTGATAAATTCATGGAGGGAGAATATGTTTTTGATTCTGAAACTGAGAAAAAGATTGAATCTACCAAAATCAAGGTTGAATCAAAAGAGGAATCTCCAAAATCGTTTTCCAAAGCTCCAACTTCATATTATTCAAAGAAACGAGTTCTTCCAAAACTCGTCAAGACTGAACCAAAAACTGTCACAAAACCAAGAATCAATAAGTTAAAAACAAAGTGTCCTACCCCGAAAAAGCATGTCAAAACCAAACAAGTTGAGACCACTCCCAAAATCAAATACAACAAAGTGAAGCTTCTGGAAATTAATTCAAATGTTTCTTCATCTAACTCTCAATCTAGTTCATTACCTAAAGTGTCTAAATCTAGCTCAGTTTTGCTAACTAGGGATGCTTCAAATGGTGCAACTAGGTATCGGGATAGATATGGCTGGTTTTCTCATGATAAACCTAAGAAACAAGAAATTTCCGCACCTACAAAAGAGTCTAAAAAGATAAAAGTGTTTCAAACCTCTCGTTCTAATCTTCTTAGTATCAATTCGACAGGTGGAAAGAGCTTAATTAGTGAGACTAAATGGGTAGCTAAGTCATTAGTACCTAAGTTCACTAATGTTGATAAAAAGAAGAAAAGGCGAAGGAGAAAAGCTGTTAGTAAGAAGAAGCATGTTTCTGTTGAGTAAAACAATTTATCTTTTAAGTCTTCTGTGTTAAACAATGTTAATGGTGCCAAGGCTAGGCCTTGTGATGTTGTAAACAATGTTAATTCTTGTTCTCATATGCATGGTTTGAATGCTGGTAGACATGTTACTTTTAATTCGTGTGTTAATATTCGTATGTTTAATCTAAATGTGCTTATTGATGATGTGCTTGTTAATGCTTATGTTGATTCTAAAGCATGTTTGTATGCGTTTCCTAAGTTATATACCCTGCCTGTGTTAACTAACCACAAAGGACCCATCTTCAAGTAGGTACCTAAAGTCGGTTAAATTTCTTTGATTGCAGGAAATAACCATCTGTGTTTGGATACTCGATTCCGGATGTTCAAAACACATGACTGGCAATAAAGCATTGCTCAAGAACTTTATCGAACGATTCATGGGAACTGTTCGATTTGGGAACAACAATTTCGCTCCTATCTTAGGTTATGGAGACATTGAACGCAATGGAATTGTCATCAAGAAAGTTCATTATGTTGAAGGATTAAGTCATAACTTGTTCAGTGTTGGACAATTATGTGACAAAAATCTTCAAGTTCTTTTTCGACAATCTCTTTGCAAAATCCAAACTCTAGATGGAGTTGACATCCTGTGTGGCGACCGCGATGATAACCTTTTTACCGTCAATCTTAATGATAACCAACCAACCGACAATATTTGTCTCATTTCGAAAGCTACATCAAAGAATTCTTGGTTGTGGCATAGAAGGCTTTCTCACCTAAATTTTCCAACCATCAATAGTTTGGTCAACAAGCATCTTGTTGAAGGCTTGCCGGACTATAAGTATGAGAGTGAGCATGTTTGTCCTTCTTGTGCTGTTGGGAAGATTAAATGAGCTTCTCATAAACCGAAGAAATTTCCAAGTTCATTAGCACCTCTTCATTTGCTTCACATGGATCTTTGTGGGCCGATGAAAGTACAAAGCCGAAATGAGAAGAAATACATCTTGGTTATTGTTGATGATTATTCAAGATATACTTGGGTCAAGTTTCTTGCATCCAAAGATGAAACAACTCAGATTTTGATTGATTTCATCACTTCTACTCAAGTAAATCTTCAACTTCCAGTTCGTTACATCCTTTTGGATAACGGAACCGAGTTCAAGAATGTCGTTTTTGATGAGTTTTGTAAATCCATGGGCATTACTCACCAATTCTCTGTAGTTCGTACCCCACAACAAAATGGTGTCGTTGAAAGGAGAAATCGAACGCTAGTGGAAGCTGCAAGAACAATGCTTGATTATTCCAAGTTGCCTTCCAATATGTGGGCTGAAACTGTTGACACTGCTTGTCACACTCAGAATCGGTCCATTGTTAATCAGCGTTTCGAGAAGACTCCTTATGAGGTTGTTAACAAACGCAAACCCAATATCAACTATTTTCGTATCTTTGGGTGTGTTTGTTATACTTTGAATGATCGGGAGAATCTTGGAAAGTTCGAGAAGAAAGGTGATGAAGTTACTTTGTTGGTTATTCCAAGACATCGATTGCCTACCGAATCTACAATTGCGGAACAAATACAATTCAAGAAACAATGAATGTTTGGTTTGATGAGATGTCGGGCATGATCTTTGAACAAGAAAGTTTGCTACCAACAAGTAATGATCCAAGTGCTTCATCAAGGACTTCTACTTTATCATCTAAATTCAAGAAGTTTCCAACTCCAACAAGTAATGAATTAGATATTCTTTTTGAAGAATTCTATAACTCTAAACCGATTCATGATAAAGAACCTCAAGTCACCGTTGAACCAATTCCGAACAATGATCCAGTTCCTGACAACAATCATGAATCATCATCAAGTTCTTCTGAGCAAGGTGCTACTTCCTCAAGTAATAGTTCTTCATCCTCTTCTAATGATTCTTCTTCACCACCCTCTCCTGATAATTCTTCTCAAGTAAATGCTCAAGAACAACCTACCCAATTTACTCAGACAACAAACCCAATGAACACTCCAAATGTGTATGTGCCACTTGACTTCGATCATCCATCCTATGAGGAAGCTGTTCTACCAAGCTATGATTCCATCTCTCAACAAAACTCAGGTTTTAATGATGATGATGTAGATGTTCAACAACAAGATCCTCTTCCTCATGATCGCAAATGGTCACGTATGCTGAAAAATCATCCTACTATTCAAATTATTGGAGATCCACAAGCCGGAGTATCTACTCGTACTTCAGTAAACGAGTGTCTTGCTGCACTTTCTCTCAGCAACATCGAACCCAAAACTGTCTCTGAAGCTCTTCGTGATCCAGAATGGGTTAAGGCAATGCAAGAAGAACTCACTCAGTTTGAAAGACTGAAAGTATGGAGATTAGTTCCAAATCCAAGAAAAGATGAACCTATTGGAACAAAGTGGATTTTCAAGAACAAGAAGCATGAGAATGGAGTAGTAGTAAGGAACAAAGCTCGACTAGTTGCAAAGGGTTATTGCCAACAACCTGGTGTTGACTTCGACGAAACTTTTGCTCCAGTCACAAGAATGGAAGCCATTCGGATTTTCTTAGCTTATGTCGCATTCTGAAACTTTATTGTGTTTCAAATGGATGTGAAGACAACTTTCTTGAATGGTGACCTCAAAGAAGAAGTTTACGTTGAACAACCAGAAGGTTTTGTTGATCCTAAAAGGCCAAACTATGTCTACAGGTTAGACAAGGCTCTCTACGGTCTTAAGCAAGCACCTCGCGCATGGTATGATTCCTTAACTACTTTCTTACTAAGAGGTGGTTTTACCAAAGGCACAATTGACCCTACCCTGTTCATTTGCAAACAAGGTAAGCATGTTCTTCTTGTCCAAATATATGTTGATGACATTATCTTTGGGTCAACCAGTCAAAAATTTTGCCGAAACTTTTCATCTCTTATGGTTAATCATTTTGAAATGAGCATGATTGGGGAAATGAATTACTTTTTGGGTCTTCAGATCAAACAATTACCAAATGATATTTTTATATCACAAGGTAAATACATAAATGACATGTTGAAAAAGTTTGATATGACTTCATGTTGTTCAATTTCTACTCCAATGGTTGTTCGAACAAACATAAATGCTGATAAAAATGGGAAACCATTTGACCAAAAGAGATATCGAAGTATGATTGGTTCATTGTTGTATCTTACTGCATCTTGCCCAGATATAATGTTTGCAACATGTATGTGTGCTAGGTATCAAGCTGCTCCAACTGATTTACATTTTCAAGCTGTGAAACGAATATTTCGTTATCTAAAGGGTACACTCAATTTAGGTCCCTGGTATCCAAGGGATACTGGATTCAATTTAACTGCCTATTCAGATGCAGATCATGCAGGTTGTAAGCTTGATCGCAAGAGCACTTCCGGTACTTTACAATTTTTGGGTGATAAAATTGTGAGTTGGTCTTCCAAGAAACAAAATTGTGTCTCACTATCAACAGCTGAAGCTGAATATGTGGTTGCGGCTAGTTGTTGTGCTCAAGTGTTATGGATGAAGACTCAACTTACAGATTATGGTTTGAAATATGATCATATTCCCATCTATTGTGACTCTCAAAGTGTTATTGCTATTGCAGTCAACTCAGTAAACCACTCTCGATCAAAGCATATAGATGTGAGATATCATTTTCTCAAAGATCATATTGAGAAAGGTGACATCGAGCTCTACTTTGTGGGAACTGACTACCAACTTGCAGATTTGTTCACCAAACCATTGGATGAGAAAAGGTTTAACTTTCTTATCTCTAAGTTTGGCATGTTAAATCTTGAACCTTAACTTATTTTGTTTTTGATACATTCTTGAAAAACAAAATACAAAATTTGAAAAGATAAAAATCAAATACAAAAATATAAAGTTTTGAAAAATAACAAAAATATTTTCTTTATTTTTTTCTTTTTTAAAAAGTGGCTTACATATACTATGTATGTAACCCGGGCTTCATAGTTTTATTTATATCTTTGTGGTTTACATATACTCTGTATGTAACCCGTGCTTAAATGATTTATTTATTTCTCAAATGGCTTATACATACTTTGTGTATAACCCGTTCTTAAAAGTTTTATTTATTTTCAAAAGAATTATTTTTCTTGTCAAAAGATTTTGTTACTCTCAATTGTTGATATGAGAAGCGACGGATTGAACGCCTTTGTGTACTCCCTAGTTGTCTCATCTTGAACAATTGATTGAGTTAAATTTGTGCTTAACTATTTTAATTTGCATCCAACTTGTTGATATAAGATGCGAAGGATCGAACGCCTTTGTGTACTCCCTAGTAGTCTTACTATGAACATTGTTGTTGACGCAAAACTTTGTGTTTCTTAAAATCTTGTTCACTTTTAGACTCTCAAATTTTTCTGTATATATCACAACAAAGATTTTATTCTGTTTGATTTCACAAAAACCAATTTTTGCTCTACCTTTATATGACAAACATTTTTGATCTACCTTTGCATAGATTAAGGGGGAGTTTGTGATTTCAAAACTTTCAAAACTTCAAATGTGTTATTAAATCTTTTCATACACACATTTGATGATTTTCTAATGACTTTTCATCAATTGCAGTTCGGTGTTTAGTTTGCACATGAGCGATTCATTCACTTCATGAATTTCATCATCGCCGATGAATTCTAACCCCGGAGTATTCACTTCTATGTTGAGTGATGATGGTTTCGTACAAATAGGATGGAGGGAGTAAAGTCGAAAAGTGAGAGGTTATGATGATATGTGGTGAGAAAAGGGTTAAAAGAAATGATACCCTTCCCTAAAATTCTCAAATCGCCGGGTAAAACACATTTTGATCAGATGTCATTAGTTGATATCTTGATAAAGACTTCATGGACCCAGTGAAGCGATGCACATCTTTACCTAACCACTCAAGTGTTTCTTAACAAATACTTATTTCATTTCTCATGGAGATTTTCACATTTCTATTGACTCTTCATTTGGAAGATGTTGATATTGAATAAGGGCGACATTCTGCTCCAGTCCTCGACTTCATTTGATCACGTTGTGTCTAGAGCTATCTTGATTGATCATTAATTTGATCATTTTTCATTTCCTTAAGACACATTCGAGTCATATCTTTGTGATATTATTGCTTATCTATGTGATATAGCCGGAACATTTGTAGTGATATCTTAAATGATATTCCACGATGATCAAATGGAAATCCTACCAATGCTAACATCTTTTCCAACGTTGAACGTAGGTCTCATAATTGCATTTATGTGATTATCGAGTAGACGAGAAGTCTAATAGTGACCTCGGTTATTACCTAAAAGTATTTAAGGATAATAGATTATAGTTATCGAACGCCTTGGTGACACTGACCATGATTTATATTCTTTGAAGCAATCTCGTGGTTGAAAAGCTGCAAGACCGAACTATGTTAGAACATTGCTTTGTGCATATTTCAATGATACATAGGAAATCCGAAAAATGTTATACATTTCTATCGGTCATTTCATTAATCCTTTTGATTTTTGAACATGTTAACGGATCATCCTTATCCGATCATTCATTTCTCATCTCACAAACACAAAAACCACCAACACCATTCTATAACGTTTGTACCAACAACTTCAATCTTATATTTTAGTTACCCTTAGGATTCTTGGGGTTGGGCTAATGGTTTGAGTTGATGAGTTGATGCTTGATATTTCTCCAGGTAAATCTTGTTTTAACTTGTGTTATTTCTTTTAGTATTTAATCAATCAATGTTTGCATAATGACATTGGTTCCCAACTTTGTCATTATGAGGGGGAGAAAACGATTATGATTGATTTTTTTTAACTTGATTTGTGCTGTAGTGAGTGTATGGAGGTTAGGGATGAAGATAAAAGAGAATATTTAGAGTTAAGGATGTATGGGATTAATGAAAAACTTGCAATTTATGGAATTTCAGTCAATTGAGCTCAGCTTTTCACTAGATTTTAGTCGATTGAGTTCTTGACTTGAAAAGATGATTACAAAAGATAAGGATGAGATTGAAAATAAGGATGATGTTCGAAGATGCTCCAAAATGTTTACACTCATATTTATACTCATGAATTAAGGGGGAGCATGATTACTTCACAAGAGATTTTATCCAATCCACATTCAAATGTGTAATCTCCAAAATGATCAAGTCAAAATGACAAAGATTAAAGCTACAAAAGTTGAAAGATTGATTGGAAGATTCAAGACAAAGAAGTAAAGCTTCAAAAGAGTCTTCATCAACACATATCATTTAAGATCTTCAAGTTTCATTTACACTTGTTCAAAAAGCTCCAATGCATACTTCAAGGGGCAAAGTACAAGCTTTTGATACTTCATTGTGATACCTCATTCCAAGAAAATAATTTTCTTTCAAGAATTGAAGATTGAAGAACCAAAGACAAGTTTATACCTTCCGCACTTCAAAAGACAACTCTGATTCTTGGTTCAACAATTCTCAAAGATTCTAGACTCATTCATTTTATTCTCTGTTCAAAAAGAACATTGAGAATTTCATCATGTTTTAACTTCAAGAAGTCCAAGACCAAGATTGATTCAAGTTCTCCAAAGACAATGAGAAAGCTTTGAAGACTTGTTTCATCTCACCAATTGTCTTCACTGCCGGGCTCATCAACTTTATTCCTACAAGACAAAATAACATGTACTTCATTCATTACAATATATCACTAAGGGGGAGATTGTTAGAAATCCAAAAATAGTGATAAATTGTAATTTAAGTTGGTGGACTTAGTCGTTGTTAAGACATGGTGAAATGATTTTAAGGTTGAGGGACTAGGAGTGTTAATTAGCTTAATTGTAGATTTAAACTATAAATACCCCCAACTCCTTAGAAATCATAAGCCTTTGATTCATTTTTACACACACACTTAATACATACTAGTTCCCCTCTCTCTCTCTCTCTTTAGAAATCACACACACTAAACACACCAAGAACACACACACTTGATCCGCCATTGTTGAGATCGAATCAAGAGCAGAAATCGTGTTATAACAAATAGACAAGAGGGTAATTTGTGCCTTAAGCTTCTTGTATTTAGCTTTATATTTATCATCAAGCACATTATAAATTGGGATAGGGGGACCAGCTTGATTGTTCATCTGACTAGATCTGCATTCTTTCATAAAATGGCCTTTCTTACCACATTTTTTAGCATGTAAGATTGGTCTTGTTCAGAGAGTTGAAACTAGAAGCATTGTTGGAATCATTAAATCTATTAGATTTATGCTTGAACCTATTAAAGGTTTTAGCAATCATGGCTACCAGATCATCATCGTCAGTTTCATCACAACCAATACTGATTTCAGTGGTCAAACCAGAGTTCAACAAATTGCTTTACATCTCCTTCATAGAATGTAACTGGACATTCTCAGCAGATATCAAGGCAGCACAAGGTTGTCCAGTGAAACTAGTTACCTTGGAACCCTAGGCATGGTTCATGGCATTTTGCTCAACCACAAGTCTTGCTGCATTGTTATCCTTAGTGAATCTAAAAGCTCCATAGAGGGAAGCAAGAGTGTGACTTTGCAGGGTTTTACCTTGTCTTAAGACAAGTATCATATTTTCCCATTTAGATGGAAGAATATCACAGAATTTCTCAAGAAGGATGTCCTTGTCTTTCTCAATACCCAAACCTCTTAACTGATTAATGAGGCTGGTAAATCTGGTATAAGTACCAGTTAAACTCTCATTGGGTAGAGCACAGAAGGATTCATACTTCTTGTTTAAGGCAACTTTCCTGGTGATAATGGTGTCATCACCTCCTTCAAACTGAATGATTAATTCATCCCACGTAGTAGCATTGGGAAACAACACAAGTGTTGGAATTAAGTCTTCAGGGACAACAACCAGGGTCATGTTTTTCAGTCTAGTATCCAAGTCTACCAGTCTGCGATCCTCATCAGACCAGTGGTCTTCAGGCTTTTCTCTGGAGCCTCTTCTTCCAGTTGGATCAAGAAAAGGACTTACCCCTAGAGACATGGGTATATAAGGTCCATCCTTAAGGATTTTCAACATATACCTCTCTATCACACCAAAATGCAGTAGCATTCTGGCCTTCCATGTGCCAAATGTTTCACCATTCCCATCAAATTTGGGGACAGGAGTATTTGAGTAGTGGACATGGACATGGTTAGGGGCATTTGGAGGAGGTGGGTTGGCATTAACAATAGGATTTGCATTTGATTAGGTACAGTATTGTTAACATTAGTGTTTTCATCATGACCAGGACCATTCTCACCTTCAGTAGTAGACATCCTAGCAGATCTAGGCAATTATATTAGCCTTCTGCTCTGATACCACTTGTAAGTCCCAACTCAATAAATGGTACTAACTGAAGACACCTCAATGTCAATGGTGAGATTTCTTTGCAATATAAACATTGAACTGGAGAGGACCAGTTATAGTGAATGTATACCAAGTCCTTGGTTAGATTACTTAAATGGTGACAATAAGTAAATAAGTAAATACGATAAAGTAAATATGGTGAGACCAAGTTGTAATTTTCAAATTTATTTTATTTATTGATGTTACATAAAATAAAAGCTTGTTGCGGAACCAAGATAATACATAAATGTAAATATCCTAACAACCTATGAAATACAATTGATCTATACTTGGAAATTCTCTTTCACAATCGAAACACTTAAAGTTGTGAAGTGTTCCCTTTTACAATTGAGAGAATATTGCACAAGTTCACCAAGAATATTGCAAAAGTCTGAATATGCAAAGCTATATTCTTGTTGTGCAAAGACCTCTATTTATAGACAAAGTTGGCATTAGGATTTCAACTTTGTCGTATAGATATGGTTGACAGCATTTAAGGAAACTAGTTAAATTCCTTTGAAATGCTTGATAAGGTAAGTCAAGATGTTATTTTATCCAACCTGCTTTATGCACTTTTGTACTTTAATCATAAACAAATGATATTGTCTTGTATAAAGCTGCATAAAGCAGAAAGGTCTTCCTCGTAATCAGTGTAAAGCATTGTAAAGGCTTTAAACTAATGTTCTCCAGTTTCTACCTGAGTAGAATGCCAACTAGGCTTCGCTGCCATTGTCATTCTCCATCTTCCACTTGTTTTCTTCAACTCCAACTGGAATGTCTTCAGTTTTGTTCAGATTTCAATCGGAGGAAGTCATCAGTTGCATAACTGTACATTGCAACTAGACTTCTATATTTCTGGACAATTCTTCTGGTCTCCAGTTGCAACTTGAGAGGCTCCAGTTTTCAGCCAAAACTGGACCTAACAACAAAGATCTTGGGACCTAAAGATCTTGGAGGTGAAAATCTCAGGCATAACAAATGTCCCCAAAATTCCGACTAGCATTTAGCTCCTTAAACGGAGTTAGAATTTTCCAGAAAACATTTTTAACAATGTCAAAATCAAATTTCAAAATGACAATCAAAAGTATAAGGGATGGAAGTGACCGTGCATGGAAGATTGTTTTTCAATTCGTTATTGGTGTCCCCTGTTTGTCTTGACGATCGCTTAGGAGGTCATTATTGGCTTTATAGGTATCCATATTCATTAGTTCGTCGAGAGTATCTGCAAATCCTGCATTAAAGTAATATATATGTATATATAAAGATAAATCTTGCGTCCAGGATTACAATGAGTGAGCCAAAATTAAGAGGGGAGACCCTTAATTTCAACGGATCATTACATTTGGGATGTTGGTATCCAAGATCTGGAGGGTGTCCCCAGTCCTTGAATATTAATGGGTGGCGGTTAGCCAATTCGTGTGAATGAGTATTGGGTGGCGTGGTTAGCCAATTCGGGAGATCGATGATAACATCGAGAATTGGTAGAATTAATATCACGATCTTGGAATTTAACCCTTCAACCATGAAATTAACAACGTGCGACTAGGGGCAAAATGAAATCGATGGTCACATCAACAACCAACAGAAAATTTCTAAACCTTGGAACTTAACCCTTCAGCCAGAAATTAATAATGTGCAACCGAGGCGATAAGGTAAAAACCTTAGACAAAAGTTGGCGTGAAAGCCAAAACGTGAAGACCTTGTTCCACGATGCTATGCTTACTTTTGTTGGTAGTGATCACTCTTCAAGCTTAACCTGCAAAACTAGACTTCGATAAAAAGAAACTGACGTTAGCCTGTTGGCTAACGCCACTCCGACGCTCAAGTCAGTATCGTGATAGAAGCAAATGAAATTCTATAAAATTGAAATAGATTAAAATAATAGGCATATTATCCTTAATTGAATATAAAGTTTCTACATAAATTTGATTGCATAAATATAAGATCCAGGATCCTAAGGGTTCTGGATTGTCCCCAGTACCTTGAGGTTCAAAATCATGAAGTAATAGATTGAAAATTTCCACAAGTTTCTATATCAAACATAATGATAATCTAATACCTTTTATAACTAAGAAAATTTCAAAATAGATAAAAATTAATCATGCATTGATAGATTTTTGAAATTCATATTAGAAGTAAATTGTAATCGTATAATCCATTCCTTATATTAAGTTTCGCTTATTAACATCTAATAAATCAATGTATTATGTCCCCCTGTGAAAATTCTAGTTTGACCTCTAGTCTTGTTCCTTTTAACTGTCTACTTCAACTTGTAAAATTTATTTTATATCGGAAATCATTACTAAAATTACTTACAAGTTTGCTAATATATGCGATTCTATTATCGTTCTAAATCATATTCTAAGCCACAAGTGAATCATGCAGTCATCCTTTTGATGATTTCTAGTTGCTACGTATTTTATAAGATATTAGCCTTTATATATGTAGCATGTATTTTGAATATTGCCTATGTTTGCAGAAGATATAAGTAATGATAAAGTAATATATTTAATAAGAGAATACCTGGTTTCTGCATATGATAAATTCTTACTTGACATTTGATGTTATTCACGTAGAGATCACGCCTCGTTCCTACTCAAGATCTCGTCGAGGTATCCTTTGCTTACGAGAATGCTTACCTCTTTCCTTAAAGCAAGACAATCTTTAGTCATGTGACTGAAATCCTTGTGAAAAGTGCAGCAATCGAGTTTTCCGCTTCATTTAGGATTTTTATTTTTCGCCTTTGGCCATCTCACTTTGTTCCCAAGTTCATACATTGCAAAAATTAGACCTGAAATGTCAACAGAAAAATGATAGTCATTTATGTTAGGATATTCCTCATTATCATTATCTTTATCGACGCCATCGATTCTGTGGTTGCCAGATCTTGAATAGGGTTTAGCCCTAAAAGATTTGGAAGATGAGGTTTTCAATTTTCGGTTAGGACGATCATAAGCAGATTGTGACTTAATCCTCATCCTATCTTCTTCATCTACATATCTTGAACCTCGGATCCTTGCCTCCAACAAACTCCTACACGGATTTTCTGAAAGATCGTCATAGAATGGAGAATCACTTCGTAAACCCATATGGAAAGCGTGTACCGCCGAAGTGATCTCAAGATCTAGGATAGGAAAAGACTTTTGGCAAAACCTGGGTTCTGGTATGAAGATTCCAGAGTTATGTCAAAATCCTTAGCGTCAATATCTTGAGCTTTAAGATCCTGAGCTCTAAGATCCTGAGCTTTAAGATCCGGAGCTTTAAGATCCTGAGTGACGTCTAGATCCCGATTTGTTAAGATCTTGAGAGCTCCAAATGGCTTTCTTGTCCTTTATTTTTGCATTTCTATCATCATTTGTACCTGTTCTTTAAATTGAAAAATCATAGAAACAAGATCTTGGTTAGAATAAACAATGGGATCCAACATAGTTATCCCGGATGTCAATTTCTTGGCCGAATCACCATCTTCCTCCTGAGATAATTGGATATGAAGAGGAGAGTTATCTATCCCTGAAATTGAAGATGATAAAAAAAGAAAAAGAAGATCTGGATTGAAATGACATTTTCGCAATAAGTTTTGTAAGATAAGATAATCGCAAATTTAAAGAAAAATTTGAGAAAAACACCACTTGCCCCACGGTGGGCGCCAAATTGTTTTGGTCAAAAATTACCTAAGATAATCTACTTTGAAGACTTAGATCAATAATGTAACCAAACTTTCGTTCTTGAGGTTGTGTGCTTAAAGATCTTGAAAGGTCAGTATACTGAGATGTTAAAATAATTGCGAAAATGTAACGTATTTGCTAAATATTGAATAATCACGTAAAATAATGCTAAAATGAATGTTTTTATCAAGATAAGACTATAAAAGTAAATATCTACTTGTAAAATCTAATAAATGAACATATAAAGTGCCAAGATCTTGAATAAAAAACGTTAAAACATGATGATACTTAACAAATTCGTTAAGAAACAGTCTAAAAGCATAAAATATGAGTAATTAATGTACTTGAACGTAGATAAAATGATTACTTTGTAAAAGGTGATCTAAAGTAAGGAAAACGTAAAGATATGAGCGATAATCGTAAGAAAAACGCTATATAAATTATACATAAAGTAAAATGCATAAAAAGAGTAAGAACACCGTGATTTGTTGATGAGGAAAAACCCTTAATCCTTCTGAATTGCCGGCATAAAAACCCCGGTAGGAAGCAATCATCCCTCCGTGCTACTTTTATTATTATAAATCGAAATTAATTACAATTCGAGAGCACAAGTGATTGATCTAAGTGTTACAATGATGAAAAGTGTTATGTGGAATGTATTTATAGAAGAAACTAGAGAGAAATATGTGTTTTTTCTGGTCTAAGATGAAGTGCCTAAGCCTGCAATCACTTGCCCCTTTTATAAAGAAACTAACCAACTAACTATCCTAAAAATCTAGGATCTTGGAGCTGGAAATCAGGGATCTTGAGCTGATTCTTCTCTTTGACTTCGTTACTTGGTAAATGGACGTTATGGAGCCATTTTCACACGTTTTCAACCATAAATTCCGGCTTTGGGGGCAAATCTTCGATTTTAATCGTTCCTGTACAGCTAAATCAAAGAAATAACAGTCAAATATATTATAGCCCCAAGATCTTGAACTACACAAATCTTGAACCACAAAGATCTTGGACCACGAAGATCTTGGGACCTGAAGATCTTGTAGGTGAAAATCTCAGGCATAACAAGAGGTGACAACTTAAAAGTAGTAGGATGTTCGGATTCCGATAAGAAATCTACTTCTGAAAATAGTTTTATGATTAGTTGGCAGACCTTACTCTTGACAGAGTCATAAACATAAACTGACTACAATATCCATCATGATGGTTGAATGCATTGTCATCCATAATACCATGTCATGGGATGTTGTTAAAGAACTTGGTTAGTGGACTCAAAGTCGTCAACTTTATTACTAGACTATTGAAGCTTTACTGTGATAACTCAGCTACCGTAACTTTCTTGAATAGTAACAATTCAAATGGCGTTGTGATGTATCTTGGTACAAAGTATCTGTTTTATCTGAAAAGATTGAGGAAAATGTTCTTTATATTGAGTAAATAAGTACACATAATATGCTAGTAGATCCAATGACCAAAGGTCTTCCTCCTAAATCTTCGTATGACACGTGTCGAAGATGAGGCTTACTAAAAGACCTATTATGATAGCATGTTGTACTTATTGGTTATTATTATTATTATTTTAATGAAAATTTTTCTCCTTATTCAGATTTTGTTTGTCTATTAGTTACACTTTGAGCTTATAATAGTGTAAAGACATTATATAACAAAGTTTGTCTTAGTCAACTGATCATTGCTTATTAGTTTTAAATTTGAGTCATAGTTTGACTACTGGGGGTCCTGAGTTGATGTTCTTCTCTACGATTGTACTTATTGGCTATGATTTCGGTTTTAAACAAAATAAGTAGAATCTCATAGATAAATGATCGCATGGTCAAGTGGGAGAATGTTGGAACCAGTGTGACCGTCACTGATCATCAATCATTCCTGATATGAAAATTGACGATAACTAAAATCCCTATGTCTAGTAAATATATAATGTCCTCTTAGTAAGAATTTTGTTGAAAGGGCTTACTAATATACCCATGAATCAACCTTGTTGCTTCATAAAACATATAAAAATAATTATAACGTACAAAGATAGCATCAATACTACATATTATCTAGTATTAAGTCTAGTATAAAATTTTTCGACCCAATCAATATACATAAATAAATTCTGAAGTAACTACATAACTAGCCCATTAAAGCAGCAAAAGTTTATAGGAGCATGCATGACCAAATTACCAATATAATGTAGTGTGTATATGTCTATTCATTGTGGTATTTGCCAATAATAAAAAAGGAAATTGATAGTACTTTATGCACAAAATAGTTACCACTCTTATGATCAGGAAAGGAGATGATGTTGGAAATAACAGTATAATAACAATATGTAATTCTTTAAATATATATATATATATATATATATATATTACAATACGATTAAATAATGATAAAGGAATTAAACAAGAACAGAATGGAGGAACTGAATAAAAGAGGCAATTTGAAAGCTTCCTGCAAAACACGAAAATGTAATAATAATAAGTAGAACCGGGCTTGACAGATTCGCCGTCTTATGAACAAAATATATTGATACTTATGATATCAGTTTCAGGAGTTTCAAAAGCTTCTTCTAGATCAGGTCAAAAACCTACGGGCCCCAGTTTTTCGAGCTGCATTCGTGTCCGCAGGTCGCGCGTACACGCATTGGTTCAGAGAATTTTGACCCAGAAACCCGTTTTCTGCACCCCCCCCTGCGCGCGGGTAGGAGCCAGAGTAAAACACAACACAAGATCTTGACATAGCTTAGAAACCTCCACTTATAAACTAGTAAAAGTTTATATCCCACACCAATGTGGGACAAAACTTTTCCAACTCCAACTTATGCACCAAACACACAACTTTGAGACTCGATATCTCATTCACCTTTAACCCAATTTGGACGCATCTTAGTTTGTTACGTAGCCTTGGCCAGAGACTACAAAACCCACTAAACGGTTCGCAATATATGTCACACGACTATATATTTATTGATGTCCAAAGTGGTGGAAAAATGCACTTTTTCCCAACAGATGATGCATACCTGTTGCTACTGGTAAAAGTAAATTTTAAATGTCAATGACAATTAATCTCTAAAGCAATATAATCATGGTGAATGAAAGAGTACAAACATTAGTCCGATTCATGTAGTTTCCGTATCATGATCTATAATCAAGATACATATATACTTTTCTTTAAATAGATCAACATACATAAATTATTGAGGAGAAGAATATGTTGAATCAAACGTTTGGCAAGAATTCATAAACACTTACAGAAGAATAGTCGTAGGTTTTTTTCTTTTTTAAAATATGTGAGGTTTTTTCGTATATATAATAATTTTTGAGATAATTTTAAGAATAAAAAGATTTATTTTTTATTTTTTATTAATTTTTAGGTCTGCCCCTAGCAAAAATTTAATTAAAAAAATTATAGAAAATTAAAGGTTTAATTACGAGGGTGAATTAGGCTAGAATAGGGAGATTAAGGGTGCCAAGTGTACTCCTAACCCCCTCTTTTAGTTATATTACTAGTGTTCAGGCCCGTTCAATAGACGGGTAGTCTCAAAATATATTAATCAAAGCTAAAAAATTAGAATTCAAATATAAGATAGATATACCGAAATCAACTAGAAAATTTGCTAGCTGAATAGCCACTCTATCGGTCAAAATACTCCTAAAATTTTCCATCCATTCACCATTGACCGAGCCATGTATGATAGTGCCGTACAAATAGCAAAAAAAAAAAATGGAAAAAACTGGTAGTGTGTTTCTATGTACTTAATCCAATTTTAAAAACTAAACCCCAAACAAATTTACCATAAGAATCGAATAAACATCTTTGCATGCAAATCCAGGAAAATTATTCCGGATAAAAAAAAGAACCTAACCAAGGAAATTCCAAACGTCGATCAAATGATTTTATCGGATAATGCAAGAAAGATAGGGAAACAAATTGTTAATAAAAAAAAGGAGCCGAGCCAAAAACCTTGCAAAGTCATCTCCTGTTGTGTTAAATCCTAAACATAACGTGGATCAAAGGGTTTTATTTAAATGTATTATTTAAAATTGATATCATGCTTTTCATAAGATCTGAAATATATCTGTCATACACAAACTAAAATGATGAATTGTTCCACCATGCTAAATAATCATACTAAAACATTCAACACTATCTTAATATGTAACATTTTCCCCTGATAGAATAATAGCGGCTAAAAATTACACCATTAATGAGCTAGTTTCAAAATAGATTCAAAATAATCATAGTTGATATATTAAAATAATCATAATCTTACTCATAGAAAAATTCGACTTTTTATCTAAAAGCTTATAGAAAGATATAATCGTAAATCTTAAATATACACCATTAATGAGCTACTTTTAAAACGATATCAAAATAATCAAATTTAATATAATAAAGTAATCAGAAACCTACTCATAGCAAATTTAGACTTTATATCTAAAAGGTTATAGAAAGATATAATCGTAAATCCTAAAAGTCAATATAGGTTACAAATACAAAATTTAATATATATAATATTTAGATTAGTTAAGTCATATATCACAACTTAATCATTACGAAAACTAAAGAAGAAACATACGAAAATTAACTACATATAAATATTGATTCCAGTTTACCCCTTTTTTTCAACTTTTGTTAAATAAAAAATTTACAGTTTCTTAGATTCTAAAAGTGTAAACTATATAATTTGAAAAATACATACCAATTCATCAACAAAGACCATCTCGAACGTTTTGATTTTCTTCGGGTTGTTCCACTCCGAAACAGTCCATGCATGTACAATACGGAGTCGTAAATGATGGTTAACATGTGTTGACTTAAGATCTCCAAGATGAACTAATGTTGTCATATTTTTTGTTGTTGAAAAAAAAACCATAACAAACCTCAAACTAAATTAAAAGAAATAATAATAACAATATTATAAGAATTCAATGTTAAAAAATAATAATAATGATTAATTATGTGCAACGTATATAAAAAGAAAAAAACCTTTTGTAGTTGATCGTAGCTTCTTTTTTTGTTGTCGTACGTGAGTTATATTATAGATTGCCAATAAAACCGAAAAGTGTAAATTAATTATTTTTAAATTGGGTGAAATTGTAAATTGGTGATGGAAACCAAAATGTGTATATTAATTATTTTTTAAGTGTAAATTAGTGATGGAGAACCAAAAAGAATTAATTAATTATATTTAAATTGAGTTAAAGTGTAAATTGGTAATGAAAAATAAAAAAGCGTAAGTTAATTATTTTTAAATTGGGTTAAAGTGTAAATTGGTGATGAAAAACCAAAAAGTGTAAATTAATTGTTTTAAATTGGGGTTAAAGTGTAAATTGGTGATGCAAAACCAAAAAGTGTAAGTTAATTTAAATTAATATTAAAAAATTAAAGGATTAACAAGGATGAAGTATTAGGCTAAAAGAGGGGGATTAGGGGTGCCAAGTGTACCCCTAACCCTTTCTTTTAGTTATATTATAGATAGATATAGATAGATATTATATATATATATATATATATATATATATATCCAAAACTCAATTCATTCGTACAACCTTTATCTAGTATTTTTTTTTCTTTGTGAACAACAAGTTAGTAGTTAGTACGTAACAGTTAACATTCGAGGCACCATATTCACAAAATAAAAATATTTAAGATTGAAGCTGAAAAATAAAAAGTTTGAAGATTTGAATAAAAAAAAATTCTAATGGGATGAAAGCGGTAATTAGATTACACTACCTTTAATGGTGTAAAAATAAATACATTTATAGAAAGATTATATATATATATATGGTAATACTCCGGTGAGAACACTTTTAAAATAAGAACGGTGAGAACACTTAAAAACATCGATTTAATGCATTAAAAGTCCATAAAACTAACATAGTGCATAACTAGTTATCATTATTTAAGTGTTTAACAACACATTTATCCGTCAAAATCAAAAAAATCACGTTTTTTGTTTTGTGCATCCATCTTGGATGCATATTCATCAAAATGATGCATCCAACAAAAAACATTATACATCAAATCGATGATAATTAGTTGTGCATCCATCTTTGACAGATCAATGTGTTGTTAAAAACTTAAATAAAGATAATTAGTTATGCACTATGTCAGTTTTATGGACTTTTAATGCATCAAAATGTAGTTTTTAAATGTTCTCATTTGTTTTCATTTGATAGTCAATATATATATATATATATATATCATGAAATAAATCTTTAAAAATAAATACATTTTTAAAAGATTATACATTGAAAAAAACTTTTAAATTTTAAACTTAGTCGCATACTTAATTACATATCGATTATATCATACTCCATCCGTTCCACTAGAAATGTCATCTTTTGAATATTCAGAGTTTAACATTTGTAACTTTGACCTTAAATAATTTTATTTGTGTTAGATAATATTTAATGAAAGTTATATGAATTGATTGTGTTTTAGACGTGTTTTCTAATGGTATAACTTTTATCAAGTTTTCTATAATACAACAAAATATATTTAAGGTCAAAGTTTATAAATAAAGACTTTGAATATTTAAAGTAGGACACTTTTAATAGGACGGAAAAAGTATTGAATTAATAATGATATAGTGAACTTTTTTTATTTTCTATCTTTTAAATTTTATAAGATTTTATTTTACATTTAGTTAAAATAAAAATCCAATATTTTATTTAAATTAAATAAGTTATGTTAAATTTGGAAAATACATTATTTATTTTTAACAAATTTTAATGACAAGAATTATTTACCATGTAATGCATGAGTTTAATATAGTATATGAAATATGTGTGGTAATGTGATCTAAGATTGTAAGGATATGTAATAATTTTGGTATGGTTCAAGGTGAAATTAAAATTTTTTAAGAATATATAAAGATTTATAAAAATATAATGTGAAAAACGATATAACGGCTAAATATTAATATATATACCGTTTAAGATGGTGTAAGGGGTTGGGAATGGGAGGTCCACATGCATTTCTGAAATCAAATGAGAAGGGGGCGTGATGGTATTTGGTATCCCCATGCATTATTACCGGGCAAGCTAGTAATGAAGTCTATAATTAGATGGTCGAGTTACCCATTTTTCTCACAATAATTCAATCAACATTTCCTTTAGAAATATACAAGGCTAAAAAAATTATATAATCATGAAGAATAATATGTATGCAATGTTGATGTTTCTACTTATTCTCACTACTACAATTAGCTCGGTTTTGTGTTCTTCTTTCAACAATGATGAGAAGATTTCCATGGTCGTGGAAGAAAAAACATCGTACATGCACCCAGAGATGACGGTTAGTCAAATATATTTCATCACCTAGCTACTTACATATCTTTCACTTGTTGTGATACAAACAATACCACCCATATTCTTAACGTACACTTTGGTCTCATATGTATAAATTTCTTCATTTTGAGAAATAAATTATTTATTGTCACATGTATGAAATATATTTTTCTTCATGCATGATGTACTACCGTTCCTCTATATATATATGTGTAGGCTGATGAGACTCAAGTTCAACTTGGACAATTCAGTTTAAAAGGTGGGAGGTCAGTGACATTATCGCGGCATCTGAAAAATGGTAGAGAGAATTGCGTTGGTCCTAATCAGCCGTGTGGTGCGCTTGATTGGTGCTGTGAAGGGCTTTCTTGTAATGGCGTATTTGATGGAAGGTGCCAAACCATTGCAGGTTGTGTTCCTGCCGGTCAAACTTGTGGGTTTGGCACCACGGCATGTTGTTATCCTTACCACTGCCAATATGAAGGCCTAAAATGTGCTTGATATATATGTAAACATATGCATATATTACTGGATTGCTCCCCTTATATATATATATATATATATGTATGGGTGTGTGTGTAATAATGCATCCAGGCTTATATTATGTAATTACACGTACGTACTCTCTCGTTGAGTATGGTGTAATAATGCATCTCGGCATAATCTACATTCGTTTTGTCTCGTTTGTCTGTCTATTTATCGTGTTTAATAAAAATTGCATTGTGTTATTAGTGTTCTATTTATATATATAACGTTATATAACAGATCGACAACCGTCAACGTACGTAGAATCGACTGTCTATATATAATGTGTGGCACACCTATCTACTTACTATATATATATATAGTTGTAGTTATGTGCGGTGTCCAGGCTCTAACCGGAAACCATATATAATACAGTACACTGCTATGTGTGACAAAGATGGCCAGCCCCACTGCACCCGGCCAGTAATTAATTGGCAACACGTAGCTATATATAGGCGAAAATTTGGATAAATATATGTTTGTTAATTAACTTATCAATACCGTAAATTGTCAAAGAATAATTTAATTATAATATATTGTAGTATCATTAATGGTCAAGGGAATGAACAATGACTTTTTGTCTTTATTTATGTTTTGCAGATAAATTGAAAGTCTATCATTTATAAAATTAAATATTGATTTGCTTCATTGGTTGAGACATATGCCTTTGAAGGCTAAGGTCTTGGGTTTGAAACCCCTCCCCCCCTCTATTTTTTTTTAAAGGTTTCACTTTGTCCCCCTGCTTTTTTCATTTTTCCTTTTCAGCCTTTCTATTTTTGTTTATTATTCGTTCTACCCTCTAAACTTGTATAAATTTTGTGTTTTTATATAATTTAATTTTTTTTTACTTTTACTAAACTTAATATTTTGTTCTTTTTTATATTTTGATCATTTTTTATTTGTACCTAATTTTTTTATACATTTTTTGGCTAATTTTTAGTTTTTACATGTTTTTTTTATTAACATTTTTGATTTCTATTTTCAAAATATTCTTTTTTATTAAAGTTTTGTGAACAATTTGTTTTCTTTATAATTTATATTTTAATTTTTTATATGTTGTGATAGATTTTTGATTTTTAACCTTTTTTTCCTCTATAATAAGTTGGTTATTTTTAAAACCTTTGATTTTTTTTTAAAAAAAAATTCTTCGTTTGGTAAGGTTTGTTTCATATATATATTTTTTCCGGTTTTTTGTTTAGTCGTTTTTTTTTTTTATTTTTTGTTCCGTTTTTGGGTTCTTTTGTTTGGGCTTATATGGAGTGATATTTTTAGACGTGCTTGTAACATTGTCATTCCATTTACCTACAACATCACGCATCCACGATTATTAAAGCCTGCATCACGGGCGCTGATATTCCTAGTATACATTTAAGAACACCCTTAGAAATAGTAGACTTTTCCCTTTTAAACTTTTTCCTCTAAAGTTTTTGATTTTCTATTTTTTCCCCCTAAACTTCTCTTTTTTATTTTCACTTTGAACCCCTAATTTTCTTAGCTTTTAACTTTACCCTTAACTTTTTGCTTTCTTATTTTTCTCCCTTAAATTCTCACTTTTAAATTTTCACTTTAAAACCCCAGGGTTCTTAGCATTAACTTTAAACACTTAACTTTTTTGATTTATTTACGGTTTAACCATGAAAGTATATTGTAATATTCCTGGTATAACAAACAATCACTTTTTAACCCTTTTTTGATGTGTCTAATAAATTTTATATCTTTTACATTTCCTTTTTTCTTCTAATTGTTTTTTTAAATAGTTCTAAGAGCTGGGTAATCACCAACCAACGACCAGCTAATCGTGTAGTGTTTCCAGTACAACTAATGACCATCATTTTTAAATAGTTTCTTACATCCGTTTTTATCGTTCATGTATCGTTATGTCTCCAACCAACGGCCATTTTTAAATTGTTTCTTACATCCGTTTTTATCGTTCGTGTAGTACTTTTTTTTACGTATCGTTCTGTCTCCCGGGCAACCCTGGGATTAAAATGCTTGTTATAGATAAATATGTACGTTCGTGATAATCTTAATCTTAGTCTTAATCTTATCTTATCTTAATATATACTATAAGACTGTCTAACTAATGACTTATTAACCAATCAAATCGCTCAAATTCAGCAAATTGACTCTTTCTTATGTCATCATTTAGATTAGCTATAAATTAATAATCATAATAATCATTATCTAAAAATGTTATTATATATTATTGTTTATATTAATTTATAGAAAAAGTCTTCTTAATTTATACTTTTTTTTGTTTTTTATCATTAATTTACACTTTTTAACCCTAAATATTTAATTTATATTTATTTTTAATCATCAATTTGAAATTAAAAGAAAAATTAAAATCACACCAACTTACTTATTTATTCGATATTAAATAGTGTTATTATAAGGTAGAGAATAAATTAATAAATCTATCAATATTTGGAAAACGGTCGGTATCCGTGTGTGGAAGAATGCAATTATAGATAAACTAGCTGTCGTAACACGTGAAGGAACTATATAAAATAGTTAAATTAGAACATATGAAAAGTTGGAAAAAAAAACATTAAAAGGTATAAAAAATTGAGAGAAGAAAAGATAAGATAAGAACAATCATAAAAGTTAGTAAATGGAGAATTTTTTTTCCCCTATGATTACTATCTTGTATCTTGTATTTTAAAATTAAGACATAAAAAGTTAACACTTTTATGTATTTTTTTTCCCCTATGATTACCATCTTGCATTTTGTATTTTAGAAGTAAAAAGAAAATATATATTAGAGTAAATGATGGAGCATGGAGCAAATTATACAGTAAAATATACGAGAATTTTTTAGACAACTTTCATAACATTATTCATCCATATTATATACACAAAGATTACATTAGGGTATCAATAAAAAAATATATATTCACTTATGAAAGTGTAAACTTGCTAAAATAGTTACAATATAGATCGAAGTTTTAAAGTTGTTTGCTAATAAAAATCGATAAATTACAACTAAAAAGTCGTCTTTAGAACGAATTTATAGGTTTTCTAAATTATTATATACATGTGAAAAAAACCCCAATTAAAAGATGGATGAAACCTAAAAGTTTGTTCGATTAAAAAATCCAATTTTTTGTAAATCACTAATACAAATTAAGTGTAACACTGTGAGTCTACCTACACAAGATGCTAATTGAATACAAGATATAACTAATATATAATAAGTATATCAAGTAATCCGACTGGCAAGTAATTCTAATCTAGATAAAGACTAGTTTAGAATTACGATCCAGATAATGGATAAGAACATGCAAGATAAATAAGAACAAGTGCTTGAAACTATATAAATACTAAATATAATCAAGTATTAAGGCAAGGAGTCAAGATGTATTTTTCAATGTATTTTATTTATTTCTATAAACAAAATACAAAGGTTGTTGCGGACCAAAGATAATCCCACTTGTGATAATATCTAAATAACCTCGAATACAAATGATCTAAACAACAAGGAAATACTCGTAAGTTTTACTTAGAGTATGTCTCACAAGTTGCAATGCCAAAGTTCCAAGCACGTTTGTAAGTGTGAGAAGACTTATATTTATAGGCAAACATGTCTTGATGACATGGAAAATGCCGTACAAATATGGTTGGGGTGCATTTATGGATTTGTAGGACAAATCCATAACATGTTTGTTTAAGGTAAAGTATGTAAGTTTCTTTGATGTGACTTGACATACTTTATTCATAACCTTTTACTAAAACTAGCACAATATCAGGCATAAAGTAATTAACCGGGTAAAGGTAGTTAAAGTGTTGTAAAAAGACTTCCTCGTAATCAGTGAAAAAGTGTTGTAAATACTTTTTCACTGAGAGTCTTCAGTTCTTCAATCAGATAGAATCTTCTCAGAGCTCTGCTTCTCAGGAGTTTCTCTTCTTCAGTCTTCAGTCTTCGACTTCAGAATGAATGTCTTCAGATGTGTTGATCTTGATCTGAGCGAAGCTTCAGAGAACTAATTCTGAGAGACTCCTCAGAATTTCTATATAAGTATCTTCTCTGAACTTCAATATTTCTGAACAAATTATACTTGGTCGATTTTCGACCTAACAAATTCCTCCTATTTGTTCTGAAATATTACATGCATATTTAGACTTCTATCTATACAAATTTGTAAGTCTAAAATGCAAGTTTTGTTTAAGTTATAAAAGTTTTCTGAGATGATCTTATAGATCATTGATGTCTCAGATTTTTGCCTTGTGATTATTCTAACTTAAACTTATCATCTACTTGTAATGAAAGACTTGTAACAAAATCTCAGAAATTGTTACAAGTACATAAGACAAAATATATACAAGTACATGATAATCTGAACAGGTAAACTATTTCTTTGCAGCCCTTGAGCCAGAAGGTGCATCAGTAGCTTTCCTCTTCAGTGGGGAATCCTCCTTCCCAAAAAATCTGGCCTCCATCTCATTCTTTGCTTGCAACTTCTGCTGTATTTTCTTTAGGAATGCTCCTATCAAATGAGACTTCGGCTTTGCCCTCAGAATTGGGATCATCTCCTTAGGTTCTGAGATCTCGAACTCGTGCACTGAGACCTGAGTATATTCTGATGGAACCCTTCCTTCCCTTGAAACCACCATATCAAACAATCTCAATCCATCCTCCTTCATAATTTCCACATCAGTAATTTTGGCTGGATGAGATCGATGCTTCAGATAATGCTCATACTGAGCCATTTCAGCTTTCTGTTGTGCAGCAGCAGCATCTTCAGAAAGTGGCACAAAGGTGGAAAGATCTGCATCACGAATATTTTTTCTTGAACTCCTTAGTCCAGTCACTGTGACCTTGGGTGGGGGTTTGCTCAATAGTTTCTCCACCCTCAGAACTTCCTTCTTTTTGATCAATATCTCTTTTTCATGATTTTTTACCAAGTCCTCAATGGACATTTTAAAGGTGAGATGGTCCAGCTTTTGTTTCAAAGGGGAATATTGTTTCCCATATTCCCATTCACCTATCTCAGTCAAGGCTTTCTGCACTCTGGGATCATTCTTGATTCTTTGGTATCTTTCTAAGGACAGATCTAGAGCTGCAACATCTATTTGATCAAAGGTCCCCATCTTCAGATGTCGTTCCCTTTCCTTTTGTCTATTTTCCCTCCACATAAAAAACTGATTGGAGACTTGCTTCTGTAGAGCCTCTAATTTCTTGTTATCTGCATCAAGATTATGCAGAGGGTAGCCTTGTTCATCAACTACAAGTCCAGAATCCTTGGACTTGGGTTCTTTCACCATTTGGGCCTTGCCCTTATCCTTCTTTCCTGTTTCCCTATCTTTCTTCTCAGATTGCTGTTCCCCCTGAGCATGTGCAGATGCACTTGCTTCAGTCTCAGCACTCTTCTTTGTCTTTTCAATCATTTCCTGAGTGCTAGACAGTAGACCAATTCCCCCTTTGGGGACCTCTGCAGTCATTTTGGAGTATGCATCAATAGTGGTCTTCATGGCCTTCAGAGGTTCCCAACTCTGCTGTTCTAGGCAATCAGAAATGCCTTTGCTCCTCGTTGAAAATTGTGCCCTTAACCTAAAATTGGAGTTAAGGAGCAGCTTCTCGTGTTCTTGCACATCCTTGAGCATTTTTCTATCTTCTTCAGAGAACGAAGCAGATGGAGGTAGGGTAACAACTGGTTCTTTCTTGAGAAGGGTCAGAATTTCATCCAACTGTTTTGACTGGTTCTGAACATTTTGATCAAGGCTTAACTTGACATAGAATTCTTGACTTCAATAACAACTTTGTCAACCTTATCATTTGTATCTTTTGTGAGTTCAGAGACCATCAATCTGACATTCTCCTCTACCTTTTCTGCCACTGAAGCTGAAATAGAGAGAAACAAGAAAGAGCGCAGACTTCAGTTTCTCAAACACATTCTCACCAACAGAAATACTAAGAGCTTTATCATCCAAACTTGGTTTCTTTCCCAACTCAGACACCTCCTTCTCAACTACCAAGATATCTTGTTTTATCATTTGAACTGAGGATGTCAAATTTGTTACAACTGCATTCTGAACATCCCTCTTAGTTAGTTTGAAGGCTTCACCAATTGCCTTGCTTATCTTGTTGCAAGCATTCACCAACTCATTCAGCTTCCCAACAACCAAGCCTTCATTCCTTGCAACCTTTGTGAATTTGGTGCCCATAAAGATCTGAGCACCTTTGACATCTGCCAGAGACTTGGTGTTGGCAGTTAGAGATTTTGATAAGCCTTCAACCTGAAGAAGTAGGTTTTGGACTTCGGCATTTGTTTTCTCTAACTGTGCTTCCATGCTCAGAGGAGGAGGGGGTTGAGCAGAAGCAGAAGCCACAAAAGGAAGAGTTTGAAGATTTGCCAGAGTCTTCTCTAAAATAGTATCTGAAGGACCCTCAGATTCGGTCTCAGAGTCCAACTCTTTTTCATGCTCTTCTGGCAAATCATAACTTTGTCTTGGTGAAATATCATGAGTTTGTGGGTGAAGGTGTTGGTGTGAAATTTGAGGTGGTTGATATGGAGGATCAAGTTCGTCAACATTTTGTCGATTTGGGGGAGGAGGCATTGGGGTGTTCAAGAGGTTGAAGGGTGGCTCAGAATCCGAATGATTCTCCTCCAATAAGTCCTCATCGAACTTAAAATCAGCAAGAGAATCAAGATTCTCCTGGGTTGGCTCATCTTCTTCCCAGATATTAGCCGAGGCTGCTATCTGATCAGACATGCCCTGGTCCAGATGAATGGCATCTGAACTAGCACCTAATTCAACATCTGCAGCAGCAGTTGCATCATCACCAGTCAGAATAGGCTCCGCCGAAGCATCTTGGCATGCAACAGTCGATACCAGAGTTGCCTCAGTAATTCTTGTGCTGTCTCCAAGAATCCCTTCATTGGCCGTAGAGGTTGAAACTTCAGTTTCCCTGGGTATCACCTGAGAAACATTAAGAGTTTGTGCACAAATAGAGTGTAAGATTTGTGAAGTATTAGGGGGTGCACGTGCAGACTCAACTTCTAATGTGTGTTGGGCTGACACACTTATATTTTCTTCACCATCTCCTCCTAAAGAAGTTTTAGAGATGGTTGCATGTGGGTTTCCTTTCTGACCTTCTTCTGAATCCTGTTGGGAGGATCCAGAAGACTGAGCTTGGGTACTGTCATCCTTGGGCTGTGAGGATGGTTTATACTTACGACGTTTCAGTAAGCCCTTTGGAGATCCTGAGGAATCTTTTGGGAGATCCTCAAATTGGTCAGTGGAAGAGGTAGGTGGCTGGGTGGAAGAACTTGATTTAGATTTAAATAAGTTCAACATTTTGCCACTAGATGCACTGGTGGGTCTCACATTCTTTTGTGACCCGCCCAGTGATCTTTCTGAGCCAGCCGGTAGTGCTGTTACAGTTTTATTTGTACCTATTACCTGAAGCATCGCAGGAGATAGTTTAGGTTCCTTGTCAGAGGTGGAGAGTCTGGAGAGATCCCTGCAGAATTCAGTTGCAGAGTTCTCCTGAGGATCAACAGCATATCCGTCTCCCAGAATATTGATAAAACAGATACTTAGGAACCTTGAGAACGCAATATGCACACTTCTTTTCCCTTTCAACTTAGACACCAACTGGGAAAACAACATCTCGGCATAATCTACATTCATTCCATGCCACAGATAATATCTCATCTCAACTTGGATCAATGAGATTTGATCCAAACCACCATGGTTTCCACCAAGGCACTCAACAATTTGAGTCCAGAAGTACCTCCAACAGTTTTTAAAGCCAGACAGAAAGATGTGTCCGGAGGTCTTCAAATTCCCTTCCTCATCTACCATATTATCATGCCCAATCTCCACCAATACTTTTCTGAAATTGACACCCTTCAGTCGTTTGGCATATACTGAAGGTGCTTGTAAATAGTTCAGATGGAGAGCCTCTCTGAATCCATCCAAAGTGATGACACATTTCTTTGTGCCATCCTTGAGAGTGAAAGCAATGGATTTATCATCCTTGCTCACTTCAGCCGTATACCAGAATTCTAAGAGATATCTATGGAAGAGAATCTCTGGATCTACAGTCAAGGCAAAAGAAAGAGGACATTCCTCAAGAAATTTGATGATTCGACCCATGATTATTTTGTGTTTTGCATTTAGGGCTGCCTTGAAATTGTTCATATTGAACCTAATGGTTTTAGGTTCAAAGCCTTTTGGCCAAGATGAACTAGCCTTGACCGGCTCGGGAGGATTATATTCAAATGCTATCAAGGATTTTGCTTGAGAAGAGGATTTAGCCATTTGATTTAAAGAAGATGAAACTGAAGATGATTTAGGGTTTGTGATTTGAAAGAGTTAAGATTATTTGAGAGAAAGATGATAGAAAGAGAATGAATGATTGGGGAGTAAATGAAAAATGAAGTAAATGCAGGAATGATTTTTGGAAAAGGTATTTATATTTTCAAAGGAATACGAAGAGATTTCCAAAGAAAGTAAATAAAAAGAATTTTGAAATTCAAACCCAATAAAATGAAACAATATTTTATTAAAAGGTAATTTTGATCGGGTTTGAAATCTGAAATAATTTTTTGGTTAAACGTTCGCATTTAATGCAACAACGGCTGTGACCCCACATTTTCCAAAAGTATTCAACCGTTTTTAATGCAAAAGCAATGATCATTTTTCTTTACGGCGCAACTTGTGTGACATGTTAGCAAAAAGGTATCGTTATACAGTAAAATCACGTGTCCACACACTAACCAAGTGTCAATTAGGTAATAAAAGGTTCTGATTGACTTCAGATTTTGCTCAATAAATTCTGAGGATGGTCAGGAAGTTCAATCTGAGCCATCTCATTTTCAAATATTCTGAAGTCTTTCAAATTCTGAGCCATTTCAGACAAAATATTTTCTGAGGCAAAAAATTCTCTCTCGGAGAAAAATTTCCTTTACTTGCAAAAATATTTTTGTCAATTCCCCCTGAAATGCTACACAGGATTTAGCATTCCTAACTCGCTGATGAGATGTTTAAAAGTTTTGACATCTAAAGGTTTTGTAAACACATCAGCTAGTTGTTTATCAGTGGGAATGAAATGAATTTCAATATCACCTTTTATAATATGATCACGAATAAAATGATACCTGAGGTCGATATGCTTGGTTTTGGAGTGCATGACAGGATTGTGAGATATTACGATGGCACTTGTGTTATCACAAAAGATTAGAGTTCTTGTATACTTAACACCATAATCAGTTAGTTGGTTCTTCATCCATAAAATCTGAGCACAACAACTTGCTGCAGAAATGTATCCAGCCTCAACTGTGGATATAGAAACTGCAGTCTGCTTCTTGCTTGTCCAACTAACTAATTTGCCATCAAGGAAATGACAACCACCTGTGGTACTTTTCCTATCTATCTTACAACCTGCATGATCAGAATCTGAATAGCCCATGAGATCTAGACTTGAGCCTTTGGGATACCAAAGACCTAGTCTGGGGACACCTTTAAGGTATCTGAAAATACGTTTCACAACATTCTGATGTGCTTCCCTGGGATCAGATTGAAATCTTGCACAAAGGCATGCTGCAAACATTATGTCTGGTCTACTTGCAGTTAAGACATGAGTGATCCCACCATACCACGATATTTTGTGGGATCAACAGGTTTTCCATTAGGATCTGAGTCCAAAGTTAATGGTGCAGAAATTGGAGTATCTTTGGATGAAACAGAATCAAACTGATATTTCTTTAATAAATATCTGACATATTTTTCTTGATTTATAAAAATACCATCTTTGGTTTGTTTAACTTGAAGACCCAAGAAATATGTCAATTCACCAATCATACTCATTTCATACTCAGAAGACATAATTTTAGAAAACTTGTCACACAATTTTTCATTTGTAGATCCAAACAAAATATCATCAACATAAAATTGTACAAGTAAGATATCAACTTTATCATGCAGGATGAATAAAGTGTTATCTATTGTACCCCGTTTAAAACCAATATCTAAAAGATGTCGAGTTAGAGTATCATACCAGGCTCTAGGTGCTTGTCTCAGACCATATAAAGCTTTGTTCAGCCTATACATCTAGTGAGGTTTATCTTTGATTTCAAATCCTGGTGGTTGATAAACATACACGACTTCTTCCAATTCTCCATTCAGAAATGCACTTTTAACATCCATCTGATAGACTTTGAACTCATGATTAGCTGCAAATGCTAAGAATATTCTGATAGCTTCTAGTCTAGCAACTGGTGCAAAAGTCTCATCAAAATCAACTCCTTTCTCTTGTGCATAGCCCTTGGCAACTAGCCTTGCCTTGTTTCTAATTACATGGCCATCTTCATCCACCTTATTTTGAAAGACCCATCTTGTCCCAATTGGTTCTTTCTTCAGATTGCTGGGACATGGAACAAGTTCCCATACATTGTTTCTCTCAAATTGGTTAAGCTCTTCTTGCATGGCTTCAACCTAACTTGGATCTTTCATAGCCTCGTCAATCTTCTTCGGTTCTATTAGTGATAAGAAGCTGACGTTTAAGCATTGATCGCTTGTGGCTCTTCTGGTCTGAACCCCTCTGCTTGGATCTCCAATCACTTGATCAATTGGATGTGATCGAGTCCATTTAGAGTAATGACCAGGATGATCAATGATATCAGTGCAAGAACTCCTTTGACTTACTTCAGGAGATGCCTCAGAAAAGACTACTTCAGTCTCATCATCTTCATCATCTTATAGATCACGATTTGCATCATGAAATTCTTCATTCTGAGGTGTTTCAGTGGAGACTTATATTTGAGGAGTAGCAGCACGCACATCTGACCCGATAGTCATTTCTAAAGGTTGTTTGAAAGTGACTGAAGGATAAAATGGAGTGTTGCTTAGCTGAATATTTTCTGGTTTTGAACTGAGATGATCAGAAACATGTTTAGGTGACTGATCAGATTGGACATTGTGATTAGATTCACAAAAACTGATAGGACTTTCTGAGGGAGGTTCAGAAATTGGTTTATTAAAGATTGCAGAATTTGATTCATCAAAGGTAACATGAATTGACTCATCAACCTTTTCAAGTCTTTTGTTATAGACTCTAAAGGCTTTGCGATTTATTGAATAACCCAAAAAGAAACCTTCATCAGCTTTTGCATCAAATTTTCCGAGTTGACTGGAGTCATTCAGAATGTATACTGGACATCCAAATACATGGAAATATCCAATATTGGGCTTTCTTTTTTTGAGGACTTCATAGGCAGTCTTTTTGTGTCTTTTGACATAAATTGATCTATTCTGAGTGTAACAGGCAGTAGCCACGACTTCAGCCTAAAAACTCTTTGGAAGACCAGATTTATTCAACATACTTCTGGCAGCTTCTATCAGCGTACGATTTTTCCTTTCTACTACACCATTCTGTTCAGGTGTGTGGGCTGAGAGAAGAAGTTCTGAGATATGCCAGTGTCAGTGCAGAAGGTTTCTAGAGTGGAATTTCTGAATTCAGTGCCATTGTCACTTCTGTGCTGATGTACTTTTCGCTTATGCTTGAGTTCAATTTGTTTGATGAGGGCAATAATTTCAGCAACAACTTCACTTTTGGTTCTGAGAAAGATCACCCAACAGTATCTTGAATATTCATCTACTACCACAAGGGTGTATTTCTTCCCAGCTCTTGTCTGAACGTTCACAGGACCAAACAGATCCATATGAAGCATATGAAGTGGTTCAGTGATACTGAAATTTTGCCTGGTCTTGAACGAAGCTCTTTTCTTGAACAAATCTTATAGTGATTAAGCCAGATTAGCAATAAACCAAAAAACCAGTTATAGGTTTTTGCCTATACATTGAACAAATCTTATAGTAATGCTAGATCTTTCACAAAATTTAAGGACTAGATAAATTCATTACTGAAAAGCAAGCATTCTCAGCCATATATCTGAATATGTTTCCCACAAGAACATTGTATAATTTAAGTTCAGATTAAGGAAACCTTGCTACTTTGTGTCTACCAATATATCCCAAATTGTAATCACTGAACTAAGAAGTTATATTACGATTAAACATACTTAAAAGCTAAGTATCCTCACTTCTAATCGTCTTACAGCATCAACTTAAATCTCTCCCATATTTTTGTCATTTTCTCATTTTTCACATTTTTATGGTTTTTTATGACACTAAGAACTCCTTTTGTATTTATGACTCTAGCTATTTACAGACACAAACTTACAAATTTAGTTCTTTGAGAGATTTAATATGAATCAACATTCTTCATCCTATTGGGAAGAATTAACTTCTCAATTCGAGTCTTATCAAATGCTTTGGTATACAAATCGGCTAAATTATCATCAGTTATAACTTTTTTCAAATGAATTAACTTCTTTTGGGCACAATCACGCAAGAAATGATGTCTAATATCAATATGCTTGGTGACTTTATGCATGATAGGGTTATTTGTAATGTTTATAGCTGACTTATTGTCTATTCTAATAGGAGTATCAAGAAAATCCATACCATAGTCACAAAGTTGTTGCTGAATCCACAATACTTGGGAACAACAACTACCAGCAGCCATATACTCTGCTTCACATGAAGACTGAGCAACACACGTCTGCTTCTTGCACTGCCACGATACTAATCTTCTTCCTAAAAACTGACAACCTCCAGTCGTAGACTTTCTGTCATTGTTACAACCGCCAAAGTCCGAATCAGTATATGCAACAAAATCAAACGTTCCTCCAATAGGATACCATAGACCAAGCCCTTGGTTTCCCTTAAGATAACGTAGAATACGTTTTGCTGCAATCAAATGTGACTCTTTCGGACTAGCTTGAAATCCAGCGCAAAGACAAACAGCGAACATAATATCTGGACGCGAAGCAGTCAGATACATCAATGAGCCAATAATAGCACGATTAATAAGTTGCATCCATAAGTTCATCTTTCGGATCAAGAACTCCTAAACCATGATTTTGCTGAATAGGAGTACCATATGTCTTGGATTTTAACATTTGAAACCTCTCCAAGATGTCATCGACATACTTAGACTGGTGAATAAAGAATCCATCTTTCCTTTGATCAACTTGCAATCCGAGGAAAAATTGAAGTTCCCCCATAGCACTCATTTCAAATTCATTTTTCATGCTCATTTCAAACTCTTTGCACATCATTATATTAGATGAACCAAAAATGATATCATCCACGTAAACTTGTACAATTAGATAATCTTGCTTCTTCCTCTTGATAAACAATGTGTTGTCTATCGATCCTCTTGTAAAACCATTTGTCAACAAATGTGTCGACAACTTTTCATACCACACTCTGGGTGCTTGATGCAATCCATAAAGAGCCTTATCCAAACGATATGCTGTTCTTGGATAATTCGGATCTTCAAACCTCGGTGGTTGGTGAACATAGACTTCTTCTTTAACTTCACCGTATAAGAAGGCACTCTTAACATCTAACTGATACACCTTTATACCTTTTGCATAGGCTACAAATAACCTTATAGCTTCAATCCTAGCAACTGGTGCAAAAGTTTCGTTATAGTCATATCCTTCTCGTTGTGCAAACCCCTGAACAACCAAACATGCTTTATTTCTAGTAACAACCCCTTTGTCATCTCGTTTGCATTTATATACCCAACGAGTTCCAATCGGTTCTTTACTTCTAGGCACATCTACTAACTCCCATACTCCAAGTTTTTCAAATTGAACTAATTCTTCTTGCATAGCTTCAACCCAACATGGATCTTGAAGTGCTGCCTTAAAATTCTTGGGTTCTACTAGTGAAATGAAACCAGAATATAAACACTCAGTTATCAATCCAGTGTCTTTCACTTCACAAAACAAACTAGTCAGCTCCTTATTCAACTGATTTCTAGTTCGAACAGGTTCTGTAGCATTACCAAGAATATTTTCAACTGGATGATCCTTATTAACTTGATATTGAGGAACCGAATCAACATTCAGACTTTCTCCTAAATTTGTTCTAATTTGAAACTCAGGAGAGCTAAAATCATCTTCCGATTCTTCAGAAATAGGATCATCATCAGGCAGTGAAACCTTTGATGAAGTAAGTGGTGTAGTGTTCTCGGGTTCACTATCATCTGAATCTGTTGGCTTATTCTTGTCCTTACCAATTTTATCAACAACAGTAGTAGACTGAACTTTGGTTGGAGTAGTATTGACATTTCGAGTAGGCGAAGATGTAGGAGTATTATCCATGTGATCTCTTAAAATAATCACATCATCAACTGTCTCAGGATATGAATAAGAAGCAGGATCGTGTAGTGAACTAAACACACTATTGTAATCGAAATTTTTGCCAGTTCCAGAATGAATAGCGGGCTTATGACTGACAATCTTGACATTTGTACCCAAGTCAACTTTGCCTGTCTGCTTGTTATAAACCCATCGAATTAATGTTCCCGGTTTATAACCCATGAAAAATCCCTCTTCAACCTTTGGATCAAACTTTGACTGAGGTAGATATTTCAAGAAAGTACACGGTACACCAAATGGTTCAACATTCTGTAAATTCGGTTTCTTCTTATGTAGAAGCTCATAGCATGTCTTGTTATGACGCTTGACTACAATAACCCTATTTATAATATGACAAGCTATATTCACTGCCTCCCCCCAAAACATAGTAGGAAGCCCTGAATCTGCAAGCATAGTTCTGGCTGTCTCGATTAGAGTCCTATTCTTTCTTTCAGCAACTCCATTCTGCTGTGGTTCATACGACGAACTGTATTGTTGCTGGATTCCCTTTGACAAAAAAAAGACATCCATCACATTATTCTTAAATCCAGTTCCGTTATCACTCCTGATTCTCTTAACGCGAACTCCATAAATATTTTTAGTTTTGACAAAGAAATTTATCAAAATCTGTGGAGCTTCATCTTTTGATTTAAGAAAGAATACCCATGAGAATCTCGAGTAGTCATCCGTAACCACCAAACAGTAGTACATCCCACCGATACTTCTTACATTCAATGGACCAAATAAATCCATGTGAAGTAACTTGAAAGGATTGGCAATAGAATTTTCTTGTTTCGGTTTATTTGCAGACTTTTGTTGTTTACCTTTCAGACAAGGTACACATTTGTCTTCCATTCCAAACCGTTTCATGGGAACACCGTCAACCAAACCATGTTTGACAATGTCATTCATCTTTCGAAAATTGATATGTCCCATTCTTTTATGCCATAGCAAAGATTCAGATTCGTTTGCTTTCGATAACAAGCAAACAGACTCCTTTGGATCATCAACACCTAACACAAGGCCATAGATGTCTCTCTTCCTAGGAGCTTTTAGCAGGATCCAGTCTTCAGGAATAACATATCCTGATTTCAATATAAGTGCTTTTTTCTCAGTAAAATGGACATTGTTACCCTTGTCACAGATATGAGAAACACTCAATAGATTATGTGCTAACTGTTCCACATAATTGACTTTTTCCAGCGTAATCTTCCCATTGACAACATCACCTTGGCCCGAGATGTTGCCACCCTTGGGACCTGCAAAACTAACATAAGAACCATTTACATCTTCATAATTGGACAACACATTCTTGTCCCCTGTCATGTGCCGAGAGCATCCACTGTCAACATACCAAAGAGTGATAGGCTTCCTTGGTTCTCCCTGCACATCAGACAATAAGATGGTTAGTTTCTGAAGGGAACCCAAACCTTTTGAGGTTTAGGTTTTCCGAATTCATCTCTAATGATTAATTCGGTCCAATATCCATCGCTCTGTAATGTAGCCTTGGAAGAAGATGGTGTCACAGACTGTTTCTTAGGTGAAGTGAAACGCGTCTTAGGAGGATAATTCCTTGGTGAGTGAGTACCAAATCTAGGTTGACTCCCTAATCGATCATAGAATTTAGACGAACTATTAATTCTAGAAGGAGGTGATCGAGTTTGTTGAGCCATCTTCCTAGGTGAATTACTTCTTTGAGGTGTACGAGAACGACTCGGACTTCCACTACTAGAAGTAGTATTCTGTGGAGGTCCCTGTCGTTTTGGTGTCTTAGATCTATTGCCATGAGCAAAAATGTCTGAGTCACTAGATGCTCCAGAGGACATACCCTTTTCTCGACATCTTCTTTTCCTATTAGGACAACAACTATAAACATGACCTACTTCATAACAATAAAAACAGGATTTTTTAGCTCTTGCTTTCTTAGCTTTAATATCAAACTCAGCTGAAGTCATGCCTAAACATTCCTTAAGTTCAATTGTGGCTGACTCTTCTTTTGATAAACCAGTTTACTCATTTTTATCGGAAAAGTGTACTTTCTTTTGAGAATTCTTATGAGTCGAGTATGGAGTTAAGGGGACTCCACTAGATGTAGATTCATCCTTATTCCATACTTTATCAATCTTGTCATGATCTATCTTTTCAAAATCAATTTCAGTGGATGTAAAAACAGTGTCACATCCCTTCATTGTAAAACATTTAATACTCTTATCAACAGGACAAGTTGAATTCACTTGGCTAGACCCTATAGGAGCACTAGTATCATAAACTCCATTTTTATGATCTACTGGTCTGACAAAAGAACTTTCCAGCTTATGTTTCTTGTTAAGCTCTTTTATTTTATCAATTGAGCTTTTAGACCTTTTAGGGGTCTTAAGATCAACATTTTGATTTTCTAAGACAATTGGAGAAATTTCACCAATATCAACCTTCTCAGAAAGCTGTGTTAGAGACTCTGTGTAATTATCATTAAATAGACCTCTAACTTCTTTATAACTCAAACCTAAACCACTTTTATCTTTTGAATCCCGTGGTACAGGCTTTTGCATCTACATTGATCTTATTAATTCAGATCCCTTAATTTGGTCCAATCTTGCATTAAGCTTAACTATCTCCAGTTTTGCATCAACTAATTCTTTCTCTTTCTTAGAGAAGTCTTCAGTTAGTTGAGCATATTGTTCATTTTCCACTTTTTCCATTAAAACTGACTCTTTTAACTTTTCTTTCAAGGCAAGAATATCCTTATCAGATGCACGAATCTTATCTTCATAAAGACTTTCTTGTTTTACCAAACCAGAATTTTTGGCAAACCAAGAGTCGTTTTCTTTCTTAAACATGGAGTTTTGACTAGTTAAGTTAATAACACTTATTCAGAATAAACACCTCAAGTTTTAAGTCTGACACCATTTTACAAACGTCAACAATAGAAAGCAAAGAACAAGATACCTTCTAATCTGCAGCCTTGCAATCTGCCATGTATGTAACAAAGTCCTCAGTTGTCATACCTTCAGGTATCACGAAGTTCTTCATTTGATCTTTAATGCTCTTCTTGGAAATGTCATCAACAGGTATAGATGAATCTTCCATTTCTTCAGGTGCTTTCACAGCTGTCATGGGTTCACTCTCAGATCTCACAGTCTCAGCAACATTACGTACATTATGCTTAACTATCTTAGATGCACTTTCTTCACTTGAGTATACAACATAATCAATTGTTGCAGCTACCTCATCATATAATTCTACCATGTAGGCATGATTCGAGGTATCATCAGATTGTGTATCCCATTGATAAGTACCATCCGGATTCTGAACAACAACGGCCTTTGACTCCAAAAATGGTGATGAAACTGGCTATTGTGGAGTAGCAGGAAATGTAATCATTGCTTGAGTTTTTTGATTACTTGGAGTAATACCGCCTTGATTGTAATTTTGACGACCAACAACGGTATTATCAATCCTCTTAGGTCGTTGATACTCTCGTGCAAAATGACCAAATCCATCGCAATTAAAACATTTCACCTTCGATTTGTCAAAGCCTTTAGTGCCATTTCTTATAGGTCTCCCAGTTCTCTGAGTGAATCTTCTGACCTTAATAGTGAGCATAGCTAGCTGCCATTGTAGATCCATTTCTTCCAAATCATCAGGATCTATTTGATTGTAATCCTCGTCAATCACTGCAGGATCAGTAATCTTTCATCCGATAAATGCTTCATGAGCATTACAAAAGGCTGGGTAAACACTCATTCTACCTTCTGTAGAACTCATACTCATTGGCATAGAGTGAAAAGATTGTACATTGCTCTTGACATTCGTATTTGCATTGTCATAAGCAACATATCCAGCAAGACCTTCAGCATCTACTATTGGTGTAACTTCAGCACCACTTAGAAATGCATTGTTCCCCGAGCTAGAACTTAAATGAACAGACTTAGCATGATACAATGATGGATCTTGAGTGAAATCCGAGTGTGTATCTTTAATCCTTCTCTTCATATCTCTGTTCTTAAGCTTGGAGACCACCTTTTCAAAATCCCATGAGCTATATTCTTGATCATCTTGAAGTTGATGAACATAATCAGTCCATGTCTTAGGTAGTGAGTCCAAAAACTTATCAGCTAGCTCAGTTTGAGGATAAACAACCTCAAAATATGACAACTCAGTAGTCAAATGACTGAATCGACTAATAATCTCATCAAGAGATTCTCCTTTTAGTCCATTGAAAGCTTTATATTGGCGCTTCAGAAGTTTGATACGGTTTTTCTTCAAGGTTACATCGCCCTCACAATATCTTTCAAGAGCGTTCCATAAATCCTTTGAAGTAGTGTATTTCTTGAACAAGTGTACACTATCTTGAGGTAAGGCCATAGTAAGAGTGGACAAGGCCTTTCCCTCAATTGCGTATCTTTTTCGTTCTTCAATCGGCATATCAGCATAAGTATACCTACCGATCTTTCCATTCTTCTCATAAGAAGGCCAATCAAAACCTTGAGTTATCACAAGCCACATGTCCATATCAGTGAGACAAATGTAGTCTTCAAATCGTCTCTTCCACAGCCAATAATTTTCCATACGGAAAAGCTTTAGAAGTGTATTACCCCGACCAACCTCATGATCGTGCATGATCATCTGGCTGATGAGTAGGGCATTTAGTGAATTTGCGGCAGCTGGTATGTTAGTCATTTCAAATCTTTTCAAATCAAATCAAACGAAATAACACAAAAAGGATGTGTGGCACGAAGTCACATGAGGATCGCACGAAGTACACGTGACACGAAGTACAATTGTCACGATCTATAGCACGAAGAGCAGTTCGCACTGACGTGGCACGAATTGAACACGAAGTCAACTGGGTGACGTAAGCACAAACACGAAGTACACCTCGTGCTGACGTATGCACGAGGTTACACGAAGAAGAGCACGAAAATGCTAATTAACACGAATTTTGAAACGAATTTGCAATCAATAGCCAATCAAACGATCTTACACCTTCTGGTAATCAACCTTAGGGCTCTGATACCACTTGTCAGGTACCCTATTGTTGCGTGGATCGTAATAAGATGTGATTCGTTATGTCAAGAGTGCAGAATCCTCTTGAGATAACTAGATTGCTATTGCCTTTTGCTGATTAATGAGTAATTAATCAACCTAAGAAGATGCACGATGCTTGTGGTTCGTGTAGGAGGTCACACGAGCAACAAGTCAAACGAATTCGTAAATTCGTGAACAATTCCCTAAAAAGATCTACCTAATTTCATAGATTAGGTTTGTATTTATACTAGATGTGTATTGGTTCGTGTGGGCTTCGGCCTTAATCAAGTAATTAAGCCCGATTAGCAATAAACCAATCGACCTCGTGCTGACATCACCACGAGGGTAATCCTATGTGTTGATGACGTTAGCACGAGGATCGTCCCTTTGGTCCTTTGCTTGACTTCGTTTGGCTCGTACACAACATCCAACCATCATTTAAGTATTCTATGACACTTATAAACCTTGGTTCTATGTTCTTGTACCTGCAAAACAATATATAACACACACACACAATACAAAACATAAACAGATATAATATTGAAGTTCAAACGTAATCATTAAATATCAACACAAGTTCTTATTCAAATGATTACAAACATAGTTCTTAAAAACATAAACGATAATCAAATCTATGTTGCGATTGTCACAACGAATCTGCATCTATAGAAACACTGAATGATTTGATTTGTAAAAGACTATAATAATAATGAAAACGATACATCTACTTGGAAACAGTTCACATGCCACATAGATCATCTACCATATCACTTATAATTGTTGAACGACTAATCATGATCAAGCTTCCTATCAAGTCCCCTGGTCAAACATAAAAACGGGTCAACAACTATAAGCAAATAGTATCACCATACAAACATGATCACGTTATCCAAGCAGATTCATAACAATTTAACTACTCATTAGAAGACAAACAAACCTAACAATCATTAATATAAATAAATCCATAATAATAACTGTCAAACAAATAGTCTTGTAGTAAAGTATGCTAACAATAATAAAAGAGTAAAGAAAGATCAAACTAATAATAGGGTGAAGTGGCGCGGTCCGTACCCTTCTTGGCCGCTCCTTTAATTCACCACCCCAAATCCTCCTATTATTATTTTGACCAATGTTGGCTACTTTGAATTGATTGTTGTTGATAATTGATGCTCGATCTTCCAGATGATAAGAAGGTATTACTAGGGTTTAGATCTGATGAAAGTGGTTGATGATTATGATGATGATGTTGTTAAGGATTGATAATTGATTGTATATGTGATATGGGGGTGTAGGAAGGTTTAGATCTGGTGAAAAAACCCTAGAAACGCTACAAGTTGCCTGGAGGAAGTGAGCTGCGGCCCTAGGGTTTTAGAGGGGTATTTATAGGTTTCAAGATAAACCCTAGCTGAACCGAACTTGGGAGCAGTGCTGGCAGAATTCCTAGTGGCGCTGGCTTACTCCCAGCTCCACTGGTGATGTCCCAGCTCCGCTGGTTGGCTCCCAGAGGCGCTCAAGATGGTCCCAGCGCCGCTGGCTGCTTCGGGATCTCTTCCAGCGACACTGGAGTAAAATAAGCGGCGCTGAGGGCTTCAGGGCCAACATGAAAGTTGTAGATCTTTCTCTCACGTTTCCGTGGATAGCTTACTTTTCCGAAACGGAGTCCGTATGAAGAAGTTATGCCCAAAATACTAACACATGGTCGTATGCTTCATGTAGACCTCAAATTCTTCATGTTCCGCTTGCTAGTCTTCGTCCAAATATCTTGTGGCTTCGTGTTAAGTTGAGTAGAGACGTTTGCCTTCACTTGCGCGCCTTGTGAACCTATCATAACATGTCATCCCATTAAGTACCAAAAGTTCACATTTCTTAACTCATTTAGACATCAAAACACAACCTAAAGATATAGGAAATAATCACAAAATGGACGCTCATCAGTGAGCTGTTTTCGACGAGCCTCAGATAGAGGAGTAATTTCAGCATTTTCAAGGAATCGTGGGTGGAAGATGTGAAGAACTTCTTTGGATCTATCTGTGGTCATCTCAACAGCGAATTTGGCCTCAGCTTCAGCCCTGAGTACTTGGGATCAAATTCTTCCCCAATGTCTTCAAATCTTTCAAGTTGGGGAGCATTTGAAACTACCATTTGTCGCTCCCCCTCAGCATTTACTTCATTCTCAACCCCAACACCTTCTTCTTTATTTGTCTCCCCCTAAACACCAGCGGGGGGAACCTCAGCAGCTTCAATAATTTCAGTCTCTCCCTCAGCACCAGCAGGGGGAACTACCACATTTGCATCCTCATTTAATGCCAAAAAGGTCAGGTCATCTTCAGTTAAGGTGGCAACATCCTTGGTATCCAAGACCTTTTCAGCAGAGGCATCATAGATATCATTAACAGCTTTGTTTACTGCCTCGCTGACCAGATCTAGGATGGCAGCATCAACTTTCTCCCCCTTAGAGGTTGTATCATTAATAACAACCTCCACAGTAGCTGCTGGTGCTGCCTGCTGTTTTAAAAGTTGAGACAACAACTCCTTGATCTCCCCAACTTCCTTTTCCAAAGTTTCTTGCCGTTTACGGTCCTCCCCAGTGAAAGAAGCTGGAGGACTGGGAAGATTCGACATTTTTGTTTCCAAGGCATTGATGGCCTTGGTGTTGCTTTCAACTTGAGTGACCAACAGGGAGACAAGGTCAGCAACTCTCTTGACTTCAGCAGCAGCATGAGTGCTTGTGGATGTTGCTTTCTTTGATGAGTAGCATATGGTGTTGCCAATTTTTCACAACGATCGAGTGAAGCCCTTTATGGCCTGCTGATCCCTTTTGATGACATTTGTATAGGTGCGCAGCTTGTCGTGATCAGCAGCCATCAAGACAAATTTTTCTTTAATGGTCTCGATGCTGGCAGTGTTTTCATTTTATTTCTTGTACCAGCTTTCCAAAGTCTTCACCAATCTGTCACTTTCTTGATCTTTGAGCTCAATAGCGAGTGTGGCAGTCTTGGTTAGATCATTGAGTTGGTGCTCCACCCTTGCCAACCTATCACTGGAGTAGGTAGCATGAGAGATACCCAAACTCTTTGCTGATGAGGTTTAGTATCAGGTTTGGCAATAGAAGAGCAACCAGGAACACTTAAGAAAGAAGAAGGCATGCCAAGAGACAACATGGTGTTCACTTGCTGTATGGGTGGAGTCTGAGGCCTTGCAGTAAGAGTAACTGCCTTAGTTTCTTCTACATTTGTTATCAGCAGCAGCATCAACATTTTCATGAATGGCTGCTGCATTTTCACCAGCAGCAGCAGCCTTAACAACATTTTCAACAACAGCTGCTGCATGTTCACCAGGAGTAGCAGCTTCAGTATCATCAACCTCCATGTCACTAGCATCTATTTCATCAACCTGGTTGGAGGAATCCAGCTGGAATGCATCGGCCATAAAATCACCCAATTCAAGATCACTTTCTTCATCAACAAACTCAACATCAGCAACATCCTCTTCATTACCAACACCAGCACTTTCAACCTCAAAGACTTCCCTTTCATGTGCGACATCCTCAGCACCTATACCCAAATCACCACTATCACCAGCTTCACCAACTCGCCTTCTTTCAAACGAAAAATTTTAAGGGTTAGGAGAACCGGGTGCCTCAACTTCAGTGTGTTGTGTCACTAAAGCATCATCGGTCGTAGAATGTGTTGTCTCTAGCATCACCTGTGATATGGCTGCTGACAACGACTCAGAGGGTTGAGAAGAAGAAGAAGAAGAAGAAGAAGAAGAAGGAATTAGTGGTGGGGTTGACTCAACTCTAATGGGCTGGGGTGGCCCTTGTTCTACACCAACCTCGCCTACAGAAGATTGAGGTGGCTGCTGTCTGTTACCCTTTTTCTCGTCAGCAGCCTTTTTTGGAGACTGCTGATGGGCTAGCTGGGTTTCTGGTGTCCTTGGGCAGTGAGGACTTCTTAACCTTAATAGTTTGGCCCTTTGGTACTCGTTGCTGCTGTTTTGGGACAGCAGTAGGAGGTGAAGTGGAAGAAGATGTAACTTGTGATTTCTTGGTCTTTTTGTGAGCTTTGGAGGCTGCTGAGGGGATTATTAGCATGCCAGCTCAAGAGGGATTTTGCTTATAAACATCAGGGTACATAGTGAATAGTACCTGTTTCATTGCTGGAGTGAGCACAACGTACTTGGAAACGAATTGCTTAGGGTCGCAAGCAGGAATTTTATATACAGTGCTGGCAACCCTTGGAGAGAGAATGAATTGAGCACCATTAGGTTGATATTTTTCCTTCAGCTCTCCTTTGAAGATCAACGAGAGAAAACGTACAAAGGGTACTGAGCTTGATCGATTTCGAATAGTGACCTTTGCCTTTAAATTTTCAAAAATCACACTGGCAAAGTCAATGGAGCGACCATATGCCAATGCGTATATAATTTGCATCTAGGCAGCAGTGGCTTGATCAAATGAACCACTGTTCCCACCCAAACACTGGATCACATGTGTGAACAATAACCTCCACACACCAGGCAAGAACCTCTTTTGTGGGTTGCTGTGAACGGATTGAGGTGGTTCCGTATTTGTCCCATACCCAATGGTCAGCAAGCATTCTTTCGATACTGCGGTAGGGACCAACTCAGCAAAAGGCTTGTCAATGGATTGATTAGGAAGCCGGAGAACATCTCTTAACAAGTCAACAAAGATGGAGATGGTGTGTTCTCCTTTCATAACAGAGTACCTGTGATGGTACTGCTGGAGATGTCATAATCATAAGTCCACCAAAATTCCCTCAAGAGATGAAAGTACATCTCTTGGGGATCTCTATAGATAGCCCTTTTAACTGGAAATCCTTTAGAATAATAACCCTTAACATTTGAAGGGATTCCTTCAAATCCCAAATAGTTGTTTGCTTTGATGACCAGTTTCTGGACTTGAAAAGAAACTTTGTCATAAGGACGAATGCCTTCAGGATCATACACTTCAGAAGTAAGATAGGGAGGATTATTTTCTAGGGTTTGTTGAATTTCAAGGTTTTCAATTTGTTGTGGTGATTGTTGTTGTTTAGGAACTTGTTCAGATTGAGAAGTCATTATAGTGATTTAGAAGAAGATGAGAAAAGATTAAAAGAGATTTTTGAAGAAAAAGGAGAAGATTTGAGAGTTTGAGAAAATTTTAGAGAGTTTAGGAAAATATGGAGATGAAAATGAACGTAAAAGACAGAAATGAGAAAAGATTTGCATATATATGGTATAGATATGGGCCCTAAAACTGCAAAAGTGAACCGTCACATATTTCTCTCTATTTAAGAAATAAATTAATTAAATTACTTTTGTACCAATAAAGGTAAAGAGAAAACATTTTAAAATTTAGAAAATACGTTTGAATATACGTATGTGAGTAACGTATAAAAAAGAGTATGATGTGACAACTTGTACCAAGAAATCCAATATACTCGAGTGTTTACGGTGGGTAGAGTGTTCAAGTTGCCCATTAGGGAAAAAATCGAGATAACCATTTGAAGTTCTTAATAAAATATTAATAAAAAAGTTTAGTGGATATACACTTATAGACAAATAGTTACGATGAAGCATATCCACTGACTAGTTTTTAAGAAGGAAAATATAGTTACCATTTGGAGTTTTTAGTTAGCGACTGATATCGCCTATTTTATACATATTTATTTTACGCGATATCATTTATTTTATTTATTTTATGTTTGTATTATTATTATTTTTATAAACTATTATACTTAATATGTGAATTATTTGAATATAGATCTATAAGATGAAATCTAATAAAAGTGGGTTGAATAAAGATTCTTTTTAAGATATGAAGATTGAAGTCGAAAAGATAAAGAATGTGACATATATTATTTATGTGTTGTATTTAGTTTTGAAATTGAAAAAGCATGGTCGTTGGACAACAAAATGCATATGAAGAACGCTATCATTGTGTTATTGGCGTGAAGTGGCAGAAAGAAGGAAGAGCACAAATTGATCACGGCTAGGAAGGAATAAAAGCAAAAGATGGTTCAGCCGAAACATCAAATGGACATCCATCTTACGTGAGATCACAACTCAATAACAAGAAAAGTGGTGATGCTCGTTGGATTAGGAACTAAAAGAAAAAAAGACAAGGCCTAGAATAATTAATGGGCTTTGGCCTAACAAATAAATAGAGGTCGGTTAGAATGGGTCGAGAGAAGAGAATTGGAAAGTTGGAGTCGGTTGGCATCATAACACCATTATATAGTTCATCTTATTATTGAAGAGTGGAGAACATAATATCTCTCTATCGAATTGTTTTAGAAGGTCGGTCGAATTAAGAGTTTTGGAGAGAATCAAATTGGAGGTCGGCTAGGGGGGAAATCGCAGCTAATTATTCGCAAGGAGGTGCAATTTTTGGTTTGGAATTCGAGCAGCTTTAGTTTTCATCCGCTAGTACAATTTTTGTTTGATTTCTTTTCTCTCAAACTCTTTTATTATTTATTTATCCTGAGATTATATTACTAAATAATTATTATGGATTCTATTTAATAATGATTGTTAGTTTTATTTTTCTTGTCAAGAGTAGCTAAATTTTTTACCATCCGTTTTGATTGAGTGATACAATATGTAGGATTGTACGATTTTAATAATTCAAAGTTGATTTCAATTATCGTTTGTCGAGATCTTGATGATTTAATTCCTTATTAATTATTATTTTGATATTGGTGGCATATGTGTTCTTCGTTAGTGGTACTAGTTGAATACGTATATGATTTTCTATTAATTGTTTGTCTATAAACAGTTATCACTAGTTCATGGTATGATAGTGAATGTCATTTAATAAAAGGAGTTATTTTGTCAACGTGTCGTGTAACAGTTGTGGTACCACGTTATCTTGACATAGGTACAATTGTTAATTCGATAATCAAATAAACTAGTAGGTTAGGGAAATTGTTTTAAGCGTTGGTGGTACCAGCTTTTACAAAGAAACTGATTAATTAGGTGATTTAAATGATTTTGCAAACGTTGGTGGTACCAATTTCTGTCTTTCTTTTGTCACGATTATCTTTATCAACTTAATTTGAATTTGAACTTCATTAATGTGCAATCCAAACATGTTGTTGAGCGAGGTCAAGACGGATGACTTTTAAATCTTTTTTTGTCATAAAATCAAATTTCTCTTTCTTGCGATTAATCCTACTGGATTACTAACCTTTTCTACTAACTAATTGCAAAGTGGCAACTCGGCCATAAGAACCCCTTTTCTTCTGAATCACTTTATTTTAACAATTGCTTTATATGTCTTTGTGATCGACCTCGGATTTACCGGTTTACTATACTGGATACGAACGGGTACACTGCTCGTAAGTGTGTTGTAGTCAGTTTTCCAGTGATTCGTGTTCATAAATTTTATAACTAGATTTCACACATCAGCGACCTAAAGAGAAGATGGGAGGTCGATAACTAACTATACACAAGTTTTGGCAAATTGTCAGCCATCAACGGATTTTATAAGTCTTTACCAGCAGTCGTTTGCTGCTGGACTAGATAGAGACTTTCAGCACTCTATTGCTTTTATTTTGCTTTTTTCCCAAAGCAATAGGGATCAACGGATTTTATTTGCCTTTACCAGCAACCGTTTAATGCTGGGCTAGATAAAGACTTTTAGCACTCTTTTGCTTTTGTTTTTGTTAGGTCGAAAATCGACCAAGTATACTTGTACAGAAATTCTGAGGAGTCTCTCAGAATTAGTTCTCTGAAGCTTCACCTCAGATCAAGATCAGCACACCTGAAGACATTCATTCTGAAGTCGAAGACTGAAGACTGAAGTAGAGAAACTTCAGAGAAGCAGAGCTCTGAGAAGATTCTACCTGATTGAAGATCTGAAACCGCTCGGTGAAAAAGTATTTACAACACCCTTTCACTGATTACTAGGAAGTCTTTTCCAAGTACTTTAACTGCCTTTACCCGGTTAATAATATTATACCTGGTATTGTGCTAGTTTAAGTAAAAGGTTGGGAATAAAGTATGTAATGTCACATCAAAAAAGCTTGCATACTTTACTTAAAACAAACATGTTATGGATTTGTCCTACAAATCCATAAATGCACCCAACCATATTTGTACGGCCTTTTCCATGTCACCAAGACATATTGGCCTATAAATATAAGACTTCTCACACTTGCAAAAATGCTTGGAACTTTGGCATTGCAACTTGTGAAATTTACTCTAAGTAAACTTACGAGTATTTCCTTGTTGTTTAGATCATTTGTATTTCAAGGTTGTTTAGATATTTTTACAAGTGTGATTATCTTTGTTCCGCAACAACCTTTGTAGTTTATTTATATGAATAAATAAAATACATTGAAAAATACATCTCGACTCATTGCCATAATACTTGATTATATATAATATTTATATAGTTTCAAGCACGTCTTATTCGTTCTTACTTATTTGTTCATATCCATATCTGGATCATAATTCTGAACTAGTCTTTATCTAGATCAGAATTACTTGCCAGTCAGGTTACTTAATATACTTGGTATTCTTGATATATATTCTGTGATATCTTGTTACTTGTCTAACATCTTGTGTAGGGAACTCACAGTTTTGCTTTTTTCCAAAGCAACAGGGATCAACGGAATTTATTTGTCTTTACCAGCAGCCGTTTGCTGCTGGACTAGATAGATACTTTTAGCTCTCTATTGCTCTTATTTTGTTTTTTCCCAAAGCAACAGGGATCAACGGATTTTATTAGTCTTTACCAGCAATCGTTTGATGTTGGACTAGATGAAGACTTTTGACTCTTCATTGCCTTATGTGTTCAGCAAGTAAGACATACTTGAACTCGCTGAAGTGAGCTTGACAGAGAACGCAAGTGTTAGCTTACTAAAGAGATGTAACTTAAGTAGCAGAGTCGCCATTCAGCATACCCAACCTACTGATGAGATCCTTGAATCTCTTTTCAGCTAAGGGTTTAGTGAAAATGTCAGCGAGCTGATCATCAGTGGGAATGAAGTAGATTTCAACATCCCCCTTCATGACATGGTCACGAGTGAAGTGATACCTAATATCTATGTGCTTGGTCTTGGAATGCTGAACATGATTATGTGTGATGGCAATAGCACTTGTATTGCCACACATGATGGGGATCTTAGAGAAGTCTAGGTCATAGTCAGCGAGTTGGTTTTTCATCCAGAGGACTTGTGCACAGCAACTCGCTGCTGATACATACTCTGCTTCAGCAGTGGAGATGGAAACTGTATGTTGTTTCTTACTAGACCAACTAGACAACCTCCCCCTCCCCCATAGTTGACATGCATCACTGGTGCTTTTGCTATCTAACATGCAGCCAGCATAGTCAGAGTCAGAGTATGCAACTAGATCAAAGTTGGAGTCTTTGGGATACCAAAGACCCAAAGAAGAAGTCCCTTTGAGATATTTGAAAATACATTTGAGAGCGAGAAGATGAGACTCCCTGGGGGAATTGAGTAAGTTCCTCTTGCATGGCAGCAACCCAAGAAGGGTCAACCATTGCTTCTCCAATGTTTTTAGGAGTAATCATGGACAAGAAATTAACATATAGACATGTATTTCGACTCGCTGATCGAGTGAGGATTCCCTGCTGAGGGTCACCAATTACATGGTGAACAGAATGACTAGATGTCCATTTAAGTGCAGGAACACTTGATGAACCTAGTAGAGGGACAATAGAAGACTGAGCAATGGGAGCAGTAGGAGAATTATAAGAAGAGAGATCAATGGTTATAAAGGGTTCAAGAGAGGTATGATCAGTGGACCCATCCGACTGAATTGAGTTATCATTGATGATGGGGTCATCAGCAGACTCCATATCTTTAGCATTTGTTGAAGCATCATGAAACTCTTCTTTAGTAGAGTCATCAGCCTGCACATCATCAGCCAATGATCTAGGTTTGGCTGATATAGCATGGATTGATCTTAAGATAGGCTCAACTGGCTCAATCGTGTAGATATGAGCAGCAACTTGCTCTAGTTTAGTGTCTGCTGAACAATCCTGTGTATGCTGCTGATTACTTGTAGGCAGCAAGCAAGATGCATCAATAAGTAAGTCAGCATCCTCCATTGGAGGATCAGCAAGCTCATTGAATATAACCTCAGATGAGGAGGATTGAATGTCCTTGTGGGCTGATGAGCTTTCATCGAAAGTGACATGAATGGATTCATCCACTTTCTAAAGATGAGTATTGAATACCCTGAATCCAACAAAATAGCCATCATCAGCTTTGGGATCAAATTTTCCAAGGTGATCCTTATTATTGAGAATAAAGACAGGACATCCAAATACATGGAAGTATTTGATTTGAGGTTTCTTGCCCCTCAAAACTTCATATGCTATCTTGTCACGTCTTTTGACAATTAGACAGCGATTTTGAGTGTGGCAAGCAGTGCTGACAGCTTCTGCCCAAAACCTGCTGGGCAAAGAAGACTCGCTGAGCATGGTGCGTGCTGCTTCGATAAGAGTTATGTTCCTTCTTTCAGCAACACCATTTTGCTTAGGAGTTCTGGTTGAAGAGAAGTTTTGTGAGATCCCTTGATCAGCACAAAAGGATTCAAGAGTGTGGTTTCTAAACTCAGTGCCATAGCTACTCCTGAGTTCTTTAACCCGTATGCTGTTGAGATTTTTCATTTTCTTGATGAATTTGATTATCTCATCAGCAACATCACTCTTGGAATGGAGAAAGATAGTCCAAGTATATCGTGAATATTCATCTACAATTACTAAAGTGTATCTGCTGCCATTTAGACTTTGAACATTCACTGGACCAAAAAGGTCCATGTGAAGAAGATGAAAGCAGTCTTTAATAGAATTGGCTTGCTTTGTTTTGAAAGTAGCTCTATGGCTTTTACCTTTTTCACAAGCAGCACAGAGTCTATCTTTTTAAAAGAGAGGGGAGGAAGACCACGAACAAGGTTCTTTTTGGCCAAAGAGTTTATGGTTTTGAAATTCACATGCGACATACGCTTATGCCATAACCAATTTAGTTCAGCTGTTGACTTAGCAAAGAAACAAGTCTCACTATCAGTTTTGATAGGAGTGAAGTCTACAAGATATACATCTCGTTTTCTCGGTGCAACCAAGATGACTTCTTTGTTTATATTTTCAACAGTGCTTTGATGTTTATCAAGAATCACCTTGTAGTCAGCATCATAAGTTGGCTAATGCTGATGAGATTATGTTTTAATCCATTTACATAAGCAACTTTGGTGAATTTAATGAGACCATTAGAAAGAAGACCATACCCTTTGGTTTGTCCAGTGGAGTTATCACCAAACACTACAGTGGGGCCAGGAGCCTCTGTGTAGTTATCCAGCAAGGACTTAGAGCCAGTCATGTGTTTTGAACAGCCGCTGTCCAAATACCACACTCCTTTTCCCAACGAGCTCTGCATGGATACAACAGAAGGATTTAGGTAGGTTCACTTTCAAACTCGCTGATAGCCATGTCAGCGGGATTAAAGGTGGGTACAACAGAGGTTTCCTCAGTGGAAAGAGCTTCTTAAAGAGTGGGATAGCGTCCCATATCTACATAGCCATAAGATCTGTCATTTTCATCATAAGGCATGATTTTCCCACCATTGCTATGAAGGAAAACAAAGTTGCTGACTACGTCAGGTTTACTGTATTCCACCAACATAGCAGGCTCTCAAAAATCATTTGTAATGATCCTTTGTGAATGGAGAATAGATATCTGCTGAGACGAGATATGTTCAGCGATATTTTCATCAGTGATAGGAATGGAGTCATTTGACTCAGGTTCAGAAGGGTTCTCACTGATCCTAGCAGAAGAAGAAAACGCTTCATCAGAGAAGGATGAATTTGGTTGAATGACAACCTCAGGTGCTTCTCTGGAGCTAACACTCTCACATTCAGAAGCAACATGTCCTCTGTTGCTACATAAGTAGCACTTTTTGTCAGAGGGGTTGCCTTTTGACTCTGCATAAAGAATTCTCTCATTTGAGATGAGAGATCGTTACTTGCTGAGTAAGCTCATTAATCTAAGGGTCAGAGGAAGAAGTTACCTTACCCTTTTCTTGGACCTAGACTGTTCTTTTGCTTAGGTCTAGGTTGAGGCATTTGAGGAATGGGACCCAAAATGGACTTCCATTTGGATCATTTGGAGGATACTGAGGATTTTGTGATCCTCTGATCATCGTCCAAGCTTGTCTTCCAGCAGGGTGAGAAAAAGAGGAGGAACCATGCTGATGGGATTGATGCACTCTGCTAGGAGTGATAGGTCTAGATTGACGATTTGGAGTAGCTGACCTCATTTGCCTATGAGGCAGATACTCTCTGTTGGGACAGAGGATTGAACTTGCTGATTGGGCAATTGTCCTCTTTGTGGGGTAATTGGTCTAACTTGCTGATGTGGCAAGTATGTTCGTTGAGGGGTAACATGTCTTACTTGCTGATGAGGCAAGTGTCCTCGCTGAGGACTATTAGACCTGTTTTGAGAAGACAGCCTCCCTCTTTGAGGAGTATTATGCCTTAGAGTAGACCGAACAGGCACAGACTGAGGTGTTTGGTTATGAGATTGCGCATCAGCAGGTGGTTCCAGTAAAGGAAGTGCTTGCTGATATCTGGCATCAGCGACCTAACGCATCTTTTCATTAGACGCTTATGCTGGTCATCTTTGTTTCCAGCACTGGTAGGAGCTTGCTGAATAGAGGAGGTAGAAGGTTGAGAACCAATAGATTGGGGTTGCTGGCTTACAGGTGCAACCGCTGAGGCGTGCTGTAGTCATAAGGCACAACACAGTACTTCTTTTGAAAGGTTCAACACGTTTAATGGTAAGCTGCTGAGGAGCAATAGGTATATACCCATTTCTTGAAATATCTCCTTCAAAAGATCTTGGTGGAGAATATTGAATTATCCTTTCATGTGGCATCATGCCATTAATAGGGAGATGAGAAAAGTGATTATCAGTGCTGGTTGAGGAACTAGCACTATTTACCTCAGCAGAGGTAAAAGGGTCGCTGGTAGAAGAAGAAGGTAGCACTAGCTTCCATCTCATTATGGTAGTCATTTTGTCTTTTGACAAAGTACCATTTTCTCATTTCCTCAGGAGAGATAACAGAAAATGGAGAAATAAATTTCAGGTTTCACTTCATCATTGAACAAGTCAGCAAGTGAAGCAGCAACATCATAATCACCACCAATCACTGTCTAAACTTGGGCAGGGACTTGTTCACTTAAGCACTGATGATGAATCCTGAAGCTTTTGACCAGGAGGTCACAATCTTCTTAGATTAGAGACTTCAAACTTGAGTTTTTCATTCTCAAGCTGAAGCTTTTAGTCAGCAACTCATGAGATTCATTCTCAAGCTGAAGCTTTTTAGTCAGAAAGTCATGAGATTGAAGTTCAACATGAACATTTTTCAATTTAATGAGTTTTTTGATTTATCACTTAACTTTGAGCTTACAGAGTTAAGCTTTGATTGAAGTTCAGCACGGAGAGATTCTATCAAACTGAAGATCACAGGACAATGA